>NC_086119.1:28202535-29452535 GCF_963921235.1 Mobula hypostoma | reverse complement strand
GTCTTGGGCCTCGAGACAGTGGTCCACACCAGGGGTGATTGATAAGTTCATGGCCTACGGTCGGAGGCGATGAGTTATACAGCTCTCATTACATGCACAATAAATGTGCTAGGTTTTCTAAAATTGACTTCTTCTACCGTAGGCCAGGAACTTATCAATCACCCTTCGTAGCACTTAAGGTAGCACTTTACGGCACCAGCGATCTGGGTACAATTCTCCCCGTGACAACATGAATTTCCTTCAGGCGCTCCAAATTTCTCCCTCATTCCAAAGACATACAGGTTAGTAAATTGTGGGCATGTTACGCTGGCATTGGAAGCAAGGCTACACTTGCCAGTTGCCCTCAGCGCATCCTCGCACAACATTAATTGTAGACACAAACAATACATTTCAATGTAAGTTTTGATATACAAGTAACAAATAAAGCTAATCTTTATCATTAGTTACTGAACACACTGATGTGACACTGAGCCACAATCACAAGAAGATGAGACAAATTCAACTGTTGTACAATGAAAATTGATATTCCAATATATTAAGAGAAACCAAATGTCAGTAGATTTCAGAATAGTAAACTGTACAATAGGAAGACCTCTGAAGTTGAATTGATTTGTCATGGATATGAACTTTGATTACATCTTAGCTTCCCAGTTATGAATAAAGTCAATAACTGACAATTAATCAGACCTTAATATTTATGGTTATTATAGACAGGTAACTATTTCATGGATTCTTAGAGGCTTGCAGCACAAAAAAAGGTCCTTTGACTTGTCTCATCCATGTCAGCTCATTTTTTCTGCATTCACCCCATATCCTTGCATTCCTTTCCGATCAATATACCAATGCAAAATGTTTTTAAATGCTATTATATCAGTCTGTGTCAACTCCTCTGGAAGCTTGTTTGATATGTCCACCGCACTGTGTTTAAAAAGAAACTTGCCACTCAGATTTCCTTAACCATCTCCCTCTCACATTAAACCCACGTCAACTTTTAGAAAAATGATCTACCCTACCTATGCCCTTCAATGTTATATACCTCTATAAGGTCATTCTTCAGCCTCCTGTGCTCTAGTGAGAAAAGTCTCAGGTTCATGTAACAAAAGTGCTCCATTCCAGGCAAAATCCTGGCTAACGGGGTGCATAAGAGATTGCAAATGCCAAAATCTGTAGCAACACAAAATGCTGGAGAATATTGGTGAGACCAGTCACAAACAGGGTGACCACTTCTCTGAGCACTTGTGCTCTATTTGCATTGGCAGCCATGGCGGTCTGGAGCTTCCAGTTGCCAGCAATTTTAATTCTGCTCACATTCCTACATCAAGATGTCTGTCCTCATGCCTTTTGTGTCTGGGTAAGGCTAAATACCACAGGAACAATACCTCACATTCCATCAGGGTCATCTACTTCCCAATGGCATAGACATTGAATTATCCAACTTCCAGTAAAATGCTCTCCCCCGTCCCTCTTCTCTCCCCTCCTGATCTACCCACTTCTTCTGACACTTACCCCACCCCATCACTGTTTCTTTCCCCTTTTACACCTCTTCATCTGCCCACAGCCGTCACATTCATCCCACTGGTTCCCCTCTGCCACTACTCCCATTTGTCTACCTCCCTCACTTGATTCCATGCTCCATCTTCCTCTCCTATCAGATTCCATCATCTTTGGGCCTATATTGCCACCACCTACCACTTCCCAGCTTCTATTGCTATTCCCCACGCCCCTCCTCGTTTATGTCCCTCTGTATCCTCGCTATCTCCAATTTAAGTAATATTCCTGTCTAACTCATTGAGAAGGCAGCAACCATTACTAAGGACCCTCACCATCCAGGACAAGCTCTCTTCTCACTATTGCCAAAGAGGTGGTACAAGAACATGAAGACCCAATGTCAGCTATTTAGGAATAGCTTCTTCACCTCTGCCATCACATTTCTGAACAATGCATGAACCAATGAAAACTGTCTTATTATTCCTTTTATTTGCACTATTTACTTTTGTAATTTATAGATCTTTATGTCTTTGTACTGCACTGCTGCCACAAAACAACAAACTTCATGGCATACGTCAATAATAGTAAACCCGATTCTGATCTCATTCTTTTGCAAGTTGATCCGAGATAGGGAACACCCCACATTCATTACTTTAATGTTTTAACTGTACAAGGTTCCCGTTTCATATATGTCGTAAATATGCTTTAGATCTCACACTGCCATCGCTCTCAGCCCATCCAACCAACACTTACAGACCACCCAAGCATTGTTCATAGACCACTCAACTATTAATCACAGTCAATCCACCCACTGTTTACAACTTTTCAACTATTATTCATAGGCCATCCACCATTTCCAAGGTTTTTCAAAGTCTGGCTCCTAATGCCTGAATAAAATAACATTGCAATGTTGATTGACACATTTAGTCATGCCCATACGGGATGTTGAATATTGTGTCTCAGAGTGGACTGCTCAAATTCTTATTATAGCCAAGCTTCCCCCAACCCCCATGGTTCATTGTGAGGTTATATTCACAGCTTTTAATATGTATTCTACATATTCAATGCAGAAGATACATTAAAGACTAAATTCTTTCTCTAAATTATTTAGTTTTTAAATAGAAATCAAAATGATCACAAAGAGAATTGGAGATAGGTGCTTCTGATATTTGTGTTCCTCATGCTGCCCCATAAAACCATGTCTAATATTAATAATAACAAAAGTAGAACATAATCTGAATGCAAGTGAACAAAGCTGACGCTGCAAATCTGAAACAAAATAAGAAAATTCAGATAATACCTGTGGAAAGACATAAGAACAAAACTGCTGGAAGATCTCAGCCAGTCAAGCTGCATTTGTGGAAAATGAAACAAAATCAACTTGGGTTAATGACTCTTCTACAGAACAATTCTGATGAAGAGTTATTAACTAGAAACATGGACTTCTTCTCTCTCTGCAGATACTGCCTGACCAGCCACTATTTTTTATAGAAGAGAATTAGAACCTTTTTATCAGCATCAATACAGCTCAGCAGAAATATATTTATCTACAAATATAAAAACTCCAGCCAAGTACAATTTGTCATTGATAAGTAGAGATGAGGATAAAATGGGACTGAACATCAAAACTGGTACATTTAAATTGGTTTATTATTGTCACATGTACTGAGATACAGTGAAAAACTTGTTTTGCATGCCATCTATACAAATCATTTCGTCACAACATGAATTGAGGTGGTACAAAGGAAAACAATAACAGAATGCAGAAGAAGTGTAACACTACAGAGAAAGCAGGCAGAGAACTAGGTGCAAGTTTGTAAGGAGTTAGATTGTGAGGTGAAGACGTATCATACTAAGGGACCATTCAATACTCTTATAACAGCAGGGTAAAAGCTGTCCTTGATGACATGTTCCAAATTGTCAAACTGAAGTATGTGAATGATTTCATCAAATAGAAGATGACAAACAATTTTGCAAAGTGGGCAGTTAAAGAGAAACACGCAAACAGTCTTGCAAAATGCATGGAAATATGGCAGGGCTATAAGGAGTCCATTGGAAGCAAAGAATCAAAACATGTTGTGGGGATCCTTCACTGCAGCAGGCCCCAGAAGCCTTGTAAAGGTAGAGGGTAATATGAATACAGCCAAATAAAGGGAAATCCTGGAGGAAAACCTGATGCAGTCTGCAAGAGAACTGCAACTTGGGAGAAGATTTGTTTTCCAGCAAGATAATGATCTCAAGCATCAAGCAAAAGCCACACAGGAATGGCTGAAAAACAACAAGGTTTATGTCCTGGAGTGGCCAAGTCCAGACCTTAATCCAATTGAGAATTTGTGGCTGGACTTGAAAAGTGCTGTTCACTCACAACCCCCATGCAATCCGACAGAGCTTAAACAGTTGTGTAAAGAAGAATGGGGGGAAATTGCAGTGTACAGTTGTACAAAGCTGATCGAGACTTATCCACACAGACTCAAGGCTGTAATTGCTGCCAAAGTTGCATCTACTAAATACTGACTTCAAGGGGTTGAATACTTATGCAATCAATTATTTTGTGTTTTCTATTTGTATTTAATTTAGATCACTTGTAGAGATCTGTTTACACTTTGACACAAAAGAGTCTTTTTGTGTTGATCAGTGTCAAAAAAAAGCCAAATTAAATCCATGAAAACTTCCAGAGGGGGGAGTTGAATACTTTTTAAAGGCACTGTATTTTCAACTGAATTTAAAGTTCCTAGGTGTCAATTGGACTAATTAATAGCATTAATATATTTAAGGATTAGCCTGAGAAATATTAAGGGATATTGTATCAGGTGGAGGGGCAAGTTGAGTGGGAAATGGCAAATGCATAGTGTAAACAAAAGCATAGACTACTTATACTGAATACAGGTAGTTTACAGGCTTTTGTACTTAATGAAATACGTAATGTACTTTTGAGTGGCAAGCAATATAAATGTATAAAGAACTGCTGGGAATTGAGTTTGTTTTTTTTTTCAGAATATCAACTAATGATAAATATTCAGAATTGTACAGCAGTGTAGCTTAACAACCTTGCTATTTTGCAAACTGTACTGGATCTACCAAGGTGCATTCTATCATTTCAATTTCTTGCTTTATTATATCTTAAACTTTTTTTTCAAGTATTATCTAATTCTTTCATGCAAGTTACTCCTGCATTTAGATAAGGTGATAGGGAGAGATTAATACTGATCTTGTTTCAAAGTAAGGTATTAATTTATAAAGGTAGCCTTTTTGCAGAAAGAAGCCTATCGGAGGGATGTTCATATGGGTCTGAAGTCGAACATTTCTTTTTGATATTATGGGAAACAGGCAACTTCTATCTGCATTTTACCAGTATTTTTTTTTTTACAGAACTCTCTCCTGATAAACTCTCTTCTGATTTAGCTCTGCAATAATATACCCAATATTCATTTCGGCAGTCTTAATACAAGCATGCATGCATCAATTATATAAACAAATAACTCTTTTAGCTTTACCTATTCATGTTGAATCATTTATCACCTCCTCAATACTACCAAGTAAGAGCAAATCTTGCTTATGTTGATTTACTAAAGAACAAAGTTTTCACTATCCCTAACTTTGCTGTGGATGATTGGATTAATAACTTGGCATGGATGGAACTTGGTTCACTGAGGAATATTCTTCTAGATACCATTCTGTTTTTCTTTCATCTATTCATCTGCCCCAAGAGTAATGATAAACTTATCACCAAAGTAGGTTCAAACTTCTTATTCTTTACTTGTAGCCACAATATTTGTGTCTCATATCCAGTGAAGTTTCTGTATATGTCCCCACAGAAAAAGAGAGTCGATGGTAGAAAATCTGAGGGTAAAAGTAAGGGAAGAACTTATTCACAAGCAGAAAGGCTCTCGGCAAACCTGAGGGTTTAGAGGCAGATATTCTTTGGTCCTGATGGCCCATATCATAGGGACTTATAAAATGCTGGGGTAATAGTGAATGAATGCAATATTTCAAAATTCCATAAGACCATAACGCATAAGACATAAGAGCCGAATTAGGCCTCTCAGCCCATTGAGTCTGCTTTGCCAGTCCATCATGGCTGATTTATTATCCCTCTCAACCCCATTCTCCTGCCCTCACTACGTCACCTTTGACACCCTGATTAATCAAGAAACTATCAACCTCCAATTTAAATATACTTAATGACTTGGCCTCCACAGCTGTCTGGGGCAATGAACTCCACTAATTCATCCTCATCTCTGTTATAATGGACCTCCTTCTATTCTGAGGCTGTGCCCTCTGGTCCTAGGCTCATCCACTATAGAAAACATCCTCTCCACACCCACTCCAGCTTGCCCTTTCAATATTCAATAGGTTTCAATGAGTTCTCCCCGCATTCTTCTGAACTATGTTGAATACAGGCCCACAGCCATCAAACACTTGTCATATATTAACTCTTTCATTCCTGGAATAATTCTTATGAACTTTCTCTGCATTCTCTTGAATGCCAGCACATATTTTCTAAGGGGCCCAAAGCTGCTCACAAAAACTCCAAGTGCAGTCTAACCAATGCCTTATAAAGTCTCAGAATTACATTTTTGCTCTTGTATTCTAGTCCTCTCAAAATGAATGATAACCTTGCATTAGTCTTCCTTGATACCAACTCAGCATGCAAGTTAAACGTTTGGGAATCCTGCACGAGGACTCCAAAATCCCTTTGCTCCTCTGATTTTTGAATTTTCTCCCCATTTAGAAAATAGTCTACGGGCTTTATTCCTTCTACCAAAGTGCATGATCTTACACTTCCTTACACTATATTACATTTGCCACTTCTTTGCCATTCTGTGACTCCCTGCTTCCTCAACACAACCTGTCCCTTCACCTATCTTTGCATTGTCTGCTAACTTGTCTACAAAGCTGTCAATTTTGTCATCCAAATCATTAACATATAACATGAAAATAAGTGGTCCCAAATCTTATCCTTGCAGAACACTAATGTCATCGGCAGCCAAACAAAAAATGTTCCCTTTATTCCCACTCTGCCTCCAGCTTGTCAGCCAATCTTCTATCCATGCTTGTATCTTTCCTGTAATACCATTGGCTCCTATCTTGTTAAGCAGTCTCATGTGCGGCATCTTGTCAAAGACTTTCTGAAAATCCAAGTAAACAACATACATTGACTTTCCTTTATCTATCCTGCCTGCTATTTCCTCAAAGAATTTGAACAGATTTGTCCTTCAAATTTTCCTCAAGGAAACCATGCTGACTTTGGCCTATTTTATCATGCACTTCCACATACCCCAAAACCTCATCCTTAATAATGGATTCCAACATCTTCCCAACTGCTGAAGTCAGGTGAACTGGCCTATAATTTCTTTTCTTCTGCCTTGTTCGGTCCATAAAGTGTAAAGTGATATTTGCAATTTTCCAGTTCTCCAGAACCATTCCAGAATCTAGTAATTCTTGAAAGATCATTACTAATACTTCCATAATCTCTTCAACTACCTCTTTCAGAACACTGGGGTGTAATTCATTTGGTCCAAGTGAATTATCTTGTTTCAGACCTTTTAGCTTCTGAACCTTCTCCTCAGCAATAGCAATTGCACTCACTTTTGCCCCTGAAACTCTCCAACTTCTGGCATACTGCTAGTGTCTTTCACAGTGAATACTGGCACAAAATACTTAAGTTCATCCACCATTACTACCTCTTCAGTTTCATTTTCCAATGGTTCAATATCCACGCTCGCTTCTCTTTTATTCTTCACATATCTGAAAAACTTTTGGTATACTCCTTTATATTATTTGGATAGCTTGCCTGTGCATTCAATCTTTTCTCTCCTTATGACTTTTTTAGTTGCCTTCTGTTGGTTTTTAAAAGCTTCTCTGTCTTCTAGCTTCCACAAATTTTTACTATATTATATGCCTCCTCTTTGGCTTTTATGCTGTCTTTGACTTCCCTTGTCAGCCACAGTTGCCTCAACCTCCCTTTAGAATACCTCTTCATCTTTGGGACACATCTACCTGGCACCTTCCAAATTGCCCCCTGAACTCCAGTCTTTGCTATTCTGCCATTCATCTCTGGTTGTGTCCCCTTCCAATCAACTCTGGCCAGCTCTTCTCCGTGCCTCTGTAATTCCCTTTCCTCCACTGTAATATTGATACATTTGACCTTATCTTCTCCCTTTCATATTGCAGTGTGAATTCTGTCATATTATGATCACTGCCCCTCAAGGGGTCATTTACCTTAAGCTCCCAATCGAATCTGGTTCATTACACACACCCAATCCAGAATTGCCATTCACTAGTGGCACCAATCACAACCTGCTCTAAAAAGCCATTCGCTACATTCAGGAAATTTGGAATGGTTTGGAAAATGCAGATACAATACCCCTGTTCAAGAATGTAGTGAGATAGAAGCAGAGGGGGAAAAAAATCAGATAGCTTGACATCTGTCATTGGGAAAATGTTAAAATATAACATAAAGGAAATAAATAGTAGCAGGACTTTAAGAAAAGCACAGAATTATTAAGCAGAGTTTATATCGAAGTGAAAAAGTGTTTTACATTTTGTGAAATAGCTTTTGAGGGTGAAGTGAGCAATATAGATAAAGAAGATCAGTAGACGTGGTATTATGGTCTTCAGAAAGCATTTAATAGGTTGCATGCAATGGGTTACTGCTGTGCAAGGCAAAAACTCATGGTGTTGATATTAGCATGGATACAGAATTGCCAACCTGACAGAAAAGAAAAGAATAGATTGGCAAGCTGTAACCACTGATCTCATGTGCCACAAAGATCAATTCTGTGACAATAATTTACAACTGGTATTAGTGATTTCAAAGACAGGGATGAGGTCATTATAGACAAATTTGTTGATATTACAAAGATTGGGAAGGGGTGGCGGGGCGAGAGAGCAATTTGTTAGAAGGATGTAAAGAGTCTGTAAGAGGATATAGGTAAGTGAAATAGGTAGGCAAACAGTGGATAGATGAAATATAATTCAAACGTGTGAAATTACAGAATGCTGTGATTTACAGAAATCTTGGTATCTTCATTCATAAGCCACAGAAAGTTTGCATAAAGATACAGAAAACTGAGGAGGAAAATGACTTAATTACAAAGGGAATACAATATACAAATTCCAGAAGTCTTGCTGTACAGGGCATCGGTCAGACCATATCTGGAATATTGCATATGGTTTTTGTCTGATATTTAAGAAGGGATGTATTTTTATATGTCACAGTTTAGAGGTGGCTCACTAGGTTGATTTCTGGAACAAAGAGGCTTCCAGAAGAAAAAGCCAATCCTCATTGAACTTCCGAATAAAGGCATTTGACTATTGGGAATCTAGAACTAGGCGACATAACTTCAGAAAAAAGGGATTGCTCACTTATGAAGATATTTGATGCGGAGGAATTTCTTTTCTTGGAAGGTCAAAAATGTTTGAAATTTTCCAGCTGTGAAGGCTATATTACTGAATATATTAAAGGATAACATAAATTCTTCATCTCATGGAGAATCAAGGGTTGCATGGAACAAAATGGAAAAGGGAAGCTAAGGCAAAGATCTGGTCGTCATTGTTCAATGAAGCAGCTTGGAATTACTCCTTTTATTAGGAGTAGGCCTACTCCTGCTCTTATGTGACCCAAGGTGTTGATGGTTGGAGATTTGGTTGCAGCAATGCCATTAAACATTAAGTGAAGTTGGCCGGTGTCTCATTGGTTGAGACAGTCATTGTCTGGTCATTCCATAGCATGAGCAGGTTTACTGGATACATTGTGAATCTTTATTATTATGACTAAATTCCATAGACTTCTCCTTCTGACCTTTGCAATCTTCAGATTTCATTAAGTAATCTTAACCAAAATCTTTATTATTTCCCTTACTCATTTTAAGATAACTGTAAGTCTGCAATTTTTTAGTTCAACCTCAATTCCATTAAGTCTGCATACAAGATATGCATGCGGTGATTGACAATACTCAGCTGTCTGAAAATAAACATCAAGTTTAATGGCCCCTTCTCTTCTGAATTTCCCAATCCCACTCCTGACACCATATCTCAACCCAACAAGTGAATGTCAGATTGTCATTTCATAGCTTTAAAATTCTAGTCTGAAGAAATCACTTCTCTACATACCCCTAGCCATCAATCTATATTAACCAGGATTTTTCTCCCGAATCTACTTGTAGATTTAGATAAAATCCAAATTTACAAGTAGGTCCAGTTTCAGGTTGATCCTTGGCAAGTCTCTACCCATCGTGTTCATATTCTATACTTGGACAGCTTAGAGTCTAAAGGCGTGATCAGTATATTTTTCTTGTGGCCGTACATATGCTGCACAATTCCCATTAGCAGTTAAATTAAACAATTAAATATCTGCCGCCACTTCTGATTCATTTGGTTAAAAATAATTTTCCTTCTGAACCTTCCCATTGACCACTCAATTCCTTCACGTAATGAGCATTACTATAATAACACATGGTCTCAACTCTACCTTAGTTTTGTACTCTAGTCCTTGGTTTCATTTCTAACCAGACCTCCTCCTGGATTTTCTTTGGCTCATTGATGAATACATTGCTTGCATTTTAATCTGAAGAATTTCACATTAAGTTTAAAATTTCCATTTCTTACCTTTTATGGGGAACATTTCTGACTCTTTCTTTGGACTTCTTTATTTCAACCTAAAACAAACTTCAGGTGATTTATCACATTGTAAAAACACTAATCTCAAGTCTATATCTGAAAGCTTGGGTCAGAAGGTCAGTGAACATGCTTAAGGAATGGAAATAGAAAAACTGAGAAGTTGGTAAAAGAATCCATACATGCAGAGGAAAGTGAACCTTTCTGGAAGTGTGTGTGGGGGTGGGGGGGAGAAGGAGGCATTAGAAAAGTAACCACAAGATCACAATAGGCATAAGACTGCAGAGTTCTTGAGCAAAAGAAAACAAACAGAAGTACTCAGTCAGACAACATCTGTTGAGGCAGAGGCACAGTTGAGTGTCAGATGGAAACTCTAGACCCAAAATGGTGACTATCCTTTTGTCTGTATCTAAGATATCTAACTATCTTACCCAAAATGTCATGATGAAACATCAGCTGTTTATTCCCCTCCATAGCTGCTCTCTGACCTGCCAAGTTCCTCTAGCACTTGGTGTGTGTTGCTCTGGATTCCAGCATCTGCATAATCTTGTGTTTATTCCAAATATCTTTTTGTTGTTTAGTCATAAATAGTATGTAACTCCAGGAAAAAATGGACACTTCCTGTATGCATTAAACATTACACACTAATAATAAATTTTCACTTTTGTCCTCAATGTGCCAGCACAGCATATTATTGGTTGAAGAAAATGAAGTTTGAAGATAAAGACCTTAGGCCTGGAACAAAATTCATCAGTTGACACACAGCAGTGATCTTTGCTCTCTAAAATGCTTCTGAGACCTGGACTAGCTGTCGCAGGAAGCTCAAGGTATCTGAAAATGCTGACACCGCAAAATACTCTGAATTCACGATAAGGATAAGTGAACCAATATCATTACCTACTCCCAGGCCAATATTTCCATCAAGGAAGCCCTAACTCTGTTGGAAGTCTCTTTCTGTCTCAGGAGCCTGGTTTCCGATGTGCAGAAATATTCTTTGCATACTTGACAAGGATGTGGAAGCATTGGAAAGGGTACAGAGGAGATTTACCAGGATGCTGCCTGGTTTAGAAAGTATGCATTATGATCAGAGATTAAGGGAGCTAGGGCTTTACTCTTTGGAGAGGAGGAGGATGAGAGGAGACATGATAGAGGTGTACAAGATAATAAGAGGAATAGATAGAGTGGATAGCCAGCGCCTCTTCCCCAGGGCACCACTGCTCAATACAAGAGGACATGGCTTTAAGGTAAGGGGTGGGAAGTTCAAGGAGAATATTAGAGGAAGGTTTTTAACTCAGAGAGTGGTTGGTGCGTGGAATGCACTGTCTGAGTCAGTGGTGGAGGCAGATACACTAGTGAAGTTTAAGAGACTACTAGACGGGTATATGGAGGAATCTAAGGTGGGGGCTTATATGGGAGGCAGGGTTTGAGGGTCGGCACAACATTGTGGGCCGAAGGGCCTGTACTGTGCTGTACTATTCTATGTTCTATGTTCTATGTCAGTCTCCTAAAACTGATAACCTTTTCTAATTTCTGTTATGGGTAGAGATTTGCAGGTATACAAAGGAACGGGGTCATGGATGTAACTAATGCCTCCTTGAAAAAGAGCATCTCCAAAAAATTCCTGGATAATCGAGAGAAGGAGTATGGTATTGAGATCTTCAAGTTCATGCACTGGGAACACAAAGGATCTTATGTAAGTAGAAGCAGCACAATTTGATCTACCCATCCAAATGAAAAGTAAGGCACCTCCTGTCCTATTTGAGGCAGAATCTACAGTTTCCACATTGGCCTCAATTACCTCAAGACCCTCTAAACTAGAGCGAAGCAAGTCGTTCTTGATCCTCAGGGACTGTTTGAGAAGATATTACACATTAGCTTTAACATATGAAACACTTGTTATCAAACTATAAAATTAAATATTGAGGTGGATAACTAATAGCTCAATCGAAGACATGGGTTCAAAGAGTATCTTAAAGAAGAAAGGAGAGTTGAAGTAGTGTAAATGATCTGAGCTAGTACTCCAGAGTGAAAGGCTTTAGCAGTTAAAGCACATATGACTATAATGGAACAATTATATTTGGAAGTCATAAAGCCAGAAACAAGAGATCAGAAATACCCTATGAGGCAGGAAACATCAAGATCAAAGACTAATTTGAAAAGTGGAGAATTTAAGAAAAAACATGTTACTTATCAAAGCTCAATGCAGGGCAAGGATAGGAGTGATGTATCCAACAGAAGTGAGAAGATGAACAACAGTTTTGAATAAGGTCAAATTTGTGGAAACCCACCAAGAATGCACAGGAACAGTTAAGTCCACAGTATTTCACCAGCAGGTGAGCCTAGACTAGGATTAGGTTAGATGATGCTATGAGGGGAAATAGCTGGTTAATGACAGAATAAAACAAGAGAGTAACAAGTAATCTCTGCAGTTGAGGTAAAATCTGTGGCTAGATAACCGGAGTTAATGAGTGCAGTTAAATATTCTGATGAAAGTGTACTAGCCTGAAATACTGATTCTATTCTCTCCACAAATACTGGCTGACTAACTGAATATACACAAATTTCCTAATCAACCTTTCAGTTGCAATTCATTGTTTCTGTACTACGGTCTTAGTCATTACACAGATAGACTGTCCAAAGCTCGACACCAAGTTCGAGAAGAGTATGGCTCAATATCATGCAATTGCTATGAAGAGATGGAATCACTGTCCAGTAAACAGAGTTTATGAATGGAAGCAGAGAAAATTGTTTTGATCTTCTCTATATTTAACCAGGGGGAAATTGGGGAATGCAGGATGACACTCTGAATTAATTGAAACTAAACACTTATGGAGGATAACAGTGGTGGTCAGAGATTCTACAGAATTATGAGGAGGTTGATGTACATGCTGTACATTTTCAAAACATGGTATGCACGGCAAGAGACCAATCAGAAAAATACTAGAGTAGTTGAAATAAATTCAGAATTAGATAAGGGTCTCCACAGTGAAAGGCAGCAAAATAGGCAGAAGTGGGAATGTTTCACATACAGAAATAACTGGCCTTAATGGTAGGTTGGATGTGAGATTTAAAAGAGATTGGAATGGAACGTGCGGGTCAGTTTGAACAATCAGTGGGAGTAGGAATGGAAGCCTTGGAAAATGAGTATAGATTGTGGGAGTGATTAAAAGACAACAGCTTTATTGTCCCTTTGTTGAGTAAGCTCTGTCTCATCCATCATTAATTTCAGGCAAGTTTTTTTTCATAGCCAGGAGCTGGTGAAAATATTCTTGAAAATGGAGGAGGGAGGCTTTTAGTGCACATTATGAAGAACCACCAAGAGTGATGACCAGGCAGAGTGTTAATGAAAAAGAAATGGCCAAAAAATGCTTTGGAGACCTCAAGGTTCAAAAAGTGGGAGAAAAAGAAGCCTTTGTTGTATTCACTAGCTTCATTTGGGAAATGTCGGTTCCATAGGAAGGCCCTTTAATTCCATGGGGAAAGAAGAAAGGAAAAGTAACAACAGCTTAAGATTATGAAGAGCATTCCAGGAAGTCCCAAAGCAATTTGCAGCTAATTAAGAATGTGATCATAGTTGCAATATGAAATTATAATGTAGAGAAGCAACAGAAGGTGAATAAGTGTCTAGCATGTTCCAGAAAAGCTGAAGATAAGGAAATAAATTCACCATGGTGACAAATCATTTAACACTTCAGATTGTTTTGTATATTTTAGCACAGCAGAAAAATCATCAGAAGAATGTGAAATTTTGAGAAGAAACAGGTATGGACAAAATTTGGAAAATAACATATCCTCTAAGATAGAGGGGAACAAGTGGATGTTGTGTATTTGGATTTCCAGAAGGAGTTTGATAAGGTGCCACATAAAAGATATATCCAGAAGATATGGTGTTGGGGGTGATGTATTAGTATGGATGGAGGATTAGTTTTCCAATAGAAGGCAGAATTAAAATAAATGGATGTTGGCAGTCAGTCATGAGCATAGTACCTCAGGAGTCTGTGCTAGGCCCACAACTGTTCATTATATTATAACTGTATACGACAACCGTATATTACGGATTGGGAAGGGGGGGATGGAGTGTAGAGCATCTAAGTTTGCTGATTATACTAAATTAAGTGAAAAGGCAAATTGTCCAGAAGCTGTGAAGAGTCTGAAGAGAGAGATATAGATAGGTTAAGTCAGAATGCAAGGGTCTGGAAGATGGAGTGCAATGTTGGTAAATGCCACATTATCCATTTTGGAAAGGAAAATAGAAGACTGCAGCGTGCAGTTGTGCAGAGGGACTTGCAAGTGCTAATGCATGAATTATAAAATATTGGTTTGCAGATGCAACAAATTATCAAGAAGGCAAACAAAACGTTGGCCATCATTGCTAGGTTATATAATTTTAGAACAGGGAGGTAATGCTGCAACCATGCAGAATACTGGTGTGGATGCACCTGGAGTACTGAACGCATTTCTGGTGACCTTACTTGAGCAAATACATATACTGGCTTTGGTACAGAGGAGGTTCACCAGGTTAGTCATAGTCATACTTTATTGATCCCAGGGGAAATTGGTTTTTGTTACAGTTGCATCATAAGTAATTAAGTAGTAATAAAACCATAAATAATTAAATAGTAATATGTAAATTAGGCCAGGAAATAAGTCCAGAACCAGCCTATTGGCTCAGGGTGTCTGACCCTCCAAGGGAGGAGTTGTAAAGTTTGATGGCCACAGGCATGAATGACTTCCTATGACACTCTGTGTTGCATCTCGGAGGAATGAGTCTCTGGCTGAATGTACTCCTGTGCCCAACCAGTACATTATGTAGTGGATGGGAGACATGGTCCAAGATGGCATGCAACTTGGACAGCATCCTCTTTTCAGACACCACTGTCAGAGAGTCCAGTTCCATCCCCACAACATCACTGGCCTTACGAATGAGTTTGTTGATTTTGTTGGTGTCTGTTACTCTCAGCCTGCTGCCCCAGCACACAACAGCAAACATGATAGCACTGGCCACCACAGACTCGTAGAACATCCTCAGCATCGTCCGACAGATGTTAAAGGACCTCAGTCTCCTCAGAAAATAGAGACGGCTCTGACCCTTCTTGTAGACAGCCTCAGCGTTCTTTGACCAGTCCAGTTTATTGTCAATTCGTATCCCCAGTTATTTGTAATCCTCCACCATGTCCACACTGACCCCCTGGATGGAAACAGGGGTCACCGGTGCCTTAGCCCTCCTCAGGTCTACCACCAGCTCCTTAGTCTCTTTCACATTAAGCTGCAGATAATTCTGCTCACACCATGTGACAAAGTTTCCTACCGTAGCCCTGTACTTAGCCTCATCTCCCTTGCTGATGCATCCAACTATGGCAGAGTCATCAGAAAACTTCTGAAAATGACAAGACTCTGTGCAGTAGTTGAAGTCCAAGGTGTAAATGGTGAAGAGAAAGGGAGACAAGACAGTCCCCTGTGGAGCCTCAGTGCTGCTGATCACTCTGTCGGACACACAGTGTTGCAAGCACACGTACTGTGGTCTGCCAGTCAGGTAATCAAGAATCCATGACACCAGGAAAGCATCCACCTGCATCGCTGTCAGCTTCTCCCCCAGCAGAGCAGGGCGGATGGTGTTGAACGCACTGGAGAAATCAAAGACCATGATACTCACAGTGCTCACTGGCTTGTCCAGGTGGGCGTAGACACGGTTCAGCAGGTAGATGATGGCATCCTCAACTCCTAGATGATTCCAGAGATATGGGGATTTAGCCTATGAGGAGAGATTGTGATGCCCGGTACTATACAGTACTCAATGAAATTCAGAAAAATGAGAGGAAATCTTATAAAAAAAAACATGTACAGTTATGAAAGGGATAGGTACGATAGAGGCAGGAAATTTGCTTTCCCTGGTAGGTGAGACTAGAATCACGAGAGTAGCTTTAAGACAGAGATGAGGAGGAACTACTTTTCCCAGAGAGGTAAATCTATAGAATTCTCTTCCCAGGGTAGGAGTAGAGGCTTAATCATTAAATATATTAAGACACAATTTTGCATAGTAGGGATATTAAGGGTTATGGGGAAAGGCAGATCGATGGAGGTGTCAATGATCAGATCAGTCAATGAATGGCAGAGCAGGTTCAACAGATCAGATGGCTTACTGCTGCTCATATTTCTTATATTTTTATGTTTAGAAAGAAAAAGAGGTGGAGCTGAGATTATAGTTGAATGAAGAAGATAAATCACCAAACTGTGACGTTGGGATGGAAGGAGAAGGAGGGGCAAATAAGATGAAGGCTAAGATGTACTATAAATGGCAATGGATCCATTACTGTGCTAATTGTTCAATGATAATTGATTACTACATTTCTCAGCTTTACCCCACATTATCAGAATCTCTTCTGTTTCATATGTTATTCAACTGCACTTTAACAGATCTGGCAATTGTCTTAGAAAATGTGATGAATCATTCCATATACTTCTTATGGAAAAAATGGTTTCAATTTTGTGATAGTAATAAGATACTAAGAGAGTACAGTAACAATTCAGTAACATTACCAGACTAATATCTAGCAGCCTAGCTATTATTTGAGAGATATACAGTGCCTATAAAAAGTATTCACACCCCCCCCCCCACCACCTTGGAAGTTTTGATGTTTTATTGTTTTACAACATTAAATCACACTGGATTTAATTTGGCTTTTTTGACACTGATCAACAGAAAAAGATTTTCATGTCAAAGTGAAAACAGATCTCTGTAAAGTGATCTAAATTTGTTACAAATATAAAACACAAAATATTGATTGTGTAAGTATTCGCTCACCCTCTCCCCTTTAGTATGACACATCGCATCATCACTGATGCAACTAATTGGTTTTGGAAGTCACATATTAAGTTAAATGGAGATCTGTTTTTGGAGACCTGTATGCAGCCAAGGTGTTTCAATTGATTATAGTAAAAATACACCTGTATCTGGAAGGTCCTACAGTTGGTGAGTCAGTATCCTGGGAAAAACCACACTATGATGACAAAAGAATACTCCAAGCAACTCTGTGAAAAAGTTATTGAAAAGCACAGGTCAGGAGATGGATACAAGAAAATTTCCAAGTCACTGAATATCTCTTGGAGTACAGTTAAGTCAATCATCAAAAAATAGAAAAAATATGGCACAGCTGTAAATCTGCCTAAAGCAGGCTGTCCTCAAGAACTGAGTGACTGTGCAAGAAAAGGACGAGAAAGAGAGGCCACCAAGAGAGCTATGACAGTTCTGGAGGAGTTACAAGCTTCAGTGGCTGAGAT
Organism: Mobula hypostoma; assembly: GCF_963921235.1. Classification (NCBI taxonomy): domain Eukaryota; kingdom Metazoa; phylum Chordata; class Chondrichthyes; order Myliobatiformes; family Myliobatidae; genus Mobula; species Mobula hypostoma. The sequence goes on along the minus strand of NC_086119.1, from coordinate 29,435,150 downwards.
GGGAGAGACTGCACATACAACAACCGTTGCCCGGGTGCTTCACCAGTCGCAGCTTTATGGAAGAGTGGCAAAGAGAAAGCCAGTGTTGAAGAAATCTCACATGAAATCTCAGCAAGAGTTTGCCAGAAAGCATGTGACAGACTCTGAAGTCAGCCGGGAGAAGGTTCTATGGTTTGATGAAACCAAAATTGAGGATTTTGGCCATCAGACTAAATGCTATGTTTGGCACTAAGCCAAACACCGCACATCTTCAAAAACACGCCATCCCTACCATGAAGCATGGTGGTGGCTGCATTATGCTGTGGGGATGCTTCACTGCAGCAGGCCCTGGAAGGCTTGTGAAGGTAGAGGGTAAAATGAATGCAGTCAAATAAAGGGAAATCCTGATGCAGTCTGCAAGAGAACTGTGACTTGAGAGAAGATTTATTTTCCAGCAGGGCAATGACCCCAAGCATAAAGCTAAAGCTACACAAGAGTGGCTTAAAAACAACAAAGTTAACATCCTGGAGTGGCCAAGTCAGAGTCCAGACTCAATCCAATTGAGAAGTTGCGGCTGGACTTGAAAAGGGCTGTTCACTTACAGTCCCATGTAATCTGACAGAGCTTGAGCAGTTTTGTAAAGAAGAATGGGGAAAATTTGGCAGTGTCCAAATGTGCAAAGCTGATAAAGACCTATCCACACAGACTCAATGCTGTAATTGCTGCCAAAGGAGTATCTACTAAATACTGACCTGAAGGGATTGAATATTTATGCAATCAATTATGTTGTGTTTCATACTTGTTATTAATTTAGTTCACTTTGTAGAGATCTGTTTTTGACACGAGTCCTTTTCTGTTGATCAGTGTCAAAAAAGCCAAATTCAATCCACCATGATTCAATGTTAAAAAACAATAAGACATGAAAACTTTCAAAGGGGTGAATACTTTTCATAGGCACTGTAAATGTGAATGCCATCATATTGAGTGTGAGATTGAAATTCATTAATTAAAATGAGAATTTAAACTTTACATCAGTAATGGTAATTGTGATAAAATCTCAGCTGGTTCATTGATGTCCTTTAAGAAAGAAAATCTGTCAATTGACTGCTCTACATGCAATGTTGAAGTACCCCAGCAATCCAGTCATTTCAAGGAAAAAGTACCAATGAATATTAAAAGCTGACATGACCAATAACGTCCATATCCTATATTTTTTTTAGGAAACTACAGTATGTATAGTTACTTTATCAAAGAGTGGTATTTCTTCCATGCTTCCCAGTTCTACTCAGTTGCCAAGTATAACAAGCCCATGAGTCATGTTATAATTTCCACTCTGAAATGAAATGCTGCAGATTAACCCCTCTGAGTTCTGAGTACTTGTACATCAATAATGTCAAAAATGACTTTTTACTTAAGCTCATAACCTTAGCTGAAACACTTCTGCAATCTAAATGCTGACTATTCTGCTTGATCAGATCAAAGTAAAATATTTCACTATGTCACATAGAAGGAAAAAAAAATGCCGCTGTTCTGTCATCCTGCCTAACCTTAATCTCACAAACATCAACGTCATAACGAATGGGGTACCGTGGTGGCTTGGTGGCTAGGGTAACATTATTATAGTGTCAGCGACCCAGGCTCAATTCCACAGTTGTTTGTAGGGAGTTTGCACATTCTCCTATGACCGGCTCCTCCAGTTTCCATAGATGTATGGGCTAGTAGGTTATTTGGCCACATGGGTGTAATTGAGCAGCATCAGCTCGTTGGGCCAGAAAGGTACAACCAGAGCAGCCTCCACAAAATCCTCCAAATCTCCTGGCATAATAAGCAAATCATTGTCAATTTCCTTTCTCAAACCACCACCATTCAGCATCAGAAACTCTGACCATACTCAGCAGTTCCAGTGTTGGCCATCTTATTTGCATGCCTGCCACCAGACTTCCCAAAGAGACACTATCAGCCACAGTCATGAAAAGAGAATACCAGGCAGACAGAAGAAATATTTCAAGGATGTTCTCAAAGCCTCTACTTTTGTGCGAGTTCCTGGACCATGACTGATCAAAATGAAGAAGCATCTGGAGCATTAAGAACCTTGAGCCTATTGGGAGCACAAGTAGCACTTTGCCTTCCTTACCATCCACAAACTGCATCATGCATCTGTTATTTGACTCTTGGCACCATCTGTCAACCTGACATTGGTCTAATTAGACACAGCAAAACCCCACAGAACTGAGGTTGAAACAAGTCATCCTTGACCCTGAGAGGTTGCCTAAGCAAAGGAAGATTTTTTTTTCTCCTACAGTTCTTATAAGCAGTGTTGTGGATCAATTGAATGTTTACACATTTTATTGGTGAAGATACCAGCAATTACAGGGGAGTTTGCTTAATTATCATAGTTACAAGACAGTGATTAAGCTTCTTGATTATGTCAGCTTCAATCCACAGGAGTAACTGATTAGATCAATAATACTTAACAAATAGTTTCATAATACTTAAATACTCCCAGCTATTGACACATAAAATGGACTGATGGCATTAGAGCTCTGGGCTTACTGACACTCCAAAGAATTCAACAGATACTTTTGCACTTAGTGGTCTTGAAATTAGCAAAAGAGGGGATCTCACTGCCCAAGACTGTGTGGAGACACAACCCTCATTTTCCTTCTCCACAGAGATACCATCAACATTGCCACACGGATCAAACACAGCTCAAAAACATTGTTGCAAAGCTCTTTATCTTGATCAATGCATATCACCTTTTTTTCTTAACTCCAGCACAAAGTTCAAAATAATAGTAAATTTTATTATCAAAATACATATATGTCACCATATAGAACCCTGAGATCCATTTTTCAGCGGGCACACTCAGCAAATCTCTAGAATAGTAACTATAATAAGATCAATGAAAGATCACCTAGTGTAGAAAACAACAAACTGTGCAAATGCAAATATAAATAAGTAGCAATAAATAACGAGAACATGAAATAACAAGGTAAAGGTAGTTAAAGTGAGATCATTGGTTATATGAACATCTCAATGGATGTAGTTACCCCCTTTGTTCAAGAGCCTGATGGTTGAGGGTAGTAACTGTTCTTGAATTTGGTGGTGAGATTCCTGAGGCTCTTGTACCTTCTACCTGATGGCATCAGCAAGAAAAGATCATGTCCTGGTGTTGAGGATCTCTGATGATGAATGCTGCTTTCCTGTGACAGTGTTACATGTAGATGTGCTCAATGGCTGGGAGGGCTTTACCTGTGATGTACTTGGTTGAATCCACTACCTTTCATCGGATTTCCCATTCAAAGGCATTGGTGTTTCCATACCAGGCTGTGATGCAGCCATTGAAAACACTCTCCACTACACATCTATAGAAGTTTATCAAAGTTTTAGATGACATGCCAAATCTCCACTAACTCCTAAGGAAGTAGAGGGCTGCCGTGCTTTCCTCGCAGTTGCACTTATGTGCTGGTCCAGGACAGGTCCCCAGAAATAGTAACACACAGAACTTTAAAGTTGCTAACCCTTTCCACCTCTGATTCTCCAAGGACGGGCTCAAGGATCTCCAGTTTCCTTCTTCTGAAATCTACAATCAGTTCCTTGGTCTTGCTGACATTGAGTGAGAGGTTGTTATGACACCACTCAGCCAAATTTTTAATCTCCCTCCTGCATGCTGATTAATCAGCACCTTTGATTCTGCCCAGAACAATGGTGTCATCAGAAAACTTGAATATGGTATTGGAGCTGTGCTAAACCACACAGTCATAGATATAAAGTGAGTAGAGCAGGGGGCTAAGCAGACAGCCCTGTGGTGCACCTGTGTTTATGGAGATTATGGAGGAAAAGTTGTTGCCAATCTGAACTGACTGGAGCCTGCAAGTGAGGAAACTGGGAATCTAATTACACAAAGAGGTAATGAGGCCAAGGTCTTGGAGCTTATTGATTGGTTTGGAGTGGATTATGATACGAAATGCTGAGCTGTAATCAACAGCTAGCATCCTGATGTATGCATCTTTGCTGTCCAGGTGTTCCAGGGTTGAGTGAGGAGCCAATGAGATGGTATCTGCTGTGGACCTGTTACTCTGGGAGGCAAATTGGAGCAGATCCAAATCACCTCAGGCAGGAGCTGATTTGTTTCATCACCAGCCTCTCAAAACACTTCATCACTGTGGATGTAAGTGCAACTGGGCGATAGTCATTGAGGCAGATCACCATGCTCTTCTTGGACACCAGTATTAACGAAGCCTGCTTGAAGCAGGTGGGTACCACACACTTCCAAAGTGACAGGTTAAAGATATCAGTGAACACACCAGCCAGCTGGTCAGCACAGATCTTTGGTACATGGCCAGGTACTCTGGTCTGGATGCTTTTCTTGGAGTATTACTTCCTTTGAGTATTTTATATTCCTGAAACTTGCTGGTATTAAAAAATATTGTTCAAAGCTCCACACATAACTCCTTGGTCAAGCAATATGCTTTACAGAAATCATCAAGTAGATTTATGTCCAGTGCTTTGCAAATGGCGACTCTTGTTGTTGATCACAAGTTCCAGAATCAAAATAAACTTTCTCAGTTTCCCACTTGAATGTTACTGCTATATTAAAGATGCAAAGATAAAAATGTAAAAACAAATGTAAATACAATTATTTAATTAATATATATCCACATTAAAAGACCATAAGGTATAGGAGCAGAATTAGGCCATTTGGCTCATTGAATCTGCTCCACCATTTCATCATGGCTGATCCAATTTTACTCTCAGCCCAAATCTCCTGCATTCTCCTCATATCCCCTCATGCCCTGACCAAACAAGAATCTATCAACCTCTGCCTTAAATGTACATAATGACCTGGCCTCCACAGCCATCTGTGGCAACGAATTGCTGGCTGAAAAAATTCCTCCTCATCTCTGTTCTAAAAAGACGCCCCTTTATTTTGAGGCGGTCTCTTCTGGTCTTAGACTCTCCCACCATAGGAAACATCCTCTCCCACATCCACTCTAACAACGCATTTCACCATTCAAAGGTTTCAATGAGGTCACCTCTCATTCTTCTGAGTTCCAGTGAATACAGGCCCAGAGCCATCAAACTTCATATGAGCAACACACATAAAAGTTGCTGGTGAACGCAGCAGGCCAGGCAGCATCTCTAGGAAGAGGTGCAGTCGACGTTTCAGGCCGAGACCCTTCGTCAGGACTAACTGAAGGAAGAGTGAGTAAGGGATTTGAAAGTTGGAGGGGGAGGGGGAGATCCAAAATGATAGAAGACAGGAGGGGGAGGGATGGAGCCAAGAGCTGGACAGGTGATAGGCAAAAGGGATACGAGAGGATCATAGGACAGGAGGTCCGGGAAGAAAGACAAGGGTGGGGGGGGGGACCCAGAGGATGGGCAAGGGGTATATTCAGAGGGACAGAGGGAGAAAAAGGAGAGTGAGAGAAAGAATGTGTGTATTAAAAACAAGTAACAGATGGGGTACGAGTGGGAGGTGGGGCCTAGCGGAAGTTAGAGAAGTCAATGTTCATGCCATCAGGTTGGAGGCTACCCAGAGGGAATATAAGGTGTTGTTCCTCCAACCTGAGTGTGGCTTCATCTTTACAGTAGAGGAGGCCGTGGATAGACATGTCAGAATGGGAATGGGATGTGGAATTAAAATGTGTGGCCACTGGGAGATCCTGCTTTCTCTGGCGGACAGAGCGTAGATGTTCAGCAAAGCGGTCTCCCAGTCTGCGTCAGGTCTTGTCAATATATAAAAGGCCACATCGGGAGCACCGGACGCAGTATATCACCCCAGCCGACTCACAGGTGAAGTGTTGCCTCACCTGGAAGGACTGTTTGGGGCCCTGAACGGTGGTAAGGGAGGAAGTGTAAGGGTATGTGTAGCACTTGTTCCGCTTACACGGGTAAGTGCCAGGAGGGAGATCAGTGGGGAGGGATGGGGGGACGAATGGACAAGGGAGTCGCGTAGGGAGCGATCCCTGCAGAATGCAGGGGGGGGGGGAGGGAAAGATGTGCTTAGTGGCGGGATCCCGTTGGAGGTGGCGGAAGTTACGGAGAATAATATGTTGGACCCGGAGGCTGGTGGGGTGGTAGGTGAGGACCAGGGGAACCCTATTCCTAGTGGGGTGGCGGGATGATGGAGTGAGAGCAGATGTACGTGAAATGGGGGAGATGCGTTTAAGAGCAGAGTTGATAGTGGAGGAAGGGAAGCCCCTTTCTTTAAAAAAAGATGAAGCCACACTCAGGTTGGAGGAACAACACCTTATATTCCGTCTGGGTAGCCTCCAACCTGATGGCATGAACATCGACTTCTCTAACTTCCGCTAATGCCCCACCTCCCCCTCGTACCCATCTGTTACTTATTTTTATACACACATTCTTTCTCTCACTCTCCTTTTTCTCCCTCTGTCCCTCTGAATATACCCCTTGCCCATCCTCTGGGTCCCCCCGCCCTTGTCTTTCTTCCCGGACCTCCTGTCCCATGATCCTCTCATATCCCTTTTGCCTATCACCTGTCCAGCTCTTGGCTCCATCCCTCCCCCTCCTGTCTTCTCCTATCATTTTGGATCTCCCCCTCCAACTTTCAAATCCCTTACTCACTCTTCCTTCAGTTAGTCCTGACAAAGGGTCTCGGCCTGAAACGTCGACTGCACCTCTTCCTAGAGATGCTGCCTGGCCTGCTGTGTTCACCAGCAACTTTTATGTGCGTTGCTTGAATTTCCAGCATCTGCAGAATTCCTGTTGTTTGCGTTTAAACTTCATATGACAAGCCATTCAATCTGGGAAACATTTTCATGAACCTCCTTTGATCCCCCTCCAGTTTTAACATATCCTAAGATAAGGGGCCCAAAACTGCTCACAATACTCCAAGTGAGGCCTCACCAGTGCTTTATAAAGTCTCAACATTACATCTTTTCTTTTATATTCTAGTCCTCTTGGAATGAATGCCAACATTGCATTTGCTTTCCTCACCACAGACTCAACCTGCAAATGGATCTTTAAGGAATCCTGCACAAGGACTCCCAAGTCCCTTTGCACCTCAGATTTTTGTATTTTCTCTCCAGCAAGAAAATAGTCAATCCTTTCATTTCTTCTACCAAAGTGCATGACCATACGCTTCCTGACACTGTATTCCACCTGCCATTTGTTTGCCCATTCTTCTAATATCTTTCTGTAGCCTCTCTATTTCCTCAAAACTACCTGCCCCTCCACCTACCTTCATATCGTCTGCAAACATTGCAACAAAGCCGTCAATTCTATTATCCAAATCATTGATATATAATGTAAAAAGAATTAGTCCTAACAGACCCCTGCAGAACACCAGTGGTCACCGGGAGCCAGTCAGAAAAGGCTCCCTTTATTCCCAATCTTTGCATCTTGCCAATCAGCCACTACTTTATCCATGCTGGAATCTTTCCTGTAATATCATGGGCCTGTAGCTTGTTAAGCAGTCTCATGTGTGGCACCTTGTCAAAACCCTTCTGAAAATCCAAATACACAACATCAACTGATGTTCTCCTTTGTCTATCCTGCATGTCATTTCTTCAAAGAATTCCAACAGATTTGTCAGGCAAGATTTTCCTTGAGGAAATCATGCTGATTATGGCCTATTTTATCATGTGCTTCCAAGTACCCTGAGACCTCATCTTTAATACACCTCTTTCAGAACTCTGGGGTGTACACCATCTGACTTGTCTACCTTCAGACCTGCTGCTTTCACAAGAACCTTCTCTCTAGTTATGGCAATGTCACACACTTCATGACGCCTGATACCTGGAACTACCACCATACTGCTAGTGTCTTCCACTGTGTAGACTGATGCAAACTACTCATCACTTCTGTATTCCATCTTTACCTTCTTAATGATTTTTTAATTGCCTTCTGTTACTTTTTTAAAGATTCCCAATCCTCTAACTTCCCACTAATTTTTGCTCTATTATATGCCCTCTCTTTGGCTTTTATATTGGCATTGACTTCTCGTGTGTCATCATGGTTGTTACTTCAAGCAACACACAAAATGCTGGAGCACGCCAGGCAGCATCTATGGAAAAGAGTACAGTTGACGTTTTGGGCCAAGACCCTCATCAGCACTCTTCTTTAGAATAAGTCCTTCTCTTTAGGATGTATATAACCTGTGTCTTTCACATTGCTTCCAGAAATTCCAGCAATTGCTGCTCTGCTGTCATTCCTGACAGTGTTCTCTTCCAATCAATTCTGACCAACTCCTCTCTGTTGCTCCTGTAATTCCCTTTACTGCACTGTAATACTGCTACATCTGACTATAGCTTCTACAGTACTTGTCAAAATTCAGGGTGAATTCTATCATAATCACTTTCCTCTAAGGGTTCTTTTACCTTAAGCTCTCTAACCAATTCTGATTCATTACACAACAAGCAATCCAGAATAGCTGATCTTCTAGTGCGCTCAACCACGAGGTGCTCTAAAAAAACATATTCTAAGCACTCTAGAAATCGCCCCTCCTGGAATTAATAAGCAATAATATGCATTTCTTAACTCTCTGGACTATAATTATGTGTTAATTACATTGTATTCAGCACAATCTCAAGCTTGAATGTAAATCCTAGACACTACCACATATTCAAAGTTTATTTAATCTCAGAGTTTGATTCACGATGAAGTGTGGTCTGGGAGGGGCTGACGTGAGTCTGTCCATTTGGGAGCCGGGATTGGATCAATCTTCATCTGGCATCTCGTCCACAGACATGGGTGGCCCTGAGTTGGCATTGTCTGATGGAAATCCTTAAAGCACAAATGCTCCACACGACGTCAATGTGTTGATCTGCTAAATGTGGATACGCTGCATAGCCTTTCAATCAAACGATGTCAAATCATTGAAAAAACCTTACCCAAGATGTCAACTCCCATCCAACTACTTCTCAAAGTAGTACAGAAATATAAATGTCAACAAAACAGTAACTTCCATATATCATCTGGACAACTGACTAACCAAACTAAAACTTAACATCAAACTAAATGATAAACAGCTACCCAATGATCCACATCCAGAACACTTAGGAATCACACTAGATTGAACTCTCTTGTACAAGATCCACCTTCAAAATGTAGAAAATAAACTAAAATCCAGAACGGCCGTGATCAGGAAGACAGCAGGAACCAAATGGGGTGCCAACCGGTCAGTCCTACGAACATCTAGCCTAGTACTGTGTTTCTCAGTCGCCAAATATTGTGCACCCACCTGGGAGAGAAGTGCTTACACAAATATCATCAATACACAGCTCCATACTTCTATGAGAAGAATCTCAGGAGCCTAAAATCCACAGCTGTCCAATGGCTCCCAACAATGAGTGGAATAGCACCCCGGAGATCCAAAGAGCAGCTTCAGCAAAATTCTACAAGTGTATCCACAATATGCCCAACAACATTCCAGCTCGCAAACGCATTGAAAATGCTCCTCTAACTTCCCAACTCAAATCCAGAAAACCTTTCTACAACTTGATAAACCTCATCTCCTATGACAAACATACTGAATGGTGCCAATACCAGCACACCAACATGCCCCACTGGAGAACTGATTGACCAACCCACCTCACTCCTCCCAGGCTTCACTGGACAGGACAGCAGGAAAAAACAGGACAGCCGCAAATAGACTCAGAATTTATCATGCCAAAGCAGTGCAAACACTACACCGGTTGGGCGCCTGACAAACCCCAGCTTGCTCCTGCGGTGTCCCAACCCAGGACATCCTCCACCTGGTTCAAATATGCCCTCTCACCAAGATCTGAGATGGCTTTGCCACAGTCCACCACTGCAGCCATGAGCTGGAGGAGTGGCTAGACAAAAAACAATTAAAAGTGTGAAGAGAAAAACACCTGCCATACGAAACAAGTCTTAGAACAAAGATGTAAGCTCCCAATTTGTTTTTGACCTGTTCTCTTAAATGATTACTTTAAACAGCAAGCCATTATAATCAAAAATATAATGAAGCAAACATTGCAGAAATTGCTATATTAGATTCAGACATTGTATTACACATTTCCTACATAATCATGTTTGGTTTCCTTGTTCCTTGTTTTCCAGCTTCCATATCATTCATTTTATTGGTTTCTCACTTTACGCCTATCCTGTGTAGCTACACATAGCTCCAATGTCATATTCAAATTTGCTGATGACACCACGGTCATAGACCAAATTAAAAGTGGTGATGAATCAGCAAATAAGAGGGACATTGAAAATCTGGCTGAGTGGTTCCACAACAACAACCTCTGTCACAATGTCAGAAAGACCAAGGAGCTAATTATTGACTTCAGTAGGAGGAAACCAAAGGTCCATGAGCAGTCCTCATCGGGGGAACCAGACGTTGACAGGGTCAGCAACTTTAAATTCCTCGGTGTTATTATTTCAGAGAACTTATCCTGGACCCAGTACATAAGTGCAGTTATGAAGAAAGTATGGCAGTGCCTCTACCACCTGAGGAACTTGCAAGGATTTGGCATGACATCTAAAACTGACTAGTATCTGTAGGTGTGTGGTTGAGAGAGTATATTGGCTGGTTGCATCACAGTCCGGTATGGAAACACTAATGCCCTTGAACAGAAGATCCTACAAAAGGTAGTGGATAGAGCCCAGTCCATCACAGTAAAGCCCTCCTAACCAATGAGCACATCTACAAGAAGCATTGTTGCAGGAAGGCAACACCCATCATCAAGGACCCCATCACCCAGGTCATGCATTCTTTCTGCGGCTGCCATCAGGAAGGTGGTATAGGAGCCTCGAGACTCATCCCATCAGGTTCAGGAACAGTTACTACCCTTCATCCAACAAGCTCTTGAACCAAAGGAGATAACTTCACTCATCCCATCACTGAAATGTTCCCACAACCTATGGATTCACTTTCAAAGACGCAGCTCATGTTTTCAATAGTTATTGTTCATTTATTATTATTTCTTTCCTTTTGTATTTGCACAGTTTGGCTTCTTTTGCACACTGGTTGTACACCCTGTTGATGTGGTATTTCATTGATTCTATTATGGTTATTGGACTTATTATGTATGCTCGCAAGAAAATTAATTTCAGGGTTGTATTTACACATAATGTTCCAGTCTTAAAAATGATGGTAATATAATTTATCAATCCCCATCATTTTCTCACATAACCAGTTTTATTTCTGACCTAACTATAACCATATAACAATTACAGCATGGAAACAGGCCATCTCGACCCTTCTAGTCTGTGCCAAACTCTTACTCTCACTTAATCCCACCGACCTCCACTCAGCCCATAACCCTCCATTCCTTTCCTGTCCATATATCTATCCAATTTAACTTTAAATGACAACATTGAACCTGCCTCAACAACTTCTGCTGGAAGCTCGTTCCACACAGCTACCACTCTCTGAGTAAAGAAGTTCCCCCTCATGTTACCCCTAAACTTTTGCCCTTTAACTCTCAACGCATGTCCTCTTGTTTGAATCTCCCCCACTCTCAATGGAAAAAGCCTATCCACGTCAACTCTATCTATCCCCCTCATAATTTTAAATACCTCTATCAAGTCCCCCCTCAACCTTCTACGCTCCAAAGAATAAAGACCCAACTTGTTCAACCTTTCTCTGTAACTTAGGAGATGAAACCCAGCTTTCAGGATTGGTTGAAACTGTATTCAGTCATCTCCACCAACCCTCTAAGTACCCTTCACTGTTCATTTCAGGGTCATAATTATACAATGACTCCTGTCTTTAAGTGGTGTGCCAACACAATACAAGAACCTTTCTACCAGCTCCCAGGGGATCCTATTATATATGGAACCATCTGGTTTCTAATTTACAGCATGTCTGAACTATGACCTTGCTCAGAATTATTGCCGCTGGGATTACTACATGGTACATTATGATGCAATGGGAAGGGCCTAACATTAGCCTTTGGCTGGTCCAAGGGTATGGTTGGTCAGGCCGAGCCGTCATTGCATGCTTAACTACATTTCTACTATCACACCTCATCACTTAGTTTCAATTGATGCACAGAGTCTAAAGTTTACAGGTAACGCCAACCCATAGTTGACTTTCACCTCAAGATTTAGCAATAGGATTTCTATCCAGAGCCTCAGTTTTCAGGAAACAGACATCATTTCTCTCTGATGATTCAAATACCCAACCCCTAGGGCTAGTGAAATGCAGCATGGCCCAATAATCTGACAGTTACCTTTCCAGATTGTATTTAAAATTTCTTACCTGCTACATTTTCCTTGGCCCCGCTTTTCTCAGAGGCATCATATTTTTGGTTGATAACGATTTAGTGATCAGGCTTAAAATCTGCCATCATTGGTAATTCCAACAATTGTGTTCTTCAATTTATTTCATTACAAACTAATCTTAAGACTTTTGTTCACAAACTAATACACAATTCTAGCTACTCTTACTTAGCATAAACTTAGTATAGTAACCAACTTGTACTGTTTAGTTAGAATTCCAAAGAATGACTCATTTCAATCTGCATTCTGAGAGACAAAAACAAGTCTTAACATAATGATATCAAAACAAAATATGCATCTAAAGGTTAATTGTCTCCAAACCAATCACTAATATACAACTGCAATGTTTAGTTTTTTTAAAGATTGAAACTGATCTTTAAAATACTAACTTAATCCTTCACATTTCAAAGAAACTCCTTTAATCAAAATGAAGGTTGCCAATGTCTTTTATTTCAAACGTAATTCAACTTCCCCAAGAGGCATACAAATGATTGTTATAGCCACAACAGAACAGAAATGTTTTGATCTTTTAATCAATTGATCTTCTACTTTTTCCTAACAGTAACTTTTGAAAACCTTAAATTATAGCTACTCAGATGTCTTTAGCAAGAAATGTTTAACTCTTAACAATCCAAAATTGTCCAGGAAAGCATGCCGTATGGAACTTAGGGTGGTTATGCTGAACTTTTCCAACAGACTGCTAGCTAGAAGTCCTGAAATATTTGCTAATATGAACACAACTTTCCACTGGACCTCCAACTATGTGGCAATGCCACCGAAGTATAATTAGCACGATGTTTCAATGTGTTGCTCCTGAACATAATAAGCTTTGGAAAGTAGTGCACTTTAGAAAAGAACTATTCAACAACAAAGATTTGGCTTCCTGAATAACTTGGCGTGTTTCTTATGGATTTTGGGCTGCTGATCATGAAAATCACCATGAAATTTCCCTATCATGTGCCATTTTCTGAAATTGCCAACAATTATTATTTCAATTCATAATTCAAGTCAATTAAAATGTTGTCCACAATGTAAGCTGAAAAGTTTTTGGCCTTGTCCAGGCAAGCCTGGGCATGCTAAGGCAGGGCAGATGCTGCATGGTAGAACAAGTTTTACAAAGGCTATAAAAGCATCATGTTTTCTATGCATTGAGCTTGCATGTATATCAGTTTGTAATCACGTTGATACGCATGCTTTATGCATATAGCATCATAATTAACTGTATTTTCAGGATTGTTTGTGATAGCAAAATGTCTCAGCAATCTTGCAACAGCTGTGAAACTGTTTAATTTGAGGCTGGATACGCTTAAATCGCAAAGAGATTCCTCTTATTAAGAAAGTCTATGAGCTCTACTTTGGATGTAAAATTGGTGACCAAGACAAAGCCCGAGCTCCCAACATTTGTTGCACAAGAATTATGCTCTGTCTACCAGAAAAAAGCGGGATCTCCTGGTGGCCACCCAGTTCAATTTGACTTCCCATTCTGACACGTCAGTCCACGGACTCATCTACTGCTGCGATGCGGCCACACGCAGGTTGGATGAGCAACACTTGTATTCCATCAGCAGTCTCCAACCTGATGGCATGAAAATCGATTTCTTGAACTTCCAGTAATTGCCCCCCCACCCTTCACCATTCCCATTTCCCTCTCTCAGTTCACCTCCATCACCTCCCTCTGGTGCTTCTCCCCCTTCCCTTTATTCCATAGCCTTCTGTCCTCTCCTATCAGAGGCTCCTGATCTCCAGCCCTTCATCTCTTTCACCAATCGACTTCCCAGCTCTTTTCTTCACCCCCTTCCCATCTCCCAATTTCACCTATTACCTTAATACTTCTTCCTCCCCTCCCCCCACCTTCTTACTCTGACCGCTCATCTTTCTTCCCCTAGTCCCCATGAAGGGACTCAACCCAAAACATTGACAGTTTGCTCTTTTCCATAGATGTTGCCTGGCTTGCTGAGTTCATCCAGCATTTTGTGTGTGTTTCTTTCACAATAGCTTTTAAACAAATGCAAACGGAAAACAAAAGGAAACAAAAGAGAACATTTCAAAATCCACACTTGTATTCTCTCTTCTGGAACTTCACTTTAAAAAGTGCGGTTACACAGTAAATTAACACTAATGCCAGCATATAAATAATGTGGTTGGGGGCGTCAACAGGGAATTAACACTTCACATTTAACCAATGAATTCCAGGAGCATGTGTTTACAATTGCGAACTATCCTTTGTACAATAATTCTATTCATGCTGACTAAATTGTTCAGTGGCTATTTGTAGGCTACTGAATGAATAAATACAAACGTGCATGCTGGAAGAATCACTGTGCTCGAAAGTAGACATGAGTAGCAAGCTCAGTGACCTGTCTGCTGCACTCACTGTGTCCCCTAGCATCTCCACTCCAAGGACATAGATAACAGACACAGATCACACTTTACCAACTCACTTTCAGTACCAAAAAAAATCTGGCTTTTCCAACTTTCTCAATGTACTAGTCTTTAAAACATGCACACTGGCTTTATCCAAATTAACTTTCAACGCTGCTATAATAAATTTTGGGGCCCTGTTAATGCATGTAGTTAGACAGCAGTTAGTTAATACTGACTGCACCTGGTAATAGTTAGAACACTGATACTGTACTTAGCTGATGAGCTGCCCGCTTTATGTTAAACAGATGAAGGGGAACAACATCTGCACCTGCTTCCTGTGGCTTTCCTGTTTAATTTCTTGATTATCTGTGCCATGTTCTCTTTCTATAACTTCATATCTCTCTGTAATAAATTTTAGCTATATGATTAAAATGAGTTGACAATTATCTGAGCTCCAGGTTACTATCTTCAGACTTTGCACACACTTAATAAAGGTCAAATGACTCTCGTGACTATCACAATTATTGCTCTTGACAGCCCACCTCTTTTAAAAAGGTTCTTTGAGGCTGTCGCGTCTTCTATCACGACTTCACTTTCCGCTTTGGTGTTTCTATAGTCTGATATCATGTTTTCATGAAAATCCTTAAAACTGAATGCCAGCAGGCAACTAATCAGATTAAAGGCTGGTGAAGGCTCATTTGTAAATATACATTTTCAAGTAAATGCCTCCTTTGGTGGAATTGTTTAGGAAGTGTGGTTGTGAAGAGATACTTAATAGAAAATTTAAAGAGATCAGCATATAGTGTCTTTCATATTTTAATGTGGGTAAGCAAGCTCCCACAAGCAACAATGAAACTAATGGCCATATCATCGATACGAGGGGTCGCCAACCCGTCAATCGCGATCGACCGGTCGATCTTTGAGATTTTCCCAGTAGATCCCGAAGAAAAATCAAAAATAAATACACAAATACTGTTGTAATGTGAGCACTATAAAAGTTATACTAATCAGGCTAATGGTAATATAGCAATATTTTCACTAAAAAGCTGTTTGTAAAGAGAGATTGTTTCCCGGTTGCAGGGGTTTAGTTCCATTTTTTCTGCCTGGTGCACACGTGTGTAGTTCCCCCACCATGCACCGCGTTTTCAGCGTAGCCTGTGCTGCATCAAAGTGACCAATCAGATTACGTAACAGTACAGACTGTGGCAAACATCAATATACGGCAGTGTCCCCAACCTCCGGGCCGCGAAGCAGGCAGTGGTGCAGCGGTAGTCGGGATCACACACCACATTTTAAAGAAAAAAAGCCGAAATAAACAAGCTAATTAATTAGATGCTGCCTGGCACATAAAAGTCGGCTCAGATCAGAGGCGACGCAATCGGCACTCGCTCGTGATACCCTGATAGCATAGCAGAGGCTCCACGAAAGAAGACGAAAACGTACAAATTCCATCCAGAATGAGAAGAGGAATTTCTATTTACCTTGGTGAAAGACAACTGTGCATGTATGTTGTGCCACCAAACACAAGCACTGACTAAAAGAGGGAATCTGGAGCGGCACCACAACACCAACCACCAGGAATTTAAAGACACCTAACCCCAAAGAGCGCAATTCGTGCCTGGAAAGTTGAGCTGAAATCGGGGTTGAAAGCCCAGCAATCGTTTTCCACAAAACATGCTGCTCAAAATAAGGCTGCTATTGAAGCATCAATTCGTGTAAGTCACCTTTTGGCTGAACACAACAAGCCTTTTACAGATGGCGATTTATCCAAGGAAGCAATGGTCATTACCGCAGACTGTTTTTAATGACTTTAAAAACAAAAAACAGCCCACAACCGCAATACATAATATACCGCTTGGCCCTGCAACAGTGACAAGGAGGGTAGAATCACTGTCAGAGGCCGTGGATCGACTTGTCACTCTGTGAATATTTTTTCACTACAGTTCGATGAATCCCTGGATGTAATGCAAACAGCTCAGCTTGTTGCATTTGTCAGTATGGATTTCCAGGATTTTACAACAAAGGAGGACTTCCTCACTCTTTTGCAATTAAAGGAAAGAACGAGAGGTGAGGATATTTACAATGAATTTTTTAAAAATGTCCGTGAAAATGACATCCCCATTCATAAACTGGTGGCAATTACTACTGATGGGGCCGAGCAATGCGCGGTGTGCACGCTGGTTTTAAAGCACTAAAAGTCAGTGCCTACTTCAGGTTAACTTATCCATGTGAATTTGCATCTTCACAGATGAAAATTATTAAATCTAAGTACAGGAGCTGACTTACTGACAGACACCTCACTAGGGTTGCCAACTTTCTCACTCCCAAATAACAGACAAAAGTAGCAGTCAACTCCCGGGACATTTGTGTTTACCCCAAAAAGGCTACCATGACTATGAAGCCTTGCGCAGGCACCTGTGTGCGCATGCGTGATGTGCCGACTTTTTTTACCCCACGAATCGGTTTTGGCTTAATTTTCATTATTTCTACTTTATATAGGCTGTGTATTTATCATATCATTCCTGCTTTTACTATATGTTACTGTTATTTTAGGTTTTATGTGTTATTTGGTATGATTTGGTAGGGTTTTTTGGTCTGGGAACGCTCAAAATTTTTTTTCCATATAAATTAATGGTAATTGCTTCTTTGGGTTAAAGCATTTCTGCATGAACGGTTTCATAGGAACACTCTACCTTAGCGGGGGGAGTACGAGACAGTTGGCAATCCTTCACCTCACAGACTGTCTGTAGTTATGAGCCAAATTTCAGGGAACTGGCAGAAAGTATTCAGCCCCAGTCATCACATCGAGTGCAACAGTCAATTTTTATTCATTTATTTTTCGTGTTGAAATAAAATTAAATAATGAAACTTAGAATTAAAGGTGTGAAGTATTGTAATATTCTTAAAGAAAGACAGCTATGGCTTGTTTGATATGCTAGTTACAGTGTTTTCTTGTTTGAATTAATTTGGAAGTTTGACAAAAGTATTTTGTGTAATTCAAATACAATTCGCCCAAATAAAAGGCCTCAAACTGGAAGTACAATCAGAGCTGTTTTTTCTCTAAACAATTTAGTAGGTAGATCTTGCCTTTCACTGAGGTCAAGGTAGGGGATCTTGGGCTTAAAAAGGTTGGTGACCACTAATCTATACAATGCATTGGTTGATTGATAAGTGTTGCAAAGGTTACACAACAGCAATATATAATTATCTAGGGAATGCATTGGAGATGCATTTCATCTCCACTCCAAGGAAACCCTAGCTGATTCAATCGCACCTCACAATTGAAATACTTTAACCCAAGCAGAAGTTATTTTTGTCCTCTCCAGTGCAACCACATCTTTCTTCTTGATGACCAGAAATGCACAATGCTCTGTTCCTCAATACTACCTGGGGCTCAACCATTCACGGCATATGCCCTTACCCATGTTATCCCAAGTGCATCAACTATACTCAGGACTACATTCTATCTGCCATTGCTTTGCCCATTTTATTGACTAATATCTTCCTGAAACCTAAGACTATCCTGCTACCGCTCAATAATGCCATCAATTTATGGGTCATCTGCAAAGATAACGATCATATCTCCTAAATTCCTATGCAAACCATTGATGTACATGACAAACAGAAAAGGTCCCAGCACTGATCAATAATTCCCTATCACTGATATTTAATCCAGAGGCCTGTTATCAAGCTCAACCGTTTCCCTCCTGAAATGTACAGTAGGTACGATATTTGCTGTTCTCCAATTTCCTAGCACCTCATTTACAGCCAGTGAAGATTTTAAAAAATCTATCAAGTCCTCTACAAGCTCCTCCCTTCTCCCCATCACAGCCTGGGATAAAGTACCGTTTAATAGCTAGGGTGCCTTATACTTTTGCAGTTACGTATATGTAAACATGGAGCAGAGAGCAAGTAGGTAAATCTGGCGGAAGCAAAGGATGTTGGGAATGGTGAGGATGGAATGCCGCGGGAGAGGTGTGGGACAAGTGGCAGACAAAGAGTGCCAGGGCGTGGGGTGGCACAGATGCAGACACACCCAGCCCTGAGACACCAGGCAAGGTTATTTGATTCTAAACAACTGCTTTATTGATCATCACGGAATGTCTTTCTGTGGGCTCCCTTCTCCCTTCTCCCTGCCCCTTTCCCACTCTCAAAACAAAATAGAGACCCATATCAGAATCAGGCTTATCATCACTCACATGTCACTATCTTTTTTTTCGCTGCAGCAATATAGTGCAATACATAAGTACATGAAGTACAGTGCAAAAGTCTTAGCTATATGTATCTTAAGAATTTTGCAAGGTACTATAGATCTCAACGGCCCTTTAAGATTGATCAATCTTTAAACCCTCTAAAGACACATAATACCTCCTTTTTAATGTTAACACATTCTCAGATTTCACCATCCCCTTTGCTGAATTCTTCAGCAGTAATGGCCTCCTTATGAATGCAAGTGAGAAGAATACATTTAAAATCCCACTTGTCCTCCAGCTCTGTACAAATGCTGCTATATTTATTCCATATGGCTCTGTTCTTTCCATGGTTACCTTATTGCCCTTAACACAACAGAGTGTTTGCTGAATTTCCATAACCCTGCCTGCCAGTGACCATTCATGACCCTCTTTAACCTTTTAATTTCTTTACATTTATCTTCTATTTTCAATACTCTGAAAGGTTTTTTCCATTTTCAGTTGTTTTAGTCACATGCTTACTTTTCATCTTTATCACGTCGTTGATACCTCTTCTTACCCAGTGTTCCCCTTTCCTTGCAACTTTATAAAAACATATATCTGAATATTTTCACATTTAAATGCGTCCCACTGGTCAGTTATATACTGACCTACAAATATCTGCTTCATGTTTACCAGGTTCTATCTTATGATAGTGAAAATGGCATTTTTTCCTCAAATCAGGACCTTAATTTCATGACTATCTTTATCCCTTCCCATAACTACCTTGAAACTTATGATCACCATTTGCAAAATGCTCTCCCACTGATACTCTAACAATGTGACCAGCTACATTCTCTAAGATTAGGTTCAATGACATCCGCTACTATGATAACCCAACTACATCATATTTCTTTGTGATTTGTCAAAATCGGTCCTTCCCTACTTCAGGCTGACAGTTAGGAGACCACCTCCTTGTTCCCAAGTTTTACTTACAGTTGAAGTCAGAAGTTTACATACACCTTAGCCAAATACATTTAAACTCAGTTTTTCACAATTCTTGACATTTAATCTTAGAAAACATTCCCCGTCTTAGGTCAGTTAGGATCACTACTTTATTTTAAGAATGTGAAATGTCAGAATAATAGTAGAGAGAATGATTTGTTTCAGCTTTTCTTTCTATCATTACTTTCCCAGTGGGTCAGAAGTTTACATACACTTTGTTAGTATTTGGTAGTATTGCCTTTAAATTGTTTAACCGGTCAAATGTTTTGGGTAGCCTTCCACAAGCTTCTCACAGTAAGTTGCTGGAATTTTGTTCCATTCCTCCAGATTCCACAGGTTCGTAGGCCTCCTTGCTCGCGGACGCTTTTTCAGTTCTGCCCACAAATTTTCTATTGGATTGAGGTCAGGGCTTTGTGGTGGCCACTCCAATACCTTGACTTTGTTGTCCTTAAGCAATTTTGCCACAACTTTGGAGGTATGATTGGGGTCATTGTCCATTTGGAAGACCCATTTTTGACCGAGCTTTAACTTCCTGGCTGATGTCTTGAGCTGTTGCTTCAATATATCCACATAATTTTCCTTCCTCATGATGCCATCTATTTTGTGAAGTGCACCAGTCCGTCCTGCAGCAAAGCACCCCCAAAACATGATGCTGCCGCCCCCATGCTTCACGGTTGGAATGGTGTTCTTCAGCTTGTAAACCTTGCCCTTTTTCCTCCAAACATAACGATTGTCATTATGGCCAAACAGTTCAATTTTTGTTTCATCAGACCAGAGGACATTTCTCCAAAAAGTAAGATCTTTGTCCCCATATGCACTTGCAAACTGTAGTCTGGCTTTTTTCTGACTGTTTTGGAGCAGTGGCTTCTTCCTTGTTGACCAGCCTTTCAGGTTATGTCGATATAGGACCCGTTTTACTGTGGATATAGATACTTGTCTACCTGTTTCCTCCAGCATCTTCACAAGGTCTTTTGTTGTTGTTCTGGGATAGACTTGCACTTTTTGCGCCAAAGTACGTTCATCTCCAGGAGACAGAATGCGTTTCCTTCCTGGGCGGTATGACGGTTGCATGGTCCCATGGTGTTTATATTTGTGTACTATTGTTTGTACAGATGAACGTGGTACCTTCAGGCGTTTGGAAATTGCTCCCAAGGATGAACCAGACTTGACATCATTTTCTGACCTCAACCCGATAGAAAATTTGATGGGCAGAACTGAAAAAGCATGTGCGAGCAAGGAGGCCTACAAACCTGACTCAGTCTGAAGGAATGGAACAAAATTCCAGCAACTTACTGTGAGAAGCTTGTGGAAGGCTACCCAAAATGCTTGACCAAAGTTAAACAATTTAAAGGCAATGCTACAAAATACTAATGTATTTTAATAACTCCAACACCTCCTCTCCCTTAATATCAACATGCTCCAGAACATCAACCTCACTCATATTGTCCTCACCGTCATCAAGTTCCCTCTCATTGGTGAATACTGAAGAGAAGTATTCAATGAGGACCTCACTCACTTCCACAGCCTCCAAGCACATCTTCCCACCTTTATCTCTAATCGGTCCTACCTTCACTCCTGTCATCCTTTTGTTCTTCACATAAATGAAGAATGCCTTGGGATTTTCCTTTACCCTACTCGCCAAGGCCTTCTCTTGCCCCCTTCTTGCTCTTCTCAGCCCCTTCTTAAGATCCTTTCTTGCTACCCTATATTCCTCAATAGACCCATCTGATCCTTGCTTCCTAAACCTCATGTATGCTGCCTTCTTCCACCTGACTAGATTTTCCACCTCACTTGTCACCCATTTTCCTCAGAGAATTCCAATAGATTTGTCAGATGAGATTTCCCCTTGACTTTGGCTTAATTTTCATGCACCTCCAAGTACCCCAAAACCTCATCCTTAATAATGGAATCCAACATCTTCCCAACCACTGAAGTCAAGCTAATTGGGGTATAATTTCTTTCTTCTGTCTCCTTCCCTTCTTGAAGAGTGGAGTGACATTAGCAACTTTCCAGTCCTCCAGAGCCATTCCAGAATCTAGTAATTCTTGAAAGATCATTACTAATGCCTTCACAATCTCTTCAGCTACCTCTTTCAGAATGCTAGGTGTTGTCCATCTGGTCCAGGTATTTTACCTACCTTCGGACCTTTCAGCTTCCACAAGCACCTTCTCCTTAGTAATAGCAAGTACTCACTTCTTCCCTGACACTCAAATTTCTGGTATCTTACACAGTGAAGACAAGCACAAAATATGTAATAAGTTCATTCACCATTTCTTTGTCTCAAATGAATAATTCTCCAGCAGTCTGATATCCACTCTCACCTCTATTTTACTATTTATATATCTCAAAAGTTATTTGGTATCCTCTTTGATATCTTCGGCTACCTTACCTTCATATTTTATCTTTTCTCTCTTTATGGCTTTTTAGTTACCTTATTTGTTTTTAAATGATTCCCAGTCCTCTAGTTTCCCCACTAACTTTTGTTATATTATATGCCCTTTCTTTTTACTTTTATCCGGTCTTTGACTTCCCATGTCACCAATGTTCCCTCTCATGTTTTTACAGCTGTGCAGACCAACTATTGTTCTGCACAGAAAATTTTTACACTGCCTGAAAACTGTGCAGCACTTTAATTTTTTCTGTAATATGCACACTATGAATATTTAGAAGAAAGATTGAAGTGTCACATACTTCTGATTTTCTTTATTAATTGAAGAGTATAATGAAATACAGTAAAACAAAGAAAATTTTCATGTTTAGTGAACTTTTTGTGTGTCCAATTCCGGCTGCACAGCAACAAAAGCTATGTGTGCAGGAGCATTTCAGTCACTGCAAGGCCGCACACATGCTCAGCCAAAAGGAAACAGCGCTCAACCCCCATGGTTGCCTCATCCCTCCTTTAGAATATTTCTTCATCTTTGGGACCCATCTGTCCTGTGTCTTCCAAATTGTCCCTCGAAACTCCAGTCATTGTTCTACCATTATCCCTGCGAGTGTCCCCTTCCGATCATAACTCTACCCACTATTCTATATCTTCCGATCCTATGTGGTTTCTTTTTGAGTATTTGATTTCAATTTTACCAATAGAGCCAACCCACCCCTTTGCCTACCTGCCATCCTTTCGATACAAGATATATCCTTGGATGTTAAGCTCCCAACTATGATCTTCTTACAGCCACATCTCAATGATGCTCACAGCATTGTACCTGCCAATCACTAACTGTGCTACAAGATCATCTACCTTATTCCATACACTGTGCATTTAAATAACATTTTCAGTCCTATATTCATCATACTTTTTGATTTTACCCCCATTCTGTACTGCAATTTTGTCTTATCATCTGCGTATCCGTCCTCACAGTCTCACTAAACACTGCATTGACTTGTGTACTAACTGCCCTGTCTTCAGCCTTTTCACTCTGGTTCCCATCCCCTTGCCAACTTTGTTTAAACCCTCCCCAACAGCTCCAAGCAAACCTGCCCACAAGGATACTGGCCCCCTTCAGGTTCAGGTGATACATCTGTCAAGATCATTGCTGAATGAACAACATCTCGTATCCTGCCTGGGCAATCTCCAACATTTTTTATATACTAGTTTTCCTTCCAGTCCAGATGAAAGGTCTTGAGCTGAAAAGTCCACTGTCCATTTCCTCGATAGATGCTCTCTGATCCACTGAGTTCCTCTAGCTCTTACATGTTGCTTCAGATTTCAGCATCGTGTGTCTCCACCTGCACAAACTATTCATTTACTTGATCTTCCTAGTTCTGTACATGTTAGCAGAGGGAGTAAGCCTGAAATTACTATCCTTGAGATCCTTCTTTTTCACTTGTCCTAGATCCCTCAACTTTGCATGCAGGATTTAATCTGCTTACCTCTAATATTACTAATGCTAATATGTTGAGACTTTTGCAAGGAAACCTTCACCTCATTATCTCTTACTGACCTTTCATAGGTGTTGAACCACACTTGTTTACTGGGTATCAGCAAGGGTGGCTTGGTTGTTCCATCACTGATTAAACTGGCTGAAAATCATAGTTGCCAGGCAATGAGGGACACAGTGAGAGACAATCTTAATTATCCTCATCCTCACCTAAATAACTGCAGAAAATTCATACATCCATGATTATTACTACATAGTCATTGTGGGCACAAAGTCCAACCTTCATATTTTGGACACTTTAGCAGCTCAAAACATGCCAATGCATTTGGCCATAAGCAGCAACAACAGACATCATCTGTAACCTAATGGTTCAAAATCTCTCCCACTCTACCATTACAATCAAGAATAAGCTGAGAGCATTGCACACTGTCAATACCATGAAACTAGACATTCCAGTAGCAGTACTAAAGACCTGTGCTCTACATACGGCACGATTCAGTTTTGGGATTACCATATCAGAAAAGTTTAATTGCTGGATTACTTACTTAAAAAAAAATTGAATCCCACAAAGGCAGAGGATGAATGTAAATGTGGGTACTTTAAAAAGCTGAAATTAAAAACCTGCATCATTATGGTAACAGTGAAACAATTGGATTGTCTTA
The DNA here is from genome assembly GCF_963921235.1 of Mobula hypostoma. Taxonomy (NCBI): domain Eukaryota; kingdom Metazoa; phylum Chordata; class Chondrichthyes; order Myliobatiformes; family Myliobatidae; genus Mobula; species Mobula hypostoma. The sequence continues at coordinate 29,410,874 of NC_086119.1, read as the reverse complement.
AAAACCGTGTAGTTCATTAGAATCGTTCAGGGAAGGAAATCTGCCAGTCTTGCATACTAATGTTTATTTGGCCCTCGAAATGGTAGCCCACTCAGTTCAAGAAAACAAGGGAAAAAAATCTCACTAGAACTATCAGCACCATGTGTCATACTACTTAAGTAATATATACAGAGCTTAAAGAGAAATACTTAAAAATGGGAAATGGTGAGAAAAGAATCCTTAACTGATAACACCTGTGAAGAGAAAAAAGTCATTTGCCATTTCTCAGTATATTTGTTCATTGGTTTGGTAATCAAACCCATTTATTTAACCAAACATTTCATATATATATATTTCTTTGCTTTCTATCATTTTACTATGTGCAAATTTTGTGCAATTTTTGTGCAAGTTACAATATCCCACACTCTGCACGTGATGTGGAAAGAAACAAGAGTAGCAGGAAGCCCACATGACCCCAGAGAGAACATGTCAGGTCCACACAGAGAAGACTGGAAGTTGGGATTGAATATGGATCACTGGGGTTAAGGTTGTATTAGCTGCACCACTGTGTCACATCTGGAACAAAGGTTTTCTTCTTCTCTCTCATCCTTCTGTCTCCTGGCAACTCATTTCTCTAACTAGTCCTCTTGCAATATAAATAAGTTTGGATTTAGAATGACAACTAAAAGTGAGAAAATAATTTAAAAATATACACTGGTGGAGAAAAAATCCATGTGAATTAAAAACAATTCTTTAGCAAATGGCCAGTAGATAACAATAAGGAAACCTTCTAGCAAGAGAATTATAGTACACACTAGACAATTCACACAAGAAAAGGTGCTTGAACTGAGAAATGAGATACTGCATAAGTACAATGACAGAAAAGCTACGAAAAATAAAATCCAAAAAACAAATAAATGAACATGCAATGGAGTAAAAAGAAAGACTAGAATAATGAAAGGAAATGACAAAAATTATAGAGCAAGGCAAGGAACACTTTGCCTTTGTCACAGGAAGCTTAAAGTGTAAATGAAGGGATAGAACAATAAAGAGGATGAGACAGGACATTCACTGAAATGCAACTATTCCGTTTTATATCAGGAGATAGTTCCTGATGAAATGCATCAGGGTATACTAGTGAAGTGTACTTCATTAGTTAATTACATCATGTAAAAGAGTTTCAGTGACAGGCATTTGAAAAAAAAAATGCTGCAAAACACCAATTCCTTTGAGAATCCTGTCTATACTTCATCATTTATAAAATACATTTGCTTTATTTGTCACATGTACATCAAAAAATACAGTGAAACACATCGCTTGCTTCAATGACTAACAGAATCTGAGGACGTGCTGAGGGCAGCCTGTAAGTATTTGTGGCATGCTTCCAGTCCACAACCTACTAACCCACATGTCTTTAGAATGTATGAGGAAACTGAAGCACCTGGAAGAAGCTTACATCGTTATGGGGAGAATGTACAAACTCCTTAAAGACAGCGGTGGGTTATGTCACTGGTGCCGTAAAATGTTATGTTAACCATTACATTACAGTGTGCCATGTTGTTCATACTATCAATCTGGCCTTTAATTCCTCCAAAGGCATAAGGATTAAATACAACCTAATTATTGCCATTTTCATCCAAAAGGTAAAAGCAGAGTTTCTAAAAAAAATTGTACTCAAGCGTATTTACACTTGAAAGTTGTGACAGAAGGCTGAAAGAACAGCAAAGTAAACCATATTTTCAGGAAAGGATAAATATTTAAAAAATGGTAACCACAGACCATTCCATGAAATGTAATTATCTATTTCCAAACAAAAAATGCAATAAATATTGAAAAAAAAAGTTTTAAATAGACAAGTACAAGCTCATCATTAACTTCAAGTACCTTGATATTTAATACTTCTCGATAAAGGTCAGTGCAGACTCAGTGGACTGAAGTGCATGTTTCTATGATATATGATTCAACACAAATGCATCACTTATAACTGTTGACACAAGGAAATCCCTTCTCGCAATTCCTCCGTCTCCGCCGCACCTGCTCTCAGGATGAGGCTTTTCATTCCAGGACAAAGGAGATGACTTCCTTTTTTAAAGAAAGAGACTTCCCTTCCTCCACTATCAACTCTGCTCTCAAACACATTTCTCCCATTTCACACACATCTGTTTTCACCCCATCTTCCCGCCACCCCACTAGGAATAGGGTCCTAACCTACCACCCCACCAGCCTCCGGGTACAGCACATAATTCTCTGTACAATGGGATCCCACCACCAAGCACATCTTTCCCCCCCCTCCTCTTTCTGCAGGGATTGCTCCCTACGCGACTCCCTTGTCCATTTGTCCCCCCCATCACTTCCCACCGATCTGCCTCCCAGCACTTATCCCTGTAAGCGGAGCAAGTGCGACACATGCCCTTACACTTCCTCTCTCACCACCATTCAGGGCCACAGACAGTCCTTCCAGGCAAGGCGACACTTCAGCTGTGAGTCAGCTGGTGTGATATACTGCCTCTGGTGCTCCCGGTGCGGCCTTCTGTATATTGGTGAGACTCGACGCAGGCTGGGAGACCGTTTCGCTGAACACCTATGCTCTGTCCGCCAGAGAAAGCAAGATCTCCCAGTGGCCACGCATTTTAATTCCACGTCCCACTCCCATTCTGATATGTCTATCCACGGCTTCCTCTACTGTCAAGATGAAGCCACACTCAGGTTGGAGGAACACCACCTTATATTCCTTCTGGGTAGCCTCCAACCTGACAGCATGAACAATGACTTCTCAAACTTCTGTTAATGCCCTCCTCCCCTTCACACCCCATCCCTTCTTTATTTTATATATTTTTTATTTTTCCCTCTTTTCCCCCCTCTTTTTTCTCCCTCTGTCCCTCCCACTATAACTCCTTGCCTGCTCTCCACTCTCCGGGCTCCACTCCCCCCTTTTCTTTCTCCCCAGGCTTCCCATCCCATGATCCTCTCCCTTCTCCAGCTCTTAGATCCACCCCTCCCCTCCTGTCTTCTCCTATCATTTCAGATCTCCCCCTCCCCCTCTCAAATCTCTTACTATCTCTTCTTTCAGTTAGTCCTGACGAAGGGTCCACTGTACCTCTTCCTATAGATGCTGCCTGGCCTGCTGCATTTTTTGTGTGTTACTTGTAACTGTTGACCTGCATTCCCTCTGATCTGATAATATCTCAAAGTTAAAATTAGCACCCTTGTGATGAATTCCAGTCATAGCCTTTTTGGAATTTCTTTCCTGAATCTGCTCTACCTTATTTAAGTCCTTCAAATTTACCTTTCTGTTTCTGTTTATAATCATTTGATATAAACTGTGTCAACTTTTGCTTGATACCTAACTCCTCTTTGAAAATAAGGAAAAGTAATTTCCAGCAACATTCATTATACTCTTAAAATTCTTTTACACTTTGAGAATTTTGTTTACTACATTTGTCCACCTTGTTTTCCCTTGCACTTCACTTTTGACAAATTTTTTTTAAAACTCCTGCTAGAGAAAAATTACTTAAGTTTTAAAAATTTGTTCTAGCTTTTCCCTTTTCCCATTCCTTCATTTTCTCCAGAGATTAATTACTTTGGAAACTTACTACCTCTTATTTTTCTACGCATGTTCCATTGGTTTGTCATTCTGTCATTTTACCCTCTCTGTAACATTGAGAAGATTGTGATTGTTCAATATAGTTGATACTGTATCTTGTTTCAAAATCTTGACAGGTTTAAATAGGGAAAATAGAGAAGCGGAATAGTCAAGGGCTAGGTTTACAGTACACACCAAAAAGATCCAAATGTGATCTGAGAAGAATCCTTTATACAGCTAACAACAGGAGTTGAAAAGCACTGTACCAAAACATAGTAGATCTAAACGAAACAAAAATATTTTAACTTTTGAAGATAATGAACTTGTAGGGATGAAAGGAAAGTCAAATGAATTAGAGGATACTGATGTGTTTTACTGAATAATCTGTTTAAAAATACAATGATTCTCCAGTTCCAAATGTCTATATCAGTCTACTATGAAGTGTTTTATCCCCAAACTAAGTTCCTTTGTTCTACACTTTTATTTGTTCCTGTAATTCATTTGATCATATTGGAATCACAAATTCTCAACTACACCCTTATTTTACTACTCTTTACATACCCTATCCAAGCAAAGGTACAAGAATTTTGATATTTTACAAAAGTTAAATATGGAACTAAACTAAACATTTCTTTTTAATTAACTATACTCCCAGATGCTATCCAATGGCCTCCAGTTTAGGCAAATTTAAACTTGTAAACACAAGCACAAGCTCACATGCAGTAACTTTAATAAAACAATAAACCCCAAGTTGATATGATGAAACCTAGTACTGTACCTGTGGCTGATCTTTAAGAAATTCAGGTCGCTGAAAGTCACCTTTGATGACCTAAGGAAAAAAATGAGTTCCTTTTAGATACACCAGGTTTCTGTGAACGAAGCCATCTTAAACAAAACATGGCCATTTAGCTCCACCTAACAAATAGTGTGGACTTTGTTTTTCTGCAGGGGGAGAAGGTAACAAAAGAGGAAAAAATCAAGAATGCAGATCTGCAGGCCTGTGAAAGTCAAGTTAAACATTATACAATTAAATACTACTGAAATAAATGAAACAGAATATATCAATATGAAATTGTAATAGCCTTTGTGAAAATATTGTATTTTCAACATACAACTTAAAATCAAATGACACTAAAATTTGAATGCAACAGATTTTGATTAAATCAGTCTCAAGCATATTGCTACACTCCATGATTTATTAAGTATTTAAATACGTCATCAAATACAAATACAGACATCAAAACATATTTAGTTGCAACCATCTAAAATGAATACATGGAGAATAAATGAGAAGGAGACAACTATTCAACCCTGTTCCATCATTACTATTTCACAATCCATCAGACCTTCACCTCTACTTACAGCTTTGCCTACTTTCCTTGGTACTTTATATAAGGTAAGTCAATCTGCTGCTCACTTGCAAATCCATGAATGCACAAAACTAAGGATAATGCATTAATAAAATGTTTTTAGTCAGGTGATCACAAACTTAAGTTACTGAAAATATGTAGTAAGTGGGCAAATATTATGCGCACAATTAAATATTTTTTTATTTTCTTAAAAACAAAAGGGATTATTTTACCATTAAAAGCAGTAGGGTACTTTTATTCAACTTAACATGCATTGCTTTGATAGTCTCAGGCAGCTTCACAGGAATTGTAACTTCAGAGTACAGTTCACTCATGTTTACCACACGTTCTATTGTTTCCATTTGGTCTTAATATTGGAATATTTCCACAGGTTTTATAGGCATTTAGAAATAATTTCTACTGTCAACAAGGTAAATATTAAATAAAAGTATGTTTTTAGTTGGTGGAAATTGGACATCTTTGGCCTTGGGAAGAGCTGGTCTTCTTGAATCACAGATGTCCATGTAAAGACATGCTAGTTGTACCTTTAGGTAAGATGTTACAGGATTTTGATAAAAAGTTGAGCAACAAGATATTCCCAAAATTTGCAGGTGAGTATACCTGATGAGTTTTTAAAGAAGGCTGTAAGTCTTTAGCAATTAAAAGAACCTTGATAACACTGTTAATGACTTTCCATAATCTATTACTTTGTTGAAAGTGCATCAGTGGAATGCTAAGGGCTAGATTGGATTTCTCCCCCCACCCCACACTCCTACCACCAATTATCAGGACATAGTTCCAGATTATACTGGCTGCACATCAACTTGACTAGAGGCATAGCTGATTTTAAGCCAAGAGTTCATTGCTAAAGCTAGAATGCTACCACAGTCCATAGCCTTTGCGCTACCCAGAAACTGGCTTTCTCTTGATGTCATGGAGTGAACCATATTGGAAGTAGTATGGGTTCCAAAGTAAAAGAGGTCCTCAAGGGCATGCTTAGTTGGATCATTCATTTAATGCTTCTTGGTCCAGATTGCTACAAATTCTCCGATGCCTTTTTTAAAAAAAACTTCCAGAAATAAAACCTTCCCTGTTCCTGCTTTGATCTGACCTGTGATTGCGATATGAAAGTGACAACTAATTGGATACACCTTATTAATGAGGAATAATATATCTAGGGATGGCGATGTGTGACATTTTGGGTAACTACAGTTAGTTGCATGGCTTGTTTCTGGGGCCGTTCTTTCAATTTAAGTACAAATCTACTGCTATCAGAAAACCTCTGGATCATCACCTGCCTGGTAGCAAGCATTATGCCATATGTTGTCTTGCTAATAGTTTTCATTAACCTTGGATAGCATCAAATGTTCCAGCAACTACTACTGGCAATGGGGTGATAAGCATATATTGAACAAAATTCTCTTTCAAACTACTGGTTCAGGTACATTGTTTTCTGGTAGGTTAGCAGTGATTAAAATCACTTCAGTAACATTACAGGTAACACATTAGATCATCCAACACTTTGATGACATATTGAAGTGAATGAACAGGGTAATAAATGAACAGATTGGCATTGTCTTACTTCTTATGGACCGGATGTGCCCAATGATTGTGGCTTTGATAACTGCTCTCAGCCAAGGCAGGGGAAATCAAATATGTGCACAGTTAACAGCCACAAAATTTAACAGCCAAGTCTTCCAGTCCACACTCTAATCCTGATGGACATGCTTCCACAAAATGTGCTGCGTGTCCTTTTAAGTAATTGGACAGATAACTGGATTATTACCTTTGCTCAGGATAACCTTTCGGTGGGCTAAATAAAAAATTGCTCAGAACAATGGATTGGATTTCAATAATTGTCATTGTCAAAGAAATAGTATAGCACAGAACTATGAGCTTTTCCAGACTACTTTGTATGTAATTAATTATCCCCATCACATAACACACAGTTATATCAGTGAACTGGATGTGTAGGAAATTTAAGCTAGCTATTTGCTATTCCTTTCAACAAAATTGGAGTAGAGTTGACGTTTTAGGGTTATTTCATAGCTAGGATGGAATAAGACCATGGTACCTCAGAAGCCAGTGAGTAAACTATCTTTGTCGCGTCTCAAAGTTTCTCTGAAGCTATATCTTGGATTTCTGACAGAAAGGCCACAGTCAGTCCATGTTGGCAGGAACATTTCTAGCTCTGTCAAGATGATCATCAGTGCTCCCCAGGGTTGCACGCTCAGCCTACTGCTGTTCACATTGTTGATGAATGATTGTATTGCTAGATCCAATTGAAACTGAATCAGTTAAGTTTGCTGATGACTCAATAGTGGCTGACCTCATCAGTAACAATAAAATGGCATACAGAGGTGGGGTAGAGTGGTTGGTAGAATGGTGCAACAAGCAGAACAACTTGAGTCTCAACATGGACAAGACCAAAGAGATTATTGTGGACTTATAACATGGTACAGGCTAAACACCTGAACAAACACGAACACACACATTTAGAAACACCAAGTTTCTGAGAATGCACAAAATAGATTATCTCACATGGCCCCTCAACAGGACTTCTTTCGTCAATAAAGCACAGCAGTATCTCCATTTCCTGAGAAGATTGAGGTGAGTAAGGCTCTCCCACCACCCCCTCCACCATCACAATTTTGATCAATTGTTAAAGGAGCACCGTCAAGAGTGGTTAAGGTTGTTATAGCAGGGGTGGTACTGGGAATATGCTTCCACTACCTATTAAATGCTAACTGTGTGCATCTCAAATAGCCTCTGAGAATCAACTCCCGACCTTCACATGTGGCTTAGTTACTAAGCCTGGTAGAACCATTTCTGACAAGAGAAGGGGCAAAGATAGGTTACTGGCACCTGAAAACCAGTCAGATGGGGCTCATCATCATTAGCCATGGTTGGTAGGTCATGTCGGAGAAGGAAAACTCTGATCTCAAATCTCTGTTGATTTGCAGCTGTACCCACTCATGGAGAAGACTTCAGATGTAAATGTCCAGGAAAAATCCTGAGCTAGAGTCCCTAAGGCAGTTCTGCATTGAATTCAACTCCTACGCCACTGGTGCCAACTCTATAGGTCTCCGCCATTCCTTTGGATTCATCAGCTGTGTGAAGAGGGGGAGCCTGCTACATGAGCAACAGCTTGTTCTTATCATATTGCCCTGGCTTGTCTTAACAGTTGGGACACAATATTCATGGTTGATCATGGAGGCCCTCACTGACTAGTGAGCATCCTGACCAGCTACATCACTGTCTGGTGTGGGAATTTTAAGGCATCTGACCACAAGTCCCTACATAGAATTGTGAGGATTGCTGAGAGGATCATCGGAGTCTGTCTTCCACTCATTAGAGATATTTATCAGGAGCACTGTGTATGCAGGGTCCTTAACATTGTCAGTAACCCCTCCCATCTATCCAATGATCTCTTTGACACCTGACCATCAGGCAGGAAGTACCATAGCATTAGGACAATAACTGTCAGGATGGGAAACAGCTTTTTCCCCCAGGCCGTAAGACTACTGAACTCCCTGCCACCCTCAGGTCTCATCACACATTAAGTGCCAGCAGCAGTATACTGTTTACTTTTTAAACTTGTGTCATATATGTACCTTATTATCTATTTATTCACTTGTGGTAATATTAATTTGTGTTATGTGTGAGAGCTATATCTAACTGTGTTGTGCACCTTGGTCCAGAGGAATGTTGTCTCATGTGGCAGTATACATGTGTATGGTTGAATGTCAAACTTGAACTTGGGAAGCGAAGTTTTGTATGACCTCAAATTTTCAGAAGGGAGAATGATGAAAGCCAGCCATAAAGATCTCTTTAACATTCCAAAGAAAATGTGCTGAAAACAGCACACAATATTCAAACCTGCCCGATGGAAAATCTCAAAATGTGTCCAGTATTTAGTCAGCTTTACAGGTAACTGCTAAAACATTTCTTAGCAAGCCTCAAAATAAAGGGATTAATCTTCAGTTTCAAAACTGCTATTCCCATAAAATTTATAACTAGTTTACTTTAGTAGATAGTTTTTTTTTGGTTATTTGATTTTTGGGAAGAGAATAAGCATGGATTGTGTTATGAGAATATTCTGGCCAGCATTTTCTGTAATGAGATAATGTGGGAACCACATAAAAAAAATCACGAAGTATAACACACCTTTATAAATTAACCACTAGGCGTACACTGCTCACAAAATCAATTTCTCAATATATTGAGTGCAAAGTGCACATTCCATGGTTTTTGTTTCAACTCAATAAAAATCATGCAACGTGCACTTTGTTCCAACTTAAAAATAATGAGGATTTTGAGAAATGTTATGAGAAGACAGCATTTACCTTTTAAAGTGGAAGTCCAGGACTTGTGGGCTGTGGAAAGCAGAAGTCCAACACTTACTGATGTTCTGCCACTGACTCTACATGCAGCTCCATTTTGTTTACATTGCCTTTTATTTCAGCTGGAGCTCTCTGAATGCTACTTACTGGGTATGAACAAAGGCAGTCTCATTCAACTCAAAATATGCCTCTTATGTCTATTGTTTTTAATTTTATTTGCAAGTGTTTGTGGAAAACTATTTATAGTAATTAATTTAATTACATCCTAATTTTAATAGTTTTAAAGAAGTTCTGCATGTCAAACAATTTATAAACAAAACACTAAAACGTAGCAGCTTTGAGTGCTGGACGAGCTAGAAACTTATTGCTGAGAAGTTTCAAGTCAACAAGATAGGCTCTGCACAGTGGGAGAGAGATAGTGGGTGGAAAAACCATAAAGTGACACAATGGTGGGAGGAGGAAATTGGACAAGCAATATCTGGCCATCAAGTGTGAAAGATTACTTTCATAATTATACACCACAATAGCATTGTTCTCTGAACCTCATTGGAATCCTGGGCTGTAATTCAGCTTTTGGAGAACAAGGGGCATTTTATCACCATCTATTGTTTATTAATAAAGCAGATGCCTTTGCAAACAAGCAATCAGAAAGATGCCCAACATTAATATATAGCACTCACCAGAGCAATCTGTAATACTTCTTAAATATTAGGTATAATCACCGTAGCAATACAGGAAGTACATTAGCCATTCTTTAAAGAACACGTTACCTTTTCACAACCATACAAGACATTGGACAAGAGTTATGCCAGTGGTAAAGCAACTCAACTTCCGATTTATCTGGCAAAATGTTTCTAACGACTTTGCAAACCACTGTGTTAAGTACTTTACTGACACTGTGCCAAGTCTGGCATCAAACAGTTGTGATGGTATCAAGCTGGCCAAGCAGCCAGTCACATTAAAGAGGATTCCTCACAGTGAAGCATTAAGTAATTTTAATTAACTTTTAAACATCTTCACCCTAAACTGAGCAAACACACGAATTAAACAAGACTAAATATCAAAGATGTAAAACATTTATGCAAAAGAAATTACAATACACATTTTGATTTAGGACCAGATAATTTGCCAATTAAAACTTCAAATTGCAAGTATAAAATTACTAGCTTTTGATTGTATTTCACAGTAGAGCTAGCTTATAAAATAAAGCCTAAACCTATATTAACACAAGTAATTGCAGCTTAATTTCTCAGTGGATAAAACAGAAAGTAACTCACAGGAAGCTTCACTGTTCGACTGACAGAAACTTCTTGAGTTCCATGTTCAGCGAAGCACTGAATGCTATCAGTTACACAGACACCAGTAAATTTTACCCTTGTTACTACTGCAAAATCAAGGATAACCTTGTATTTTGGTGATGGAAATGGAAGAGTAAGTATTGGACAGGACAACAGGGATAACTCCCCTTAATTTTAAAAAACTGTCACATGATCTTTAACATCAACCCAAAGCCAGTTTATTCTCTGAACAATGGCACCTCCAGTACTGCAGTAGTTTCTCAGTTTTCAATGGCACTTAAGTGTTTTCTGTACACATTTGCATTGCGGTAATTTCATTTTACCAGCTGAAAAAAAAACAGGTCCTCACCATCACTACCCCCAATCTGAGAATCCAAGAAAATAGAGAACAAAAGTTCATTCCACCTTCAGTAGACAGCAAGTTTTCAAAATCATTAGCAGCTTATATTTGCAAATACATTTTCAAATCCAAACAGCATCCCACAGCTTTATAAAGAAACAAACCATCTCCATGTCAAAAGATGCATCCAAGTCTCCCTGAGAACCAACATTTGTCACAACGACATTCATAAAGTGTTTCTCTTCTTGATTCGCTCGCCTTCCAGTTGTTAATCTAAATTACCTCCTATCCTGTGTATTCATATTTGATAAATACAAACATGAGGCATAAAAAATACAAACATGCTAGAGTTTCTAGTTCCTCCACAAACACTGGAACATTAGGATGGAAGAGCACTAAGATTCATCTAAATTCCCTTTGGCTTCTAAATTTGACCGGTTATGAAAATAATTATATTCATTTGGCTGAAAACAGCTCAAAAGATAAAAACAAGTCTTCAGCATTTTCAGTAGCTTTATTTTTTTTAAAAAAATCACAATACAAAACCACTTTACAGTTTGTTTTCAAACAATGAACTAACATTATGATAGATAGTTTTTGAATCATGTAGCAATCTTTGTCAGACTTTACATCAATACATGAAAGAGCTGTATATACATTTCAGTGGCCAACACAAAATATGTATTAACACTTGAGGCAAAATAAACATGAACAATGCTCAAACACTTTCCTTACTGCATTACTGAGGCAAGTACCTAGCACCTACAACCACTATTTGAATAGAAAGCTTCAATGCTAAATAGTCTTTAAATCGGTCCTGGAAAGCAACTTCCTTGAAAATGCTCAATGATTAATTCATTTATACATGAAAGTCATGGAGCGATACAAATTTGTTTTTGTTGCAATTTAAAATAAATTTCAAAAAAGTTGCTATCATAATAGCAATTGCTATCAAACACATTAGAATAGATTTACAGAACTTATAAATTCAGCATTCATGTTTAATATTAGTGGTAAATTACATGGAAATAGTCAAGACTAAATTAGGCAATGAAACAAATGAGTGGATAAAATTACCACAGGCAGCAATCTTTTAAATGATACACATTATCCAAGATATTATTGCATTGCACTGGAAAGGGTTCTAGCATAATGCTGCGTTTTCTCTGGTGCATAAAATTATTCCAATTTCAATAAATTGAAGTTTGCTTCATATTTAGAGGAAACTAAAACAATGCAGTGTAGATCAATGCAGTGGATCATTTTTGAGGAAAAGTTCTGATTTTTCTACTTGGTAATTAGCTGGAAAAGTGTTATATTCTTAAATGCATAGACCACACAGCAAAACAGATTCAACTTTAGGGAACAATTCAGTACCATTAGAAACAATAGCAAAGTTGCTTAAAGCATAATGTGCAATATAACTTCTGAATAGTACCATCATATAACATTCCAAATTTAAAATCTGCAACAAATTTGTAGATTTTTTTTTAAAAAAGTGCAGAGTTAAAAAGGAGAAAAAAAACTATTCCTTGCAGACAGGGACAGGATTAAAAGTGCAGGAAATCCCAGCTTTCCAATAAGCAAAGCAATCCTCAATTTTTAAGCAAAATCATAAGTTTATAATGCACAAAAACTTCATTTAATTATTCCTCTTAATTGTAATCAAGATTTGAAATCAAAATTTATCAAGTTGAATGCAATACTTAGTTTTACAAACTACCCCTCTAATTGTAAGATTTGCTTTTCAGTGTCAAGCATTGAGAAAAATATATACAAATAACGTTTCTCTGAGGAATACAAAAATGATAGATGCAATTTTAGAACATGTATATTACTTCAAAATGTGATGAATTACAAATGTAGTTTTGAAGTAAGAGTTGTTATAATTCTGAATTTTAACATGATTCAGGAACTTGAGCTTCACTTTGTACCAATCTCATCTACACACTTGGAAATTGTGCTGCAGAAGAGCAAACTCGATATTAGTTGATAACAATTTGTACAGCACAAATTGTAACAATTTTCTACACATAAAAAATTCAGATTAGAATCTGTACCTTCCACAATTGGGTCTGTCTTGACATTTGCCTTTTAAAAAAATATTTAATTCAAATCAAAATGGAGTCTTGTATTTTTTGTACAAGGAATAAAATGATTTGCCTGCAATTCTTTGGTTTTACAGTACATTTAAACAAAATTAAGACATTGCATCTACTCCCTTAAGCCAACTTTTCATTAAATAATACAGAAAATGCCAAATTAGAAGAATACTGAGGATACAACAGAAACAAATAGAAATTGACAGAAGTCAGACTCCACAGGCCAGGAAATAACCAAAAAATTTCCTTCAACTACTTACTACAGGAACAATCTCAGTCAATTTAAAAGGATGTTCCAGATATTTAAACTCTTACACCTACCCTTTTAGTGTTTTCAATAACTGCTGGATCTGGTTTTCCATAATTTGGTGGATTTGCATATGGATCATATCCAAGCTTTGCTAACATAGGGGCAATCACTGGCATTTCACGAACTACTTCGTGTGGAATTTTTCCCACCCATTTTGTTAAGGCTTCAATATTGACTGGTTTGATGACTTGATCTGTAGATCGTTCAACTCTGTAATATTAAAAACATTGTAAAGTTTAGTCTTTATATCAAATATGCTTGCAAGTATATCATACATTCCAAATTTTCTCCTTTTATTGACATCATGAAACAGCAGCATTAAATTTTAAGGCGCACACACACACACAGAATGCAAGTGGAACTCAGCAAGATCTTGATCCTCTTCCAAAGTTCATACACAATTGAAAAACAAAGCCTGATATATTATATATATATGTAATAATTTTTCAAATTTATTTGCTATTTTAACAAAACCTTGACAGAAATAAATGATGCTAGCAAATTAAATGATCTCATTCATTAAGAAAGATTTGGTGATAGATTGTACTTCTCTACCCTCCTTCAAAATCAGAAAAATATGGCAAAGTTTATATAAATTCCATAAGTTACATTAAAATTTTCAATTGCTTTCTTCGAGAGCAATCACCATGTTGGGGAATAATAATATTCATTATAGAAAATAAAAATCACGATCTCATGTTTTGCTACTACTTGCACAACTAATTTGCAGAAAATCTATGACCACTGTAACTGATTTTCATTAGAACAAGTTCAAATTTAGTTGACTTTAACTTGGAGTCTAGTGAAACTTCATCTTTATATTACATATTAAACTGTAAAAGCAAATTTACTGACATGGCCAACAACAACATTTTGCAAACTTTGGCTAACAAGCTTAACATTTACTTAATGTAGACAAGTTTACAAATATTTAATTTCCGCATATGCAACACATGATAACAGCTGTGGGTCAAATTTAAAAACAAGTCACATCTTAATCAGAAACTTTTGAAAATCTGCAGATGCTGGAAATCCAAAGCAACACACATAAAATACTGGAGGAACTCAGCAAGTCAGGCAACATCAATGGAAAAGAGTAAATAGGTGGCATTTTAGGCCAAAATGTCAACTGTTTACTCTTTTCCATTGATGCTGCCTGACCTGCTGAGTTTCTCCAGCATTTTGTATGTTACATCATAATGAGAGCTCTGGCCACTTGGTGGCACAGTTGCCTGCATTCTGCTCTACCTCAAGCTGCTTCCTCCTCTTGGTTCACAAACTACATTTGTTTTGGACATAGTCGGTTGATCCTACAATGATAAAATACATTAAAATAGCTTTAAAAATGGTTTAATCATCATAATGGAAAACAGGAGGAAAAGCATAATGAGCATGCAACAAACTTGCACAACTATCACAATAGTATTTCTAATATCACCTCCTGGTTCAGCTTTCGCTAGTTTGGTTCCTGGTGCCTTTCATAGCCCTTATAAGGACTACTTGGAGTGGAGCTACAATGGCTAATGGCAACCACTTCAAGCTCATCTGCGGAAACAGCTTAATTTCTACTTTTGACATCTCTTTTTCCCTCTTCAGGGTGGGTGCAGTTCTGTCGGAGACCCTGACCTGGAGTTACACTCAGACTACAATTCTTTGTAGTGGTGGGACCCACTCCTGGGACTCACAACCAACTGCTTTTCGAAATCCCAAGGACGCAGCCTAGAAGGTCAGCTCACCTTCGGGGTGCTGAGTCTTCATGGCCCTGAGGACAAGCTGCTTCTAAGCCAGTGCTGCTGAGTGAAGCGTCGGGGAAGAAAACAGAATACCGAGAAACATGTAACAGGCTCTGTACTCAGTGAATCGTACATTCGCTTGCCTTCTCTCTCCCTTGTTGGTGAGGGAAGAGTTTGTTGCTGATTCTAGAGCCAGAGAACTCGGAAAAAAGCAACACGGCAGACCTTATCATCACAAAACAGTGAGTCATTTTGTTACATTTCCCCTCTCGCTGTGGAAAGGAGGCACCTCTCTGTCCCATTATTGGGGAGAGAGAGAGAGCCTGTGGTATGTTGGTGTGTGATTAGTTTTTGTTGTACTGCAGATCATGGTCTCTCAGGGTCTTTGCTATTGCTTGCTTGGTGGGTGGAAGGTGCTGATGCTTTCTTTGCTGAAGTGGGGGAGGGGGAGGGTCATTGCTATGCTGCTGCTTGTGTATGGGTGGGGTTAGTAGAGGGGCTTTGGGTTCTACTGTTTTTACTGTCACTCATTCTTTGGGGCACTCTTCTATTTTCGTGGGTCTGCGAAATTGTACCTTTGAACAAGAATTTCAGGATGTACATTGTATACATTTCTCTGACATTAAATGGAACCATTGAACCATAATCTCTCTTCAACTTCATTACTGGTAACGGTTTCTCCTAGCTCTGTGGCTCTTCACGCACCACCGTAAAATAAAATCCTACATTCCAGATACAGTTTATATGGCAATTTATTTTCTAGTCTCTTCCCTCCTTATCCTTTCCCAGATTTTGGTAGCAGAAGCTGCTTTTGCCCATTACGTTGATATGGTCACTGTGGAAATATCTATAACCCTTTAGTCTTTATGAATTTGTAATGAAACAAGGTCTATGAAATCCTAATGTGTTTTGCTGGTTTGGATGAGAAAACTTACAGCTGTGTGTGTTATATGGGAACAAACTATTTTCTTTGATGACAGGCAAATGTCTTATGGCCAGAGAGGATGTTTGATAATGGGAAACAGGTTGGAAACTTCCAAAGATCAATATGAGAATGAGATGAGGATGAAAACAACTGAGGAATGTAATGTTATGGAATGGAGCAACCTAATCACTGTTCTTTGGTTTAAAAAAGTATAAAAACAGAAACAGAAGATGGGAGCTATATTTCCAGATGAAACTTGGCTGGAAGTACATCTCCCCTTGCAAGTAAAATAATAAATATGTTCCAGAACTGCCAAGGGGGAGCTCCTCAGGAGTAGCAGCCGCCAAAGGAAAAGGAAATTTTCTACCCTTGGTAGTTACACTTTTGGTTTTGACTCGTTTTTGCCCTGTACACTCCGTTCAATGCTATGGTATTGAGTGGATCAGTTTCTCTCGTCATGATTCCGACGCATTCGTTGTGACGACAGAAACTTTGACTACAGAAAGAGGTCGACCTAGCGCCAAGGATGCATGAAAGAGATGTGCATTAACATATTGGATAGTTGTTAGTGTCTGGGACACTTATACAGCTCAACCAAGGGAGGGAGGGAGGGAGGGAGGGATGGAGGGAGGGAGGGATATATCTCCAACATATTGGATTTTTTTTTTAATGTCAGGAACACTTACACAGGTTGACCTAGCATTGGGGATGCTTGAAATTTTTTGAAGTTAATATGAGAAAGGAAATAAGTAAACTATCTAATAACGAAAGGGTGTCAGGGATGCCAGGCACCGGAACTAAGTAATTAAATTTAGTAAACCCTACAGGACTCTGTAGTGAAAACTGGTAAGTAGTTGAAATATTGGTAAATGTAAATAGAAAAGTAAATGATGGGGCAGGGTGCATCTTTCCCTGATCCCGAATGAGAAATTAGCATGTGAAAAGAAAATCTAACACTGGAAATAATACAAAGTGTTTAAAGCAGATACATAAGCTGCTCCAGAGAGGAATAAAATGTTCTTTTGGATCTGAAAGAGGGGAAGACGACGAATATGGAAACAGGGATTGGAACAATGTAGCAAATAAGGTAACCAGATATGGTTATGATGAGGCTTCTCCCCCCACCCAGTTACTATGAGAGGGGAAGGAGCTGCGCAGAAAATCAAAACCTAAATGTAATATAGACCACCTCATTCAGGGCACAGCAGCTAAAGGGATATTGTTAAGAATATTGGGACACATGTGCCCTGGGATTACTCTAGAGTGTTGTTCCAAGTAATTAGTTACCAGAGAGCAATACACAAGTCTAAGTGATGATGAGGAAAGGAGGTCAATTGTAAGGTGCTTGCATCTGAACATAAACTCCACTTTGCCAGAAGCACAGTGACGTGCTAGGGAAATAAATGATGAATTAGAAAGAATGCAACACTGATTGTTCTGGGTAATAATAATGGGGACCCAAATAGATGGGTTACATAAATATTACCAGAGGAAAGGAGAACACCCTCTTGCATTTGCGGATGGTGTTTCAAGGGTTGTATGGATAAACATTAAGTCAAGATCATTCAGTGCCAGAACCCACAAAACAGATGGTTAGGAACATTAGTATCTCACTGTTCCAACAGATTTAGAAAGATTTTGGAACTGTTACCTCCCAGTGACCCTACACCTACTGAGGCAAATGATTAGAGCATGAAAGAAGGAAGCATGGAAGTTAGATTTTAAACTCTAAGAATACGCCGGAGGCAGCTAAAGTGTTTTCCATTCCTGAAAATACATGGGATATTGTGTGGTGAAATGCAGGTAGGGGAGAAACCAGCAAAGAAATTATAGAGGAGTGTGCCTACACCTAATCAATGAAGCCATTATCTGGCTCAAATCTGCTGCTTCAGCAGTGGCAATGTGGGTCTTTATGCTCGGAACTGTACAGCAAACAGTTAATACAACTTAAATCCTAACAAATATCAGACATTGGAGTTACAAAAGGGTCTGTCAGAATATTTTGGAATCTTGGTTAATGTGGGGATTTCCTGCTTTAAACTTGTTGAATGTTGTTTACTTGTGCATGATGAATAACTTCCAACATTTCTTTTAGAGTCTTGGAGTAACACATTTCCTCAATTATGCTGAATTGCAACTGAATATTGAGGTAACGATTTAACCCTTAGGAGCAAGAGATTTTGGAGGGGGAGGGAATGCTGTTTTAAGAAATTGTGCCTTTAAGACATTGCGTCAATGTGTTAACGTGTGCCCCCCCCACCCAGTTTTTCTCTCTCTCTTCTTTGGTCCTTTGAAAAAATATGAAAGCCTTCCATGGTGCGCATTTTAAATTTTGAAGTTACTTCAAGGAAGAATAGCACAAACATGTTTTTAAAAACACAAACACGAGAGAATCTGCAGATGCTGGAAATTCAAGCAACACACACAAAACGCTGGTGGAACGCAGCAGGCCAGGCAGCATCTATAGGAAGAAGTACAGTCGACATTTGGGTCGAGACCCTTCGTCAGGACTAACGGAAAAAGGAGATAGTAAGAGATTTGTAAGTGGGAGGGGGAAGTGGAATTGATTTTAGAAAAAAAAAAATCACAATTCCATACTGGCCAGATGTAATCTAAGTTGAGGTAAAAATTTTTGCATTTATATTCCAGATTTCTGAGGGAAATGGGCATTTGGAGTAGATTGCAAATTGGAAGAGAATTAAATTAGCAATTTGAAATTAACAATTTTGGGAAGATTCAAATATTTTGAGGGTAATTCTAAAAACTGCTTTAATAATAAGACTGCTTTCATTTATAGAATATAAAAGATGTTGCCAAGACCTTTGACATATTGATTTTGAGTTTGATTCCTTGAAAAATAGTTTTGATGTAATCAGTGTAAATTGCAAATGGGAGGTGGCAAGGCATTTCCCCAGGGGCTCGACTCTAATACAGTGCGTGGATGACCTCCTGTCAACCTCCCCAAGCAAAGAAGTCTGTGAGCAGGAAACCCTCTACCTTTTACATAAACTAGTCAAGAATGGGCATAAATTTAAGAGATAATTACCTAACATTCTTGAATATTTGGCGCCCTTATTTACAAAAGATAGGATGTCATATTTAAGTGCTCCGACAAAGAATTTGGTTACTTGGGGAAAATAACGAATAATTATACCAAATTTATTTTGAATCCCATGGAGCATGTGGAAACCTTCCAATATCCAGGCGGCTCTTTTTTTTTCTTTTTTCTTTTAGGTAGGACTATATACATGGGGGGGGGAGAGGGTTAAGGGGAGGGGGGGTGGGTAGATTTTATCTTTTCATGTATTCTTTTTGAAAATTCAATAAAAATTATATTAAAAAAAAAAGAATGGGCATAAATGCAACGAAGCAGAAACTACAGATTGTACAACCAAATGTTACTTATCTGGGATGTACCCTATCCCAGGATACAAGACCATAGATTAACTATTGCTTCAATCCAAATCCATACAGCCAATGACTCATAGAGAAATGAACCATTTCTTGGGGTTGACTGGGTATTGCAAAGAGTGGATTTTAGATTATGACACTATTGTTAGGCCTATTCAGAAAATATCTTTTCCCAGTCAGCCAAATACGTTATATCCCAGAAACTGAGGAAGCATTTGAACATATAAAAACAGTGATATTTTTCTCAGCTTTGGGCCTCCCAGACTATAGAAAGGAGTTTCACCTTTTGTTCTCCATGAATGGTTTGTTCAGACCACTTTAACTCAAGAATTACACGGAAAGACAAAGGCCAATTTTTTATTTCAGTGCTCAGGCCCAATAGCCAGAGGTTTATCAGATTTCTTCCAGCAGATGCAGCCTCTTGCCTTGCTGTTCAGTAAATGCTGACTCATTGTGCCACATAATATGTTATCTCCGTTAGGCAAACCAAGTATGAAATCGAGTCATTAATAAGCCCAAATGTTTGAATTACTTACTGTGCAACTCTTATGGCCACTTCTCCCCACTGAGGAAGACAAGATCCATGTTGTTGTGAAACTGTTACATAAGTA
Organism: Mobula hypostoma; assembly: GCF_963921235.1. Classification (NCBI taxonomy): domain Eukaryota; kingdom Metazoa; phylum Chordata; class Chondrichthyes; order Myliobatiformes; family Myliobatidae; genus Mobula; species Mobula hypostoma. Next base: position 29,390,890 of record NC_086119.1, on the reverse strand, counting down.
ATAAAACCTCGTGTGGACCTTACTGATACTTGTATTGTTGATGCTGATTTAACCTTCTTTGTTGACTGTTCACAGTTTCACAATTATAACACTCCAGGAAGAGTGTGAGGGGTGACCGTCCTACATTAAGGCATAACCATTCATATAATAATAGCTGTTATTCTTTTGTGGTTTATGTGCAGTATAGGACTAAGGAGGAGAGTATATTGAAAATGGGTACCCGTTGATCCAGACTAGGAAAAGGGGATTTTGTTTAACTAAAGGTCTGAAACTGTATCATTATTTGAATATTCAAAATAACTGAGTATTGCACTCATACCTTAACAATTGTGTTTTTGACGATTATGGTGTTACCATGAAAATACAGAAGAGGGAATGTGTAAACATATCTGTAACCCTTGGAGCCTTTATAAATTTTTAATTTTTGTAAAATGTAATGAACTGGGGTCTATGAAATTCTGGCAACACATACAAAATGCTGGTGGAACGCAGCAGGTCAGGCGCCATCTATAGGAAGAGGGACAGTCGACGTTTCGGGCCGAGACCCTTTGTCAGGACTAACTGAAAGAACAGATAGTAAGAGATTTGAAAGTGGAAGGGGAGAGGGAGATCCAAAATGATAGAAGACAGGAGAGGGAGGGATGGAGCTAAGAGCTGGAAAGCTGATTGGCAAAAGGGATACAAGGCTGGAGAAGGGAGAGGATCATGGAACAGGAGGAGAGGAGCACCAGGGGAAGACAGAGAGCAGGCAAGGAGTTATAGTGAGAGGGACAGGGGGAGAAAAAAAAAGAAAGAAAGGGGAAAATATAATAAATAAATAAATAAGGGATGGGGTAAGAAGGGGAGGAGGGGCATTAACAGAAGTTAGAGAAGTCAATGTTCATGCCATCAGGTTGGAGGATACCAGACAGAATATAAGGTGTTGTTCCAGGGGGTCAGTGTGGACATGGTGGAGGATTACAAATACCTGGGGATACGAATCGACAATAAACTGGACTGGTCAAAGAGCACTGAGGCTGTCTACAGGAAGGGTCAGAGCCGTCTCTATTTCCTGAGGAGACTGAGGTCCCCTAACATCTGCCGGACGATGCTGAGGATGTTCTATGAGTCTGTGGTGGCCAGTGCAATCATGTTTGCTGTTGTGTGCTGGGGCAGCAGGCTGAGGGTAGCAGACACCAACAGAATCAACAAACTCATTCGTAAGGCCAGTGATGTTGTGGGGACGGAACTGGACTCTCTCTCGGTGGTGTCTGAAAAGAGGATGCTGGCCAAGTTGCATGCCATCTTGGTCAATGTCTCCCATCCAGTACATAATGGACTGGTTGGGCACAGGAGTACATTCAGCCAGAGACTCATTCCACTGAGATGCAACACAGTGTCATAGGAAGTCATTCCTGCCTGTGGCCATCAAACTTTACAACTCCTCCCCTGGAGGGTCAGACACCCTGAGCCAATAGGCTAGTCCTGGATGTATTTCCAGGCATAATTTACATATTACTATTTAACTATTTATGGTTTTATTACTATTTAATTATTTATGGTGCAACTGTAATGAAAACCAACTTCCCCCAGGATCAATGAAGTATGACTATAACCTGAGTGTGGCTTCATCTTGACAGTAGAGGAGGCCGTGGATAGACATATCAGAATGGGAATGGGACGTGGAATTAAAATGTGTGGCCACTGGGAGATCCTGCTTTCTCTGGCGGACAGAGCATCTATGAAATTCTGAAGTGCTTTGCTGGTTTGGGTGAGAAAACTAACAACTGTGTTTGTGTTATATGGGAACTAACTATTTTCTTTGATAACAAGAAATTGTATTTTTGCTCAGAGGGTATGTTTGATAACTGGCAAACAGGTTGGAAACTTCAAAAGGTCAAATGTGAGAATGAGATAAGGCTGAAAATAACAGAGGACTGTAATGTGACTGAATGAAGCAACCTAATCACTGTTCTATGTTTAAAAAAAAGTATAGAAGTAGTTTGGTTGAAGCAGAAGATGGGAGCTATATTTCCAGATGAACCTTGGTTGATAGTATATCTCCCCTCGTACGTAAAGTAATGAATGCATTAACAATGTGTGATCCACTCTGAATTTGTTGTAGTTTGTTTCTTTATGTTGAAAGATCTATCTGAACAGTACATGACATCACTCAACTGCAATTAATACTGTTGAACCATCAGACATCACATGGTTTCAGGTCATACTTCAATTTTTGCATATGCAACTATAGAATACTATTTTACTTTAAAATAGTGATCTATTCATACCATATAACCACTATTTTTCAAACGTGAACCTAACAATAATGAAAATTTCAAGTTCATGGCCAACTCTATTCCCATCCATTGCCATAGCATTGATCGTACAATCTCTGATCTAGAGAAGTTAAAGGTTATGGGGAACAGGCAAGAAAATGGAATCAAGTGCGGGGTCAATTGATTCTAATCACACTGAATGGCAGAGCAGACTTTAGAAACCAAAACAATCTATTCCTGCACTTACTTACGTTTCTTCCTCCTGAACAAGTTACAGCATTTTGGTACAGCGGTGTTCCAAGATCAAGTCATGGAGGTAGCTGAACAATGTTTTCTTAAACACACACAAAATGCTGGAGGAACTCAGCAGGCCAGGCAGCATCTATGGAAAAAAAGCATAGTCAACATTTCAGCCCAAAATGTCAACTATGCTTTTTCCCCATTAATGCTACTTGGCCTGCTGAGTTCTTCCAGCATTTTGTGTGTGTTAATCAGATTTCCAGCATCTGCAGATTTTCTCCTGTTTCTTAAATCTAGGCCAAAGCCCCACGACAAGACTAGGATGTGCTCAATCATTTTTCTGTGCTCAGGAGCACAGGATAGTCTGTTTATCTTTCCTCATAGAACAAGCTGACTACCTTGGGAACCAATCCGATGTAATCTTACTGATAGTTCTCATCACAAATACATTTTTCCTTAGGTGGGGAGATCAGTATTGTACAATAATAATCCAAATATGGACTCTCAGAAACCTATACGATTGGAGTATAATTATCCTCAAATCCTCTCAGAATAAAGATCAACATACCATTTCCCACACTAATTGCTTGATGAATCTGAACAGATGCTATTTGCCATCCCAAAGGATGGAAAGACTTCCAAAGCAATACTTTGAACAACACAGTAAACACTGCCCCTTCTTCAAAGCACTATGATTATATTTGGAGAAGTAATTACCTGCTACATTTTCTACATTGCAAATGGTACTCATACTGTTAACAAAAAACTTTGTAAAATTCTGAAAAGGCTGCGGAAAGGTCTAATACAAATGAAAGGCTTTCATTAAAACTCACATTTTAACTTCTTTGGTTGGTTGTGTAAAAATCCAATTGAATGGGATGGTCAGCCTGCTTGAATATATTACTATAGGTACAAGCCAAAAAGACTTTATGGAACATTTCAGACTGCACTTCATACCAGATAAAGGAAACCCATTCAACAGAGGCGAATGGAAAGTCTGTTCTTAACTGCTAACCATAAAAATCCAGGCTAATTATATATATTTTGCTTGAAACTCTGTTGTATGCAGTTACATTTCTGAATTTAATGTGCAACTCAATCTTTTATAAGAAAGAAAATGAGGCACATATTGATTTGGGAATGAAGAAAAAGAATTACAATAATAGTTTAGTTAATTAAGGTTTCTTACATGTCAGAACATTTGCTACAAGTTATTTCAATTCCCCCTAATAAATTAGTTAAACTGAACACCCAAATACAAGTGAAAAAATTAATTATTTACAAGTGTGGAAGCAGTATTACCATTTTAGAGGAAAGCTATATTCCATTGGATCAAATAGTTCTTTTACTTTTTAAAACTCAAATCAGTTGAATTCTGTGCTTATGTTGGCACAAAAGAGTGTAAAGAATAAAGCAAAGAATAAATTTAACCAAAAATATACTCTGATATCCAAAATATGACAGTTAACTAAATTATCACTGTAACACTCTTAAAACAAATAACTGTAGATATTGTGGAAAACTAATCACAATAAGGTTTACAATAGGATTAGAGTTGTTTCTTAATAATACCCCTGTAATCACAAAGACAATCTGGAGGTTCACAAAACACAAATTTTGTTTCTTTGTTTCACTGATGGCAAATAATATTAAAAAGAATACCATTTTCAAATTGCTTTTTCATTAAAATCTACAATTATGTAAGCTTTAAAGTAAACTCATACTTACTTAGAAAGAGAAACACCACCCACTTTTCCTATCATTTCTTCATGATGCAAAACTGCTGTATTCCAAGGTATGTCTAGGAACTGTAGAACATTTCTCATCCATTTTGCTGGATGTAAAACAAGTTGTTCATAATGTACTGGCAAACATTTATTAAATCCAGTTTCCAAACACTGGTTGTACATCGTCTCAATGGCACGGTTCCATTTGGTCAAGCAGTCTCTGTAACTGCTGAGATCAAAACCTGCTATGGTAACTTTTCGAGTAATCATAGAGTGAACTGAAGCACGACCATCTCGTATCATTAGAATGAATTTGGCATTTGGAAAAATTTTACTTAAGTATGTCAATGATTTAAGAGCAAATGGATCTTTATTGCACAAGTATGTAGCAGGCTCTCCATGTTTCACAATTATTTCTAGTAAAAAGGCTTGCATGGCTGAATCCAGCACTTCATCTGTTACTCCAGCTTCATCCAATCGCTGCTTCTCTCGGCCAGATTTGCTCCACATATGCTTCATTGCCAGGATTCTCGGAATAACCCTCGTCTCTTCCCCACAGCGAACATCAGGATGAGCATCAAGCATGGCCCTCATGAGTGTGGTGCCACTCCTTGGAACTCCTCCAATAAATATTAATGGCATGTCTTTGTTGTACGCAAATCTTTTTGAACTATTTTTGAATCCAGTTCCTGAAACATAACTTAATGATCTTCCGTTAGCTAACATGTTGGGATGTTTATGGTTGTGATCTATGTTATGATGGCATTCTAATGCATAACGGCCCAGGTAAAACACAGTTAGTGAACTGATCATTAAACATACTAAAAGCAAGTTGTGTTTTAATTTGCCTATCATTTTGAAATATCGCAACTATAATTGATACTGATTCAGATGTCCAAAATAGTTTCCTGTAATTTTGTTTACATCAATTCCAAGGCATCAAAAATACAGGGGCATGTACATCTGAAAGAAAAACAAAAAATAATGAATTACAGTTAAGAACATCTAGAACAAATTTCATCACACAAATGAAACTTTTCATCTCAGTTAATCAAACAAGCTATGTTATTCTTCAATTTATTTTGAACTGCAAATGACAAGAATGAAGTTTCATTTGTTTTCTTCCAAAAGGTTGAGATGCTGTTGGACAAAATTCCAGAGATGAAAGCCAAGACCATATACATTATAAACCAGTACTTGGAGAAAAAATGTTACAGCAATAACCAAAACCAGATTCAAAATACTCAAATATTGTCCAAGTCCTGCTTTAACAGTTCAGACCACCAAAGAGTTAGCTGTATTTTTATAACAATAAAAATCATAATTCCTATTTAGATTGTAATAAACTTCAAACACAGGGGCATGCTACAATGCAGATTAAAAACTATGACAGGCTGTTGCCATGTTCAGCAAAGAGATCTCATCTGTTAAAATCGTGCCTCACTCAAATTCAGTAGAATCCCACCATCCATTCCAATATCATTTTTTTCTTCCTCCAAGATACCTGGCTGAAATTGTGATTCATTTGCTCTTGAATCTCCCTTTCATGTTCACTATCTTAAAATACATAGTTGCTTCTATGTACAATTTAGTTGCAAGTCTTTGAGTTCCAAAGCAAATCTGGCAATGTAACAACATTCTTAATAAAGAATCATGAATGGCACCCTCTTGAAATGTTAACAATCCCTCAGACCCCTCTTCAGCCTTTGATTGTCTACTCATGCACACCCAAACCTGCTCATGAATCTTAACGTATAACCATCTATCTGACACTTTATTAGCCTCCACATTAACTAATCCTCTCATGTGATAGAGAGATTGAATCGCCTGGGACTATACTCTCTGGAGTTCAGAAGAATGAGAGGGGATCTTATAGAAACATACAAAATTTGGAAAAGAATAGATAAGATAGAAGTAGGAAAGTTGTTTTCATCGATAGGTGAGACTAGAACTAGGGGACATTGCCTCAAGATTCAGGGGAGAAGATTCAGGACAGAGATGAGGAGAAACTGTTTTTCCCAGAGAGTGGTGAATCTGTGGAATTCTCTGCCCAGGGAAGCAGTTCAGGCTTCTTCACTAAATATATTTAAGAAACAGTTAGATAGGTTTTTACATAGTAAGGGAGTTAATGGTTATGGGGAAAAGAAAAGGCAGGTAGATGGAGCTGAGTTTATGGACAGATCAGCCATGATCTTATTGAATGGCGGGGCAGGCTCGATGGGCCGGATGGCCTACTCCTGCTCCTATTTCTTATGTTCTTACATACCAGCTGTGTGGTGAAAAAGGCACAACAGTGCCTCTTTCACCTCAGACAGTTGAAGAAGTTTGGTGTGGGCCCCCAAATCCTAAGAACTTTTTATAGGGGCACAATTGAGAGCATCCTGACTGTCTACATCACTGCCTGGTGTGGGAACTGTACTTCCCTCAATCGCAGGACTCTGCAGAGAGTGATCCGGACAGCCCAGCGCATCTGTAGATGTGAACTTCCCACAATTCAGGACATTTACAAAGATAGGTGTGTAAAAAGGGCCCGAAGGATCATTGGGGACCCGAGTCACTCCAACCACAAACTGTTCCAGCTACTACCAGCTGGGAAATCATACTGCAGCATAAAAGCCAGGACCAACAGGCTCTGGGACAGCTTCTTCCACCAGGCCATCAGACTGATTAACTCATGCTGACACAACTGTATTTCTATGTTATATTGACTATCCTGTTGTACATACTATTATAAATTACTATAAATTGCACATTGCACATTTAGACAGAGATGCAACGTAAAGATTTTTACTCATGTATATGAAGGATGTAAGTAATAAAGTCAATTAAATTCCTGCAATTTTTAAATGGAGGCACAAGAGACAAGGGTCCCCATCCTTTTCTGCACCGCGGACCAGTTTAATATTGACAATATTCTTGCGGACCGGCTGACCAGGGGGGCAGGTGTTGAAGTAGGGTTAAACTCACCTCAACATGTCTTTTACATTTAGGGTTGCCAACTTTCTCACTCCCAAATAAGGGACAAAAGTAGCAGTCAAATCCCAGGACACTTTACCCCAGGAAAGCCTATCATGACCATGAAGCCTTGCGCGGGCACCTGTGTGCGCATGCGTGACGTGCCGATTTTTTCCCCACAAATCGGTTTTGCCTTCATTTTCCTGACTACACTGTACATACATTATTACTACTTTATATAGGCTGTGTATTTATAATATCATTCCTGCTTTTGCTATATGTTAGTGTTATTTTAGGTTTTGTGTGTTATTTGGTATGATTTGTTAGGTTTTTTTGGGGGCTGGGAATGCTCAAAAATTTTTCCCATATTAATTAATGGTAATTGCTTCTTCGCTTCATCCCATTTCGGCACGAAAGGTTTCATAGGAACGCTCGACCTTAGCGGGGGAAACACAGGACAAACCAATTTAGCCCAAAATACGGGACAGTTGGCAACCCTATGTTCAACAGTGCCTGACAGGGAATAAGGAAAGGTGCAGCTGACTCACATCGTTTCCTCACGGCCCAGTAGCTGCTGCTGTAGATGACCAAAATATCAACAATTCCTTCAGCTGTACCACAGGTAATGCTTAACCCATCAAGTTCTTAGATCAGATTGTTTGTAGCTGGAGTTTTAAAATTTATTCAAATCATGCTCATTCCACTTTTCCCTTTCTCTGTAACCATCACAACTGCCCAAGTTGAGCTCCAAAATCTCTTCAATAGGGATTTCATTAAAATTTAACTTTAACCAAGTGCTGAGTTACTAATCGTAATACATCCTTAATTTTACTTGTGAAATACTCCGAGACATTAAGAAAATACAAATGCTACAAATTATAGTTAACTAGCTTCTCCATAAGCTTTATTAATTGTAATCACATTTAACAGAGCCATTTATGGTTCAGAGCATACCAACAGATTTTAATTTAAGAGAAATTCAAACTCTCTGCCCCAGCTTCTCAATAAACTGAAATTAAAACCATTTCAAAACAGTTATTTAAAGAAGTACTGTGCTGTGGATAGAGAGGAACCCTTGGATGGACAATATTTTGATTTTCAGAAGGTGCTTGATAAGGTCACACATCACATTATTGAAATGAATAAAAACTCGTGGTCAGTGAGGTAATGGATCAAAGGCCTCAAATTTTTACAATGCGTTTGGATGAAAGCAAAGATCTGGTTGCTATATGTACTGATGATACAAAAAGCAGGCTACTGAAGAGTACACACAGGAAGCTACAAAAATAAAAACAATCAAGCAAAACTCCACCATAATTGATTGTTTTGAAATCTCAATGGTCCATTAGATACTGCTTCCTAAGCTCCACTTAAAAATACACCAAGGTGTCAGCTCCTGGGTTCACTTGAACATACCAGGGTCCTGCTCCCATGCTCCTTTTAACCTCAATGGATTCACTGGAAAATATTAAACTATAGTGTAACGCACTTTTTTCCAAGTTGAATTAAAAGCATGCTGGAATATTAATTAGACTAGCAATAGTCCAATATAGTCTGCTAGCCCAGCAGCATAGAGTGAGTGGTTGGATTTTAGCTTTCCTATACCAAGGTGAAAGACTACACAGCTCTAAGATGCAGAAAAACCTGGGTGTCTAAATGCATTATTCAGCGAAAGACTAGCATACAGGTAGAGAAAGTAGCTGAAAAAATAATGTTATTCTCAAATACAAATCCTTTGATCCAACTCAATTATATAGGATCTTAGTAAATACTGGTAACCTTATTCAAGATTGGATGAAAATGTGTTGGAAGCAGTTCAGACAAGGTTTGGGGTTGAGCAGGTTATACATGACTGAATAAGCAAGACTTTTATTTTAGTGGAAATTAGAAGAGGGAGTTGGGGCTAGATCGACTAAAAAGTCTTGATGGGATGGATGTGAAGACTTTTTAGAAGAAAATAAAATGACAGATGTTTTTCTTCAAGACAGTTGCAAATGTTGAACTCTTCCTCAAAAGGGCAGTGGAATCACAGACTTTGTTGGATTAAATTGTTACTTTCTTGTAGTTTAACTTTCTTTATGCTTGTTTAAATGTGTACATAATCACTAGTTTGTCTGAATTTCCAGCAGATAGTTGGTTGTGTATTTCTGTAGTTTCTTTGTAAACCTAAATGTCATGGTAGTTTAAGACTGTCTTTACTTCACAGACTGTTATCTAACCAGCTTCAACAAGTTTGCAGTATAGAAAGAACATGAGGTCTGGTCTCAAAATGCTGGTGGAACGCAGTAGGCCGGGCAGCATCTATAGGAAGAGGTACAGTTGACATTTCAGGCCGAGACCCTTCGTCCTGACGTCAACTGTATCTCTTCCTATAGATGCTGCCTGGTCTGCTGCGTTCCACCAGCATTTTGTGTGTTGCTTGAATTTCCAGCATCTGCAGATTTCCTCGTGTATGAGGTCCATCCTATTTTTCTTTTAAACCTTTGTTTACTTTTTCATTGTTGCGTTACTTGTTTGGCAGGTGCAGGCTGACACTGTATGTACTACGATGGACATCCAATAAAATGGCTATAACCATAAGATTTGTGCTTCCAAAGAACCATCTGGACAATATCATTGCCAGATCCAACAACTTTGAATATTTACAAGGTAGGAGGGTAGATAGATTCTTGAGTAGCAAAGGTTGGATAAGTCGGGTGGGGGAGTTTAGTGAAGATAAGCAAAAATACAGAGTTTAATAACAATCAGATCAAACATGATCTTAGTGAATGGCAAAGTAGGCTCAAGATGTCAAATAACCAACTCCTGTTCTTAAATGATACATTCATAACCAAAATGGCACATTCACCATTTATTTATCCAAATCAATCCACAAGCGCTTTTTTTTTTAAAAACAGAAATTCAGGGGAGTTAGTATTTCAAGACGCAAAGTAACAGATTGCCTTTAACACTACACAAGCAAATATCATTTACTTTTCAGCATCTAAGATTGCTTAGCAAGAAACCACTTAATATTTTTGAGAAGTGATTCGGAAATTACTTAGATTAAGAATACAAGCATACATTTTCCTCTAAATTTGAGATAATCCAAAACTTCATTGCCCATCTTCCAATGTACTCTTTGTAAACTATTGGCTTGGATTTCCTCCTTTTAAGATAATCTTTAAAAACACTTCTGATCAAACTTTTGATCATATGCCTAAGTAATGCCTTGACTCAGTGTCCAATTTAGCTTCATGCTTGTATAGCATTCTGCAATATTTTATGACATTGAAAGAGAATAGACACATACAACCTGATAATGCACAGTAAATTTCAAAGACTTCAGCTTTGGAATTCAGATAGGAAGCATGTGAACAATTTAGTGGAATTATATGCAAAAGATAATTAACGAATTATAATTATTAAACTTTTGTGGAGTTAACCAAAGATGAACTGAAATTGCTGAATACAATGAGCACACTGTGTGTGCATTATAAGGGTCCCACGTTACCATAGCTTGTTAGTGTGATGCTATTACAGTGTGGGGTGTCAAGAGTTTGGAGTTCAATTCCAGCAGCCACTGTAAGAAAGTTTATACATTCTTCACGTGAACATGTGGGTTTCCTCCCACATTCCAAAGACATACTGGTTAGTAGGTTAATTGGTCATTGTAAATTGTCCTGTGATTATGTTAGGGTGATGTGTTAGGGTGATGTATGTGGGTTGCTGAACAGTGCAGCTCATTGGATTGGAAGGGTCTATACCACACTGTATTTCCAAATAAATAAAACCATGATCATCTATTCAATTGTTCTGAAATCCTGACAATTTGGCACATGGTTCAACAGGTGCTGATTTCTGCACTAACGTACCAGGAATCTAGTCTTCGTGCTCCCTTTAAAATTTACGAGGTTCATTGGAAAATTTATTATATTACGAAGCTGTGTAACATCTCAAAGGAGTAAGATTGCAATATTAATTGGAACAACATGCAATACTTTAGAAATTCTGCCAAAGTCCTAAACACACTAGATAAACAGAAGATTAGTTTATCTATCTTGTACAAAGAAACCCAGTATTTCCAATGACTTCTTTCATTATTTACAATATTACAATTATACAAGAATCCTTAATTTATCTGAAATATACTAAAATTAAACTGAGAAACTGTTTAGTATAGTGGCAGCTACACTTTTCTACAAAGTATACTTCTCTATATAACACTGCCAAAATACTGTTATTACAACAGAGTGATAATAATTCACAATTTTAATTTTTTTTAAACCACATAGTGAACAAGTTAAAATATATTTGGTAACACTAAAAAAAATCCACCTCTAAGCAAAGAGCCAATTTGTCATACATCAACAAACTCAATCTCAGGTTACGTCAATCGCCCTAATACTCTTCTCGATCATACTTGCCGTTCTGGTAGAGTAAAACTAACTGATAGGACAAATCGGAAAGTATACCACCTGCTAGGGACTGTTAGGCACAGGACATTTTTCAGGATTATGGAATGGTGTTAGCAGCTAATCAATAAAAACAAGAATCAGTCTTCAAAGTAAGACAAAGATAATTGTATGATTACACAGTACTACCTGCAGACAGCAAACCTCTCTGCACTGTTGCTAAAGGCTATTTTTGAGCCTGGATTAGTAACAAATGTATTTGAATATACGGAGACTCTCAACAGTCCATATATGCTTCCACTGTAAGTATGCAATTATGTAGAGCTAGAACATTAAAATAATAAACTATTGTGACTATTGAAATAGTTATCAATCTGCTGCTATTTTCATAAACCAACATTATGATTGCAATGATGCTAAATTGGACACTGAGTCAATGAATTACTTGGGCAGATGATCAAAAGTCTGACTGAAGTATTTGCACAGATTATCTTAAGGGGGAAATCAAAGGCAGAGGGGTTTACAAAGAATACATTGCTGTGCTTAAAGAGTGCAAAACCGGAAGGTACTCTTGTGCTGAGAGAATATTTCTAGAGATTCTCAGAGATCTTCGAGAATGACTGAGTTATGATGACTAAAGGTGGGTTATATCTACAACTCCAGTCTCTATGTGGTTCATTCAAGCCAAAAGCCTACATTTCCTTCACTCCAATAATAAAGTAAGGGTTACCAAACTATGGTGCATCCGCATACATTCATAAAATGAATCGCAAGTATCAGCATATGGAACACTTATTTTTTTCAAAAATCTCAATAGCCTGCTTTCAATGGAGTCAAACAGCAATAAAGAAATTTATCAACCCCTTATATTGCGCCTGTGCAGCCTCTGGCCATCTGAAGGCAGCTCAATAATCAAATCCTCAAACCTGGCACAAAGCTCTTGATCTTCTTTGCAGTAATGATTCCTACTACACTTCTAAGACATGAGCAGCAGATGCTCTTAAACCCACGATACTGAGAAAAACAAAGTATTCCAGGACAAAATGGAATTTTCTGTCCCATCAAAATGGAAGAGCTGTTCAAGATACAAAAGCTCAGCAAATACAATACAGCACATGTTAAACTACGTATCCATTATCTCTGAAGCAGCCCCAGCCCTCGTCACAGAACACTGGTATCACTGGCCACCGCAATACTCACAGAATTATAATGCAATCCATCACCCTCGGCCCCAAGAAACCGTCCATGAAAATCAGCCAAATGCAAAACAAAGACACGTGCTCTGAATCTGCAGGGAATTTTTACTGAAATGCCTCTTCTCATTAAGTAACAAGGCTCAGGGTGCTAAAAGTTGTTTTGGCTGCAGTCTAAGCTCGTTACATTATCAGATAGCCTAAATGAAGATCCAGCTTCACTGTTTCCTCCAAATTTAGATTACTTTATCTTCAGCTAGATAAGAAAACAAAACCTATAGACTAAAAAATAGAACTGTCCAGGAAGGCACCAGAACACTCAAGCCCTTTTATCGGCGGCATACAGATTGGCAAATTCATGCTACAAACTTTGTAGTATTTCCAGCATGTAGCATGAAGGCACTTCGGGGGCGTGGAGAGTCCGGCAGACCTGCCATCCCGAGACAAACAGCACACCAAGTTCACTAGGAACCGCATCCCCGGCTTCTGGAAAACACCCCGGGGCGAGGCTAAATTAGTAGGAAGCAGGATGAGGGATGTTTTTGCACAAAGGTGAAGGGGGACAGGAAGGTCGGCGCTCGGGGGCTCCGGCCAAGGTAAACACCCGCAGTCCCGACGCCACCACGCGGCAGGGCGGCTCCCTCGCGTGAGCGGGGCGGGAAAGGAAGGGGTGGGTGGGGGGCGACCAACCGGCCACGGGTCTCGGGGACTCGAGTTCTCTCCACACCCCCCCCCACCCATTTCACTCCGTACTGTTATTCAAACGATGGCTATTCACTTTCACAGCGTGAGCGGGCGGCCGAGACGCTCGTCGGTGCTACGCTACTCACCGGGAGGGATCGGCGGGACGGATTCCAGAGGCAGCTGTCTCCCCGCCGGCCGCCATGTCGCCTCACTACCCCCTCATCCCCCTTCCAAAACTCTCCCCCTCCGCCAGTCGACCCGTTGGTGATTGATGGGGCAGAGTGGCTCTCCCATTGGCTGGTCGGCGGTAACCAGGTGGCCGGTGATTGGGCGAGCTGAGCGCTCGGGGCGGGAGCAAGATATCTGCGGCTTTAACTCTTGGTAAAGAAGCAAATAAACGGGGTAGACCATTCGGCCCCTCGCTCCTGCTACCGTTAGACATGATCATGGCTAATCTTTTACACCGGCGTCAATCAGTTCCACGATTCATTTAATAACTAAATAACAGTCTTTCCTGAATGCATTCTGTGAATGAACCTCCACAACTCTCATGTTGAAAATGTGAAAAATTCACCAGGATAAGGGTAAGATATTTTTCTTCCATCTCAATCTTGAATGATTGATCCCCGAATTTGAGACAGCCGTAATGCTAGACATCTAAGCACCAACATTGTGCCTGCTATCTACTCTATTTACTCCCTGTAAAAAAAAAGTGTCAGTCCTGACGAAGGGTTCCGGCCCGTTATGTTGATTGATCGTTTCCACGGATGCTGCCCGACCTGCTGAGTTCCTCCAGCTTGTTGTGAGTGTTGCTTTGACCCCAGCATTTGCAGAATACTTTGTGTTTAAGTTTCAATTACAATATTCCTCATTTGCATTTACTTCGGAGAATATTGACTGTCCGAAAGTGGCTACATAAAGTTGATTATTTGCGATCATTGTTTTACTTAAAGGAGTGTATATGTGGAGCAAGGTAGAATGAACGTGAATGGAGACACAATAGACTACTGCTGCTGGAAATGGGGGGGGAATAAACTGCTCTAAGAACTCGGTGGATCAAGCAAAATCGGATAAATAACTTTTCAGGTCAAGACACTGCATCAGCACTGGGACTATAGAGGGAAGATAGCCATACTGTAGAAAAGCTGGTGGGGGGGGGCGGGTGGCGGTTCCCAGAGGCTGGTACATGATAGAGAAAATTAGTAAAATAGTAGATGAGTAGGTGAAATCATGTGGATGAGGAGTGCAGAAGGGTGGAGTCAGAGGCTGATTGGTGATAGGTGGAACCAGATAAAGGTGGGATGATGGCAAGTAGAACCAAGTGGGGAGAGAGAGGGAAGATGAACAAATAGGCAGAAGTAACCAGTAATGAGTCCAGGCAGTGAAGGGGAGATGGTGGTGGGAAAGGTTAACAAAGGAGGAGAGATCCTGGATGTACTGACTGGAGTTTGAGAGGAACATAGGAGGAATGAGTTACCTGCAATTTTTAAAAAATCAGTATTTATACCATTGGGCCGTAAACTATCCAAGCAGAATATGAGCTGTTTTTTTTTACCTAGTTTGCATTTGGCTTCACCGTGGCAGAGTAGTTTTGAGACAAGAACTGTCATACATAACCAATAAATAGACAGCCATAGCTGGGGGGTGGTGCTCAGGCAAATGCCCTGTGGCCATGCATTTGATTGGGAGATAGTGGAAGGGATGAAAAGAGAACTTGTGAATTTAAAAGATGGTTCTAAATTAGATCAGTAAGGGCGCATGTTATCCAACCATTTCTCTGGGAGCTGATGCTGCTTATCTATCTAATTTCAGCAATACTTGTGTTTGCAGAAATTATGGAACAATGAGTATCAGAATGTTTTTTATCTTTGCTGAAAATATCCTAACAAAACCTGCTATGTTTTTCTTGTTGGAACACATCAGCCAGTATATTCAATACCAGACTGAAGTAACGTTTTGGAATACTATTCTGTGCCAAAAAAATGTTCAAATAAAGACTTTCTCATAGATATTTAAATTTTGCTCACATTTCCAATATCTTATCAAAATTTCTGCTCCTCAGAATGGCAACAGTTCAAGCTTGCAATCATTTGAACCATCTTTATGGCTAAATGCTAAGATCTTGCAACCCAGTCAAGGGCTTTGAATGTCTTTTTCTTTTAGTCAGAATATAGCGAACCCTACATGAAGATGGGTATTCCAGTTCAGAGCATCCATCCCACTGTGTTGAGCTCAGACCAGCAACACCAGTGTTGTGCTCAGCACCAAAATTGAGTCCAGTCTCACAGCTGATAGATTATGATGGTGCACAGGTTCATTAAGTGGTTGACTGAGTCTTCCACCAAGAAGCACAATGTCCTGACCCGGACCACTTCAGTCATCATCAGCAATGCTGCTTCATTGCAGACCTTGTTGCTCAGCTGGCTCTTACCTATTGAAGAACTCTGGCTGGCTGCGGTAGAAACAACCTGTCACTGACATTTCCTTCACTGAGGCACCTTGGGGTTGAGTGGCTTCGAGTGGCAGATACTAAAACTCCTTACTTGACAAGTAAAGCATAATTCCAAAAAGACAGTGACAATGACTATCTTCATCCTTCCCCCGCTACACACACACACACACACACACACACTTCTTTCCACTAATCGTGCTTCAAAACCAGAACATACATTCTGTTGAAACTTTGCTCAAATGGGCAGTCTTCGTGTGGAAACTTTGATAGTTCAGCTATTTTGATCCAGGCCACAGCAACTTGATAGCCAAGAGCATCATCATCACTCTCAAAATCTCCTTATAATTCTTTTCTCTTCATTGCCCATTGCTGATGGTCATTTTGATTAAAATAGTTCACTTCTGCATCAGTGGCCTAGCACTGGGGGGGAGATGTGTGCAAAGTGGAATGAGGCTGTTGGTGCTTTCAATAATCACTGCCTTGGACTCAGGTACCGGATTAGGAGATCTGAGGCATCTGTGGCCTTGGAAGCCAAGGATGAAGTAGGAAGGGAGTAGAGAGGATGATAATCTGCAGCTTGATTCCTCTAATTGCATTTAAACCTATACAATACATGCCATAAATATACTGTTGAATCAGAACCCTTAAAATAATGGCACAATGTCTTGTATCTATTGGGAATTCAGATACACCATATTCTAAAGCACAAGTTAGGGCCTCTCCTGACTGCAGCCTTGGATTCCAATCAAGGCGCCAACAGTCAGTTTCACCCAAGGTATCGGCTTGTGAAAAGCGTATGATGTTTCAGATTCACGGTTCAGAGTGAGGCACACAGATCTTTGTTTTCCACCAGACTATTCAAGGCAGGAATATTGTAAGCAAAATCATGTGGCCACCTGTCTTTCAGTGTAACAAGGGTAATGGATAACCTGATTAGTCACGCAGAGCACCAAATGACCAATAAATAGCAGATTGAACAATCAACTGTATAGTGCCTTGTAAAAGTATTCAGCCCAACCCTTTGGTCACATAAATTAGTATTACAACCAGGGATTTTGTTTAATTTAATGGAGAAATTTTTATCTGTGAATCATGTGCTCCTTTTTTTCCACAGTAGAGCCCGAAAACAGGGAAAACTAAAAAACTAAAAAAACTAAAAATTCGAAATCTGAAATGTCAGCCAGTCAGAAGTATTCATCTCCCTTTGCACAGTACTTAGTTGAACCAACTCTCGCAGCTATTGCAGTCAGTAGTCTTTTTTTGATAAGTCTCTATTAGCTTTGCACAACGTGACGCAGCAATATTTGCTCATTCCTTCTTGAAAAATTGCTCAAGCTGTGCCAGGTTGGTTAGGGAGCAGCAGTGGACAGCAATCTCGAGGTCTTGCTAGGGATGTTTTATTAGGTTAAAGTCAGGACTCTGGCCACTCAAGGACGTCAGTTTGCTTCCTTTGAAGCTACTCCACATTTGCTCTGACAGTGTGCTCTGGGTCATTGTCCTGTTGAAAGACAAACTTCCTCCCTAGTTTGAGCTTCCTGGCAGAGGCTAGCAGGTTTTTTATCCGAGAGCTCTCTGTATTTAGCAGCATTCGTCTTCCCATCAATCCTGACCAGATTTCCAGTCTCTTATGCTGAAAATCATCCCTATGGCATGATGCTACCCCCATCATACTTTTCAGCAGGAATGATGTTACCCGGATGATGTGCAGTATTAGATTTATGTCTTATGTACTGCTAAAATAAAAAGCATATCCTTGCCCATAAAGACTTTGCAAAACATCACTTAGAAGTAAATATGCGGAAGAAGATCTTGTGGGTGAGACCAAATATGGAACACTTTAGCCTCAACACTAAGCTGTATGTGCGGCGTAAATTTAGTAGGCTTGACTATTTGGGGCAGCTACTTATCGGCCAAGATGTACTGGTCCTGATGTATCCCAATTAACTGGAATCCACTAATTCCATTGATTATCTTTATGCCTACATAAATTAGACATATGTTAACAATGTGCAGGTAGTATCCAACAAATGGCTGACTGCAGCATCTAGTAGATGTGTTAAATTGTGCAGTCTTTTCCTAAAGTATCAGTTAACAAATCACTAGCTGGAAATAGTAGTATTAATTTTACAACATAATTTACTCTGAACAGACTGAAAATGAACTCCATCATGGATGCTTCCAAGCCTGGCCAAGAGAGGAGGAGGGTTTGACAAGGGGATAGCAACCCCATCCTGTAAAAAACTCACAGCTGCAGATATGCCAACAAAAGCTCCAAAGACCTCATCCCTGGAAGAGGAAGGATCTTTGAAGATGGACTACACTTGCGAACAATTTGAAAAGTTGGCCCAGGACGGAGGACTCTGGCGATCTGCTATCAACAGCCTATGCCCCAATAGGGGCGGTGGGTTAAGAAGAAGAACACTAAAAAAATGTTCATGATCGAAAAGTGAAATTAGAACAAAGGCAGATGATAACCTACAAGTCATTAACATTAAACAAGTGACAGGTAAACTGACAAAGGAATAAACAGGAAATTAAGGTATATAGACCACGTACAAGTAGATGTTTGGCTTAAATTGGCATCATATTCAGCACAGCCATCATGGGCCAAAGGATCGAATCCTGTGGTTAAAAATATGCTAGAGCAAGCACCTGACCAGTAAGCAAAATTTTTTTTAGGACCATAAAGAACTTGTAAAAAACAATGACAAATTGGATTTCCGTATTGTAACGATTGTAAAATATTTCCTACATTGCAACAGAGATAATATTTCATAAGCCTTGGAGTAAGATGGGATGTATGGGGACATGAAGGAAATATATGAATGCATGTTCTTTAAAAAGAAAATGTGTTTTACAGCCTGTTTTTATTTTATATCTCGCCCAAGTTCCCCCTTGCAGATGTGGGTGGAGAAATGGCAGATGGAGTTTAATCCTGCCAAGTGTGAGGTGTTGCACTTTGGGAGATCCAATGTAAAGGGATATTGCAGAGTTAATGGTTAGATTATTAACAACATTGATGCACAGAGGGATCTTAGGGTCCTAATCTGTAGCACCTTGAGAGCGGCTACAGAAGTTGATAGGCTTGTTTAAAAAAAGGCATGTTGTATACGTGCTTTTTAAATTAAAACACTGAACTCGAGGCAGGAACAAACAAGAGAAAATCTGCAGATGCTGGAAATCTGAGCAACACACACAAAATGCTGTTGGAACTCAGCAGGCCAGGCAGCATCTATGGAAAAGGGTACAGTCAACGTTTCGGGCCAAAACATCGACTGTACTCTTTTCCATAGATGCTGCCTGGCCTGCTGAGTTCCAACAGCATTTTGTGTGCGTTGTCAAGAGGCAGGAGGTTATGCTGCCGTTTCATATAGCACTGGTTAGGCCACATTTGCAGTACTGCATTCAGCTGTGTTCAGCCAACGAGGGGATGAATGTTGAAGCATTGGAGAGGATGCAGATGAGGTTTACCAGGATGCTGTATGGATTAGAGGGCATGTGCTATGAGGAGAGGATGGGCAAACTTGAGTTGTTTTTTCTGGAAAGATGGAGGCTGAAGGGAGACCTGTTAGAAGTTAATAAGATAATGAGATGCATAGATAGAATAGACGGTCGTAACTTTTTCCCAGGGCCATGATATCTAATACTAAAGTCTAGTGAGTGTGCATCTAAAGTAGGAAGAGCTATGCTCAAAGGAGATGAGTGGGGCAAGATTTTTACATAGAGTGGTGGATACATAGAATGCGCTGCCAGGGGTGGTAGTGGAGGCAACTATGATAGAGGCATTTAAGAAGCACATAGATTGGTACAAGAATATGCAGAGAATGGAGCGATAAGTACCTCATGAAAGCAGAAGTGACTAGTGTAGTGAGGCATTTAATTATTAGTTCTGTCCAACATTGTGAGCCAAAGGACCCATTCCTGTGCTGTACTGTCCTATATTCTATGCTCCCTGTCTTGTCAGATTGAACACAGGTTGTTTACTGATGGACCACATGCCACATTAATAAACTTCTCCATTCCCCTGGATAACATAAGATCAGCAGAAGTTAGTGAATTATAATCTCAAGCACATAGAACTTTGCCTAATTAGTTCTTTCTTGCCAAGGACAACTCAGCCCAGTGATCAAACTAAGAATTTACAAGCATGTCTGCTTCACAACTGGTCTATGAGATCCATTTATTGCCTAAGCCATCAGCTATGCTTTAATAGTAAAAGTTCAACATTTAAAGTAAATAGTAAGTTTTCTTATCAAAGGGTTCAAAGGATATGGATATAAGTAAAATTCTGCCAGGCTTCATATATTCTTTTTGCTGTTGTCAGCTGCCAGACCACATTTTAGGTGATCAAAGTAGGAGAAAAACAAGAACACTTATCTTCGCTTTCAAAGAGGTCCCATTAATGTAAGAACAATTTAAATATTTAGACTGTAATGGTTTACAATAATTATTACTTTCAGCCGTAATTTTAACTATCAGCTGACATTTCTTTCAGTGTACCTGTCTGCTAAAAGTTTAAAATATTATTCCAATGCTTATAATCTTGCTCAGTATCCTGTTGCTCATCACAGCATAATGGACCCCTTTTGTTCCTGATTCTTTTTTTCACAACTGTCTCTGTTCTGAAGCCAGATATTATCTCTGAGCTTAAAATATATCCACGGATGGTTTTGGAAACACATAATCAAGCTTGATCAGACTGTCAGTTCTGTGAACAAAATTAATGATTAAATTACCCTGATGAGTATCCACTTTAGAAAAGCAGAGTACTGAATTTTCTTTCTTCTGTACATATGGTTAATGTAAACAAATCTGCTGAGCACTGGAGGAATGATTGAGACTCCACAGGAAAGCAGACATTACATAAAACAGAAAATAATCTGAGTCTGGCATATGTGCCTGAAAATGTTTTTTTTTAATTCCTTGTTACATAAGCATATGGCCCTGAAGGAGTTTTGCTTGGTAACAGACTACACTAAGTTAACGCCGATATTCAGTCACTTTCTGCCTTTGTATTACTTGTATTTATTGATTCTTCTGAAAGCAGAGTGTGCAGAAAGAGAAAATATATTGTCAACAAAACAATAAATCAAACTCATCTCTAATACAGTATCATGCCTAATGCTATCAGCTTGAAACGCAATAGAAAAGGGGCAATGCAATACTATTTCAGAGCATAAATTATTTTAATTTCTTTTAAAACATCCTGACATAAAGCCTCCTTGTTTAATGAGCAACACACCCACATAAATTATATTAATTTCTTTTGAAACATTGACATAAAGCCTCCTTGTTGATTGAACAACACACACAAAACGTTGGAGGAACGCAACAATTCAGGTAGCATCTATGGAGAGGAATTAACAGTTGACATTCCAGGCCAGGGGGAAGACTGAACCAGGTTTGTTTTCATTTTATTCTTAGTTTGGTTTCATCAATAAACATTTGGATTTTGTGCACAGGAAGAAAATGGTAGTAATAGAGAAAGCATGCAAGTTATTTACAATACCAGGATGCTGCCTGGAATAGAGGGCTGTAGTTATTGGATAGGATAGGATGGTTTTATTCTTAATGGAATGCAAAATTCAAAATTCAAAGTAAAGTTTATTATCTATATATGCCACCATATACAACCCTGAGATTCATTTTCCTGTGGGCATACTCAGCAAATCTATAGAATAGTAACTATAACAGGATCAGTGAAAGATCAACCGGAGTGCAGAAGACAAATTGTGTAAATGCAAATATAAATAAATTGCAATAAATAACGAGAACATGAATGCAGGAGGACTTACAGAGGTTAATAAAATTATGAGTGGCACTGGAAGGATAGACAGTCAGAGTCTTTATCCCAGGGTAGTTAACTTTAGAATGGCACAGAGTTAAGGTGAGAGAGGGGAGATTTTTAATAGCAATCTAATGGATAAGTTGATTTCACACAGAGAGTTGTTGTTATGTGGAACGAGCTGCCAGAAGAGGTGGGAATGGAAGAAATAAGTACAATGTTTAAAAATCATTTGAAGAGTTATTTAGATGGGAAAAACATAATGTGACATGGGCCTAAAATGGGCAAATGGGATTGGTGTAGATAGGCATTATGGTCTGCATGGTACAGCACAGAGGTAGGCTCTTCAGCCCATCTAGTCCATGCTGAAACCATTTAAACTGCCTACTCCCATTGACCTGCACCAGGACCATAACTCTCCATACCCCTACTATACAAGTACCTATCCAAACTTCTCTTAAACGGTGAAATCGAGCTTGCATGCACCACTTGTGGTAGCAGCTCATTCCACACTCTCACGACCCTCTGAGTGAAGAAGTTTTCCCTCATGTTCCCCTTAAACGTTTCAACTTTCACCCGTAAGCCATTACATCTGATTGTAGTCCCATCCAACCTTTGTGGGAAAAAAAGCCTGCTTACATTTATCCTATCTATACCCCTCACAATTTTGTATATCTCTATCAAATCACCTCTCAATCTTCTTATGTTCCAAGGAATAAAGTCCTAACCTATTCAATCTTTCCTTATAACTCAGGTCCCCCAGACCCAGCAACATCCTTGTAAATTTCAACCTTTTTTACAT
Organism: Mobula hypostoma; assembly: GCF_963921235.1. Lineage (NCBI taxonomy): Eukaryota > Metazoa > Chordata > Chondrichthyes > Myliobatiformes > Myliobatidae > Mobula > Mobula hypostoma. Next base: position 29,368,400 of record NC_086119.1, on the reverse strand, counting down.
CTTTACTGTAGATGGGTTGAAAGTACCTGTTTCTATGCTGGACAATTCAATGCTTCATTGAACATGGTAGCACAGTAAAGTACTCAACATAATCAAGGACCACACCCACATTAAACATTTGCTCTTCTCCCCTACCCCAATCAGGCAGAAGATACTAAAGCCTGAAAGCGCGTAGCACCAAGCTCAATAACAGCTTCTATCCCGTTTGAAGACAATTGATCAGTCCCCTAGCACAATAACATAGATTTTTGACCACATAACCTCACAATCTACCTTGTCATAGTCTTGCATCTTATTGTCTCCCTGCACTGCACTTTCTCTGTAACACTCCATTCTGCATTCTGATATTGTTTTACGTTGAACTACCTCAACTAAATGTTGTAATGAATTGATCTGTATGGATGGTTTGCAAAGCAAGCTTTTCACTGTACCTTAGTGTATGCAACAATTATGAACTAAATATCGGAACTGGTTGCCGTAAAATGCTTGATAAGCAAAAACTGCAGTTGCTAAAAACCTGCAATAAAAAGAGAATGATGCAACATTGTTTGATAGAGAAAGAAACAGAGTTAATATTTCGGGACAATGATGTTTGACCAGAACTAGAAAAAAAGTTAAAAATCTAATATGTTTTGAGATGCAGAATGGAAAGTGGTGGAAAGAATGAAGGGAATGTCAATGATTGCTAAAGCCAGGAGGGAGCGCATTATTTATGGCATGGTGCTGCTTGAGAGGATGGTGAAGCCTTAATTACAATTAATTTGTCTTGAGGAAATGTAATAGAGTTGTAGGTAAGAAACTTGATTGTTCATCATATCCCACAGAGAACCAGCCATAGCTGTGGTTTATACTTGGAGGGGGTGACTGGAATTGGAGAAGAACTTGTTCAATGTGAGAATAATGTCAGCCAGGGAGAGAGCAGGTATATGTGGAGTGGGATTAATTTGGTATTTCTGCCAGGAAGTGTCAAAGAGCCCTTTGATCATTCTGGTGTGGGATGAGGTGAGTGGACTGGACATCCATGATGAAAACTGGCTGTGGCAAAGGGCAATAAAGGTGTCACAGATGTAAACGGATAGAATCTGGACAAGAGAAGAAAGAAGAGATTCAAGGTAGGAAAAATAAGGGGTGAGAGAGCAGGTTAAACCAATGAGTCCATCAGGCAGTCTTCCCTGTGGATCCTGGGGGAAAAGATAAAGACGGAAGTAGTTTACATCAAAGCCGATATTCCATAAAAGAGAAAATAATAACTGTGGCATAAGTAACCTTGGAGGCTGTGGAGGGAAGATATTTGGAGGAAATTATGTCAGTAACTCTCTCAGAGAAGGTGCTCAGTTGCAAGGTCATGGTCACTGAAGAATACAAGTGGTACAAGAGAGCTGGAGTTCAGCCCCAGTAATGAAGAAGTCAGTTTAACAAATGACAGTACCATCTTGGTAGCAGATTTTGTGAGAATGTTAGGTCAGGTCTTTAGTTGGTGGAATGCAACAAACTCGGCAAGGAATACTTTGAAATGAGTGCAACGACAAGTATAAGAACAAATCTGTACTTTGCTCTCACATTTACTACATTTAGTGCTCAAAATGTGGTATCCTCTACAATGGAGAAAACCAAAAAGCAGATTGCAGAACACAGGCACTCAAACACAAGCACGACATTGAGCTGCCAGCTGCCTGTCACTTTAATTCTTCATCACACTCCGACCTTTTTGTTCTGCAGATGCTGGAATTTCAAGCAACACACACAAAAAATGTCCTGACGAAGGGTCTTGGCCTGAAACATCGACTGTACCTCTTCCTATAGATGCTGCCTGGCCTCCTGCGTTCACCAGCACTTTTTGTGTGTGTTGCCGACCTTTCTGTTTTTGGTTTTGCTGCATGCCAATGAAGCCCACAATTAACTTGAGAAACAGCATTTAATTTTGTAATTACATTACAGCTCTCTTAAAATTATGTGTTTAACAGTTTTAGCTAAGCTATTTTCCCCATTGTCTGACATGCTGAGATTTTCTTGCATTTTGTCACAAGATACTTCCCAAGGTGAAGTAATGCAACTGCAGCATTTGAAAGTTAATACAAGGTGTATCACAATGTCCTCCAAGAGGACAACAACCTTGGCATAGGGTTTGGAGGCTTGTGTGCCTCAATAACCCAGGAAGCTATGTTGGCTGGAGTCAGGGCTTTACGCTTTGGCTGTTGTAACAGGTCAAAGTCGAGAGGCCACACTAAGAGTGGTCTACCAGTCCCCCAGTGTGCGGTTTCAGCTCGGGGCTAACAACCCTGACTGGTACAATACTGTACAGAAGCAGCAATGAAGAATTATTCATCTGAGTTTGACAGTATTCCTGAGTCTCCATCTGGAACTTGCATGACTGACAGTAGTGAAAACTGACCTGCTGACACGACAAAAAAGCCCTGACCACCACCAGATGGAGGACCTTCACTGTTGTCCTAAATGCCAGTGGCATAACAGGCAGTAGGTAGATAGGTATCAAAATATATAACATTAAGCTAATTCGAGATTCAAAATCTGTTGGAAACACTAAACACAGGGTTAACTTTACCGCACACAAATGCTAATTGAGGTGGATTCATTCTCAAAGTTGTGGTGGTACGAGAGAGGGAGCAAAATTTTGATTGTTTGACTTGTAGAATACCAACCCCCTCCCTCTCCTGAGATATTTTCCCAATTTATTAAATTAATTAGAGAACACCAAGAAATTGCTAGAATATGAGCTTACTAGGATCCCGGTGAACAATGGGACTCCACATCTGTTTCTTCAATCAGTTGGGTTTAAGAATTGAGAACACAGTGAATTGGGAGTCAAATTTAAAATATATACATATATCTCTGTCCTGTGCTCTAGATCATTAAATCTAGTTTGTGTGTTGAAGAAATGTCTCAAAATCAGTGGGATGTGCTGTAAAATCAACCACAGCACAATATTGTCACGAGGATCCTTGTGTGTTCCCAGATTATCATAAGAAATCTGGTTTTGCTGTCCTTGAATATTTGTGGTCTTAGCTGTCTGACTTAAACAAAATTTCTCGATGTGGGAATAAAAAAAATTCTGACCACTGTAATTCATTTAGCAGATTATTAAAATGAAACATTTGCTTCTATTTAGCCAACAAATGTGTATAATGATGGATAAACATTTGCACGCATGCTTAACAAAAGAAAGATATTGACCCTTTTCCAACTGTATCCCAATTAAACATAATACATTTCTACCATTCGCTTTTGTAAAATTCAAGCACCGTGTTTTGAAAGTGGAAAGGGTCTTGTAATATTTTATTCCATGCTAATGCTAAAATTGACAAGTTTCTTTATTTTGATTATATATGTTATATTTGACATATGCGTATATGTAAAAATAATACATTCAAACATCAATGTGAAATTTAATAGTGTCTAAATTTAGTCTTAGAAGTTCAAAACTTTGTCTTGTGGAAACACTCTAAATATACTTCAGCATAAAGTAATCATCATCATCATACTATGTTTCACAAGAGAAACTGAAAACTACTTCCATTAACTTCAGAAAATCCTGTATGTCAAGCTTGACATTAACTATATGGTATATGGTGTAACCAACTTTGATTATATGGTGGGCTAAAATACTCACATCAATTGGGAGTTCTGCATTTGGTTTACTTCCCATTTGGTTCAGGACTATACAATCAATCTTTCAGACTACTATTCAACAAAATAGTTTTGAGTAAATTCATTACTCAAATGCAAACAAATAAATGGAAAACAGTTTTCTGCAAATCTTTCCACCTGTAATGAAAGACGTCCAATATGGAACCGCAATATTCAAGACAGAAGAGATTCTGCATATGCTGGAAATCTTGAGCAACACACACAAAATGGTGAAGGAACTCAGCAGGTCAGACAGCATCTATGAACAATCAATGCTTCGGGCTGAGACCCTTCATCAAGACTACTGAAGGGTCATCCAGTCTGTTGAAGGATCTTGGCCCAAAATTTTAACTATTTTCCTTTGTAGATACTGCCTGACTTGTTGACTCCCTCCAGCAGCTTGTGTGCATTGCTCTGGTAATATTCAAGAGATTCTGGCAAAGTATTCGGACTATTCTTTAGATGCAAGCTCTCTAGAACTTCCAGTGAGTTTGACTTCTCAACTTCTCAAACTGGAGCACCCAGAGGAAACCGGAGCACCCAGAGGAAACCCACAGAGTCATGGGAGAATGTACAATCCTTACCCGCATTTGCATTTAGAAAGGCAAACATTGATTAGAGACAGTCAGAATGGCTTTTTTTATGAGAGATTATGGCTCTTAAATATGAGTTTATTTTTGAGGAGGTAACAAGAGAATTGACAAGGGTAGAGTAATGTGCATTGTCCTTATGGACTTATTCGAGGATGTTGACAAGGACCTGCAAGTAGACTGATCCAGAGGGTTAGGATATATGAAATCCACGATAAGATAGTAAATTGGCTTGGTCGTGGAGACAGAGGTAAAAGTGGATAGTTGCTTTTGAGATTGAAGATCTGCATCCAATGGTGTGCTGCAGGGATTGGTGCTGGATATTTTATTGTTCATCATATTTCATAAATTTATCACATCAAATCATATAATGATTTGGAAGAGAATGTCAGTGGCATGATTAGTAAATTTGCAGATGACACCACAACTGGTGGTAAAGTGGACAGTGAAGAAGGTTGTCTTCGGTCACACAAGGGTCCAGATTAACTGAGTAAGTGGTTAAGGGAATGGCTGATGGAATTAGCCCAAACAAGTGTGATGTGAGACAGTTTAGGAAGTTAAACCAGGACAGGACTTGTGCAGTAAATCAGTGGGTCCTGGGAAGTGTTGTAGAACAGAGAGACCTAGAGGTACAGCACATAGTTCCTTCAAAGTACCAGCACGGGTAGAGAGAGTGGAGAAGAACGCATTTTATAAGCTTGCCTTCATTGACCAAGGTGATATGTTATGGAAGTTGGGGTGTAATATTACAGTTGTATAAATCAATGGTTAAGTGGCACTTGGAAGTATTCTGCGCAGTTCTGGTTGCCACATACATGAAGGATATAATTCAGCCAGGAATGTTACAGAAACGATTCACTGGTATATGGCCTGCACTGGAGGGCTTGATTGGATAGGCTGGGACAGTTTGCCCTAGAGAGGGCGAGGAGTCACCTTACAGACTGAGGTTTATAAAATTATGAGGAGCATAGATGATATGGTCTTTTTCTCAGAGTAGGAGAGTCTGAAAACTAGAGGACAAGTGCGAGAGGAGAAAAATTTAAAGGGGACTGAGAGGTCAATGTTTTCATACAGTGAGTGGAATGAACTACCAGAGTTGGGCTGAAGAGCCTATTTCCATGCTGTGCAATTCTGTGAGTCTACATTACCCATTGATTTGATTCCTCCTCATTTTCAACAGTTGTTTTATGCAATAAGCGAACATTTGCTTTTAAGAATGTCACAAAAATATTTACAACTTTTTTTTTGGAAGCGTACTTTCAGGTACAGAGTCTCATGTACATGCATTGTTTATTTTAAGAAATAATCCTGAACACACATCCTTGCATTTCTATTTACAAAATGCAAACAAACCAATATTATCTCTTCCATCCTTCTAGGAATGTCATCTCAATGGCTTTCACACTGAAGTGGCATCTACAAGGTACAATTATAGAGGCTGGGGTGCTTTAGTTTCTCTATTTGTGAACTGATAAACTCAATTAAGACAAACAACTTACATCTCACCTTGTACAGTATGGAACATACAAAATCATCTATACAGTATTTGAAATATAATCTCTGTAGACTTGAATCCCAACACAGTCTGAAGGTTTAAGTAGAAAAGGGAGAAAGATCAATCTATAGCGTATACTGTTTAACAGAAAGTATCTTTCCATTTGATCGTGCTAGGAGTCATCCATTTGGATTACTTCATCTTCAGCCACCATGTCCATCTCCTCCTGTTGCTGACCTCCAGTTTGCTCATCTGGGCATCCTGGCAGGATGTTATTGATAGTTTGCAAAAGTTCTTCAATCTGTTCTTCTGTTAGTCTTTCCTCACTCTCCTCTACCATCTGGAGCATTAGAATACAAAATAATAATTATTAATGAAAATCATTTAGTTTTATTCCATTACAAATAAAAGAGTTCACAAAGTCAGCTTCTTGGATTTTTTTGTTGAAAGAGAAATAAATTAACTTAATAATTCAGATCTGTAAAATGATAACAATTCTTGCAATGCAAAAATGGTTATTTTCAATAACTTAGATATGAGGTTTATCAGATCCATTTCCGATATTTCAAACAACATGGTAATTAACACAGGCTCTCGGATGATGCTCATTTTCTTGACACTTTACTACATCACATAAGTTATCGTGAGATTCCTTTCCCTGAAATTTTGAACCAAGGTATGAGAAAAGTACAGGAGATAATGCATCCATTATAACAAATAAACAGACACTTTAGGCAGGTGCATTCCACTTTATATGCAAATATCCCACACCATAATTGCTGGCTTCTATATTCCCCCCATACTATTTTCAGACATTTCTTGGCTCCCACAAAATTGTCTCACTGGGCTTATATACTCAGTGGCCACTTCATTAGGTACAACTACTCGTTGCTGCAAATATCTAATCAGCCAAGCATGTGGCAGCAACTCACTGCATAAAAGCATGCAGAATTGGTCAACAGGTTCAGTTGTTGTTCATACCAAACATCAGATTAGGGAATAAATGTGATCTAAGTAACTTAGACCATGGAATGGTTGTTGGTGCCAGATGGGGTGGATGAGTATCTCAGAAACTGCTGATTTCCTGGGATTTCATGCACAATGGTCTCTAGAGTTTACAGAGAGTAGTGTGAGAAACAAAAAAAAATCCTGTGAGCGGTAGTTCTGTGGGCGAAAATACCTTGTTCTGAGAGAGGTCTGTGTAGAATAGACAGACTGGTTCAAGCTGCCAGGAAAGCAACAGTAACTCAAATAAATTCTAACATGGGCTGAAGAGAAAGACTTTTTGGCACTTTTTTGATTTATACAACTGAGTTAAAAGATCTTGCATGATAAAGTTACATGAGAGAAGATTCACATTTAGACTGGGAATGAGATGAAAAAGTATAAGTAAGAAGAGAATAGCATTGGCCTATTCTCAATGGAATTCAAAAGAGTCAGAAGTCGTCAGACTACCAATGCAGATACTGACCATTTAAGACTGAGTGAGGAAGTATTTTTTTTTAATTGAGTATGACAAAATTCAGTTCCTTGCTGAAGAGGGTCACGGATATTCTGTTGTTCGATATAATCGACGTCTAAGACTGAAATTATTGGACATTTAAAGAACTTTAAGATGAACTCCAATGAAGTCTCACTGAATAGCAGAGAAAGTTTGAGAGAAGTCAGGTTTCCCCTTATCATGTTCCTATGAAAAGCTGCTGAAGACAGAGCAAAGGGAAGAGATTAGAAATTCATACCAGCTGGTCGAGGAGCTGGTAAATAAAGTCAGCTAGAATTGGGTAAATGCCATTACTGAGAGTGGAAGAAAATGGAATAAGAGCAGGTACAAGGCAATATCTTGATACTCACTGTGAATATTTTACCTAAATTTATATACCTTTTTCAGGCCTTACCCGTTTTTATTCCTAAATCCTTTTTTGACTCTCTTGATTCTATTATATCTTCTTATATATGGAAAAATAAACATTCTTGACTAAATAAAGTTCATCTTCAAAAAGCTAAAAAGAATGGAGGTTTAGCTCTATTTTAGGTTTTATTAATGGCAAGTCAATATACAAAATCTTACGTTTTGGTCATATTATATTAACCATGAGTCTGATATGGGTTTCTTTAGAAGCTAACTCTGTTAATAAATTCTCTATAATTTCTCTTCTTGGATCCTCACTTCCTTTATCCTTAAGTAAATTAACTGGTAATTTGGTAGTTAAACATACTTTGAGTATCTGGGTACAATTTAGAAAATATTTTGGTTTAATGGGATTTTCTCTTTCAAGTCCCATTTTTTCTAATTTTTTTTTAAACTCTCTATGACCGATCTAGTTGTTAAAGAATGGAATAGATTAGGTATTAAATGCTTCCAGGATCTGTTTGTTCGAGGAAGTCTCCTTTCGTTTGAGCAACTGTCAGTTAAATATAGCTTACCAAAAACCCACTTTTTCCGATATCTACAAATCAGAGACTTCCTGCGTTCTCAATTATATACATTTCCTAATAGTCCTGATAAGGACTTATCAGATGTCATTTCTAATTTGAAACCCTTTCATAATGGTTCAATATCCAATATTCATGGCATATTGTTGGGAATGAGAAATGCTCCTTTAGACAAAATTAAAAATCTCTGGGAACAAGACTTACAGACTTCAATTTCTGAGGGAACTTGGAATGAAATTTTTAAATTGGTTAACACTTCTTCGTTATGTGCCTGCCACTCCCTCCTACAATTTAAAGTGGTCCATAGGGCTCATATGACTGAGGATAAGCTATCTCATTTTTATTCGGATATATCTCCCTTTTGTAATAGATGGAGAAGCTTCATTAATTCACATGTTTTGGGCATGTCCAAGTCTTGAAAGATACTGGAAGGAAGTATACCAAACTTTCTCGGTACTTTTTAAGGTAAATTTTAAGCCGAACCCTTTGACCACCCTATTTGGTATTGTTGGAGGAAAAGATATTATTTTGGAGACACCTGATTTGCACATTTTGGCATTTACTTCTCTTATAGCTAGGAGGGCGATCTTGTTTAAATGGAAGGATGTCGTTCCGCCTACTCGCGCTCAATGGTTACGTGATGTTATGTCATGCTTAAATTTAGAGAAGATCCATCGTTCAATTTCTGAATCTAGCCAAGACTTTCAAACATTGTGGGGACCATTTCTGAACTATTTTCAAAACCTTTGACTTGCTGTTAAAGTACAGATGGTGGCTAATAACATATTTCACTTTATGATAAGGATTTTTTTTTCCTTTTTTCTTTCTTTACCAAACAGCTTGATCTTGGTATTGGGTTTAGTTTTTTTTTCTGTATAATAAAATTATTACATTTCAATATTATGATTTAATTTATACATGAATATAGGGTGATGTGATTGCAAGTGTGATTCTAATATAATGCATTTGGTATTACTTTATTTTTTTTGATTTATAATATTATATCTTCTTGTACTCTATTCTTTTATGTAGAAAATAACAAAAATATTGAAAGAGATACTCGCTGTGAGGAAAATCTTATGAATAATTAAGATTTTTAGGAACTTCTGTGCAAAATAGGGCGTTGGAAAGAAACTGATCATGGGGTGGTGTAGAAGAGACAACCAACTAGTTAGCCAGAGAAGCAGAGTGCGGTCAGGGAAAGGTACAGCAAAGTGAGAGATGAATTTGTGAAAGGTAAAGGTGTGATGGGAATAAATACAGATATTCCCTAAACCAGGGGTTCCCAACCATTTTCGCACCATGGACCGGTTTAATATTGACGATATTCTTGCGGATAGGCCGACGGGGGGGGGGGGGTGTACAAGTTCAACAGTGCGTGACAAGGAATGAGGAAAGGTGCAGTTGACTCATATCATTTCATTTCACTAAATCATATTGTTTCCTCACGGCCCGGTGGTTAGGGACCACTGCCCTAAACTAATCCAACAGAAGAAGAATTCAAATTGAAGGCACCAGCTGGAATGAAACAAAGAATGCTCCTGATTTTCTGTCATGGAAAACCGGGGCTGAGATCTACCCAGGTCTGTACTACATCATGTAGATATGGTTTGGAAGAAATAAAGGGAATTAAATAAGGCGCTTAGTCTGAAAACAGCTTAGATATTGGTGGATGGGAATGATTGAGTCTGGCTCAGTCAACTCATTAGGTGATCAGAAAGGGAGGGATCAGCTATTGGAGAAAAGAACGTGGCAGAACACTGCAGGGGTGTTCAGGTTAGTTAGGGAGAAGAGTACAATGTAATAGGGGCAGATTGCAACTATTGGTATTCCAGAGAAATCCTGATTGCACATTCAGGGGAAGGAAGAATCATCAACAGTCAGTATGGGGTGAGAACTATGAGTCTGAAGCAGTGGGGAATGCATGAAAAGAATATATCGTTTTTGTGTTCAAGAACGTTAGCCTGTTCCACAGGGAAAGCTAGAATCAGACAGTTGCCATTTAGACTCAGACAGTTCTTTAGTTATTTGACAAAACACTCACTTTTTAACAAATGCCACAATGAAACCAGAGATGGAACTAAAAATATTGGAGAGAAACTGTGTAGTAGATCTTAGTGAGGAGATCAAATTCACACATGGATCCTTTTGGCAAATTCAGCACCCTGCTGACTTCAGAGTATGGTGAGAGAATGAGGATGGAGGGGTGGATGAATTTGAGATCATTCAGAGGCAGCCACTATTTGGGTAGATGCTTATTTCAGTGCAGAACATTCTGTGAAATTATGCAAAAAGGAAAACACAGACAGATAATTGAGTTGACAGGATTGTTAGAAGGGAACGAAAGAAAGTGGTGTTAAGAAACTGACAGAAATCCAAGGGAGCATAAACCACATGCAAAATTGACATTTTTTGGAGAGATTTATGGATGGCCTAAAGAATTATGTGGAAAGAAGGACTAGGACATACATGGTCCAAGTGAGCTTATGAAGCTGAAAACAGATGTCAGGAGCATATGTGAATTGCACACGAGTAAAGGGGGCTGATTGCAAATAAAAAATGAATGGATTGAATATCACAATTTGATTTTGAGTTGATTGAAAATAGATTCAAACTCAAAGCAGGTGTGGAGAAAGAAAATGTGGCAGTAAAAGGAGGTCTTGGCAAATGGACAGACTGGGAAAAGAATAAAATAGATGATCACTGAAAATATAAATGAAAATCATGAAGTTAGAAACATAACTCCTAGGAGGGTAACATTGTTCAGAGGCAGTGATAAAAGCATAAAATGAAGAAGGAAGCATGAAGTCTGCAAAAGGACTTGGACATATTGGGAGAATGGACAAAGAAGTGGAATACAATGAAGGGAACTGTACGGTCTTACACTTTGGTAGAAGTAATAAAGGCATGGACTAGTTTCTAAATGGGAAGAAAATTCAAAATCCAGAGATGCAAAGGGACCTGGGAGTTCTCGTATAGGATTCCCTAAAGACTTGAAAGTTGAGTTGGTGGTAAGGAAAGCAAATGCAATGTTAGCATTCATTTCAAGAGGACTAGAATTTAAGAGCAAGAATGTAATGCTGAGGTTTTATAAGGCATTGGTCAGACTGCACTTGGGAGTACTGAGAGCAATTTTGGGCCCCTTATCAAGACAAGATATGTAGACATTGGAGATGGTCCAGAGGAAGTTCACAAGAATGATTCCGTGAATGAAGGAGTTAACGTATCAGGAGCATTTGATGGCTCTGGCCCTGTACTCACTGGAGTTCACGGGGGGGGGGGCGGGGGAATCTCTATGAAACCTAATGAATATTGGAAGGCCTAGATAGAGTGGATATGGAGAGGATGTTTCCTATAGTGGGTGAGTCTAGGAACAGACAGCACAGCCTCAGATTAGAGGGACATCCATTTAGAACAGAGATGATGATGAATTTCTTTAGCCAGAGAGTGGTGAATTTGTGGAATTCATTGTCATGGACAACAGTGGAGTCAAAGTCATTGAGTATATTTAAAGCAGAGGTTGATAGGTTCTTGATTAGTAACAGCGTCAAAGGGGGAGAAGGCAGGAGAATGAGGTTGAGAGATAATATATCAACTGTGATGGAATGGTGGAGCAGACTCATTGGGCCAAATGGCCTAAATCTGCTCCCATGTCTTATGGTATTATTGTCTAAATTGGTAAATGCTGGAACTAATTTATAGGTATGTTTGTCAGTATGTGTAAGATGGGAAGATGGAGCCCTATTTCAGATATAAACAGTCCTTTCAAAACAAAACAAAACATGTATGTTTAAAAAGGGCACATGAAGAGAACAAGGATAAGGCTGAGGGAGGGTTAGAAAAACTAATCTGTTTTCAATAAGAGCTTAAGGGGTCTTGACAGGGTGGATTTTCAGAGAATGTTTTCACTTGTGAGAGAATGTATTCACTGATTATAAATAAGGGGCTATCTATTTAAAACACAGCTGAAGTGCTTATTTTTCTTTTTCAAAGAATTGTAAATTTTGTAACTCATCTTCAAAACAGTCTTTGAACATTTTCAAGGCAGGGGCAAATAGATTATTGATATAAGCAAGGAAGGAATGCTAAGGCTTTATAAGACATTGGTCAAACAACATTTGGAGTATTGTGAGCAGTTTTGGGCCCCTATCTAAGGAAAGATGTGCTGACATTGGAAAGGCTCCAGAGAAGGTTCAAGAGGATGACCCTGGGAATGAAAGAGTTAGCTTATGAAGGGCACTTGATGGTCTCTGGACTTGTGGTGTTTAGAAGAATAACGGGGATCTCATTGAAACCTCCTGAAAGACCTAGATGGAGTGGATATGGAGAGGATGTTTCCAATAGTGAAAGAATCTAGGACCCGAGGGCATAGACTCAAAATACAATGTCCCTTTAGGACAAAGATGGAGGAATTCTTTGACCAGAGGATGGTGAATTTGTGAAATTCATTGCCACAGATGTAGGGACCAAGCCTTTGGATATAGGTGTAACTCGCTGTAAGGTTTCACTGCTAATGTAATGGCCTCTCTGTAATGTTTCACTGCTAAGGCTAAGGTAATGGTTTCTCTGTAGCAGCAATGTTTGAGTTATGACTAGAGATAATGGGGACTTTGGAATGTATGTTAGCCAATGAGAGGGATGTTGTTCTTTCTTGTGGGTCTGGAAGAGGGATTTTCACGATCTTTTGAAGTTACAGGTATTATCAGTCTTGAACTTGGATGACATGGCAGGTTGGAGAAGCTGAGTGGCCAATCACTACCCCCAATTCTTATGTAAAAGACTGACCCATCCAGTGTTTTGTGATTCAAGAATACATTATGTGGTCTATTTATTTACAAATTTCCAAAATGTGTGCTTGATTGTTGGTGGCCAATAGTATAATTTACTCAGATTGATGTAACTTTGTGCTTTTCCAATTTTTTTGATGAAATGTAACCTACCAACTGTATCTCCACTGCAGTCAATGGCCTGTGATTCAAGAGCTGAAGTTTTTCTGCCCTAAAGAATGGACAATAAAAGTCAGTATCATGATAGAATTTACTCAGACTTTCAATAATTCTAACACTTAAATATTGAAATATAAATTCCAAAAAATGAAAACTTAGTTTTGCAAAGCTGATTCCTCAAAGGTGCTTTGCAGGCAAATAGATAGGCATAAATGGTTATTGACAGTCATAATTATGGTGAATATTCTAGCAGACATGCTTTAACTCATTTTAATAACCATAGATGTACTTCCTCTCCAAAGTCAGATGAAATTTGAATCTAATTTTGGACCTATACCCCATAAAATTCTTTACATGAAATATATTTTATACATTAAATTATTTTGTTAAATAAAAAAATGAAGAGCAGGAGTGTTCAAGAACCATATAACCATATATTTTACACTCCATATATGTATAGAAACTAAAGGTGAATAAAAACTGTACAGGAAAATTAACCAGGTATGTCCTGTTCACAAAATCAGGGCAAAAGGAATTTGGTTAATTATTAATCGGTCTATTCCAGATTATCAACCAGAAGACTGAGGTGCTATCAAGCTTCACATGTTCACCAATAATCTGCTCAATGATGTCCAGCTGGGGTTCATTAAGTCTATTCCATTACTGACATCATCAGATTCTTGGTCCAAAAGTGGACTCAAGAGGTGAGTTCCAAAGGTGAGTGGGTAACTCCTCCAGACTAAAGTCACATATAATAGACTGGTATGAAGGAGACCTGATAACACTGAAGTTAATGAGCATTGAGGGAAAACATCACAGTAGTTGGAATCATAGATGACAGAAGGAAAATGGCTGTAGTTGTTGCAATTCAATTATTCCAACCCCAGTTTATCACTTCAGGAGTTTGTCAGGACAATGTTGTGGATGTAGACTGGCTACAGTGTTCCCTCTACAAAATGCACTGCATTACTCACTAAGGAATCTTCTAGGATTGGGTGGCAAAGTGGAGATATTTCTCGAGCAAAGGAGATGCAAGGCGTTGCTTCCCTCTGATAGCCTGTAGGTTACCCTTGAGCAACGTGTAGCACCTGCTGAGCTTCCCCCCTCCCCCCACCCCGATCAGGGTCACGTGAAGCCGTGGGAGCAGGTGCTGGATGGTCGGATGAGCAGCTGGTGCATATCATGTTCTGATTATGCGACCACTGATGCCAGGCAGATAACCTCTGAAGCGTACTGATTATGGCTGGGGTCATCCATCTTGTAAAGACAATGCCCAGAAGGCGGCAATGGCAAACCACTTCTGCAGAAAATTTGTCAAGAACAATCATGGTCATGAGATCATGATCGCTTAACGTCATATGACACAGCACATAATAATGATGAAGAAGAATATCACCCCTACCACTAAGGGAAACAAGGATTCCGGAGGCATTGGAACATCGCTACCTTCATGATCTCCTCCCTGCAAGTCACCTGCCATGCAGATTTTGAAATATTTTGCAGCTTCTTCATATTCACCTTGTCAGAATCCTGGAACTTTCTCCTCAATAGCATTAAGGGAACACCTTCACCAGAAGGCCTGTAAAATTTCAGCACCACCTTCTCATGGCAGCTTAGAATGAACAATAAATGCAGGTGATGCCCAGATTCCTCCAAAAATTAATAAATAGAAATAAAGCTGTCCTGGACAGTAATTCAGGGCTACACCTTTCCATTTATTCAACAAGTCACATTTTTTAAATATCTACAAGCAACATTGTTACAATATTCTGAATCAACTCAATTAGATAAATGAATAGAAAAATGAAACTCATGTAAATTCTTATTTCCATTATAAAACCCCAATCATATTGTTGTTCTTATTGTGCAATATAATAGGCAGCTGAGTGGAGCGCTGAGTGAGGAGAACTGGATCCACTCCTTAAAGGTTAAATGTTACATGAGATTTGACAGGAGTTTTCGATGAGAAAGCAAGAAAAATATTTTGAGATTCTGATTTTATTTTCTGTCAATTATTTACCTGTTGATTGCTTCGAAAAGTACACAAAGATTTTTTAAATGGGTTGTTACATCTGTCCATATCAGTTTCTTTGTGTGCATGTGTCTCCAATGTTAATGCTGATTGAGTTAGGGAAATATGCCCTCAAAAATTGATTGAACATGACTCAAAAAACTGATATAGAGAATAAAATTCGTTGTCACAGAATTTATCTGAAAAAGATAAATTAATTTCTTTTCAATGGATGTTTCTTGACACATGCACAGATCAACTGGCTTCACATTACAGAACATTGCAATACAAGTTGTTTTTAAGGGATGCAACCCCCCCCCACCCCCTGGTAATTTGGATAATCTTTTATTAACCCCCTCTCCCCCCCCGGGGTTCTTGGGACAACTGGCAAAATTTAGTGGAAGAATCTGGGTTTGCTCAGCACTATAAAAGCCACAGCTAGCTCACATTAATTAAGAGGTTAACAACAGTAACAGAACAACCTAAGATTTAAATCCTGCACATCAGTCCATTGCTGTAATTTGCAGCTGCAAGTCATCAGAATCGAATAATTTATAGTCCAAACCCTTGGGGTGCCTTGCTCATATTGTTAAACTAGTTTTCAGCACATCTTGCAGTGATATTGTGATTCAAATGATTATTATAACCAAATCATCATTAAATTACTGCCAAAATATACAGAGTTAGTTTGCCTATCTTTACTACCATCAATAAATAATAAAGACAGCATACAATGCAAGTACCGGTGGCAGGACAACCATCATGAGTAAAGACTTTCCAAACACATCTGGTAAGTGACGTGCTAATGAAAGCATGTACACCACGTGGCAGTTCTTATTCAGACATAACCACAATAAATTCTTTGTGCCTTTCTTCTCACTCTTTCTATCATTTGAAGAGTTCTCTTAGAGGATTGTGAGATTGTCAATGTTCCAGTTTTACTTAATTTGCGGCAATGTTTTCCCTCTTCCTAAAGTTATTATTTTTGGCAAAGGAAATAACATTTTTGCTTGTCATGACTCAATAACTTGATCTGCATATTTAAACATACACTTCACAGCTTCTACAATACATTATGGCAGCATATAATATACACGCAGTGACAACTTTATTAGGTATATCATCATTGTTTGCCGTGACTGACATGGGAGATCATGGTCTTAAACTTTCTTTATTTGCCTGTGGGGAAGACCCTGTAACGATGAATCAGGTTTGCTGGTTTGGTGAATGAGACAGAAGTTGCTGATTGCAAATATTCAACTGAATATTCATTTTCCCCAAAGTTGCAGAAACTATAAAGCTGAATATTCAACAGACATTGACTAAAGCACGCGCAGAGCATACCTTCCCAATGGCTATGTGCATTGCTTGTCTTAAACAAAGAGAGAGAACCTCCCACATGTGCTCTCTATATACCCAGGATATTTGGAACTGGACACCAGACGGCTAACCAATGGGTAAAGCAGCTGCAGTTTCTAAACAAATCAATCACGATGGAAGCAACTTCCGACAATCAGAATAAGGAAAGCTTACCAACCACCCCCCCTCAACTCCATAGGACAATCTAGTCCTTGAAAGCTGCAAAAATATTGATCCAGCCCTCAGACTAGTCATCTCAAGACTCTCGCGAACTCACTACTAAGTTAAAGAGCAAAATACCCAATACCGTAAACCCAATAGTTAACTCCCAGTATACTCCAGTAGACCACCAGCCGCCAGCCCCACCCCGGAGTATAATAGTGAATGAGCTGGTCCCCCACTTGATCTTATACACTGACTCTCAGATATGATCAGCTTGGTGAATCAATCCATCAGGAATGTCGGCGCAGCATCCTGACCAGTAACAGTACAAGTGCCACCTTCCTTTATAAGGTAATCAAAATCAGTTCCCAGAACAGCCCGGCCGCACCATGCTGTAAAAGGCTATCATACAAAACGTACCTTCCTTTGCAATAACCCTCTTACCAACCAGCATGGGCAAGGTGCTCATCCACGGCACTGGGGTGGTATTCGTACAGTACCACATATCAACCACACTACCCTGTGGAAACCAGGGGTAGGCCTAGGAACTGCATATCCAGTAATAGTCATTGTGCCCAGCAAGTGCCCACCTTCATGACACCACATGGCATAGACACAGGCATTTGCAATGTCTCCAGCACGAGATACTGGGAATCCTGAATGGAATGAGAGAAATCTGGCAGAGGACAAAAGGAGCCCTCGTCTGCGGAGGGCTTGAAGAATGATCCTTCCAACTCAACAGCCTCCCTCACTTGCTTCCCTGGACAGTACTTCCTCCACATTGCACAGACGGTGGACATGAGGACCCCATTTACCTGCTCCTCCAGGACCCCAGCTTTGAGCAATGCTAAAAATATTTCTTTATGAGATATGGGAGATCCCCCAGTCCCCGTCTGCGTATCCAACTTCCATACCTGGCTATGCACTCCCTCTCCTACATACGCTAAAACAGGGGTCCCCAACCTTTTTTGCACCTGGGGTGTGGGAGGGGGGTGTTGAAATAGGGTTAAACTCACCTCAACATGTCTTTTACAGTTAGGGTTGCCAACTTTCTCACTCCCAAATAAGGGACAAAAGTAGCGGTCAGATCCCGGGACACTTGTGTTTACCCTAGGAAAGACTACCATGACCACGAAGCCTTGCGCGGGCACCTGTGTGCGCATGTGTGAGTGACGTACGCATATGTGATGTGCGCATGTGCATACATGCCGATCCCCCCCCCCCCCACAAAAATCAGTTTTGGCTTAATCTTCCTGACTATACTGTACATACATTACTTCTACTTTATATAGGCTGTGTATTTATTGTATCATTCCTGCTTTTACTATATGTTAGTGTTATTTTAGGTTTTATGTGTTATTTGGTATGATTTGGTAGGTTATTTTTTGGGTCTGAGGATGCTCAAAAATTTTTCCCATATAAGTTAATGGTAACTGCTTCTTCGCTTCATGCCATCTCGGCATGAAAGGTTTCATAGGAACGCTCCACCTTAGCGGGGGATATATGGGACAAGGGCGGTCCCATATGGGACAAACCAATTTAGCCCAATATACAGGATATCCCGGCTAATATGGGACAGTTGGCAACCCTATGTTCAAGTTCAACAGTATGTGACAGGGAATGAGGAAAGGTGCAGCTGACTCATATCGCTTCCTTGCGGCCCGGTAGCACATGCTCTGTGGCCCGGTGGTTGGGGACCACTGCTCTAAACTTTGCAATAATTCAATTGTTGTACTTATAGGATGACTAGCAGCTGGTGCTATTAAAGACAGCAGAACCCCTTTTATTGGAAAAACTGTTACAGTAATCTCGTATCCAATCATTCCAGAAGTTAATTCAATATCCTCTGGCGGGTTACCATTATCACAGTATATTCTATAACAGCCATTTGGGCCAGTTAGTTTACTAAAGTAGAATCTTGCTTAGTGTGTCATTAAACATTTCGATTCCATGTAATGGAACATAGGATATTTCATTTTAGGGTTAGTTTATGAAGAATTGAAAGGAACTTTTAATTGATTTTTTCCCCAATCCCTACTTCCACAGGAGCTCAGGGAGCTGTCACAAGACATTTGTCAGAGGATGTAGTTGCTAACTGAGAAGTGAAAATAACGGTTGTTGATTTGGGAAAAACATCAAAACTAGCAGTTAACCTATGAAGTGAAACAAGCCAAGAAAGCACTGCACTCCAGCTGTCTTTATGTCACCACAAACCCTCATATTGATCCCTACAGAATTACTGGAAACAATGATTCAATTCCTTTTCAAAAATAAGCCCTTTAAAAAGTTTCCATGTTTTGATTAGACCTCCCCTCATCCTTCTAAACTCTTGAGAACAGAGCCCCAATTTACCTACTCTCTCCTTATGGTACAGCTGGAACCAGTCTAGTCGATGTTCACTCTCTCTTTGGCAAGTACATTCAGAATCAAAATTATTATTCCTAACATATGATGTGACATTTGTTGCTTTGTCAAAGTTAAAGTTTATTATCAAAGTACATATATTTCACCATATACTACACTGAGATTCATTTTCTTGCAGATATTCACAGTAGATACAAATAAATATGATGGAATCAATGACAAATTACACACAAAGACAAATGACCAATGTAGAAAAGAAGTCAAACTGTGTAAATACAATCAATCACATTGAGAACATGAGTTGTAGAGTCCTTGAAAATGAGTCCATGGATGTGGAACCAGTTAGCTCAGTGTCAAGGTGACCAGGTCAGTCCACAGACATAAAAACGTATAAATGTATAGTGCAATAGAAAAGGAATAACACAGTTTTCTAGGGTTCATGCTGAAATCTGATGGTAGGGGGGGAAGAAGCTGTTCTTAAATCATTGTGTATGGGTCTTTGAGCCCCTGTCTCTCCTCCCTGATGGTGGTATCAAGAAGAGTGAGTGTCCAAAATCATACAGTATATTCTATGTGCGATCTTGTCATGGCATTTCATAAATATATTAAGACTTACTTATTTCTGTTACTAAACCTTGCAGCGAAGGCCAATATATCATTTGCCTTCAGAACTGAAGGTATTCAGTGACTTGAATATGAGCACAACCAGGTCCCTTTGAAAACCAGCACTCTGCAGTCTCTCAGCATTTAACAAATATGATGCTTTTCTGCTGTCTTCAACAAAGTGAACGACCTCGTTATTTTCCGTATCGTTTCATTTGCCAAGGTCACACCCACTCATTCAGCTTGTCCGTACATCTCTGAGGCCTCTGAACATCTTTCCCCACATTCATAATCACAACCGATTTCGTATCTTCAGCAAACTTGGAAATATGTTTCACCCTCTCAGCCAAATCAATTACAGTGGCATGCAAAAGTTTGGGCACCCCTGTTCAAAATTTCTGTTACTGTGAATAGCTAAGCGAGTAAAAGATGACCTGATTTCCAAAAGGCATAAAGTTAAAGATGACACATTTCTTTAATATTTTAAGCAAGATTACTTTTTTTTATTTCCATCTTTTACAGTTTCAAAATAACAAAAAAGGAAAAGGGCCCTAAGCAAAAGTTTGGGCACCCTGTATGGTCAGTACTTAGTAACACCCCCTTTGGCAAGTATTACAGCTTGTAGACACTTTCTGTAGCCAGCTAAGAGTCTTTCAATTCTTGTTTGGGGAATTTTCACCTATTCTTCCTTACAAAAAGCTTCTAGTTCTTGGGCCATCTTGCATGCACTGCTCTTTTGAGGTCTATCCACAAATTTCTGATGCTGTTTAGGTCAGGGGACTGTGAAGGCCATGGGAAAACCTTCAGCCTGTGCCTCTTGAGGTAGTCCATTGTGGATTTTGAGGTGTGTTTAAGATCATTATCCTGTTGTAGAAGCCATCCTCTTTTCATCTTTAGCTTTTTTACAGATGGTGTGATGTTTGCTTCCAGAATTTGCTGGTATTTAATTGAATTCATTCTTCCCTCTACCAGTAAATGTTCCCCGTGCCACTGGCTGCAACACAAGCCCAAAGCATGATCGATCCACCCCCGTGCTTAACAGTTGGAGAGGTGTTCTTTTCTTGAAATTCTGCACCCTTTTTTCTCCAAACATACCTTTGCTCATTGCGGCCAAAAAGTTCTATTTTAACTTCATCAGTCCTCAGGACTTGTTTCCAAAAAGCTTGTTCAGATGTTCCTTTGCAAACTTCTGATGCTGAATTTTGTGGTGAGGACGCAGCAAAGGTTTTCTTCTGATGATTCTTCCATGAAGGTCATATCTGTGCAGGTGTCGCTGCACAGTAGAACAGTGCACCACCACTCCAGAGTCTGCTAAACCTTCCCAAAGGTCTTTTGCAGTCAAACTTGGGTTTGACTTGCTTTTCTACAAAAACCTGGAAATGCTTTGCTCTCTTCTTATAGCCTTCTCCTGCTTTGTGGGCATCATTTATTTTACCTTTCAGAGTGCTAGGCAGCTGCTTAGAGGAGCCATGGCTGCTGATTGTTGGGACAAGGTTTGAGGAGTTAGGGTATTTATAAAGCTTTGAAATTTGCATCACCTGGCCTTTCCTAACGATGACTGTGAACAAGCCATAGCCCTAACAAGCTAATTAAGGTCTGAGACCTTGGTAAAAGTTATCTGAGAGCTCAAATCTCTTGGGGTGCCCAAACTTTTGCATGGTGCTCCTTTCCTTTTTTTCACTCTAAAATTGTACAAAACAAAAATAATACACTAATCTTGCTTCAAATGTTGAAAAGAATGTTTCATCTTTAACTTTATGGCTTTTGGCGATCAGTTCATCTTCTACTCACTTAACTACTCACAGTAACAGAAATTCTGACCAGAGGTGCCCAAACTTTTGCATACCACTGTATATAGATTGCAAACAGCTGGGGCCCAAGTAGTGATCTTCGCAATAGTGCATACGGCTCCCTGGCCCAACTATCTATTCTGTCTGTTTTCTATTTGATAAGTATCCTATCAATACAATACCCCAAATTCTTTCTGCTCTACTCACGTTAACAACATGTGTGGGATCCTATCAAAGCTTTTCAGAAATCCAACAGTGCCACAATCACTGTTTCTGCCATATTTATCCCATTTGTCACATCCACATGAACTCCAGCAGATTAGTCAAACACCGTTTCGCTTTCACAAATCACATTGACTCTGCTCAACCCTATTATTCTTCAAGATGTTCCATCACTGCATCTTTTGTTATAAATTCCAGCATATTCCCTATCACTGATCCCAGACTAATAGGCAGGAAGTTAACCTAATCAATACCTCTCATAATTTTATACTGCTCTATAAAATCACCCTTCATTCTCCCACCCTCCAAAAACAAGGCCCCAACCTGCTCAATCTCTCTTCATAGCTTAGTTCCTTGAGTCCCAGCAACATCCTTATAAATTTTCTTTGCATTCTTTCCAGCTTATGGCATCTTTCCTATTGCAGGGTAACCAAAAGTGAATGCAATATCCCACACGTGTTGGCATGTGGCCAAGTGGTTAAGGCACTAGTGATCTGAAGGTCACAAGTTCGAGCCTCAGCTGAGGCAGCGTGTTGTGTCCTTGAGCAAGGCACTTAACCACACATTGCTCCTGCACGTTTACAGCCCAGCGGCGGCGGTTGGTGCAGTATGGACAAGATAAGACAAGACAAATGCAGCCTCACCAATGTCTTGTACAACAGCAGGATAACATCCCAACTTCTAGACTTAATGCCCTGACTAATTGATGGCCAGTATTGCAAAACCTTTCTTCACACCATAAACTTGTACTCCAAGATCTCTGTTCTACAACACTGCCCTGGGTCCTACAGTTCACTATGATGGTTCTTTCTTCATTTGTCTTCCCCAGATGCAACACCACGCACTTAACTGAATTAAACTCCAATTGCTTACCTGGCCCATTAATTAAGATTCCTCTGTAAATCTTAACGAACACCTTTACCATCAATGACACCACCTATTTTAGTGCCATCTGCAAACATAGTACACATATGCCTTGTACATTCTCATCCAAATAATTGATATCATTGGCAAAGAGCAATGGGGCTAGCACTGACCCTCCGGAGGACACCACTAGTCAGCAGCCTCCTGTCCAAAAACAACTTTCCACCATCACTCTGAGCTTCCTACAATCATTCCAATTCTGTATCCAGTTGGCTAGCTTTCTCTGGATCCATGCAATCTAACTTTCTGTAGCAGCCTACCATGTGCAGCCTTATTAAAGGACCTACTGAAGTACATATAGACCATACATACCATCCTGCCCTCATTGACCTTCTTGGTTACTTCTTGAAACGACTCATATTTATGAGATGTGATCTCCCATGTATAAAGCCCTGCTGACAAGCCATAATTAACCCCTGCCTTTCCAACTGCTTGTATATCTTATCCCTCAGAATCTCCTCTAGTAAATTACATATCACAGATGTTAGGTTTTGCTGGTGTATAGTTCCTCTTCCGCATCTTTTCTGAGGTCTCCACTTCCTTCGTGTAATAGGACAAACAGAACTACACACAATATTCCAAATGTTGCTGAACCGAAGTTTTATATAGTTGCAATGTGACTGTCCAACTTTTTATAATGACTATACCAACCAATGTAGTATGCCGCATGCCTCCTTTAAAACCCTACCTATTTGTGTTGTCACTTCCAGTAAGCTATAGACTTGCACCCTGATATCTCTCTGTAATCTGTACTAAGGGTTCTGCAATTTACTGTGAACTTTTCTCCCAAAGTGCAATAGCTCACACCTCTCTGCATTAAACTCCATCTACCATTTCTCTGTCCACATTTATATTTATATCCTGCTGAATTCTTTGACAATTTTCCTCACTATCCACATCTCCACCAATTTTGTGTCATCTGCCTATCTACTAATCAGCCCAAATCATTTATGTATGTCATATATATATTCTTTTTATACATAGATCTTATCACATGGGAAGCGACGGTCTTTTCTCAGGTTCCTGCAGTGGGATAGGAATACAGAAATTTAGAATTTGTTCCAAAAATAAACAGTGAGCAGTAGCAGCACACCATCAAATGCATTACCTCGCCATGGAAATGATTTCTTACATACAAGATGGAATAGTTCTAATTCTGCAGTAAGGAATAAATTCTAACTTGCCTTATAATCCACAGCCAAGTGGTGAAATGCAGCTTAGATTTTAACATTTAAGAGAAATTTAGATAAATACATGGATAGCAGGCTATGGTCCAGGTGCGGGTCAATGGGACTAGGCAGGATAATGGTTTGGTATGGACTAAGTGGGTTAAAGGGTTGTTTTGAAATGACCTGGGAATTTACTTTCATCCTTCAAATATATGAGGAGTAAAAGTCTTTATGTTACGTCTCTATCTAAATGTGCAATTTATAGTAATCTATCTATATACTACTAAAACTCTCATGCTCTGTCTGTTTGTGACCTCCAATTAGCGCAAACAGTGCACTACAGCGGCACTTTTTTCGGCTCAATCCAATTAAAATGCTCTAACTTACAGAATGCAGGCAAAGTTCAGGGTTATATATTTGTATAAAATTGCTCATTCGCCAAAAATCAACGGGCTCACCCGAAACCCGATCGGCCATCATGGAAATTGGGACACGACAGCCCGACGCATGCACACGGCCAGCCTCAGCAGTGACACCTACCGGAGCAAAAGGGCAGGGCAACTCTATTTCGAGGGGTCACATTGTGCTAATCACCATCAGCATGTGCAGGATTGGGACAGATCTAAATGCCACCCATCAATAAGAGATAATTAAATCTTATTGTAATGTCGTATTTCGAGACAACCATAAAACCCTTTGCTGCAGTCAGAGGACAGCGGTGACTAAATCACATCCATTCGGGAGAGCACCAACCACATCATCAAGAATAATCAGCATCCTTTGGTGTTAGTGCTTCGTATCTTCTATCCAGCATTAGGGTAAAAAAAAAATGGTCAGCCTAATTATGCCACGTGGAAAGGGAAGGGGGACATTATGGTCAAGAGATGACCCCAAACGTCATCGGGAAGTGGCAAGGAGAGGGACAGAACAAGAATTGGATGAGGCCAGGGCCGCACAACTCCAGGATTGAAGATTCAGGACAAAAAAAAGACAAGAGAAGAAGAGACAGAGGAGGAGAGGCATGCACGTCTCCAGGATCAGAGACAAACAACAAACAGAAGAGCTGAAGAGACGGGAGATGAAAGGGCTGCACATCTCCAGAATGACAAAAACAGGCACAGAAGGAGGAGAGAGGAACAGACAAAGGAGCTGAGAAATTCACGTCTCCTGGATCAGAGACAAAGAACAAACAGCAGAAGAGATGAAGAGATGGGGGATGAAAGGGCTGCAAGTTTCCAGAATGGCAACGAGAGGCACGAGGGTGGCAGATAAACCAGAAATGATGCCATCAAAAGTGTCCTTTGTTAAACAAGGAGGAGCTATATTTGCTTTGCTATGCATCGTTCTTCTTTAATAAACTGAGGTTTTCTACTTCAGTTTCCAAAGCACAGCGATACCAATAGCATTCAGGAAAATTTAATGTTCATTCTGGTCACATCAGACTGCACTACCCTTTTCTCAAAGGGTGCCCCAACGGGCCACCCCGTTGTCTCTTTAGTAATAAGTAGTATGCACAACAGGACAGAAATACAATGGTATCAGCGTGAATTAATCAGTCTGATGGCCTGCTACAAGAAGCTGTCTTGGAGCCTGCTGGTTCTGGTTTTTACGCCGCAGTGCCGTTTTCTGGATGGTAACAGCTGGAACAGTTTGTGGTTGGGGTGACTTGGATCCCCAATGATCCTCTGGGCACCTTTACACACACCTGTCTCTGTAAATGTCCTGAGTAGTGGGAAGTTCACATCTACAGATGCGCTGGGCTGTCCACACCACTTATAGTTCCCATACCATGCAGGGATGCAGCCAATCAGGATGCTCTCAATTTTGCCCCTGTAGAAAGTCCTTAGGATTTAGGGTCTGTACTGCAGTGCTCTACAACATCAATGCTCTATGAAATGATTGAAGAACTATGTTTTCATAGTTAAGTCGTTCAAGCTAAATTAATCCATACAATCTGATGATTTGTCACAATTATGAGGTTCAATCTTCTATCAAAATATTTCAAATGTTTCACATAATAAATAACTTCTGAAGTGCGATCGGTATCGTTATTTGTATATATTTGGCAGCCAATCTAATTACTGGCAGCCATGAAACATGAGACTACTTAATCTCCATTTTGAGTGATTAATGAAATTCTGCTCTGCATTCCAAGGTGATTTCTCAATATGGGAAAGGCTCAAGTCTGACTTTAAGTCACAAATGCATAAAAGAATATGAGTACTGTTGATGTATTCAAATTTGTTAACGTTTCTCAATCCAATCTATCTCAATGATTGTGATGATTATCTTTGTTTTACAGTGCATATTTACATTCACTGTATAAAACTCCTTTGTCATTTCTTTTTAATATAGAGTTGTTTTGTACTTGTCATTTACAATCTTGGCACTTCCACATCAGATAAACACATATGCACAATCTTTCCAAAAAGTGCAATATAAAGTATAAACTCTGGTCATATTCTGACTTCTGCCAATGTTTTACCCAGCTCGAATTTGCTAAATTTGGCTTTATCACTCACAAATTAAAATATTTTTAATTAATTACTTTTGGATATTTAGACCACAATTTAGGCAGATATGTTGTGATTCACACAGTAAAACATATTTGTTATAGCAAATATTTGACTTTCAATAAACAAAATTTAAAATCAGTTCTTATTTACTCAGGGAACTTATTAGAAACAAGTATACTCTTTCCGGGCCAGCCAATATTGATGTCTTTGCCTGACAAAAACCTGATTAAGTTGCATAAACACCTTTCCACATTGAAATACTAAAGAGCCAAACTTGTAAAGCCATAGCAGTCATTAAGAACAGGCTCTATTCTGGATGAGTGTGAAAAATAAGCAATTTAACACAGTGAAAACTGCAACGCATACCTTTTTTTTTATCAAGCACATTTGCAACAAGCAGGATTTTCTGGTAGCCAATCATTTTAATTCTAATCTCCATTCCTAACATGTCAGTCCATGGCCACCTCTACTGCCACGATGTGGCCACTCAAATTCCGTCTGGGTAGCCTCCAACCTGACAGCATGAACATCGATCTAACTTTAGATAATTTCTCCCTCCAGCTCTGCCTTCTCTCTTCTTCCATTCCCATTCTGGCTCCCCTTACTTCTGTTACTTCTCTCTGGTGCTCCACTTCCTTCCCTTTCCCCCATTTTCCTCTTATCAGATTCCTTCTTCTTCAGCCCTTTACCTTTTCCACTATTACCTACCAGCTTCTCACTTCATCCCTCCCCTCCACACCCCACCTGCTCTCCCCCTCCTTCACCTGGATTCGCCTATTACCTTCTACCTTCCCTTCACCCCCACCTTTTTAATTTGGCTTCTTCCCCCTTCCTTTCCAGTTCTGATGAAAGACTTTTTGGCCTGAAACATCGACTCTTTATTCCTTTCCATACCCGCTGAGCTCCTCCAGCAATTTTTTGTGTTACAGTACTCTGGATTTCCAGCATCTGCAGAATCTCTTGTGTTTCTTATTTTTATTTCTCATTCTTGGATTTCAGCTCCCTCTATGGCCTCACTGCTGCCGATCTCCATAAACTCCTCTGCTGTACACTCCTTTAACAGTTCTTCATTCCTCCACTCTGGCCTCCTTTTATATCCCTTGTTTATTTTACTGCATCAGCTGCCGATACGGCTTCAGCTGTAAGGAACATGTGTTCTGGAATTCGCCAACCAAACAGTCCTGTGAAATGAGATTTCTTAAAATGTACTGCTTGGGTCTAAATATTGATCATCCAAACTCAGGACATCAGTTTTGTCTGATCACTTTCCTGGGAAGCATCTTAAGATATTTTACATTAAAGATGGTACAAATATGTATTCATTGTTACTCTGAGAGTTAGAGCTGACACACTAACTTCACACCAAAAGGAACTCTGATTATTAAGCGTGCTTCAAATTTCTAGCATAAATACAACTGAACCAAGACACTACCAAAAAAAATGAAACAGTCTAGAAGGGTTCTTACAGCATTCTTGACACAATTTGAGATTGTAAGATTAACTTTGAAACAGTCTAATCTTTTGATCAAGAATTAACTCTGTGGAACAGGATGAGATATGTTCATGTTATTTTTTTCCCAATAAAAGGGAGCTCTATGATCTACTGCTTTAAAGAAGAGGACAGCCCAGGGCCATCCTTACAGTTGTACTCCTGAGGATCTACAAATCCCTCTTTGCTTTTGTATACAACTGGAAGGCCAAACCTAGCAGAGCGTCGAGAAACATCCTGTCCATTATCTCTTTAGATAACAGCATGAGTGACAGCCTGATCAGACAGAGTCAAGAGGTGCTGACATGTTCCATTCAGTCCATTGCAATGAATAAAACTCTGCTTTCTGCCCAGGTTATAGCTGGCTGAATGCGTCCGGGTGTGTAGATCTGCTGGAAATGTACACTGGGAGTCAGAGAGAGGAAGAGTGAAACGGATTTTGCTTACTCGGAGGGGTGACAAAGAGTTTTCCTAGACACCAAGTATTCATCGAGTCATAGATACTAGAGCACAGAAACAGGCTCTTTGGCCCATCATGCCGACCTAATCTTCTTCCTAGCTATCTATCCACAACTGCACTGAAGCCTTCCAAAGCCCTTCCATCCATGTACCGATCCAAACTTCTCTTAAATGTTACAATTGAAACTGCATCTAACACACACACTTGCACCACCCATTGAGTGAAGAAGTTTCCCCTCAGATTTCCCTCAAATATTTCACCATTCACCCTTAACCTAGACCTTCAGTTCTAGTCTTACCTAGCTCGAGGGGAAAAGCCTGCATGCATTCATCATATTTATACCTCTAATAAATTTATACACTGTATTTCTATAAGATCTCTCCTCAAACTCCTGAACTCCAAGGACTACATTTCTAACTTATTCAACCTTTCCTTATAACTTATTTCATCAAGTCCTAGCTACAGCATTGTAAATTTTCTCTACACACTTTCAAGCTTATTGATATCCTTCCTGTAGGTGAGATGATCAGAACTGCACACAATACACTACAATGTCAAAATAACATCCAACTCCCGTACTCAATGCCTTGAATCATGAAGACCAGTGTGCTAAAAGCTCCCTTTATGACCCTGTCTACCCGTGATGCCACTTTCAAGGAATTATGAATCTGTATTCTAAGGTCCCTTTGTTTTACTGCACCCCTAAGAGCACTACAATTCACCCTGTAAGTCTTACCCTGGTTTGTCCTCTCAAAGTGCAACACCTCAAATTTGCATTAAATTCCATCTGCCATTTTTCAGCTCATTTTTCTCGCTGGTCAAGATCACGCTGCAGGGTTTGATAGCCTTTCTTCTTGTCTGCTATGCTCCCAATCTTTGTGTTATCTAAGATCATTCTCAGTGCCTGATTATCACTGGAAAAGCTGACATTTATTGGACATCCCTCAGAAGACAATTTTTGGCAAAGAAATGCATTGATATAAATGAATCACTTGCTTCACCATTTCAGAGACAACTACATTGTGCAACTGAAGCCACATGTTGAAAAGTGTTCTTAAAATAAATTTAATAATAATCTGGCAGTTTCATGGACTTTTTAAAGACAACAGGAATTGATTTAGAAAAAATAAAAAACAACTTCAAATTTTGAATTACTATTAAGAAGATTTTCTGCAAGTAACCTTCCACAATTTAAGAGGGGGAGCCAACAGCTAAAGCTTATTTTCCTACAGTGCTAGACCATAACCCAACAGACCAGGCAAGAATCTAGACAGAAAAATTCAGTCTTTTCAATATTATTGTTACTCCTACATTCTTTGGCTCAGGTGTAAATTTTTGATTTAAACTATTACAAGTTTAAATCGTACTCCAGAGACTTCAGCACACAACTTATGCTTATAGTTCCATATTGGTCTCTCACCACTTCCTCAGTTGCTCTTGCTACTCCTCAACTCCCAGAGGATTCTTCCTTTGGAAAATATATGAAATCATGAAAGAAGCAGAAGAGCTCGAAGCACTATGTCAAGAAGGAAAAGAAGGACTACATAAGGTTTTTGGCAATATTTATTCCAAAAACATCATAAAATAGATACAATGCTACTTTTGGAATTGTGCTACAAACAATTTTGGCACCATTTTCTCTAAAACACTCCAAAAGTATTTCATGAGCAACAGAGTACTTTGGGATGACAGGAGGTTGTGAAAGATGACATCCATGTACATGTTTCCATAACAATGTATGCAACTTGAATTTATTATTATTTGCGACTGGGAAAAATAACCATATATAATTTAAAATATCTTCCCTGTGGAGATGCCTACATATAATTCAACAAAAATACATGCTTATTAAAAGATGTCTTTAATCTAGTTTAAATTTGCACATAAATTAATACTCCTAAGGAAGAGGAAAGCATTAAAATGGCAGCTGGAAAATAAAGACTGGAAGACATGCTAGGTCTGAATTATAACCAGCTGTTTATACTGTATATATATTTTTTCAGTAATGGTGCAGTAAAGTGTGAGCAATGTGATTGATACTTCTGGGAAGAACACACAAATGGTTTTGTTTATATAAGACATAGTTGCTAGCTAACTGAGTTTCTAAATCATGCATTTTTAATGCAACATTTGAAATTGTAGGCACATACATTTTTCCTTTTTTCCATAAAATCTCTCCCTTCCTGTTTCCAGAAAGTTTTGAAGTCTTTGCCGAGTTACAGTTACACATTAATCAACTTTCATCTACGTTTCAATACTAAGAAACCATTAAGTATTGGTTACATTATTGGATTAACTCTTCAGGAGCCTGGATTTATGATCTGGAGAATCCCATGGTAGGAAATTTAAATTTAATAAATCACAAATAAAAAGCAGTATTTAAAAGTGAAAGTATCACAGAAACACATTTGGTTTATAATACTCCACTGAAAAGGAGATTGTCAAATCTTAGACTGGCCGATTAGTTCAAAAGTCCTCTGATAGGCCTGCTGAGCTGTTCAGTTCAAAGACAATTGGGAATGGCCCTGTCAGCAATTAAAGTCAAGCCTGATCCTACCTTAACATGAAACTGCAATAAATGCAGTCCTGCCTAATATATGGAAACTTCAGTTAAAAAATGAGCCTTGACTGCAATCAGAGTTGGATCCTGATGCTCTTGTGATCCAAAGGTTCTTTGGAAGTCAAGAATGAGGCATAAGACTTATTGCTAAGCAATTTTATTAAGTGTTGCAAGAATGAAGAACGAACAAAGAAAGAGGAGCCAAGAGAACAATGAAAAAGACTAGGAAAATGCAGTTGTGGTCATCTCATACTCAGACTAGAATAACAAAATTCCTGTGCTAGCATGAGAGGGCAGAGTTTTAAGGTGCTTGGAAGTAGGTACAGAGGAGATGTCAGGGGCAAGATTTTTTTTTTACGCAGAGGGTGGTGAAGCGAGGAATGGGCTGCCAGCAACAGTGGTGGAGGCGGATACAATAGTGTCTTTCAACAGGCTCCTGGATGGGTATATGGAGCTTAGAAAAATAGAGGGCTATGGATAACCCTAGGCAATTTCTAAAATAAGGTAGATGTTCAGCATGGCTTCATGGGCCAAAGGACCTGCATTGTGCTGTTGGATTTTCTGTTTCTTTTTCTATGATAAGAATTAACCTATAAAATAGACAGATTCATGTAGGGCAGGGGTCCCCAACCTTTTTGGCACCACGGACCGATTTAATATTGACAATATTCTTGCGGACTGGCTGATGGGGGTGGGGGGTGTTAATCACGACCGGAATATGGGTGAAACTATAAGTCACTTATAAGTGGTTAATATTACACTCAATTTCGTTTCTAAAAGGGTTTATTTAATGAATTTAAAATTAAACACAGCGCATATTTTCCTCCCATGAATATAGTGATAAGTCAATTATAAGTCACTTAATAAGTCAATAGCACCATAACATTTTAAGTAACGTTTGGATATTAAACACACACCGCATACTTTCCTCGTATGAACATATAAAATCATTGCAACGTACCAATATCGGCGAATCAGTGGGAGCCCTGGGCTTGTCTCCCTGCAACAAGATGGTCCCATTAAGGGGTGATGGGAGACAGTGATACTCGAAGGGGGTTCCTTATGTCCAGTCTATTCTGCAATTTAGTTTTCATTGCATTCATTGCAGAAAATCCTGCTTCGCAGAGATATGATGTTGGAAATGGAAGCAATGTTTTCAGCGCTTATGTGGCTATCTCAGGATATTCAGCCTTGACTTTGATCCAGAATGCCGGCAGAGATGTTATGTCAAACATACTTTTCAGCCCACCATCATCTGCAAACTCGAGGAGTTGATCTTTTTCCTGCGTTGACATGGATGATTCACTGGGGACATTCACAAATGGGTCACGGACCCATTCCTTTGCATATCTTGGGTCATTTGCGGTTGGGAAGTAACGCTCGAATTCTACCGACAGCTAAGTTAGGTGATTGCGCACC
This sequence comes from Mobula hypostoma, assembly GCF_963921235.1. Classification (NCBI taxonomy): domain Eukaryota; kingdom Metazoa; phylum Chordata; class Chondrichthyes; order Myliobatiformes; family Myliobatidae; genus Mobula; species Mobula hypostoma. The sequence continues at coordinate 29,336,243 of NC_086119.1, read as the reverse complement.
AGCCGTGAGAAGGACGGTGCAGCCTCAGTCTCTCCCAAAGTCCCAGTTAATGTTGGGAACATGTCAAATATGCCGCTGTCCACTCCCCACAGTTCCAGTTTGGCTTTGAAAGCAGACACTTTATCTGCCAACTTGAAGACAGTTGTCATTCTCCGCTGAAGTGGCAAATTGAGTTCATTGTGCAGGTTGAAGATGTCACACAGATAGCCACTAAGTACAACGCTCTCAGAGCAGCAGCATTTGTGGAGGTGGTGACTCTCAGCACTTGCTTCTGTCCCGCTTGCTCACGTTTTTTCCGCTCAAAAAACTCAACGGGTTTGTCTTTAAGTGCAGGGTACTTGGACTCAAGGTACCAAAGCAGCTTTGAGGGCTTCATTGCCTCATTAGACAGCTTGTCTCCACATATCACACACAGGGGGCTTGGAGCGTACGAGTCACCAATCGCAATAAAGCCATATTTTATGTATGACTCATTGTATTTTCTGTTGAAGGAAGCTTTCTTTTTTTTTTGCAGCCTCTGCCTCAGCTGTCTCTGCGTTATCATCATCATTAGGCCTTTTATGTCCTCTTCCACCTCTTCCAAAGAAACTCTCAAGCAACGTTTTTTTTTACTCATACTGACTGATGACCTCGCGTATGTAATAACCTCACATATGTTAAAGTTCAACAGTGGACATGACAGGGAATGAGGAAAGGTGCAGCTGACTCATATCGCTTCATACCGCCAAATAATATCGTTTGCTTGCGGCCCGGTAGCACATGCTTTGTGGCCTGGTGCTGGTCCGGACCGGTGGCTGGGGACCACTGATGTCAGGTAACACCGGCTACTGAAAGCTAAAAAGTTTCTTGAAAAACACAGAAGCAACTGGACCGCAATTGCTGGAAAATTCACTGAAAAATTGCATATAAATAGGTGATTATATAAAAATACAGGCAAACATAGGAAAGTTAAACTACAAGACAAATAACCATTCTACACCTCAATCCAACATCAGATAACCATCAGATTTGAAATACAGCAGAGTACAGTTATGCAAGGATGTGTAATTAGCCCACTGCTCTACTCTCTCTATCCTCACGACTGTGTGGCCAGGCACAGCCTAAACACCACCTATAAATTTACCAATAACACTGTTGTTGTTGACTGACAAGGACGTGTACAGGAGTGAGACAGATCAGCTGGTTAAGTGGTGTTGCAACAACAACCTGTCATTCAATGCCAACACAAGACCAAGGAATTGATTGTGAACTTTAAGAAGGAGAACTTAGGAAAACACACACCAGTCCTCAATGAGGGGTCAGCAATGGAAAGGGTGAGCAGCTTCAAGTTCCTTGTCATCAATATCTCTTAGGATCTCTGCTGGGCCCAATCACAAAGAAAGCATGCCAGAAATGATACTTCATTAGGAATTTAAGGAGATTTGGTATGTCAGCAAAGACTAGTAAATTCATACAGATGTACGATTGAGAGCAGACTGACTGATGGCATCACTGCCTGGTACAGAGACTCCAATGCACAGGACTGAAAGAGGCTGCAAAGGGTTGTAGACTCAGCTATCTCCATCACAGGCATATGCCTCTCCACCATCAAGGGCATCTTCAAAGGGCAGTGGCATCCATTATTAAGGACCCTCACCATTGGGACATACCCCATCCTCATCACTGCCCTTCAGGGAGGAGGTACATGAGCCTGAAGGCACACATCCAGCAGTTTAGGACAGCTTCTTCTTCTCTGCCATCAGATTTCTGAACGGTCCATGAATACATGAACACTACCTTATCATTCATCTTCTGCACTATTTATTTATTGTATTTCTGTTGTAAGTTATGGTAATTTTTATATCTTGTACTGCATTGCATCCACAAAACAACAAATTGCATGACACATGACAGTGATAATCCTGATTCTGAGCAAATCTAACAGCCTGGTAATTTCTGGAAGTCTTTTCCTATAACATCGATTTCTGAACTAGAACACCACAGCAAGTACAGGCCCTTCGGCCCTCGATGTTGTGCTGACCCATATATTCCTTAAAAAAAAAGTACTAAACCCACACTACCCCGTAACCCCCTATTTTTCTTTCATCCATGTGCCTGTCCAAGAGGCTCTTAAATACCCTTAATGTTTTAGCCTCCACCACCATCCCTGGCAAGTCATTCCAGGCACCCACAACCCTCTGTGTAAAAAACTTACCCTTGATGTCTCCCCTAAACTTCCCTCCCTTAACTTTGTACATATGCCCTCTGGTGTTTGCTATTTGTGCCCTGGGAAACAGGTACTGGCTATCCACCCTATCTATGCCTCTCATAATCTTGCAGACCTCCATCAAGTCCCCTCTCATCCTTCTACGCTCCAAAGAGAAAAGTCCCAGCTCTGCTAACCTTGCCTCAGAAGATTTGTTTTCCAATCCAGGCAACATCCTGGTAAACCTCCTCTGCACCCTCTCCATAGCTTCCACATCCTTCCTATAATGAAGGATGTAACTTCACATAAAATGATCTCTAACCTGACTCATTTCCACATTACAGCTTTGGAAACCCTCTGGGTCTTTTAAAATTAGGTTAAAAACTCAAAGTTGAGTTTATTATCATGTGCACAAGTACATTTATGCATAGACGCAATTAAAAACTCACCTGTAGCAGCATCGAAAGAACATAACATCAGATACATAACATTCACAAGAGAAAAAAATGAATTGAATATAAATTAAACATAAATTTTCCAAGAAAGATCACAATCAAAACACAAAAAAACACAAAGTCCATGGTACTGCAAAGTGTTCATTCCAAGGGAGTGATTAGGATTGTGGAGGTTAGTTCAAAAGCAGAATGGCTGAAGGGAAATAGCTGTTCTTGAATCTAGTAATGTGTGACTTCAGGCTTCTGTACCTCCTGCCTGATGTTAGCTGTAAAAAGATGGCATTGTGGGGATCCTTGGATGATAGACATAGCCCTCCGATGGTGGGGAGGGATGTGTCCATGATTTATCATGCTAAGCCCACTACTCTCTGCAGCTCCTAACATTCCTGTGCATTCAAACTGCCTTACCAAACCATAATGGAATTGGTCTGGATACATTCAATTGTACATCTGTAGATGTTTGATGGAGTATTCAATAACATGACAAATTTCCTTAAGCTTATAAGAAAGTAGTGTGCCTTCTTTGTAATTGCTTCTATGGGTAGGATGCAGAATAAGTCATCTGATATGTTAACAACTAGGAATTTAAAGCTGCTGATCCTCTTGATAACCAACCCACCAACATAGAGTGGAGCATGTTCACCCTCTTTACCTCTGCTAAAGTCAACAATCAGTTCTTCAGTTTTATTGATGTTGAGCAAAAAGTTGTTTTTACAGCACCATCCAACCAGGTGACTTATCTTGCTCTTGTGTGCTGACTTATCATCACCTGTGATCTATCCAATAATGGGGTGTCATCAGCAAATTTCTAAATGGCATCGGATCTGTGCTTAGCCACACAGTCTGTGTATAGGAACATAGGTTGAAGCATGCAGCCCTGAGGTGTACCTATGTTGATAGTCAGTGATAAGGAGATGTTGTTACCAATTCTCCCTGACTCAGGTCTGCTGATGAGGATTCATTAGAACAAAGTTTCTGAAGAAAAGAGAAAGTAGTAAAGAAGCAATCAATGGAAATCATTAAAGATCTTGATAAGTTATTCCATAAAATGACACACCGAGGTTGCTTTTCTTAAAATGAGAAAAGACTTTAGGCGCTGTAAATATAAAAGAAAAGAAAATGCTGGAAATATTCACAGGATAGTACATATCAGAATGGTTTGCATCATCAATCTGGAACATTAGCTTTGTTTCCCTTTCCTCAGATGTGGCCTGACCTGCTGAGTACTTGCAACATCTTGTGTTTTTATTTCTGGGTACTTTCCCACTGTTTCCCTTCCCTGCTGTGATTGGACTCTGAGACTGGCTTGGGATCCAGTCAGATCAAAACATTGAAAGCATTAAAGTTTATAACTAACTAATTAACAACATTAATTCAGGGAACACATAGTGCAGAGATCTGTCACAGCCAGATAGGTAGGATGGCCATCTACTTCATATTCCAGTACCCCTCATCAATTCACTCCTAATCCTCCTCTGATTCCTTATTTAAAAATAAAGTGCCATAATACAGAAAACATGCAAAGTAACAAAGGTGCAAAAATTAAATGGTAAAAATACTGCAACTGAAGGGTGGGAGAATAGTAAACTTTTTATTTCATGTTCTGATTTGAGTAACAAAATTCATACCACATAAAACCTTGAGATTCATCTTCTCACAGGTACCCAAACAAAGAAACACTGTAGAATCCACAGAAAGCTACATACAACAAAGACTGACAAACATGCAAAGTTGAAAATAAGACAAATCATGCAAATAGTTTAAAAAAAAGTAAACAAATAATAGAGAACATGAGTTGCTGATTCCCCAAAAGTGACTGAAGCTGGTCCAAAAATAGTGTGTCTGCTGTAATACTAACATTCTTATAACTGAGTTAATAAAGTGCAAAATTTTTATTACTCTGTGCCAATTAAGATTATATATTTATATGCACCAGAAATAAAAAGACCACTTTTTAAAAATCATGTGCAATTTTGTGAAATTGCAGTCAGTAATTGAAGGATGTATTTTGTATGTGCATTTCTTTCTCAATAATTCAGCATGGTTACATTGCTTATTTCAGCAGATTAACAAACCAGAATACTTAAAGTACCAATTTTGAGTTTTCACAGTGCTGGGACTGCACACCCTGTGGCATGGGTTCTGCAAAATTGTAATTATAAACCCCTTCTACTCGAATCTGTTCTCCATCTGTGATAAGCTCCGATAACTGCAAAATAGATAAAGCGGTTACAATTATGAGGAATGTTGAGTTAAGAGAGAATAGGGCTCTTCATGGGCAGGAGCCATTCAAAAAATGACCGAGAAAAACATTGTGGGCCAAAGTAAAGCGTTCTCTTGTAGAAATTCTGAAATTCTGCACAAAAAACGAGAGTGATTCTACTGGAAACTATGTACCTTTGCTTCCATGGTTACTTGTTTGGAATATAGCCACTGCTTCTTCCACAGCCAAAGACTTAGGAGCAATTCCAGAAGAATTATTCATCTCTTACAGAACTGCTGTGTAAAGAGATTCTTCCTTGTGCACAGACCTCCTTTTCTCCATTCTAAACCACATTGAGAAATACTCTCGCTGTTATTAATTAGGAAGAAATTGATGAGGTGAAAGAATGCAACAGCAAAGTAAGCTTAGATTTAGGATTAGTAACCCAACGGTCTATTCTCAGAAGGATGAGCAGGAACTTCAGACAGTATGAAGTATTAAAGACAACTTTGACGTTCAACGTACTGAACTTGTCAAGATTGGGCAGCTATTATTTCAAACATGAATGTAACAATTCAGGAGACAGAATAACAACAGTGTGATAGAACAAGTCACACCCTTATCTTTAAAGCAGTCTCACAGCTGTAAAGGACAGACAAAAGGTTTCTCCCACTAATGGCATGAATTGTAAAATCAAGATATTGGGAATGCTGTTACTCAGGTATGTCGCAGGTTGAATGGACTTATTTGATGATAATATGAGAAGGGTCATGATGTGCTGCTTTATTCATTAAGATATTTCTTAAAGCTTCTTACAAAGACCATCAGCCCTTCAGCTATGGTGCTGAAATTCCATGCTGTTAGATTAAAAGTCTGAAAATCTGCGATCCAACTACCCAGAAGTTCCAGTGGCTCACTTGCTGCCAATTCCTCCCCTTAAAACAGCTGGGCACTGGCCCCTGAGCTACCTTTCACTCAATGGAGCCCAGGTTCCTGTGTTCCCTGCAACTCACAAGACCCCAGTTCCCATACTCCTTTCAAATTAACCAAGGCCCTGGCTCCTGACTCCTTTTCACCAATCAGGGCCGCAGCTCCCCTGTAACCTTCAACTCATTAGGACCCTACTTCCTGCACTCCCTTTAACACAAATAAAAACAGAAAATGCTACAAAACTTAGCAGGTCAGGCAGTTATCTGTGAAAAGAGAAACAGTTAATACTTCTGCTCACAGTTTTTCATCAGAGCCAAGAAAATTAAAAAAAAGGTTAGTGTAAGTAGCAGAAAAGTTGGGGAAAGAACGGGATTTTTTAAAAAAAGCTTTCATTTCCCTTTAGCTCTCTGGGGCCCCAGTTCTTGACTTCTCACTTCTACAAATCAAGGGCTCACCTTGCTCCTAGAAAATGAAAGAAATTGAAGTAAAAGTGTGTCAGAGTATTAATAGGAATAACATTTAATAGTATGGAAAACCTGCTGGTCTAGCACAGCTGAAGTTCCAAGCATGTGAGAGTAATGGAATTTTGCAAGACAAAGAAAAAGACATAGAAGACTACATCCCCTCAGGGATGCACAAAGCCCATTCTGGGCTGTCTGGTCAAATATTGACAACTATAATGCAATCAGATGGAGTTCACACCAGAAGGATTTACAGGACTTTGCACTTAGAGGATGGCGGGAGGAGAGAGAGCAGCGCGCTGCGCGTGCGCAGCCCTCCAGTGAAAAATGATATCATATCCGTTAAATAGGGGCCGTGGACAATTCTGATTTGATGGAGACAGACGTGAAAGCACAGAGGAACATCTGGAGAAATTTCTGAAACGCCAGTTTGCTGCTGTTGTTACTGCGTGGTGGGGAATCTTCCGGAGGGAAAGCCTCAAAATCCCCAGTTTTGCCTGCTGTTGGCGACCGAGATTGAGGTTGAATCATTCGGACAGAGATGGCGCTCAGTACTTGGTGTCGGAGAGCTGATTGGAGGCTCGAAGTTTTCAGATGACTCAGAGTAGGACTGTGGTCGGGCATGGCAGGGAGAGTTTTTCTTCCTTCTCCATTCTGCATGAGATGTGGGACATTTGAGAGACTTTGAACTTTTTACTGTGCTCATGGGCTTCTTCATCAAGTTATGGTATTGTTGCATTGTTATAACTATATGTTATAATTATGTGGTTTTGTTAGTTTTTTCAGTCTTGGTCTGGCCTGTGTTTTGTGATATCACACCGGAGGAAATATTGTATAATTTCTTAATGCATGCATTACTAAATGACAATAAAAGAGGACTGTGTGTCTTCATAATCTAATCTAAGGTCACAACTATCCCAGGTCATAAGCAATCCCACTTTTACGGATACTATAGCTGGTCAGCTGCAGAATGATTTCACAGTGTTTGAATATGCAACATTAAAAATAAAGTAGTGACGTTTTATCTTGTTTGATGATTTCTTCATCATGAGGATGAATTTATTAAGCTTGAACGTGGTGAATCCGTGGAATTCATTGCCACTGATGTCTGCAGAGGCTAAGTCATTGGGAAAACACAAATTGAGGTTGATAGGATCTTGATTAGTAAGGGAGTCAAAGGTTATGGGAAAAAGGCAGGAGCTTGGGATTGAGCCATAATAGAATGGTTAATCAGATCAATGGGCTAAATGGCCTAATTCTGCTTCTATGTCTTGTATATTACCGTTATTAGAAGATGGGCCAAGTGGCGGGGATGCAATTGAAAGCTGCAGGCAAAAATGTCTGCTTCTACAAATCAGCATTTGAGTGCATCGCCTACTGATAGAAATACAGCAAGAGATAAAGCGAGAACAATTTGCAATAATATAGTGCCCTTCACAGACTTCGGAGTATTTTTTTGTTGAATGGCTGATGAAAGGTAACAGGTGAGCTTTACTGGAAGCATTTCCCTTGGGTTAGTATCCTGATCCCCCTTGTTGCTGTACCAGCTGCTTCTCACCCCCTCACTCCATCCCATGCAGGACACACAGCATTCAGGTAGTTGACTGAGTACAATCCATCTGTCATCCTTCTTATTTCCTAAACAGATGGCTGTAGATTTAGAAACTATACTAATAGACCTGACTTGCCAAAGTCTTACTAAGGAACAGGAATAAGATTCAAAAAGATTCAAAGATTCAAAAGATTCAAAAAACTTTATTGTCATTCTAACCATACATCAACTCTGCAGGGCAGAATGAGACAGTGTTCCTCAGGGGCAGTGCAATCATAACATAACAAATGCAACACTAAATAATAAACATAACAATAAATAGTAAAACACAACAGCCACATGTCAGTTAAATCAGTTAAGAGAGGTGTACTTCAGAAATTCAAATCCATTGTAATTATGGATGTAAAATAAACTGTGGTTATAATATTGGTGCTTTTACCAATTTAGTGCTGGGCACTCACTGGAAAATTTGGCAAAGTAACTTAGGAACTAATTTGCTAATGAAGAAATCAAACATCGGTTAAGTGTGGATCTTGAAGTAAAATTGGAACTCTATATAATGTCCAAATGCAATGTGCAGATCACATAATTATGCGCTTATTGTCATACTTTATGATGCTTGCCTTAACAGTTCAGAAAAAGGCCACACAACATTTTAGTTAAAACTGGACATTTGACAGGCAAGATCTCTTAGGTCAATAATATGTTTAAAAGGAGTAGCTATAATAATGCATTTGGTGAACAATTATTTGTTGCTTTATTTACACAAATGCAGTTTAATCTCTGGATAATGAATTATTTGACCTTGGGTTGTTGTAAATAATCTTTTAAATCCAAGAGAAAAGATTTTTATAAAAGTGGACAGCCCTGCCAAAAGAGTTTAACCAAGCTGCCACAAATCAAAAATTTCACATACATCTTTCTATATTGTAAAAAAGATTAAGAAGTACTTCAAAGAGGTGTTATCAAACAGAAGGCACTATTGAGCCAAGCAAGCAGAGATTAGGGCAGATAACCACAGACTGCTCAAAGGTTTCAAGGAAAGTCTTAAAGGAAGATTTTGAAGGAAAATTCAGAGCTTGGAGCCAAGGTGTCAATGGTTTGGGAATAACATGAGGTCAGAATTAGAGGAGCACATATATCAGAATTTCAGTCTTTTCAATACTTAGTTGGAAGAAACTTGAGTTTATCCAGTATTAGAAATTGGACATGCTGCTTGAGAACTTAAGGATAGTGATGGTGTCAAGAGACATAGTAATGAGATCATTGCCTGCGTACTTATGGAAATTGGCTGTGTTTTGAGATGATGCCATTCATTGATTGGCTGTAAGTGAGAAATAACAGTAGAGGCAGAGAGAAACTAACACAAAATAAATCCTTAACAAATAATCCATGAAGAACTTTTCAGAATCAGAATCAGGTTTAATGTTACTTGCATATGTCATGAAATTTGTTAACTGAGCGGCAGCAGTACAATGCAATACAAGATAGATATAGAAAAAAATAAATGAATTACAGTAAGTATATCTGTATATTAAATAGTTAAATTAAAAATAGTGCAAAAATAGAACTTTTTTTTAAGTGTGGTAGTGTTCATGGATTCCATGTCCGTTTAGGAATCGGATAGTAGAGGCAAGATGTTCCTGAATAGCTGAGTGTGTACCTTCAGACTTCTGTACCTCCTACCTGATGGTAACAATGAGAAGAGGCCATGTCCTGGGTGATGGGGGTCCTTAATAATGGGCACCGCCTTTCTAAGGAGGCTAGTACCCAAGATGGAGCTGACTAATTTTACAGCTTTCTGTTGCTTCTTTCGATCCTGTGCAGTAGGCCCCTCCCCCACACCAGACAGTGATGTAGCCTGTCAGAATCCTCTCCACAGTACATCTGTAGAAGCTTTCAAGTGTTTTAGGTGACAACCCAAATGTCCTCAAACTTGTAATGAAATAAAGCCCATTACATGCCCTCTTTATAGCTGCATCGATATGTTGGGACCAGGTTAGATCCTCAGAGATTTGAACTTGAAATTGCTCTCCCTCTCCACTTCTGATCCACTATGAGGATTGGTTCATGTTCCCTTGTCCTATCCTTTCTGAAGTCCACAGACAGTTCTTTGGTCTTACTGACGTTGAATGCGAGGTTGTTGCTGCGACATCACTCAACCAGCTGGTATATCTCTCTCCTGTACGTCCTCTCACCTCCATCTGAGATTCTGCCAATGGTTGTGTCATCAGCAAACTTAGAGATGGCATTTGAGCTATACCTAGCCACATGGTCATGGATATAGAGAGAGTAGAGCAGTGGGCTGAGCATGCATCCCAGAGGTGAGTTAGTGTTGATGGTAAGCAAGGAGGCGGTACTAATACCAATCTGCACAGATTTTGGTCTTCTGGTTAGAAAGTTGAGGACTCAATTGCAGAGGAAGATACAGAGGCCCAGATTCTATACCTTATCAATCAGGACTGTAGGAACGATGGTGTTAAACACTGAGCTGTAGTCAACAAACAGCATCCTGACATATGTATTTGTATTGTCCAGGTGATCTAAAGCCATGTGAAGAGCCATTGAGATTTTGTCTGCTGTAGACCTTCATTGTGGTGATAGCTAAATTCCAGTGGCTCCAGTCCTTGCTGAGGCAGGAGTAGACCTTAGCCATGACCAACCTCTCAAAACATTTCATCACCGTAGATGTGAGTACTACTAGGTGATAGTCATTAAAGCAGCTCATATTGCTCTTCTTGGGCACTGGTATAATTGTGGTCCTTTTGAAGCAGGTGGGGACTTCTGCCCATAGCAGTGAGAGGTTGAAAATGTCCTTGAATACTTCCTCCGGTTGGTTGGCACAAGTTTTCAGAGCTTTACCAGGTCCTCCATTGGGGCCTGCTGCCTTGTGAGAGTTCACCCTCCTGAAAGTCAGCCTCCGAGACAGAGGTCGCAGGGTCACCGGCAGCACCAGGGATCTTCACAGCTGTTGTTATATTCTCCTTTTCAAAGCTGGCACTAAAGGCGTTGAGCTGGTCTGGTAGTGAAGCATTGCTGCCACTCTTGCTACTGGGTTTCACTTTGTAGGAAGTAATCTTCTGCAAACCCTGCCAAAGTTGATGTGCATCTGATGTCTCCTCCAACCTCACTCGGAATTGTTTCTTCACTCTTGAAATAGCCCTCCAAGTCATACCTGGTTGTCTTGTACAGATCTGGGTTGGCAGCTTAAATGCCACAGATCTATCCCTCAGCAGATCTTATTATTTTTGTATTATCTTTTCTTTCCTTTCATTTTCAGCTTTAGAAATATTAGTGCCTTTTCTTCCCTCATTCTAATAACTGAACTTTAACTGCTAAATGATTCTACTGCTTTTTGTTATTCATTCACAATACAAAAATTCATATTATTAAGTAGAAACAGAATAGTTAATTAAGCAGACAAGTGCTGGTAGGATCTCAATGCTGCAAACATAACAAATGCATAAAAAATAAAGTGCTCTAAATGATGCAATCTGAAAAAAATTCCAAAAGCAAGGGTATATGAACATAGATTTAACCAAATACTCAACCTCCAGGATGTTACATCTAGTAGCCGAGTCAGACATCATACAGATACATGCAAAGCCCCACAGAAACTGCTTTAGAGTCAATAAGTAGACTGTGTTAATGATGTTTTTCTTGGGACTGTGTCATTTAATCCAGTTTTCTATAATTTAATCAGTACCCTTGAGTATGATTAAATTGACTGCCTTGACTCATTAATTTTTTTACTCCATAGTCATTGAAGTTGAATTTATGACTACTTTAAAAATATACCGTACTTGAAACAAGTTACCTCTTTTCAGCTACAATATGAGGGAGGGACACACACATTTAGCAGCACTTGCAAGATTTCCTGGAAGGTTGAAAGCAAATTTGGAGATGACAAGAGGTCAGAATTAGAGCACCAGCTTCAACCTTTCACCCTGACATTTTAAAAGAATTGTAGTGACTCTCCTGGAAGTTCCAAGGGGTAACCTTGGAGTTTGTTGTTGGCAATCTAGCAATTTCAAAACATCCCAAAGGCTAACAATAGACTTGAATACATAAATAGTTTGTGCTATGGCGCACCCTGTTGCTCTGGCAGTTGAGATCTGACAGAATTATTCATAATACAATTTAGGTTTTGCTTACCTACAGCTACTCTCGCTGCAAAGAACATCGTTACTTTAGAATTTGAAAATTAAACAGGTACTCTTCCTATGGAATAGGATATATAGAATATAAAGGAAAAATTGGTCCATAAACCTTAAGATTACCTAATTAAAACAATCAAAAAGCTTCTATATTATAATATATTATATAAAGGATTATAAATTGTTGTTTTATGTTTCAACTGAAAAATGTGAATGAAAAACAGAAAGGGAATTAGAAACAATAAATTCTGATAAATTGTACACCGAAAAAAGATCAGCTTTATTTGTCATACAGTAAAATGCATCATTTTATGTCGACAACCTACAGTCTGAGGATTGTGTTGGGGGAAGTCTGCAAGTGTTGCCACACATCCAGTGCCAATGTATCATACCTACAACTTACTAACCCTAACCCATATGTCTTTGGAATGTGGGAGGAAACCAGCGTACCCAGAGGAAACCAACATGGTCACAGGGCGAACATATAAACTTTTTACAGACAGCGGCAGTAATCGAATTCAAATCAGTGATTGCTGGTACTGTAAACTGATAGTGCTAAAACAACCGTTTATAATGTACCATAACATTAATGATTTTTCATGTCTCTTCCATCAATCAAGTTTTCTGATTCTTTCACAAATTTAATGGCCAACAAAGTTTCCTTAATTGGACTCCCTGCACTCTACAATATTTTCAGAGCAAGGATTCTTGCAAAGTATAAAGCCAGAGAATACTGTTCATAATCTAATCAGTTAGCACAGAATGATATGAATTTATTGTTCAGAGAGCAGTCAATAGCCCTATTCAGCTTTCTTGAGCTTGAAAGAGAGTTATACTTAGTACCCTCACACACAATTCTTGTCATCTCATGAATTCCCATTTTGAACCATTTACACAAATAAATTACTGATGTAACAAACCACTAGAAATAAGGTGTTCCACTTCCAACAAAGGGGGCCGGGAAAATGGCAGACTTTAAAAATTTATCTGAAATGTATTTATATTTTTTTTTACTTGAAGCTAGAAACAAGGCCAATTCCATCTCACACCGTGGGTTCTTTCCTCCCATCTGTTTAAATCTTTTGTCAGCTTCCAATAAACATGATCAATTATGAACACCTTTTCATTATTACTTCTGAAGAACTTATTCTCTAATTTCCATATCAGTACATCTTATTTTTTTCCACCTGCAATATTTATAATTCCTTCTTAATAAGTGAGCACCACATTACTCAAAAACAGGACAGTAACAAACTAAACAAATAACAACAAAAGTGGAAGATGCTATAACAACATGATAAGTAGTTCCTGTGGAAACAATTAAAATTTTGGGTCTTTGATCCTTCTTTAGAACTATGCTTGTCAGAAGTGTTTTTCGCTAGCACCTTGCTTTTGTATCAAATTTCCAGCATCTGCATTTTGTTTTGATAATCAAATGAAAAAAGCTCTCAACAGCTCCGAAGCAGCATTTCTGTGCATCTTGTGCCTAAATAGCTGAAGACTTCTTTTGCGAATTGCCAATAGAGAATTCTATGAGTCAAAGATATATTTTGATGCAGTGGTTACAGACGAGAATGAGGCCAGTCTGAAGAATACTTATCGCCAGAGACTCATAGAAAAGTACAGCACAGAAACAGGCTCCTCGGCCCATCAATTCCAGGCGATTTAAACTTCCTGCTGCCATCAATCTGCACCTGGACCATAGTCCTCCATATCCCAACCATCCATGTACCTATCCAAACATCTCTTAAATGCAGAAATCAAGCTGGCAGCTCATTCCACGCTCTCATGACCGTGAGTGACAAAGTCAAGCAGTTCCAAGAATTTCCATGGCCCTTCCAAGAAACTAGATAAATACTTGATACAGAAGAATGGACTTTGACAGAAACCACAGGACTACATGTCAGCTAGCCTACTGTTAATCATCAGAATTAATCATTGGAAACCGTTACTAATTAAGTGACAATGGAGTGAGTAATTGAAAAGAATGAGCAGTATAAACATTTATATGAAAGAGAAAATGTATTGGATAAATTTAAGTGACCAGCACTGCCAAAGAAGAAAAATAGTGAATGAAGTTTATTTAAATTTCCAAAAGGTTTTGCAAGAAGCTGCAACACAGAACGGATACAGAACTTTGTGAATGCACATACAGCTGAGGATAATATACAAGCATTGCATCATGAAGAGGATTAGTCGACATCCAGAGGACAGAAAGTATCTTCTGAGAGTTTGTTGACAGTCTAACTGGAGAAGGAACAGTTCTAGACCTAATCTAAAGGAATGTATAACTGAGCAAGTGGTTTTAGTGACCACAGGAGAACAGTAACCACAGCTCTGTTTTAAATTGGTCTTGAAAAGGGATAAGCATGGCCCTAAACTGAGTTGCCTGATTTCAATAATAGAAAGAGAGGACGTAGCAAAAGTAGACTTTGAGCAGCTACATATAGGTGGTTTGTATTCAACCAATGGGAGCCATTCTGGAGTACTTTTCCTTCAAGCCTTAGCACAATTGCATTAAACTTCAGTGTGTCCCTCAGCATACTGACCTGCCAATTTGAAATATGCCAGTTTGCAATATTCAGCTGTGGACAAATCCTTATATTGGAAAACCAGCAGTTTTAGGCAGACCAAAAGTACATCTTTCACTAAATTAATTACCTTCCAGCAGCAGTTGATGCTTGCCAGTGTGGTTTGTGGAAACGGACATAAACGTCAGAGTCTGTTTTATGTAGCTATTTCAGATAAAGTTCAACAAAGAAAACTATTTCCTTTCAGACATAAACACACATTCCAGATAACAATCTCATCTCCACCACAGCCACCTCAAGACATGCACGAAACAGCAAAGAGACAGAAAAGTGCGTGGAAGAAGACTTCCTACCACAAGCCAAACCAGTTTTAGGTACTAATTGCTTTAAGTATTCGGCCAAATCACTTTAACAGCTGATAATGATATAATTGAATGGCTTTCTAGGCCGTTTTAGAAGGTATCTCAGAGTCAACTACATTACTGTGCATCTGTAATCACACACGGACAAGGCAAGGCTAACAGGCTTCCTCTTTTGAAGGTCATTACTCAACCAGATGAACAATTCAGCAGCAGTTTCATAGTCACCGCGATAGAGATGAACTTTAAAAGAATAAATAATAATCTCATTGAAACATCCTGGACCCTGAAGGTGCTTCATGTGGTAAGATGTACACCCTGACAGAGAAATCCACAGACCTGGGGTAAATCACTGATGAAGGGATGAACCAGTAAGAATGAGCCAAGGAACAATTAGTTCTACCAGTGGCAAAATACAACTGTCCAAAATTTAAACAGGTTCTAAACAAAAGGTGTGTTTAAACACTAAATGTAAAATTATTAGACCTTTTGTAATTCTCTGAGATGACTTTGTTACATGGTACAGTAAAGAAATATATAAGAGTATGCAAGAGAGTACAGTGTTAACAAATAGAATTTTTTGAAAAATATGTTTAAGTTTCACCAGTAACTTTTATGGTAACTAATCAAGTTTTTGTTTGTGTGAACAGATACATATATAAATCAGCTAAGAGAACATACAAAATAGCTTTTAAACAGTCTTTGCTGTTGCCTTGCTCATGCTTGAGTGCTCGGTGACGGGTGCTGATGCTTTTTTTGCCGGTGGGGCAAGAGGGATCGTTGCTTGCTGCCGCTTAAGCACAGGAGGGGAGCTGGGGGGGGGGACTTTGGGGTTCTAACATTTAACTGTCATTCATTCTTTGGGGTACTCCTCTGTTTTTCGTGGATGGTTGTGAAGAAAAAGCATTTCAGGATGTATAATATATATATTTCTCTGACATTAAATGTACCTTTGAAACAGTTGATATTTTGGGCCGAGACCCTTCATTAGGACCTGGGTCTGATAAAGGGACAGGCCTGAAACATTGACTGTTTATTCCCCTCCATTGGTACTGCATGACCTGCTGAGCTCCTCCAGCAGTTTGTGTTTGTTGCTCAAGATTTCCAGCATCTACAGAATACCTTGTGTTTATACATAGTTTATAATATCATTTGGACAATGTAGATAATTAAGAGGAATGTCACTGCACTAGTAAATAGTAATTCCGTTTACAATGAACACTGAAAAAGATGACTGAAAGAGGAGGGAAACATTATTGTGCACTAGCTCAAGAAATTCCAGTTTGATTTGAGTACTTATTCAAACAGAATAAATGCAAAGGTATCTCCAGATTCGTTACTGCAAAATTAATCAATAAATCAGAAGAAAATGCTTATATATAAGATTATCCTCCATTGACTTAAATACTCTTAGAATAATTGGAAAGAACATTATGTGAAATGAATGAAAGCACTTACTTAGTAAGTTTTTGTGAAACCACGGCTGTTAGGAATTCAGTTACGATTTCTGGAGTCTGATATTTGCAGGATGTTTTGGACAAATATTTAAGAGTCTGTGGTAAAAGGCAGGACAAAAATTAAACACCTCTGTTAGCCTCTATATGGCATTAGTCTTCAATTCACATTGTAACATTGCACACTGTTCAATCTCAGTTATTACCTTCTTAAAAATACAAGAATGTTAAACAGGGATAGAAAAAGGGACAGCCTCAAATACCAGCATCTTATCAAAGCTAATAGTACTTGCTTTAATAAATGTAAGATCATCAGTTATGAATGACAAAATTAAAATTCATCATCCCCAGGATTCATGATTGTCCAACTAATAAAATTCAATGTTTGCATTCATCAAAACACAGGTGTATTTTTATTGTTTACAATGTCATCTTTGTAAACTATCTACTATTCTATGTACATCACATTAATTTAATCTGCATGCATTAAGCCAGAGTTAATGATAAGTTCCAGCAGGAATTTTAAAATGTCATTTTTGTTGATTTCTGTCTGATATCTGGTGGTCAGCCATAGTTTAGGTGCATTTCTATATTCTTCCTTGAGACTGTAGTACACATTGATCCAATCTCAAAACAGCATTCTCATTACCAACAAAAAACATTGTTTTAAACAGAACTTAACTAATTCCTCAAAATGACTGGTCAGGTACTGCACAGTATACACAATATTTGGACTCAGTCAACAATAAAGGAAAGAATGTGCAGTCAAATCAAATTAGTATGCATCTTATTGTGTAATTGATTGTAAAATAATCTAACTTTCACTCTGCACTGCACTTCAATTCACTTTAAACATAGAAACATAGAAAATAGGTGCAGGAGTAGGCCATTCGGCCCTTCGAGCCTGCACCGCCATTTATTATGATCATGGCTGATCATCCAACTCAGAACCCTGCACCAGCCTTCCCTCCATACCCTCTGATCCCCCTAGCCACAAGGGCCATATCTAACTCCCTCTTAAATATAGCCAATGAACTGGCCTCAACTGTTTCCTGTGGCAGAGAATTCCACAGATTCACCACTCTCTGTGTGAAGAAGTTTTTCCTAATCTCAGTCCTAAAAGGCTTTGCCTTTATCCTCAAACCGTGACCCCTCATTCTGGACTTCCCCAACATCGGGAACAATCTTCCTGCATCTAGCCTGTCCAATCCCTTTAGGATTTTATACGTTTCAATCAGATCCCCCCTCAATCTTCTAAATTCCAACGAGTACAAGCCTAGTTCATCCAGTCTTTCTTCATATGAAAGTCCTGCCATCCCAGGAATCAATCTGGTGAACCTTCTTTGTACTCCCTCTACGGCAAGGATGTCTTTCCTCAGATTAGGGGACCAAAACTGCACACAATACTCCAGGTGTGGTCTCACCAAGGCCTTGTACAACTGCAGTAGTACCTCCCTGCTCCTGTACTCAAATCCTCTTGCTATAAATGGCAGCATACCATTTGCCTTTTTCACCGCCTGCTGTACCTGCATGCCCACTTTCAATGACTGGTGTATAATGACAGCCAGGTCTCGTTGCACCTCCCCTTTTCCTAATCGGCCACCATTCAGATAATAATCTGTTTTCCTATTTTTGCCACCAAAGTGGATAACTTCACATTTATCCACATTAAGTTGCATCTGCCATGAATTTGCCCACTCACCCAACCTATCCATGTCACCCTGCATCCTCTTAGCATCCTCCTCACAGCTAACACTGCCGCCCAGCTTCGTGTCATCCGCAAACTTGGAGATGCTGCATTTAATTCCCTCATCCAAGTCATTAATATATATTGTAAACAACTGGGGTCCCAGCACTGAGCCTTGTGGTACCCCACTAGTCACTGCCTGCCATTCTGAAAAGGTCCCGTTTATTCCCACTCTTTGCTTCCTGTCTGCTAACCAATTCTCTATCCACATCAATACCTTACCCCCAATACCGTGTGCTTTAAGTTTGCACACTAATCTCCTGTGTGGGACCTTGTCAAAAGCCTTTTGAAAATCCAAATATACCACATCCACTGGTTCTCCCCTATCCACTCTACTAGTTACATCCTAAAAATATTATGAGATTCGTCAGACATGATTTTCCTTTCACAAATCCATGCTGACTTTGTCCGATGATTTCACCACTTTCCAAATGTGCTGTTATCACATCTTTGATAACTGACTCCAGCAGATTCCCCACCGCCGACATTAGGCTAACAGGTCTATAATTCCCCGGTTTCTCTCTCCCTCCTTTTTTAAAAAGTGGAGTTACATTAGCCACCCTCCAATCCTCAGGAACTAGTCCAGAATCTAACGAGTTTTGAAAAATTATCACTAATGCATCCACTATTTCTTGGGCTACTTCCTTAAGCACTCTGGGATGCAGACCATCTGGTCCTGGGGATTTATCTGCCTTTAATCCCTTCAATTTACCTAACACCACTTCCCTACTAACATGTATTTCGCTCAGTTCCTCCATCTCACTGGACCCTCTGTCCCCTACTATTTCTGGAAGATTATTCATGTCCTCCTTAGTGAAGACAGAACCAAAGTAATCATTCAATTGGTCTGCCATGTCCTTGCTCCACATAATCAATTCACCTGTTTCTGTCTGTAAGGGACCTACACTTGTCTTTACCAGTCTTTTCCTTTTTACATATCTATAAAAGCTTTTATAGTCAGTTTTTATGTTCCCTGCCAGTTTTCTCTCATAATCTTTTTTCCCCTTCCTAATTAAGCCCTTTGTCCTCCTCTGCTGAACTCTGAATTTCTCCCAGTCCTCAGGTGAGCCACTTTTTCTGGCTAATTTGTATGCTTCTTCTTTGGAATTGATACTATCCCTAATTTCTCTTGTCAGCCACGGGTGCACTACCTTCCTTGATTTATTCTTTTGCCAAACTGGGACGAACGACTGTTGTAGTTCATCCATGTAATCTTTAAATGCTTGCCATTGCATATCCACCGTCAATCCTTTAAGTGTCATTTGCCAGTCTATCTTAGCTAATTCACGTCTCATACCTTCAAAGTTACCCCTCTTTAAGTTCAGAACCTTTGTTTCTGAATTAACTATGTCACTCTCCATCTTAATGAAGAACTCCACCATATTATGGTCACTCTTACCCAAGGGGCCTCTCACGACAAGATTGCTAATTAACCCTTCCTCATTGCTCAAAACCCAGTCTAGAATAGCCTGCTCTCTAGTTGGTTCCTCGACATGTTGGTTCAAAAAACCATCCCGCATACATTCCAAGAAATCCTCTTCCTCAGCGCCTTTACCAATTTGGTTCACCCAATCTACATGTAGATTGAAGTCACCCATTATAACTGCTGTTCCTTTATTGCACACATTTCTAATTTCCTGTTTAATACCATCCCCGACCTCACTACTACTGTTAGGTGGCCTGTACACAACTCCCACCAGCGTTTTCTGCCCCTTAGTGTTATGCAGCTCTACCCATATCAATTTCACATCTTCCTGGTTTATGTCCTTCCTTTCTATTGCGTTAATCTCCTCTTTAACCAGCAACACCACCCCACCTCCTTTTCTTTCATGTCTATCCCTCCTGAATATTGAATATCCCTGAACGTTGAGCTCCCATCCTTGGTCACCTTGGAGCCATGTCTCTGTGATCCCAACTATATCATAATCATTAATAACAATCTGCACTTTCAATTCATCCACCTTGTTACGAATGCTCCTGGCATTGACACACAAAGCCTTCAGGTGCTCTTTTACAACTCTCTTAGCCCTTATACAATTATGTTGAAAAGTGGCCCTTTTTGATGCTTGCCCTGGATTTGTTGGCCCGCCACTTTTACTTTTCTCCTTACTACTTTTTGCTTCTACCCTCACTTTACAGTGGGGTCAGGGTATAAAAACAGTAATGAGAAAGAATCATTAATATGAAGCCTTTGAGAAAACTGGTGAGAAGCAAGAAAAAAGGTCAAACAACAAAGATACAAGATCCAGTGCATTGTCTTATGATTGACAAATAATGTGTGGCTTCAAAGAATGCAGAGCAGATGGTAAAATGCACAGTTCAACAGAAAGATGCTGTTATGAAATCAAACGAGATGTGAAAGGGAATAGGGATTTCAGATTAAATGAACTGGGAGGTGACAGGCAACGAAAATCAACATAGGTCAAATTAATAGCAGAGGAAGACTTGTATGGAATACACTTTCTCAGATCTGTTTAAGCTTACAATTACACAAATTGCTTGCAGTCAGGGAAGAATGTATTAAATAACCTGAAACTTGAATTGATGGGGATTGACAAAGCCTTTAAGGAGCATTCTTGAACTAGGATGTGCAAGGGCCAGTCCAGAGTCCCTCATCACCTGCTAGAAGGTGCTTAGGTGCTTCCAAAATCAAAATATTCTCAACAAGTAAGCAATAGCAGGATAATTGGGAGGTAGACACGAGGAAATCTGCATTGGGAGGAACCTTATCATCACCTCCCCAGAAGATAAGGGAATGTCAATAATTGTTGGCCTTGCCATTAATAGCCACCTTCAAGTAAATGAATGAAAAATATATCCTCAGTCAAAATGCTTCCCTCAGATTAGCATTAGTCTACTGTCAAGAGATGCACAAAATTTTTGCGGGGGGCGGGGAGGAACGCAGTTCAGAATGTACTGAAAAATCCTCATCATTGTCATTCTAACTATGTTTTTAATATTGGACCATTCATGGACTCTGTACTAAAGAGATATCTTTCAATCATTTAGTTGGGAAATCCAGTGCAGAATGCTAGCTTAGAGCAGCTACAGACTAAGTGACTCCATTCACTTAAATAGAAAAAGACATTGGCAAGTTGAAGTTATCCAACTTTTAACTAACACAATTGAACATACTGATTTAAAATTGTTTACTTTTAAAAAATGTTTTAATATTATTTCTTTTTAACGTCTAACATTTTTATTTTAATGATACAATTTGCAATAGTTCTTGATTAATTTTTGCGATTATCACAGAAGCTTAAAAGCACTTAAGTTTTTTTTTGTAAGTTTTGACAGCTGGAAAGCCTGGAAGAGGGATTTGCATTTGCTCTGCACTGGGTCTCAATAATAATGCATCAGCATTGGGGACCTGGCTGCTGCTGCAAGGATGTGCAGTCAGAAGAGATACAATGGTCTCATTGAAACCAACTGAATATTGATAGGGCCTAGGCAGAGTGGATGTGGAAAGGATGTTTCCAATAGTGAGAGAGCACGAATCACAACATTAACGGATGTATTAGTGACATTGGTAAGAGATGTTGCTTTGGTATTGTAGCAAGTGCAGCAACCTGACTGAAGGGGTTCAAATAAGGGAGTTTTCAAAGTTCAAGCTAAATTTATTATCTAAGTGCATATATGTCACTATAAACAACCCTGAGATTAATTTTCTTGCGGGCATACTTAAGAAACCATAATAGAATCAATGAAAGACCGCACCAACTCAGGCACTCAACTACCGGGCAAAAGGCAACAAACAGTACAAATACAAAATGAATGAAATAATAATAATAATAAATAAATAAATATCAACAATATGAATTGTCCATAGGTTGTGGCAACATTTCAAAGATGGGGCAAGTCAAGTTGAGTGAAGTTATCCCCATTGGTTCAAGAGCCTGATGGTTGAGGGTTAATAACTGTTCCTGAGCCTGGTAGTGAGAGTCCTGAGGCTCCTGTGCCTTTTCCTGATGGCAGCGGTGATGTGAATGGTGGACGTCCTTGATGATGGATGCTGCTTTCCTGTGATAACATGCAGATGTGCTCAATGGTGGGGAGAGCTTTAGCCGGGATGGCCATTCCAGATAGATGGACACTTATTTTGGAAGGCTTCAACACATTTGGAGGAAAACAATACTGAAGATGGTTTAGGAGCTTGTAAGGAAGGTAGGGTCAAGGCCTGGTTTGTTCGACAAAAGTTCTGATGCTAGATTTGAAGATGGAAGGGAAAATACTTGAACGATCATGGGGACTGAGAAGGATGTTGGAAGGTCGGGAAGACTGAAGGGGTGAGTAATGTGCGCTATTGATAAAAGGAACTCATGGCATCATGAAGTGACTGGAAATAAGCTGGAAAATAATTGCAAGATCAGAATAAGAGCATGAGGGTCATGAGTTTTGGTCAGCAGGCTAGGGGAAGGGAAGGAAGCAGCTCATCAACAGACAGAATCTTTGTGACAAAGAAATCTATGAGGTCTTTATACTTTTCATTGAAACACAATAAAGTACTGTGCAAAAGTCTTAGGAAAGTCGCTGCGTTCAAATGGTCTCTCCCACTCACTCAATACTGGCCTGCAGACAACAGATGTCAGAGCGCTAGACTGAGCTGAGCTGAACTGAATCTGCCCAGACCCTTTCGATTCTGAGTTTTTCCATTCGTTTTTCTTTTCTATTTTGACATTTGCGCGATTTGTTTTTTTTTTGCACATGGAGGGAGTTGATGTTTTTCTTTCAACGGGTTTCAGAGTTTTCTTTGTTTTGTGGTTGTCTGTGGGAAGATGAATCTCAGGGTTGTATACTGCATACATACTTTGATAATAAATTTACTTTGAATCTTTGGCTCACACACATAGCTAGGGTGCCTAAGACCTTTGCACAGTACTGTATTTGTCCATGTGGAGCAGACAGCAAGTTTGTAAATCTGGTGGGGTAAAGGATATTGACAACGGTAGTGCCAGGTGCAGACACACCCAGCCCTGAGAAACCCAGCAAGGTCATTTGATTTCAAACAATTGGTTTATTGATTACATTATTTCTCTCTGATGCTTCCTGCTCCCTTCCCCTCTCCCCAACCATGATTCCCATGTCCCTGCCCCATTCCCACTCTCAGTCCACAATAAGAGACCCATATCAGAATCAGAATTATCATCACTCACATATGCCAATGAAACTTGTTTTTTTTTTGTAGCAGCAGCAATACATAAAATTACCATAGTATTACTGAAAAGTCTTGGACATCCTAGCTCTAAAAGACCATAAGATAAAGGAGCAGAATTAGTCCATTTGACCCATTGACTCTGCTCTACCATTTCATCATGGCCAATCCACTTTCCCTCTCAGCCCCAATCTCCTGCCTTCATCTCCTCCCCGTATCCCTTCATGCCATGACTAATCAAGAATCTATCAACCTCTGCCTTAAATATACCCAATGACTTGGCCTCCACAACTGCCTGTGGCAATGAATTCCACAGATTCACCACTCTCAGGTTAAAGAAATTTCTCCTCATCTCCATTCTAAAAGGATGCCCCTTAATTCTGAGGCTGTGTCCTCTGGTCTTAGATTCGCCCACTAAAGGAATCATCCTCTCCATATCCACTCTACTGAGGTCTTTCAACATTCAATAGGTTTCAATGAGGTCACCTCTCATTCTTCTGAATTCCAGTGAGTAGAGACCCAGAGCCATCAAATGCTCCTCATAACAAAGCCTTTCAATCCTATAATCATGTTTGTGAGCCTCCTTTGAACCCTCTACAGCATCTGCACATCTTTGTTAGATAAGGGCTTAAAACCGTTGACAATACCCCATGTGAGGCCTCACCGGTGCTTTATAAAGTCTCAACATTACATCCTTGCTTTTATATTCTAGTCCTCTCGAAATGAATGCTAACATCGCATTTACCTTCTTCATTACTGACTCAACATGCAAATTAACCTTTAGGAAATCCTACACAAGGACTCCGAAGTTCCTTTGCACCTCGTTTTTAAAAATTTTCCCTCCACTTAGAAAATAATCTATGCTTTTATTTCTTCTACAAAAACTGACTATACACTTCCCGAATTGTATTCAATCTGCCACTTTTTGCCCGTTCTCCCAAGTCTTTCCATAGCCTCTCTACTTCCTCGAAACTACCCACTTCTCCACTTATCTTCGTATCATTCACAAACTTGGTCACAAAGTCATCAAGTCTGTCATTCAAATCATTGACATATAACATGAAAAGCAGTCACAACACAGACCCCTTTGGAACACCACTAGTCACCGGCAGCCAACAAGAAAAGGCTCCCTTTATTACCACTCTGCCTCCTGCCAATCAGCCAATGTTCTATCCATGCTAGTATCTTTCCTGTAATACCAAGAGTTCTTAACTTGTTAAGTAGCCTCATGTGTGGCACCTTGCCAAAGGCCTTCTGAGAATCCAAGTACACAACATCCACAGACACTCCTTCGTCTATCCTGCTTGATAGTTGTCCAAAGGATTCCAACAGATCTGTCATGCCATTTTTGCTCTGCTGTCATCCCTGCAAGAGTTCTTTTCCAATCAAGAGATCCTCTCTCATCATGGCCAATCCACTTTCCCTCTCAGCCCCAATTTCCTGCCTTCATCTCCTCCCCATCTCATCCTCTCTCAGCTCCTCTCTCATGCCTCTGTAATTCTCTTTACTCCAATACTGATACATCTGACTTCAGCTTCTTTACAAATTGCAGGGTGAATTTGATCACAATATGATCACTGGCCCTTAAGGGTTCCTTCATCTTAAGCTCTTTCTTCAATTCGTGGTTCATTGGAAAACACCCAATCCAGAATAGCTAATCCCCTAGTGGGCTCAACCACGAGCTGCTCGAGAAAACCACCTTGTAGTCATTCTGGAAATTCCTCCTCTTAGAATCCAGCACCAAACTGATTTTCCCAATCTACAAGCATATTGAAATCCCCCATGACTATTGTAACATTGCCCTTTTGGCATGCATTTCCTACCTCTCATTGGAATTTGTAGACCCCATATATATATGCTTAAGACTTTGGCTATATACTGTATATAGATACGTTGTGGGGAGGCAGCAGAAAAAATGTTGAAGGCAACAGGGAGATTTACCTTTGCAGTTCAGGACATTTATTTCCCTGCAATAATGTGACCCAACAGTACTTTCTGTGTTCCAGCTAGATCTCATAGGGTCATTGAGTCGTACAGCATGGAAACAGGCTCTTTGGCTTTTTGAGTCTGTGCGAACCATCAAACACTCATAATAAATAAAAACTAATAGCAGCTTCTAAAATCTCTTCATAAACCACGTAGGAATTATGAATTAATTCCTAAAAAGCATCACATTAATAAGACAAATTTGGTCAACCACCATTAAAGCTGCACATGTTCAGTCATGATTGCCAGATTCTCATTAGAAGAAGCTGGCGGAGAAGGGAACTGCAAACTCTGACAATACATTGTTGTACTGTGCTATATTTCACCCACCTCATACATTATTGTATTAAGATTCTGCTGTCCTGCACTATGTTTCTTGTTCCCACTTTCTTTCCGTTGTTCTTTGAGATCAGTCAGAAGTTTAAATACCTGCAAATTCAGAATGAAAAAGTAGTCATGGGTGCACAGTCAGCGCCAAGTTTCAAATATTGATATTACAGGGATATTTCAGTATCTCAGCAAGAGAGCTGTTTCCACGGGGCATGCAAACACAGTACTGTATTACAAGCAAAGACAGACTTGTATTTATCTTCTTACTGGGATTAAGGAAGACTTACTTCCATTCTGACTTTGTGGTTTCTGAGGTGAGAACTGCACACCCTGTCACAGATGGGCAAGTGACAGCTGTCAGGGTGGGCAGATGGTGAGATGGTCTGTTCTTTTCATTGTTTACACAAGGCCTCTTTACACCCCTGATGCATGGCTTCAAAAGTTCTCAGCACCATCCCAAACGCTCCTTCTCCACTTTGCTATGAAGTCAGTACAGATATTACAGACAGTACCATAATCTATGTTGGTGATCCTATGTAATATCGAGGCTTTACTGCCTGTAACATCTTTTGAATAGGACTTTAAAATAAGATCCAACCTGCTTTCTTCTGTAGACATAAAAGATCCCGTACAGTCATATAACAACTCTCGCAAGCCTTTGTAATTCCTAAATTGCTCTCAACTATTGCAGGAGTTCTGAGTCAATTAATTTAAATAAAGGGTAGCTAATTGCACCCAACAAGCTCCCATATTCAGCCCCATGATAAGAACAGAAATCCATTGAAGTCACATTGATCAAAGGCATGAGGAAAAGTCCCTTCTAGGTGGCAGATTGGACCATATTTTAAGGTCTTGCTCCAAAGAAGTTACAGGAAACACACGTTTAGTACTGCACAGGATTGCCAGCATCAATTTTGGTGCCTACTCTCTGGGTGGCATTTGATTCAGAATCAAAAATGCTAACATCTGAACAAATGCATTTGAACTGGCATGCCTGCAATGGGCTGTTCTTTACTGATCGGGCAGAATCGCCACTTTTGTATGAGTGAACTCCATGCTTAATTATGGATAATTAATACTTATTCATTAAAAAATATTAATGCTCTCAGGAAAATATTTAATGAGCGTATCAAAGTGTAGACTGTAATAACTTACGCACTTTTGTTATTAGGCAGGATTAAAAAAACTTGATGTATACATTTTAATTGAAATGGAAAATTAACAACTTACCTCATAATTACTTAGCATTGCAGCATTTGCATCTTTTCTGAAATAGATAAATAATATATCAGCAAGCTTTAGATTTTTGAATTGCATTGCTTGAAGAGTCTAAAAGTGACCTGAGTTGTTAAGAGTGGAGGTTAGTATTATCTGGGGAGAAGAATATTGGAATGCCAGTTGGGATTTCAACAATATGAGGGAAAAGAATTGTAAGGAGGCTGTTCAGTGCCATCAGCAACAGGATTAAGGCAAGGAAATTTGTAAGTAAGGGCAGCAAAAGCAGAAGGAGAATACATTAGGTGAATTAGGTGAATAGTGGAGAATAGGCATGGAGATGGCATTCATCCTCCCATGTAGGTAAATCTATCTTGTTCAAATAAACTACATTAGGAAGCTCCACCGGGGCCCCACCATCCCGCGTTCCTGCTGTGCATGCTTTCAGTGTATCCTTGTTTCACCCCACAAACACAATCTGTCTGGTGTCATGGCAGCCGGCCCGACAGAAGCTGGAACAGCCATATGTCTGCTGAAAAACAAGGCCACTCGAGCAGATGGCATCCCTGCTGAAGTTCTAAAATCTGGCAGACGAAAACTTCTAGCAGAAGTCAACAACCCTATTGGCCTCATCTGCAAAGGGGAGAGTATTCCTAGAGATCTCAGACACAACATAATCATGACCATCAGCAATATAAACCTGTAAATGGCTTCCCCTGGGCCAATGTCTCCAGCACTGAGGCTCCAGGAGCTCAAACGGGCAGGCCACATTAATTACATGCCAGGCACTTAACTCACAAACCAGGCTCTTTCCTCAGTTCTGTCATGTCAAGAGATATCTAGGAGAACAAATAATCAGCTTCAGATTATTTCCAAAGCCTTCATGGGAGAAAAAATGTAACATTCTCACCAACTCAAAGGAATACTAAACCCATGACTGCCAAAGTAGAGATGAAACAACCTAGAAGACACTAAGTACCTCAAATTACCTCAAAGAAAACACAGAGTATGCAAGTTCAAAGTAAATGCATTATCGAGTACATACAGGATTCCAGTTAATTGAACCACTGGTTAACTGGGGCAGCTGCTTATTTGAGACAACTAAGGGATAAAAACTAATGGAAAAATAACCAAGATTCCTTTAGAATATTTGGGACAATATGCCGCTTAATTAGGGCAGTAGACTGCTCCCAAACGGTGTCAGACGTGTGCACTTGTGTGGCAATTAGATACTACACTGTGCTTACAGCGAATAGTTTTTAAAGAGCATCAGTTGTTTGTGCTTGTGTTCAAAAAACAGTGAATTTTGTCACTGATAGTTGGTGAGAAATAAGCGGGAAGATATTTCAGAACTTCTTTGCTCACCGCAATTTCAAGCATTGTAGGTTTGCAGATGCCAGAAACTGCCAGGAGTGAAAATGAAATAATTCCACTGCTTCAACAAGTTAGGCACTACGAAGAATTTGAAGGTATCGACAATCATCTTGAATGTTACAATGAAAATGAAGATCTGGAGGACGCAATTGTTGAAAGCATTGGATGAAGCCAGTCCATTATCTACACTAGGTGTTTGCGCTGGTTTTGTTTAATTAGTTAATCAAAAGAACGTACCTGCATTCACTGGATGAATCCTGTCAATAACTATTAAGAACTTATATAGTTTTAAAGCACTGTAGTAGGATTGATAGTGTTCTAATTTGTATTGTAATTCATTTAAATACGTAATTTCTCAGTTAAATGGTAGTTTGTCTTTTTTTTATATAAATACCTTTTTTAAACTACTTCCATGAAATTTTGCTTAATTGGGGCAGCCGCTTAAATGTTAAATGGGCCAAAATGTACTGGTGCCAATGTGGCCCAATTAACTGGAATCAATTGTATATGTTAGCAAATACAACTCTAAGATGCATTTCCTTTTGGGCATTCACAGTAGAGACAAAGAAACACCATAGAATCAAAGAAAAATCACACACAACAGGATAGACAAACAACCCATTGCAAAAGATAGATTTATAGATAGACAGAATAGCATTATGTGCCAAGATGGTGCCAGCATACATCAGCAATTCTCTGCGGGCTGCAGGAAGTTGTACCTGTTTTCCCTCTTAAATATACTCCTTTTGAACTACTTTCACTGCAATCCGCAGCGTGTAAATTTCCTCTTTAACAATGGACTATGAAATTACATCAAAGATTTTCAGATCTCACACTCAACAGTTAAATGTGGAGCAGGTAAGTGCAACACCTTTAAGGATCAACGCTATGGCTAAAGACACATCAGGAGAGGCAGGATTCAAACCAGGCTGAAGCACAGGGGAATGAGGCCTCCCCCACCGAGCATCTTGTTGGCAAACGTACAGACACTTGAAAATAAGACTGATGATCTCAGGGCAAGGCTGCTGGATTAGAGGCAGATGAGGCCTCAATTGCTTGTTGCATTGAGACTTGGTTAACAGCAAACGTGCCTGACATAGCGATCCAACCAGAAGATTTTACAACTTTAAGAATGGATCAAACCTTGAATTCTGGTAAGGAGAAAGGTGGCGGAGTATGCTTTTTAGTTCAATTCTCATTGGTGCACAGATGTTAGGGTTATGTCAACTTCTTTTTCCCCTGACTTACAACAACTAATGAATGAATGCAGACAATTCTACTTGCCTCGGGAGTTCTCATCTGCGATCCTGACTGCAGTTTACATACCACCAAGCACCAATTATAAGAAAGCACTCGCAAAACCACATGATGCTGTCTGTAAACAAGAAAAAGCCCATCCCAACGAATTTCAAATGATAGTCAGCGACTTTAACCAGGCCTGTTTGAAGAAAACTCTGCCCAATTATTACTAGCACATAACCTGTTGCACCCAAAGTCCCAGCATACTAGACCACCGCTACACTATGATAAGGAATTGTTACAAGATTTCAATAATGATCAGAGGCACAGAGAGATCTGTATTTACCGACAAGTACCTTAATTGTCTAAATTAACAAGTATGTGAATCCATACACTAAGTACCTTGTGTGCACACCAACTAAGTTTTCCCGACTTTCCATGAACAATCAAAGAACAGAAAAGATATTACCAGTTGAAAATGACTTTCTGCTGCTGGCCACATGTTCCTCGTAGTTCAATTTCAAATCTCCATGTGCCCATGGAGCACCTCACACCCGCGACAGTTGTTCTGACAGAGTTACCACTGCCAGCAGACTTGAAGCGTCTGCTTTTATATCCATTTCTTACCAATTCAAGTATTTCATTCCAATGTCATGTGACTGACCTTTAACACCTTTTTATTGGCTCTGCTCCAGGCCAGCACCCATTTGTTGCCCTCTTCCCGGCAAGTGACAATTGGTAATTTATGGCTTTGCCCTCAATCAGATTGAATCGCACAGACCAACATTCACAAACCTGCATGCTATATTCAACCAAAGAAAACCTCACAAGTAACTTATTTGGAAATTATCCCCAGTTCAGCAGATTACATGAGGCATTACGGTGTCTTCTTTAAAACACTGATCAAGCCAAGCAACTAAGACACAAAATGAAGGACATAAAACAGTTCCACAAAATGGCATCTCCAAGAAAATGGCAGGAACAAAGACAATTGGTCTGTCTGCTTCCACCGTCCTTGATTCACTTGAATTCACCCACTTACAGACTGCAGTTCTTTCAGGCCAACAGAACGCCTATTGTTCTTTTGTTGGACGGCATATTGGTAAGTTGGATCATTTGGTTGTCTGCATACAGACAGAGCTTAAAGAGCAAGGCTCCAGAGATCAAGACAACTAAAGAGGTGGTCGTGGGAGGCTGAGGAACAGTTACAGGATTGCCTTGATTCAGTGGACTGGGTCATGTTCAAGAACTCATCTGAGGACCTGTATGACTACACCAGGGTCGTTACAGACTTTATTAAAACAACTGTGGATGAGTGTGTCCACACAAAATCCTTCAGGGTTTTCACCAACAGAAGCCCAGATGAACTATGAAATCTGGAATCTGCTGACAGCCAGATCAGAGGCTTTCAGGTTTGGAGATCAAGAACGCCGTAAGAGGTGCAAGCATGATCCCCGGAAAGCCATCTCTCAGGCAACGTGGAGATTCCTGACGACTGGAATCAATGAGGGATACTCGACAACTGTGGCAGGTTTTCAATGCCGTAACCTCCTACAAAGTTAAATCTTGCGACATAGGGGACAGCAGAGCTTTACTTCCAGATGAGCTCTACGGTCACTTTGACCACCGGAACAGGGAGGAACGAACCATCACGCACCATGATGATCCTTTGGTCTCAGTATTTGAAGATGATGTGCAGGGTGCCTTCGAGAGAGTGAATCTAGGGAAAGCATCCAGTCCAGAGAGAGTACCTGGTTGAGGACTTACGACCTGTGCTGACCAACTGGCTGCTGTATTCACAGTTATCTTCAACCTCTCACTCCAGCAGTGGGTGCTACCCAGCTGCTTCAAGCAGGCTTCAATTGTACCGGTGCCCAAGAGAACATAGTAACTGGACTAAATCGTGGGATTGAGTTTAAGAGCCAAAAGGTAATGTTGCAGCTATACAGGACTCTGGTCAGATCCCACTTGGAGTACTGTGCTCATTTCTGGTCGCCTCACTACAGGAAGAACGTGGAAACCATAAAAAGAGTGCAGAGGAGATCTACAAGGATTTTGCCTTATGAGAATAGGTTGAGTGAACTCGGCTTTTCTCCTTGGAGCGACGGAGGATGTGAGGTGACCTGATAGAAGTGTAAAAGATAATGAGAGGCATTGATCATGTCAATAGTCAGAGGCTTTTCCCTAGGGCTGAAATGGCTAGCACGAGAGGGCATAGCTTTAAAGTGCTTGGAAGTAGGTACAGAGGAGATGTCAGGGGTAAATTTTTACCCAGAGAGTGGTGGGTGCATGGAATGGGCTGCCAGCGGCGGCGGTGGAGGTGGAAACGATAGGGTCTTTTAAGAGACTCCTGGATGGCTACATGGAGATCAGAAAAATAGAGGGATATGGGTAAAGTCTAGGTAGTTCTAAGGTAGGGACGTGTTTGGCACAGCTTTGTGGGCTGAAAGGCCTGTATCGTGCTGTATGTTTTCTATGTTTCCATGTAAATAACTATGCCCAGTGGCATTTACATCTACAGTGTTGGTGTTTTGAGAGGCTGGTTTTGAAGTATATTACCTCCTGCCTGAAAGATCCCTTATATTTCCACTTTATCTAAGCCCTTTAATATTCAGTGCATTTCAATGAAATCCTTCCTCGTCCTTCTAAACTCCAGTGAGAAAAGGTCCACTTCCTCCGGACCCTGTCCAATACTGGCACAGCCTTCCTTAGATATGCCTTACAAGGCGCTGATTGGAAGTCTGTGCGGGGCACCACCCCTTGCACAGACACTAGAGCAATGTGTGGTTAAGTACCTTGCTCAAGGACACAAACATGCTGCCACAGCTGAGGCTCGAACTAGCAACCTTCAGATCACTAGACGAATGCCTTAACCATTTGGCCACGTACCCAGCACATGAATATGCCCGACGCAGGCCTCTCATGGTCTGAGTCGACGTTCCTTCCCTCTCTTCCTTAGATATGAGGCTCAAAACTGCCCACAATAATCTAAATGTGGTCCGACCAATAATTATGTTGAGACTAATGGCTCAGCATTACATTCTTGCTTTTATATTCTGGTCCTCTTGAAATGAATGCGAGCATTGCATTTGCCTTCTTTGCTATTGACTCAAACTGCAAGTTATCTTTTAAGGAATCCAGTTTTAGAACTCCCAAGCCCCTCTGCAGCTCCAACTTCTGAATTGTCTCTCCACTTAACAAGTATTCCATGCCTTTACTTCACTTAGTGAACTCCAGACCATACATTTTCCTACATCATATTTCATCTGCCACATCTTTGCCCATCCTTTCAACTTGTTAAGGTCCTTCTGCAGACTCCCTACTCCTTTAAAACTACCAGCTTCTCCACCTCCCTTTCTATCAGCTACAAACTTGGTCACAAAGCCATTAATTCTATCAAGATCATTAACATACAACACAAAAAATAGTATACACAAAACCGACTCCTGCGGAACACCACTGGTCATCGGCAGTGAACCAGAAAAGGCCTGTTTTATTTCCACTCTTTGCCTTCTGCCAGTCAGCCAATCTTCTAAAAATGTTAGTATCTTTCCTGCAATACCATGGGCTCCTATCTTGTTTAGCAATCTCTTGCATCATCCTGTCAAAGTCTTCTGATAATTTGAATAAACAACACACACTGGCTGTCCTTTGACTTTCCTGTGTATTACTTCTTCCAATAATTCCACCAGATTTGTCAGGCATATCCCCACCCCCCAAGGAAAACGTAATGCCTTCGGCCAATTTCACCACGTGCTTCCAAGTATCCCGAAACCATATCCGTCATAAAATCTTACCAACCACTGACGTTGGGCTAAGCGGCTTATAAATTCTTGCCTTCTGCCTCCCTCCCTTCTTTAACAGTGGAGAGACATCTGCAATTTTCCATCCTCCAGAACCATTCGGCTCTATAGAGTAGTAATTCTTGAAATCACTACCAATGGCTCCACAGTCTTTTCAGCTACATCTTTCAGAGACCTAGGATGTTGTCCAAAAGGCCCAGGTGACTTTATCCACCTTCAGACCTTTAAGCTTCCCAAGCACCTTCTCCTTAGTAATAGCAACTACATTTACTGCTACTCCCTGACATTCTCGAATTTCCGGCATGTTGCTGGTGTCTTTCATATTGACGATTTGCGCAAATTATTTATTCAGTTCATCTGCCATTTCTTTTTTCCTCAAACTACCTCTCCAGCAACATTTTCCAGTGAACCGATACCCCTTACTTCCCGTAGACTGGGAGGATCAGACTGCCAGAATACTGATGGGAAGAGGTAAAAGAGTAGCATTTAAGAAGCATTAGACACATGAATACGTAAGCATTGGAGGAATAGGGATCATCTGCAGGCAGAAGAGATGTAATTTTATTTGGCATTCTGTTTGGCACACACATAAGCCAAAGGGCCTGTTCCTGTGCTATACTATTCAATGTTCTATGTTCTATTATGGTGAAATATGGAGCTAACGGCATCATACAAGTTATTTTTAGGGTGCTAGATCAATATTTAACAGGACTGCAGAAAATAGAGTAATGACCATCAATCAAGTAAGGGACCACAGTATTGTAACAGACAAAGATTGATTTCATTGGTATCATATTGATGAATGGGGGTGGATGATGTTCTAGATGCCACCAGTAGATGGCGACTGAATCACACAAATCAGTTTTCTCTGTGCTGAAATTGGATATATGAACCAGCATACGGCGACGAAACCGGATATATGAACCAGCATACGGCGACGAAACCGGATATATGAACCAGAATATGGCGACGAAATTGGATATATGAACCAGCATACAGCAACGAAACCGGATATATGAACCAGCATACGGCGACGAAACCGGATATATGAACCAGCATACGGCGACGAAACTGGATATATGAACCAGCATACGGTGACGAAACTGGATATATGAACCTGCATACGGTGATGAAATTGGATATATGAACCAGCATACAGCGATGAAACCGGATATATGAACCAGCATACGGTGATGAAACTGTAATTATGAACCAGCATACGGCGACGAAACCGGATATATGAACCAGCATACGACGATGAAACCGGATATACGAACCAGCATACGGCGATGAGATTGGATATATGAACCAGCATACGGCAACGAAACCGGATATATGAACCAGCATACGGCGACGAAACCGGATATATGAACCAGCATACGACGATGAAACCGGATATACGAACCAGCATACGGCGATGAGATTGGATATATGAACCAGCATACGGCGACGAAACCGGATATATGAACCAGCATACGGCGACGAAACCGGATATATGAACCAGCATACGGTGATGAAATTGGATATATGAACCAGCATACGGCGACGAAACCGGATATATGAACCAGCATACGGCGACGAAACCGGATATATGAACCAGCATACGGTGATGAAATTGGATATATGAACCAGCATACGGCGACGAAACCGGATATATGAACCAGCATACGGTGATGAAACTGTAATTATGAACCAGCATGCGGCGATGAAACTGTAATTATGAACCAGCATACGGCGATGAAATTGGATATATGAACCAGCATACGGCGACGAAACCGGATATATGAACCAGCATACGGTGATGAAATTGGATATATGAACCAGCATACGGCGACGAAACCGGATATATGAACCAGCATACGGCGACGAAACCGGATATATGAACCAGCATACGACGATGAAACCGGATATATGAACCAGCATACGGCGATGAAATTGGATATATGAACCAGCATACGGCAACGAAACCGGATGTATGAACCAGCAGACGGCGATGAAACCGGATATATGAACCAGCATACAACGATGAAAATACACTTTTAAATTCTCTGCTTGATCTTTGATTCCTATTTTTGCATAATTTTGGGTTCAAAAAAAAAACCCTCCGAAAACTCACTATAACAATGAATGCGTAATAAATTTCTTTTCACAGAAAGCCCCCCAAAACATAGAAGTAGGCCATCAGGCCCCTCAAGCCTGCCCTGTCATTTATTTTGATCATGTCTGATCAATTCTGACCTCCTCTTCCATGCCCTTTCACCATCACCCTCAATTCCACAACCTTTCACATATTTATCAAATTGCCACATTGCATAAATTGACAATTTATCAAATCATCATTGTAAACACATGACACCTTGCCAAAAATATAGTTGCAAGAAAAAGTTTGTAAACTCTTTGCAATTCCTAGTTCTTGGCATTAAATATACATAAAATGTGGTCTTATCTTCATCTATGATTATGAAGACACGTAGTCCTCTTTTTATTGTCATTTAGTAACGCATGCATTAAGAAATGATACATTATTTCCTCCAGTGTGATATCACAAAGCACAGGACAGACCAAGACTGAAAAAACTGACAAAACCACATAATTATAACATATAGTTACAAACAGTGTAACAATACCATAACTTGATGAAGAAGTCCCTGAGCACAGTAAAGTTCAAAGTTTCTCAAATGTCCCACATCTCACGCGGACGGGAGAAGGAAGAAAAACTCTCCCTGCCATGCCGACTACAATCCGACTCTGAGTCATCCGAAAACTTCGAGCTCTGATCAGCTCTCCGACACTGAGTACTGAGCACCATCTCTGTCTGAACGATTCGACCTCCTTCTCGGTCGCCAAAAGCAGGCAAGGCCGGGGATTTTGAGGCCTACCCTCCAAAAGATTCCCAACCACACAGTAACGACAGCAGCGAACGAGCGTTTCAGAAATTTCTCCAGATGTTCCTCTGTGCTTTCACATCCATTCTCCATCCAATCAGAATTGTCCACAACCCCTATTTAACAGATATGATATCATTTTCACCGGAGAGCTGTGCACGCACAGCAATCTTCTCCTCCTGCTGACTCAATAATAGGTCACAATAATAGATAAACACAATCTGCCTAAACCAATAACACACAATTATTTCTTCTTGTCAACACTGAGTATACTATTTGAATGATCACAGTCTAGGTTCATGTTAACCTCCAGGGCAATGCCTTCTACAAAAGCTATTTGGAATCAGGTGTTCGAATCAATGAGATGAGATTGAAGGTGTGGATTGTAGAGCTACCCTGCCTTATAAAAAGACACACAAAGTCAGGTTACTGATAGAGCCGGCTCTTCTCAGGAAAGATCTATTTATGTGCACCATGCCTCGATCAAAACAACTTTCAGAACACCATAGAAGAATTGCAGAGATGTATGAAGCTGGAAAAGGCTACAAAAGCATTTCTAAAGACCTGGGTATTCATCAGTCCATAGTAAGAGAAATTGTCTACAAATAGAGGGAATTCAGTACTGTTGCTACTCTCCCTCAGAGGAGGCATCCTGCAAAGATCACAACAAAAGCACAACGTGCAATGCTGAAGGAGATGAAAAAGAACCCAAAGGTAACAGCAAAAGGCCTGCAGAAATCTCTAGAGCTTGCTAAAGTCTTTGTTCATGTGTCCACTATAAGAAAATCGCTGAACAAGAATGGTGTTCATGGAAGACCACCATGGAGGAAACCACTGCTCTCCAAAAAAAAAACATTGCTGTATGTCTCAAGGGTGCAAAAGACCACTTGGATGTTCCACAATGCTTCTGGGACAATGTTCGTTTGACAGGCGAGACAAAATTTTAACTTTTTGGCAGAAATGCACATGCTGGGAGGGAAAAGAGCACTGCACACCAACACCAAAACCTCATCCCATCTGTGAAGCATGGTGGAAGGAACATCAAGGCTTGGGGCTGTTTTGCTGCCTCAGGGCTTGAACAGCTTGCATCATAGAGGGAACAAGGAATTTAAAGTCGTATCAAGACATTTTACAGGAGAATGTCAGGGTAGCAGTCTGTCTCCTGAAGCTTAACAGAAGTTGGAGGATGCAACAAGACAATGATCTGAAACACAAGAGTAAATCAACAACACAATAGTTTAAAAAGAAACTTCATGTTTTGGAATGGCCAAGTCAGAGTCCAGATATTAAC
Organism: Mobula hypostoma; assembly: GCF_963921235.1. NCBI lineage: Eukaryota > Metazoa > Chordata > Chondrichthyes > Myliobatiformes > Myliobatidae > Mobula > Mobula hypostoma. The sequence continues at coordinate 29,298,934 of NC_086119.1, read as the reverse complement.
CCAACTGAGATGCTGTGGCACGACCTGAAGAGGGCTGTTCATTCCTAAAATTCCTCCTTGCTGTTGTGCAAGCCTGATCAGCAGCTACAGAAAACGTTTGGTGGAGGTTATTGCTGCGAGAGGAGGTTCTACCAGTGAATAAATACAAGGGTTCACATACTTTTCCAGCCTGGACTGTGAATGATTAAACAATGTGTTCGATAAGGACATGAAAAGTACAGTTGATTGTGTATTATTAGTTTAGGCAGATTGTGTTTGTCTATTATTGTGATTCAGATGAAGATCAGACCACATTTTATGAGTGATTAATGCAGAAAACCAGGTAACTGCAAAGGGCTCACAAACCTTTTCTTGTAAACTGTATATAAAGGAATGTAAACATAAAGGCACATTGCAGGAATTGTTTACTTGTTCCTGTGCAGCACACCATACCATTCTCTGAAACAGTGCCACTGGGAGTTTCCTGTCAGTAAAGTTCCTCTTCAGGCTAAAGGACTTTCCAAGGTGTCAAGGAGTTACTAAGCATGTTTCTACTTTTTCCACAAACATCATGTGTCCCTGAACACATTGTTTCAGATGACCTTTGAATCAGAACTGGGGTTATTAGTACCGTCTTTTGTGACGTAAAACTTGTTATTTCGTGGCAGCTGTATAGTGCAAAACCACAATATTACTAAGCTACTAAGTAAATAGTGCAGGCAAAAGGGAGTTCATGGACTGTTCAGGAGCCTGATGCCAGAGACAGAGATGCGGTTCCTGGGTCACAGAGTGTGTCTCCTCCCTGACAGCAGTAACAGGAAGGTAGCGTGTCCCAGTTGATCAGGGGTCTTCGTGATGGATGCCACCTCCGCAAAGCATGAAGATATCCTCAATGGTGAGGAGGGTCATGCAGAAGATGCTTCATCGGAGCCTCCATATCTGACTGAGATGCAACCAGATAGAATACACTCCACTATACAGCTGTAGAAATTTGCAAGCCCTTGGTGACATATCAAACATCTTTAAACACCAAATGAAGTACAGTGGATGTCACGTGATTGCATCTTGCGCTGACCCCCCCCCCCCAATGAGGACAGGTGCATGTTCCTCCTATTCCTAACGTCCACAATGACTTCTTTCATCTTGAAGATGTTGAGTGTCAGGTTCACACACAAAATGCTGAGTTCCTCCAGCATTTTGTGTGTGTTGCTCGGATTTCCAGCATCTGCAGATTTTCCCTTGTTTGAGTGCGAGGTTGTTGTTGTGACACCACTCACCCAGGTGATCCATCTCACACCTGCGCACCTCCTCATTGCCATCTGAGATTTTACCAACAACTGTGGTGTCAGCTGTGAATTAAAAAAATAGCATTCGGGATGTACATTTATGAGTGTAGAGCAGTGGGCTAAGCATGGATCCTTGAGGTGCCCTGTATTCAATTGAATTGACTTTATTACTTACATCCTTCATATACATGAGTAAAAATCTTTATGTTATGTCTCGGTCTAAATGTGCAACTTATAGTAATTTATAATAATTAGCATGTACAACAGGACAGTCAATATACCATAGAAATACAATTATATCAACATGAATTCATCGGTCTGATAGAAGAAGCTGTCCCGAAGACTGTTGGTCCTGGCTTTTATGCTGCGGTACCATTTGTAGTTGGGGTGACCTGGGTCTCCAATGATCCTTCGGGCCCTTTTTACACATCTGTCTTTGTAAGTGTCCCAAATAGCGAGAAGTTCACATCTACAGATGCTCTGCAGAGTCCTGTGATTGAGGTTAGTACAGTTCCCACACCAGGCAGTGATGCAGCCAGTCAGGATGTTCCCAATTGCACCCCTGTAGAAAGTTCTTAGGATTTGGGGGCCCATACCAAACTTCAACCATCTGAGGTAAAAGAGGCACTGTTGTGCCTTTTTCGCCACACAGCCAGTATGTACAGATCATGAGATCCACGATGATGTTTATACCAAGGAGCTGTTCACCTTCTCAAACCCCGATCCATTGATGTCAATAGGGGTTAGCCTGTCTCCATTCCTCCTGTAGTCCACAACCAGCTCCTTCGTTTTTGCGACGTTGAAGAAGAAGTTGTTTTATTGACACCACTGTGTCAGGGTGATGACTTCTTCTCTGTAGACTGCCTCATTATTATTTGAGATTGGGCCAATCAGTGTAGTACCGTCAGCAAATTTATTTAACAGATTGGAGCTGTGGGTGGCGACACAGTCATGAGTATATAGAGAGTAAAGGAGGGGGCCTAGTACACAGCCTTGAGGGGCACCTGTGTTAAGGGTCAGTGGGACAGAGGTGAGGGAGCCCACTCTTACCACGTGCCAGCGATCTGACAGCAAGTCCAGGATCCAGTTACACAAGGTAGGATGAAGGCCGAGGTCTCTGAGCTTCTTGTTGAGCCTGGAGGGAATTATGGTGTTGAATGCTGAAAAGTCCAAGAACAGCATTCTCACATAAGCATCCCTCTTCTCCATGTGTGCAAGGATGGTGTGTAGAGCTGTGGCTACTGCGTCATCTGTCAATCGGTTGTGTCAGTAAGCGAATTGTAGGGGGCCCAGTTTGGGCGGCAGCAAGCTGCAGATTTAGTTCTTGACCAGCCTCTCAAAGCATTTGCTTATTATTGAGGGGAGTGCAAGGACGCCAGTCGTTCAGCCATGTTACCTTAGTCTTTTTAGGTACAGAAACAATGGTGGATATTTTGAAGCAGCAGAGCACTCTACACCGGGAGGGGGAGAGATAAAGTGTAAGGTGGTTCGTCCATCGTCGTCGATGAAGACCTCGACACCATTAGTCACTTTGAGACTGGATGTGGTGTGTCCGAAGATGACTGGTCAGGACAATTCGGGCACGGAATGTCCTGGCACATGTTGGGCAGACACGTGTAGGCATTGCAGTTGTTGCGCTGGTGGCTCTGGACTTGCGCGGCTCGTGTTTATGTTGTACTTCAGCATTGCGCCTTGCTTCGTAAGCTTGACAGCCCTTGTGGGTGAGGCCGCGCCAGGTAGGGCGGTTTTGTGCCAGCGTTTCCCAAGAGGCCGTGTCTATGTCAAATGACTTCAGGGAGGCCTTTAGTGTGTCTTTGTAAAGTTTCTTCTGCCCTCAATGCGAGCATCTTCCAGCAGAGAGTTCCCCAAAAAGGAGCCGATTGGGTTTGCGCTCGTCCGGCATGCAGATGACGTGACCTGCCCACCGGGTCTGTGCTCTCATCAGCAGTGTGTGGACTGATGGCAGACTTGCTCCAGAGAGAGCTTCACTGTCTGGTGCTTTATCTTGCCATCTGATGCCTAATATTCTGCGAAGACAAGGCATATGGAAATGGTTGAGCTGTCTTGCATGCCTTCGATACACAGTCCACGTTTCACAGGCATACAGGAGGGTAGTGAGTACCACGGTTCTATCCTTGACATTCCCATACAGTGGAGCACAGTCTACCGAAAGCAGAACTTGCCTTTGCTATTCTGCAGTTAACTTCTGTAATAGTCACTGCTCGGGAGAGAGTGCTGCCAAGGTCAGTAAACTGGTCCATTGCCTGTAGTTTCTGTCATTTGACTGTGATTTTCAGTTCTGTATACGGTGCATGACTTCAGTCTTCCAAAGTTGTCACAAGCCATGGAGAATTTTTCCATATTGACTTGCATCTCTGGCTCCGAGCCAGCATACAGGGCGCAGTCATCGGCAAAGAGGAAGTCTCTCAGAACAGTCTCCTTCCCTTTGGTAACAGCTTGAAGTCTCCTCAAGTTGACGAGCTTCCCATCCATTCTGTACTTGAGGCTGATTCCAACATCACTGTCCTGGAAGGCATCATTCAGCATGGCAGTAAACATCATGTTGAACAGTGTGGGTGTGAGCACACAACCCTGTTTGACACCATTGGTGACTGGAAACGCCTCAGAGGACTCTCCGCCGTCCAGCACTCTGCCCATCTTGCCATCATGGAACTGGCGTACTATCTGAATGAATTTGGCGGGGCAGCCGAACTTTGACATGTTCCTCCACAGGCCTTGCCGGCAGACAGTGTCAAAGGCTTTTGTGAGGACAACAAAAGTTGTGTCGAGTTCGCAGTTCTGCTCCTGACACTTCTGAAGTTGGCGCGCCGCAAAAATCATGTCAATAGTCCCACGGCCTTTGTGAAAGCCACACTGTGACTCTGGCAGCAGGCCCAACTCCAGATGAGTGACCAAACGATTTAGCAGGACTCATGCAAGGGTTTTTCCTGCGATGGAGAGCAGCGAGATTCCTCGGTGGTTGTCACATACTTGTTGATTGCCCTTTCTGTTGTAGAGGTGTACGATGGATGCATCTTTAAGTTCCTGAGGAATGGATCCTTGCTTCCAAAAAGACTGGAACAACTCGGTGAGCTTCTCTATAAGTACAGGACCACCGGCTTTGTAGATCTCTGCAGGTATAGCGTCTGCCCCCGGGGCTTTGCCACTGGATAGCTGGCTGACAGCTTCAGTGACTTCGGCTACTACTGGTGGGTCATCCATGGTCAACCGACTGTCATCTATTAACGAGGAGGTGATAAACAAGATTCCCTAGGTTGACATCAACAGCGGGAGAGATAAAAATGTCTGTAAACACACCTATCAGTTGTGGCACACACACTTTGAGTACCTGCCCTGGGATGCCGTCCGGTCCCACAGCCTTGCGACTGTCCACTCGTTGGAAACATCTGCGTACTTCAGCTGAAGGGATGACTAAGTTGCAGGCCTCCTCGGAGGCTCTCTTCAGGGGCTCAGTGTTGGCAGTATCGAATCAAGCATAAAGAATATTTAGCTCATCTGAGAGAGAGGCAGCGATGTTGGAAACTCCATTGAATTTGACTTTGAAGTCTGCGACAGTGTGCAGACCTTGCCATAAGCTGCGTGTGTTGTTGGTGGAGAGTTGTGACTGGATCTTGTTGTTTCATTGCCTTGATGACTTTGCGCAGACTGTAGCTGCATTTCTCGAGTTCCTATGGTCACCAGCGACATTAGCTCTATGTAGCACAGTAAGTGCTACTCGCACGGAACTGTTGATCCAGGGTTTCTGATTTGGATGGACCCTGACCAATTTCTAGGGGACAACATCCTCAATACACTTCCGGATGAAACTCGTGACCCCTTCCGTGAACTCGGAGACATCCTCATCATGGAAGACATTCCAGCTGACGTCATCAAAGCAGTCCTGTAGCATGGAGGCTGATTGGTCGGACCAACAGTGGATGGTTTTAACAATGGGCACCTTTTGTTTCAGCTTTTGTCTGTACCTCGCTATCAGCAAGATGGAAATGATCCGATTTTCCAAGCGGCGGGCGAAGGAGCACTTTATAAGCATTGCGGAAGGGAGAGTAGCAGTAGTTGAGTATGTTACCTCCCCATGTGCTCACCTGGATGTGTTGACAAAACTTCAGAGAGACTTTAGTCAGCGACGTTCTATTAAAGTCACCAGCGACGCTGAAGGCAGCCTCCAGGTACGCAGTCTCCAGGGTGCTGATGATCTCGTACAGTTCCTTGACAGCCAGTAAGTGAGGAGATTTTATCACCAATCTGTACTAGCTGTGGTCTCCTAACGAGGAAGTTGAAGTTCTAGTTGCAGAGAAAGTCACAAAGGCCCAGGTTTAGACAATTGGTGATTATTTGGCTTCCCCCGCCCCCACCCTTTCTTTCCCGTCTTGATGAAAGGTCTCGGCCAGAAAGATTGAGTGTTTATTCCCATCCACGGCTGCTTCCTGACTTGCTGAGTTCCTCCAGCATTTTGTGTGTGTTACTCATGTTACGAGAATACACATAAAATTAAGATGTTTGCTGGCCTGGGCTAGCATCAGTGGCATCAGCAGTTGGTCTGCCACCTGCCCTCAGGGGAAGGAGAGATAAGGAACAATGGAGCAGCGTCTGGAGATGTGTAATGAAGGGATGTGGGAGGGAGAGCTGTCTGGAGCGGCTCCCCCCTTTGAACCCTGAACTGTTTGAAGTGATGGACAGGCGATACCCCAGCAGGGGGATAAAAAGGGACAGGTTCGCTAAGACAGACACACACGCCACCCGAGGTAACGAGACCCTGGAAGCGGTACGCTTCTCACGAGTGGGTGAGAAGTACCAGACAACGACCAGGGTGGAAAGGTACGATCAGCGGGAACCCGGTGTGTGTCCGCCCTTGCCTGGGTGCCGGGTTCACTGCAGAGGATCGACCGCATCTGGAGGAGGGGTCACAGTCGGTGACCTCAGGTGACATCACCAAGGACCCGCCCAAAAGCTGTTTGTGAGCCATCTCGCTGGTCTGTGAGTGAAGCTGTGCTGAATGATGAGTTGTTCCTATTCTATGTCTCTCTTCCCCACCTTGTCCATCGCCATGGCAACGATTACTGCGAACTGAACTACAAACTGGACTGAACTTTGAGTCATTTTGAAATTGGTCATTTACCCCTAGACAACGATAGAGCTTGATTGATGCTGTTATCTTAATTCTGTGCACATGTGTGGTTATCATTGTTGAATTGTTGCATTTATTATCCTTTCGATTACTGTGTTGCTTGTTTCTTTAATAAAACTTTCTTAGTTCTAGTACTCCAGACTCCAACTGAGTGATCCATTTCTGCTGGTTTGGCAACCCAGTTACGGGGTACGTAACATAAGTGGGGTGCTCGTCCGCGATTTTGAACGCTAAATTTGGGACGGAGTAAATTGATTGGGTTAAAATTCCCGAAAGAAAGAAAAGACAAACAGCAGAAATGGAGGTTGAGGAATTTATAAAGGCGCCGACCTTGGAGACATTAGAGGATGCCAGGAAATCGGAATTGATAGCTGTGGCAAAACGGGTGAATCTTGCTAAGGTGAAGTCGACAATGAGGAGAGAGGAGATACACAGAGCTATTGTAGAGCACTATGTATCTAAAGGTGTGTTTCCCCAAGGTGAGCTGGGGGAGGTGTCTATTGAAAAACCTGCTGGAGACGCGGTACAGGTACAGCTTGAAAAACTGAGACTCGAGCACGAGTTCCGGGTACGGCAGTTAGAACACGAAGAGAAGCAGTTAGAAAGGCAGGAGAGAGAGTTAGAAAGGCGGGAGAAAGAGAGAGAGTTAGAAAGGCAGGAGAAAGAGAGAGAGTTAGAAAGGCAGGAGAAAGAGAGAGAGTTAGAAAGGCGGGAGAGAGAGAAAGAGTTAGAAAGGCGGGAGAGAGAGAAAGAGGTAGAAAGGCAAGAGAGAGAAAGACAGTTGGAGAGAGAAGAGAGAGAGAGGGACAGGCAGTTGGAGAGAGAGGAGAAACAGAGGGAAAGGGAATTTGAGCTGGAGAAGTTAAAGATAAGGGCCGAGCAGGGGCTCGTGCCGAACCAAGGTGGAGGGTTCCGGGCGACCCAGGAGGTTAGGCTGGTTCCCCCTTTTGACGATACCGATGTGGATCGGTACTTTCTCCACTTCGAAAAAGTAGCTATAAGTCAGGACTGGCCGAGGGATAAGTGGGTTGTTTTACTTCAGAGTGTACTGAAAGGGAAAGCCCAACAAGCTTACTCCGCTTTATCCGCGGAAGATGCCCAGAAGTATGAGGTGGTGAAGGAGGCCATCCTCGGGATTTATGAGTTGGTCCTGGAGGCATACCGGCAGAGGTTCCGGAATGCGAGGAAGCGGTGGGACCGCACGTATTTGGAGTTTGCTCGCGAGATGCAAACATATTGTGAGCGTTGGTGCGCCTCGAAAGGGGTAGAGGGGGATTATGACAGACTGCTGCAGCTGATTCTGATTGAGCAGTTTAAAGGTTGTGTCCCTGAGGGTATGAGACCCTACCTCGATGAGAAAGAGGCAGCCACGTTAGCCGCAACTGCTAAGTTAGCGGATGAGTATGCGTTGACGCATAAAATGAAGGTTGCCCCGAGTAAAGGCTACCAGAAGGGTAGTCAGGACGGCGGGGAGAGTCCGCCGGAAAAGTCAGAAAGTAAGCCGGGGACTAGTGAAAAGGATAAGGTAGACCGGGAGCAGTCTGGTCGGAAGTCTCCTGGGGTTGTCTGTTATAATTGTGGGAAAGTCGGACACTTTGCGTCCAGGTGCTTTGCCCCAAGGAAGGAGACGGGGAAAGGAAAAGCGGAAATTTTGAATGGCTGTATCGAGCTGTTAAGCGAACCGCTAGGGAAGGACAGGTCTGAAAAAGTCCAGGAAGGGCGCGAGAGGTTTATCTCGGCCAGACTGGTGTCAGTGAAGGAGAGGTTAAAACCAGTTCCAGTGCGGATCTGGAGAGACACGGGAGCGTGTCAGTCACTAATACTGAAGAGTGTATTAGAGTTTAGCTCAGAGACCCAGACTGGGGAGGTAGAGGTCAAAGGTGTTGGGGAAGGGACAGAGTCGGTCCCTTTGCACCAGATACATTTACAGAGCAACCTGGTCTCTGGACTAGTCACGATCGGGGTGAGGTCCGAATTACCGATAAAAGACGTGGAAGTCTTGCTCGGTAATGACATCGCCGGAGGAATCGTGTTCCCAGTCGTGAGATTGACGGGTCAGCCTGCCAGCACGGAGGCCCCGCCCGCGATGGTGAATTTGGCTGAAACATTTCTGCCAACCTTGTATGAGACAGGGTGTAGTGAGATAAGAGGTAGTGAGGGAGCTGGGACGGACGTAGCAGTAGCCAGGAAAGAATTTGTGCAGACGCAGGAGCGAGGCGAGGGGCTGATGGGTTTTGCAGAGACAGCTCTCTCTGACACAGCCTTGACAAGGGAACTAGTAGGCTATTGTGCGGATGAGGAAGTGCTAAGGAAGAAAGGGAAATCAAGGACAGTATCCGCAGATGAGGAGTGGGGGGTGGTGCAAAAGAGTTATGGGGATGAGGTTTTTAACATGGCCCACGAGGTACCCCCCGGTGGACATTTTGCGGTGCTGGAGGAAACAGTTGGTGGAATCATGAAAGAGATTTACCGGCTGCCCAGGGGGAAGAATGTTATTGATCATGACCGACGCGAACTGAGACGGTCACCGGCTTTTGATATGCTAACAAACCTAGTCGGTGTTAGCGTGGAAATCAATGAAGCTAGGGGCCCCTTGATAAGAGGAAAAAACCATTTTGAAAAGATTAGGATGGGATCGGTCAGATGGGAGAAGGCTATTGTTTTGGCCAGGTCTACTGATAAGGTCTCTCCCTTAATCCCCGAAGGAGTAATTAAACGACTCGCACCCATGTGTTTGATTGTCCCGAGGAAATGCAAAGAACTGGGACGTTGGGTTATGTCTGTTACAATAGGGCAGCCAAGTAAACAACACCCATATTTTTCGAGTAATTCAGTGACTAAAGGGCTGATGAACACAGAGGTGTGTATTGGCAATTTAACACGGCTGTCTGAAGCCAGTTTGATAGTGAACCTTGAAAAAAATGAATTCGGCCACACGAGAGTCACTTACCTGGGAATTGTGGTGACACAGGGGCAGCTGGCAGTGATGCAAGCTACAGTGCAGGCTATCGCTGACCTCCCAACCCCGACAGACAAGAGGGCCCTCAGAAGGCTCTTGGAGATGGTGGGGTACTGCAGGAAGTTTTGCAATAACTCTGCGGTCAATACCCGTCCCCCTCCTACTAAGCCCTTGCGAGAGAAAACTGAGTCGGAATGGGACGACCCTTGTTGTTGTGGTCCGGGACAAAACCAAATGAGAGGTTACATTGGTCGCAATTCATCAGTGTTTTTGGCCACTATGAAGTTTGCTGAGTTGGAGCCTGGTCTAAGGGATTATTAATAACACGTGTAAAAGGAACAGAAAATGTGATGACTGTCTGTCAAGGTGTTGACAGCTTCAAATTCTCTGTATTAGCTAAATAACTGTTAAAGATGTATATTGTGTATGTATCAGATAATGTAGTCATGTTTGTCATTTTTACCTCCCGGTAAAAATCCTTAAAGGGGGGAAGTGTTACGAGAATACACATAAAATTAAGATGTTTGCTGGCCTGGGCTAGCATCAGTGGCATCAGCAGTTGGTCTGCCACCTGCCCTCAGGGGAAGGAGAGATAAGGAACAATGGAGCAGCGTCTGGAGATGTGTAATGAAGGGATGTGGGAGGGAGAGCTGTCTGGAGCGGCTCCCCCCTTTGAACCCTGAACTGTTTGAAGTGATGGACAGGCGATACCCCAGCAGGGGGATAAAAAGGGACAGGTTCGCTAAGACAGACACACACGCCACCCGAGGTAACGAGACCCTGGAAGCGGTACGCTTCTCACGAGTGGGTGAGAAGTACCAGACAACGACCAGGGTGGAAAGGTACGATCAGCGGGAACCCGGTGTGTGTCCGCCCTTGCCTGGGTGCCGGGTTCACTGCAGAGGATCGACCGCATCTGGAGGAGGGGTCACAGTCGGTGACCTCAGGTGACATCACCAAGGACCCGCCCAAAAGCTGTTTGTGAGCCATCTCGCTGGTCTGTGAGCCATCTCGCTGGTCTGTGAGTGAAGCTGTGCTGAATGATGAGTTGTTCCTATTCTATGTCTCTCTTCCCCACCTTGTCCATCGCCATGGCAACGATTACTGCGAACTGAACTACAAACTGGACTGAACTTTGAGTCATTTTGAAATTGGTCATTTACCCCTAGACAACGATAGAGCTTGATTGATGCTGTTATCTTAATTCTGTGCACATGTGTGGTTATCATTGTTGAATTGTTGCATTTATTATCCTTTCGATTACTGTGTTGCTTGTTTCTTTAATAAAACTTTCTTAGTTCTAGTACTCCAGACTCCAACTGAGTGATCCATTTCTGCTGGTTTGGCAACCCAGTTACGGGGTACGTAACACTCAATACTGGGGAGATGATAGCACTGAATGCCGAGCTGTAATCAATAAACAGCAGTCTGATGTATGCTTTGCTAATGTCTATTATGCTTTGCTGTACACTAGATGAACATTAATGCACTTAGACCCAGATTATTTTAACAACTTGCATTTCCAGAGACACAGTGATATCTCGAAACATTGACAAAATAGCCACTGACAGAGGAAAAAGGGGTATGACATGATATGGATTAATGGGAAGTATGCAAAGACAGGCAAAAGGCAATTTTACTTGAGACGGCAGCGAGGAAGATCAATATGCTTGGGGAAAGAGGTTCATATAGTAGGTTGATGGAATAAAAGTATAGCTTCTTTATAGCAACAGAAATATAGTTTGAGAGACCATAAATATAGTCAAAAGAGAAAGCAGAGTAGAGGGTTTTCAAAAATCAAGTTACTACCCACATATTGTTTACAGGAATAAGGTCTCTTTCTCAATCTTCTAAAATACAACAGGGTAGCTAATAATTAATCTAACAGACCAAGTTAATAAATAAATTGAGAAAGAGCTATTACAGTATCTTATGTACTTACTTTACAAGGAATCTGGCAAGGTTTTATACCAAACAATGGAGCAACACAGAGCCATTGCTCACAGCATTATTTTGTTCCTCCTCCCACCCCGTCAAGCTGAAATGTAACTGGGTTCCCTTTCGCCAACATCTCAATGTGGACACAACCAAAGGGCTTTCCTTCCACAGAATGGACTCCAGGTACATTATATTCAACTGGTACCCTCAATTCAATGTAATCTCTGTCAGTGCACATTCATTCTTGCCTGTACCCTTAGACTTTTAATTTTCTCCATACCATTGTCTATTTAAGCTTCTCATCATTGTCCACTGCTCATAGAGTTTCAATCCTCGTTGAAAATACTTCTCTATAATTTCTTTCTCAGTGCTTATATTGCCATGAACAATATCTGCAATATTTAGAATTCAATAAGTATATTTTTCCTTTCTTTTGTCTATTTGTTGGGCTGTTGAATAGCTCCACAACTCTATGCAATTTCTATGCAGTTTTCCAGAGACCTGTTTCCCACAGAGAAGCCATTCCTGCAGGCTAGATTCCACAAAGCATCTGACCTCTGTCCTTCAAAGCTGGTAATATCTGTTAAAGAGATTCACCCCTCCAGGCTATGTGTGAAGAAATAGTTCTAGTCAACAGTTTTATTTCCAGGTGGGTTGCAATATGCTTGCAAGACACCTAACCCATTCAAAATCAAGTTTACTATCACTGGCATGTTGTGAAATGTGTTGTTTTGGCAGCAATACTTCAAAAAACATAGTAATTAAAAAATATAAATTACTATTTATATACTAAATAACTAGAGAGGGGAAAAAGTGAGGTAGTGTTCGTAGATTCAGTGTCCATTCAGAAATCTGATGGAGGGGAAGAAGCTGTTCCTGAAACATTGGGTATGAGCCTCATGCTCCTCTAACTCCTCCTCGATGGTAGCAATGAGAAGAGAGCATGTCCTGGGTGATGGGGGTACTTAAAAACGGACACTGCCATTTTGAGGCATCGCCTTTTGAAAGTGTCCTGAATGCTTGGGAGTCGAGTGCCCATGATGGAGTTGACTGAGTTTACAACTTTCTGCAGCTCTTTCCAATCCTGTGCAATGATCCCTCCATACCAGATTGTGTTGCAACAAAGTTACAATGCTCTCCACAGTTCATCTGTAAAAAACTGAGAGTGTGTTTGCTGACACACAAATTCCCCTCAAACTCTTAATGAAATATAGCCACTGTCATGCCTTCTCTGTAAATGCATCAGTATGTTGAAGGTGACACCCAGGAACTGGAAACTGCTCACCCTTTCCACTGCTGCTCCCTCAGTGAGGACTGGTGTGTGTTCCCTCGACTTCCCCCTTCCTAGGGAAGTGCACAATCAATCCCTTGATCTTACTGATGTTGAGTGCAGTTATTGCTGCAACACCACTCAACCAACTGATTTATCACAATCCTGCACGCCTCTTCCTCACCATCTGAAATTCTGATGATAGCTGTGTCGTCAGCAAGTTGGCATTTGAGCTGTATCTAGCAACACGGTCATGGGTGTAGAGAGAGCAGTGCAGTGGGCCAAACACACATCCTCAAGGTGCACCAATGTTTATCGTCAGCGAGGAGGAGATGTTATTTCCAATCTGCACAGGCTGTAGACTCCTGGCAAGGAAGTCAAAGATCCAGTTTCCGAGGGAGGTACATAGGTAGGCCCAGGTTTCGGAGGGTATGATTCTGTTGAACGCTGAGCTGTGTAAATAAACAGCAGTCTGACATAGATAATACTACTGTCCAGGTGATACAAGGTCGGGCGGAGAGCCAGTGAGGTTATATCTGCTGCAGAGTTACTGTGACAACAGGCAAATTGCAATGGGTCCAGATTTAGGCAGGAGCTGCTTCTAACCATGACCAATCTCTCAAAGCACTTCAACACAATAAGTGTGAGTGTCACTGAGCCAAATTCATTGAGGCAGTTCACCCTGCTCTTCTCGGGTACTGGTATGATTGTCACCCTTTTGAAGCAGGTGGGAACCTCTGACTGCAGCAGTGACAGACCGAAGATGTCCTTGAACACTCCCACCAGTTGGTTGGCACAGGTTTTCATAGCCCTACCAGGTACACCAAATGGGCCTCTTGAAAGATGTTCTGACATTGGCCTCCAGGATCACAGGGCCACCAGATGCTACTGGGTTTTGCAGAGGTATAGTTTTATTCAACTCGTGCATAAAAGGTGGTGAGCTCCACTGGGAATGAAGCATCATAGCTATTCATGACGTCAGGTTTCGCTTTGTAGGAAGTAATGGCCTGCAAACCCTGCCAGTGAAATTATTTTTCCACTGTCAAAATAGCCTTCCATTGGTCATACCTGGACTCTTTGTGTAATTCTGGATCAAAGGTCTTAAATGCTACAGATCTATCCCTCAGCAAACTACGAATCTCCTGGTTCATCCACGGCTTTTGGTTTGGGTATGTCCTGTATTTCCCAGGATCCTTGCACCATGGTTCACCTGCAACTTTCATCTGTTCTGGTTTACCTACAATAGTTGTCCAAATACAAGTCGCAACCTCTTTCTTCCACTGCTTCTGTTCTTTGGTCAGGTTTCTTACCTGAAAATCTGGCAGCTGAGAAATTTTTGTTTGTTCTGTTGTCTTCTATCCCAGCTGAATCACACAACTTGTGGTCTTTCTGAAAATATTCATGTTATCGTATTTGGAAAGTGTTCCAATGCTCAGTACTCGAGTTCAGGAACGGCATCTGAATTTCATAGTTTCATCATCAAGCACTTGATGGAATACATGCACATCTCTCTCAATCCCTCAAAGATGTTGAACAGCCGGTAAATAAATGAAAGAACTTGTGTTTCTGTTGTATGCTTATTCCAAGATCTAGAGATTTAGAATCATCATCATAGAATCTCACAGTAAAAAAAAACAGGCCCCCGGCCCACATACCAATCACTACACCCACAGCAACAAACAATCATCTGTAAGAACCCAGTGAGTCGAGTAGCAGCCACGATGGGAAAAGAACTGCCAACATTTCAGGTGAAAATGATGCACCAAGACCCACATATTAATTCCATATACCTGCATTAAGACCAGGACCTATTTTTGACTTGGCAAATCAAGTGTCTGTCTGGGTGCATCTTAAATGAATATCTGCCTCCACCACCTCCTCATGCTGAGTATTCCAGATTCCAACGACACTCTCCAATCCTCTCAAAGCCTTCTCCCTCTGACCCGAAACCTATTACTTCTAGATTTCTGGGAGCTTCAGCACCAGACAATGAAGCTTCAATGAGAGGATGGCTAGCCATTATTAAAGTGGTGCCAAACAATTACAACGGGAAGCAGAAATGGGGAAGGAATCCCAAGGAGGGAGCCTCCGGTTGCTCCATCGGTGATGGATGGAAGTGGAGAAGGAATGGTTGGAGCAGACTCAAACAGAGCGGGAGAGGATCAGGGAGAAACAGTCACTGTGTGGATGGAGGTGCGGCTCTCCTGAGGAGCTGTGATGGAGGTTGGTGGCTGTGGAACAGCCACTGACTGCAACAACCTCCCACAAACATCATTTAACGTTCAGAGATTTAAAAAGGCTTCACAGATGAACAGGGCTGTCAGGCTGGATATTTACACCAAAGTGTCACGGAGTTTCTGTCATAAACACAGGAGATTCGTAGGTGCTGGAATTTCTTAACCAACGCACACACATCGCTGGCGGAACTCAGCAAGAAGGGCAACTCAGTCTCCTCAAGAAATAGAGACAGCTCTGACCCTTCTTGCAGACAGCCTCAGTGTTCTTAGACCAGTCCAGTTTATTGTCAACTCGTATCCCTAAGTATCTGTAATCCTCCACCATGTCCATACTGACCCCCTGGATGGAAACAGGGGTCACCGGTACCTTAGTTCTCCTCAGGTCTACCACCAGCTCCTTAGTCTTTTTCACATTAAGCTGCAGATAATTCTGCTCACACCATGTGACAAACTGTTCCTGAATCTGGCACTGTGGGATGTAATGCTCCTGTACCCCCATTCTGATGGCAGCAGTGGCCTAGATGGAGGAGGCCCTTGACGATGGATGCTGCTTTCTTGAGGCAGTACACCTTGTAGATGTCCTCAATGGTGGGGATGAACTAAGCTGTATCCACCACTTTTTGGAGGCTTTCCTATTCTTGGGCAATGGTGTTTCTACGCCAAGCAGCGATGAAACCAGTCAGGATATTCTCCACCCTGCATCTACAGAAGTTTGTCGAAGTTTTAGATAACATACTGAATAGGTGCAAATTTCTAAGAAAGTAGAGGCACTGCCCTCCTTTCTTTGAAATGGCATTTATGTGCTGGTTCCAGGACAGATCCTCTGATACGATAACACCCAGGAATTTAAGGTTACTATGCTCTCCAACTCCAATCCTTTAATGAGCTCCTAATAAGGAATCGATTAAGAGAGGACAATGGACCACTGACAGAAAGGGAAGGAGGAGAGGGACCAAAGGGGTCATTTATTGTATCTGGTGCTCCCAGTGAGACCTGATGGAGACTGGGGGACTGCTTTGCAAGCAACTCTGTTCTGTCTGCAGCAAAAGGCAGGATTGTCCAGTTATTTAGCTGCCCCCTTCTCTTTTTCCATTTCCCATTCTGACTATCCCTCACCCCTTCTCATTTGCACATTACCTTACCCTGGTTCCCCTTTTCCTTCTCCTTCTTCCATGGTCCACTACAGTCATAGTCATACTTTATTGATCCGAGGGAAATTGGTTTTCGTTACAGTTCCACCATAAGTAGTTAAATAGTAATAAAACCATAAATAATTAAATAGTAATATGTAAATTATGCCAGGAAATAAGTCCAGGACTAGCCTATTGGCTCAGGGTGTCTGACCCTCCAAGGGAGGAGTTGTAAAGTTTGATGGCCACAGGCAGGAATGACTTCCTATGACGCTCTGTGTTGCATCTCGGTGGAGTGAGTCTCTGGCTGAATGTATTCCTGTGCCCAACCAGTGCATTATGTAGTGGATGGGAGACATTGTCCAAGATGGCATGCAACTTGGACAGCATCCTCTTTTCAGACACCACCGTGAGAGAGTCCAGTTCCATCCCCACAACATCACTGGCCTTACGAATGAGTTTGTTGTTTCTGTTGGTGTCTGTTACTCTCAGCCTGCTGCCCCAGCACACAACAGAAAACATGATTGCACTGGCTACCACAGACTCGTAGAACATCCTCAGCATCGTCCGACAGATGTTAAAGGACCTCAGTCTCTTCAGGAAATAGAGACGGCTCTGACCCTTCTTGTAGACAGCCTCAGTGTTCTTTGACCAGTCCAATTTATTGTCAATTCGTAACCCAGGTATTTGTAATTCTCCACCATGTCCACACTGACCCCCGGATGGAAACAGGGGTCACCGGAGCCTTAGCCCTCCTCAGGTCTACCACCAGCTCCTTAGTCTTTTTCACATTAAGCTGCAGATAATTCTGTTCACACCATGTGACAAAGTTTCCTACCGTAGCCCCGTACTCAGCCTCCATCTCCCTTGCTGATGCATCCAACTATGGCAGAGTCATCCGAAAACTTCTGAAGATGACAAGACTCTGTGCAGTAGTTGAAGTCCGAGGTGTAAATGGTGAAGAGAAAGGGAGACAAGGCAGTCCCCTGTGGAGCCCCAGTGCTGCTGATCACACTGTCGGACACACAGTGTTGCAAGCACACGTACTGTGGTCTGCCAGTCAGGTAATCAAGAATCCACGACACCAGGAAAGCATCCACCTGCATCACTGTCGGCTTCTCCCCCAGCAGAGCAGGGCGGATGGTGTTGAATGCACTGGAGAAGTCAAAAAACATGACCCTCACAGTGCTCGCTGGCTTGTCCAGGTGGGCATAGACACGGTTCAGCAGGTAGACAATGGCATCCTTAACTCCTAGTTGGGGCTGGTAGGTGAACTGGAGGGGATCTAAGTGTGGCCTGACCATAGGCCGAAGCAGCTCCAGAATAAGTCTCTCCAGGGTCTTCATGATGTGGGAGGTCAATGCCACCGGTCTGTAGTCATTGAGGCCGCTGGGGCATGGCGTCTTCGACACAGGGACGAGGCAGGACGTCTTCCACAGCACAGGAACCCTCTGGAGACTCAGGCTCAGGTTGAAGACATGGCCAAGTACTCCACATAGCTGAGGGGTACAGGCTTTGAGCACCCTGGTACTGACACCATCCGGGCCTGCAGCCTTGCTTGGGTTGAGACGTTTCAGCTGTCTTCTCACCTGTTCAGCTGTGAAGCCCACCGTAGTGGTTTTGTGTGGGGAAGGGGTATGGTCATGAGAGCAGGGTGGGGGACTGTGAGGAGGGGTTGGAGGGGAGAGTGGAATATGTGTTGGTTGGGGGGCTGACAACAGATGACTCATGTGGGGGATAGGCAGGGGCCACAAAGTCAAAACTGTTAAAGAACAGGTTAAGTTCATTGGCCCTGTCCACACTGCCTTCAGCTCCTCTGTTGCTAATTTGCCGGAACCCAGTGATGGTCCTCATCCCACTCCAGACCTCTCTCATGTTGATCTGCTGGAGTTTCCACTCCATCCTTCTATCCTCTATCTGACTCCTTCTTCTTCAACCCTTTACTTCTTCCACCTATTTCCTCCCTGTTTATTACTTCACAGTCCCCCATTCGACCTACCCACCCTCCTTCTCCCTCACCTTGTTTCACTTATCACACGCCAGTTTATACTCCTTCCCATTCCCACCGCCCTGCCCCCCCCCCCAGTCACTTATTCTGGCTTCTGCCCTTTTCCTTCCCAGCCCAAATGAAGGGTCTCAGCCCGCAACGTCAACTATTTGTTCCCTTCCATAGATGCTACCTGACCTGCCGAATTCCTTCATCATTGTGAGGAAGAGGAGAGCCATCCGCAGTACCACCGATGCGGCAGAGAGGGCCTCAAGATGGCTGTGGCTCAAAAGAGGGGAGCCATGGAGTCATAAGTAGCTAGCCATCTGGACACAAGCTGGGGTCTGATCAGCCCCGGCTGGGTCACCTGGAGGAGTTTGTATGATGTTGAAAGACCCGAAACACCCGATGATTCCAGGAACATCACTGAAGATGTGTCCAGAAGCATCAGCAGATGTATGTACACAGCAGTGTGGCAGTTTCGACCCGACGGTAGGGCAGCACGAACGGGAAAACTCAACATTGCCGCCGCGACAAAACCTCAATGAAGTATAGAAAGATCATTCACTTACACTTCCATCATGCCCGGGCGCCGCAGACAAACGCCCCCCACGGCCGCCTCTCCCTGAATATCCGTTCCGCCCTGCAGACAGACTCGCAAAGCGTGGCTGTAAAATCCAGGGCTCCAGCATCCCCCTCCGCTATTTCACATTTTCATTGGGGTGGGAAGTTACTACCACCTTCTTCCTGAATTGAAATTAAATTGAATTAAAGTGCAGCAAAAGAATCATTACAGTCATTCTTCATGTGTGAGACCGCTGAGCAGTCAATCACGTTTCACGCTCAATAACTCCACTCAACAATTTAAAAAAACTCTAGCTATCATTTTTGGCCACCTGTAGAAATTGTTTTAATTGAAGGGTCTCGGCCCGAAATGTCGACTGTTTATTCCTCTCCACAGATTCTGCCTGACCTGCTGTGTTCCTCCAGTATTCACGATTGTTTAATATAATTTCCAGTGCACAAGTGTAAAAGAGAACTAAATAATTGCTAATCCAGATCCAAAGCAGTACAAAACACAATAGATAAAGAACATAATAATAAAAAACACAATAATGATAAATAAGATTGCTTATATAATTAGATTGATTGTATGTCTATAAGGTGACACAAGGCGCAGGATTATCAGTAAATGTTGAATCTGACAGGAAATGATAAATTAGAGGTGGTTGGGGGTGTGGAGGGGTGGGTTAATGGGCTGAGGTGTTGATCAGCCTTCCTGCTTGGGGAAAGGAACTGTTTTTGAGTCTGATAGCCCTGGCGTGGATGCTTCATAGCCTCCTCCCTGACGGGAGTGGGGCAAACAGTCCATGAGTGGGTGGTGAGATCCTTCTTGATGATACCGGCCCTTCTCTGGTACTTTTCTGTAGATCTGTCCTTGACAGTGGGTGGGTTGGTGCCAGTGATGCATTGGGCAGTTTTGACAACCTGTTGTAGAGCCTTCCTGTAGACCACATTGCAGTTTCTGTACCAAGCAGTGATATAACATGTTAGGATGCTCTCTACTGTGCCTGTATCTGTGGAAGGATGTGAGTGTGGATGTGCATAGACCAGCTCTCTTCGGCCTCCACAGGAAGCAGAGTTGCCGGCGAGCTTTCCTGATTGTGCAGGATGTGTTCTGGATCCATGAGAGTTTGTGCAAGATTGTGCACTCCCACAAGTTTGAAACTCATTTCCATTGCTCTGCCACTGATGTAAAGAGGTGTGTGAGGGTGTGAGACAGCCACCTCTGTAGTCCTGTTTATATTGAGGAAAAGGTTATTTGTCTGGCAGAGAGCCTGGAGCTCCTTCACCTCCTCTCTGTAGGATGTCCCATTGTCGTTGGTGATGAGCCCCACCACTGTTGTGTCATCAGCAAACTTGACAGTGTGATTGCTCGGGTGTTTGGTCGTGCCCTCGTGTGTGAGCAAACTGCACGGCTATGGGCTCTGCACACAATCTTGGCATCCGTGTTGACGGTGACGGAGAGGGAGGAGCAGTTGTGCGTCCAGGCCACCTGAGGTCTGTTGGTTAGGAAGCCCAACACCCAGTTGCACAGTGGTGTATTTAGACCGAGGGGTAGGAGTTTGTTCACCAGATTTCTAGGTGTGTCAGGGCCGGTTGCATGACAGATGTTATGGCATCTACAATAGAGTGGTTCTGTCAGTAAGCATTTTGGTGAACATCCAATGTGGCAGGAATGGAGTCTTTGAGATGTGCCATTATCAGCCGTTCAGAGCACTTCAGGACGATCAGCTTCAGTGCCACCGGGCGGTCGTTGTTTCGTTCTGAAGGTGTAGGGATGTTGGTGGCTGATTTGAATCACGGGGCGGCAGCCGCCTGGATAGTGAAGTGTGGAAGTTGTCAGCGAGCTGGTGTGCACGCTCACTGGATGCTCGGCTCGGGGTGTCGTCCGGCCCAGCCACCTTACAGGGGCTGGCTCTCTGCAGAGCCCTTCTCACGTCTGCTTTTACAGGCAGTGACTGCTCACCTGGGAAAGAGGGAGCTCTCATGGCTGGTGTTGTGTTGCATGCTTCAAAATATGTATAAAGACTGCGGAGAGTAGCGGGGAAGGAGGTGTCACTGGTACAATCGATGCAATTTTACCCTGGCAACCAGTAACGCCCTGGATCCTCAATCACATACGCCTGGGATCAGTAGTGGACGCGTGTTCCTGAATTTTTGTGCGTAGGTGACCTTTGCCCTCTTGAAGCCTAAGATGAGGTTTCTCCTGGCTGTTTTGAGAGCTGTTCTGTCTCCAGACTTGAAGGCAGGGTCCTGAGCTTTTAGTAGGGAGCGCACCTCTGGGTTCAGCTCGGGTTCTGGTTGAGCCCTGAGGAGACAATCATGGTCCTCTTGACTGGTTTCTCCATCTTCAGCAGCGGTCGATATGCTGCCATTAATATTGTGGAGGTGTGATCAGAGAGGCCAAGATGAGGGTATAGAATGGCTTTGTAAGTACTGCATCTGTTTGTATAAACATGGTCCAGTCTGTTTGTTCCCCTAGTGACCATGCTGGTGGAATTTGGGTAAAATGTCCTGTGGGTCCATGTGACTGAAGTCTCCTGTAATTACGAAGAGGCTGTCTGGATGCTCGTTTTGCAGAGAGCTGATGATAGTGTTGAGTTCTTCCAGTGCACCTCAGGTCTTCTGGGAGCCGTAGACAGTGGTGATATTAAACTCCCTGAGTAGGTAATGTGGCCTCCACTTAAGGTATGTGTTGCTTCGGATTTCCAGCCTCTGCAGAATACCTTTTGCTTTCAATTATTTTAATTGAATTGATAGTCGCATCTGAAAGTTACCTTTGACCACATGATCTTGGGTCTCCCACTACATTGTTAGCTCAAAAATATCCATGCTTACAGCACCAGGCTTAGCATCCAAATGAAAACTTCAGGATTTGTCCTGATTCCCCTCACCTCCCTTCCAAAGGAGGAGGAGAAGATGGTGGCGCGACGCAGCCTGTGCGGCCACTCCGGTGAATGATATCTGTAATCTGTCAAGTAGGGTGCCGCGCACAATCCTGATTTGATGGAGACAGATGTGACAGAACGGAGGAACATCTGGAGAAACTTCTGAAATGCCTTTTTCACAGCCGCTGTTACTGAGATGATCCAGGATCTCCGGAGGGGAAGGCCCCGAGTCCTCGGCTTTGCTTGTTGCTCGGCGGCCGAGGATGGGGTCGAAGTGCTCGGCAGAGATGGTACTCGGTGCTCGGTGTCGAAGGGCTGGTCGGAGGCTCGAAGTTTTCGGACAGACTCAGAGTCGGCTGGGGTCGGGTGCTTCCAATGCATCGACAGTTGTTGGTAACACGAGGAGTTCTGCAGATGCTGGAAATTCAAGCAACACACATCAAAGTTGCTGGTGAACGCAGCAGGCCAGGCAGCATCTCTAGGAAGAGGAACAGTCAACGTTTCAGGCCGAGACCCTTCGTCAGGACTAACTGAAGGAAGAGCTAGTAAGAGATTTGAAAGTGGGAGGGTGAGGGGGAGATCCAAAATGATAGGAGAAGACAGGAGGGGGAGGGATGAAGCCAAGAGCTGGACAGGTGATTGGCAAAAGGGATATGAGAGGATCATGGGACAGGAGGCCCAGGGAGAAGGAAAAGGGGGAGGGGGGAAAACCCAGAGGATGGGCAAGGGGTATAGTCAGAGGGACAGAGGGAGAAAAAGGAGAGAGAGAGAGAAAGAATGTGTGTATATAAATAAATAATGGATGGGGTACGAGGGAGAGGCGGGGCATTAGCGGAAGTTAGAGAAGTTAATGTTCGTTGCCTGGAGGTTCATGGCAGAGAGAGTTTCTCCCTTCTGCCGCCTGCTATCGGGGACTGTCGGGAGTCGATCGAAACTTTGAGACTTTTTTTTACCGTTCCCATGGTCTGTTTTTTATCAAATTATGGTATTGCTTTGCACTGCTGTAACTATATGTTATAATTATGTGGTCTTGTCAGTGTTAGACTTTGATTTGTAATTTTTTTTGTGATATCACTCTGGAGGAACTTTGTATCATTTTTTAATGCATGCGTTTCTAAATGACAATAAACGAGGACTGAGTGTCCTCATAATCTAAATTGTTGTTTATGAGGCTTAGACTCTTTTTAAGATGGTGACCTGTAAGGATGGTGTGGTGACGTGGTGGTTAGCATAATGTTTTAAGGCACCAGCAATCACGACTGAGTTTCAATTCCCGCCGCTGTCTGTAAGGAATTTGTTCATTCTCCCTGTGAGCAGGAGGGTTTCTTCCCACTTCCTAGGGTAGCATTAGTGAGTTCTGAGCATGCTATGTTAGCACTGGAAACGTGACGACATTTGCAGGCTGTCCCAGCACAATCCTTGGACTGTGTTGGTCACTGATGCAAATAAAGCATTTCACTGTACTCTATGTTTCAATATTCATGTGATACATAAAGTTGAAGCCAGTCTTTACCTTTAGATCTCAGCTGGAGTGTTTCTGGTTAAGGATAACTCCCGGATGGCCCGTCTCGGATGATCTTGGTTCATGGTCAGTCAGGTTCCTGTCTCCAGAATGTCCTTTTCTGATGTTTACCTTTGAGGCACATCAGTCCAACAGTGTAAACAAACCAATCTGAACAGAACATCTCCTGGGATGACGTTCTCGTCAGTCACAATCACTAAATAATACTGATAGATCAGCCTATTTATTTACATGTACTGAGGTACAGTGAAACCTTGGCTTGCATACCAGCTATGTTGAGGTAGAACAAAGGAAAACAATAAGAGAATGCAGAATAAAGTGATAGATTTACAGAGAAAGTGTAGTGCAGATAGACAATAAGGTGCAAGATTATAATGAGGTAGATTGTGAGGTCAAGAATCCATCTTGTAGTACTGGGGAACCATAACGACAGGATAGAAACTGTCCTTGAGCCCTGCAGTGCATGCTTTCAGGCTTTTGTATCTTCTGCCCAATGGGGGGGGGGGGCGGGCGGCGTGTCTATTTGGGGAGAAGAGGGAATGTCAGGAATGGGTGGGATCTTTGATTATACTAGCTACTTACTGAGACAGCAAGAAACATAGACAGAGCCTGTGGAGTTCCATGAAGTGCAGGGCTGTGTCCAATACTCGCTGCAGTTTCTTGTGGTCGTGGGCAGATTGTTTGCCGTATGAAGCTGTGGTCCACACAAATAGGAAGCTTCGTTTGGTGCATCTATCAAGATTAGCAAGGGTCAAAGAGGATATGCCAGACTTCTTTAGCCTCCTGAGGAAGAAGAGATACTGGTGAGCTCTCTTGGCTGTGGCATCTATGTGGTTAGACAAGGGCGGGTTATTGGTGAAATTTGTTTCTAGGAATTTGAAGATCTTAACTCTCTCAACCTCAGCACTAATGTAAACAGGATCATGTGCACCATTTCTTTTCCTGAAGTCATTAGACTAGCTCTTCTGTTGACATTGAAGGAAAGGCTGTTGTCATGAAACCATGCCACTAGGCTTTCTATCTCATTCCTACTCTCTGACTCAACGTTATTTGAAATTGTAGATGGAGTGAACAATAAAGTCAGGTGATACAGTCATGACTGTCGGGAATTGAGTAGGGGAGTGATAATGCAGCCTTCTGGGGCACCAGTGTTGAGAATAAACATGATAAAGGTGTTGCTGTCAATTGTCATTAATTACAGTCTACTGGCCAGGAAGTCAAGGATCCTATCGCAGAGGGAAGTTTTGAGTCACAGATCTGGCAAGTTGGAGAAGGTTTTGCTTGGAATTATGGTACTGAAGACAGACTTGTAGTTAATAAATAATTAATTATAAATGATCCTCACACAGGCTGCAATGTGAAAATCTGCTGTTCTAAGTTTGAGATTATATTCCTGTATGGCAGTAACAATAGAATAGTAAACACAGCATTGAATTTTGAGGCTTGGCATTCTGCGGTACAAATTGTGCTGCCTGGGACTGCAGTTGTGAAGCTGAGTAGAAAAATTCCCTGTTTTGTGACTAGGTTGAAAGCTCGTCCAAAAAAAAGCGATTGACAAAAGCAAAAGCTCTAAGAATAATTGCTAGCCCCTTCTTCTAAATCTGTGCACAATTTTGTTGGGTTGAGGTTAGCATGCGCAAAGCATGGGATTGACAGTTCGAGGCCTGAGTCAAGCACATGCATGATAACTGTAGACCTTACAGCTGGCTGTGTCACTACTTGTGTTTGTTTGAGATCGTAATGAACAAGGACATTTGCTTGCATTTCACCCCAGTGATTATCTATCTGTAACAACATGCAAAGCAGTTAAAGTAGTGACAAGACTAAGTATGAAAGAAGTGCATAATATTGAACAAGTTTTAAAAAGTTTGGAGCTCTGAAGCACCAACTGGTTTTCTTAAATACCACAGACACCTTCTCTTGCACCAACATCAAACCAAATTCATCCATCCTCAGTTAGTCCCAATACTCATGAACTGTATTTATTCCACGATAAACAAATGTGTGACATTACAGTCTTGAGTACTTCCAATAGTTTCAAATGCTTAAACTTACATTGGTATTGCTAATGTGGAATGCTGC
This sequence comes from Mobula hypostoma, assembly GCF_963921235.1. NCBI lineage: Eukaryota > Metazoa > Chordata > Chondrichthyes > Myliobatiformes > Myliobatidae > Mobula > Mobula hypostoma. Next base: position 29,273,946 of record NC_086119.1, on the reverse strand, counting down.
AAGTCACTAGTTTAACAGCGAGACAGATAGGTGGGGAGCTGCATGGATCGGTGGCAGTGAGGAGTAAGCCTCAAGCAATGGTGTCATGTGTTCGTAGCTGGTCAGGAGTCACTGGTGAATGTGGTGTGGCACGGTGTGAAGGATGGCATTGGTGCTGCTCTCCAGTGTTCGCTCAGCAGAAGATAAGCTGTATTATGTTTGACTGCAGACAGCTGCAACATTCATGGACTCAGGGACTTGTACTATTTTTTTTGTGTGTTACTGTATGTTTACTGCTAACTTATATGTGCTATACAGTAGGTGCCTTGTGTTGTATATGACTGTTGGCACTCTGTTTTGCACCTTGGTGCTGGAGTAACACTGTTTGGGTATTCATATATGGTTGAATGATAATTAAACTTGAACTTCTACTTTATCTCACTCCACCCACCCCCTGAGTTATTTTGCCGAACACCAGTTAGAATATTTTCAGGAAATAAATTCACATGACAACTTTCTATTGGCATAAAGCCAGCTTAGTATTTTCAGTGTCAGAAAACACTGGCTGGTTTGATGGATATTTAACTGGCAGTTGTCATGTTTTGTAACTCCAGTAACTAATCAAAAGGAAAAGACAGGAGCCAGGGATACTCGTGTACTTGGTTTCTTCTTCACTGAGGCACACATATATGATGTGGTGGTGTAATGACATATGCCATTCACGTGCTTCTTATATAGAACCCACAATGAATTATGTAAACAAAGAATGCTTAATCAAACTATATATTTACAATATTACTTAAATATTAAATATATCATACCCCTCCCTACTTGGCTATAAACTCCTGCTCAATATGGAATGCATCGCCATTCACATATGTAACGTATTGCTCCCTATTCATCTTATATACTGTATATACAGTATCCAATATAATAAAACTACTGTATAGACATCCACAGTATAGTAAATTTTAAATTGTCCCATTCAGACCTAAAGATTTAATTGCTGTGGAGAATTTTTTACTCATGTGGGATAACGTCTTTCCTGACAAAGGCGGGTGGGGGAGTGGTCACTGTGCTTGGCAGGTGAAGCTTCTGGCTGTGAAACAATCCCAGGTTCTGGGGCCTCCTCCGTGGTGGTTGTAGGAGTTGTGAGCTCTGCACACCTTTCTTCTCTCATAATTGACTCTGCTCTCCTCAACTGATCGATGTGTTGTCTTTGGATGGCATCAGATGCAATCTCCACTGTGTAGGAAAGTGGTCCAGTTCTGTTCTTAATCTTTCCCACTTTAGATCACCTCTGTAGTCTCTCATCTGGACTGCATGTCTAGGAGTGAAACATTGAACCTCCTTGTTTGAGGAGTCCTCAATTTGCCTCAGCTGTTTGTCCTGCATAATCCTGAGACTGGGTTTGAGGAGATCCAAGCTTAAGTGCAAGGGACAACCCAGGAACAACATAGCTGGTGAATTGTTGGTTGTGGAGTGTGCTGCATTGCAATATGCAAGGACGAAAATGGCGAGCTTCTAGTTCAGTGTCAGTGTAGTGTGTTCTTCAGACTCTGGACAAACCTTTCCATCAAACCATTTGTAGATGGGCAGTAATATGTCTTAATCCATTCATTTTCAGGAATGACTAAAACCTTTCCTCAACAAGCTGTGGTCCATTGTTACTGACTATGTGTTCTGGAACACTAGTCCTTGAGAAGAGACTTCTCAACACATCAACAGCGTGCAAAGCTGTAGTAGAGGCTAGTGGGAAGACTTCTGGTCACTTTATAGCTGCATCCACTGATACCGAGAAATTTGTGCCCATGAATGGTCCGGCAAAATCCCCATGAATCCTCTGCCAGGGCAATGTAGGCCATTTTCAGTAATGGAGAGGCACTTCCGTTGGCATCTTCAGGACTTATTGGCATCTGAAACGGTGTACAGCAGGCTGCTCAATCTACCTCAGGCCACCAGTCAAAGCTTCAAGTCAATGCTGTCATTTTGACCATACCTGAATGACTGGTATCTAGCTCCTCCAACACTTGAGCTCTTAGCTTGGATGGCAAACAAAACTCTCAATTGCCATACAAGGGACCCACACCAAGGGCAGGTTCCTCCTGGCGCTGGTAAAACTGGTGGAACTGGAATTTCTACTGCACATTACAGCCAATTTGATGTAATACACGGTAAGTGCTGGAGGAACTCAGCAGGCCAAGCAACATTTATGGAAAAGAGTAAACAGTTGAAGTTTCAGGCCGAGACTCTTCATAAGCCATTTTGAGTTGCTATGTAGAACTGAGACAGAGTGGGATTTTTTTCTGCTTTCCCTTTGGATCATCTCTGCCATAACAGATTTTTGATTTGCTTTAGGGAAAACACATCAAGAGGAGTGTCCTTTTGTAAATTTTTCAGGCATTTCCTTTTCCAAGGGTAAACAGGACAACCCATCAGCATTTCCATGATTAGTTGTCCTCTTGAATTTGAATTTATAATTGTGTCCTCCAAGAAACAGAGCCCATCTCTGTATTCGTCCTGCTGCTGTTGGTGGAACACCCTTCTGTGGATTGAAATTGGACGCCAATGATTGATGATCAGTAATGAGGGTAAACTCTCTCCCACGCAAGTACATGCTCTGTTTAGGTTTCCTACTTTGTTGCATTTATTTTGCAAGTATTGCCTTTATACCTGCATTGGTCTGGCATATGTGAGCCTCTGCCACAACAATGACACAATTTGTTTGGCCAGGCAGGTTTCTGTTTAGACATTCCAATTTTGTTTATGCTCACTTTTATTCCCGGCTGCAACTCTGGCTGCTGTATCCACTGATACAGGAGTTTCAACTGCTCTTTTAAATCTGACTTGTGAGTCAGTTAGTAGCCATTTTTGAATATTTTCTTGTAAGGTTCCACAAACTGAATTATCTCTCAGTGCCTCATTAAGCCCATTATTGAATTGACAATGGTCGGACCATTTTTTCAATTCAGTCATGTAAACTGAAGTAGACTCCCCTTCCTTTTGATTCCGCTTATGAAACCTAAAGCATTCTACAATCAACAATGTTTTTGGTTTTAAAAGCTCTTGCATTACATTCCCAAATTCAGCAAAGCTGATTTAAACTGGTTTGATTGGAGCTGTTAAATGTCTAAGCAAACTGTATATTTTCGCACTCAGCAAAATTGGCACTCATTTCTTATTGGCTATTCCATTTGCTTTAAAATACTATATAATTTGTTCAGTATACAGCATCCACATATCTGTTGTGGATTCAAATGCGTCTATCTTTCCAGTGTAGCCAGCCATTTCTGCTTTTTATTCCAGTACTCACTGTTTATGAACCTGCAAATTTTGTCCATCTTCTGCCTTTTCTTTTAAAAACTCAAATGTCTTTTTCTCTCCCTGCGCTTCAACAGATGCACAAGTAGTCGTCTTGGGTTCGTTTCAAAACTTCCTTGACCCCATCGTTACGTTTTTTAAACTCCAGAAACTAATCAAAAGAAAAACACAGGAGACTGTTGTGCAGGAGAAAAGCAGTTTCTGAGGTACTCAAACCATCCAGTTTGCACCAAGATTTATTCCATGGTCGAAGTAACTTAAATCACATTTCTTCCCCATTCTGATGTTTGGTCTGAACAACAAATGAACTTCTTAATCATGTCTGCCTGCTTTATGCATTGGGTTGTTGCTCATTAGATATTTGTACTAAAAACAGAAGTACAGGTGTACCTAATAGAATGAACACTGAGCATATCTGGTCATATCTAACTATATCAAAATATTCAGTCTAGAAATGTCAAAGGGTTACCATATTCCATAATCTCTCAAATGCAATGACTTCCTTTGACATTTGATGTTTCAGTACCAAATTTGTAATCTTTGAGATAATTGTGACAGTACCATGTCAGATGAGTCTTCAAAATTATGAGGTAAATAGGATGATGCATGCAGGCGTATTCCCCTCAGGTTGGGTTAGACTAGAGCTAGAGACTAAGTTTAGAATGAAAAGTGAAATAGTTAAGGGGAACCTGAGTAAGAACTTCTTCACTCAGAGGGTGGTGTGAATCTGGATTGAGCTGTCAACAGAAGAGACAGATGCAGATTCAGTTGTAACATTTGACAGGTCTGTATACATCCAAGTGCAGGTAGATGGTTCTAGGCTGGCACAACCTCGATGGGACAAGGGACCCGTTTCTGTGCTGCAGTGCTCGCTGGCTCTAGATGGGAGTACACCCAATTGAATGGCACATCTACTATGCTGTTGGATTGAAATAAGTTAGCAAGCATTTCTAAGCACCTAAGCCTATTCCACCAAAGTGAAGTTTTATTTTGAGCATGGAATACTGCATTTTCTATATTGGAATATGTTCCTCAAAACGAATAGCAATCATTCAAAGTAAAAGTGAACCTTCAATTTTGTAATATTTATCAAATTACCCAATGTAAATTGTGCTATTTCAGCTATCACATCTCAAATTCTTTTCATACAGTATGTGCTATTACTTAGTTCAGTTTTGACAGATTCTCCCTTCAACTTCTTCTTAAAATTTCAAACTTAAAAAGTCTCATTTTAGCAAATCATCCACTTCAACCACTTAAGCAGTGTAGTATATTGGGTAATTGCCCATGCATTGTGCAGGATTACATGACTCACAGACCAGCAGTATGGAAGCATTACTGTTTATTTGTCAACTGTCTAAGCATAGTACAAAATTTTACCAGTCGTTCATGTGATACAGGGCTTTAACATAAAAACTATACCAATCTTAAAGCAATATTGACACTTCACACTAATTTACATGTCACAAATCTGTGGAATAATCCTTGACTATCAACATATTTCTCTCATCAAAACTTTCACAAGCACTAAACTTTCACAAGTATTAAATTTTCAAGAAGTATAGAGAAATTAATTACAGGTAACCCCTGCCTTAGGAGGGAATTGCATTCCTTGAAACTGGTTCACATTGTGATTTTCAGTAATGAGAAGCTGTATGATTCACACATGCATCAAGAGTTGTCAAGTTGTGGGGGGGGGGGGGACTTTTTTTTTTAAAACATTCTTTTACAAATCCAAAGAAAGGATTTTATTCTATATCTCAAACTTTTGGATAGTAATTTGTAAATTCTCAAAGGGCAAATTTCCATAACCAGAATGGCCATTATGAATGGTTATGGCAGTGTGACAGTTTTGAAAGTTTACTGGGCCCAATTTAAAAATACACGGCGATCTCACATTTCCATATCGTCATCTTATAAAAAATTGCATATGTTTATGTTCAATGTTACACATGCTCAATCGTTTATTTACTTAAGAGATGTTTGTGACAATCATTAAATGACTTGAACACTTTGAAATGGCTGGAGCAAGTTGTAATTTTTAAAAACCAAAACTAAATAGATAAGGGAAGGGCTCAGTTTATTGGAAACTTGTTAAAAGGGGCAACAAGATTAAAAGGCATTGCACCAGAGTTGAAATACAAAATTAAACGTCATCATCAGAAAAGTTACCTGTATGTTTCTCTCCACATATGCTATCTGATTTATTTTGCATTTCATGTGTGTATTGTAAGATTTCCAGCACCTGCAATTGTATGATTTCAAGGTCTTCCATAGAGGCACCAAATTTGGGTCTTAGATATATGAGGGGTAATTGATAAGTTTGTGGCCTAAGGTAGAAGGGGTCAATTTTAGAAAACCTAGCACATTTATTTTTCAGCATGGTCCCCTCCTACATGTACACACTCAGTCCAGCGGTCGTGGAACATACGGGTCCCTTCTTTGTCGAAGTGGTCCACAAGCAGGGATGATTGATACGTTCGTGGCCTAAGGTAGAAGGAGATGTTATTAACTTCAAACTTTCTGTATTATCACTCAAAGAGTTGAACTGCACGTGCATGTAACGAGAGCATCTTGGACCCCCAGGTGGTCCCCAGCAGGGGTGATTGATAAGTTTGTGGCCTAAGGTAGAAGAAGATGAGTTATACAGCTCTCGTTACATGCACGTGCAGTTCAACTCTTTGAGTGAAAATGCATAAAGTTTGAAGTTAATAACATCTCCTTCTACCTTAGACCACGAACGTATCAATCACCCCTGCTGTGGACCACTTCTAGAGGTCCAAGACACTGACTTCTACAAAGAAGGGATCCGTATGCTCCACGACCACTGGACTAAGTGTGTAAATGTAGGAAAAATAAATGTGCTAGGTTTTCTAAAATTGACTCCTTCTACCTTAGGCCACGAACTTATCAATCACCCCTCATAGCACAAGTTCAGCCTTCAAAGACACACAGGATGGGTAAATTGTAAGATTGAGCAATCTGGTCATCCCCCTCCCCCCCCCCCATAGGGCCATGCAACAATCTTGTTTTAAAACTGAATAAACTGTACTCAGTTCTTCTCTGAAGCAATTACTTTGCACACCATTCATTTTAAAATCATACCCTTAACACCAGTAATGCTGATGGAGCAAGCATACAGTAGGTACTTGCAGTAAAGGTAATCTTGAAGGAGTTTATTATATTGAGGAAGTAAATCTGGCTTACAAGCTTACAAGATAAAATGCAATTGAGAGAGTTATCTTAACTTATAGTTATCTTATAATTCATGTGATTGTTGGGAACAAATTAGATTATAATAAAATATATCCTTTTTTTTAAATGAAACAAGCTTAATTAATTCACACCACCAATCCTGTGGGAACAGCGATCACAACAGAATTTTGTATTCCCTTCCCGGTTTGATAAAATAATAGAACCAGATAAACTGGCAAGGAATATGAATAAAGAGAAAGTACTGGATAAGCTCTGGAGACTGACAAATAACTTGGATTCAGTAGTCTCTATTACGGTGATGGTGATAATCTTCCAATGTCTCCTGAATTCTGAAATAGTTACAGCAAACAAGAGAAAATCTAGATGCTGGAAATCCACTTACAACAAATTGAAACTAGCAAATGCAGCACAACTATTCAAGAGATTGAAAGAAAATAAATTTTGTGGATACAAGTTGTTAAGAAGTGCTGGAATCTACCAACATCAATGTGGTTAACATTGGAAAATCATAAAGTCAGCAGAGTTCATGTAGTTTTTGAAAGGAAAATTATGCTGGTGGGGGGGGGGGTAAGTGTTAAGATCTTTGAGGTTATGTAATATACTTGATGCCAAAAAAAAATGGAGGGGAAAAACCAATGATTGCAGTATATCTAGGTTTTAAAAGGCAATAAAGTACCACATTAAAGGTTATTAAATGAAGTTTCATAGAAAGGAATAATATTTTAATGTATGAATGAAGGACATGAAACACTATGATTAAACTGTTCATCAGCTTGATTATTAATGATGAGCCATTGCCATATGAAACACCTTGGTGACAAAATATTCCAGAATTTTTGGGCAACAATAAGCTGCCCAAGTACACTACCTCCCTGTCAGCAAAGTTCACACTTAAACATGAGCAATATCTTGTAAGATTCTCCTGATCCTTAACTAAAAATGTTAAATGTAAATCAGAACACAGATTAAATGTTGAACAAAGGAGGAAATTAATCCTTTCATAACAAACAACTTAGCACATCTGGCTTCTGAATCATGTATCTGGTCTAGGACAAAAATTGCATCTTGTAATCAAGTTGTATGAATATGTAATAAAATCTTTTAGTTTACTATTATGGATCCCACTTTCTACAAAAGTGGATGCATTTTTTTTAAGAAAGGAGTTACACATTACAGATATCAGTGCATTAAATAATTGAAGGGGTCAGTTCTTTACAAAATGAATAATAAATACAGGATCTATAGATTTGCCATTTAGCAATGTAATAATTTAGCAAAAGCAGTTTTACACCATTCTCAGTCACAGCCTCTTGCTTGATCAATAAAGTTAGTTTACACATTTATTCAACTCAGACATTCCAGCCACTGTATTTATTGTCTCTTTTAATAGTTACAGATGAACAGATTCACTCCATATACAATTACAAGTACAGTTTTTACAGCTTGTATTACAATACATCACTGCCATATTTACAAAGCTCTTATGTACATAAAATTTTCCAATTAATTCAGTGCAATGTCAATATTTTTTACAAGAATTTACAAGATGTAATGTAGTTACTCAGATAATTTAATAAATTCTTCAGTTATTAATGATTTAATTTAATAAAAAAGAATATTTTTCAACCATTATATCTATAATAGACTTGTAAGAACACACAATACAGCAGTAGATTGCACTACTTGCCCTTATTTCAGGATTGTGACAGAGAGGATGGTTTAAAATACTCATTTCTCACACAATCAATCACTCAGGCATTTTAAATTCATGTATAACGTAAAAAGAGGAACAATTGTGGAAACACAAATTAACACAAGATTGCTGATTTGTTCTTAACAATGTGCACCGATATGTTTACCAGAAATTTTAATACACCGAACTGTTTAATGTTAAGTGCACAAACTCTGCTGTGTAGATAAAGCAAGGTATGATTGATTAGAATATCAAGCAATGAAACAGAGAGTTTAACCATCAGTTTTGAAATAAGTTTGAAAACTGTGCAACACTGACTACAATAACAAAAATAAAGAGATAAATATTACATTATATTGTGTTTGCCAATGTTCCTCTTCCATTGAGCTTAATTAGTAGTCTCTATACAATTACACATATATTTAAGATCATCAAAGTAGCTATAGGATGTTGAAGTATATCAATAAAAATCACATTGGGTGGGAATTGCAATAACCTCTAAAGGCAAAACACTGTTCAATCATAGTACCTAACTCTAGAAATCAAATGCTGTTCCAGTTTCAAAGATAGCAAAATAGGTCAGCAAATCATCTGTTTCTGTGAACTAGGATTTGTCTGTGCCAAAAAAAAAATTCTGCTTTAAAAAGTATTGATGTATACGGAGGCTTTGCAGCTCAAGTAATGACATCAAGTAAAAAGTCCACACAGGCATTAAAATAACATAAAATAAAATGTATTATATCCAAAATAATTGTAATGCAATGCAGGTTTAAACAAAACCAATGGTATTTAGCAATGCTGAAAATACAGTGATATTTAGATGCAATACTATTGAACCTTCAAAATAAGGTTTCTTAAACTTTGAACTAAAGAAAAATAATATACAACCTAAAGATAGTTAAGCATATATATTCATAATAAATATGAATCGTTAACAGGACAAAATATCTAGACCTCAGTGTAGCAACATATGATCTACAAAATGTCTTTCTTGTTTTAAGGGTCACAGAAATCAAAAGTGTGAAAAATTCAAGAAACAAATTAAACAGTATTACCTTTTTAAATTATTTAAGTTGATGCTGTGTGATTCATTGTTAGTTTTATGAAGAGTTCAATTGATCATGGCACTTATTTTGTATTTTTTTAAGTTGAGATATGCATTCTCCAGAATTTTAAATATTAGTTTTCCTACCACTATATAACCATTAAAACACAAGCTGAAGTAGTTTAAAAAGGTAATAAATGTAACTGTTCCATGAACTATTCACTCAAAGTTAAGGGAAAAGGTAGTCCACACAGATAGTTATAACTCTGTTAGAATTAATATGCTGCAGCCCAAGTTTTAGTGCATTTAAATCTCTTCCTGGCATGCTACCATTCTGGTCTTGTCAACACAATGCATGAAACCCAAACAGTTTAAAGGAGGTAGCAGATCACATTGGCTACTGATGCAAGTTGCAAACAGCAACTAGTGAGAGAGAAAAAAAAATCGCAATTACCATCTGTTTTCAAGAACTTTTACATGTTTTTCTTGTGCTTCATAATCACAGAAGAATTTGCAGAAGCAGCATGTTTTCAGCAGAAAACCTGTCCAACCCTGAAATTCTAAACTTGGAGTGTTTTGTTACCAGTCTTTCAGCAAGCATGTGGCATCTGGCTAATGGAAGAACACATTCATTGCAGAATACAGTATTTTTTATAGTCAGATTCAAAATCTTCATCCATACTACTAGTGTCTGCCATTTTCTTGCCTTCTGTCTTTGGCAGGAACTGTGCATAGTCCACACCTTGTTGTTCATAGAAAAGGATGTAGGCAGAGTCAGTATCAATTTCATCAGGATGTACTTCCTGCAAGAAAAAAAAGGGTTCCTTTAATGGTATACACAGCAGTGAAAGAAAGACAAAGTTAGAAAAAATGAGGCACAAGGGTCACAAGATAGAAAAATATCCACTAAGTTGAGTCACTAATTAACCAAGGTTGTGGTCTCTGTAAGTGTAGGAAGGTGGAAATTAGATAATAGTCTGCAAAATGGCCTCACAGCTGCCATTGTAATTAGGAAACACAACTTATCTATTTATGTTTGAAAAAAAATGCATTCTAATGATAATAAAACTGTGAACAGCTTGACTGGTTCCCATTCATTCCTGCATGTCAGTCCCTTGAAGTCCATCTACCTTTAATTGAATAATGGTATCACAAAGCCTTGGATCCATGAATCACATCAAACCTCACTATGCACTCTTAATTTCCAAAAGGTACATTTAGATTTATTTTACTTATTAGCATTGCTGTCAAAACTAGCAACTATTGCCATTTCTTGAGATAATTGAGATGAGCTAATATACTTCACTGTTTTAAGCTTTAGCATTTAATTAAGAAATACAGAAACAATTCTCCTTCATAAACTTACCTTGCAGCTACTATCATTGTAACAGTACCACTTTTCATTGGGGTTTTTGGCATACGTGACATAATGGCCTCCTCCCAAGATTCCTGAATGGCACTAATAAATAACAGTAATGTAAGTATTATTTTCGTTACAGACAAAATTTAGATTATAAATATACTATCCTAATTAATTACACACGTCACAAATATTTACCATCTTACAAAAAATAACACTTGGAATACTTGGAAAAAGAAATGAATAAAACTAAGGCAATTTTGTTACAGATACTTCTAGCCTGCTGCATCTCCATTTAGGCTTCTGGAATTTTGTGCAGAGGAACATTCACTTGGTAATGTAATTTTACTACACTGAATGTAACACCAAAGAACTGAGATCACTGCAAGACAAAAGAAGAATTAGGCCATTCAGCCATCGAATCTGCTCTAGTATTCCATCATGGCTGATTTAGATTCTCTCTCAACCCCATTATCCTGCTTTCTCTCCATAACCTTTGACATCATGACTAACCAAGAACCTAGCAACCTCTGCTTTAAATATACCCAATGTCCTGGATTCCTCAGCCATCGGTGGCAATTAATTCTACAGATTCACCACCTTCTGGCTAAAAAAAATTTCTTCAGATCTCTGGTCTAAATGGACATCCTGCTAAATAGCTGTGCCCTCTGATCCTAGACTCACCATCAGAAATATTCTAATCACATCCATTGTATCTAGGCCTTTCAATATTCAATAGGTTTCAATGAGATCCACCCTCATTCTTCTAAACTCCAGTAAGTATAGGCCCAGAGTCAAACGCTCCTCATAGGTTAACCCTTTCATTCTCAGAATCATTCTCGTGAACTTCCACCAGACCCTTTCCGATACAGCACATCTTTTCGTAGATAATAAGCCCAAAGCTGCTCATAATATTCCAAGTTCAGTCTGACCAATGTCTTATAAAACCTCAGCATCACATCCTTGCTTTTTATATTCTAGTCCTCTTGAAATGAATGCAAACATTGCATTTACCTCCCTTACCACCAACTTAAGCTGCAAGTAATCCTTTAGGGAATCCTGCACAAGGACTCCCAAGTCCCTTTGCACCTCTGAACTATGAATTTTCTCTCCATTTCAGAAATAGTTTACCCCTTTATTCCTTCACCCACAGTGCACAACCATACCCATACACTTCTCTACACTATATTCTGTCACTTCTTTACTATGAAGCCATCAACACTGTCATCCAAATCATTGACATATAACATGAAAAGAAGTGGTCCCAATACCCCCGTGGTACACCATTAGTCACTAGCAGCCAACCAGAACAGGCCCCCTTTATTCCAACTCTTTGCCTCCTGCCAATCGGCCAATCTTCTATCGATGCTAGTTAGCATCTTTCTTGTACTACCATGGGCTCTTATTTTATTATGCAGCCCCATGTGTGGCACCTTGTCTGAGGCCTTCTGAAAATCCAAGTAAACACCCACTGACTCTTTGTCTGTCCTGCCTGTTATGTCCTCAAAGAATCCAACAGATTAACAAAGAAGAAAGTCATTGAAAATTACCATGGCACACTGTGCCAATTATTCAGTGAAATAATTTTTTCAACCCCTCTCAAATCATTCTACAAGTTAAATATATTCCTCCAGTTAAAGACCTTTGATAAAGGAAACTGGCCTTTATAATTATGTTTTTGAATTTCAATTTTAAACTTCTGGGAGTCTATGATACAAAAACACAGTCTGGAAATTCTCCTCATAATTCTAAATTTTTAACGCTAACAGCATCCATGCAAATCTCCTCTATTCCCTGATGAGAATTGTACAAAGTACTCTAGCTGTGGCATAAATGTTTAATACAGTTAAATCATGACGTCCTTGCTCTTGTCAATTACATAACTAATAAAAAAATCTCATCATCCTAGCCCTGACTGAATTCTCTTAATGAACCATCACTTTCTCCCATCTTCAGCAGTGAATACCAGTTGAGGATTGTTACAGAATCTTTTGATACTCTGGTCTGTCCTGCAGTCAGCCAATCCCCCTGTCCATACAAAAGTTTAAATTGTGGGTGATCATTTTCTGGAATGTCCTCTCCACATAACTGTCAGTTATCCAGTTCCCAGTAGTTAAGTTAGAGACTCCTTGTCACTACTTCTCATGGCTGTGTTCTATGTTCTAAGTCACCCTCTCACAAATTCCTTCGCTCACTAAATTCTTTTTCCTTATACTCAGAGGAAGTTGCACTTTGTTAAAATGTACCAAGTTTGAAAGGGTTTTGTACATTCGTATCCATTTAGCATACACTTAGGCTTGATGGAGATATGCCACATGGGGTTAAGACAGATGGTAACCAGAGGCAAATTTGCTCTCTTCAGAAATTAATAAAACAGTACAGCAGGGAAATGGTGAAAATGCTCACGAAGCCTCATATAAAATGTCCTACTGAGTTATATGCTGAAGGCATTTTCCTACAGTGACAAGGATGATATAATATTGACCACAAGCTATCTATAGGAACTGGAGTAGAGTAGAATCAATGGAAGTTGGACACTAATGTAGTACCTGAGATCTGACAGCCTGGATTGACAATAGAGAAGTATGAAAATGAATTTTTGAAGCTTTTTAATTGCTGTGGAATAGATCAACAGGATTTGTTTGCTGTTACTTAATTAAATTGAGGTAAGTTTACTTGGTAATGCAATTAAAATTTACAAGTTGTGACTAAAAAAAACAGTTGAAGCTAACTTTAAAATTCAATGCATTGCTTTCAAAAGGTACTGCGCCATGATTAACAGTCCTTTGTCTATTCATTGAAAATTATTTTTATCATTTTGGAGAATGCTTCCTTATGTTATCTAATTATCATAATCTCTTAACCCAGATAACTGGGTGGACTGGAGACTATAAACTGTCATTTTTCTATTATGCAAAAGCCATCTGTTTCCCAGTGCATTGCGAGAGGAAATGCTAAACATCAACTTTTTAAAAAAAAAGGTAGCTTGAAGTCAGTCAAGTTTATCTTTATATTAGTGGTTTCTTCAGAAAGTGCATTTCATTAGCTCCATAGAACTTGAGGAAAAGACCAAGTTTTGTGCCACTATTCAACTTGATAGATTCATCAATCAATGATATCAGCTTCAAAGTTCAGAACTTTGCAGATTCACAAGGAAATGGTTTAGATAAAAAAATAAAAATAAAAAAGCAGCAAAGTTCACCATTTATAAATCTTACATTTATGTACTATACATTTCAATATTTGTGTAACAATGAGAAAACTTATTTGGTTTACTCCATGCAATAGATATAAAATTACAGCACTTACTGAAATTGCATACAAGTTATATAGAGGGTTCGAAAGGTTTGGATCTCTTTGGTCATCTGAAGTTACATCTTCATTTGTGCGGTTTTCACACTCTCCATTACTAATACAACTCCCAAATCCATTTTGCTGTTTTTCGTGACACACTCCATTGACTAAAATCAATTCTGTATTTTGTGTTTTCACACCTTCCGGAATTATTCCCTCATTGCTCCCCTCAGAGCTCTTTGCCTTATCAGCGTCATCTACTAGTTGGTCCAAGTGGGCATTTCTAACATTCTTTATCTCCAATATTTGATCCACATTACAGTTACTCTCTTTGCTGTCATCCAGGTTTTCTTTACTGTTCGAAAGTTTGTTCTTCCCAAGTTGTGATAAACGTAGCAGTCCTCTGCTTTTTCCTTGTTTGGGACTGTTTGTAGGGCTGTTGTTTTTGCTTGATGAATTATTCTTATTTTTTCTCCTTGAAGGTGGAGATGCTGAAGTTGAAGACAAAAACTAAAGGTAAGCATTTGCATTGCAACAGAAAGTTTGTTCAGTTCAGCACCTCTGACTAGGAAAATAAATGCACCTCACTTTATTTGCAAGGCTAAATGAAGTTTTCTTTTAAACAGCTGTGACTATTGATTTTTGTAGAAATTCTTAACTTTATTTATATCTAGTTAATAAATGCTTAATTGAGAAACATGCAATTACAAACTAAATGAAACTTTAAGTAATAAGCATTAATATAATAAAACCAAACAATATAGTAAATTATAACAAGCATCAAATACCTTTCACATTTAAAATGCCCAAGTTTACACCAGATTGTACTCCAAGACCGTCACCAGTTTCCGAATCCTGGGTATTCCTCAAATCTGATTTCCTTAGCTCCATTTGTGCAGTCTGCTGTTCAGTCTGCATTAAATCACGAGGTACCAAAAAAGCACCAGGGTCAAAACCTTCTCTGGGGAATTTAACAATCTTCTGTGATTTAATCCAGCGGCCATTAACAAACTGGAATCTTTTCAAGTGAATTATCTGTTGAGAAAATGCATTATACAGTTAGTATATAAAATGTTTTATTGGTGAATTGTTTTGGGCCAAATAACTTAAGATTCTTAAATATTATTTATCACATTAAATACACTAGAATTACCCCATCTGCATTTACTGTCAAAACTTATTATTTATAATCTTAGGTAAACAATGTTTTTTTTTGTCTCTCAGAACCCGCTTATCTTCTTGCACGTATCAGTCAGCAAAACAACAGTAAAATTATATTATAGAAACTAAAAGGTTTGAACAAAATATGATTAGGAATAATCAGCATGGCGTGCCTTACAAGCCTGATTGAATTTTTTTTGAGGATGTCACTAAACACCTTGATGAAGGTAGAGCAGTAGATGTAGTGTATATGGATTTCAACAAGGCATTTGATAAGGTACTCCATTGCAAGGCTTATTCAGAAAGGCATGGGATCCAAGGGGACCTTGCTTTGTGGATCCAGAATTGGTCTGGCCACAGAAGGCAAAGGCTGGTAGTAGACAGGTCATATTCTGCATGGAGATTGATGACCAGTGGCGTGCCTCAGGGATCTGTTCTGGGACCCCTTCTCTTCACGATTTTTTATAAATGACCTGGATGAGGAAGTGAAGGGACGGGTTAGTAAATGGTTGGGGGTGTTGTGGATAGTGTGGAGGGCTGTCAGGGGTTACAGTGGGACATCGATAGGATGCAAAACTGGGTTGAGAAGTGGTAGCTGAAGTTCATTTTGGTAGGCCAAGTACAATGGCAGAATATAGTGTTAATGGTAAGACTCTTGGCAGTGTGGAGGATCAGAGGGATCTTTTGGTGCAAATCCATAGGACACTCAAAGCTGCTGTGCAGGTTGACTCAGTGGTTAAGGAGGCATATGGTGCATAGGCCTTCATCAACCGTAGGATTGAGTTTAAGAGCGGAGAGGTAATGTTACAGCTTTATAGGACCCTGGTCAGACCTCACTTGGGAGTACTGTGCTAAGTTCCGGTCACCTCACTACAGGAAAGATGTGGAAACTGTAGAAAGGGTGCAGAGGAGATTTACAAGAATGTTGTCTGGATTGGGGAGCATGCCCCATGAGAACAGGTTGAGTGAAGTTGGCCTTTTCTCCTTGGAGCAACAGAGGATGAGAGGTGACCTGGTAGAGGTGTATAAGATGATGAGAGACACTGATCGTGTGGATAGTCAGAGGCTTTTTCCCCAGGGCTGAAATGGCTAACATGAGAGGACACAGTTTTAAGGTGCTTGGAAGCAGGTACAGAGGAGATGTCAGGGGAAAGTTGTTTGTTTGTTTTTTTACGCAGAGGGTGGTGAGTGCGTGGATTGGGCGGCCAGTGACAGTGGTGGAGGCGTATACGTCAGGGTCTTTTAAGAGACTCCTGCATAGGGACATGGAGCTTAGAAAAATAAGGGCTATGGGAAACCCTAGGTAATTTCTGAACTAAGAAGGGCCTGTATTGTGCTGTAGGTTTTCTTCTAAAATTACTTTTACTTTTTAAATATGGAGGAGTGAAAGTTATTTAAGTGTGTGCGCGCTTGATAAAATTAAGAGCCTTTATTCTCAGTACCAATATTGGTGGAAGCCTCCAGAGATCAAGTTTCTTTGTTGCCAGGCGATGAGTTTTGCATTTGGAGCAATAATATAGCTCATCCTCCCCCAATTCCTCCTCACTGGTGAAACCCCGGAGGCAGCTGTCCAAATTAATAGGCTCTGCTTGTGCTCGTCGACTCTGTTCAACACTTTCATGTTCCTCACATATCTGACAATTTAAAACAATTAAAAATCATGATTAATCTTAGTCTTCACACATCGTTGCATAGTTGCCAGTTAGAAGTTTGTGTTAGCATATGCATTTAATGTGTGCTGTTGTCAGACTATTGGAATGGCAAAAAAAAATATGAAATAACAACAAATTCTACAACTTGTTACACTGCTATGGAATGAATAAAATATTTACCCTCTCTTGTGATGTCTGATATCGAAGGTGTAAAGCAGTTGGATCCCAGTCAATGGCTATGTAAGCATTCCCAACACAAGCTCTTTCATTGGAACATTCGATCTTGCACCCCCTGCAGAATCTGCAACAGCCAAAGTACAAACATGGTTTAGGCGAAGAAATATACTACTTGTACTACTGGTAAAGGGAAATCATGTACATTAGGAGAAGAATTTTAATACTTTCTGCATTTTCTTTATTTTGAACAATAAAATACTTGATACTTTTTTAAATAAAGGTAGATTTGTTTTCATTTTCAATATTTTATCTTTTGCATACAATGCCAGGCTGATGGCTGGCTGTAAGCAATTCACCAGTCTAGTTTTAAAGAGAACTTTGGTACTTTGGTGTGTATCAGATTTCTGCTGCAGTTAGCATGAATCTTGCTAATGGGACAATGACCACATAATACTGATAACTTAGCAACTGAGCAGCTGTCATACAAGGTTGATCCTATGAACCATATTCTCTGGTTTGAAAAATGCATATACTGTATAATCAACTGGATACTAAGCAATGACCTTAACACCACAATCATTTTACCAGTTATCATAAATTCTTGATAAGCTTGCAAAAACTTTAAATGATTTTAATTCTTACCTGTACCATGAACACCACGAGCAGGAATTTCCATCTTTATGAACAACTCGAAGAGTGAATGGATACTGATAGCCCATACTGTCATCACTAGAAGAGAAATATAATATTAATCTTTAAAGAAGCAAATGAAGCTTTATGAAATTGATTTAAAAAATAATCACAGCATAATCTTGAAAATCAATGGATAACGATTTCAAAAGATGTGTAGGGAATGCTCAAGTAAAAACAATATTCTGAAAGAAAAGAAACAATATAGGTTGACCAAACTTAAAATGGAGCAGATTGTGTAGAAGACAATAGAGATTAGTTTATCTTAACAGAAACTACAGCATGAGATAAGATGAAACAAGCTTGTATTTACTTAAGCGCTCATACATCCTCAACTCCAGGTCTATTTAAAGCAATTAAAACAGCAGAACATAGTTTGACAATATAGTTAACTGCTTGAAAATGTAGAATGAATGGTAGCAATACTATCGGATTAATTCTGCTCCTGTGTCTTATAGTTTAGCAAATTCTCTGGTTAAAAATATTGTTATTAACTTCAGAATATATGGCTATCAACTCAGATTCCAAATCTTGGACTGCAATAAATGATCAGTGCTTTTCTGCCAACATTAAATGGGGACAACAAGGATATATGTAGACCAAGATAGTAGGAAAATTTATAATTATAACACTGTTCTTTCAGTTTAGATTATACCTTCATACATTTGAAGTTGACTTGAACGGATACCCTTTGATTCCAAAGTAAGAGTTTGACAAAAGTAAGACAATGAGGAGTTCAATTGGATAGATGATCGATTGTTTACTGCTAAACTGCAGAGATCTTGCCTAATATTGCCATGCTGCATGTCACTATGAAAATCAATGTAAATGGCAACAAAATTAGTAGAGGTTCAATTCTATCACCTTGATGGGTAAACTACCAATAATTCTCCCTCTTTTCAAACCATTACAAAAGGCATTTGCATTGAATGGCAAATCAATAGATTCCAGGCAAAATTTGGAATCTGGGAATTCAAAAGATTTCTCTTTTTTTTGGGATGAAGGTGAACAATGAGATGCAATAAAAAGTATTGCATCTGATCAGAACACTGAGCTTAGGCCACAAAATGCCAAGTTTATTGTGGAAAAACAACTTAAGAAGGTAAGAATGATAGGAAACAGCTGGTCTGCTTGCTGGTACACAGAAACATGGTATTGATAAACAGATACCATATTGATAATACACATGCTTGTGCGTGTGAGCATATAGAATTGGGCTGATTGTTGTATGAATAATATACTACATTATGTAAAAATGTTTCAAATCAAATTATAAACTTACAGTATCATAATTTTCAATACAGACCAATTACAAGGGGATGAAGGTACTTAAATTTGTATCTACAAGCACAGGTATATCTTTCTAAATTTATTAAAGAACATCTGTTTTCACAAATTTCATCGGAGATAGAAAGAGCATCATGAAATAAAAACAAAATCAGCAAATAAGAGAGAGCGAAGATTAAAAAAAACCATAAGATATAGGAGCAGAATCAGGCTACGTGGCCCATTGGGTCAGCTCCACCATTTTATCAAGGCTGATCCAATTTTCCTCTCAGACCCAATCTCCTACCTTTATCCCTTAATGTCTTGACCAGTCAAGAATCTAATAACCTCTGCTTAAATTTAATATCTAAAAACCATGAACATAACATGCGTTCCTCAGATTTTAAATAAAATCCCCAGATTTTAAAAACATTACTTCATTGCTGGATAATAACTTAATGTGTTGGTTACGGTGTAACTTTATTTACATGGTTACCCTGTAAGTCTGGCATTTTTAATGAAAATACTGAGCCAAGTGAGTGCTCTCTGTGAAATGGAAGAAATTGCCAGCCCTTCAGGAGTTTGCATGTGTGGTTTAAAAGAAACACAGAATTCCTAGCATTGTGTATTCATGTTCCTCCAAAAAGTTTTGTGTCTTCTCTTAAGAACGCGAGATCTTAGACTAGATGCAACATTTATTTTATGTGAAAAACCCACCATTTAATCCCCTGAAGAATGTCAGAAGAAATATCATTAGAAAAGCTTTTACTGCAGTTCATGTAAACTATGTTAGAACTTACATCAACTAGTAAAAAAAAATACACTGAGGAGTGAAAATTAATATTACTTGCACTGACCAGTCTTGAGCATGGTTGCTTGCTTCCTGAGGTGGCAAAGGACTGGCAAGCCGTGACACCTGTATCCATACAGAATCATAGAGGTCTTTCTTGCGTGTATGTATGGTGCAGGGTACAATAAGTGGCATACCAAACAGGCTGGGGCGATTTTTCTGGGAGGACAGAAAATACAGTTCTGTCCGCATCTGTATAAAAGATAAATAATAGAATGAGCCAGGTTGCACACAAGATGTGCTGTTACAATGATATATCATTGGGTATTAGGATATAGCAATGTACCTCTGATGATCAAGCAAAAGCAAAAAAAGGGAAAAAAAATAATCAATATTGCTAAATTTTTCGAGGGATGAAAAATAGAATCATACTGAACAATTCCCAAGTCCTCATTGGTCAATCACAGTTTAACAAAGATAGATTCTAAATTTTGGCAATCAACTTCTCTCAGGAGGAATGCCATCAGACGTAGTAACTTCAGCATTTGGTGTTCCAATAGATAATTTATAGATGTTACAGGTCAGCTATATCAATTTAATGATGAAATAAGAAGATGACTGAATAAAAGTTGAGGTTAAGTGGTAGAATTAAATACCAAAATTACCAGAACCCAGTTTGAAAAGTCAGATCTCCAAAATTCACAAAAGATAGAGTAACTCTTCAGTGAGGTAAGTAAACTGCTGAAAACTGAATGATCATTGGATTATTCTACATTCTTTATCATCCTCTCAGATATAACATTGCGTTTTAATTCAAATGATGTTAAATGAGAAATCACTTCTTTAAATACACTACAACACTTCAACAAGATTTACTACATTGATGAATAGCTGAATTTATTTTACTATATTTGACAGCACAGTTCATATTGATACACATGGAATACAGAATTGGTTTTGCGATTATAATACAAGGCTAATGTTTATTTCAATTTTTAAATGGTAACTTTGTTTTGAAGAAGTGCATTACCATTTTTCTGTGAACTGCAATGATGTATCCTATGAATGGATTATCATTAACCCCTGGCAAATGTCCATTAGGTAGTCCATTTGAGAGACTCTTCTCATTGTCAGCTGGCACCTCAGTACTAGGAATTCCATTCGGAATCAGATTTGGCTTCATTGGATTTGCATTTGAAGACTGGTTAAGCCTCCCATTATTCAATGGCACCTGGGAGGAATCTTACAAATAGAAGAAAACAACACTTTAATAAATAATGCAAAATTATTTCAAAACATATTGCATTCAAATAGTTCCTTGTGTTACTTGTGTCATCGAGGGCAATCAAAACTAATTGTCTTACAAATGGTTCCAAATACTTTTCACCACCTTCAGGAGTAACCAGCTTGACAAAATAATTATTGTGTATAGGAGAGCAACTCCAAATTGTTTGTGTGAAATTCTTAATTACCATTTTCACAGCAATATTAATCAACTTAATTAACAGGTTACTGGTTCAATGAGAACAGCAAACAACAGTGATAGGGGAACTTCAGAGCACCACGTTAAGCCTTTTAATATCACCAATCCATATTACCACAATACAGTTGCAAATTGACATCATTAGAAACTACACTAATGCAAATAATTGAATTTTCCCATTTGAAATTTCCCATTTAATTAATCAACAATGCTAATGCCTGCAACCTGTTAAGTCTTTTGTGGATTTGGGTCTGGTCCAGCATCTTTAATTTTTATTGGACATCATTGATCAATGAGGGAAATCTCATGACATCAGGTTAAATGTGAGCATAGAAACTTCTTTATTTTTGCATGCAAGCTGTCCTTTTGAACATCACTTGCAAGAGCACAAAACATAAATCAGATGGCTGATATTTTTCAGTATTTGCACTAATCCTAACAAATGTTTACTACCTACAATTTATCCATGTTCACAACTATACCCATGCACATCTCAATGGAATATTACCTGTTTGTACAGGAGAAGTGGCTGAGGTTGGTGATCCTGGAACAGGGATCTCAAAAGCACAAAGGTAACCATTTGCTGACAGGCGCACTTTCTGGTTATCCTGAGGAAAATTCTGATTAAAACAAAAATCATTTACTAGGTTACAGCTTATTTTATATTTCTATTAATTAAAAGGATTGTAATTTTATTTTAGAAAAATCAGAAGTTGTGCATGTTCATCAAATATTACACCTGACCAATTTATGACTACTCTCCAGAATACAGCTAGATTAAGTTTATGCTTTGAATTTCCCAAATTTTATTCTACATCAACTGAAGGCCTACATTCCATTAGTTGTTTGTTTTGAGAGGATTCCATTAAGAATTTAAATCTTAATTTCAACTCAATAAGCAGCACAGTTTATGTAGGAGCTGTTCAATGCACAGTTGTTTCTGAAACACGAAAAAGGATACTCACTTTTATATTGGAACCATGAACCTCTCCCAGCAAGATCTGCTCTGATTTTAGTCCACATAACTCACTTAATTGCTTTTTTAAACCAGTATATTTCTCGTCCACATTCAATCGTAAACCATATCGGACTGGTGTTGAACCATCTAATTTGATAACTGAAAGAGAAAGTATTGACTTATCAGATTACCAAAACCTTTACCATTTTAGTTTTTAGCAACATAATCCAAACATTAATCCATTCCTTCAGTAGAACTTTACTCAATCTGGAGGTTGAAAAAGAATCAAAATGTTCCTGGGTGACTTTTTTTTTCTTAATTAGAAGCTATGGAACATCTGAATACATCTGTCCTTTAATGCCTTATTCATCATAAAACAGCAATTGTTTAGGTAACAATACAAAATAATCATTGAGGATCTACCTAGTAAATAAATGGAAGTATCTTACAGAGTGTTCATCTTTTCATTCTCTGTAACTTGCTAGTTTTCATCTGCATATCCACCAACCACTCATCCCGTATTTCTTCTTTTACAACTTTAGTCAATCCTGAAACATGACACTGCTTCTCTTTCCTGCTACCTCAATTCTCCAATCCCACTTCCAATGACTACTGTCTTAGGTTTGCTACACATCTCCAACAAAGGTTTCCATCCAGGTATGTTGTAACCCTTGAGACTCAATTCTGCATTTAGCAATTTCAGATACTCTTTTTTCCATGCACCAGAACTGTAATACAGTCAGCTTCTGTTTCCCCAAAATGCTGTCTGATCTGAGTATTTCCAGCAATTGCTCTATTCTGCCCTCACAGTAACAGTATGTTGATTTCTTTCTTTTCCTAACTGCCCTCATTCATTTCCCTCTGCCTACATTGCTTCAGACAGGTTAACTATGATTAACTAGAAAGCACTGAAAGCAATTGCATCACCCAGACAATTTTGTCTTATCCTATTAGACATTCTTTTTGCTCTCTCTTCACTCATCCCCCTTTCTGCAGCTTAAAATGTACTTATTTTTGTACTTTAGCAGCTGTGACAAAAGACAATAGATCTGAAACATGAACTCTCTCTCTCTCAACAGATGCTATCTGTCTTAGTGAGGATCTCCAACATTTCTTCTTTATATTCAAAAAGATGCTTAATAAGGTGCCATGTTTGGCATGACTTTTACCACAGACGTCTTCAGACCATCTATCAAAGTGATTCTGTGATGCAAAATACCCTTCCTCTCTAGCTATTTATGTGCTTCAATCTCCAACATCAACATTACTGCTTTACATTTCCATTTCACATGCTAAACACCTTTAAAAAATGGCAAATTGTAATTAGACTGCCAGATTTGTATAGCAAGTCCACACCCAAAGGCATAAATTTGTTCTAATTCAACTCATGCTCTTTGAATAATTTTACTTTGTTGTATGCCGATGTCAACTCAAATGTTCTGAGCAACTTTTCTATCTAAATATTCTTACTATATTTTCAAAGTACAGAAAGACTGAGAGATGAATATTATAAATTATTTCTCTCCAAATGAGAAGGGAGGTATAAGAGGGAAGAAAGAAATACACAATTTCTGCTTTGACAGTTAAACAATTTTGGGTTTGCACAACAATGGCTCTGTCATGGAGAGAGTGAACAGCACAAAGTTCCTTGGTGTGCACCAAACAGGCGATCCAACCTGGATCCACAGCACCTCTTCATTAGTCAAGGCGGCACAACAGCATCTATATTTTGAGGAGCTTGAGGTGTGTAAGGCTCCTGCACCCATTCTAACAACTTTCGTCAGGAACATCATTAAGAGTGTCCTATCTGGCTGCATCATTGTATGGTATGGTATGGAATCTGTAAGGTATTGGAATCAATGCCAAAGGATAGTAAAAACTGCTGAGAGGTTTGCTGGGGGCTGCTTCGCTCCTATTAGTAACATTTACCAGGATTATATGAAGATATAATTGAGGATCCTTACCACCCATCCTGCTAACTCTTTGACCCACTACCATCAGGGAGGTCACACAGGAGTATCAGGACCAGGATTGTCAGACTGGGTAACAGCTTTTTCCCTCAGGCTGAGAGACTAACACCGCCACCAAGGTCTTGTTAATAGGACAGCGAGCCCTTTACCGTTCACCTGTGCTGTGCACTACATGCATTTTGAATTATACTTTATTAATTTATTTATGGTAATACTTTGATTGATGTTCTGTGTGTGATATATTTTTTGTCGGTGCACCATGGAACATTATTTTGTTTGGTTGCGGATATGTACAGTCAGATGACAATAAATGTGGACCTGAACTTGTTTGTTTCTAGTTATTTTGTATTAAGAAGCCACAGCAACTTTACAAACACCATCTTGCAGGAAGACTGAGAAAACTGGTGTAACAAAGGTAATTATTTTATTAGCTTTTCAGTTTATAGGCATTGCTGGCAAGGCCTATATTGCTAATCCAAACTGGCCATCTCAGTTCTTCAATCCCACTCTCATCACTGTCTTAGGCTTCATACGTAACTCCAACAAAGAGGTTGTAACAACAAACCTGTTATTTCTAGGTGTAGAAAGCTATCCATTGGCAGAGGCAAAGACAAAAAATTGAATGGATCAAATCGAACACTGATGTGACCACACGTTTTGCATTTGACTTGTGATTTTAGCTGCCCATGAAAAAGGTCAACAACAATTGATTTATTTCTCCTCAAGTGATTTTCCCATGCCTGCAAGGGTAAGACAAGTGTGAGAGCAGTGTTTGCCATTAGCAACATGATCATCAGGATCTCTTATAACCGTTAAAACATTCAGCTTTAAAGTATACACTGTGAATTGAAATGTTTTTCCCTTTAAAACATAAGTTAGAAGAAACAAATTTACAGATAGTACAGTTAAAAGTACTTATGCAGGAAGCATTTACACCAATATACAATTCTTACTTCATTTCAAATTTCAAATGATTGAAAACTGGAAAAGTTGCATTAATTAGCACGATAAGCAATTAAAATCCTGCCTGCTGATTATACACAGCAAGAAACATGGAATTATGTTTCATATTTCATAACGTTTCTCACAATTAAATGCTCCACATGATTTTAAAACAGGATTCCAGTTGTTCTTACTGCAATTATTTCTGTGCAATAAACTGACATAATTCGTCAAATTATGAACACGGTCTAAACACAACTCTAGTTTTCTCCCAGATTCATTTGCAGATTAATGTTATGAAATTGGTATTTCTGTATTTTCTCAAGGTACACTTTTTTTTCTATTTTTTTCTTGTCCAAATGATCAAAAGGCAAAGAAAAAGATGCAAAATAAGACCCTTCCTGGTGATCAAAGGAGAGAAACAATAAAGTTCTGAAAATTCACTTTTAAAATCAGACTGTTAAAACAGAACAAACTGGCAAACTCCAGTTTATTGTTAGGAATGTAAAATCCCCAAATCACTCCAAAGACCATTAAAAACCCAGAATATACTTTGATTACACAAATTTTGTATTTCAAATGTTTCAAAAAGAAACCTACTGACCTCTGCTGCAACCTCAAAATCTGGACGACCATCACTGTCCTTTAATTCTACGTAAGGCTTATCGTGAACTCTGTTGAGGTCTTCATGGAGACCATCCAACAAGAATGCGAGAAGCTCCTGAGAGTCCTGTTGCTGGAAACCATTAAATCTTGGAGCATATTTTGCTATTGTCCACTAAAATATAAAAATAAAATCCTTATGTTGATAAAAAGCAAACAAAATGCTTCTGTTGACAGTATTAATTCTTATTGTTCTCTCTCCTCTCTTACCCCTCCAAAAATCCCCTTTAGCATTAAAGCTTTATATTTAACCATTCATTTTTCAGGTTTGCAAAAACAAATGTCAAATCTGCACATTAGATGACTTCAATTCTGAAATTTTACCATTGTTACACATCCATCAGATTTCACATAATTAGGCCAGAAAGGATTATCTAACAGAAATATTTAATGCAGTACAAAATAGCAGCAAACACATCAAAAATCAAATATTCCAAATATGCCTCATTGATTCTATTAAAAATTGCCAGTACCAACACTTCTGAATTCAATACGTATTGATTAAGTTGCTAATACACATAGGTTTTATTCCATTAAGTATCTCATATTAATTTGGTGTCCTACCCTGAGTTTAAGTGGTGCTATATTTTTCTGAGTTCCACTCCACAACTCTTGGATAAGATCTCCATAACACTTGGCCATATGACCTTTCATTCCTAATGGATTAGCCCTGCATTAAATTACATACACAAATTACTTACAACAAACCAAAGTTATCTAATATTAGTGTCATGCAAAATTACACTGTTGACATTCAATTAAAAGTCAGGTGTCACTGGTTATTTCAGAGGCAATTACCCACTTTTGGTTGTAGTAACATTATTAATGTTGAGGACTCTCAAGAAGGCATTTAAAAAAGGCTAATGTAATAATCCAAACAGACATATTGTTCAAAATTAATTTTAGAATACTGCTGCATCTCACATTTCCCTTAACATGAGTATGTTGATACGTTACTTTTTGAAAAAAAGCATGATTTGCACATTTGAGTTCTGTGCCATTCACTTAGAAATATGGATATAATGTAACAAATACAAGACAAGTGCTTTAGCCAAGTCCTTTGGATTCCAGTTAAATGGGACATATTGGAACCAATACGTTTCAGTTCATTAAGGCGGCTGCCCCAATTTGCTGTAGTTTCATGGAGATAGTTGAAAAGGCATAAAAAAGATAATATTAAATCTGACATATAAACTGTATCTATATACATATATATACACACACACACATACATATACACATATATACATACACACACACATATATATATATATATATATATATAAAATCTGTATCCTTTTGCCCAAAAACATTTTGTTTTGAAAACAGCTGTTTAAAAATCGCATTCATTACTAGAAAGAATTAAAACTTGAGCATCATGTGCAAACTAATTATCTTGCCACAATTTTATCATTTAAATTTTTTGGTAATTCAATTCAAAGGTGCAATCTCATTGTACTGGAAGCCATTAAAAGGCAAAGTGCCATGTATGTTAGCAGTGCACTGGCCATGCTTGATATTATAAACTAAAAAATACAAGCAATATTGTATTGTATTGAGTACAGCTTAGAGATATGCTGCTGCAAATAGCAATAAACACAGTATAAGTTTATGGTCTTAGTGGATAAGTAACAAGTTTTTCACCACTTTCACTAATTCAGAGGGGAAAATTAGGTAGATCTTTTATCAGGCCTGATGTACTTGTTCAAGTATTTTAATAAATGCAACTTAATCATTTAGTGTAAAGTTAAAAACCTGGTTAATTCTAAAGAAAGCCCATCTTGTGGATTGAAAAGTTAATTCTGGAGTAGACCTTTTATCACCCTGGTTGTCTGCCTGACATGCTTAGTGTCTTCTTTATTTTCTGTTTCTTCCAGCATGATCCCATGCTGGAAATGAGTAGGGTCCAAGCAGTGCAAGATATCTGGTCCAAGCAACCAGCTGCACTACCAAGAAGGCACTGACAGACACTAAGTCTCTACACTACATCCACCTACCCAGTTGATAAGCTTGCCCTTTGTAGTTTATATTCTCTGCAATTTGTTTTCTCTTCCCCATTCTGACGGTCTTCAATCTGAAATGCTAACACTTTGTCTTTGCACATACTGTACGCTACCTCACCTTTGCGTTTCCTCCACTTTCTCCTTTTATTTCAGATTTTCCACAATCTGCATTTTTAAAATTCTAATTATTTTATGGGGCATGACATATAATCAAATTAAACGAAATGTGCCTTTTAACTGAAGTGTGACCACGGAAACTTTGGAAATGTATTATTGATTGCCTCCTCTGGAATAATGAAGACAAAGACAATTATAGACCATATAGTTAATTAGCTGCACTGGAATAATGAGGGCACCTCAAATGCCAATCAAAGGAGGGGGAAGAAATGAGTAAGAGTAATGTTAAAGAAAATAACAATTATATAATAATTGAAAAGTGGGTTTTAGTAATTGTTGACAAGCAGAAGGAAAATCATAGAGCTACCAATCTGACTTTTGAACAAATGAATCCTTAAAAATTTCAAACTTAATAAGTGATGTTATTTCTGCATGTGGACAATGCTAAAGTTAAGAACGTTGAATTGAATTATCAAAAGTCAACAATATGGTTCATTGTTGATATAATAGATCTAAGATGTGTGCTCGTGAATTATTATTTTGAATTAATGGTACAAAACCAAATATAAATAACATTTAAATGAAATCCTTTAGTATTATTTTCAGCAATTAATCAGTTCTTAACAAACACATTTGACAGCTCTTCTCCGAAGAGCTAGAAAGATTGCAAGTGCTGAAAATACTAATGAGAATATTTATACTTCGGCAAGCTCAAACCAAAACTACCGTGTAATAAAAATGGCACAATAGTTGTTGATAGATAGTAGTTATACAGTTAAAAAAAGATCATGTAATCAATCATGAGTTTGGCAGGACCACAATATCAAAATTGCAGAATAGTATGAAGTAATTCAGTACAAATAATACCTCACATCATGGCCACAACATGATCACTAAGCCACTCTAAATAATACTAACGAGTATTTACTTATGCTATATATGAATTGCTATATCATTCTTAATAAAATTAAATTGATGAATTTTGTTGAAAATTACTTTTAATCGAGGATTTGCAAATTAAGACTTCACAATATAAATTCAATAAAATCAAACTGCTTACAACATATCAGATCAGTTCAAATTTGATAATGAAATGCATAAGGAATAAATCAAATCTGTTGCGAGTGCAAATCTTCCACAATTTTGAAATAATTTTGGATTATTAGCAGTTTCACTTTTAAACTAATGATACAGAAACAGTTTCTGTACTGTTGTATTAATCAAAAGCAGGGTTCAAATTAATTTTGAAATTCCAATGAACACAAGGAAACTAGTCTCATTTATATCAATGAATTGAATTGAAATTCTTACCTATTGAGTTCGTAAAGATGTCTTCCTGAGATGAAGTACCGAGTAAGTGGCTGCGTGTTACTGACACATTGGATGCTGGAATTCATAAAGCATGTGTTTCCCAGGTTACTTAACCCTGTGGCACCTTTTTCAGTTGGAACTAGAACAAAAACATTAGTGAACCTAATTATGATGTACTTTATGAAGCTGGTAGCAACAAAAACAGGAATGGAAATTAGCAAATTAAAGTTTGATTGTAAATAAACAATGGAACATTTAACGTTTGTCACTCAAGGTACTGTTAATTAATTGAAAGATGGTTAATACATGCCCTGACTTCTTCATCACCAAGTCTGGGTACATCCCAAGTCCAGTCAAGTGACTTTTTATTGCCATTTCGACCATAACTGCTGGTACAGTACACAGTAAAAACGAGACTTTTTCAGGACCATGGTGCTACATGAACAATACAAAAACTACACTGAACTACGTAAAACAACACAAAACTACACTAGACTACAGATCTACCCAGGACTGCATAAAGTGCACAAAACAGTGCAGGGATTACAATAAATAATAAACACGACAATATGCACAGTAGAGGGCAGTAGGTTGGTGTCAGTCCAGGCTCTGGGTATTGAGGAGTCTGATGACTTGGGGGAAGAAACCGTGACATAGTCTGGTCGTGAGAGCCTGAGTACTTTGGTGCCTTTTGCCAGATGGCAGGAGGGAGAAGAGTTTGTATGACGGGTGCGTGGGGTCCTTCATACTGCTGTTTGCTTTACGGATGCAGAATCTTCTAAATGTCTCTAATGGCGGGAAGGGAGACCCTAATGATCATCTCAGCTGACCTCACTATCTGCTGCAGGGTCCCAACTTCTCTGACAGTTCAACAGAAGTAGCAGTACAAAGTACCCATCCATTTTGAGTAACAATGGAAGAAGCAGTTGATTATACACACTGGATGTACAGTGGGATGGAGACATCAACCTCTAAGAAGGGCTAATACCTGAATGACAAACTATCAAGATTCAACTGCAGCTGTTTGGAATGAAAACCTACATGAAAGGAAAATGCCACTTGGCCTTGTCAATCTACCCATCAGTCTATAAAGGGGGCGCAATCAACACAAGGTACATGTGGACAAACCACACTGCCTTTAACCTGAGCATTCCTTTTAAATGAGATACATTCCTGTCAGACATACTGTTCAAAAGTGGAATCATCATCATTAGGCATTAAGCAACAGGGCAGTTTTATCATAAATAATTCAATGCTTTGCAGTTGAACCCTATGTGGTGAACAATTAAACAACTAACTAGAGAAGCATGTTCTATTAACAGCCCCATCCTCAGTGAAGGTAGAGCTCAGCATTGTATCTGCTTGATAATGTGGAGAATTGCCCAGGGATGTCCCATCCACAAAAATCAAGACAAATCCAGCCCAGTGAATTATGACCACTTATGTCTATTCAAACATCAATAAAGTGATGGAAGGTGTCTTATCCACCACGAACCTGGTTGCTAATGCTCAATTTGGCTTTCACCAAAACTATTCAGCTTCTTATCCAATTACAAACTTGATGCAAACAGACAAGATGAGAGTGACAACCCTGACATTAAGGCAGCATTTGATGGATTGTAGCATTCAGAAGGGCCTGGTAAAACTGATATCAAAGAATCAAAGGGAAAACGCGTGTGAATGATTGTGCCAGTTGATGACCAATTAATTAAACTCTATGAATTTGTGATGTCAACTCCGTAGGACAGTGTCCCAGACCTGACCATCTTCAGTTCCTTTATCATCATCATTAGTCTATTATTAAATTCCAAGTAGAGATATTTGCTGATGCCTGCAATTCTCAGTTCCATCCATAAGTAATGAAGAAACCCATATCCATAAAAACTTGATCAACATTCCAACATGGATTAATTAAATGGCAGACAACATTACTACACAAATGTCAGATATAACCACCTCCAACAAACCTTACTAATATATTTTTAGTTGTTTTTGGGGTGACGGAGAAGAGTAAGGGCTCAAGTACAGTGCACTAGTGATCATTGAACAAATCATATTAAATGTTGTACTTCTTGGGCAAGTTCAAGTCTAGGTATTTTGTAAAGAACAACTTTTGAGCATCTACAACATCTCAGCAATATGACAGATTATATATTTGCCACTTGTCTGGCAGCTACAATGACACTCCAACAGGTTAACACCAGCATAGACAAGGAGTTCAATTTGACTGGCACTCCAGCTACCATTCTGAACATTCACTTACTTCAACAGCAGCACATTAATTACCATGCCAAGCCTTGTTTCTAATTTGTCAAACTCTATCACTTCCAGCATCTGGAAGGGAAAGGGCAGCGGATATCTAGAAATGTTACTGCCTGCAGTTACTTTGAATCATACACCATTTTCAATTGGAAGTATATGTCACAATTATTTTTATCATCAAATGTTATTAAACATCTCTTGCATTAAAGGACTGGGATAGTACATTTACCATAGAACAATAGTAGTTCAAGATTGCTCCCTTCAGAGACTTTTAAAGATTGCATTAAATGCTAACCTTGCCAATTTTAAGAATAGATATAACGTTACCTTACATCAATGTAACTATTCTCTATCAGCAGCCCAACAAGGACCATTCCAGACAAACACTGAATGTTTGATAGGGTTGTGGGTGGCAAGGTGGGATAGCTCGTTTGTAAAAAGATGCATAAGTGATTAGATGAGAAATGCAAAAATGTAAACACAAAAATAGAATTTAATTCATGGGGTGTAATACTTCACTACACTGGACAAGATTCCCAATAAAAGTTTCAAGGAATCCAAAACATTACAAGTTTGAGATTAACCAAAGGAATCCTTCTGAATTCATTTCCTTGAGATATTTGAGAATTCTGGGTCTTTCATATATATTAAGAAAATGGAATGCTTTTGTCAATCAGATTTTAGGGTATAAACTTCACATATGATGAAAAAGGGTTGTACATATTTCACAATCCAACTGAATAGGACATTTCCTCATCTATATGAACCCATTCTCACTGAACTGTACCTTTCTACATGTTAGAATAAATATTAGTGAAGGAGAAAAGCATAATTGTGGGGCCAACAGCAACAGTAGGTTTTATGGAAATCTAGGTATCCATATTTACAATATTTTAATCAAATATGTACCAAATATAACAATCTTCACACACAAGCAAGAAAGGATTAATGAGACATGCACAAATATCTTCAAATAGTTTTTAAAGTGCATAATCCCATTCATCTTGTTCACATATCTGAAGTAATTGATGTGAAAAATCTTTGCTTGCATTTTAAAAGCTTTCAATTATGTCTAAAATAAATTATATAAACAGCAAATTTGTTTATTAATGTTCCAGCAATTTCAATACACTGCTAAAATCAACTCGAGTTTGCACAATGACCCCACAATGTGGAATAAATTATTCACCTATACTTAAGAGCTAAAATTCTATGTTTGTACCTACCCTTGTGTCTGTCCATTTTGCTACTGTTTGCAATGAATGACATCTCCTCCGGCCAACTCATATCTTTGTTGCGAACTATTATAAGAAATGCAGGATATCAGGCTGATAGTATTGTAACAATGTTTGTACTTAGGTACTGGAAAGTCTCTTATGACAAAGTATTCTGAATTAAAGTTTTGCAATTCATTTCTAATCTCCCCGCTAAAGTCTAACCATGCATATAAAAAGAGAGGATTAACTCAATTCATGTTCCTTACTTTTTGATGTTTTACTGCTGCTGGGAAGAAGGAAGGAGAATTTAAAAATCTAGAATAACTGATCCTCTCAATTCTTTCATACTTGATGTGGGAAAGTACCTGGCCATCACTTAATGCAACTGCACAGTAACAAATTTGAGATCAGGAATGTATTGCTCTGGGAAAAATAGGCTTGAAGAGATACCTGCTTACCTACCACAACTTAGTTAACTGAAATTTAAATCTGCTGCAGGCAGTTATTTTCAAAGTTTGATGTACACAAGTTCTTTACTGAAAATGTAAAACAATTTAAATTTTCTTTGCTAAAATCACTAAATAATGGTGATTTAATTTGAAAACAAATTAGAATTAATTATAAGCCTCAAATATTGCAACACTCTTCAGAATGTTTTTTTAAATTTCTGAACTCTGTCATATGAACTGTAACATAAAAACATTAGTCATTTTAATGTGTTATTTCTATCCAAACAATACAGATGTGACCATGTACTCAGCAACTTGGAAATAAATGATGTACTCTTCTCTAATAAACTATGGATAATAAACACTGCTTCATCAGTTTCGCCCATATCCAGAGAACAAATTCAAGCACATTTACAGTAATTAGGTTAATTATTCTTTTGAAAAAATATCAACAAATTAAAGGAAGTGATTTAGTATAGCCCTCAGCTATTTGGGTAACAGAAGGCTTTTGACTGTGAAAGAATGACTTAGTAATGGAAGATCATATTTTCCAACATATTAAAATGTATAACTGCAGACCGTTACACAAGAGCAGGATAGCTCAACGTGGATTAGATGTGTCTTCATGTTTTTACATCAGGTTCTTTCCAAATTACTGACTAGATGTGTTTTGTGACTTGGATCCAAGTGAGTTGAGTTTTATGTGAACCACAAAATTATTTTGACAGCTTCAACAGCACACTAACTTAAATTAAACATGAAAGATATGATTGCGTGACTGTGATTCAAAATGTATGTTCAACTAAGAAAACATGGGAGTAATTAAAAAAAGTTTGTGAACTGCATACAAAGGTGGTATAAACAGAAATTATTCAAATAACTAATAATTTATTTCAGCCAATGTACGGCCTATTTATGCAGGCATTTTGTTTCAGTGCATTGTTTAAATAAAAGACGAAAGCAGATCATAGACTAGTGAATGAAGAATAACATTTGAACTCAAGTGTTGCTCTACTGCATGATTTATTCAATAGAGATAACAGGTTTAGCTTCTTCACATTTTAGAGGACCTTATTATACCATACCACATTTAAAAACGAAACAAAACAACTCCAGAAAATCTAAACAACCTTTGTGAAAAGAATCCTCCCCCAGTACAGTATCTCCTTTTTTACTTTGGGGGGGGGGATTATTACTATATAAAAAAACGAATCTGGGGTTAGTTTAGCAATATAGCAGAAGGACTTTTTCTTACTCCACCACCCTAAGCAACAGTCTCAATCAGTGAGTGTGTAGTGGACTGTAGTGTTTACAATCATCCTGAAACCTTATTTGTGGACATGAATTGTGACACTAAACATGCAAGTCCAACTCATTTCTGACCCTTGTTGCCATATAATGTTACTTTATTCTATTAAGCATTTTATTCAGCTGGATTATTAAAACACAGATACTCAAAAAATATTGAGCTTAGAATTTTAGCAAGTCTTTTGTATGTATTCACTAAACTCAGTCATGGATAATACAACAGTTCCTGTTAAAAGTTTCAGTGAGTAACTCTGATCTACCAAAGCAAACAAAACATGAAACACTACTTTAAATATCAATAACTAATAGTATTTTATAGAAATTATGCACATATTTTAAAAATCATGGTAACTGGAAAACAAATAAGACTGGAGATCCATTTGTGAATTACTGTTTAACTCACTCCAATTAAGAATATATTTGGATTCTGAATTAACAATTATTTGAGTTACTTTAAAAAATCTTTGTGTTGTTCTTGAAAAAGATTGCTTTTACCTTCAATCACCAAGTGTTGCTCATCTAGAATTTTTAAGTCTTCTAAAGTGTGATCCTCATCATCCAGTAGTGCAAGGTAATTCTACAAAATAAAATAGTTATGTAACATGATCATTCTAAAACAATGTAATCCTAAGGACCTAACATAACAAATATTTATTTACCTCATTGTTGTACAGCCACAATCGCATATCTTCCTCTTTTATTCGAAGCCGTCGGGATAAGTATTCGTGTATATCTTTTATTGTTTGCATTCGGCTAAAGCAGCCCGTGTATGCTAGTACTCGTTTCATTGGTGATGATGGCGAAGGTACATTTCCTAAATGCACAACAAGAATTTTAACGTGAAAGCATACAAGGCATGATAAACCGATAATTTAACATGTTAATACCATCCCAGCCTATGCTAGAGTATCCTTTTGGTACTATTGAAAGTTATGCTAATGGAAAGATATGGTAGACAAAAAAATATTTCTTGCACATATTTTGCCCTTCTTGGCTTTATCTCTTCCTCAGGTTTGAAAAGGATAAAAGCCCATTTAACTGCAAACAGCAAAAATCTGATTCAGGAAGGAAACATTGCAAAACTTCCTGCTGCCTATACTTATTTTGCTATTTTGTTTCTATTCTTTCAAAGTATTTTCAGTTATTAATCTTATACAAGTCACTGTCATTTGTTGCAGTTCATTAATAGTTTATGATTCTTCATTTCCAAGCAATGAAAATTATAAAACCACCTATTTACATGTTCATAATTATATGTCTACTATATTGATTCCTTTCCATATAAAGGCTGAGAAGAGGAATGATTTAATATAACAATTTCAATTCAATCAGAAAGCAACTGATTCAGTTGTACTCGGATTCTGATTGCCTTGTAAATCAACACTTCTGCAAAATAGCTAATAAAACAGTTTATATTACAAGGAATTATTTTCTCTACAAGGCAAATTTTACTAAAAAAGCTATTTAAGTACAGAATTTTATTACTGTACTTTAAAATGTGATATTTGGACATTTCTCTAGATCAGCAAGAATTATTCGAATTTTCTATTTGAAAACAAAGCCAAATCAGTGCCTTTTAAATCCATTGCTCCTCTTCAGTATTCCTGAGGAATTAAGGTCAAACATGACTCAATAGCAAAATGGACCAGTAAATTATTGTGATCTATCATGTGAGTTTACAATACTTGTCCTTTATGTGGAAAGGGTCAAATCTCAATAGGATTATCACAGCACAGCATTATCACAGAACACTCTTCCTCTAAGTACAAGCAAAACTACACATCCCTTAAAAATCAGACAAAATAATTATAGAATAGAATGACAAAGGCCAGTGCATGATGAAATTGCGCAGTAATAAAAAGAATAAATTAAATTCGTTAAATGTGCACAATTACCCTTTTTACATCAATTAAATTTTCAAAATTAAAATTGCTTGAAAATTAACTCCTTGCAAAATAACACAATAAAGAATAACCATTTAATTTGCAAAGATTTGATAGCTAAATTACATCTTTAGGAAATTTATGAGTACATAAACTACCAAAAGAATATTGCAGAGGCTAATGCAATTTAAAGCTATTGTACAAGGGGAAAAAAACATTTAAATCATAAATTAAAAAGGTATAGACGTAAGATTCCAGCAAGAAAGTGGATCAGTAAATTTAAGAACAATTTTATAAAAACATTGCAGGGTAACAATCAGAAAGTTATCATTTGAGGTTTCTCCAAATGCTGCTCAGGGAAAGAAATGAGACATAAAACATTATGCTTCACTCAAGAGGAAATGGAAGAAATATAAATAAATCCCAGGTTCTGCATGTTATCTCTCTACATAATCAACCTAATTTTGGTAATTATTACCTGGTCAAATTTTATTTGGCACTAAAGTTATCCAGTGTAATAAATTGGATTACTGTGGCCAAAATATAAATATTGCTAGACCATCATTTTCATGGTCTTCAATTAGTGAAGGAAACTGAAAGGATGACAGGAACACTAAAAGTTTACAATTTCTACTATTTTTTCCTGAAACAGCAGATCAAAATGGTCATGAGGTTTTAAAAAAATCTCAATGATAACTTTCAATGATAACTACTATCTTGATTTGAAAATGAAACAGGTGGATTTGGCACAAAGCAACTAGAAAGCTAACAACTCCCATTCTTGCTGCAGTCTTACAATACCTCCACGATGAGGAAATGCTTTCAGGCTCATCATACCCATATTGACCCAGATGTTAGACTGTTGAGTACGTGTGGCTGGTTGCTGTCGCAAGAAAAGAAGGTAGCGAGGAAACAACTCGAGCTCTGCTTGATTTGTTGTTGTATTTTTAATTACCTACAAGTTTAAAAAAAACAAAAATCCACAGCTTCAGTTCTAATTGCAAGGTTCATGTTGTTTCACTGCAGCAAAACAACAAATTTCACAATGTATGCTAGTGATGTTAATCCTGGTTCTGATTCTGCAACAGCACTGCTATCATATGAAATTGATTCGACCACATATTGCAACATGATTTTCTGTAATTTTACATGATTTTAAGTAATAAATGTCTGTGGCAATAAATTGGAGAAACTACATATTATTTGCTTCATAGAAAAATAGCAAAAGGTGTGCAAATTCTGAACTGCATACCAAATTCTTCAAATCTTTGCAGACATCTTCAACAATAAACAAAATAGACAGCAAAAATATTTATAATTTATTTATCAAGATAGTGTGGAAGGGCCCTTCCGGCCCTTCGAGCCAGCCACCCAGCAACCCTTAATTTAACTAGGATAATCAAATTCTACATTTTGAAATTACATTAATTTCAAACATTTGTATTAATTAAGTTTGTGCAGTATCCCAATATGGCTACCTTTTCCATATACGATTTTGCATCTCTTGTCTCACAGAAAATGACATGAGACAATGAATGAGATTAAAGTTAAAAATCATTCCCTGATGGGATTTAGAACAAAAGACATGGCACTATAACTTGCTTTCTTTAGACCTCTCTAATCATTTACCTCAGAAAATGAAAAATATAAACCTAGGGATGTCATGTTGCATCATTACAAAACACTGGTTAGACTGGACTTGGGAGCATTGTCTGAAGTTCTGGACACCACAATACAGGAAGGACATGCACAGAGGAGATCCAGGGGAATTTTGCTTGAATTGGAGAATTTAGTTATGTTTTTTACCTAATTCTACATGTACCACCTGACTTGCTGAATATTCTAGCACTTTGTTTTTATTTGAGGTTAATCCTTTGACAAGATTCAACTTTAAAGAGCACTGTATACAAGGTAAAGATAACTTACAGGTCTAGGCAGTGATAGGTTTGCCCCATACCAATGATACAATGCCCTCCACACAGGTTCTGGGACAACTTCATAGTCTTTTCCTTGAACCAAAGCTGGATTCCGTTTCAGGCGTCCACCCTCTAATGTTAACGTAGGAGCCTTTAAAAATAAATAATTATTTTTTTTACCATGTTATAAAATATATATGAATCTTGTGGAAGATGTATGCTTCTAACAGCCCTTGCCTCACTTTTTTGGGTTATTTTTCAGGTGTTTGTGTATCTGACAAAGGAATTGCAGGAATAATGCACAAATCAGATCTTGGAAGTCTGCAAGTAACAATGGCACATAGAAAATGTACTAACTAGATTCTAAAATCAAAGCAGGGTTACTTTCCATTTGGGTATTTGGAATTCTGGAATAATATTGAAGGTGACTGCTAGAAGCTATCAAACTCTGTGATGAAAAGCATATGGGGTCGGAGACTCAAGTTGGACTATACACTTGTATAAAGTCTTGTAGCTTATTAAGATGAAGGAAGTTTATGGTGGGAAAGAAAGAAATTGTGTTCAGAATTCCTGCAAATTATTTGGAGGCAATTTCTCCTTACCTAATATTGGAGGACTGACATAAAGCATGAATAATCACAAGTAATGCAAGGACTGTAATGGGCAGTACAGGAATATATTTAGTGATGTGATGCTGAGTCACCTCATGCTTTGTCATCATGTATTCTGAACCCGACGGGGTAGTGTCAGCTCAAGCCATCAATCTATAGCATATAGATGAGTAAGAGTGTTAAAGCAGTTTATATCCTTTGGGAACATATTACCAGATAAAAGTTTTGGAGCCATCACAGGCGTTTTGTTTCTAACATATGGATGGGAATGGAACCCAGAGAGAGCAGCTCAACTTCAGTATACAGCACTGGAAAAGACGTGGTCATAAATTGTAGGGTAGGATGTGATGAAGATATTCACGAATTCCAGTTAAAATTGGGTTTAAATGTATTTTAAACTTCTCAAGTAACACATTTGATTTTAATGGATCACTTAAACTCATTTTCAAAAAGCTTTCCACTCAAAAATCAGACACACGTACACAAGATGCTGGTGGAAGTCAGCAGGCCAGGCACCATCGATGCTGCCTGGTCTGCTGAGTTCCTCCAACATTTTGTGTGTTGCTTGGATTTTCAGCATCTGCAGATGTTCTCTTGTTTGTCCTGAAAATCAGATTTCAGTTTCTAAGTTTTGCTGGTCACAGGCAATTCAAAGGAAATAAAAAGAGCAATGGATTATACTATTTTTGCATAGTAATACACTGCATATATATCCAAATATTTCCTATTATAGAAGTATGATCCTATACAATAGATAAATGAAAATGTTGAGCAGCTTTTACGAGACTTAAACATCCTATAAATAGGATACATCAGATGTTTCTTCAATATTTAGATTCATTATATTTTGCACTGTAGCCAGTGTTGAAAAACAATCAATAATAACTTTAAACAACAGGAATTCTGCAGATGCTGGAAATTCAAGCAACATACATCAAAGTTGCTGGTGAACGCAGCAGGCCAGGCAGCATCTATAGGAAGAAGCGCAGTCGACGTTTCAGGCCGAGACCCTTCGTCAGGACTTAATAATAACTTTATTAAAATAATAACTTTACATATATTCTTTCACTAATTAGTCGCTAAAATTTCAATATAACAGTTTTCAGAATGCAGAGTTTGTAGCATGTTTATCACAGGAAACTTAATCACTTTCCACCTTTGAAGGCTTTATATCCATACCTTTACAGATCCTTGCATTACAAGTGATAAGTTATCAATAGCTCCTGGTTTCTGTGGACCGAGTTGTCCTAAAATGTTCCCATTGGCACCCAGGAAGCATTGACCATTGTTGTCCAAACTGTTGTACTGTCTGGGAAAGCAAGCATCAGTGCCAGCTGGACTAGATTGATACAAGCCTGAAAAAAAACAGAAAATATTCTTAAATTATCTTCATATAATAGTCTGGGTTTCTTGATAACTATTAAAAACTACAAACATAGCAGGAACAGCCTAATTAAATTGGATGGTTGGCGAATGAACTCCGAGAACTCCA
This sequence comes from Mobula hypostoma, assembly GCF_963921235.1. Classification (NCBI taxonomy): domain Eukaryota; kingdom Metazoa; phylum Chordata; class Chondrichthyes; order Myliobatiformes; family Myliobatidae; genus Mobula; species Mobula hypostoma. Next base: position 29,233,717 of record NC_086119.1, on the reverse strand, counting down.
GGCAGTTCACAGCATATGCTACTTGCCATAGGCCTGCAAGTATTTATTTCTTTTGATAAAGGCAAATGTGTCCAATAATCATGCAGATTTGATTCTATTGTTTGTACCTAGTGTTTCTCTCATTCCATATACTTGTATGCTGATAGGAGAAGCTTTGATTAAATTCCATTCTTATTAAAGTGAAAAGACCAGAAAAGGTAAAAGCAGTTTACTTAAGGTTTACTGAATTACCCAATGAATGCATTGTGAGCGAAGCGTAAAAAAATAGCTGCTCTGAATATACCCTTATTTTAAATGTAAGTGAAAGATAAATGTCACACACACACAGAATATCAAATCTATTGAGACCTAGTGTAAAATCACTCCATTTCGCAGCTATCCTGATTTCACAAATAATTATCTTTCCTATTTTGAAAGCAATAATTTCCACTTATCATTTACCTGTAAACCCTCAAAATATTGTATTCGCTACTTCTTTTACTTCACGTGACAATAATACAATTAATACCACCTTTCCCAGCAGACTTTCAAATCCTCTACCATGTTCAGTAGGGCCTAAATAACCCTATCTTCATGTGGACCTGATTAGGTTCATGAAAGCAACATGACCACTTTAAATACAATTATCACTTGCTGTATTACCAGAATAGCGCTTGAATGCTTAATATGGTATTCAATATTTATGAAATACATCTTAAATTAGTAATTTTTCAGTTGCTGAGTTTAAGAAACTTAATATAATTTTTTGTACTAAAAGGGCATTTCTGACTTTACTATGATATGTGTAGTAAACAAGCTAAATGTTAAGCTTTCAATTATTATGCACCAACTTAAAACTAAAGTTACCAGTGCCAGTGCTCTCAGATGCTTCAGATGCAATTGAAATGTTGTCAAAATATTTTTCATCCGGAGAAGTAAAGGAATTCTGTGTTCCAGGTTTGTCCTCACCCTGATCCACAACGTGCAATTGGTTTTGGCTTTTAACTAAATTCATTATTGAAGAGGGCTCTATTATGACAGGTCTTGTTTCCTAAAATAAAAGCAGGAAATAAAAATCATGAGAATTGAAAGGTGACAACCACATTTAGCAACATTTCAAACCAACCTTTGCACAAATCACCATGAACTCCAAGCTTCTTTTTGACCCATGAAGATTTTGGACCTAACAAGGATGCCAAAGGATTTTCAATTTCAATTCCTCTTTTAACATAAACTACTTGAATTTCAAGGAGAACTTCAGGTGATTAACCTAAAAAAAAAGGTTATCTTGATAATCAGTTCCTACGAATAGAAACAGAAAATGCTGGTTCTGACAAAGTGTCTTTGAGCCAAAACATTAACTGTTTATGATGCAAATATTTTCAACATATTCTACCCCCCCCTCACAATAATGATAACCAGCATCTGTTGTTTTTTTTTCAAAAATCAAAATATGATAACTGCTGGAAATCTAAAATAATTTATACAAGTGTTTCAGTATTTAGAATATCTGGGCACAAACCTAGATTTTGTTCTCAACTTGGAACACAAACAGCTTGCCATTGTTACAAAACAAGCTCTGCTATTCTTGTAATGAAATCAGAATTATTTTCTTTTACTCTTGCAGTGTACCAGCAATTACATAGAACTGACAAAAGATTCTATAAATTGGTAGTTTAAATTGTTTATTAAATTATAAATCACAATGAATTTGATGAACAAAATAGAAACTAAAAGACGTTAAAAGAAAATGTCATGAATTTTTGAAGGGAGCATTAGAATCAATATTAGAGACGAACAGGTTGCAGATTAGAAAGCAATTTCTAAATCAATCACTCTTCGTGACAATACTGTTGTAATTAATCATGACTAGCTCTATGCATTATATAGTCACCTTTGATTGAATACATTTTTCCTTGACATTTCCTCGCTTTTATAAGCAGAAATTGCTTTAGTTTCTGTTTCCTTTCCTTTGCTCTTTAAACAATTTGTTTTCTGAATAAATTATACAACAGGCTGCTATGAATCATGTGCCTTAATCGACTCCAACTCATTGGATGTCATAGTGATGTCAATACAGATTGATTTTTGAGGTTTATAGTGTCCTTAGTGTATTTGTTTTGCCAGAGGTTTTAAACCATTTTCAGATAATTGGAATGAACATCTCATAAAATCAAGAAAAAGTACTTGAAACAATTGTTTGGTACATTTTATCAAAAATCTTAAGTATTTTCTCAATCCACCATTTGAGCTGAACAGTATAGGGATAAAACAACAAACTGCACAACAGCATGCTACAATATTTCACCTTTTAGATAGTAATCTTCTAATTTTCCTTCTGAAGTGGCTGACCTCGAATTTACCAAAATTATAATCCATCTGCCAAACCCTTACCCACTCACTCAACCTATCTATATTTCACTACAGACTCTCTATTCTCTGCACAATTTGTCTTTCTATTCAATTTAGTGCCATCAGCAAACTTCAATATATTACCAGTCCCCTCTTCTAAATCATTATAGTTGTAGACCCAGCATAGACCACTGCGACACTCCGATTGTCAACCAGAAAAACACTCATTTATCCCACCTCTGTTCTTGTATTGGTTAACCAATTCCTATTCTATGCTAATACAGGTGAACATTCCTTTATCCAAAATTCTGAAATCCAAAAAGCTCCAAAAACCAAAGTTATTTTCGCCAACAGCTGACGTCTCTCAGGTGTGACGTGGCAGCACTAGCAGAGGCCGCCAGACGTCAGTTGTGGCTCAGTGCTCGTACTGGTTACACATGCATTTGCTGTTCACTGATATTTTGTGTTCACTATTGACTTTGCGTTTAATTTCACTGTGAAAATGTCAAAAAGAGCTGCAGGTACCCCTTTGGGTAACAATGAGAAAAAGAGAAGGAAACATTCGTCATTATCAATAATGCAGAAAGTGGAGTTGTTGCAGAAACTTGATCATGGTGTGTCTCTGCGGCGTCTTACTGAAGAAAAGTGTCGGAACTATCACTGCATATGATTTAAATAAACAGAAAGACAAGTTACTGAAGTTTTATAGTGACAGTGACGTTCTACATTTATTCCAATAAGTCATTTACCATGTGTTTGATTCGGTTCATTTGAAGCTGTATATTTTTATGTTTTATTGAATGTTTTTATTGGAACTAACATTTCTTCTTGTCATTATTCCCTAGACAATACAGTATAACAATTATTTACATAACATTTACATTGTATTAGGTATTATATGTAATCTAAAGATGATTTAAAGTATACAGGAGGATGTGCAGAGGTTTGGTGCGCTGCCGGGTCCTAAAGTACACCGCACTGAGACAGGTTAAATAAAGGACTTGAGCATACAGTACGTGTTTTTCTGGCATCGGGGGGGGGGGAGGGGTCTGAAATCCAAAAATTTCTGAATTCAAAAATGCAACTGGCTCCAAGGATTTCGGATAAGGGATTGTGGACCTGTATATTACCAACTCCATGCACCCTTACCTTATGGATAAATCTTATATGCAGCAACCTATTTGTATGAGAAAAGTTCAATTATACTGCGATCACTCTTTCCAAGAGGATCCTTTATTGCAAGATTGTTAATTTACATGTCTCATTGCACAGGACCAGATCCAAGACAGCATTTTTCCTTGTAAAGCCCTGTCTCAAGACTGCCTCGACCAAATTGATTTGCTCAATGTATGCTCAGATTAAAGTCCCCAATGACACCTGTTGTCCCATTCTTGCATTACAACCACATTACACTGTACTTCAAAAAGGAATATTTTGGTGTAAATATATTTATTGTGGCCCTCTAGGTTAAATATGAATTTACTACTAATCTGATAAATTGTGATTGAATGGATCATTTTGACCAACTAAAACATTTGGACATTAACTACATCATGGAAAGAAAAGAACACAAAGACAAGACACTGTAGATGCTGGAATATGGAGCAAAAAAAACTACTGGAGGAACTCAGAGGGTTAAGCAACAAACATGGAGGCAGAAGAATGTTGACATTTAAAGTCAGGGTCCTGCATCAGGACAGAGTATAGACGGAAGTAAGGGGGGAGAAAATGGACAAGTAGAGCCAGGTGAGAATAGGAACAGCAAGCTAAGGGAGCAGAAACCTACATGGAATGACTCATGACAAACATGAATATAGCTTTTGACAATGTAACTGAATGTTTTCATTACAGCAAAAACTAGAGGATTTTTGAAATGCTTATTACCTCAGCTTGTAAAATGGGATGACTGAAATACTTTATCTCCAATAGATGAAGCAACAAGAAAAATAATCTGTGGTCAAATTATAATGACAGTTCCATTAAATTTATCTATAGGATACTTGTTGATCCCTGATGCTAATTTGGATAATGGAATAAGAGTTTTAGAAGCCACAGCAAATATTAAAAGAGCATACTGGTTCCCTAAAAAAAATACATGACTTCCACACTATTCAGTTAGAGATACTGAAATTCCAATTCCATACTGAAATTACAAGAAAAAGGCTCCATAATCTTTTTCCAGTCCTGATTAATGGTCTCAGCTTGAAACATCGACTGTACTCTTTTCCATAGATGCTGTCTGGCCTGCTGAGTCCCTCCAGCATTTTGTGTGTGTTGCTTGGATTTCCGGCATCTGCAGATTTTCTTGCCCATAAAATTTTATTTTGTTTCAATAGAAACTCAGTGGACATATTTAAATAAAGGCAAAAAAAAAATACTATTGCATGCTTTTATACATGCTAGCTTCTGTAAAATAAGTATATTGCACCAGATATTCCCTGGCTATGAGTAATCATCTCAATGTCACACACTTCTCTCAATAGCTTGAGCAAAATTATTAACAGTAATGATAATTAGTTTGAAATACAGAGAAAACCACAGCTGGTAGCAAACATTACAAGTCTGAATTTACATGTGTTTACTAAGGAAACTCTAATTGCAACAGGATAAAGTCATAGTTAAAATCACTAACTTTTTCTGCCATTCACTGACAGCACTGCTAACATATGCGTGACATCTTCCTGTCCCTACTTTTTTTTTTAAGATATCTCTTCAGTTACAAAAATATGTTGGCTGAAGGTTTAACATTTTACTATTGACTTTTTGTAACTTGTAATTTTTATGTCTTGCACTGTACTGCTGCCATAAAACAGTATATTTCATGACATATATCAGTGATAATAAACCCAATTCTGATGTGCAAAACTTTCTAACACAGCTCAAATATAAAAGTTTTAATTTTTCTGTTTATATTTAGATATAAATTTACATTCTTGAGGAGACATCAGAATGAAAACTGGAAAAGCCTTTTATGTAATTAAATATTATTCATTATTAAAGAAAAATATTTAAAAGGTTGTGCAATGCTGTGGAATTTAAAAGTAGACTTAGATGGTTCATCAGTCATTTTCCTAGTAAAATTAAAAAAAACTTGCTGTTTTTGCTGGTTCTCCTCACAATCAATCAACGCTATTATTTTAGGGACAGGATTCTTATAGAATTGGTGTCCAATATTGTACTTACCTGCTATGACGACATGGTCTCCCAGTTAGCCAAAGTGCCTACAGATCCTGTTTAGTTAAGGTTGCTGACTAACAGGCAATTGAAAATATCCATCAATGAAAGCATCATACACAAGTAGCTTCTTACATGGACCACACTAGTGATCTCCAGTCATGAATATGGCTTAAGGTAACTGCTCATATGCTTTCCTTTAGAACTATAAACAGGACTACAAATTAACTCATTGGATTCATTAAGAATAAATAGTTGTTTATAAGTTTTAAAACTCCATATAAAAATGATTTTAAAAATATACTGCTTTGCACATAACAAAACATTGTATCTGCTGTGTTCACAACTTTGCACTACCGAAAAACATTACAGCTTGCTAATTACTCACGTATTTCACATATTCCTTCCACTGCTGCCACCACTGCACTGAAATCAAAAACCAATTATGTCCAGGTTGTAGACCATGTCTGTTTTCTCTCTCCAACCATCCACTAAAAAAAGTAAATTCAGATAAATTAGCAAAAAGGATACGAATATAAGCAGGGATTTCTAAAACTAAACAGGACAAAATTACTCTTGATACTATTTCAACAATACCTTTAAAAGTGGCCCAAGAAAAACTCCATTAAGTAACAACATAATTTCAAGAGTAGGTTTACTAATTAAGGCGTTAATCTCATCATAAAGTTGCAATAAACAAACCTGGATTGGCCTGAGGAAAATAAGAGTCGATGCCTCGGGCCAGACTCTTCTTCAGGACTGGGCCCGAAACATCAACTGTTCATTCATTTCCATAGATGCTGCCTGGCCTGCTGAGTTCCTCCAGCATTTTGTGGGTGTTGCTCTGGATTTCCAGTATCCGCATTAGGCCAAATTTAAGGCCTGAAGTTTATGTTCCGTATTTGGCCTTGGCCAATGGGATTTAAAAAAAATTCTTTCTTACTTCTCTTCTGATATTTGTATATCTATGCACTCGTAATGCTACTGTGATACTGTACTTTCCTTTGGGATCAAGATAATATCTATCTAATTAAATTGAAGGAGATTGAGATGTACTGGGTAAATTAGACACAAGTTGTTATTAACATAATAACAAAATACATCCAAAAGAAATATAACAAAGTTACTGAAACATTGAAATTAAACAGAAAATATTGGAAAGATTGAGCACTTCAGATTACACTTATTCATCATTGTTCCCAGCAGATGGTAGGCCAAGAAAGGAAAAGTACATGTTGTAGACTGTACTTTCATGTTTGTGCATAAAATTGAAACATGACATGCCACAGATAATCTGAAATGAGTTCAACTGTTCATAATATTTCCCATACTCAAGTATATTGATTAGTTTAGAGATAAAAACACTCAATTTACAGAAATGTTACATTCTTACCCCAAATAAAAATCTAAACTTGGATAAAGTATTAAGCTGACCTGTCAAGCTATTGATATTTTATTGGAATACACAACCTGATACATTGTTGGCTCCTGTCCAGCTTGGGTCAGGCAGTCAGCTCCTAATGCATTGCTCACTTAGGATTTACAGTCAATTATGAGAAGTCTGGAGTTCTGATTCACCCACATGATGCATAACATCACTAAGTTGGAACTAATCCAGATGAAAACTATTGAGAACATTTGCTAAAAGAATAAAACTATTCATTAGTCTAGGATTTATAGATATTTGGAATAGGCCATTGGCTGCAGTCAATCATAACGGCAGGACTTGTATGTGTCCAGGATAAAGAAACACAAAGGATAAATCATTGTGGACACTACCCACTCTGCAAACTGTCTTTTCTAAAAGTTTACTTCTGGAAAGCACTATATGGCTTTTAAAACAAAAACTTTACACCATCTAAAAAGTCTCTTCCCCAAGGCAGTTAATCTGTTCAGCCGCTCTCGTTAGCCTCCTTCCCTCAACTCCACTGTACTGTAGATACTTATAAACCACTTTTTATAATGCTGCTTATATTGTAAATACTTGCTGGTATTTACATACATTTTATTCTACATTTGTATTTCTAACTTTAATTTTATATAATACTTAATTCTTTATAATTGTTGAATGTCATTTTTGTTGCACCAATACACCTCAGCAATTTCTTAATACATCGACTGTAAAAGAAAATGGCAAAGAAACTTGATCCTTAATTTTTACGTTGGAGAAATAAAGACTTGCATTCAAGTGATCTAGTCTGCGATTTAACAACTTTGAGATGTACAATAGATATGAATTCAAATTTTATAAGAGTTCCCAAGAGTGGACCCAACCGAAAATTGCTGGGTGGTTCTTCTCGTACAGACTAATTTTACACTGGAATGCACTGCCAGCTGCTTTGGTGAAGCAGAGATCATACCATATAGAAAGCATGTGACTGTCCAGATAACAGAAACTTCATACAATCACAAGAGTGTCAGGGAGAAAAATGCTATAAAAAATTCCCACTTTTTTGGCTCTGCATTTTTTGTCCTGCCTTGAAGTTTAGAGTCTTCTAAAAGTAAATGGATCTGTTTAGTTAAGATGTTCCATGCAACAGTTCAGATGCTCCATAGTAAACAGCTTACTTCCAGTGAATAACCTCCTACTATATGACAAAAATTGCATTTTTATTCAGTTCAAAAAACAAACAGATGTTACAAGAGAAAGCACCTGATAATTTGTCCTTCTTCTTCTGGTGTTGCTGGCCTTAGACCAAGAACTATGTGACATATCTGTAGATGGAAACAAAAAAAAAAGATCAGAATTATAATGAGAGCTTGTTTTCTTTGGGAAGATAAATTCCCAGACTACTCTGCAGAATAAGCATTAGCATACCGAGAAGTACAGATCAGCCCTAGTTGAAGGCAGGGTTCCATTTCTGAGAACTATTCACAATTGATCTCTCAAACGCTTATTCATATGTACAGGTGAATAGACCAAGTTAGGCATTCATTACCTGGGAGAAAACCTATTTAGAGGAACAGTAAGGTTTTGAAGTTCTTTTCCAAAAATCCTTGATGTCAGAACAAGTAAACATTGTTCAGGTGGCTGATGAGATACTTGCTTTTACCTGGCCAAAGCATATTAAAAAAAAACAGGTGCAACGAGCTGGAATTAATCATATTACTTAAGCCACAACTAGAGTACTGTAAACAATTTATGTCACCCCACTACATGAATAATGCAATAGGGCAAGAGTGAATGCAAAACAAATTTTTGAGGGAATAGCTGAGGCTGTAGAATTTTACATCAATCAAGGTAATTTTTTTTCTAAGTAACATTATTTAATTGCTTTTGAACATGTTTGCTATTTCAATTGTTTTTGGAAAATAAAATCCAATGGGCAAAAAAAAACCTCAACAATTTCTCACGACTATACTCATGGGAAAATTATCAATTAAACTATTTTGCACCATCCATATATCCAGACCATGGCAGATGTACCAAATTGATAAGATTGTCAGAACACAACTAGCATTGAGTCCGAGCTTTGTCCAACACACAAGCAAATGCTACATTATATTGCGAGTCTTCCTTAAAAGAAATTTTTGATTACTTTTCAATCCTTGTGTTTAAATAAAATGAAGCAGTGTGAGACGTTATGCATGCACTAACCATGGACTATCTATCATGTGCAGACCTTGCAGTTTCTGTAACAGTTAGTGCAAGGATATTAGCTTACAAAAATCCACGCTACATCTACTGACATTTTTAAGGAGGGTTAATTAAGCACAAAATTTAATAAGAGGTGACCATTGATTATTCTGAACATCGTGTATCTAAACAGTTTTGCCCAGTGGAAAGGAAAAAGTGCTAATTAACCACTGGCATCATTGTGACAATGCTGATAGCACAAGTCCAATAATATAGACAAAAATTCCTTTCACATAATTCACTTCCTGGGCTTATTTACAGAACAAATATCTACCAGTACTTAAATGGGAAACTGCAGCTTCTATCACTGGAGCTTGAAATTCTAACATGAAGTTATGTTAGTCATTATAATATGGCTTTCAGATAACATTTAAAGAGGTAATGTTGACTAACTAAAAGGACATCTATTTCTTTTGTACACATTGTTCAGTAGAAAGCTAATACAAGTTAATGATGTAAGGAGACAACATACGGCAACCAACACTCACACTCTGCTTCTCATTACTATTTTTCCAATAAAAATGATAAATAGGCTCAGGCACTATGTGAACAAGATTACTGAAACTCTATACTGAACAACTGGCCTTCAATTTATTTTTTCCCCTATTTGATCATTAGTTTTCCAACAAGCTCAACGTGGTCAGTGGTTAACTTAATAGGAAAATACTGGACTAAATATTCTCTGGATTTAAAAGGATTCTTCATCTCTGGAAGATATTGTTTATCAGAAGGTAGATGGGTGAGAAGTGGGGTACTTGTGGTGCATCAGGTGTAGACAATCCTTCAGTGCACCATCCACGAGGTCAGTCATTACATGTCAGTGTACTGTATGCATTAGAACATCATAAACAGAGAGTCTGACATCTAACCTCTCAAGTCTAGACGGTGTACCTGCCCAAGTACTGAAGACCTGTTACTAATCACTGGCTGGAGTATTTAGGAATACCTTCACCTCTCACTTCAGCAGTCTGAGGTGCCACCTGCTCAAGCAGGCATTAAAAATGTCATTCCATGCACAAGAAGAATATGGTAATCTGCCTCAATAACCATCATCCAGTAGCGCTTACATCCACTGTGATGAAATGCTTTGAGATACCGGACATAAAGCACATCAGCCCGTCTGAGGAGTAACCTAGATCCTCTGCAATTTGCCTACAATTACATCAGGTCAACAGCAGATGCCAATTCTGTGGCTCTTCACTCATCTCTGGAACAGCTGAACAATGAAGATGCATACATCAGGATGCTCTTCAATGACCACAGTTCAGCATTCAACACATCATTTCCTAGAAACTCAATACTGAACTCTAAGTCCTGGGTCTCTGTACACCCCGTGCGTCTGGATCCTCAATTCTAGAAATGAAAAAGGCTACAGAAAGTGGTGGATACAACCCAGTCCATCATACCATTGAATACATTTACGTGGAGCAATATTACAAGAAAGCAGCATCCATCATCAAAGACCCCAGACCATCTACACCACACCCTCTTCTCACTACTAACATTAGGTAGGAGGTACAGAAGACTTGGGACCTACAGTACCAGGTTATGCAACAGTTATAACCCTTCAACCACTGGGTTCCTAAACTGGCGTGAATAACGTCATTCACCACTATTCTGAACTGATTCCATGATCTACAGACTCACTTTCAAAGATTCTTTACAATTTATGGTCTTAGTATTATTTTAATTTGCACAGTTTGTCTTTCTACACATTGATGATTGTCAGTCTTTATGTACAGTTTTACATAAAATTCTACTCTATTTCTTTTTTACCTGTAAATGCCTGCAAGTAAATGATTCTCAAGGAAGGTAGTATAGGTTGAGTACACCTTATCTGAAATGCTTGGAGCCATTACCGATTCAGATTTTGGAATATATAATAGGATAGCCTGGGATTTCTGACTCATATTTGCTACTGGTAAACAATCTTTTTCTTGCATTTGTTTATCACATATGTACTTAAAATTATGACATACAAATCATAAAATGAAAATATAATGTGTGCAGGTAACAAAAGCAGCACAGAGACATTGGGAGAATACCTGAATCTGCTGTTAAGCAACAACAAACAATGGCAGGCTTTCTGTCTCCACTTACGATGTTGTGTTTTGATTAAAAGGTTACAGTACACTGTATATGTATTTTACCTTTTTTAAAGTTTCATGTAAAGTATAAAACAATCAGCATTGTAGACTTATACTGGTATTAGATTTTCACCAGTGACGATCTATACAAACTCAAAGAATTTCTCTGCTTCTTTGTAATCAGCAGAAACAACTCAAACACACCTGAAAAGATAAAAAAGGCAGTGGATAACATTAACACTAACCTGAAACAGGAGATTAAGAAATTCACTGGCCAGAGCACTTTTTACAGCCCATATCTGGTAGTCTTCAAGCGTTAAGTGCCCCATCTGTCATGGAAATAGACCAAAGAAAGATAATCAAGTTACTAGGGATATACAGTACGTGTAGACAAAAATTAAAAACAAAGAAATCTGGACCACATTAAGTCTCAACTTTTTGTAATAAGCACATTTTGTTCTTTAAAGGGAACTTATTTTAACAACATTAGATTTTTGTAGGGGTTAATTATAATAAAGTTTCAATTCTTTTGTGTTACTCAATAGAAAAAGAAATGAAAATTAGGAAGAATATCATTACAATGTTATGATGATGTTACTTTTTAAACCAATTTGCTATAATTTTCATGTGCACCCATGAACATCACCTGATTTTACTCGACCCTTCTCTTAGTTCATCTGCCTATACCTTTGTTACTCGAGGGGAAAATTCCTCACTCAGAGGATCATAAGAGTGTGGAATGAACTGCCAGCCCAAGTGGTACATGTGAGCTCAATATCAACATTTAAGAAGTTTGGATAGGTACATGGATGGTAGAGTATGGAGGGATATGGTCCCAGTGCAGGTTGATGGGAGCAGGCAGTTGAAATAGTTCTGCATGGACTAGACAGCCAAAGGACCTGTTTCTGTGCTGTATTTTTCTATGACTCTATGTAGTCTTTCCAATACACGCCTGGCTTGTCCATCTTATTCTTCAGAGTTGATGCATTCTACATTTTGCTTGGTCCTAAGTGCTGGTCACAAATCACTCCATGCTTGGTGGCCTAAGCTGATATTAAAATTCTCATGTTTGCAAATTTATCCATGACTTACTGTTCTGTTTCCCTACAGTATCCTCCATCCCAATCATCTTCCAAGATATCCACATTTCTTCACTTCTGGTTTAAATATTCTGGAATTTAATTATTTCAGCCAAGACTTTGAAACTCTCTCCCTGAAATTAGGATGGAAGCTTCCCTTTCCTCTCAAGTGCTGATTTAAGTTTATTATTTTTTTCTTGTCCTTGCATCTTTAAATATGGTTTGGGATTAATGTTTTGCTTGAATATACTCTTGTGAATTGTCTTAATACTTGGCTATTATGTTAACAATAGCAGTTCTTGCTGTTGCATGTAACAGAGTGTCTTTTTCTATTTAAAAAAATAAAGAATTTTCAAATTCTTTTTCAATTTATTTCTTTTACCATTGATACTGCCTAACTTGCTCATAAATTTCTTTCTTATAAATGAAATATTCTTACTAAGGAGTTCTGTACAGGGTACTTACAAAGCACAACACTTAGTGCCCCAAGATTACCATTTAAATAGGAGGGCAGAAAAATTGATGTCTTTATCATCTCAGCTTTTTAATCAACTATAAACAAATTAAAATGATATGAAAGATTTAAGTCACTAGAATTAAAACCTCATCAAATGTTACTCCATGCAATACATCCCTTGCCATTACAGGACTACATGCTTAATTATCTGTCAAAACAGTGCTGACTACTGAAAAAAAAACAAACTGAATTAGAATGTCATTCCTGAAAAAAAGTGTGATACATTCATGGAATGTGGGTATAGACATTGTTTAGTGAACAAATAAAACTTGATTAGGCCATAAATATTTTTCCCTAATTTTGCATCATCTACACACTGTTGTACACATTGGAGTTAGAGACAGAATCAGATGTATGTCAGCTCCGGCAGAGATTTCAGGCCATTACTTCCTACAAGGTGAACTAAACATCATGAATGGCTGTGATGCTTCACTCCCAGATGAGCTAAACACTTATTATGCACTCTTTGAAAGGGAGAGTAAAACTACACCTGTGATAATCACTGCAACATCTGGTGACCCTGTGATCTCAGTCCCCGAGGCTGATGTCAGAGCATCTTTCATGAGAGTGAACTCTCGCAAGCCTCCAGTCCTGATGGTGTAACTGGTAGGGCACTAAAAACCTGCGCTGACCAACTGGCAGGTGTTCAAGGACATCTTAAATCTCTCATTTCCACCTGCTTCAAAAGGCAACAATCATACCAGTGCCCAAGAAGAGCAGGGTGAGCTGCCCCAACAGCCATCACCCAGTTGCACTTGTATCTACCGTGATGAAGTGCTTTGAGAGGTTGATCAATTCCAGAATCAACAAGGGCCTGGATTTTGCAGCAATTTGCCCATCTCCACAATAGGTCTAAAGCAGGTGCAATCTCACTGGTTCTCCACTTGGATCACCTGGACAATAGCAATACTTCCATCAGGTTACTGTTTTTTGATTATAGCTCAGCGTTCATCACCATCATACACCCGGTATTAATCAGCAAGCTCCAAAACCTGGGCTTCTGTATCTCCCTCTGCAACTGGATGCCTCACTTCCTCATTGGGAGACCATATTCTGTGTGGGCTGGAAATAACATTTCCTTGCTGACAACCAACACAGGCACAAACTGCATGCTTAACCCACTGCTCTACTCTCGCTACACCCACAATTGTGTCGCTAGGCACAGCTCAAACTGCATCTATAAATTTACTGTTGACACAATTATTGCCAGTATTTCAGAAAGAGGCACACAGGAGTGAGACAGATCAGCTGGTGAAGTGGTGTCCCAATAACGTGCACTCAACATCAGAAGAACAAGGAATTGATTCGGCACTTCAGGAAGGGGAAGTTGAGGGAATACACACCAGTCCTCATCGGGAGATCAGCAGTGGGAAGTTTCAAGTTCCTGAGTGTCAACATCTCTGAGGATCTATCCTGGGCCCAACATATTGATGCAATTACAAAAGTGGAATAGCGGTGGCTATATTTCATTGGGAGCCTCCCCAGCATCAAAGGCACCTTCTAAATCTAATGCCTCAAACAGGTGATATCTGTCATTAAGGAGTCCAATAAGAAGTATATGTATTTTTTTCCTTATTGCAATTTATAGCTTTTTTAAAAACATGTATTGCTGCCACAAAGACAACAAGTTTCACACCCCATGCTGGTGATATTAATACTGATTCTGACTCCCAATCTGTAACAAACAAATGCACATTTTGCACTCGGGACAAATGCACATTGGACCAGTTGTAAGGTACTTCTAGTTTGACAGCTCCAACAGTAGAGGCACATTATTATTCAACAAAAACCAGTAAACATGACCTAAAAGATCATTCTTATGATCTTGATTGAATAAGTGAAATTGCATATAGAGTAACTTAAATACAAAATCTATGATCTAGAGGGGTATACCTTGGTGGTATCATGTTTCTTTAAGATGTGATTTACAACGTCAGCTGTTCCCATATGAAGTTCCTGAAAAAAGTGGAAAAGAAATTGATTAACACCGAGTTAGAAATAAAAAAGCTTTAATGTATGTGCCAAAGATGGGAATAAAAAAGTATACAAGTTGTGCTCAAATTAAAAGGTGCAAGGATGAAATCACATCTGAGGTATTGTATACTTTTTAATCTCCTTATTTGAAGGAAAACTGTCAATGAATTGGAAGCAATCTAATTGACGGAAAGAGAATCAAGGGTCACTGTTTAAAAATAAGGAGTCTTCTTCTGAAGGTGAAATAGGTGTGACGTGAGAATCATGGGACAGGAGGCCCAGGGAGAAAGAAAGGGGGAGGGGTGAAGCCCAGAGGATGGGCAAGGAGTATAGTGAGAGTCCCATGATCCTCTCGTATCCCTTTTGCCAATCAACTTTCCAGCTCTTAGCTCCATCCCTCCCCCTCCTGTCTTCTCCTATCATTTTGGATCTCCCCTCCCCCTTTCAAATCTCTTACTAGCTCTTCTTTCAGTTAGTCCTGACGAAGGGTCTCGGCCCAAAACATCGACTGTACCTCTTCCTAGATATGCTGCCTAGCCTGCTGCGTTCACCAGCAACTTTTATGTTTTTTGCTTGGAATTCCAGCATCTGCAGGTTTCCTTGTGTTTGCGTTAATATAACAGTTTACAGCTTTCAGTTTTAATTAAGCAAACGGTGCAAATCAATACCATTACTCACAGGAATACTGTCAGTGCGGTTATCTTTCCAGACTTCCAGAAGTGCAACTATCATTGCTTCTAATTCAGTGCGAGACAAAACTCCATCTCGGTCAGTGTCAAATACCTTGAAACAAACTAATAAAACAAACAAAGCACGATTCAAATTATTCAATAAAAAACTAAAATAAAGAACAGAAGATTATATTTAAAGATTTATGTTTGAAAAGCTTCAGTATTTTAAAAAGAACAGATTAATGAAAATAACAATGCAAGTCAGTGCCCTCAAGGAAACAGAGGTTAGGAGGTTGTAGGATTATTTTTAGTGAGTTCATCCAATGTTGTTTGTCTTTGAAGATATCACTGCTCTAAGAATATCATTTACAAGTTTATTTTACAGAAGAATTACTACATTGTTTACAGAGAGTTCAAATTGAAGCATTTCAGCTATGAGCTAAAAAGAGGATAAACAATATCTTCCCAGGTATTATGCACAAAAAAATAACATTAATTCTCTTCCAAAAGCATGAAATCTCTCTTCAATTACTATACTTTGTAAATGCCTCCACATTCAAAGCAGTTTCAAGCTAGAATTATGGGGTAGATTGGGATTCCATTTTGGAACCTGGTTAAAATCTAGCAGTTTTTGAACATCATCTGCAACCTTCCTAGTGGATAGTTTGAATTTTCTAGAGTACAGTCAATAGTTGGGTTAAATCTGAAGTGATTGACAGTGAATCCTGATTTTTTTTTATTGGATTCAAGAAACTGGGAACATTTAAACCTCATATGAACACGTTTACAAATTATGTGATCTTTTATAAAGAGGAAATACAATATGCTTTGCTAAAAATGCTAATCCGACACAATACTAAGCAAAATTGCATCTTATCATTCCAAAAATGGAGAACATTTAACACATACAAATTTTCTTCAAGACATTATATAACAGCTTAATCAAACCAAACTTACATTTTTGCCGTTCAGCAAGAGGTCCTCTACAGCAAGCAGAAAGCCCACAAGAAATTTCTTTGAAGTCTATATGATTATCACGATTTTCGTCAAAAGCACTGAATAAACCTGCAATGCAAATGGGCAATATAAAATCACAAATGGATATTTGAACATAGAACATAGAATAGTACAGCACATTACAGGCCCTTCGGCCCACAATGTTGTGCTGACCCTCAAACCCTGCCTCCCATATAACCCCCCCCACCTTAAGTTCCTTCATATACCTGTCTAGTAGTCTCTTAAACTTCACTAGTGTATCTGCCTCCATCACTACAAGATCACATAATTTTCTGCAATAATATCTTGCATAGCACACACTCTCATATTTTTCTTGTACAAATAAGCTTTTATCAACATTCACTGTATCATCTGATCATCTATGGTAATTCACACATTCAATTCACATTGTTGATAACAGTGGATTCATTGGGACACAATGGAACCAGTACAATTAAGAGGCTGCTCCAATTAGCAGAAATTCCATGGAAAGGTTTAAAAAGATAAATGAACAAAATCAGTGTAAGCACCTAATGCAGAGATAATGGACCACCTTCATACAATTCTTCTGACGATTACAACTTCCACATCTTGATTTTCATTGTAACATTCAAGATAGTTGTTGCTACCTTCAAATTTTTTGTGGTTCCTAACTTGTAGAAATAGTTTCATTTTCCTGGCCATTTTGACACCTCCAAATCTGAATGCTAGAAACTATAGTGACCAAACAGCTCTGAATACTGCTTATTTCTTGTCAACTACCAGTGACAAAAATCACTGGATTTTGAACACAAACACACACAACTGATGCTATTTAAAAACTGTTTGCTATACGCAGTGTAGTGTCTAACAGCTATGCAAGTGCATGCAACTGATGCTAGTTAGAACCTGGTCAGCAACAATCTCCTACCCCAATTAAGTGACAGTTTCCCAAATAAATGAAGGGAATCCTGGTTATTGCCTCCATTAATTTTTGTTCTTTAAGGGTTGTCCCAAATAAGTGGCTGCCCTGATTAACTGATGGCCCAATTAACCAGAATCCATTGTACTTCCTTATCAAGTACAGGCAGTACCTATATAACACAAATGTTCTGTTCCCAAGAACAGTCTATAAGCTGATTCCTCAGTAAGTCAGAAATATTTAGGGGCCACACCACCAGTGGCCTGGGTTCAATTCTGCTGCTGTCTGTAAGGAATTTTGTATGTTCTGCTGTTAACTGCGTGTTTCCTCTGGATGCTCCAATTTCCTCCCACATTCCAAAGTGCACGGGTTGGCAGGTTAACTGGTCACAGGTATAATTGGACAGCATGGCTTGTTACCATGCTTCATCTCCAAATAAAAAAAATCATTTGCCTTCTGTAGCTACCCACATCACTTCACTTGTTTTAATTTTTTCATTTCATTGAATATTTACCTTAACACATTCCACAATTTAAACTAATGGAATGTATAATATATCCAGTCATTAATGAATGCTACAGAACATTATTATTATTAATATATTAAAAATGTTTTAACAATGTATTAGAGGATGTGTGTAAAAGATAGATTTCCATCAAATCAAGCCATTCATAGTTGAAGGATTGCCTGTATCAAGTAAAACAAAATCAGTATGGTCTTGCATTGGTTCCAGAGTTTAATCTAATTCACTTTAGACCTTGTTATACAGTGAGCAGTTTCAGGATGCCTCAGCACTAGTTGTGTCTGTAGGGAGTGCTTTGAGCAAATATTTGATGACTAATTACAAAGGTGGAGCGAGCAGCTACTTAGGTTATGAGTAACAATTCTGACATTCTTACTACCTCTTTCAAAATAAAGTATATATGCTTTTCCTTCGAATTAAGGCAAACAGTGTTTGTGGTCAAAATAGTACAATTTCAGCAATGTGAATATCTTGTAGCTATTACAACCTCACACTGCGTTTATGTAACATTATAAAATATCCTAAGAGGCATTTTAGAGGAACTTCAAACAAAATCTGAAACTACAGAAGGAAATTTCAGCCCAATAACCAACCTGAAGTAGATTCTAAGTAAACAACAGGAATTCTGCAGATGCTGGAAATTCAAGCAACACACATAAAAGTTGCTGGTGAACGCAGCAGGCCAGGCAGCATCTCTAGGAAGAGGTGCAGTCGACGTTTCAGGCCAAGATCCTTCGTCAGGACTAACTGAAGGAAGAGTGAGTAAGATTCTAAGTAATGTCAGAGGATGCATGTTGGAGGTGGGGGGAAATTTCAAGATCTAAGGGTCCAAGGAGATGGTGCTGAAGCTGAAACAATTGAAGTGATGCAAGGCCAGATGCATTAGACAGTTGTCAAAATAGAAGAGATTACTTATGTAGGAAAGAGCAGACCCAAGGAGGGGAGATAGCCTCAAAACTTGGGAGAGTAGATTTTGGAAATAGAAGAGGAGGAACTGCTTTTCCCAGAGAGTGGTGAATCTGTAGAATTCTCTGCTCAATGAAGCAGTGAAGGCCACTTCAGTAAATATATTTAATACAAGGTTGGATAGATTTTTGCATAGTAGGGGAATTAAGGGCTATGGGGAAAAGGCAGATAGGTGGAGATGAGTCCATGTCCAGAGCAGTCATGATCTTATTGAATGGCGGAGCAAGCTTGACGGGCCAGATTGTCTACTACTGTTCCTATTTTTTATGTTTGGAAAAGGAATGAGAATTTTAAAATCAAGTTCATTGGAGACGACTTAGTTGGGTGCAGTGGCAAGAAGTGCCAGAATAATGGGTTTAACAAATGTACATAACATTACCAAAGCATCCACAAAGTAAGTAGTCCACGTGAGCTAATAAGTTGAGTGGCAAGCTCATAAATGTAGAAGCTCCAGATGAAATACTATGAGGTAGCTTAATCAAACTTAAATCGTGAAAATGATAAACTCCATTTCAGAATGCAAGAATCATGTGAAACATCCTTACTGGGATACTGTTAACAAAGTACCATTGTAAATGAGGTTACAACAGGGGACCAAAGGCAGAATAATGTGATTTTCTGAACAAAATGTTAAAAAGATTGGAATTGTGGGCTCTTGGCTTATTTACTGAACAGGAATCTTGGCAGCAATTTTCACTTGAGCAGACATCAATCTACCCTAAGCCCCATACTCGCTGAGTGACCTTTCCATTTTCACTGGTTTTTGGGTTTGAACTTCATAACCAAATGTCTGCTCTTTCAAAACACTGTAGCTCTACCCAAAGATAGCCAAATCTATTTGTTCTGTACTCTTGTCAAATAATTATCTCTCAACCTACATTGTTACACTTTACTCACAGATTTTCTTTGTGTCATTTCCCTTGGAGCCTTGTCCTGCACCAATAGGCAGGTGTCTTACACAAGAGAAACTACTTCAGTTAAATATATTTCATTTGCTGCAAAAGCTTTGCGACTACTACTATGAAAATGCCAAATAAATTCAAGCACTTTCTTTTTTCCTGGCAATATCAGAGGGGGCAAACAGATCAGTTTTTATTCAATGGGTAGCTGGGAGGGTAATGTGATAGCTAGAGAAGCTACCACTATTACAACTCAAACTAATTCTAATTCCCCTCTTCCTTAGTGAACAAGTTGTACCTTGATAGGCCTAAACTTGTCTTATTCTTTCATCCTTTCTTAGAATTCAGTACTTCTACGGTCTGAAGACTAACTCCATCTTTTCCAGTGGGGATCAAATTGCAGTCTCCCAAACCCTGAAATATAATCTTTATCCCAATCATCACTGCACCATTTTGTGATCTAAAGAGTAAACCTACACTTCTGAAAATCATCATTTTCCCACTTTGATCTGTCCCAAGTACCTTCTGCCATTATATTTTATTTTATTTTCCCCAGCATCGCAGGTTTCTTCATTGCCATTTGTTGTCTAGTTTCCTGTACTCTTACCCCCAGCCACTCTTTTCTATTCTTTTTACCCAGCACACCTTGACCCACCTGTCCCATCATTCTTTATCAAGTATTCGGGAAATGACAATGAACTAATAACTAACTATAATAAACAAATAATCAATTACAACCGTCAAACTCAAATACATGCATATCTAATATCACAGTATTCAAATTGACAATAAAACTTAATGCACAGATTTAGGTTGGAGATTTCAAATGTTGCTCATGTTTAATTTATAGCTTCTCTCAGCTTCCATTACCTTCACTTAAAGATGGATGAACGGGTGGAGAAACTAAAGGAACAAATGTTTCCAAATCAAAACGTCCTGTTCTTGACTGAGCCTTAAGCAGCCAGTACCGTTTCTCAAGATCAATTATATCAGATTCTTCCACTGTGAATAGAAACAAATATATTAGCAGATAAGATACAGCAATATTCAGATGAAAGATCATCAACTTAGATGTCAGTTTTGATTTGCCTCTTTTGTGGTGTTTGTCTTTTTAAACCTGGTAGTTATGTCGTCAAGATTTTTTTAATGATTGCTACAAAACTGTATATTATGAAACTGTCATCAAATACATCCTCAAAAATATCAGCAAACTTTATGACGAAGATCTGCACCATAGTTTATGCAACTTTATTTACTCAATTCATCTGGCATTTCTTAAACTTATATAGTAATTAATGGTTAAAAATATGCAAAGTATTTTTGTACAAATTTACTTAAAACTCATGATAAATTAACATTTATTCTGAGTTGAACATGAAAGAAATGTGACTAAATGATTCCAAGAGTGGAAAAAAATGGCTACCAGACCAATAGAAATGTTTGCCTGTGGATGGATTAAGGTATTTTTGGCTGACTTTTAGAAGCTGAAAACAATTATAGGGGGTGTTCTCCCTTTTGGGACTACACTGGTGGCAATGGTGGGGCAGATGAAATCAGAGCAAAGGAAATAAAGGAACTGTAGGTGCGGTGAGGGAACATAGGTGTTGCACATAGGAACAAATTAGAGATGTATGGAACTCCACAACTATGAACAGTTTGCAGCATGGGGTAATTGGATGGGAACACACATCAAAACAAATGAGGAGATATGCAGGCATGATGGGATAACACAGTGGATATTTTTGACTTTGAATAATTTTATGGAGCACAGAAAGCAAGGGTTGCCTACAATTCCATTGAAATCAGTCTCATGTGTAAGGACAAAGATGTGTATGTAGGCTTCTCTAGCAGTATACTTATGGTAGACTTGAATAAAATGAGTAGATGGAATGCAATATTATAGATTCAGCTTGGAGCTTAAAATTTTGACCTTGTTTAGTATGGTTTAGCCAGAAATGTGACTGAGTTAAGAAATAGAAAATGATGGTGGTTCAGAATTGATTTGAAAACAGTCATTTTAGTCAAAAGAATACCAACTCATCCTTGACCAGATCTTATAGTGGTTGTGTGGGGTTGAGGTTGATGGTGGAAAAATTAGTATGGCATACTTGGAAAAGGATTTAATGTCTGGGGAAGCAAATAAAGGCAGAATGGGATTGAACTTTGGGGAACTGTCAGGTATTGTGAAATCTGAAGATAAACTAAAATAGGCAGGAATAATGAAGGCAATTGTACTGAAATGGACGAAAAAATGATGTTCCCTCTGCCGAAAGACAAAACAAAATTTGAAGGCAGGCTAATAAGAATACAGGATAATGCATAATGGTCAAAGACACAGGACGTTATTTTGGCTAGAATTGCTTTCGCACCCTAAACAAAGATTTACACAGAGATTAGATTATGAGGACACTCAGTCCTCGCTTATTGTCATTTAGAAATGCATGCATTAAAAAATGATACAACGTTCCTCCAGAATGATATCACAAGAAAACAGAGGACAAACCAAGACTAAAACTGACAAAACCACATAATTATAACATATAGTTACAACAGTGTAAAGCAATACCATAATTTGATAAAGAGCAGACCATGGGCATGGTAAAAAAAAAAGTCTCAAAGTCCCGATAGCCTCATCACCTCACGCAGGCGGCAGAAGGGAGAAACTCTCCCTGCCATGAACCTCCAAGCGCCGCCAACTTGCCGATGCAGCACCATTGGAAACACCCGACCGCAGCGGACTCGGAGTCCGTCCGAAAACTTCGAGCCTCTGACAAGCCCCTCCAAGCACCATCCTCTGCCGAGCGCTTCGACCCTGCCCTGGCTGCTGAGCAACAAGCAAAGCTGAGGACTCGGGGTCTTCTCCTCCGGAGATTCTGGACCACATAGAAACAGCAGCAGCGAAGTAGGCATTTCAGAAGTTTCACCAGATGTTCTTCCGTGCTCCCATGTCCGTCTCCATCAAATTAGGATTGTGCATGGCACCCTACTTGACAAATAACAGACATCACCACCGGAGCGGCCGCTGCGAGCTGCAACGCGCCGCCATCTTTTCCCCCCACTTCCCATTTAGGGGAATGGCAAGCATGGATTTGAAAAAGCAAAATTATCATATTTCAGCTTCCAAAATCCAAGAACAATAGTACACATATGGCATTTGTGGTGTCAAAAGCAAGAAATTTCCAATCACTGCAAAAGAAATGATGATTGCCAGGAAAGTTCAATGAAAGCTTCACAGTAAGGAATCAAAAATTCATGAGTTTGAATCTGTAACAAGGCCAACACCCTTACCATGACCACCCTGCAGGGTGGTGTGGCCTGAAAGAGAGGGAAAACCCCAACATAGCTGGAAGACTGCCACTAAAGAATGATTTGAAAAAGGGATGTAAAATGGTGACAAAAGACTAAAGTAAATGGAAGTGGATGTCTAGATACCTCAGTGACCAGTATTGTCTAGGACCAACTTAAATCATTTGAACACTTAGAAAGAAAATTTAATGCCAATTTCTTTTGGACTTGAGCTATCATGGAGATTAATGGATTTCAAAAATAGGCTATGTTGACTTCAACTGTACAGTACACAAAACAAATACACCAATATGAATTTACAACAAAATGAATTTGGTATTTAGTTAATAACTCTAATAACATCATGCTGTACAGAAGTACTATAAATAATAGAGTAATAATTCCCATGCTAATAGAATAAAATCTTAGGAGTCAATTACTGTATAATGCAAATGATTTGATGGATTTTTGATTTATGCACTTTATTATCACCACAAATATTAATTAAAATTAACTATGCACATCAGGTTTAAAAAATTTTAAATATCTAGATTATAAACATGAAAATTTGCAGATGCTGGAAATTCAAAGCAACACACACAAAAATGCTAGAAGAGCTCACAGGTCAGGCAGCATCTATGGAGAAGAGGAAGCAGTTGACATTTCTGTCCAAGACTTTCAGGAGGATCTTGCACTAGATTACATCTTGTGAAAGGTAATAATTCAGATTCAATAGTGCCTAAGTCTTTGTGTAAGCAAGGTCATTGGTCAGTACAGTACTCAGCCTTCAGTGCATTCACATCTGCACATCTAAAATGTCCTTCTGACTTTTAGCCTCAGAGTGGTTTGTTAATATTGACAAACACAGTTGAAGCCAATCAACTGATAGTAAGTTGCATGTTGAAATTTTTTTTTAAAGTACTGATGACTCAATACAAATTAAGAGTCTGTATTTTATATACAGCTCAATGTAGTAACATGTGATGTTGTTATCAGCTGACAAAAGGTGACTGATCTATTTGGAACAAGTGTAAAAGGAGGAGGTTAATGAGAAGAGGAAAGAGAAAGAAAATGAATAAACGCTCAGCAGGCCAGATTACATCTGTGAAGATGGAATAAGTTGAGTTTCTTAAAAAATCAACACCAACTGTGTCATTTGTTTCCTGGTGGTTTCCACATCACAGAAATTCCATTTGTGCTCTCCAGCCATCTCTCTTCTATGCAGCTTATAAAAATGGTTATTTTTTCCCCCATGTTCTTATAACTGGAATTGAAATTTAACTTCTCTCTTCAAAGATGCTAACTGAACTGTAGGGTATTTTTTTTTCTTTGTGTGATAATTAATATGAATTACAATAGAAATACAATGGTTTTACAATCATGGTTCATGGAATGGAAATACAGTGGATTCCAGTTAATTAGGACACATCAGGACTAGTAAATTTTGGCCTGATTAAGTGGCCGAATTAGCTGGTTTCATGGAAATAATTAAAAATATACAATTAAGGGCCAACTACTGTTTAACTGAGTAACATATTATGTATATAAATGAAATGCAGAACAAATTTGAACACTACCAATACTATAAAACTGTATTAGTTCCTAATAGTTATCTTTGGAGGAATTCATCCAGAGTGTGCTCTGTATTATTTTAATTGATGGTAAATGAAGAAAAATCAGCGCAGACTCCTAGTGCAGATAATGGACTGCCTTTACACAGTGTTTTTGACAATTGCATTCTTTAAATCTTCATCTTCATTTTAACATTCAAGATGACTGTTGATTCCTTCAAATTCTTCATAGCTCCTAAATTGAAGTAGTGAAATCATTTATTTATCACTCCGGTTGTTTCTAGCTCCAAGCCTGAAAGCTTGAAACCACAGGGAGTAAAACAGTTCTGAATTGTCTTACTGCTTATTTCTTAACAACTATCAGTGACAAAAATCGCTGCTTTTTGGCCATAAGCTCATGCAACTGACGCTATTTAAAAACTCTTTGCTCAAAGCACAGTGTAGTGTCTAACAGCCACACAAGTGCATATGATTGACGCTAGATAGAAACTGTATAGCAACTGTCTCCTACCCCAATCAAGTGGCATAATGTCTCAAATAAATAAAGGAATCCTTATAATTTCAATCCATAGAAGAAAGAAACCATAGAGAAACTACAGCACAGAAACGGGCCTTTTGGCCCTTCTTGGCTGTGCCGAACCACTTTCTGCCTAGTCCCACTGACCTGCACACGGACCATACTCCTCCACACATCTCCCATCCATGTATCTGTCCAATTTATTCTTAAATGTTAAAAAAGAACCCACATTTACCACCTCGTCTGGCAGCTCATTTCACACTCCCACCACTCTCTGTGTGAAGAAGCCCCCCCCTTGATGTTCCCTTTAAACTTTTCCCCCTTCACCCTTAACCTATGTCCTCTGTTTTTTTTCCTCAAAGCCTGCTTACATTCACTCTATCTATACCTATCATAATTTTATATACCTCTATCAAATCTCCCCTCATTCTTCTATGCTCCAGGGAATAACCTTTCTCTGTAACTGAGTTTCTCAAGTCCCGGCAACATCTTTGTAAACCTTCTCCGCACTCTTTCAACCTTATTAATATCCTGCCTGTAATTTGGTGACCAAAACTGAACACAATACTCCAGATTTGGCCTCACCAATGCCTTATACAACTTCTTCATAACATCCCAGCTCTTATACTCAATACTTTGACAAATAAAGGACAATGTACCAAAAGCTCTCTTTATGACCCTGTCTACCTGTGATGCCACTTTTAGAGAATTTTGTATCTGTATTCCCAGATCCCTCTGTTCTACTGCACTCCTCAGTGCCTTACCATTTACCCTGTATGTTCTACCTTGGTTTGTCCTTCCAAAGTGCAATACCTCACACTTGTCTGTATTAAACTCCATCTGCCATTTTTCAGCCCATTTTTCCAGCTGGTCCAAATCCCTCTGCAAGCTTTGAAAACCTTCCTCACCGTCCACTACACCTCCAATCTTTGTATCATCAGCAAATGTGCTGATCCAATTTACCACATTATCATCCAGATCATTGATATAGATGACAAATAACAATGGACCCAGCATTGATCCCTGTGGCACACCACTGGTCACAGGCCTCCTCTCTGAGAAGCAATCCTCTACTACCACTCTTTGGCTTCTTCCACTGAGCCAACGTCTAATCCAATTTACCACCTCTCCATGTATACCTAGCGAATGAATTTTCCTAACTAACCTCCCATGTGGGACCTTGTCAAAGGCCTTACTGAAGTCCATTTAGACAACATCCACTGCCTGCCCTTCATCCACTTTCCTGGTAACCTCCCCAAAAAACTTCAATAGATTGGTCAAACATGACCTACCACGCACAAAGCCATGTTGACTCTCCCTAATAAGTCCCAATCGACTAGCTGTTGTTCTATAAGAGTTGTCCCAAATAAGTGGCTGCCTTCATTAACTCATGACCCAATTGACTGGAATCCACTGTATATCAACCACGTAGATTTTGGACTTCCAGATTTTATTTAATGTCGTATACGACTTGCAGAAGTGGAATGATAGAGTGAGGTGCGACCTGGGGAAAGGGAAATCACTATGACCTATGTGTTCTATGATACTGTGTGAAATATCCTGAAACAAAATTGAAATAAATTTCTCTGTTTCAGGCAGCCATAGCATGATTGAGATTTTTATTTTAAAATTTTAAAAAATGTAGCAAATTCTATTCTTCTCTTATGAGCAAATGTATAATGTTCCTTTGTACCAATAATTTCTGGCAATGCATGTCCCAGAACTTGTCATCTCACACAATTTGCTGCCATCTTGGAAATTCCCCAGACAGAGATATCATGTAGAAGTGTGGGTGGGGGAAGACGACAACTTGGGCTGAAATAACCCCAGCCATTTTTATAGCTAGTTATGAAACACATTGGGAATATTCATGAAATGTATCACTTCCAAAAAATAAATCAGATAAACAAGCACATGGCTCAAGCAGCACACAAGAAGGTTGTGGACTTTGCCCAGAAGGTCAGTGTTTCAGGAATGACGAGCAACAGTCCAAGGCAGATGGTGAGAGTGACCATGTACCAGTGAAAAGGCAAGCTGAAGGTTAAGCTTGGATGGTTAAAGAAGTCTAAGGGTAATACCAAATTAGACCTGGCTTGCTTGAAAGATCCAGACATGCAGCATGAAATACAATGTAGGAGTGAAGAACAGATTTAAAGCTCTTTCCACCAACCTAGTTTATTGCATAGCAAACTTAAAAGAGACATGCTATTGATACAAATCTGCGCAATTAGTTATTCCTTTCTAGTGATAACCTACTGTAGTCCTTTAGCATTGACACCATTTTTGTCAAGCGCTTCAATGCAAATTGAACTACACCAGAAAATACTGGAAAAATCCAGCACAAGGGATAGCAATGGTGATGTGAAAAAAGAGAAATTAAGATAACAAGCTCTAATCTACAAGCATGCAGATAAGGAAAGGTGGCAGGGAAATAGAAAGATATTAAATTTTAAGGACACACATACATACAAAAATGTTTTTCAGTAAATGCCACATGTCTGCAGATCTGACTTTTTCAGAAAGATATGAAAATATTTGACCATCACCAGCAGCTTAAAGAAAAAATAATGCAGAAGTGAATTTCCAAAATTCCCAAACTAAAACCTCAGCATTTTGTACAAAAGTACCTTAGTATTCCACTTAAAATTTCAGTTTAAGAAAATGCCTAATTTGACATTTAGATTTAGTGCAGACCAGCAAACCAAAGCAAGTGATAAACAATTTAAGCTCTCCTTTTGAAATTGAATTTCAAAACAAGAATTCAGATTATTTCACTCTTAAGCCTATAACATGGTGCAGTGGCATCAGTGCTGGACAGTCCCAAGTTTGAATCCAGCCGGCTCCCGTGCACACTTTCCATCCATGCTGGGTTCAGCGTCGAGCTAGCAACTCGATCTCATAAAAAAGAAATTGCCTGCTACAGAAACATCAACAGCAAAGAAGTTGATGGCCTATGCTCTCTCGTGAGTTTAAAGGCAATTTCTCTTTCTTTCTTCCTATTACATACACTACACCAAAGCAAACAGGAATGTTGTTCCAAAGGTCATTCAGATCATACAGTCCTTTTAAACTAAATATGATGTAACCTTCAAATAATAATGCACTTTATTTTCACCAAAATGGTATGCATTTCAAAAGCTAAAGTGAGTTTTCACTTATAATTTTCATTTTGTTTTTAATCTGAAACAATATAATGCACTTAGTTTGAAATATGCCACTGGCAAAAACACAAATCATCCATGCTCCCATTTTTCCTGCAGGGAAAAAATAATTATTTCTAATCATTGCAATATAGAATTGATACTGCAATTGCTATACTCAACTACTTATATTTACATGGTATGCTTAAGAGAAGAAAAATGTCTTACAGGAATGTTATCAACCTAAAATTTCCTTAAATGGATACTGGAGTAGCTGACCAAAGACCTGGGCAATGTGATAGTTCCCAAAGAACACCTTAAAGGACATAAGTGGCATTTGAATTAATTTCAGAGCTTGGGACCTCAAATTAAGGAGGAATAGTTGTTAATTGTGAAATGATTAAATTTAGGGATAGTAAAGTCAGACAGATACGAGTCAAAAATTAATTTAAATTGCTGTAGGGCACTTGATCCTTCAGCCTGAGTGACCATTCAATGTGATCATTGTAATTCTTCTTTCCTAACACATCTTCTATACTATGTCATATCCCTTGTTTCCTTAAACATCCTAAAAGTTACTAATTGTTTTGATTGCAAAGACAAACTCTCCAGAGTACTAAACCATGTTGACAAGGAGGCATACAGGAGTATGACAGATAAGAGTGCTGTTGTAACAACAACCTTGCACTCAACATCAGTAAGAACAAGAAACTGAATGTGCACTTTAGGAGGGAGAAGTCGAGGAACACACACCAGTGCTCATCGAGGGATCAGCAGTGGAAAGGGTGAGCAGTTTCAAGTTCCCAGGTGTCAACATCTCTGAAGATCAATCCTGGGCCCAACACATTGATGCAATTACACAGAAGACATGTCAGTGGCTATAGTTCATTAGGAGTTTGAGGAGATTTGTTCTGCCATCAAAGACTACTAAATTTCTATAGATGTACTGTTCAGCGCATTCTGACTGGTTGCATCACCACCTGGCATAGAGTGGCCACTGCACAGGATTGGAAAAGATTGCAGAGGGTTGAAATCACAGCCAGCTCCATCACGGGCACCAGCCTCCCCAGCAGAGAGGACATTTTCAAAAGGCGATGCCTCAAAACAGTGGCATCCATTATTAAGGACACCCATTGCCCAGGACATGTTGTCTTCTTATAACTGCCAGAGAGAAGGTACAGGAAGAGACACATTCGTTGCTTTAGAGACAGCTTCTTCTCCTCTGCCATCAGATTTCTGAATAGACTATGTACCAATCTATGAACACTACCTCATTATTTTTGTACTACTTAATATATAAAAAAATAAATATTTCTTGTTGCAATTTGTCATTTATTGCAACAAATTTCAGGACATATGTCAGTGATATTAAACCTCATTCTGAGAATTTGGTTCTTCATCTTTCATGAACCTGACAGTGGGGGGAACCACTGACCTGAAAGAAACGCTTGCCATTCTCTCCAGTAATGAATCTCCAGGCATTATTGCTCTTTGACTCAAGAACTGATCATTAATTAAAATCACTTTTTCCCCATTTTTTAACTGTTGCTTCCTGCAAAATTAAAGTTTCTAAATGTAAAATCAGTTACTGAAAATTCAACTCTACATTACTCATTTTTCTCCAATATTAGATATATACAGTTGCATACAAATAAAAACGTGGTCAAGTGAAAATATGATTGAGGCCGGCTGGTGGCACAATGACATCAGCGCCGGACCCGGGAGCGGAGGTTCCTAGGTTCAAAACTAGTCAGGTCCGCTCCCGAGTACGTTTTCCATCCGTGCCGGGTTGAGTGTCGAGAATGCAACTCGATCTCGTAAAAATAAAAGGGAAAATACTAAGAAAATGTCTGTGTGAGGAGTGGCGCGCCACACAGTCTCTCTCTCTCGCCTTGTAAAAGCCAGGAAAAAGACATCATCACGGACGCACGCACAGACACGCACACACACAGGCACACGCCAAAAAAATGAAAATATGATTGAAAATTAAAGAAAATGACTCCATACCACAATCACTTTTCAAATTATAATTACAAATATACAAACTTAAATGAGTATATATATATATATATATATTTTTTAAAACCAACAATTTGACTTTGACAATCACATAGCAATTAACATCTTTACTCATGTTCTCACTATGGAACTGTTACTGTATGATCATTCCCTGGCCAAATTCCCCTTTCTCAAATTGCAGAATGTAAAACTATAGCTGGTACCAAAGGACATACTGAGAGACACTCAAAAGAAATAATAAAGTATTAAAACCATGGCAAACAAACATTAATGAACTGAGAATAAAGTACACAAAACATGAACTTAAGAATTGATCCGTATATATCAGTGCACAAGTGAAATGAAAACAGATGAACAAAACATCATGTTTCTTGAACACCAACTAAAACTTCAATGTCAGTTCCTCTAAAAGCACAGTAAACTGTAGAATATCAAAAACACCAAATTTTGTGGGATAGGGAACAAAACTACATAACTCTTAATTTCAGAATAAAGAATTCATGGCCTAGCTTTGCACTTGGTTGTCTGTTAGTCAAAAAACAAATAAAATGAAATCCAATGAGAGTAGGATTAAAAATAAAACAAATTTCAAATATTTTTACTACAATAAAATTTGAGCTGCTATGGCCTGACAACTTCAGGAAGGGAAAGTTGTACGTCAATGGCGGGCAAATGATTGGAGAGGATTTGGAGAAGCAAGGTCAGCCCAAGATCGTGCTGTACTGATCTATGTTCTAAATGCAAAGGGAAATAAGTTGATTTTCTGACCACGGATGTGGTGACGTCATCAGTACCATTTTGTCTTTATATAGCACTTTCAGTTGCCTAGAGTCAGGGCCACACAAGAATTTGAGGTTGGCCTGCTCTTAGATCTAATAGTCAAGTTTATTGTCATTTCGACCATAAGCTGCTGGTACAGTACACAGTAAAAACGAAACAACGTTCCTCCAGGACCCTGGTGCTAGATGAAACAACACAAAACTACACTAGACTATGTGAGACAGCACAAGGCTACACTAGACTACGTAAAACAATATAAAAACTGCACTACACTACAGACCTGCACCGGACTACATAAAGTGCACAAAACAGTGCAGGGCAGTACAATAATTAATAAACAAGACAATAGGTCCTATCCACATGTCCAAATTTAAAACAACAAAAAATGAAATATATGGATTACATTATTTTAAATCTAATTTCCATTGTACTTTCTTTTCTTTGGTGGAGCCATGTATTTCCCAATCTCCCATGGTTCCTTCCCTAACATTCACAATATTGACATTACATCACCTCCACCATTTCTCCTACTAAGCCCACTTAGTCATTGAAGAATACTTAGTGCTCTGATCTAGTTTGCTTCTGTGGTTAACACTGACAATTAAAACAGTAACCCTCAGATTTATTCTTTTGGGTTTGCTAATTTCTAAAGACTTTTACATTCTATAATGCTTACCCCTCTCCCCCCAAAGCACATGTCCTTTCCCTTGCCCAGATACCTTGTTTAGTTCTCCTAACAGATCTCTAAGCATAATTTTTTTACGAGCTGAAACAGCTCCTTCCAAGACTTTACCTACAGGAAATTTTTCAACATCTCTAATTTGGAACACCCCTTCACGCTTATGATGAACTCAAACTTTTTATAAAACTATCAAAATGCAAATATCAGAAATGGGCCCTTATGGCTTATGACATCCATGTCAATAGCTATGCCTGTCTATGCTATTCCCCTTTGCCTGTGTTTTTAATTGTGTTTCCACTGCAGCCATAACCCTGCCTTCCTTCACTTCTCTAAATTTTATTCAGGGACATGTAATGGCCTGAGAATTCATTACGTACAGTACAGCAATGTATGCAAGTTGCTCCAAGCATTAACATTATCTTACATACGTCTGTATCTGTTTCAACTCCATTCAGCAAAGAAAATAGGCACATAAATATCAAGAGCCATCTGTCTAAGACTGACAAAAACTGCTGCTAAAGTCACATAATAAAATTATCAATTATTCAATATTATAATTCATACACTTTATTCAAAAAATATTGGCTTTCATACAACATTGAAATTTCACATTCATTAATATGATATTTTAACTCACGTTATATTGCAACTTGAAGTAAATTTCATACAAACATTTTGGACATAGTATTTCTTGCCTGTCCAAATAATTATTCACGCACCTGCAGGTACTATTCTTTCAGGCAGGCAGCAGTACAGACAGACCATAATCCAATCCGCACGAGCAAACCTTGCCCAAGATTTATTCCCATACTCAAATAAAAGAGGATTTCAAAACCAGCTCAACAAGTTAGCATATTAAAGAGGACAATATATAGAGTATTCAAATTATATATATTAAACCCTTATCAGTTCTAGAGCAAATTGAAGCATTCCATCATGAGACTCAGAGGTTATGTGGAGTAAATCTACCTGCTCAGAGTACAGCTAAGATTTAAGAGGATAATCAGACAGGCTGATGATTACACAGCAATTTCTCTAATTGGCATATAATATCAAAATCTCCTCCATCAATGTTAAGGAACAAGGAGGCTGTTAATCAGTCTTATACAACATAACAGAAATAGAAAATTCTGTAAACATTTGGCAGATGAGGCAATAACTTTGAAAAGAATGCTTAATGTTAATCACCTTTTCATCAAAAGTCAAAAATGTCAGGGGCAATAAGTTTCAAGTACAGAGCTTAGAGAAGCAAGGTGGGGATTTTTTTTTAAAAAGCATGAAGGATGACCTGCCATACAGTGGAAGACTTCTCCAGTGTACTTTTAATAACATTTCCTTTTTATTCCATTTTCTGGCACAGACTATTTACACATATCCTCTAACAAGTTACTTTGACTATATGACAATGTTACTGTTTCATGCCTTAAATTGAGCATCTTTACAAACTAGCTCAAAAATTACAAATACTAGTAACACACATGAAATGCAGGAGGAACTCAGCAGGTCAGGCAGCCCATCAGATTGGAGGCTAAACAGTTGACGTTTTTGGCAGAGACCCTCCTTTGTGACTGGAAAGGAAGGGGAGGATGACAGATTAAAAAAGTGGAGGGAGGGAAAGGATGGTAACTAGGTGATAGGTGAAGCCAGGTGGGGCAGAAAGGTAAAAGACTGGAGAGGAAGGAATCTGATAGGAGAGGAGAATGAACCATAGGAGAAAGGGAAGGAGGAGGGAACCCAGGGGGAGGTGACATGCAAGTAAGAAGATGTAAGGGACTAAAGTGGGGAGTTAAAGGAGAGGGGAGAGGGAGAGGGAGAGAATTTTTTTAATAACTGGAATGAGAAATTGATATTCATGCCTTTATGTTGGAGACTACCCAGAAGGAAGATAAGGTGCTGCTTCTCCACCCCAAGGGTGGCCTCAACATAGTACAAGAGGAGGCCATGTACCGACATTCAGAATGGGAATGGGAAATGCTTGGCCACCTGAAGTCCCGCTTTGGCAGATGAAGCAGCAGAGTTGTTTATCGAAGATTCCCCAATTTATGACAGGTCTCACCAATGCAGGTCACATCAGCAGCACTAGACACAAAAGACAATCCCAGCAGATTCACATATGAAACGTTGTTTCAACTGGAAGGACCATTTGGGGCACTGAATGGAGGTGAGGGAGAAGGCGAATGGGCAGGTTTTGGCTGTTTGCAGGGAGGAAGATTACGTGAAGGGGTGACTGGACAAGAGAATCACAGGAGGAGCGATCCTATGGAAAGTGGAGGGGGAGGAGAAAGGTAAAGATATAGTTTGGTGGTAACATACTGTTGGATAAGGAGAAAGCTGCGGAAAATGATGTGTTGGATGTGGAGGCTCATGGGATGGTAGGTGAGGACAAGAGGAACTCTGTTACTGTACAAATACTAGGGCCTGCTCATCAATTAAAAAAAAACATATCCTAAAAAGGCTTGATTTTCCCTGCTAAGATAAGCATGTATAGGCAACTAAGACTGAGGGAGTCTCTTGAGGAATAGAGGATATAGGAGATAATTTAAAGAAAGGTAGGAGGGCAAAAAGGAGCTACGAAATCTTCTTGGCAAGCTAGGTTAAGGAGAATACCTAGACATTCATGAGCAGGAGGGTAGCCAAGGAAACGGGGAAATTTGTGAATGAAGCCAGGCGATGTCCTAAATGAGTATTTCTCACCTACATTTATCAATAAGGACATGGAAACTAGTGAGCACGGGGCGGGGGGGGGGAGGGTTGGGGGTATGTGGATCATTTGCAGTAAGTCAGTATTAACAAGGAAATGGTGTTAGATGTTATGGGATACAGAAAGGTTGCTATTTCCAGGATCTGTCTAAGATCTGTCCCAGATTACTAAGAGAAGCAAGGGAGAAGAGAGCTGTAGTATGAACAGTTTTTTAAAATCCCCTCTCTCTCCCCAAACCCCCCACCATCTTCATTGACTACAAGTGTGGTGCCAGATGAGTAGAGGATCATTAGTGCTGTTTCTTTATTAAAGAAGGGCTGCAGGAATAAGTTACCTTGTAAGGCTGCAGAGAAAGTACTGGAATAGAATTAAGAAATAGCAAATCATTCAATTAATCAGGGGTGGACAGTAAATATCAACTTTGTGGGAAACACTGAGTTCTTTAAGAATAACATAAATCTTATTAAGTCTAAACGTCAGGTCTGAGAATTGTCATACTGCAAAGTCTGTCAAACTCCCCAGTTGCTTGGAGAAGCTCCATGGTATCACATTACTAGTAGCTGTATCTATCTTGTATGTCTTCAGTCACAGATAGTCAAATTCCACGCTGGCCATACCAAGCAGCTATACATAGATCAAATTGGGTGGATAACTTGCTTATGATTTCAAATTACAAAAGGCATAATCACTCATGCATCCATTTCTGCAGGAACAGAATAAGAATCTACATTTAGCCACACACCTATTCAACTTACATAGTAGCATAAGACTCCAGATTAAACAAGTCCACATGAAATAACCAAAAAGAGTGAAAGGAATGTGCAAATAACCATGTTTAGGACAGGAGGCCCTAATGAAGATCGAATGACCGAGGAGGACTTGGTTTGCATTGAAAAATATATTTATCAATATATTGATAATTATAGATATTTTAATGTAATTTTTAGATTTTAGACTCGCTAATGTCCTAGGTGTATGAAATTATAACCAATTTCATTATGGATTACAATTACAAAATGCCAATTGCTGGGCAGAGTACAAATCTTTGCAGAATAACTTACCTTGTTCTTTAGTGTTTGGTATAATATCTGCGTCTCTTAGTTGTGTGCATTGACTAATTAAGCACATCACATTAAATGATGTAACTGCAACTAAAAGTGGATTAATACCAGCTATGCTTCTCAGGTAAAGCAATTCTCACTTATCTAAAGAATTAAATACAACCATAATTGGTGCACAAGCGTAACCATATTGTCCTTAAGCTTAAGCATAAAAATACAATTCATAGTCTACAAACTGCAATTCAAATCAATGAAATGTTAGTCCAGAAATAGGTTTTAAAAAAAAATTGAGTCTTTTAATTAAGAGCACTGAATGCAAGATTAAGAATAAGTTTGTAAAATTACAAGTTAGACCATGGTTAGAATATAATATGCCGTTTTATTTGCCAGATTTGAAAGGTTGTTGAACCTGAAGGAAGTACACAAATTAGATTCATCAGGACACAACAAGAAAGCTATACATCTCATAGGGGGATACTATTAATAGTTTCATTCCAACTCTGAAGGTCTTTAATAGTGAATATATAAAATAATTCATTTGATATGAAGTTCAATTGCTCTCTGTGACAAATAAGACAACACAAGTCTTTAAATAGTAAGTATTGTTTTGTTACAGGGAAAGGTGAATCTAAAGATCTTTGTTACAAAGGAAGAGGTTTATCACTCATCATATAAAGCGATAAAGTGGCTATTTCTCCATAAATATCTTCAGAAGAGCAGCACAACAATGTATGAATATAAACACATGTCAGAATGTTGTTTATTAAGAAGATCAGGAATAAATGGACATTCTCCTGATAAACCATCATTCTTTAAATTTATGAAATTATATCACTTCTCTTTCAAATTTCCAACTTTCGCATTGTTTTGTATTTATTCTACTGATTTTTTAAAATGATGCATGCAGGATATTGCAGTGCAAAGTTCAAGGTTCTCAAACAGAAAATGTCTGTATTTTTAAAAAATGCCCTTCATATAAAGTCTTATATAGCCAAGTGAACAGAATTATTTGAGGGAACCCAAGGACAGTACAGATGTTATTTAAATATTTCTGATTCCTGGCACTTCATATTAATCTGTTCTCACTTTCAAGGCAAAGCATTCAAAATCCTAACCTTTGTGAATCTGCTTTGCTGCCTTCAAAACTCTTAAAACATACACCTTTGGGTGACATCATTCTTCCACTGTCTTGAAGTATGCATTACAGTGTGAGTATAGCCTAAACAACAGGAATTCTGCAGATGCTGGAAATTCAAGCAACACACATCAAAGTTGCTGGTGAACGCATCAGGCCAAGCAGCATCCGTAGGAAGAGGTGCAGTCGACGTTTCAGGCCAAGACCCTTCGTCAGGACTCACTGACGAAGGGTCTCGGCCTGCAACGTCGACTGCACCTCTTCCTACGGATGCTGCTTGGCCTGCTGCGTTCACCAGCAACTTTGATGTGTGTTGCGAGTACAGCCTGTCCTTTTTCTTCCTACAAAAATAGATTTCCTCATGTCTGTGATGAATTTCATTTGCCACATTTTGTCATATACTGCATATTACCAATCTGTTCGTGGCCATGAGGTCAATGTCCATCATCTTCCTTATGCACTTCCAAGCATTAGGTCTGCTACTGCTTTTCTCACGTTTAATTTCAAATTTGAGTCACATCCTCCTGAATCTCCAACATGCAGATTGCTTACTGTATAATGTACCAATAGCCACAAGTGTTACATAACAAACATCAACAAATACTAACTTCAAAGTCTTCAAGCACAGAACAGTACAACTCAGGAACATGCCAATGATGTGTCAAATTATTTGAAACAATCTTTTGAATATCTGATGAATTAATTTCCCTATAATTTAATCTCTTTCAACTCAGATTTTCTTTAAAATACAATTTGTAGATGCATTATATGTGAAATTTTGCACAGCTATTGTAGTGTATCAATGCTTCATACTTCTCTTAAGGTTCTAGTATACTTTTAAACATTTCTATGTATTTTAATCTATTTAAATCAAAATCGCTAATGTATGCCCAAAAGCTGGGAGATTTCAAAATATTCCAACAAGATTTCCGTCTTAAGATTAAGTTAGAATCTTAAGGGAAATCAGATGGTCTGCAAAGCTTCCAATATTCTGTGTAGATGAAAAGATTGATTTTGTACAAAACAAAACTTTACCACTATCTTTGAGCAAACCAGATTATTAATTATCCAATGTTACAAAAATATAAATTGAGATGTAAAATCTTCCAAAAAAACAGTTGCTAGCTTATGTTTTACATTCAAATAATAGAATTCAAATAATGTTGAAGAGATCACAAATGGGAAGTGAAAGTATTCAGGAGAAGTAGTGGGCAGTGCATCCACTTCTGATGTAATTGCAAGGGAAAATTTTACTGTTTTTCCCATCAGTTAAGTTAATCCTTAGACACATTTACCTTTGTGTCATGGGCAAATAATGACACCCATTTCAATCATCTGCTTGTTGAGGTAAAAAGCAGAGTGAGGAAAAAAAGCAATAGCAATAGCAAGCATGGATAAATGGATTCTTCACCAAAAAGAGAGGTCTGCCTGCAGAATTTAGTAAGATTTCATCCAGCTACATCTCAAATGCTGGTAGTAAATAGCTAGGTTGTCAACAAATTTAATATCACAGATTCCTTAGAGAAAAAATACTTACAATGTGTGACTCCAGCCAGAGTTTGATAAAAGGTAGGGGTATCACTATCATCAGTAAGAGTGATACATACTCCCCCCGACAGCAGCCAGCGAGCAAATGTAAATGCATCCTTATTCTGAAGGAGCCAGTTCTTGAATTTCTCATAGTTTACCTTTTCTCCCTGAAATAAAACCAAAATATCAAATTGGAATTGTTTTCACACCAAGATCAACATATTCATACATAGAACGGAAATTCAGAACTTAATCATAATTAAAATTAGCACAAGTAACCCGAGCTATCACAGGTGTCTTTTTAATGGGTCTGTGTTGAGTTTGTGAATATAGATAGCATCAATTCAATAGCAAAATAGTGGATCATCTGTATTTCAGTTTCAGAGACTGTGAAATATACGATGTCTCAACATTAAGCAAATACCAAATGTTTGAAGAAGTTTTAAAGATGTTTCTAAATGTTATTTTATATATTTGACATAATTTATGATCTCCACATTTGAGAGAGTACCTTCAGCAGCATGGTGAGAAAAATTTAGAAAAATAGAGTGGATACTGGTTAATTGGGACACATCTGGACCAGAACATTTTGGCCCAATTAAGCCACTGGTCCAATTATCGAACTTTCATGGAAATAGTTTCAAAGGTATGGTATACTATATTTAATAAATAAATAAACACACACACACACACACACACACACACTTAAAGGGTATGTGTCTATATACATAGATGTAAACAAAAAAAACAAACTGAGTAACAAATTATGTATTTAAATGAAATAGAGAACGAATCAGAACACTACTAATACTACCACAGTACTATAAAACTGTCTAAGTTCCTAAGCTATTGATGGAGGAATTCATGTGTGTGGCATTCTTTTGACTGTAAATGAACAAAATCAGCACAGACACCCTGAGCAGATCATGGACTGCCTTCATATAATGCTGTCGACAACTGCATCTCCAAAATCTTCATTTTCATTGTAACATTTAAGATGATTGTCAATACCTTCAAATTCTTTATAGTTTCTTAACTTGAAGTAGTGAAATGGTTACAAGCCATGGTTACTGCTTGAAATTGCCGTGAGCAGAGCTCTGAATGATCTTACTGTTTATTTTTTGCCAACAATCAGTGACAAAAATAGCTGTTTTTTTTGTTTTTTTTAAAATATAAACACACACAACTGATGCTTTTAAAAACTATTCACTCAAAGTACGCTGTTGTGTCTAACGGCCACACATATACACGCAACTGACACTAATTATAAATGCTCTGCAATGGTTAAGTGCCATAGTGTCCCAAGTAAATTAAGAGAATCCCAGCTATTTTCACCATTAGTTTTTATTCTTTATGAGTTGTCCCAAATAAGCAACTACACTAATGGTCCAATTAACTGAAATCCACTGTATTTAAAAATATGTGGGTTGTATGCTGACAGGAGATCCAGTGCTAGTAAAGCAGTCATTGTTTAGGAAATCATTAGGTAATCAGAAAAGGTGCTGATCATCACAAAAGATACTTTAAGAAGAATGACCTCAACAATAAAGTTAGGTAGTACATTAAAAAGTATAAAATAAAATCTGAAAGCAAGCAACTTGGAAATCAATAACCTTATTTTCCTTGTAAACACGAGGAATTCTGCAGATGCTGGAAATTCAAGCAACACACATCAAAGTTGCTGGTGAACACAGCAGGCCAGGCAGCATCTCTAGGAAGAGGTACAGTTGACGTTTCGGTCCGAGACCCTTTGATGTGTGAACCTTATTTTCCTAATCTGTTGGAAGCAATTAATGAACACCTTCCAAGAGCAACTTACCCTAATGAGAAGTAGCCTCCAGCCTGATTGTATGAACATCGATTTTTAGAGCTTCCATTAATGCACCCACCCACCCATTCCCATTTCTCTCTCTCACCATATCACCTCCCTCTGGTGCTCCTCCCCCCTTTTCTTTCTTCCATGGCCTTCTGTCCTCTCCTATCAGATTCCCGCTTCTCCAGCCCTGTCTCTTTTCCACCAATCAACTTCCCAGCACTTTTCTTCACCCCTCCCCCACTTCCTGGTTTCACCTATCACCTTGTGGTTCTTTCTCCCCTTTCCCCACTTTCTTCCTCTGTCTCCATCTTTCTTCCCCCAGTCCTGAAGGAGGATCTTGGCACTGATTGCACTGTTTTCCATCGATGCTGCCTGGCCTACTGCACTCCTCCAGCATTTTGTGTGTGTTGCTTGGATTTCCAACATCTGCAGATGTTGCCTTATTTGTGAAGTAGATTTGCTTTTGGATTTGTAAGTACAACCTGATATACCTTCAGCAGGCAGAGAAACTGCACACACTTGGTCTCCATTACCAAGTCCACAAAGAGTCCAAAAAGTGCAGACAGAAAATTGTTGCCAAAGCTCAAATCACCAAGTTTGGGAATCATTTTACCCATTGACTTAAGATGAGTGGTGTGATGAAAAACTCATTATATTTTGAAACACTTGGGGAAAACTACAATCAACATACAAGACCTTTTAAATGTATTCAGCCCCAAACCCTTTGTTCACATAAATGAATATTACAACCAGGGATTTTGCTCAATGTAACTGAGAACTTTTATTTGTTAATCACATGCTCTGTTGCCCCCACCCCCACACAGTATAGCCAAAAAAAAACCAGGGAAAATTGTAAAGCATGAATAACTAAAAATTCAAAAATTGAAATGTCAGCAGTTCAAAAGTATTCACTTCCCCCCACCCCACCCTTTGCTCAGTACTTAGTTGAACAATCTCTCGCAGCTATTACAGCCAGTATTTTGTTTTAGGATAAGTCTCCTTTAGCTTTGCACAGCGTGATGGAGCAAGATTTGACCATTCCTCCTTGCACAATTGCTCAAACTGTGCCAGGTTAGTTGGGGAGTGGTAGTGGATAGCAGTCTTGAGGTCTTGCCGATGATTAATATGGTTAAGGTCAGGATTCTGACTGGGCCACTCAAGAAGTGTTCCTTTGTTTTCATCCTGATTTGGTTTGTTGAGAACCTACTACACTGTTGAATCTTACAGAGGGAGGGGGTATTTGTTTTCATAAATTCATAGAAAACTAGTGATCCTTCAATTTTCTGCAACAAGTTGGGTGAGTTGACAAGGTATATACATCATTGCACCTTGGGAAAGTTAGCTTAGTAATCACAAAAGGGGATGAATACTTTTTCATCCTCACAATTTTAGTTTAAAAATTTCAGTAAATTCTTGATTAGGTTTTGATTTTTTCATTTTAACTTGGCATGATGCACAATACTTTGTAGATTAGCCAAAAAAAACTTACTTTTTTATATTTTAAATTTAGAAAATGAGTCAGTAAAATGTGAGGTGGGGGCTGAATGCTTTTTCAAGGCACTGTACAGAAGTGATTGTATGAAAGCAGACCACTATCTGCACTAGATGCAGGAGCATAAAATTACACTACACACTAGGTGCACTGTACACAAAATTAATTAAATTTCAGGGAATGTTTTAGATCACTAACCACAGCTTTCTGTGCCATTTATAAATTTCAGAGTAATTTGAAGTGAAAACAGTTCACAAATAGCCTAAGCTCATTATAATTCAATTAATTTCTCTGATTCCAATAGCTTAAAAACTTAAGAACTGTCAGCAGGTTCACAATGTGATGTTAAATAACCCAGATGTGTAACTCAAAAATTGCTGTTACGTTTCAAGATGTAATGGTACAATAAAAAATACCTTTGTTACAACAATAAAAACAGGGTAACCGAAAAATCATGTTGCTAGCTGTGCTCCGATTCCTTTACACAGAATATTTTAATAATAATTCCTTTAATGTCAGGATTCTGATTTTCTGAGCCTTCTTTTTAAGTCAAGACAAACAGCACAATAATTACGTTAAATAAATATTAATTTCACTTTACATCCATCCTGTCCATTAATAGCAATTAATTTTCAGCTGTACTTAAATATCTCAGCCTTAACTGGAAATAATATATAGTTCTGTAAAAAAGAAAGAACTTGTGTACAGGTTTAATAACAAAATTTCTAATTTTTCAATGCATAGCCAGCAAACTTTAATTTTACCAGACAGTGGGTTCCAGTTAATTGGGGCACATTGAGACTAGCCTAATTAAGCCGCTGCCCCAATTAGCCGGTTTCATGGAAGTAGTTAAAAACGTATAACGAGTAACTAATTATGTATATAAATGAAAATCAGAACAAATTAGAACTCTATCAATACCACCACAGATCTATTAAATTGTGTTTTAGTTTTTAATAGTTAACGACAGAGGAATTAATCCAGTGTACACTGCTGTGTTCTTTTGACTGACTGTAAATGAATAAAGTTAGCTCATGCACCTAAGTGCAGATAATAGTCTGCTTTCATACAATCCTTTCAATGACTGAATCCACCAATTCTTCATTTTTATTGTAATATTCAAGATGACTGTTGATACTTACAAATTTTTCGTAGTCCCTAACTTGAAGTAGTGAAATAATTTCATTTTTAGTCCTGGCCATTTCTCACAAGTATCAGTGACAAAAATCACTGCTTTTTCAACACAATCACACACAACTAATGCTATTTAAAAACTGTTCACTCTAAGTACAGTGTAGTGTCTAATAGCCACACAAGTGCATGTGACTGACTCCAGTTTAAAACTTCAAGTCTCCTGCCCCAGTTAAGCAGCATTGTGTCCGAAATGAACAAAAGGAATCCCGACCATTAGTTTTTGTTCTTTAAGAGTCGTTTCAAATAAACTGCTACCCTGATTAACCGATTGCCTTATTAACTGGAATCCACTGTATATGCTTACTACAATGTATTTGAAAAGTGCCTGCCTAGACTTACATCATGAATTCTACAACTATAAAATTACGAACATCAAAATAAGCTGGCTTTCTACTCCGGTTCTGGTGACAAGTGTACCGGGATACCCATTTCAACAATGTAATATGGTTTCCTAGCTTTCAAGTAATTTTATGTAAATTTAAGAATACATGCATCAGCATCAAAGGGATTGTGGCTCCAAAGTAAATTACTTTGTTAATTATCTTGGAAGAGTTTTCACTTAATAATGAATAACAATGAAAATGAAAGACAGACATGGCTACGTCCACACTACGCTGGATAATTTTGAAACAAAGCTTTTTCTCTTCGTTTCGACCCTCCGTCCACACTGAACCGGCGTTTTCATCCCCCCAAAACAGAGATTTTCGAAAACACTCTCCGGAGTGTGTAAATTTGAAAACGATTGTTTCGCGTTGTAGTGTGTATGGGGTAAACTGAGAGATTTTAAAACGTTGTCATGACAACACCAAAACATCAGTGCTTTTTCTGCTTCTACTTGGTGCTGCACAAGCACTGCCGGACGGCTGTTCATGGTTCTTGATCCTCCAAAGTATTCCGCATGGAATTTAAACTGTAGGTGGCTTTCAAGCTGGTCCCTTCAGTTTCTCTGTTTGCATCCTCTGTTCTTCTGCCGTACCCTCCAGTCTCCCAGTCTGCAGTGGTCGTACCCTCGATCTCCTGTACCCTGGGGTCTCCAAGCCGGCACTGTCACTGACTGACCACCACCGTTATAACGCGCAGTCAATGTGAACGGTGTGAGAGTTAAATTGTAAAGTGAGCTTTTTTGACTAGATCCCCTAAGTTGATTTGATTGAGTCTATCTTTAAAAATATTAATGTCAGAAATACTGTGCAGGTCTGGCGGCAGAAGATTCCACTCACTTGTTGATCTTGGGTAGAGGATGGCTTCATGCGTGTGTTGTTTACTTTATTGTCTACATTAATACTTTGTTTGGAATTAAGCATCCCTCCTGCTTTGCTGACTTTGTCGTCGTTTGTAACTCGCAGAAACAGCTCGACCTCATTGTCTGTCTAAACAGAGAAGTCCGGTCTGATTTTTCCAGCGGAGGTTGCTTTGTATTCCTTGAAGTCATTGTTGAAAACTTTCTTTCTCTGTTGTTGTTGGTACTCTAGTTTTGTTCTATGGAAATAGCATAACGTCGCCGCGGAAACGTAAATATTATACCGTTTCCTCTTCGCTTGTTTTCTGTAGTTGTGTCTGTATAGGCCCAGTAGTAGATTCGCCCAAATATCCATTTTGGTGTGGACAGAGATATTTTGAAAAATGCATGGTGTGGACACCTGTCATTTTTACTCGAAACCGGCATTTTCAAAATTATCCGGCATAGTGTGGATGTAGCCTCAGATCTCTAGATAAGTTAGGGA
Source organism: Mobula hypostoma (assembly GCF_963921235.1). Taxonomy (NCBI): domain Eukaryota; kingdom Metazoa; phylum Chordata; class Chondrichthyes; order Myliobatiformes; family Myliobatidae; genus Mobula; species Mobula hypostoma. Next base: position 29,189,315 of record NC_086119.1, on the reverse strand, counting down.
TCTGTGTTTTACTGAAAAGGACACTACGCTGCAGAAGTGGATATAATCAATCCTGGTGAATGCAAGGTTGAAGATAAATTTTATCTTCATTAAAAGTACATCTAATAATTTTATTATCAGCCCATCTATATTCCTTTGAACACCAGATTGTTAACTGATTCATCAGAAACTGGAGAAGGAGATGAATGTATTGAATGAAAAAAAAACTAGTATTTAGGTCAAGTATATCTGGAGGTAGTAGGAATTCAAGGAAACACATTTTGAAGTCATTCATGTGAGGTTAGAAGCTGCTTATAAGCAAATATAGTCTTTCATCTTCAAATGAGTGGATTTCAACAAGTTCTGCTAACTATGAATGGATTGTCAAAACATTCTGCAATTAATTCAAGTTGTCACATAGTGCTTTGCCTTGTGAAGTGAAGGTGACCATTCTTGCTCACTTAAGTGCAAGGGTAAGGGTTGATAATTTTAAGATCAAAAGAAACTATAGAAGCATTTACAGTCCTTGGTAATGCTGAGATTTAATTTCTTTATATTCATACTGATGACAACTGGAAATTTTCATTCAGGAATCAGATTGTTTTCTATTATTGTTTCTTCTCTGACAACAGAGGAAACAAAATCTCCCAAACCCTCCTGAGGGAAATCCCAATACATAGAAAAGAAAGCAGCCAAAAATAAAAAAAAATAAATTGCAAAAAAACATTACTTCACTTTCACTTTCCTCTTTTCCAATTTCACTTGTAAAAGCATATTACGTAACATAGTATGACATTCTGAAATTTCCCAATTTCTTTATAAACTGTTGTATTCAAGTTTCTTAGTTCTTTGGAGTACTTTAGAACAACCTTTAAATCTTTGGAAAAAAATAATTCCTACTGCAGTCATTATAGTTATTAAATATTTGAGATGGAAGACTTTACCCTTAATCATTTACAAATGGTCTGCATATTCTGCTACCTAAAACATGCAGACCAGGTATCAACTCACTCGTCTGTTTCAAGCTATAGTTTTACCATTAAAAGATTGGCAATCAATTCATTTGATAATGATGCTGGTATTAATCACCAGTTTCAATAACTATCAAACTTATTTGGACCCAATTTTATTTAAATTCTTAAATAACAAATGGCATATTTTGCAAATATGACTTCAGTCATATTAAATTAATGATTAGCTCTGATAAACCTTCATCTTGGTGCTTTCGTTGCCTCTGATATCCTAAAGATGTGCTGGTAAATTACCTGGCTATTGTAGATTTCCCCTTGGTATAGGTGAATGACAAAATAATCAAAAGGGAAAATCGGTGTACACGTGGAAGAGTTGTTGCAGGCGAATAAGATGAGGATGAATGAGACAGGGACTGATGGAATTGAACTGCTGCAAGTTGACATGAACTCCATGGGCCAGATGGCGTTTATGTCATATTAAGTACATCTAATTTGTCAAAATTTAAATTGTGTTATAAAATACTAAATCAATTTTTGCATTATAAACTTATTTCAGTCATATTAAATTAATGATTAACTCTGATAAACCTTCTTCTAGGTGCTTTCGTTGCCTCTGACATCCTAAAGATGAATGAGACAGGGACTGATGGAATTGAACTGCTGCAAGTTGACATGAACTCCATGGGCCAGATGGCCTTTATGTCATATTAAGTACATCTAATTTGTCAAAATTTAAATTGTGTTATAAAATATTAAACCAATTTTTGCATTATAAACTTACATTTTCATAGTTCCATATTAACTTAACTAAACCACATTACTCATCAATATGATGTCTATTTGCTGGTTTCTTTCAGTAATGTGATAGTTTCTTCTGGTAACATAATTGTAAAGAAAATCAATGTGCAATCATAATCCCAGGTACTTTACATACAATATTCTGTCTGGCTTGCAGAAGTTCCCACAAAAATTGGGACTGTGTTTGGCAAAAATTTTGAAATAAAGCTCCGGTCGAAAATAAACCTCAAACTGGGGAAAATTAGTAAGAATTTTTTATGGTATAAGACTATTAAACAATATTACATACATCACTGAACAATCCAGTTAAAAATATCGCGGTAGCATAATTTCAAAACCATACGCTTGCGCTACAATTTCAATGTAACCAAAATGCCTCAGGAAGCCTCACACCAACAGAATCAATTAAGAAACTTATGAATCCTACTTTAATCAAATGTTTAAAGCTACAATACAAATTTCTGCCAAAAAAAAATTCATGTTAATGACGTAAAACTATTACTTACCAACTGTGCCACCATTCTTTAAATAATCCTTTTTTTACTTATTCAAAGAGAGACTATTTTTATAATATCCAACACACAGTCTTATCACCCATCAGGGCACATACATATTACAAATTTACTTTACACAACAGAGGCAGAATCAATTATAAATTGCATTCTTTAATATGTGCACTGTCAAGGAATTTCTCCCTCTAAATCTGTCTGCAGTGATTAAATACACATGTGTGCGCAAGTTGTTGGGGGAAACCCCAATAGGAATCACACAAATAACTATGAAAGAGGAACCTAAAACATCCAATGAATGCGATTACAGCTGGCAATGCTCAAAATTCCTATTACGTAATCAGTTATTTTGCAAATCTTTGCTCCTCCCCAAGTGTGATCTTAAAGGCAAAAGAGTGGTCAGAAGTATTGAGTGGAAAGTTTTTTTTATTCAAACTGACTGACATCATCACATACCCTGGCTAATACTAGTTTGCACAAGCAAGAACTACCTTGACATATAGCAAAACTTTAAATACCTTTTTTTGACAAAGCATACTTCAATTTAAGGCCAATAAAAAATGTTGAGAGAGCAAAAAAAAAATTGTATTTTATAAAGCACCCCTAATGTAGCAAAACATGACAAGGCGCGTTCATAAAAGAGTTCTCAATCAAAATATGGTATTGGGTACATTTTATATTTGGGTGGATGATCAAGAAATTTAAAGAAAAGCTATTTTCTTGAAGAACAAAAATGCCACAGAGATGGGTAAATTTCAGGAGAGTTGGCCAGTTGAGGGGACAGTTGCCAAAAATAAAAGTTGAACTCAGATCAGACCTTTAGAACTGTAGGGAAATTAGTATTAAAAGTAAATTATTTCTTCACTTGCTCTATTAACAAAAATTAGTCATTCCTGAAGGCCTCCAGAATTAGATCTTTTTTTAAAACCTTATTGTACCTCAATGAAGTGTGCAATGATCTGATCTGTATAAACAGCAAGCAAGCCAAATTTCTCACTGTATCTTGGTACATGTGACAATAATAACCCAAAATCAATAGTCTTAACTGAAAAATGTCATAAAATGATCCATTTCAGTTTATTTTTGACAACAATGGTATAGTATTAATTTAAAATTTAAGCACTATTTACTACTAAACATAAGAGATTCACCCCTTCACTTCTCTTGGGCGAACTAGAAAGATCTTAATGTCAGATTACCTCCATAAAAGTGCCACTACTCCTTCTCCTATTCATAGAAGTTCTGAAAATAAGCATTTATTGCAGGTAAGGAAATGTAAGCAGTTGTGAAGATACAATTTATTGGTTTATATTAAAACCAGATGATTGGAGAATATCTTGAACATTGTTCCTTCAGCTTTACAAGAACAGATGGAAAAGTCAAACTGAGATATGGGCAAATCATTTGTGAAAACAATTAAGGTCATTATTTACAAGGTTCATTGTGCAAGCAGAAACAAAGACCAAAAAAAGTAGGTGCAAAATACAGGTAAAATCACACACTGACAACTACTCTGTCAGATTTTATGTTTTTCACCTCTTGCTTACCCAAATTAATTGCTCACCCATTTGCTGTTCGTTTCCATGCTTCATATTCCTCCAATTCTCCTGCCCATTCTTCCTTGAGTGTAAGTCAGTTCATCTATTTCAAATCTTCCATATTAATTACTTGCAATTCTTTCTCCTTCAGTGCACGTCCTACTGCCCCCATCTTCCTTCTTAAAAGCAGCTCATTGCTCACATTTTTTTCATAAAAGGGTCACAGGTGAAATATTAATTTGCAACTCCTTTGTTTTGTTTCTAATTTGAATTATTGGATTAATTCATATGCAAAGCTTTAAAATGCCTACCTCTATAAAGCACTTTTTGACTCCAAGCTGAACCTCTCCATCACAAGCTCGCAACATTGTTTCCATCTCCTCTCGTACAACATAGCTCCCAGATTCATTAGCAAAGAGGTTAAAAATATCTGTAACACAAATATACAAATTAAAGTGCAGTTGATAAAACATTATCATTTTTGATGGAAGTGGTGGTTTCTTTAAATTATGTCATCATTTTCTCCCCCATCTACTTCAGCACCTTAAATCCAGACAGTAAAAATAATAGATCAGAGGTAGAATGCAACAATCTCAGTGGATGCTTATTTTGCGAGCTGTTAAGTTTTGCCGAAGTTTCCTTGTACTTCCCTAAATATGTATTATAATACCATATCATAGCTATATAATTTTAAAAGATTATTTTGTTTCATGTTAGTATTAGGAACAAAGTGACACTTTTATAATAAACAGGCTTTATCTCTGTTATTGCAGAATTTTAAGAAAAGAAAACCGCAGGCACATTACAATTCTTATCAGCAAGTCTAAAAACTGCCTTGGGCTCTGTCATATAAAATGAGACATTCATAGTCAGCTTTTGGTTCTTCACCTGGCGAAGACTCATTAAGGCTCCAAATAAAAGTGAGATATACAGTATGCTAACTATTTAGTATTCCAAAACAAAAGCTTATTAGAAAAAGAAAATCAATATAAATGACAGGCATTCACTCAAAGAATTAGATTACATAACTTCCTCACCTATACTATCTCTGCATGAAAACAAAGGTTGAAATATTGGTTCACAATTTAAAGGGATAATATTAATGACATTTCTGGAACATCACTGAGATCAATCCCAGATGATTTTGTGGAATTGTACAGCATGGAAGTAGTCCCTTAAGCTGAATTTATCATACAGACCAAAATGCCTACCTTAGCTAGTTGCATCTGCCTATCTTGAGGCCATATCCTTCTAAAGCTTTTAAAACTATGTATCTGTCCAAACATCTTTTCAATGTGGCAATTTTTACAACCTCTACATTTCCTCTGGCAGATTTTTCCTTATATGCACCATCCCTGAGTGGAAAACTTGTCCCTCAGGTTCCTGCTACACATTTGCCCTCCACCTTTTGACTGGGATAAAGAATGTGACCATTTATCTTAACTGCACCCCTCTTACATATTGCTCTAATTTAAAAGTCTTTTCCTACTTGACAATAAAAAATTATTTGCTCCAATAGTCTTTATAACATGGTGTTCCATATTTCAGCAAAATGAAAAAATTTTATTCCATTACTTTTGAACATCCCTTTCCTCACAAGCTCCTTACACCAATTACACTAAGGAATACAACTTCTTAGCTCTGTCCAAATTTAAAGCAACAATACAATATCCTTCCTTGGTTTACTAGGAGAAGAATTAATGTATCTTGTTCTGAAATAAACACTGTTCTAGGCAACCAGAAAGTTAACGTAGGAAAAGAATTAATGGAGAGAGATGTAATAATATTGGGCAATTTTAACTATCTGAAAAACATACTGAAATAAATAGAAAAGATCTTAACCTTAAGAGTGTTCAAGAGATTTGATGGAGGGAGGATTTAGACTAGTAAATGAAAGCAGATTGCTTCTATTGACATGGATTGATGATCTGAGCACTAGATTCAGGGTGACAGGCAAAATAAGGGAATCGAGATATTTTGATTCACAAGATTAGGATTTGGATTTGGTTACTACAATGATACAGTACAGATAAATCTGTGTTGCTGGTGTTCAGATAATGGAAAGTCACTCGTTTAATTCACAAGTCACTACCCAAAAATTGGAATAAAATTTATCCATGAATGTGAAAAAAAACTAAATAAATCATTAATTCTTTGACTTGTTTTTAGTTGCATGCACAGGTGATAAAGATTTAAATATATATTAAATACCTCTTTGAAAAGATAAAGAGAGGAGGGGAATCATACTATGTGAAATGTTGGCACAGACTCACAGAAATGAATGGCTTTCTCCTGCACTCCACTGTCATATAAACCTATAGTATTTGACGATAATTGTACAGGAATAATTGAAATGTATCCATGGCTTTAAGAATCTAAAATTTTACTTACCACAGAAGTCAGGCTAACTGGCCTATAATTTCCTGTCTTTTGCTTCTCTTCCTTCTTACAGACTGGAGTGACATGAGTGATTTTTCAGCCCCCTGGGACCAATCCTGATTCTAGTAATTCTTGAAAGATCATTACCAATGCCTCCACAATCTCTTCCGTTACCTCTTTCAGAGCCCTGAGTTTAGTCCATCCGGTCCAGGTGACCTATGCACTTTCAGACCTATCAGCTTCCCAAGCCCCATCTTCTTAGTAATAGCAACTACAATCACTCTTCCTTCTGACTCTCCAACACTCTTCCAGCAGTTCAATGCCTACTCTCACCTCTTTTACTCTTTATAAATCTAAAAATACTTTTGGTATCATTTTTTATATTATTACTAGCTTAGCATCCCTTATCCCACAATTGCCTTGCTCTCCAATCCCTGAGCTTCCTCTAAGCTAGATCCTGCACCACTGGGATTTCCAAATTATTAGACTGCAGACTTTTAATGTACATCTATAATCTCAAGGTGTAATGAAGAATAATTTTTGATAGAGGCATTATAAGTAAAATTAAAATAGTAGAAATCAATAATGGGAATAACAATATTAAAATAGAGCAAGCAAATTAAAAGGCAAAAGATAAGCAAATAACAAAAATTAATAGTTACTGCTTAATAATGATACAAGTACAGTTAGAAGTGGCCATTCAGAGGTTAGGAAGGGAAATTGTAGGTTTATGAAAAGGTTAACAGTTCTCAAAATGATTGACCTTATCCTGATGACAAGCACAACCGGCTGTTATAAGTCAAAAATGTCAGATAATCTGGTTTCAGCTTAATCTTGTAACCTTCCAAAAACAATTCCAAAATTTTGCCATGTGATAGTGAATTCATAATCAAAAGTGAAAAAGGGCCAAATTGGATAATTCGTGGAAGACACAGAAATACAGAGATCTCATTGTGTAGTATTTTGGGCACTAAACCATATGAAGGATATTGCAACACACATCAAAGTTGCTGGTGAACGCAGCAGGCCAGGCAGCATCTCTAGGAAGAGGTACAGTCGACGTTTCAGGCCGAGACCCTTCGTCAGGACTAACTGAAGGAAGAGTTAGTAAGAGATTTGAAAGTGGGAAGGGGAGGGGGAGATCCAAAATGATAGGAGAAGACAGGAGGGGGAGGGATGGAGCCAAGAACTGGACAGGTGATTGGCAAAAGGGATATGAGAGGATCATGGGACAGGAGGCCCAGGGAGAAAGACAAGGTGGGGGGGACCAGAGGATGGGCAAGGGGTATAATCAGAGGGACAAAGGGAGAAAAAGGAGAGTGAGAGAAAGAATGTGTGTATAAAAATAAGTAACAGATGGGGTACGAGGGGGAGGTGGGGCATTAGTGGAAGTTAGAGAAGTCGATGTTCATGCCATCAGGTTGGAGGCTACCCAGACGGAATATAAGGTGTTGTTCCTCCAACCTGAGTGTGGCTTCATCTTTACAGTAGAGGAGGCCGTGGATAGACATGTCAGAATGGGAATGGGATGTGGAATTAAAATGTGTGGCCATTGGGAGATCCTGCTTTCTCTGGCGGACAGAGCGTAGGTGTTCAGCAAAGCGGTCTCCCAGTCTGCGTCGGGTCTCGCCAATATATAGAAGGCCACATCGGGAGCACCGGACGCAGTATATCACCCCAGCTGACTCACAGGTGAAGTGTCGCCTCACCTGGAAGGACTGTCTGGGGCCCTGAATGGTGGTAAGGGAGGAAGTGTAAGGGCAAGTGTAGCACTTGTTCCACTTACAAGGATAAGTGCCAGGAGGGAGATCATTGGGGAGGGATGGGGGGTACGAATGGACAAGGGAGTCGCGTAGGGAGCGATCCCTGCGGAAAGCCGAGAGAGGAGGGGAGGGAAAGATGTGCTTAGTGGTGGGATCCCGTTGGAGGTGGCAGAAGTTACAGAGAATAATATGTTGGACCCGGAGGCTGGTGGGGTGGTAGGTGAGGACAAGGGGAACTCTATTCCTAGTAGGGTGGTGGGAGGATGGAGTGAGAGCAGATGTATGTGAAATGGGGGAAATGCGTTTGAGAGCAGAGTTGATAGTGGAGGAAGGGAAGCCCCTTTCTTTAAAAAAGGACATCTCCCTCGTCCTGGAATGAAAAAGCCTCATCCTGAGAGCAGATGCGGCGGGGACGGAGGAATTGCGAGAAGGGGATGGCATTTTTGCAAGAGACAGGGTGAGAAGAGGAATAGTCCAGATAGCTGTGAGAGTCAGTAGGCTTATAGTAGACATTAGTGGATAAGCTGTCTCCAGAGACAGAGACAGAAAGATCTAGAAAGGGGAGGGAGGTGTCGGAAATGGACCAGGTAAACTTGAGGGCAGGGTGAAAGTTGGAGGCAAAGTTAATGAAGTCAACGAGCTCAGCATGTGTGCAGGAAGCAGCACCAATGCAGTCGTCGATGTAGCGAAGGAAAAGTGGGGGACAGATACTAGAATAGGCATGGAACATAGATTGTTCCACAAAGCCAACAAAAAGGCAGGCATAGCTAGGACCCATACGGGTGCCCATAGCTACACCTTTAGTTTGGAGGAAGTGGGAGGAGCCAAAGGAGAAATTATTAAGAGTAAGGACTAATTCCGCTAGACGGAGCAGTGTGGCCTCATCTGCTCTCAGGATGAGGCTTTTCATTCCAGGACGAGGGAGATGTCCTCCTTTTTTTAAAGAAAGGGGCTTCCCTTCCTCCACTATCAACTCTGCTCTCAAACGCATCTCCCTCATTTCACATACATCTGCTCTCACTCCATCCTCCCACCACCCCACTAGGAATAGGGTTCCCCTGGTCCTCACCTACCACCCCACCAGCCTTCGGGTCCAACATATTCTTCTCTGTAACTTCCGCCACCTCCAACGGGATCCCACCACTAAGCACATCTTTCCCTCCCCTCCTCTCTCGGCTTTCCGCAGGGATGACTCTCCCCACGCAACTCCCTTGTCCATTCGTCCCCCCCATCCCTCCCCACTGATCTCCCTCCTGGCACTTATCCTTGTAAGCGGAACAAGTGCCACACATGCCCTTACACTTCCTCCCTTACCACCATTCAGGGCCCTAGACAGTCCTTCCAGGTGAGGCGACACTTCACCTATAAGTCGGTTGGGGTGATATACTGTGTCCAGTGCTCCTGATGTGGCCTTCTATATATTGGCGAGACCCGACGCAGACTGGGAGACCGCTTTGCTGAACACCTAGGCTCTGTCCACCAGAGAAAGCAGGATCTCCCAGTGGCCACACATTTTAATTCCACATCCCATTCCCATTCTGACATGCCTATCCACGGCCTCCTCTACTGTAAAGATGAAGCCACACTCAGGTTGGAGGAACACCACCTTATATTCCGTCTGGGTAGCCTCCAACCTGATGGCATGAGCATTGACTTCTCTAACTTCCGCTAATGCCCCACCTCCCCCTCGTACCCCATCAGTTATTTATTTTTATACCCACATTCTTTCTCTCACTCTCCTTTTTCTCCCTCTGTCCCTCTGACTATACCCCTTGCCCATCCTCTGGTTCTCCCCCCGCCTTGTCTTTCTCCCTGGGCCTCCTGTCCCATCATCCTCTCATATCCCTTTTGCCAATCACCTGTCCAGCTCTTGGCTCCATCCCTCCCCCTCCTGTCTTCTCCTATCATTTTGGATCTCCCCCTCCCCCTCCCACTTTCAAATCTCTTACTAACTCTTCCTTCAGTTAGTCCTGACGAAGGGTCTCAGCCTGAAACGTTGACTGTACCTCTTCCTAGAGATGCTGCCTGGCCTGCTGCGATCACCAGCAACTTTGATGTGTGTTGCTTGAATTTCCAGCATCTGCAGAATTCCTGTTGTTGAAGGATATTGCCTTTGCTATCTGTCACCTGAGACACACTGCAGCTTAGTAACTTTCTAAGTCAAGGAAGTAACTTAGAAAGTGGCTGGAAAAATGACAAGGCTACAAATAAATTATTATTCATAAGTGAATATCACCATTGGCAACAATAATTCAGCAAACTCTTGAGACTGGCAATACCACAATGAAAGGACAACTAATCATAATGGCTTAAGGTTTAACAGACATTGTATAACAATAGCTTGCACTTCTTGACTTTTAAAGAAACTAAGATTTGAAAGTATGCAGAAAAAATACTTCTTCTGGTGGTAGGAATTTAAAACAAGGGAGCACAATCGTAGAATTAGAACTGAACCATTTAAGAATAAAATCAAGAGCATTTTTGTACTCGAGTGTGGTAGAAATCTTGATATCTTTGAGAGGATGGCCATGACAAATAGAATTTTATTAGACAAGGATATCCAAAAACATAAATAACTACATGGACTTGTGATTCAGATCACCCAAGATAAAACTGAATGGCAAAACCATAACTCAAGAGATCACACTGGAATGATGCTTAAAACCAGTTAATACAATGGCTGTTGTGGGCAAAACCTGAAATTGATTTCTTAAGAAAATTACTCATCATAAAGACATGAACTACAAATTACAGGATTATTATTTGAAGAGACAAAGTGGGGAGAAAAGGAAGTATGGTGAGCAAAATATCTGCATTTTCACATATGCTTTGAGAGGTTGGGTCATGGCTAGAATCAACTCCTGCCTCAGCAAGGACCAGGACTCACTGAAATTTACCTATCACCACAATAGGTTTATGGGAGATGCATTCTCAATGGCTCTTCATACGGTCTTAGACCACTTGGGCAATACAAAAACCTAGTCAGGATGCTTTACGTTGACTGTAGCTCAGAATTTAACACCATCATTCCCCGAGTCCTGATTGATAAGCTACAGAACCTGGGCCTCTCTACCTCCCACTGCAATTGGATGCTCTACTTTCTAACCAGAAGACCACAATCTGTGCAGATTGGTAATAATATTGCTCCTTGCTGATGGTCAACACTGGCGCACTGCAGGGATGTGTACTTAGCCCATTGATCTACTCTCTCTATCCATGCCTGTACAACCACTGCTGGTAGAATCTCAGATGGTGATCAGATGGTGTACAGGAGTAAGATATACCAGCTACTTGAGTTCTGTTGCAGCAACAACCTTGCACCCAATGTCAGTAAGACCAAAGAGCAGCTTGTGGACTTCAGAAAGGGGAGGACGTAGAAACATGAACCAATCCTCAAGTGGATCAGAAGCAGGGAGAGTGACCAATTTCAAGTTCCTAGGTGCAAGATCTCTGAGGATCTAACCTGATCCCAACGTAATCAATAAGGTCACATAGAAGCAAGACAGTGGGTATATTTCATTAAGAGTTTGAGGAGATTTGGTTTGTCACCTACAACACTTGAAATCCTCTACAGATGCACTGCAGAGAGCATTCCGACAGGAAGCATCACTGTCCGGTATTGGGGGCTACTGCACAGGATCAAAAGTAACAGAAAGTTTTAAAATAAGTCAGCTCCATCTTGAGTACTAGCCTTTGTAGCATTCAAGACATCTTCAATGAGCGATGTAATCTGTTCTCACTGTTACCGACAGGGAAGAGATACAGAAGCCTGAAGACACACACTCAGTGATTCAAGAACAGCTTCTTCCCCTCTGCCATATGATTCTTAGATGGACAGTAAACCCATGAATACTACCTCACTTTGTTTATTATTTCTGTTTTTGTACTATTTTTTAATTTAACTATTTAATACATATATACTTATTGTAATTGCTTTATTACTTTTTTTCTTTATCATGTATTGCACTGTATTGCTGCCACTAAGTTAACAAATTACACAACATATGCTGGTGATATTAAATCTGATTTTGAATACAAAGGTTAATAGATAAGGTGTCAGGAGATCTCTTCAAAAAAAATCAAGGAGCAACGGAGACAAGAAAATAGATAAAAAGTAAATATAATTAACAGTTAAGAAAAGTAAACATATTATATTCAGAATTTTTAAAAAATCAAAGAAGTGCAAACCACGGTCCCAGATTTTTTATTGTTTCAAAACTACTGGAAGATAGACATGTTAGCAGAATGGGTAGGCAAATACATTTTAAATGGAAAGCATGCTTTAAGCAAAAAAACCTTTATTTCTTACCATGAAACAGTGACTAAGCTTCAAATCACAATGCACAAAATAAAAATGGTGAACGCCAGAAGTGTTTCAGATGTCAAATATCACCCATGGATAGTGACAAACCAACAGCCTCGATTTTAATGAAATGAAACCCCTGTCTGCACTCCCCAGACATGTTCCTATTGGCTATAATTTACCAGATCTGAATCTGAATGGCAGATCTTGCTGGCCAATACCATTTTGGAAGCGAGTATCAGGCCTCAGAGCCTCAAATAACTCTAAAAAATGATGTTGACAGGCCAGGACAAGCCCAGTTCATATACCTCTTTTAACTGCAGGTATATTCATGCCTCAGCTTTGTTATTCATCAAAGCTGCCTACTTTTTTTAAACAACACATTCAAAAACAAAGTGAAAAGCATCAAAATAAATTAACTTAAAATAAAATCTAAGTGAAAGACAAAAGCATTACATCAAATTAATAAATAAACAACTTATTTCATTCTTTTGTTTTCTTTTTTCTCGCAGCAGTTCACCATTTGAAAGAATGATGCCAGGGCTACCTTAATCCACGATTCAAATTAATATTCCCTGGTGTAACGTATTGGGGGATTCTAGCAAGGTCTAGATCACCTGCTGACTCAATGGATCCTAGGAGCAAACCACAGCTGACAATCTGCTGGTGGAGCCAGCAAGATTAGGATTTCCCCATTTATCCAAGTGTCCTGAAACTTTCATGCAGTTGCATATTGGTTAACATTATAGATTTCTTGCAGAACTCTGGCAATACCTCTAAAATGTAAGCCAGTCTTAACATTTTTAGTCAATAACCATTCACCAGCACTACTTCTTTTCTTACAAAAACATCTGCATGATGTTAAGCTAGGGCACATCATCAGTGATGCTACCTGGGGTCGTCAGATGTTTCGGGTCTTTCAACACCATACACCCTCACCCAGGTGACCCGACCGGAGTTGATCAGACCCCGGCCTGTGCCCTAGCAGCAACCCATGGATCTGCCCTCTTTATCCAGTTCACCAGCACTGAAAAAGATCACTATTGTATACATTTTAAAATGCGGTGAAAGAAAGACTATAAGGAGAGAAAAGGAAGGTCTCTCGTGCAAAACAGTTGAGACTGCATTTCAGAAAGGGATGAAAGAGCAAAATAATGAGACAAGGAACAAAGTGGAAAATTCTTGATTTCAGTCTTATTCAGGTTCCCTCCCTTACTTCCTTTTCTGGCATGCTGAATATTTATCATTGCTGCTTCTTTCTCATGACTTCCAAGGAGAAAATTTCACTACATTTGCTGTGAGCTACCAGCCTGCTATCACTTGATCTGTCTCCAGTTTCTTTATCTCCTCTTCAGGACTGTGGCACTGATTCTCACAAAGCCATCTTTTATGTTAGAGCTCTTAAGAGGTCTTCCACTACAGGTGACAGTGTACTCAAGAATACATGCTCAGCTTTCCACAAATTGCTCCCTGTTTGCTTGATCTCCATCATCCATTGCTTCAGATACTACACTCGTCAGGTCATTGCTCACAATCTCCGGCACTTTCAGCATGATGCCACTGTCCAATGTACCCCGCCTCCCCCAGAATCCCTGTGGAATTGCTTCCATTAGATTGTTTTGATTTAACTACTCCTGTTCCTATGGCATCTATCTGTAGAACTAGATGAAGTGCATTACCTGCACTCTTACTTCTCTCTTTCCATATGTAAGCCCTCAACATTTCAAGTAATTTAATTGTACTTTTTAAAATTACATATACAATGTTTTTGGTGCTCTTTTAATAATGGTCTCCTTTGCACCACAAATCAATGCAAACGGGATGATTGCAGTGCAGAAGAAACCTCATTCAATCATGATCAATCCTTTGTTAATTCTCTGGCTCACTTTCTTTCTACATCCCATTCCTTGGCTCTTCTAACAAAACTCAACAGGAATTCAAGGAACAGGGCTTCTGACAAGCTTCTGACAAGGCTTGCTGCAGCCTTACAGATTGAATGCAATAAATTCAGAGTCAGCACTTCTATTTGTGCTTAACTCACAGCTGACTGGTTGCTTGATTATTGTTCCACTAGCACTTTTTCACAACCATGCCTTTTGATGTTTAGATTTCCCAACCCTTGCTCTTAAATCTCATCAACTCTCCCACCTTTTCCTGTACTTTAAAAAAATTAGTTTTATCTCCAACTTTTTTTTAGTTCTAATGAAAAAGTATGGATTTGAAAGCTTTCCCTCACTTTTCCATAGTAACTACTTTAGTTTTGAAGTATTGACGATACTTTTTTTTTTATTTAAATGGGATGAAACACCTTACTCTAGGCTAATTACCCCAAAGATCACTGCATGCTAATGGAAATTGGATGACATACGGAGCTAAAAATGGTAAAATTATTTAATTGAAAAACATACAAAAGGAATCCCGAGGCAAAAGGCCCTTTTTGGACATGATGAACCAACTGGTCTCCTACCATGGTAAATGAGTTCTAAAACTTCAATTGTGTCAATCACGCAAAAAGTGGCTATTTAACTGAATTAAAAGTTTTCTTTCACTGTGAAACAATTTGATATATTTTTGCTCTACCTACGCAAACCAAACTACACAAAACTTATTAATTCTACAAGCAGTAGAAATGCAATTCGAAGTACTAAAAGTTCATCACTGATACATGTAGATTTCCAAACAGTATTGTAAAGAATTTTTTTAAAAAAACATTCTTGAATTCCATAAAATTAAAGGGATAGTAGTAGAGGGATAGGAGCAGAAATAGAAATTGATCAGTAGGTTAGTTGGAGGAGGGAAGTGTATAAAATGATTTCTCACAGATTGGTACCTGGCCCCCTGAAATCATTAATACACATTATTTATTTGCAGACAAGACAAACTTGCAGGCACAGAAAACTGACAGAATGATACCAAAAGACTTCAAAGATGATATAGGCTGACATTTCTTATTTCATATAGCAAAATGCTGTGTTGCATCTAGACAGGAATTCTTACATTCTAACACAAGAGATAATGAAAAAAAGGGTGTAAATTATCATTGAAAGTGGCAGGGCAGGATGGTAGTGTTTGGTAAACACATCTGGATTTTACACAGGCATAAAATATTGATGAACCTTTATAAGATAGCAGTTTAACCACAACAAATATTATTGAGTTCTGGGCACAATTCTGTAGGAAAGATGTAAAGAACATAAAAAATAGGAGCAGGAGAAGACCATTTGGCCCATCGAGCCTGCATCGCCATTCAATAAGATCATGGCTGATCTGACCATGGACTCATCTCCACCTACATGCCTTTCCCCTATGACCCTTAATTCCCCTACTATGCAAAAATCTATCCAACCTTGTCTTAAATATATATACTGAGGTAGCCTTCACTGGGCAGAGAATTCCGCAGATTTACCACTCTCTGGGAAAAGCAGTTCCTCCTCATCTCAGTCCTTAATTTACTCCCCCGAATCTTGAGGTTATGTTCCCTAGTTCTAGTCTCACTTACCATTGGAAACAACTTTCCTGCCTCTTTCTTATCTATCCCTTTCATAATTTTATGTATCTACAAGATCTGCTCTCATCCTTCTGAATTCCAGCGAGTAAAGTCCCAGGCAACTCAATCTCTCCACAGTCTACCCCCTCATCTCTGGAATCAACCTCTAGAGAGGGTACAGAAGAGATTTATTAGGAAATTTGCAGGGCAAAGGTACAAAAGCCACCAGTTTTCCTTGGAGCAGGGGTGGTTAGGAAGTAAAATGAGAAAAATTTAAAACCATGAAAGGTGAAGATAAAGTTTAGCTTTATTTGTCACTTGTACCTTGAAACATACTGTGAAAAGCGCCACTTGCAAAGGGGATGTGCTGGGGGCAGCCCACAAGTGTCACCATGCTTCTGGCATAAACATCGCATGCTCACAACTTACTAACCCTAACCCGTAGGTCTTTGGAATGCAGGAGGGAACTGAGGTATCCAGAGGAAACTCTTGCGGTCATGGAGAGAATACACAAACTCCATACAGACAGTGGTGGGAATTGAACCCCAGTCTTACAACAGGCACTCTGTAAAACTAATTGCTATGCTGCTGAGACCTCCCCCCCCCCCAACCACCCCTAATCTAAACATCTCCAATGGAAAGAAAATACTCCATTGGTAAAGGAATCAATAACCAAAATAACAATTGTCAGAGAATTGTACAGTATAGGATCTGGCCTGTCAGACCAACAGGTCCGCAGCTGATCAAGACACTCATTTTAGATAATCCCACTTGCCTATAATTGGTCTATTCCCCTCAGACCTTTCCCATCCATATACCCGTCCAAGTATCTTTTAATTGTATTTGCATTTTCTCTGGCAGTTCGTTCCATATATGGATTATAAACCAGACGAAAAAGTTGCCCCTCAGGTTCCTTCTCTTCCCTCTCACCCTAAGCCTATGTCCTTTGCTTTCCCAAAGACTATACATTCATCCCATTTATGGCCCTCATGTTTTCATACATTTCACTAAGATCATACCTCATTCTCCTACCCTCCAATGAAAAAAAGGTCCCTGTTTATCAACCTCTCTCCATGACACAGTTCCTCAACATCCCAGCAACATCCTTGTGAATCACCTTTGCATTTTTTCCAGCTTCCAATAGAAAGAAGATGATTGCTAAAAGAACCAAAGGTGACGTTGGGACCTGGAATGTATTGTTGGGATAAAGTAATAAAGGGGGATTTGATCAGGAAAATAGGGATCCTAAATAAGCATTTGATTAGAAAACTAATATGGCTGGAGGGTAGGACAGTGGGATTACTCATATTGCTCTTGCCTTTGGCCAACAAGGAAATAATGGTGTAAATGGCTTCCTTATGTTCTGTATCCTTCCCATGACTCACAGTAAAATACCCAGAAGCAAGTGGTGTGTTAACAGCAGCAAAACCATGTACTAGCGAAGTTAGAGTTAGCTGTGAAAGCACAAGATATGTGCAATACAAAATGAATAATATTGATGGGTGTTTATCATTGTGAAAGATGTGCTGTATAATCTATTTACTTATATCCTATTTCTTTATTTTCCTGTGGGTGCCTATAAGAAAAAAAATCTCAAAGCTCTATACGGTATACCTACTTTGATAATAAATTTACTTTGAACTATACGAATCCAAAACTACTCAGTAGTTAAGCTTAAAAAACTCAGTTCCCGCTTTATGCTTAAAATTTAGCAAATGTTTAATTAATAAAAAATTCTAAAAGAACTCATCTGCGCTAGTAATAGTTGTCAAAACATTGCTTACCAGTATTTAGCAATACTTACACTTTGCCTTTTCTTCATCTCTTCCTCTTGTCAGGAGGACCAGCCCCACTATTAGATTATTAAAATGAAGACCTTTGGATGTTCCACCAAAAGAATGATAAATAACCTACAGAAATAGAAACAAAAGTCAAGAAATGTTGAATTGTGGTCTAATTATTGTTTGAGCAATTTAGTCATTATGTATACATTTTACAACAATTTGATCTACAGTATTATTTGCTAGTTACTTTACATGATTTAATGAAATATTAATTATTTTCCATTCAAAGTATTTTACAATCATTTGAACCATAGGCTTCAGTATTCATAGATGGAAGTTACTGTCCATCCCAAGAGTGACCTGCATTCACTGATGGGATTATAATTATTTTTGACACAACGCACTTTTCATATGTGTGTAGTTAGTTATGTATTTGGGCAGCAATACAATATTATAAAAAGTTATAAGAATGCTGTTAAACAACAGCAAGCATATGATGTAATTCCTCCAAAGCAAGCGTTTTGGCTGACTGATATTACTGCAATGCAATACTGTGCAAATAGAACTGTCAAATGGTGTATGCTTGAATGCAGCAGCAAAGTTCAGCATCTACATGAGACAAAACACCTCATGATGCAATACCCAGGATGAGACTACAGCTCCACCTATCTTATTACAGTTACTGGAAGAGCTCAAATAAACTGCAAAGAATAATGGACAGAGTTCTGTTGGAAAAGGTTGCCAAATTATTCCTGATAAAGAAAAAATGTGACAGGTAATGTCTTGTTTTGGAGAAAGCTATCAGTAAATTAGCACTGGAATCTTTAATTTTACACTTAGCTAATCTACATTTGCTATTAGATTCCCCGGATAAATATTAACCAGCTTTCTTTGCCTTCGACTTGAGAAATATGCCTGAGCTGAACTGCCCATGATCAAAACTTCCTCCTCCCAAGATGAGAAATATGAATGTTGGCTGATGACTGCGCCATTTTCCACTCTATGTGAAAATCCTCAGTTTACAATGTTCAAAGTTACTTAAAGGGACATTTGTTAACGTAGTTAAGAAATCCTGGATGCAATAGACCTGATCAACATCTATGCTTGGGCTGTTAAGTGACAAGTATTATTCTTGCTCCAAAAGCACTTGTAAATGATTAGCTTCACCAGAATAGGAATGCAAACAATAGAACCAGTTTGATAATCACCACTTATCAAAAAATGCAAACAGACCAAATTCCATAGCAAGAATTATTGTTTATTAATGGCAGATTTCCAAAATGTCTCCAACTTCAAATTCTGGAGATGAAGGTGTCAAGGAAGGGAAGAGAAGAGTTTGATATGGATCATGTGAACAACACAGTCGGGTGAAAGTTAGCAGGAAGGTAAAATTAACATGGTCTATATCCGATCGTTTTCTTTTATTAAGAACATCTCTACTTCTATCCCAGAGAATAGTTTTGCTATCAATGTCCGTTGTAACCCAACTAATTAATAAAGCTATGTTAATTATACCAAATCCTACCTGCACCTCGTTTGTTCTCCAGATTCTTTGCGTCCATCAAACCTGTTCTGGTGACAAGACTTTCTATACCAGTGCCTTTTAAATGTCTTCATTTCTTTCTTAATAATGGCTTTTAAATTTGGAGAGGCATGGCAGCATACTGGTTATCATGATTCTTTACAGTACCAGTAACCCAGGATTCAATTCCTTCTGCTGCCTATAAGGTGTTTGTATATTCTCCCCATGACTGCATGGGATTCTCCTGGGTGTTCCAGTTTCCTCCCACAGTCCAAAGACTTACCATTTAGTAGACTAATTGATCCTTGTGAACTGTCCCATGATTAGGCTAGGTTTAAATCGAGGGTTGCTGGGTGGAATGGCTTGAAGGGCCGGAAGGGCCTATTCTGCACTGTATCTCAGAAAATAAATTTATCATAGTTGACAAGGCTCTCAAATGTGTTTTTCCCGTTTCCTAAATTATTGCTCTCAATCACTACTTATTTTAGTCAAAACAAGGATAAGGTTCCTGTTTCTTTCCCTTCTATCTCACTACTCTTTACATTCAACAGATCATCCTTCATAATTTCTACAAGCTCCAACAGACTTTCACCATCAGACACTTCTCTCCATCCCTGCCAATCATACCAAAAAGGGGTGCTCCCTCTTCAAAATTCTTTTGTTCCTTCCATCTCCAACAACCTCTCCCTTCTTGTGGCAGCTGTAAGAAACAAAACACGCTTCTTTCCTTCTCATTACAACAACTTACCTGCAGCTCTCCACAATCAAACACAGATTGGGTGACAGATTTGTAAAATACCTCTGTTCAGATGGCAAGGGTTGACTCCAAGTTTCCAGTCTCATGTCACTTTAATTCCCTGTTCCACTCTTACACTGGTCCCCAGATTAAGAGTGGAACAGCATCTCATCTTCTGTTGGAGCACAATGCAGCCATCCGGACTTGATATGAATTTAATAATTCTAAATAAACCTCTTTTCCCTTTGACATTGATCTTTCTGTGTAAACTTGTTTCATTTTACTCTACCATCTCCAACGGCCTTTTAATAATATTGATAATATTAATTTGATAACTTTAATTTGCAGCCCAAAAAAAAAATGGTTGGAGAAATTCAGTGGGATCTGTTGGATTCAGGATCTGTGGGATTCAGCATCTGTTGGGTAAAAGAAATGTGGATCTTTCAGGGTCAAAACCCTGCATCAGGACTGGAGGAGAGAGAGAAAGTAGCTGCTATTAAAAGAGGGGAGAAGGGTGAAATGTGGTCCAGTTAGTGATAGATGAACTGAGAGATAAAGATGATTCCAGTACCTGCAGTCACTTCTGACTCAACATTTAGTTGCAGATTTTCCCTGTTCTCTCCATCTCTCCCTCTGCAACTCATAATCTTAGACTTCAGCTCTGATGAAAGGTCCTTGACTCTACCCGCTTCTATTTCTCTGCCATTAATGCTACTCTACTAGTACTTATAGTATATTATTTTAATTTCAAATTTCAAGCATCAGCAGTATTTTGCTACCATAAAGATTTATATGTATTGCACAAGCAAAGTGCCCTTTTCTCACTTCAGAGCTTCAATGAAAAAGAATGCATTTCAAAACATAAGGATAAAAAGTGCAAAGACAACCCAGTAATTTCATGTTATGTTCCCCATTGCAATCATAAATACTGTCAGTGTAAAAAGCAGAAGGAAAATTACCATAATGTACATGGCATTCAGAGCTAGTCATATGACACCTAATTATTAATGAACCAATATTAATTCTTCATGAAATATACACATCATTTTCCTACCAAGACTAGATACATATTAAAAAAATCTTTCCACTGTTAATCATGCGACATTGCTTTTATAATATTCTGTTAGCCACTTCATGGACTGCTTTCGTAAGCCTGCATGTGAAAGCAAGGAACATCCCACAAAAATGTGTCACAACCATTGATGAAATAGTGTTGGGCTGAGTATGAGAATTCATTAAGCATCCCACCTTCTCTCAGAGAGAGGCATCATTCTGTAAACTTATAATCAGTCTAGGAATCAGATGTTTGACAGACATTTAAAAAATATATAGATTTAACTTATTAAAATACAAATCAATGAAAGGAGAAAAATACTACGTCAGTTATACTACTGAGTGTAGAGAGGCTGATTGAGAGATACAAGTACAGAAAGGACAGATACTAAGAAATGTATGCATTTATAAAGGAAGGGGCAGAAAGCTTAGAGATGATCTGAAGAAGAATTTCCTTTTCATCCTGAAGGTGGCTGACATCTAGAAATGCACTGTCTGAGAGGGTGGAGATGGCAGAATCTCTCACAACATTTAATAATTATTTAGATGAGCACTTGAATCATAAAGGCATCAAAGATTATGGCCCAGGTGTTGGAAAATGGGGCTAGTACAACTTGTAGTCAATAGGCCAGTTTCTGTATTCCACAAGTCTAAACTTCTTCCCACAGAATCAGACATCATCATTCAAGATCACTCTTCAATAGTTTAAAGCAAAGGATTGGATGTGGTGTCTTTGGAATCATCTTCAATACATCACTGATCACTGGGATCAATGGTGAGTCTATCAATGGAACAGGTGATCATCCCATCCCAGTCTATTTCAGATTTCTGATTTTCATCAGATCGCCAACAATTTCCAGTCAGTATGATGCAAGCCTTTCATTAGAAGACATCACTAAAAGGCCAGCATAAAATTAATTAATCCTTGCAGCTTTCCCAATGTATAAACAGCTCAAGTGATGCAGCCCAAATAATAATCAACTGGGGAAAAAAGTTGCATTTAAAAGAAAATTGTGGGATGCAAAAGGAAAAAAAAGAGCAAATGGCTACTTCTTTTGCAAATCCTAGATTAAAAATTATTTCTACGGTAATTAATTTGCTTTTGTGTGCTTTCCCTCCAAACAATTCACAGTTCCCCCACCTACACCAAAGAACCATATCTTCCTGTTTTTACACCCACGAGCTACTCCCCCTGTTCCTCTGGGCATGTCTCGTATTCCGAAATGACTCCCCCACCTGTCTGGACTTCTACCCATCAACTTTCACTTTCTTCATCTGCCTCAATTTCTCCCAAATCTTCCTAACATCTGCTTCTGACCCATATACTTATTATAAGAGTTCTCTTTTTTAAAAAAATCACTCTTGCCAATAATTTTTTCTTACTTCTCTTGCGTCAGTTTTAATACTCTAATTCCAATCACTCAGCTATTTCTATCATGGCAGTCCAGAACCTTCATTTTATTCTTCAAATCTCCCGAATTTGTAGCGCATTACACCCCCTTCCATTAACGACTACCTTGCACGTCTCATGTCTTCTGCTGCCCTTTCCAAGGAAGTTCGCTATTCTAGATTCAATCTAAGTGTTGTCAATTACTCAGCCCGCCTACCACTTTTACAAAATCTTCATATCTATCACAATGAGACTTCATCAAGTGGAACTCTAAAAGTGTGATTAATACGGCAGAAGACAAATTGGACTTCTTACTTCGAGTAGAAGAGGCTAATACCCGATGAACTGTTCTCAGAATAAAAGCATATTTTCTCAGATTGTTCATTAATCTTAGGGACTCTGTACTCCAGAATATTCTGAATACATTCTCCAAGGTCATGGAGTTTGCTGAAAGCTGAGATCAACAAGTTTTCAGAATCCATTTGGAAGGGAATACCAACGTAGGGTTCAAGGCTTCAGTGAAGCGACCTTTAAAAGGATCCTTCCATTTTTTATGTATATGTACTTTAACATGCACTTCAAACAGTTACCTACAGAATGCCTCACACAACTCCATGTCTTTGGATCCACACTGATTCCATACTTTGCTATCTGCAGTACAACATACTCAGTCCCACAGCCATCAATCTAGTGACACATAACAAACAGTTCAGCACAAAATAATGCACAATTTCAGATATTTAAAATATCTTTTTCTTAATCTCCATTACATCTAGTAAAATTCTGAACAGCCAAATGTATGAGCCAGAGTGCCTTGAGAGAAATATTAACACTGTTCAAAGGTTGCTTCATACTTGCCTCCAAAATTTAGAATACTGTATGTAAAAAATGGTCTTAATAAAAAAAATTCTATTTATTGACTTGTTAATAATAGCCAATATATTAAATGAAAAAAGGCATCGCTCAAAGTCAGTAACTTGACGTTTTCTACAGGTTTCATTTTTAAAAATGCACTTAAAATCAGCATGAATAAATGCAAAATCTGATTTTGTTGCGTCTTTCTCTTACCTCTGAATGTCTGTATCAGAGACATTTCTATGAAGATTTAAACCACTATTATATAGTATGCTCATAGCAAAACAAATGTCAATTTGAAAGAATGAGAATTTAAAAGGATAACTGGATATAATTTACAATTTATGAGACTTATACATATAAAGCACAAGGTCAAACAAAATTATCAACATGCTGGAGGAACTCAGCAGGTCGGGCAGCATCCGTGGAAACGATGAGTTGGCGTTTTGGACCGGAACCCTTCGTCAGGACTCAAACTCAAACGTTTCTGGCCCGAAACATCAACTCATCATTTCCACAGATGCTGCCCGACCTGCTGAGTTCCTCCAGTGTGTTGTAAGTGTTGCTTTGATCCCAGCATCTGCAGATTATTTTGTGCAAACAAAATTATCACTCTGCATATGTCCATAGCTAACCAAATGTCAAAACTGAACACTGAACATAAAAGCCAGACTGAGAAATATGTTGCTTTTTAAAAAAATTTTATATGCAACAAGAAATAAGTGAACATTTGCATAATTCTAATCACCAAATGGCATTATTTTCTAGCGTAGAATCACGAATATATTTAATAATAATATTCCTCTTGTCCTTCGAGTTTCAGAATAGAAGTCTGATCTCAGAATTCACAAAAAATGTTAGTGATAATTATTCAGTAAAAAGCATCATCATTAAATTCCTGTATCTAAATCACAAGAGATATATGAATCAGCATATTCAAAATCTACAAATTTATCCTCCCCATGGGAAAATTATTTCAATTTCTAGAAAAGTATAAAGCAGACAATTTATAGTTAAAAGTAACAACATACTCAGCCCCTTAAACGCAACATAGAACTTTGCAAAATTCGAATTAGCTTTAAGAACAATCCATCCAAGGAATGTTTGACCAACATGGCTTAGAATAAACATTAAATGTGATTACACAACCTTCACCAAATGCACTATCAAGGAAATATAATCATATTGTTGATATACGGTAGTAGACTCCCTCCCAAAAATAAAAAGCAGTTACCTCTTTCAAGTACAATGACAATGTTTGCAAGCCTCATCTGGAGCTACACCAAAACTATCCCATTTACGGTCAATAGAATCTTACAATTTAGATTTGTTTACACTTGTTAAATTTTGCTCCCAAGATCTCCATTATCAGTGAGAAAATGGCATCTATTTGCATATCCATTTGCTTGAATGCTACATGAACTCTTAACCAGCTTCTCTCTTATGCCAATAAGAGATCATTATATTTAACTTTTTTCAGTTTAAAACTGCTGTCCTCTTCAGTAGCAATAAAGAAAGCATTATGCATTTACTGATCTACAGTGAAAATGTAACCATATTTGAGCAACTCAAAGGAGGAGAGAGAAGAAAATTGAAAATAGATTAGAAAGTAGTATCATATTGTTCGAAGAATCTGATTTTGAAAGATGTCTGGAATTATCTTGGAGAACTTCACTAATACTTTAGACTGGAATATGTGAGGAGAGGAACCATTGTTTTAATACAAGTCAGACAATAAATTGTAGAGCTCTGACGTGCATGAATGCTGAAAGTAAAATCAGTAATGTCCTCCTCCTCCGAAGTTTGCACAAAAACACCATTTCTGCTACTGAAAATTTTAAATTTAATCATTCCAACTCCAGTGAGAACCTCAGAAAATCCCATTTCATACAATTTCAACTGAATGTTTAATCTGTCACAATTACTGCATAAAAACCTCTTTGGCTGTGCAAGCCCTAAATTACGAATTCTAGATTTTTTCACTAATCTCAAAATTGATCAATTTTTAATTTTAATGAATTATGCTTATGGATAAGAAATCTCGTCTGTATGTGTCAGTCTTTACTTTGCCTTCTATTACATGTCTGCTTTTAGAATACTGTATCAAGCTCATTTATTATTTGAAAATGTTTCAATCAAATTAGTTTCTCAGCTTGCCTGAAGGAATATCAGGTACGCATGTCATAATGAAATTGATATTTAGAAAGATGAAATCCATACCATAATACTGAGAAATATCTAATAATCTAGCTTCCAGAGACAGTATACTGCTTAGGCAATACATTGCAATAGGTGTAGCCAGGATCACAATTTTACTAAGTTCATTCATCGACGAATTGCCAACTCTTCTCATCTCTCAACCAACTCATATGCTCATACAGCCTTCTTCTCTTCCATGACACAGATTAGCCTTTCTAACCTTACCTGTACCTGTCCAGTTAAGAATGTAAGACCACAAGACATAGGAGCAGGATTCGGCCATTTGGACCATCGAGACTGCTCCACCATTTCATCATAGCTGATCCATTTTCCCTCCTCCTTCCTTCTCCCCACAACCTTTCACACCCTTATTAATCAAGAACATATTAATCTCTGCTTTAAATACACCCAATAACCTGACATCCACAGCCGTCTGTAGTAACAAATTCCACAGATTCACTACCCTCTGGCTAAAGAAATTCCTCATCTCCTTTCTAAATGGACATCTCTCTATTGAGGACATGCCCTCTGGTCCTAGACTCCCCACTATAGGAAACATCTTCTCCACATGTCTTGGCCTTTCAACATTCAATAAGTTTCAATGAGATCCTCCCTCATTCTTCTAAATTCCAGTGAGTACAGGCCTGGAGCAATTAAACGCTCCTCATATGATAACCTTTCATTCCCAGGATCATCCTCATGAACTCCAATCCTTTTTTAAGATAAGGGGCCCAAAACCGCTCACAATACTCCACGTGAGGCCTCACCAGTGTCTTATAAATCCTCAGCATTACATCCTTGCTCTTGCATTCTAATACTCTCAAAATTAATGCTAACATTGCACTTGCCTTCCCCACTACAGACT
This sequence comes from Mobula hypostoma, assembly GCF_963921235.1. Classification (NCBI taxonomy): domain Eukaryota; kingdom Metazoa; phylum Chordata; class Chondrichthyes; order Myliobatiformes; family Myliobatidae; genus Mobula; species Mobula hypostoma. The sequence continues at coordinate 29,163,184 of NC_086119.1, read as the reverse complement.
TAACCTGCAAGTTAACTTTAAGCAATCCTACATGAGGACTGCCAGGTCCCTTAGCAGCTCAGATCTCTTCCCGTTTAGAAAACAATTTATACTTTTATTCCATCTACCAAAGTGCATGACCATAGACTTTGTGACACTCTATTCCATTGCCACTTCTTTGTCCATTCTCCTAATCTGTCCAAGTCCTTCTCTTCTGCAGCCTCGCTGCTACCTTAACATTACCTGCTCCTCCACCTAACTTTGTATCGTCTGCAAACCTAGCCACAAAGCCATCAATTCTGTCATCCAAATCATTGACATAAAAAGCAGTCCCAACACAGACCCCTGTGGAACACCAATAGTGAATGGCAGTCCATCAGAAGAGGCTCCCTTCATGCCCATTCTTTGTCTACTGACAATCAGCCAATCTTCCAATAATGCTAGTACCTTTCCTGTAATACCAAGGAGATTTATCTTGTTAAGCAGCATATGGCAACTTGTCAAAGACTTTTTGAAAATCCAAGTACACAACATCCACAGATTCTCATGTGTCTATCCTACCTGTTATATCCTCCAAGAATTCCAACAGATTTGTCAGGCAAGATCTTCCCTTGAAGAAACCATGCTGAATTTGGCCTATTTATCATGTGTCTCCAAGTACTCTGAGATCTTATTCTTAACAATTGACTCCAACATCTTTCTAATCACTGACGTCAAGCTAGCTGGCCTATAATTTCCTTTCTTCAGCTTCCCTCCCTTCTTGAGGAATGGAGTGACATTTACAATTTTCCACTACTCTGGAACTATTCCAGAATCTCAGGATTTTTTAAAGATCATTTCTAATGCCTGCACAATCTCTTCAGCTGCCGCTTTCAGAACCCGGAGGTGGTAGCCCATCTGGTCCAGGTGACTCATCTACCTTCAGACATTTCAGTTTCCCAAATACCTTCTCCTTAGTCATAGCAACTGCACTCACATCTGCCTCCAACACTCTTGAACTTCTGGCATACTGTTAGTGTCTTCCACAGCTCTTACCTCTACCCTCACCTCTCTTTTACTCATTTTATATATCTGAAAAAAACTTTTGATATCCTTTGTTATATTACTGACTAGCTAACCTTCATGTTTCATCTTTTCTCTCCTTATGGCTTTTAAGTTACCTTTTGTTGGTTTTTAAAAGCTCTCATTCCTCTAACTTCCCAATGATTTTCGCTTTATTATGTGCCCTCTCTTTTACTTTTATGTTATCTTTGACTTCCCTTGTCAGACACGGTTGGGCCATCCTGCCTTTAGAATACTTCCTCTTTGGGATCTTCCACCCTGCACCTTCCAAATTGCTCACAGAAACTCCAGTCATTGCCGTTCTGCCATCATCCCTGCTACTGTCCCCTTCCAATCAACTTTGGCTAGTTCCTCTCTCATGCCTCTGTAATTCCCTTTTCTCCACTGTAATACTGATACATCTGACTCTAACTTCTCCCACTCAAATTGCAGGGTGAATTCTATTATATCATCACTGCCTTCTTAGGATCCTTCAGCTCAAAGTTCCAGATCAAATCCAGTTCATTATACAATACCTAATCCAGAATAGCCTTGGCCCTAGCAGGCTCAATCATAAGCGGCTTTAAAAAGCCATCTTGTAAGCATTCTACAAACACTCTCTCTTGGGATCCAGCACCAACCTGATTTTCCCAATCTATCTGCATATTGAAGTCCCCTATGACTAACACAACATTAGCCTTTTTTAGGTGCCTTTTCTATCTTCTGTTGTAATTTGTAGCCCACCTCCTGGCTACTGTTCAAAGGCCTGTACATAACTCCCATCGGTGCCTTTTTAATCTTTGCAGTTTCTCAAGTTTACCCACAAGGATTCTGCATCTTCCGATGCTATATCACCTCTTTCTAAGGATTTGATTTCATTTTTACCAACAGAGCCAGCCCATCACCTCTGCCTACATGCCTGTCCTTTCAATACAATATGTATTCTTAGATGTTAAGCTTCCAACTATAACCTTCTAATATCAGTTCCCTAATATTCACTTTGATACCGTGGCGGATATTTTCAAATGTTACCAATTCCACTCTGTTTACACTCTCAAGTTGTATTTTATCAATACATATAGCATAAAGATAATGACTGCCGAATGATTCAAATATCCCACAGACATCTGCTTGGTTACAGTAATAAACCTCACCTTAAGTGATCTGGCTATTGAGTATTGGCAGAAATTGAATTCCACTGCCCTAAAAGAACAGGAGCCAATGGATTATATATTTTGTCATGTTCTGGACTCAGTCTGCTTATTTTACGCACTAGAATTCCTTCAGTCTCTATAATTAAGCTAATCAATACCAACAGATAAGGGCAAGTTCTGTTACCAAAACAAAATATTCATATATACAAATGTATATCAGATATGCATTTATTAACACAAAATATATTAATTTTTCCATGTAACATATCTGGTGTCCAGTCTGTGGATTTGGGGATTAGCAGATCTTTATATTATATAATATAAAGCTCTGCCTAATCCATAGGTTTTCTAGAAGGTTACGAATAGAGAGGAGAAAAATTACATATCAGTAACTGAATTGACCATTGTTTCAAATCTTTGCAAACCAAATGCCCATCCCACATTTTGAATAATTCTCATCTACTTCATAATTACATTAAAACAGAACAACTAAAAATAGTTAGCAATTCAGAGAACTAACTACTATGGATACACAATAGCAGCTGGAATTTCAGCCCTTTGGCTCTTCCTCAAAATCCCAAACATGCTGTTTTCCTCAGATACTTATAAGTCTTGACAAGCATTTAGTCTTTTTAAAAATTGTCATTTGCAATACATTTTTACCTAGCAATTTTCTATTCAAAATGATTTTTAAAAAAATCACTGGTGGGACTTCATTAAAGAATTGCACGGATTTCAGAAATGTAACACATTCATGCTATGTAGAAATCTGCATTCAAATGAAGCCATATCTTGTGTAATTTGTGTGATTTTTTTTATTCTAGCTCTGGAATCAGCATTTCAATCATGCCTTTGTGCCACCCAATTATTCCAAAACTCAGGCCAACTACTTCCAACTCACAAAGAACTTCCAACTCTGGCTTTTTAAACATATTTTTCAATTCCTAGCCTTATCACTGGAAAAGAAGTCTTTGCTTATCCGGATGTTAAGCTCTAGAACTTTCTCTGCCTACCCCTCATCTTCCTCGGTTTAGTATTAATTTATGTTCAGTTCAGTTTATTTAAGCCACTAGAATCTTTTCCCTCATTAAAAGCATTGACTAAGTGGAGGATACTATTTTAGTACAAACAATACACACAGAATGCTGGAGAAACTCAGCAGACCAGGCAACATCTGTGGAAGAGTACAGACGATATTTGGGGCTGAGACCCTTCACTAGGACTGGAAAAAAAGATAAGAAAGTGGCGGAGGGGACGAAGAACCACAGGGCGATAGGTGAAACTGGGGGGGGGGAGGGGGCAGGTAGTGAGGTAAAGAGCTAGGACGTTGATTGGTGAAAGAGATTGGAGAAGGAGAAATCTGATAGGAGAAGACAGAAAGCCATGGAAGAAACAAAAGGGGGAGGAGCACCAGAGGGAGGTGATAGGAAGATAAGGAGATAAGGTGAGAGAGGGAAATTGGAATGGGGAATGGTGAAGTGGGGTGGGGGAATGACTGGAAGTTCGAGAAACCAATGTTCATGCCTTTTACCTAAAATCTGGTATCTGAAACACTTCTGGCCCCAAGCATTTCAGATAAGGAGTGCTCAACTCAGGCACCTGAGTGGTCCAGCACAGTTGCCCTTACCCTTCACAAACATCTGGAGACTGACAATCAAGATGAGAGAGCTAACCCACAAACTAAGCAACAGCATATCTGAATTATATCCCCAGCTAATGTAATTTTCCGCTGACAGCATAGATTTCCCCCCACCCTCCCGAGGTGAAGACACACTGGTATACAGTGGATTGGGGGAGAGGGGGCTGTGGTTCTGGGAGTGCTCCACACTCATTTCAGATTTCTAAGTCTCAGAGCTTTGAGCTAAACATCAATGTGAAACCAAGTTTCTGAGGAACATTAACCATTCTCCCCAGCAAACATATCAGCATTCCATGATGAACAATAAAGGTTCGACCACAGAATAACCAGAACTCAAAACGTACTGAGAGAGAAACTCAAATGTCCATTGCCGTGTGCATGAATGACCTTGTTGGTCTCTTCTTGAACAATACTGCTGCAAAACTAGTTCCTTACCAGCTGTAAACACAAAATATTCTGTAGATGCTGGGGTCAAAGCAACATGTACAAAACTCTGGAGGAACTCAGTGGGTCTGGCAGCATCTGTGGAAACGAACAGTCAATGTTTCAGGCCGAGACCCTTCGTCCTGCTCCTTACCACCTGGATAAGACTCAGAAGAATTAACTTGGCCTCTTCCCCACACTGCACTAAAAGCTGTTAGAGATGTAATAGTGCATGACCTCACCAGCTGGAGAAACCCTGTGAAGATATAGTTCCATTTTCACACCACCATAGCAATGTAAACACCACCACTATGCTGCATTAAGACAAATTTACAACAGGCCTAGCACCTTACAAAGAACACATGATGTACTGAGTACCATCAGCAGTAGAGTATTTCAATAAAATCTGTAATCTCAGGGTTGGCCTTCCTCAAACCACTAGACTAATGCCAGATCAGTGTATAGATTAGAGCATGCCCAGAGGTACATATGTCACACTTAATTCTACCAACATGGTAAAAGTAACACTGCAAAAGGGAGATAAACACACAACCACTATCAGATCAAAGCTCCCCAATCATGTCAAATCTAAACAAAAAACAGTGGACAACTAATATGTGCAGGAGGATTCAATGACATTACTACTAGCACGGACAAGGCCCTGTACCTGATCGCCAAGAACAAGATTAAAGGTTCTTCACACAAAAACATCAAGAATAGTATCCAAACAACAGGAATTCTGCAGATGCTATCGCAGTTTCAAACTGTCCTCACTGTCACAGAAGCTGACCAGTCATTGTAAAACGTTGCCCTGAGATATACATGATGTCTATATTAGACAGAGTATTACAATCCAGTTAATAACACAAACCAATCAATACTCAATTGTTGACAATCATCTCATCTAGGTTTGAGTTTTCCCTATTCTATGTTTCCACAACTCATCATAGCATTAAATCAAAACAGACCCAAGTGCTGACTTTCAGCAGAGATGTAAATGTATGTGATTGACACTCCTTGCCTGAGTGTGGCAAGAAAGAGCCCTGGTAAATCTGTAGCCAAGAGGAAAACAAAAAAAAAAATCCAAAGATTGGTCGACCATTTCACAAACCAATGTTGATTCTGCCTGAACATTTTGTACCCAACAATAACATCTTTAACAAATTGCTACATTTTCACAATGATAAACTTTAAATCAACTGGTCTACAGATTCCTACTTTCCATTTCCTTCCCTTTTTGAATAAAGGGGATCATGTTTTCTTTTTTCCAATCAAGGCAACCTTCCCTAAATATAGGAAATTTTGGAAAATTAGAACCACTGAATGAAATAGCTCACCAAACACTTGTTTTCAGATCTCAGACAAGGTCCATCAGGACCCAGAAGCTTGTCACCTCACAGCTTCAACAGTCTACTTAAATTTCCTTAAATTATGACAAGTTTTCTTGGTCATTATAAATCCTTCTAATTCCATTGCTACCAATTTCTAATTTACAACTATGCCTGCGATGTTACCTTCATTCTAATTGAACTTGGATAAATATTCTGACATTCTGGAAGACTGATGCAAAACTTAGTGTTCAATGACCTGCCATCTGCAATCTCACATAAGGTGGTTGTCCAAAATTTAGCTGCGTTTAAGTTGTTCTTCAAAACTGCCTTGGCCTAACCCCCTACAATTCTGCAAGTGTCAATACAGACAAACACAGCAGGGTTTAAAAAAAATTCAACTTCTCTTCATTGCTCTCCAGAAAACTGGGTTGTAGTGGGTGGTGGTTGTGGTCAGGATGGTGGGGAAGATATAGAAGGAAAGTCAAAGTATTTCAAAGTAATCTTAAGTAAACAAACTCCTCTGTTTCCTGTAGTCTATTGCTCTTTTCATACAATACGGCGCAAGCATTTTCTCGTTCACAAAGCATCTTTTTCCAAACCATTTAATCTGCCAAATAATTAAGTTTATCATTAAATGCAATACATTCAAAAGCAGTTTATGAAAATGCTAATGATTTTCTTTGAAAGAGCATGAAGGCTTAAATGTGCACAGCATGGTTTCAAACTCAGTAGGGTGCAGTACAGCTTTTTGATACATTATCCAAACACTGGGCATGGACTGGAAATACGTCACACAGATTTTCAAAAATATTATATAGTTTTCAAACAGCAAATAGAATTTCACATTTTAATCCAAATAATAGAAAAAAAAGTCAAAAAACAGATGAAAATGCTGAGGAAGTGCCCCAAGGTGTCCTGTTGAGCCATTTAATTCCTTTTGATCTGTGTGGGTTGGTTTCCTGTAAACTTCAATATCTAGATGTCCACACAGATCACCATCTACATTTTGACTCTCGCCACCCATTAGGACACAAGTTGGGGGTTATCAGAACACCGCGCCAATTATGTGCCCATCAACATTATAGCTAAAGATAACGAGCACAAATACTTGAGAGAAGTCTTGAATGCTTGCGGCTCCCCTGACTGAGCCTTCATTATTTTTAGCAATAAAGCCCAGCAGGGACATCAGCCCAACAGACAGAAGCAAACCAGATGGCAAAACAGAGTCCTCCCATGTGTAGATTGAGTTTCAGAGAAACTCAGGATTTTTAACAAATAGCAAATCCCTGTGTTTTTCCAAACCTACAAACACACTCAGACAGAAACTCACAAAAGATCCTACACTTAAACAAAAACAGAGCAATATTGTATATGCTATCCAATGCAATGAGAACTGCACAGAACTGTATATCGGTGAGACAAAACAACCACTTCACAAACAAATGGCCCAACATAGGAGGGCTAATACCACAGGTCAAAACTCACCTGTATATCTACATCTACATCTAAAGGACAAGGGACACTCCTTTGATGATAACGAAGTGCACATTTTGGACAGGGAGGACATGTGATTTGAAGGAGGGGGTTAAAGAAGCCATCATTGTCAAAACTGGAAAACCTACCCCTGAACAGAGGGTTTGGGGTACGACACCACCTATCAGCTACTTACAATGAAGTCCCAACATCTCTACCCACCACAGCTCCACAACAGTTCACACCTCCATTCATGTAACGATCAGACTAATGACCCTCTCATATCTCTACAATTCTTAACGACGCTCATGTAATTGCTATATCTTTAAACAACTCAGTTTATAAACTGAACTCTCCCCCCCACCCCTGTGGATCAGAACAGAAGAAGCCTCTCGGATGAGTAGTAAAACGTCTTCTAGATGACACAGCATGCCCAGTTGCCTTGATTTACCACTGCTTGATATTGAAACATACAGAGAAATGCATTCTTTGTGTCAACAACCAGCACAATCCAAATGTTGTCATGCTTCCAGCCACCAACATAGCATACCCATAACTTACTAACCCTAATCTTTGCATCTTTGGAATGTGGGAGTAAACAGGAGCATCTGAAAGAAACCAACACTGCTACAGGGCGAACATACAAACTCCTTACAGACAGCAGCAGAAATTGAACCTTGATTACTGGTCCTGTAAACTGTTACCTTGACCACTATGCTACTGTGCCACCCTTTAAAACTCTTGTAAAAATGGTGTATAATTAATGTTTTTCTTGTGAATGTTGTGTATCGGATACTACGTGCCTGCGATGCTGCTGCAGAGTTTTCACTGCGCCTGTGCATACATGCACTTGTGTACTTTACATGACAATAAACTCAACTTTGACTTTGAAGATGCTTCTTCAAACAAGCCTTTGACAGTTTTCAGTCATCTTCTCTATTACAGGTGTCCCCCGCTTTTCGAACATTCACTTTACAAAACCTCGCTGTTATGAAAGACCTACATTAGTTACCTGTTTTCGCTAACAGAAGGTGTTTTCACTGTTACGAAAAAAGGCAGCACGCACCCCGCGCGGCCAAACTCCTCTCCCAGAACTGCATTCTAGCCGGCTTTGCTTAAACACGTGCCTGTGAGCAGCCGTTAGCAAGATGAGTTCTAAGGTATCCGAAAAGCCGAAAAGAGCTCATAAGGGTGTTACACTTAGCGTAAAACTAGGCATAATTAAGCGTTTAGATCATGGTGAACGAAGTAAGGACAAAGTGAGTTTGGCCTGTGGAAGTTGACGAAGATGATGTTGAAGAGATTTTGGCATCCCATGACCAAGAACTGATAGATGAAGAGCAATTAAAAATTATGTAAAAAGAATCTTAAGAAAGAAATTAGAAAAGCTAAAAGAAGATATGAGGCTGCTTTGGCAAGTAAGGTGAAAATAAATCCAAAGGGTTTCTACAGTTATGTTAGTGGCAAAAGGATACTGAGGGATAAAATTGGTCCCTTGGAGAATCAGAGTGGACGGCTATGTGCGGAGCCAAAAGAGATGGGGGAGATTTTGAACAGTTTCTTTTCTTTGGTATTCACTAAGGAGAAGGATATTAAATTGTGTAAGGTAAAGGAAACAGGTAGGGTAGTTATGGAAAGTGTGACAATCAAAGAAGAGGAAGTTACTGACACTTTTAAGGAATATAAAAGTGGATAAGTCTCCGGGTCCGGACAAGATATTCCCTAGGACTTTGAGGGAAGTTAGTGTAGAAATAACAGGAGCTCTGATAGAAATATTTCAAATGTCATTAGAAATGGGAATGGTGCCGGAGGATTGGCGTATTGCTCATGTGGTTCCATTGTTTAAAAAGGGTTCTAAGAGTAAACCTGGCAATTATCGGCCTGTGAGTTTGACGTCAGTGGTGGGTAAATTGATGGAAAGTATTCTTGGAGCTGGTATATATAATTTTCTGGATAGACAGGGTCTGATTAGGAACAGTTAACATGGATTTGTGCGTGGAAGGTCATGTTTGACAAATCTTATTGAATTTTTTGATGAGGTTACTAAGAAAGTTGACGAGGGTAAAACGGCGGATGTTGTCTATATGGACTTCAGTAAGGCCTTTGACAAGGTTCCACACTGAAAGTTAGTTAGGAAGGTTCAATCGTTAGGCATTAATATGGAAATAGTAAAATGGATTCAGCAGTGACTAGATGGGAGACGCCAGAGAGTAGTGGTGGATAACTGTGTGTTAGATTGGAGGACTGTGTGTAGCAGCGTGCCTCAAGGATCTGTACTGGGTCCCATGTTGTTTGTAATATATATTAGTGATCTGGACGATGGGGTGGTAAATTGGATTAGTAAGTATGCAGATGATACTAAGATAGGTGGTGTTGTGGATGATGAGGTAGGTTTTCAAAAGACAGTTAGAAAAGTGGGCTGAAAGATGGCAGATGGAGTTTAATGCTGAAAAATGTGAGGTGCTACATTTTGGTAGAACTAATCAAAATAGGCCATACATGGTAAATGGTAGGGCATTAAAGAATGCCTTAGAACAGAGGGATCTAGGAATAATGGTGCATAGTTCCCTGAAGATGGAATCTCATGTGGATAGGGTGGTGAAGAAAGCTTTTGGTTTGCTGGCTTTTATTAATCAGAGCATTGAGTATAGGAGTTGGGACGTAATGTTGAATTTGTACAAGGCATTGGTAAGGCCAAATCTGGAGTATTGCCTACAGTTCTGGTCACCGAATTATAGGAAAGATGTCAATAAAATTCAGAGAGTACAGAGGTGGTTAACCAAAATGTTGCCTGGGTTTCATCTCCTAAGTTACAGAGAAAGGTTGAACAAGTTAGGTCTTTATTCTTTGGAGTGTAGAAGGTTGAGGGGAGGCTTGATAGAGGTGTTTAAAATTATGAGGGGGATTGATAGAGTTGACGTGGTTAGACTTTTTCCATTGAGAGTGGGGAAGATTCAAACAAGAGGGCATGGGTTGAGAATTAGAGGACAAAAGTTTAGGGGTAACATAAGGGGGAACTTTTACTCAGAGATTGGTAGCTGTGTGGAATGAGCTTCCAGCAGAAGTGGTTGAGACAGGTTCTATGTTGTCGTTTAAAGTTAAATTGGATAGATATATGGACAGGAAAGGAATGGAGGGTTATGGGCTGAGTGCAGGTCGGTGGGAATAAGATAGGGTAAGAGTTCTGCCAAGAGCGCTTGCGTGAGATTTTCGCTATGGACAACAATGCGGCAAAGATTGTAGAAAAGTATTTCTACTTTATATAGGCTGTGTATTTATCATATCATTCCTGCTTTTACTATATGTTACTGTTATTTTAGGTTTTATGTGTTACTTGGCATGATTTGGTAGGTTATTTTTTGGGTCTGCGAACGCTCACAAATTTTTCCCATATAAATAAACGGTAATTGCTTCTTCACTTTACGACATTCCGGCTTATGAACCGTTTCATAGGAACGCTCTACCTTCAGATGGCGGGGGAAACCTGTATATGGAAAATAACTTACCTTTCCAAAATCAAAATTCACAAAACATGTTTAAAGGATACATATTCAAAATAGATTACTGAAAAAGAACAAACAACTTGCAACTGAATGCAGCTACATCTACCATCCAAAGCACCTATACAAAATACACTAGAAAGTTAGCCTGAATTGCTCATGATACAGCTTACATGACCATTCCCTAAGAAGCACAAACTCCTCATCAATACAAAAGATGGGGAATCTAATGAAAGGAATCTCTATCCTACCCTGAAATAAGTAGCTTCCTGCTGGATTCTATTACCATCAGTTTCCAAATGGATGTCACAAAAGCTAATTTGTGTATTTTCAAAAAATATTTAAGTAAACACCACAATGAATCAAAGGTGCCAAAGACTAAAACCAGTAAAGTGTCGTCAGGTTTACTCATTATTAGTATGCTTTCAAAGATGCAGAATAATAAATATTGTGTCGTACCATAATGCAGCTTTGCTTTTCAATTTATGAAACAAAGTACATTATGAAATTGCAAATAACTTGTAAACTAAATTTCTGGATAATGAAGATTCTAAATGTTGCTCTACTTTGAAGCTCCTCTGTCATTCAGTGAAGTATTCCAAATCTCAGCCACTATGTTATTGAAAGGCAGAGCAGGCACAAAGAGGTGAATGATTTCCTACTCCTGCTCTTATTTTTCATGTTCTACTTTTCTATCGTATCGCAATGTACATGGATTTCCTTAGTTTCAAAAACTTATTGATCCCACCTCGAGTCAGATTCTGAATGATATCGCACAGAAATGGACCACTCAGCCCACTATGCCCATGCCCACCATCCTTACCAATTCCATTTACAAGCACCTGGTCCATGGACTTCCATGCCTTAGCAATCCCAGTGCTCCTTACATTGAGTTTCTGCCTCCAATGGCCCCTCAAATAATGAATTAAGGATTCCAACCATCATCTGGTTGAAAATAAAAAAATCCTGCTCAGACCCTCCACAAACCATTTACCCTTAACGTAAATTTACTGTATACCCTTGGTATTGGTACATCTCTTACCATCTAACATGTTAATACTCCTCTTAAGCCTTCTCATCTTCAAAGGAACAAAACACAGCCTATCTAGTCTCTCTGCAGTACTGAAACAGACTATCAGGATCCGGAGTTTGGTGATGATTTTGCTTGTAATCATAGTATTGAAGGAAAACTGTAGTCAATAAATAGTGTGATATACATAGGTTTCTTTACTGTCTAAATGCTCCAGAGTTGAGAGCTGGGCTAGAGAGGTGGCCTCTGCTGTAGACCTGTTTTGGACGTAGACAAACTGCAGTGGGTCGAGGTTGTCTGGAAAGCTAGAGTTGATGAGTGCCATAATCAACCTGCTGAAGCACTTCAGGACGACAGATGTAGGAGATACTGGGTGCTAGTCATAAGGCATGATCTCTTGTTTTTCTTGGGTAACAAGATGATAATGGTATTCTTAAAGTAGAAAGACTCTACAGCCTGAAATAGGAAGAGGTTTAAAATGTCTGCAAATATACCTGCCAGCAGATTAGCACAGGATCCAAGGAGACAGGCAAGGACACCATCAGGACTTGATGTGTTCTGCGGGTTCACCCTCTGGAAAACTGACCTTCCGCAAGCATCCAATCCCGTCACCATTGACAAACAGTTGCAGCAGAGTGTACTATCTACAAGATGCACTGCAACAACACACCAAAGTTCCTGAAGCAGCACCATCCAGACCAACAATCACTACCATCTAGAAGGATAAGAACAGCAGAAAACTGGGAACATCACTACTTGGAACTCCCCCTCCAAGTCACTCACCATCCTGACATGGAAACATATTGCCGCTCCTTCATTGTCGCTGGGTCAAGATCATGGAATTCACTCCCTAACAGCACTGTGGGTGTACCTACAAGTCAGGGACTGCAGCAGTTCAAGAAGGCAGCTCATCACCACCTTCTCACGAGTAACCAGGGATGGGCAATAAATGCTTGCTTAGCTGGCGACACTCACACTCATAAATCAATGGTCCCCAATCACCGGGCCGCGGACTGGTATTGGGCCGCAAAGCATGTGCTACCGGGCCGCGAGGAAACGATATGATTTGGCGATATGAAATGATACGAGTCAGCTGCACCTTTCCTCATTCCCTGTCATGCCCACCGTTGAACTTCAACTCACGCGAGGTCATCAGTCAGTCATTAACCTACAACTACAGGTGTCCCCCGCTTTTTGAACGTTCGCTTTACGAAACCTCACTGTTACAAAAGACCTACATTAGTTCCCTGTTTTTGCTAGAAGAAGGTGTTTTCACTGTTACAAAAAAAGGCAGCGAGCGAAAAAAAGCAGTGCGCGATAAAAGACAGCGCACGGGAAAAAAAGCAGTGCACGCCCCAAGCAGCCGCTCTCCTCCGGATTCGGAACGGCATTCTCGCTGGCACTGCTTAAACACGTGCCTGTGAGCAGCTGTTAGCAAGATGAGTTCTAAGGTATCGGAAAAGCCTAAAAGAGCTCGAAAGGGTGTTACACTTAGTGTAAAACTAGACATAATTAAGCGTTTTGATCGTGGTGAACAAAGTAAGGACAAAGTGAGTTTGGCTTGTGGAAGTTGATGAAGATGATGTTGAAGAGGTTTTGGCATCCCATGACCAAGAACTGATAGATGAACAGCTGACACAATTGGAAGAGGAAAGGATAACAATCGAAACTGAATGAGTAATGATAAAGTACGACTTTAATTTTGAAAGGGTACGTCGGTTTAGGGCATATTTGCAAGATGGTTTGAGTCCTTACAAAGAACTGTATGATCTAAAAAATGCACGAGGCTAAGCAGTCAAGCAAGCCTTCCACATCAGCCACAGCAGACGACGAACCTCGAGCTTCGACATCGAGGCAGGCAGACATAGAAGAAGGTGACCTGCCTGCCCTAATGGAAACAGACACCCCAGTGTCCCACCACCCGAACCCCCAGGCCACGGATAGATACCGATTCGCGGAGAATGCAGCGGTAGCCAGGAGGCATACAGCACATCTTTAAGAAAAAAAGCCGAAATAAACATGCTAATTAATTACATGCCAGGCGGCACCTAATTAATTAGCATGTTTTTTTCAGCTTTCTTCTTAAAGATGTGCTGTGTGCCTCCCAGTTACCTCTGTACCCCTGCATGCTTCGTGGATCAGTATTGGTCGGCGGTCTGGAGGGTGGGGCCACTGCACCACCCAAATTCCGACAACTCAGTCTAACACACCATCATCAGTGTGCTTGTTGTCTTCCTGATTCCGGTAAGTGACACTACACTGTACATACATTATTTCTACTTTATATAGGCTGTGTATTTATCATAACATTCCTGCTCTTACTATATGTTACTGTTGTTTTAGGTTTTGTGTGTTATTTGGCATGATTTGGTAGGTTATTTTTGGGTCTGCGAACGCTCACAAAATTTTCCCATATAAATAAATGGTAATTGCTTCTTCGCTTTACGACATTCCGGCTTATGAACCATTTCATAGGAACGCTCTACCTTCGGATGGCGGGGGAAACCTGTACTCATGAGTAAAAAAACAAACGTTGCTTGAGAGTTTCTTTGGAAGAAATGGTAGGGGACATAAAAGGCCTAATGATGATGATAACGCAGAGACAGCTGAGGCAGAGACTGCAAAAAAAAAGCTTCCTTCAACAGAAAATACGACGAGTCGTACATAAAATATGGCTTTATTGCGACCGGTGACTCGCACGCTCCAAGCCCCCTGTGTGTGATATGTGGAGACAAGCTGTCTAATGAGGCAATGAAGCCCTCAAAACTGCTTCAGAACCTTGAGTCCAAGCACCCTGCACTTAAAGACAAACCCGTTGAGTTTTTTTGAGTGGAAAAAATGTGTGCAAGCGGGACAGAAGCAAGTGCTGAGAGTCACCACCTCCATAAATACTGCTGCTCTGAGAGCATCGTACTTAGTGGTTAGCCGTATTGGTAAGGCTAAGAAGCTTTTCACTGTTGGTGAATAATTGATTCTGACGCTGCCAAGGACACGTGCCGTGAACTGTTGGGAGAAGCCTCAGCTAACAAGATGGCACAGGTTTCTCTTTCAGCTACCACAGTTTCATGGAGAATGGATGACATAACAGAGGACATCGAAGCACAGCTGTTGGAACAGGCTTAATGAGTCTGGTTTCACTACCCAAGTCAAAGAGGTTGCTCCTGAATGCCAGTCTACACACTGTGTCACACACAAGCGAAATGCTGGCTAGCCGAAAAATGTCACCTGATCTTAACAGTGTATTGATTGACGTTGTTGAAGTTGTCAATCACATTAAAGCAAAAGCTCTTAACTCACGTCTGCTTGAGCAGCTTTGCGAGGAAATGGATGCAGAGCACAAAAGCCTTCTCTTACACACTGAAGTCAGGTGGCTATCAACGGGGAGAGCCCTGGCCAGGGTTTTTGAGTTAAGAGAGCAGCTACAGAGATTTCTTTCAACAAAAAGTCACCACTGGCAGCACACTTCAGAGACGAGGAGTGGATAGCAAAACTCGTTTATCTGTGTGACATCTTCAACCTACTCAATGAACTCAATTTGTCACTTCAGGGGAGAATGACAACTGTCTTCAAGTTGGCAGATAAAGTGTCTGCTTTCACAGCCGAACTGGAACTGTGGGGACGGCAAGTGGACAGGGGAATATTTGACATGTTCCCACCATTAGCTGGGAATTTGGGAGAGACTGAGGCTCACAGCTGGTGCGCGATCACCTATCTTCGCTGTTGACAGAATTCCAGCATTACTTCCCAACCACAAATGACCCAAGACGTGCAAAGGGATGGGTCCGTGACCCATTTGTGAATGTCCCCAGTGAATCATCCATGTCAGCGCGAGAAGATGATCAACTCCTTGAGCTTGCAAATGATGGTGGGCTGAAAAGTATGCTTGACATAACGTCTCTGCCTGCATTCTCGATCGAAGTCAAGGCTGAATATCCTGACATAGCCACGAAAGCACTGAAAACGTTGCTTCCATTTCCCACATCATATCTCTGTGAAGCGGAGTTTTCTGCAATGAAAACTAAACTGCAGAATAGACTGGACATAAGGAACCCCCTTACAATTGATTTCTCACCATATTCATGTGAGGAAAATATGCGGTGTGCTTAATAATAAATTTGTTAGATAAACCCTTTTAGAAACGAAATTGAGTGTATTAGTCACTGATAAGTGACTTATAGTTGACTTATCACCTATATTCCAGACGTGATTAACACCCCCCGCGCCCCACCCCCCACCCTGTTGGACGGTCCGCAAGAATATTGTCAATATTAAACTGGTCTGCGGTGCAAAAAAGGTTGGGGACCCCTGCCATAAATGAAATGTTAAAAATGTTCACAACAGTGACTAGATTCAGGTGCAGTGGAGGCCGCCAGGATGTTTTCAGAATGCTTTATATGGTGTATTGATTAAAAATGGGTAAGGGTGAGAAGGGAAAATGCCAATCTAAGGAAGTCGAGGTACTGATGAGCTTTCTTGGCCTTGGCCATGACATCAATGTGGTTGGACCCGTACAGGCTACTGGTGATGTTCACACCTTAAACTCGCAAAATAGAATATGTTAAGCTCACAGGGAAGGGACTCAACCTCACAATCTATCTCATTACCATTTTGCTCTTCTTCATTTACCTGCAATGCACTTTCTCAATAGCTTTTATGTTTTCATCTGCATTGTTATGGCTTTACAATATTCCACCTTGATGCACTGTGTAATGATTTGATCTGTATGAACAGTATGCAAGACAAGCTTTCCACTCTGTCTTAGTAAATATGATAATAATCAACCATAACAACTTCCTGATGAATCTTTTCTGCAGTCACATTCTTCCTGTGGAGTAACGGCCAGAAATGCACATAATACTTCAACTGCAGTCGGCCTTCCTTATCCGCGGGTTCCGCATAGGCGGATTCAACCAACTGCGGATCAGGAAAACCCAGAAGTCTCCTCTCCAGCACTTGTTGTTTGAGCATGTACAGGCTTTTTTTCTTGTCATTATTCCCTAAACAATGCAGTTTAACAACTATTTACATTGCATTTACATTGTATTAGGTATTATAAGTAATCTAGAGATGATTTAAAGTATACCAGAGGATGTGCATAGGTTACCACGGATTGGGATTGAAAAAAACCCGGAAGTTCTCTAAGTACAGGCACATCCGGTATTATTTGGCGTCAGTTAGTCAAACATTTGTCTTAGTATATAGGAGGGGTCCCCAACCTTTTTTGCACTGTGGACCAGTTTAATATTGTCAATATTCTTGCGGGCGGACCGACCGACCTGGGGGGGGTGGTGGGATTCAAGTAGGGTTAAACTCACCTCAACATGTCTTTTATAGTTAGGGTTGCCAACTATCTCACTCCAAAATAAGGGACAAAAGTAGCAATCAAATCCCAGGACACTTTACCCCCAAAAAGACTACCATGACCATGAAACCTTGCGTGGGCAACTGTGTGCGCATGCGTGACACACGTATATGATGTACGCATGCGCATGTGTGCTGATTCTTGTCCCCCCACCAATTGGTTTTGCCTTCATCTTCCTGACTATACTGTACATAAAGGTGATCTGGGCCGACATTTACGTGCCAGGTGGCACCTAATTAATTAGCTTGTTTATTTCGGCTTTTTTCTTAAAGAGCGCTGGGTGCGTTCCGGCCACCGCTGCACCGTTGCATTCTTCGCGGCAATGTATCGGTCTGCGGCCTGGAGGTTGGAGACCACTGAAATAAGGGACTTGAGCATCCGCGATTTTTGATATCCGCGGGGGGGTCCCAGAACCAATCCCCCGCGGATAAGGAGGGCCAACTTTATGTCCATATGAATGGTCCCTGAATTGCACCTATAATCTGTGCCACAGTTAATGAAGGCAAGTGCCTCATATGCCTCCTTTATGATCTTATCTACCTGTTACTGCCATCTTCAGGAATCCTTGTACTTGTACAACAAGGTCCTCGTTTGAGTATTTGCAGGGACTCCATCATTCATTGTATATGTTATATCCTTATCAATAATCCAAAGTGCATCATGTAGTCCAGTGGTCCCCAGTCACCGGGCCGCAAAGCATTTGCTACTGGGCTGCGAGGAAACGATATGATTTGGCGATATGAGTTAGCTGCACCTTTTCTCATTGCCTGTCACGGGCGGCACCTTTCCTCATTCCCTGCCGGGCCGCGAGGAAACCTTTCCTCATTCCCTGTCACGGCCACTGTTGAGCCATGCGAGGTCATTACCCGCACGTCATCCATGTCAGCGCGAGAAGGAGGTCAACTCCTCCAGCTTGCAAATGACGACGGGTTGAAAAGTATGTTTGACATAACATCTCTGCCGGTATCCTGGATCAAAGTCAAGGCTAAATATCCTGAGACAGCCACGAAAGTACTGAAAACATTGTTTCCATTTCCAACATTTTTCTGCGAAGTAGAGTTTTCTGCAATGAATGCAACGAAAACTAAATTGTAGAGTAGACTGGACATAAGGAACCCCCTTCGAGTATCACTGTCTCCAATCACCCCTCGATGGGACCATCTTGTTGCAGGAAAACAAGCCCAAGGCTCCCACTGATTCAGCGATATTGGTGTGTTGCAATGATTTTATATGTTCATACGGGGAAAATATGTGCTGTGTGTTTAATGTCCAAACGTTACTTAAAATGTTATGATGCTATTGACTTACTTATATAACCATATAACAACTACAGCACGGAAACAGGCCATCTCGGCCCTTCTAGTCCGTGCCAAACGCTCCTCTCACCTAGTCCCACCGACCTGCACTCAGCCCATAACCCTCCATACTGATTCAATTTTTCTTTAAATGATAATATCGAACCTGCCTCTACCACTTCTACTGGAAGTTCGTTCAACACTTACTTCAAGCTCCCCTGTCCTCCCCTGATAATTGACTTATCACTATATTCATGCAAGGAAAATATGTGCTGTGTGTTTAATATTAAATTTGTTAGATAAACCCTTTTACAAATGAAATTGAGTGTATTAGCTACTTCTCACCTATATTCCGGTCGTGATTAACAAACCCCCCCACCCCCCCCCGAGCAGAATCTCCAAAAACGATTTGCAGGGCAAAAATCAGCAGGTACACGCATGCGCACTGGTGCCCGCGCAAGGCTTCATGGCTATTGTAGTCTTTCTCTGGGTAAGTGCAATGTATTTGACTGCTACTCTTGTCTGTTGACAACCTTACACACCCCGCCCGCCCCCCCCCGCCGGGTCGGCTGGTCCGCAAGAACATTGTCAATATTAAACTGGTCCGCAGTGCAAAAAAGGTTGGGGACCCCTGATGTAATCAGCAAGACCAATTCCTTCAGGATTACTCATCAACATATTTCTTCAGCACAAAATTATCCTGCTTACTATCAAAACCCATCCATTTTATGTCAACTTTGAACTTACTGATCATAATCACCTTTATATTTACATTTATAAATAAAGAAATAAGCTGCAAAATCCCAGTACTGATCTTTGCAGTATAATGGTCACAGACTTGCAATCACAAAAGTCATCAAGTCAATTTTTTTTGAATTTAGAGATACAGCATGGTAACAGACCATTCCAGCTCAATGAGTCTGCAACACCCAATTCCAGCTACATGACCAATTAACCTACTGACCTGTAAGTTTTTGTAATGTGGGAGGAAACAGGAGGACTTGAAAGAAACTCACACAGTCACAAAAAGAATGTAGAAAACCCTACGTACAGCAGATTGTTGGGGCTGTAATAATGTTATGCTAGTTGTTTAATTCAATTTGCCAACATGCTTTGAATCTCATAGGCTCTAACTTTTTGGACCCATGTAGAACCTTGTCAAAAGCCTTACTGAAATTCACATAGACAATATTAACTGCACCAAATCACCTCTTCAAAATATTCTAATCAAATTGGCCAGTAAGGGTCTGCCCATAACAAGGCCATGCTGGCTATCTCCAATTATTTCTCATCTTTCCAAAATATGGATTAATTCTCTCCCTCAGAATTTTTGTCCTTGAACTCCCCTATCACTGCCATTAGACTCAGTGGCCTATAATTACTTAACTTATTGCTTCAGGTTTTCTTAAAAAGGTACATATGCTCTACTTCTGTCATCTGGCATCCACCTATGGCCAGCAAAGATTTACAATCTCTGTCAGAGTCATAGCAACTTTCTCCCTAGCCTCGCATAGCAGCTCATTAGGCCCTGTGAATGTATCCATCTTCAAGCACTCTAAGACATCAAATAGCCTCTCCTTTTCCTAAAAATTATTGCATATTGTTAAGTGTCAAAGCCTGCTTCCCTGAGTTCTCGAATTACAATACAGATGAGATGTATTGCTCTAGCTCCATGCATAGATTGCTCCTTTTGTCACTAAATAAATCATATCCTTTTTCTGGTCCCCATAATTCACTTTTAAAACTCGGGATATTTCTCAGTCTTGTGTTGGCAGTAAAATTTCATGCCCCCACATTGCAATCCTAACTTAAAGTACCCTCTCTACATTTCGTATACTCTTGATAGGTCACCCCTACTTCAGTTCTCTGTAGATACTGTATGGTTTGTTGTCAAAATCACAACCCTTGATTTTTTTTTGATATTCCTTGAATAGATACTCCATAATTGAAAGTCAGCAAATCTCCAAGGTAGAGTTTTTCCCAAAGGTTTATAAACATTTACATTAACAAATATTTGTGGTAACAGCTAACATGAGCGGGCACAGTTTTAAGGTGCTTAGAAGTACAGAGGAAACATCAGAAGCAAGTTTTTTTTCTTTTTTTACGCAGTGCGAATGTGTGGAATGGGCTGCTGGCGATGGTGGTGGAGGCAGATACAATAGGGTCTTTTAAGAGACTCTTGGAATAGGTACATGGAGCTTAGAAAAATAGAGGGTTATGGGTAACTACGTTATTTCTAAAGTAAGTACATGTTTGGCACAGCATTGTGGGCCAAATGGCCTGTATTGTACTGTAGGTTTTCTGTTTTTAACAGCTCTCAACAGCCTTATAAAGGTACATTTGTTTTTTCAAGCCCAGAGTAGAAGAGCCTAAGCGTAGAGGGCATAGGTTTAAGGTAAGGTAGGAAAGATTTAAAGAGGACATGAGGTGCAACTTTTTCCACAGAGGGTGGTGGGTACATGGAACGAGGTACCAGAGGAAGTGGTAAAGGCAGATTCAGTGACAACACCTAGAAGACATTTGGATGGGGACATAGATGAGAAAGGCATATACAAATAGCTCTGGTAGGCAACTTGGTCAGCATGGACGGGTTGTTTTGAAGAGCCACTTTCTATACTGTACAACTCTACCAGTCCATGTCCTATATTGCTCAGCTTGAGAAAGAATTATTTTAATAGCTACCCTGATAACAACCTCCGTTACACAAACTCCACAGCATGTGAGCCAATCTTACTCCCTGCGTAGGACATCCACTCACCTGAGGAGTTCACCTAGCAAAATTTGTATTGCATTGACTCCTAGAATATATTTTCAAATAAGGAACATAAAATACAGTACTGCAAATCAAGTCCCACCAATCCGTATAATACACTAGTAAGGCTTCTTTCCTTTTGTCCCCCATCCTACTACAATACGGCCAACATACCAATTCATTGCTGAACCTACGAATAATGCTCATGGGTATGATGTAATAATCTGCTATTTTCTACACACCGGTCTAAATCTGGTACAATATGAAAATAAATGTAGAATGAGATATCTCAGGGCCATTATACTGAAGCACTGTGGGCCTTCAGCAATGTAACAGCTGCAGAAGACAACCAAATCTATTTACCTCCTGCTAATGCCCTTCAAGTGCATTTCAAATGATGATTTCAAAGAAACCACAATACATTCTAGTTGTCTTGATTGAACATTAACCTTAAGTGGCATAAGAAGCCAAAAAAAAGGAGAATTTGGAATCTATCAAGGTATAATTTGAAGCTAATCAGTTAAGCAAACATGCTATTCAACTATTAAATCACTCATTAAAGCAAGTATTAAACACAGTCATTCTACCATTTAATTTGACACGAACAGTAAATTTCATGCTAAGTGGTTTTTAAAGTTAAATAAATTCACTTTTCCCTGGGAACTGCTGTCCATTGGCAGCAATTAAGAAGTCTTGCAGAATTGCTAAGATAGTTTTCAAATCAATTTAGTATACAAAACATTACCATTATGGTTTGAAGACCCAACTGGAGTTTCATTCCCGAGAAAATACAGTGCTGTGCAAAAGTCTGAGACACCCTATACATTTTATATAAATTTTGTTTTAGATGAAAAAGGACCTAGTGCTTTCCCAGCATATATGATGAATAAACTCTTCTCGGGCTTCCAGCCAGGTACAAGTAACCATCCTAGCCATCTTCATCAGGTATGATGCTTGGGCATATCTAGTCCAGTGGTATCTATACCCCTATAGTCCATCCCTCCTAATTGGCTAGTCCTCATCCAATCAGGTTTCCGGTCTCCTACCTTGCTTACAATCAAATTCCAGTTCTTAGAGTGAGGCCTTCAGCTTTGTTAAAATTCTTTTCCCCTAGTTTTAATTCAATGGCTTCCTTTACAAGGTGGTCCCAAAAGACATTGGAAATTTTTGAATTTCGTTAAAGTAATCAACAAGTTTTCAAACAAAAAACTAATTACTTTGTAGGTAAATAGCCCAGTGCAAATATGTGCTGATGATCAATGACAGAATGAGTTGAATCTGATTAATTGAAACAGAAACTGGCGTAGAAGGAATCAAACTGGGTGAAGGGCAACCAAACTAAAAAGTGAGGGTGTGGAAGATGTGACAGCTTAACCTTCAAATCACAAATTCTTATACCATGGCAAAAGTGAGCATAACAACAAGAAAGGGTAGCCATCCTACATTAGCAGGATTTCTCCCAAGCAGAAATTTTGCAGCAGACAGGAGTTTCAAGATGTACTGTCCAAGCTCTTCTGAAGATGCAAAAAGAAATGGGCGAGATTGAGATTGCAGTGGTCAGACATGGAAACTAAGTGCAGCAGACAAGAGATAGATCAAACTGATGTCCCTTCTAAATTGGAAGTTCAGCACTGCTTCAGCTCTGAACACATGGAAACCACTGGAATCCAAGTACACCCTTCTACTGTCTACAGAGGTCTTGTCAGAGGTGGTCTTCATGGAATAGTTGTTGCCAAAAAAGCATTCCTCCAAAGTGGAAACAAAGCCAAGAGACTCACCTATGCACAAAAACACAAAGAATGGGTGCTGAACAAGAAAGTCCTTCTGTGGAACATTATCAGCCATGTATCTCTAAGCAGTATGCTGGCCAGTAATGTAGTGGCATCAGCACTGGACTAGTTCCGAGTTTAAATCCGTCCAACACACATAAAAGTTGCTGGTGAACGCAGCAGGCCAGCTTCTTGCATGTTTTCCATCTGTGCTGGGTTGACTGTCAAGCTAGCAACTCAGCCTCATAAAAAGATTTAAAGATTCAAAGTGCATTTATTATCAACAAATGTATAAATTTTACATCCTTGAGATTTGCTTGCTTAACAGGCAGTCGCAAAGCAAGGAACCCAAAATAACACAAACAAGAGGAATTCTGCAGATGCTGGAAATTCAAGCAACACACTTTATCAAAGTTGCTGGTGAACACAGCAGGCCAGGCAGCACCTCTAGGAAGAGGTACAGTCGACGTATCAGGCTGAGACCCTTCGTCCGGACCAGCCCGGACGAAGAATCTCGGCCTGATATGTCGAC
The DNA here is from genome assembly GCF_963921235.1 of Mobula hypostoma. Lineage (NCBI taxonomy): Eukaryota > Metazoa > Chordata > Chondrichthyes > Myliobatiformes > Myliobatidae > Mobula > Mobula hypostoma. The sequence continues at coordinate 29,139,904 of NC_086119.1, read as the reverse complement.
TGTACCTCTTCCTAGAGATACTGCCTGGCCTGCTGCGTTCACCAGCAACTTTGATGAACCCAAAATAACCTAATTTTTAAAAATATTAAAATAAAGACCAACTCCCAGAGCCCACAAAAACAGAGAATAAAACAAAACAAATCATGTGAACAACAGAAGCGAGCAACAACAGCATTCCAAACCAAATTGAGTCCTTGGATCCAAATACCCAGAGCAGTTCGGAGCAGGCCATCATATTAGCAGGGCAAATCGCTGCTAAGTTTGCAGACACAAAGCACAGCGGCTGGGGCCGGTCTCATAGCCTTTAGCATTAGAGAGAGAGGAGCCCTCAGCCTATTTGGGCCAGTGTTTCAATTCTCCGAACCTTGCACTAGGAACTGGGTCCCATTGCGCAAATCACTCCGGGCCTGGATTTCGCTGCCAGAGCAACTGTTCTCAACCTCTCCAAATCAACATGGCACCCAGAGTGATCTTACCTTGCCTGACACCCTGCTTTCCAGTCTAACTGGGCCAGCGTTTAGATTGTCCAAACAACTTATTACACCTCAGAATAGGACCTGGGCCTCACTCCTGGTCTAGAACATGCCGCCCAGCAATTCACTTCAAACCTTGATTTCATTGCTGAAGAAGCTGCTCCTGACATCTCAATATTGGCTTGATGCTTAGAAAGACACACCTTCGCACCCAGGTTAGTTGGACAGGCATTGCTCTATCCTCATCAATCAAGTTGGTCACTTGCTCAAAAAACAACACCATCAAGTTAATACGACATGACCTGCCCTTCACAAAGCCATGGGTCGTCCTTTTTCAAATACTCATAAATCCTATCCTTAAGAATCCTCTCTAGTAATTTTTCTACCACTGATGTGAGACCCACTGGACTATAATCTCCAAATTTGAAATTTCATTTTGTACGTTTACTTTCCCAAATACCTTCAAGTAAAATATACCCATGAAAAATTCATACAGAAAAAGGAAACAAAATACATCTAAATATGCCATGCCTTATCATATAATCATTTCCTGCTCTCTCTATACTCACTCACACTTCAAGCATGAAATATGAAAATTTCCCAAGATACCAGACATATTATAACTACATTGGGTCTTTACAAAAGTTGCACCAGCTACATTTACAATGAGCAACTTTGATTTTGCTGAGGAGTACAATCAGTTCTTCATTAGCTATTCTTATCATTTCAGTGAACCACATTGATACCCAAACTTATGAATTAAGCAGCTTCGTATTAAGACAAAAAACGTTACATAAAAATTTGAAAACAGAAACAAAACTATGAACTTTGACACTATTACCACATTTTTAAAAAGCAAGTTGCTTTTTATTGAAAAGTATAAGGTAAATTGCTGTGACCGCCCAATATTATCAGAAAGGTGACAAGATTATATTTATAAAAGATATTTAGTGCAGATCTTTCAATACAAGGAACTGTCCACAACTAAACACTGCATTTGGCACCAAGATCCAGGACTGTACACCTAGGGAATTATTGAAGCCTTCAGAGAAGATCTCCTGGGAAAAGCTGCAAATTAAGGGTCTCTCACCAACAAGGTGTTTCCCAACCTGGGGTCCAAGGATCTCTTGGTTAATTGTAGGGGTTCATAGCATTAAAAAAAAACATAAGGAACCCCTGGGCTCGGCACATGTTTAAAAACCCTTCGAGCGTTTGCCAAAAAAATATTTACAAAGGAAAATGATATCTTGCTGAAGTAACAAATGGAGATACATGTTCTATAGGAAAACTAGTAACATGAATATGTTAGTGGTTACAAAAATTTTATACATAAGAATTGCAACATTTTTTTCTTTTGGGGATTTTTCTTTGTTCATATATATTTTTTCTTTTTATTTCTTTTTTATGACTAATTTCATTATGAGTTTGGAAGTCTATTAAATCTATGTTACTTAAAATCCTTTTTGTATATGTTGATTAAGATTATTCCAATCTCTTTGTACTAACTTTGTTATTGAGTTTACAATTTTGAAAATTAATAAAAAGATTTAAAAAGAAAGAAGATTTGCAAATACAGTTCAAATAGCATGCTTGAAATAAAAGTAGACAGAACAGCATCATTTTACAAATTGCTTGGGTTTAAGTAATAGAAAATATAGGAGAGAGAGAACTTGGTATTTTTATGCCAAACCAATAAGATCATTTGTCTCATCTTTCAAGGCCATGCATGTAATGGAACCATGTCAACCTTTCGAATGTGTATAAAACTGTTGTTGCATAGTACATGCCAACAGTTCAGGTCCCCAGATAAAATCCTCCCAAGACAATACTCCTGATCCCAAAAAAAAAATAGAAAGCTGTATATTGTCAACTTGTAAAGTACGCCTAATTTCATAAGCATTGGCACGCAAACCAAAGACTCTGGGGAATCTAAAAAGAGATGTTCACTAGAGGTAACCCTGTGCCAGCGTCCAACACAAGCAAGATGATAGGAATTAAAGGAAGTGAACACAAGTCACACATGCATCAGCTGTAAGTACATACATGGCTGAATCACAGATAAAGATGTAGAGGGCCAAATCATAGATAAAGTTATGCTTGCTAATGCATAACCATAGGGGTATAATGTACTAAAATCAGCTACTTTTAACCTCAAGCTACTGAATAAGTTTAATAAATTTTGTGTTTGCTTTACAGCCTTTATTACTGTCCTACTATCTGTTTCCAAAGCGATTCATCATGTTTGAAAGGTATCCACCAGCTATTTACAGGGTGAAGATGTTATTTCTGTACAATGTTCACCACTATATCAGACAATTCAAAATACTGAAAATGAAAGCTGTACAGATATCCATGATTAAAAATAACACCATTCATAGGTGACAACAGCAAGTAATGAATAGCCGGGTATTTCATCATTTACTGTCCAGCAATTCACTGAATTATTTGAAGCTTCTAAATTGCAAGAAATAATCCAAATGTACACAATAAATCTGATTAATCGAACTACAGGATGAATTAACACTTGAACCATCTCCAAAAGGAGTGCCATATTTCACTCAAATTCTTTTAAATGACAACATTGGACTAAGTACTAGACACATGCATTGCACACATTCCTCTTCACTACTGCATTAAAGCATCCTTTTTCCTTTTCAATTATTAGCTTTTTGCTCTACTAGTTTTTTGTAACTCAAATCTTATAAAATACCTTATCAGTAAAACCAAAATAGAGCTTCTCACATTCCCATTTCCTAGTAAGAATAGTTAAAGAGAGCCATTATCTGCAAAACATTCAAAAAACTCCAGCCATGAAATTACATGCAATAAAATTATAACAATTAGCATTTACATAGAACCTTTAATGCAGAGAAATATTCCTTTGGTACTTCCTAGGAGCATTGTCAAACAAAATTTAACATGTCATTTAAAGAAATACCACTAAAATAATAAAGACCATCTTAAAAAGATGTTTAAATGAGCAAAAATGGGAGAGAGAGGTAGAAAGGTGGATTAGAGAAAGGAATGTCAGAGATTAGTGCCTAGCTAGCTGAAGATCAACCAACCAAAAATCAGCAATTAAAACTGAGAACAGGCAAGAGGCCACAACTGAAGTATTATAGAAATTGAAAAGGCACTATGTAGGGAGAAATAAGGCTACCAAGTAGAGAAGGAAACGCCTTGGAGACATAGAAAGCAACACAGGTAAGCGAGGAGACACAAAAGAATGCAGTTGTTGAAATAGGAAGCATAAGAGGAAAGGGTGAATACTTTGGAGGATGAAGAAATGCAAAGCGCAGCCCACTTTAAAATTGAGGTTTGGTGCCGTATCTGAAGTCAAGGCTTGAAGCTGACGCAGGGTTCTGACAGTCTTGTCAAGATGCAGGGTCTTGACCCAAAATGTTGACACATTCCTTTTCCCTCCACAACTGTTGCCTGACCCACTAAGCATTTCGAGCAATTTATTTTTTGTTCTAGGTAAGCAAAGACAATAAGGTAACTTAGTTAAGTTCCAGCCATTGGAATCTATTCTTCATATATCTGACTGAGTGGTGTCGCAGCAACAACCTTGCACTCAATGTCAGTAAGACGAAAGAGCTGACTGTGGACTTCAGGAAAGGTAAGATGAAGGAACACATACCAATCCTCATAGAGGTATCAGAAGTACACAGCTCAAACCACTTCATCAAGTTCGCCGATGACATGACCGTGGTGGGTCTCATCAGCAAAAATGATGAGTCAGCATACAGAGAGGAAGTGCAACAGCTAACGGACTGGTGCAGAACCAACAACATGTCTCTGAATGTAAACAAAACAAAAAAGATGGCTGTTGACTTCAGGAGGACACAGAGCGACCACTCTCCGCTGAACATCGACCATTCCTCCGTAGAGATCGTTAAGAGCACCAAATTTCTTGGTGTTCATCTGGCAGAGAATCTCACTGGGTCCCTCAACACCAGCTCCATAGCAAAGAAGGCTCAGCAGCATCTCTACTTTCTGCGAAGGCTGAGAAAAGTCCATCTCCCACACTCCCATCCTCACCACATTCTACAGAGGTTGTATTGAGTGCATCCTGAGCAGCTGCATCACGGCCTCGTTCAGAAATTGCACCATCTCGGATTGCAAGACCCTGCAGCGGACAGTGAGGTCAGCTGAGAAGATCATAAGGGTCTCTCTTCCCGCCATCACAGACATTAACACCACATGCTGCATCCGCAAAGCAAACAGCATTATGAAGGACCCCACGCACCCCTCATATAAACTCTTCTCCCTCCTGCAATCTGGAAAAAGGCACCAAAGTATTCAGGCTCTCATGACCAAACTATGCAACAGCTTCTTCCCCCAAGTCATCAGACTCCTCAACATTCAGAGCCTGGCTTGACACCAACCAACTATACCCTTTACCGTGCCTACTGCCTTGTTTATTATTTATTGTAGTGCCTGCACTGTTTTCTGCACTTTAGATCTAATCATTGAGAGAGAGATATAACAGGAATTTTTCAGAGTTTTCCCCTTTAGTTCTAGTTAGTTCAACTAACTGGTTAATTTGAGTTTTTGCACTTCCAAATGGCGAGAGAAGAACATGTGATATAATGGACAATATCATATTAATGGTATAGGAGAGAGAGGTCATTTGTTGGCCATTTCCTGTCAAGAATATTATGTATTCTCATAATAGTAGAGAATATTCAACTTCATCTCTATAAATATATCGTGCTCAAATTTTACTTTTTTCTGAATCGTCTTAATAGCAGGGTGAACCAAATAAATTCCATTTTTCTTGAAATTAATACAAATTTTATAAATGTGAATAACAAAAGCCAAGAACTGAATTGTCATTGGTCAGGCTGTCAGAAAACATCCTTTTTTTTTTGAAGTGCTGTTATACTACTTGTGTGCACCAACACACCTCAGAGTGAAAATTTAAAATTAGCTTTTAATATTTGATTAAGTAATACAAAATGTAAAAATTGGATGCAGTACTGTTCCATGTGAAATTGAACTTAGGGATACAAAACACAAAATTATACTATATTTCCATTACGTAATTATAAATTATTTAATATCTAGGATTGGCACTACAATACCTGAAAATAAACAATGCATTTCATACAATTAAATTTCTCTAATTTTTGAGAAGCTTGTTTTGTACTTTTTTCAAGTGCCGAGAAAATAAAGCTAAGTATAAAGCTTTCATAACCTCCCAAAATTTGCAATATCTACACCTACAAAGAAAAAACAACTAAAATCTCTACAACATATTACAGGATGTGGTAAACTGATTAGCACTTCAAAGTTGAAGACTAAACTTCTGAAAATATGAAAGGGACTCTTGAGATTTGAATATAAGAATTTATAGCTGGGAAAAAAATCATCTCAAAAATTTGACAGTATTTTTTTTCCACATTGTAGTTCATTAACCTTCTTAGCTCTGGAAACTTCATTTTCAAAGTACATACTAAATTAACAATTCAAGAATAGCACAACAGACACCAGGTTAAAAGAGAGAAATGGGCATGGAGGGTGAGGGTGTGGTTAAAATAGGTATTTCTGAAAAGCCGATGTTGGATTTCAGATTTTCAGGATGTCCCTCAGCACTTCAGAGTTACATACTCATTTCTGAATTCATCCAACCTGTATGCAAAATTAATTCCATGAAAAGAAAGAGGAAATAACCATAATATAGTTGAGGGATAAAATGAAATTGGCCAAGCAAACAGACAAGTTGCTCTCTTTTGTTTAAATAGTGTCCCTTTGTTCTACCCTCTAGAAAATAGTATTAGTATTCTTGTCCCCCCACCCCCACCCCATGCACCCCTGGGTTCCAACCAGCTACTGCTGTTAATCCAGATACACAAGACAAAATATTACACTGAACTTGTAAAGCTCATGTGAGAAATCCCACCTATCAATATATAGTATATATCATTTCGATTTGTTGCCCAATCTTGAGGTATAAATTCAAATGGCAAGTGAGAAAGAATGGTAAAATTGGACTATATTTAGCATAATAATTTACCAACTCTGATGATATGAATTCAAAATATTAGAAATCTTTCTCCTCCTCCTTCTCACAAAAATCTAACACGTTTCATTGGGTAGTTTTCAGGCAACAGTGACATGCCAGTATCTTGCAGATTTTGTACACACAGCTTTGTCTGAATCCAGCACCCTTACTTTATACCAACGGGTATTTAAACAAAAAAAAACTGCTCAAAGAACTCAGTGGATCAAGCAGAACAGGGAAAAGGAAGGTCAACCTTACGTGTCAAGACCTGGCATCAGGATTGAAAGTGTAGAGGGAAGATAGCTAGTTTATAGAAATGAGAGGAATAGGTGAGACAGATGCTGGAAGATAATAGATGAAAACAAAAGGCAGGTGGAGCAGAGAAAGTCTGTGAAGTGATGGATGGAATAGATAAAGTTGATGATGGGCAGATGGAACCAGGTTGGAAAGGGGATAGTAAAGGTGAACCAAGTGAGAAGAAATCCAGGTGGATAAGTACCTGAGTAATGGGCAGATGGTACTTGAATAGTGTGATGAGTCAATTCATCTGAACTATTTCTGACACTTCTTTTCCTTTTCTAGATCTCTGCCTTCAGTGTAGGTGATAAATCATCCATTGGTATTTACTACAATCCCATAGACTCACACATTACCTCAACAAAACCTCCATCTCCTATGAGTGTGCTATTCCTTCTGTCTCAGCTGCATCTGCTCCCACTCCAGAATTCTGAAATGTCCCCCTCCAAAAAAAGCCTCCCCTCTGTTATAGTTGGAGTCCTCACATGCATTTCCTCCATTTTTCTGCACATCTGCTCTCAATACCCACTCCCCCACCCACAAGAGAGATAGAGTTCTCCTGGGCTTTGCCTTTTACCCCAGAAGCCTCATTCTCCAGCACATCATCCTTATTCAGTTCCGCAAGATCCAGCCACATCTTGCCCTCCCCAATTCTGCTTTCTGCAGGGACCGTTCTCCCCATGACCCACTGATCAGCTCAACCCTTCCTACCCACCTTCTTGTCCACTAACGCTTTCCCCTGCAGCTGTAGGATGTTGATACCATTTCTACACCCCTTAATCTGCCCCTTCGGGGGAGGCAAAGATTCATGTGCACCTCCTTCTACCTGGTCTATTGCATTCAGTACTCACAATGTGTCCTCCTTTACATTGGCAAGACTAAGGAAAAGTGAATGCTTTGCTGAACAAATGTGCACCACCACCATTTTGAACTTCTGAGTTACACATCATTTCAACTCCCTTTCCCATTTCTAAAATGCTCTGTCTGTCTTTGGCATTCTCCTCTCCTATGGTTAGGCTAAACATACTCTAGAAGTATCACTGCCACCTATTAATACACACATTTCATTCAACATGCACAAGCTTTATGCTTTCTTTCAGCAACTTTCTTACTTCAGTCAGTTTAAATACAGCTACTTTTTATTTTTAAAAAAGTCCAACTAACATTGGACAACATTCATATGTAGTGTTTGCAGAAAATTTAACATTTTACAGTAGTAACAGTGTGAAGAAAATACCATGAAGGGCATTTGAGAATTCTTGAATTAAGGGATGTTAAATAACAAAACTGCAATAGGCTATCACATGATGTCCTTCTTCCCCCCCCCCCACCCCCAAACACACACACACAAGGGATTCTGAACATGCTGGAAATCAAGAACAATGCACATAAAATGTTGGAGGAACTCAGTAGCTCAGACAGCATCTATGGAAATGTCAACCGTTTACTTATTTCCATAGATGCTGCCTGACTGCCGAGTACCTCCAGTATTTTGTGTGCGTTGTCCTTTCTTTCTTCTATTTGCACAATCTATCCGACCCAACCCTAATAAACAATAGGCCATTTAACTATAGTTATGAGATTGTTTTCCATGATGGCATTTCCCAATGTTTCCTTTAGAAAGAAGACACTTAGTGAAAAAGGAAATAAAAATGCGTTCTGCTTCACTCCTTATTAGCCAATCGGGATTTAAGGTGTTGCTAAAAATAGTGCAAGTATCAATCACTAACACCAGAAAATTTACCCTTGAACACAAGTACCCTCCTGCCACATAACTTCACTATTAGAGAAATTCCCTTTTGTTCCACTGTCACCCTTCCCTACTTACACTACCATCTAAACTAACATATTCTTGTCTTTCTTGGGTCTGATTTAGGGTCCTTCATCTGAAACGTTACCACTTACTCTTTCCACAGTTGCAGTGTGACCTGCTTAGTGGGTTTCTCCCTCAGCATTCTGTCTTATCTTGGCTCAGATTTGATTTTAAAATCCTACTCATAGAAGTCTGGCTTACTAAGCAGGACCTACAATCTTCTTATAAACAACATATTACACAGACCAAGAAGCTTACTATGCTGTTAACGGCTACCATTAACCCATTTCAACTCACTTCATCACAGAAATGGCTTTTGTTCTATACATTCCTACCCATCTCATCTCTCCTTTTCCAGTTCTGTTCGGACTGCAGACCCAAAGTGTTGGCCTTTTATCTTATCAGGTGTTGCCTGACCTGCTGAACTTTGAAAGCATTTGTTGCTTATAGTTCACAGTTCCACTATCAGCAGCCTTTTATTTTCAAATACTACTTCTTTTAATATCCATGTGGTAACAAAATTAAGACACGTGATTTCCTGTCAAATTTACAGAGAGCTTAGCAGGATATGTTGTTTTTAAAGTTGTACAACTTAATTTACCAAATTTACAGTAACATACAGCAGGATATTTCTTTCTTCTTACATGTATTTTGAAACAATTAGCAAATATGATTCAACAATTACTAATTGACTATGAAGTATAATATTTTCTAGATAACCTTGCTATAGCACAAAGATGCAAAATCCACAAAGGTTTCCCAAATAACCAAGCAAATTAAGATGATAAAAGATAACTCACTAAAAAAAATGTTAAACAGCAGCAATTGGTATCTTACTATAATATATAATAATAGATAATTTGACTTTCATTTCTTGGATGTGAACAATGTAGTGGAATTTTTTTTAAACCGGTTTTATTTGTATTAAAAAAACTGTTAGAATTTAATATGCACTTTACAAAACTGGAAATAAAAAGGTCATTCAATTATTATTAAGGGATTAGACATGCTGCAGGCAGGAAGCATGTTCCCGCTGATGGGTGAGTCCAGAACCAGAGGCCACAGCTTAAGAATTAGGGGTAGGCCATTTAGAATGGAGATGAGGAAAAACTTTTTCACCCAGAGAGTGGTGGATATGTGGAATGCTCTGCCCCAGAAGGCTGTGGAGACAAGTCTCTGGATGCTTTCAAAAAAGAGATGGCTAGAGCTCTTAAAGATAGTGGAATCAAAGGTTATGGGGATAAGGCAGGAACTGGATACTGATAGTGGATGATCAGCCATGATCACAGTGAATGGCGGTGCTGGCTCGAAGGGCCGAATGGCCTATTCCTGCACCTATTGTCTATTGTCAATTAATTACTTTGCTTATTAAAGGGCAAGATGAACATCAGGGGAAAAATTCCTTTTAACGTAATTCCACATTAATGAAGCCTCGCTTCCTACTTGCAAAATAGCTGTCTTAAACTGCAATGAAAAGTCAGAACATACTGTCAGTCAAAGTTTTTTTGCTTCAGTATCACATCCTTAGTATTTGCAAATTCTCATTCCACATCCCTGGACAATGCTTTCACTTCCCAGAAGATCTGAATAAATTTGTAATATATTCAGGTGTCAAGGAGTAAACCCATTTTATTTTGTTTTGGCTTTATGTCATTATGTGATCTTCCGTAATATGGAAAAAAATGAAAGAATAGCTCTGTATTAATGGTCATATTGTTTAAATACAACATAACTGTGTTAAACAGGAAGTGACTATAAACAATAGCCAAGAAATATTGAAATGATGTTAGTAATTTTATGCTCAGCTATCTGCTTGAGTACAAAGAACACGATATATGCAGTACTTATGCCTGTGGCCATAAACAATAAGACTTATAAAATTATTATGAAGCAATTTCTTTTTCTTCATTTTATGGAACTACTTTTGGCTCTCAAATAGCAAAGCAAATTATTCAACTTGGACCAGATAGGCCAAATTGTAATTTCTATAATGATAAAAACTAACACATTTAAGTACCATCTACTGTACTTTGCTTCTGTACAAAGTTAAGTATATGCTCAGCCTTAAAGGAACAAACAATTCATTTTGTTTTCTAATTAATTCAGTGAAACTTTTTTCTTTTGAATTGAATGGCTTACCTTCTTCACTCTGGAGACCAAGCTCAAAGCAAAGCAACAAAGTTTTCAAGTCTTCAACCAAAATAAATTAGGGAATGATTTTTTGTTACCTCAGCTGCTTTTAATCCCGTGGGATCATGAAAAATGCTGAAACCATGATATATTTGAAGACAAAATCATCTAGTTATGTCACACTAATTGAGAGAACCAATTAATTTGCACTTGGAATTACTCTAAGAAGGAGAAGCCACAAGATGAGCGAAGTGAAGGCAGGTATTTTTACAGGAATTATCCCATAGTTGAACTAGTATTAGTTTTAAATCAATTATCACAAAACTACCATATTGCTTTCCACATTATATGCTGAAATTTACATTAACAAATAAAAAGTTAAGATTCCCATCCCAATGTAATCCTTCTCTTTTGGCTCTTCCCACTTTCTTCAGACTAAAGGTGTAGCTATGGGAACTTGCATGGGCCCCAGCTATGCCTGCCTCTTTGTTGGTTATGTGAAACAGTCTGTGCTCCAAACCTATTCTGGTACCACTCCCCAACTTTTCCTTTGCTGCATTGACGACTACATTGGTGCTGCTTCCTGCACCCATGCTAAGCTCGTCAATTTCATCGACTTTACTTCAAACTTCCACCCAGCCCTCAAATTCACTTGGTCTATCTTGGACACTTCTCTCCCCTTTCTCGATCTCTATCTCTGGAGACAGACTGTCCACTGACATCTTCTACAAGTCTACTGACTCTCATAACTACTTCGACTATACCTCTTCCCACCCCGCCACATGCAAAAATGCCATTCCCTATTCACAGTTCCTCCGTCTCTGCCGCATCTGCTCCCAGGAAGAGTCTTTCCATTCTAGGACATCTCAAATGTCCTCTTTCTTTAAGGATCATAGTTTCTCTTCTGCCATCATCAATGATGCCCTCACCCGCATCTCCTCCATTTCCCGCACTTCGGCCCTCACCCCATCCTCCCACCACCACAACAGGGACAGATTTCCCCTTGTCCTCACCTACCACCCCACCAGTCTCCAGATCCAGCACATTATCCTCCACAACTTCCACCACCTTCAACAGGACCCCACCACTAAGCACATCTTTCCCTCTCCACCCCTCTCCGCTTTCCGCAGGGATCGGTCCCTCCACGACTCCCTGATCCACACGTCCATCCCCACAGATCTCCAACCCAGCACATATCCCTGTAAGCGCAAGTGCTACACCTGTCTCTACACCTCCTCTCTTGCCACCATTCAGGGCCCCAAACAGTCCTTCCAGGTGAGGCAACACTTCACTTGTGAGTCTTTTGGGGTCATCTATTGCATCCGGTGCGGCCTCCTCTCCATCGGTGAAACCTGACACAGATTGGGGGACCGCTTCGTCGAGCACCTCCACTCTGCCCGCCACAACAGACAGGATCTCCCAGTTGCCACCCACTTCAACTCTGCTTCCCATTCCCATTTGGATATGTCCATACATGGCCTCCTCTACCGCCATGATGAGGCTAAACTCAAGTTGGAGGAGCAACATCTCATATGTCATCCAGGTAGTCTCCAGCCCCTTGGTATGAACATAGAATTCTCCAACTTCCGGTAATTCCCTCCCCCTCCCTTCCCCTATCCCTATTTCACTCTGCCTCCTCCCCCAGCTGCCTATCACCTCCCCCATGGTTCTGCCTCCTTCTACTACCCATTGTGTTTTCCCCTATTCCTTTTTCACCTTTCCTGCCTATCACCTCCCTGCTTCCCCTCCCTCACCCCTTTATCTTTCCCCTTACTGGTTTTTCACCTGGAACCTACCAGCCTTCTCCTTCCCACCCTCCCCCCACCTTCTTTATACGGCCTCTGCCACTTCCCACTTCAGTCCTGACAAAGGGTTCCGGCCCGAAAGGTTGACTGATGGTTTCCACGGATGATGCCCAACCTGCTGAGTTCCTCCAGCGTGTTGTGAGTGTTGCTTTGATCCTAGCATCTGCAGTGTGTATTTTGTGCTTACCAATGTAATCCATGTACTTTTTAAGCATTCAAATAATGTCAACCCTGTTTTAATAGTTTTACCACAATACCAAAATCCTTGCTCTTCAAATTGTTTACTTAACTGCATTCTTATAACACTACGTCATTCGAGCTATGCATTAATATTTAAATCAACTTCAAAAATCTTTGAAAACTTACCTCTGCGACTTTGGGTGGAACTCCATCTCCAAGTACTTCCCTGACAAAGGCTTGTTGGTTCATATAATACGAAAGGCCACTCGTTCTCTTGAAAGCATCTTTCAATCTTTTTAATTCTACATCCGTAACTGTTTTGAAAAAGAAATATCAGTTAATATACATACAGTATAAAGCTGTATAACTAAGAGTTAACATTTTTCACATTTATATTTAATTACAGAGAGGAGCAAAATATTCTGCATTCTTTGTGCAGGAGGTAGTGCGACTTGGCAACAAATTTCAGTGCTATCTTCACTAAAAGTTTCCAACTATTACGAGAATGAAATCATGGTTTAAAGTCAAAATATTGCCTACAAGGCCTAAAGTGAATAAAAAGCAAACGTTTATAATCATCATTATATGCCGTGTCATATGATGTGGGCAACCATAGTCTTCCATCTGTCTTTAATCTGATCATTGCCAGTGGGGAAGATCCCCTTCACACTGTTGTTCTTACTCTGTTCTCTATCCATGGCCATGATTGTTCTTGGCAAATTTTTCTACAGAAGTGGTTTGCCATTGCCTTCTTCTAGACAGTGTCTTTACAAGATGGGTGCCCCCAGCGATTATCACTATTCTTCAGAGATTGTCAGTCAGTGGTTGCATAACCAGGACTTATGATATGCACCAGCTACTCATACGACCATTCACCACCTGCTCCCATGGATTCACTTGACCCTGATCAAGGGCCAAAGCACGTGTTACACCTTGCCCAAGAGTGACCTGCAGGCTAATGGAGAGAAGGAGCACCTTACACCTCCTTTGATAGAGACATATCTCCATCCCATCACCCGACATGGCAAGGACAGTGTAGAAATGAACCTTTACCAGACTCTTTCACCTGGATTCATCACTAATTTTGTCACTCAGTCTCTCCTAACTTCCACCATATCACTATTTATGATATGCCTTTTAAGCAACTTATTTTGGACAGCTTCAACTCCTGAAACTTTGATTAGAAATGACTACTTATGATGGGCAGATTAACTGCACCAGAAATACATTGAGAAGAGAATTGATGTCAGACAATTCAAGATGAATTTAGCACAAACTAAACATTTGTTGCAATGCAAATTCACTAAATTCTAAACTTCGAATGATTCAATAATACAAGAACACCAAAGCTGGAAACTAAAAATAGACTAACTTTGGATCAGCAAAGTATAATATCTAAAACCATCAAATTAGCAGACATTGCAAAAAAGCCTACCTACAAATGCAAGTATTTTCATATATTTCTTCTGTACATGCAAGTGCAATGTAATGCCGGGAGTAATCACCAGATTGATTCCTGGGATGGCAGGACTTTCATATGATGAAAGACTGGATGAACTAGGCTTATACTCGTTGGAATTTAGAAGATTGAGGGGGGGATCTGATTGAAACGTATAAAATCCTAAAGGGATTGGACAGGCTAGATGCAAGAAGATTGTTCCTGATGTTGGGGAAGTCCAGAACGAGGGGTCACAGTTTGAGGATAAAGGGGAAGCCTTTTAGGACTGAGATTAGGAAAAACTTCTTCACACAGAGAGTGGTGAATCTGTGGAATTCTCTGCCACAGGAAACAGTTGAGGCCGGTTCATTGGCTATATTTAAGAGGGAGTTAGATATGGCCCTTGTGGCTAAAGGGATCAGGGGGTATGGAGGGAAGGCTGGTACAGAGTTCTGAGTTGGATGATCAGCCATGATCATACTGAATGGCGGTGCAGGCTCGAAGGGCCAAATGGCTTACTCCTGCACCTATTTTCTATGTTTCTAATCTACTTTCAGCACTTTTCCAGACCCTCTTCCATCTCACTGTAATATCACTGTTTGGTATGGAGCACCAATGTGCAAGATCAAAAAAGCTGCAAAGAGTTATAAACTCAAGCAGCTCCATCAGGGCCTGCCCACCAATGTTGACACCTTCAAAAGGCAGTGGCTCGAGAAGGCAGCTTCCATCATGAAGGGCACTCACCATCCAGGACAAGCCCTCTTCTCAATACTACTGTCAATGAGGTGGTGCAGGAGCTTGAAAACTCATACTCAGTCTTTTAATTTCAGCTTCTTCCCCTCTGCCAACAGATTTCTGAATGATCCATGAACACTCCCTCACTATGTTGCTCTACTTATTAATTATATATTATAATAATTTATGTATTTTGGGCCAGCTGGTGGCACAACGACATCAGCGCCGGACCTGGGAGTGGAGGTTCCCAGGTTCAAAACTAGTCGGGTCCACCCCCGAGCACACTTTCCATCCGTGCCAGGTTGAGTGTCGAGACCGCAACTCGACCTTGTAAAACAAAGGGAAAATACTGCGAAAATATCTGTGTGAGGAGTGGCACACCACACAGTCTCTCTCTCTTGCTCTGCACCTTGGAAAAAGCCACGAAAAATCCATCATCACGGATGCACGCATGGACACGCAGATGCATGGACACGCAGATGCACAGACACACACACACACACACACACACGCAGGCACACGCCAAAAAATAATAATTTATGTATTTCATTGTACTGCTACCGCAGAACAAAATTTAATGATGCCAGTGACAATATGTATGATTTTGATTCTGAATTCACAAATATTCATGCCCTTTCTCCTGGTAATTTTTCATTTAACTGAAGGAAATGCAAGAGATGCTGCTTTGCATCCTCCATTCCCACCAACCATGTTCCTGAAAGCTCTTTCCAGATTAATTATATTCTTTTAACTCGGTGCTCTGCTCACAATGTGGTAATCTCTGTGAGGGAAACTAAACACAATTCAGGTAACTGCTTTGTGGAATGTCGCCACTTAGGCAACAAACTGCCAGTTGCCTATCAATTTCATTCTCCATTCTTCTCCCTTCTCTGACCACTCTACCTTCATTCAGCTCCCTACACCTTTTTAAGTGAAGCTCCAGGCACAGGGTCTCATCTGACTTTATACATTACAGCTGTCTGAGCTTAGTACTGAATTAAATAGTTTTTACACTTCATTTTTCCAGCATTCAATTCCATTTCCTGATCATTTCAGATGTTAACTGCCTTCTATTTGAACTACTTGCTGGCATGTTTACTAACTTCTACCAGACTCTTTCACCAGGATTCATCACTAATTTTGTCATTTAGTCTCTCCTAATTTCCACCACATCACTATCCTGCCCGTTTGCTTTGCAGCTTCCCTTTTTAAAGCAACTTAAATTTTCTAATGCTTCATCAGAAATGCGAGTAATTAATTGTTCCAATTTCTATGATTTTTACGATGCCAGTAAGTTTCCCTTACAAATTTTCAGGAGTTCAAAATACACAGCTTCCCATCAGACCAGTTCAACAATAGCAATGCTCATTCAGTCAGCCAATTATGGAGGTAATGATTTAAATATGAGAGGGGAGAATTTAATAGGAACCTGAGCAGTAATGCTTTTCACCCAGAGGGTGGTCATTAATGGAATAAGCTGCCTGAGAAAGTGGTTGAGGCAGGTACAATACATTAACAATATTTTTATTAGGCATTTGGAAAGGTCATGAACAGGAAAGGTTTACAGGGATATGGGCAAATACAACTAGCTTAGATGGGAAGTTTGGTTAGTATGGAGAAGTTAACAGAAGGACCCATTTCCATGCTGTATGGCAATGAAATTTTTATACAAAACTGTGGGAAAACTGCTAGAATAGATGCTCTCCTTTTTGTTTGAAGGGAATATTTTGACTAAACTGAATCTATATGATGCAAATTGCATTTGCTTAAAATGATCAGGTCCAAAACGGTCTCCAAATTTTGGCTGTGCACATAATGCATAATAAAACTCTTAAAAAGATGACATCAATTCAAATTACACATAAATCTTCCTGCAATAGTTAAAACCTATCACACAATCTATTCATCTTCATTCTCCATTGCAGCTTCAGGTTTCAAGTCTGAGATTTGGTTCCACTTAAACCCTTAAACCAGTAAGTACATGTGGCATCATTAGGAACAGCATGTATTTATCAGCAAAATCAGTGTCATTTGAGCAATTGCAAAATTTCCATCAAAAAGGCTTATTTCAATTGTTTGATATGTCTTCAGTTGTCAAAGCCTCCAGGGCCTCAGAAGCTTAAGATACTTATGAATGGTGGAGCAGTTTAGTTCTGGATGATCAAGAGGCTACAACTTGGACAATACTCATTTTTCTTTCTTTCTTTTTAAATCTTTTTATTGAATAAGTATACAAAACGGTAAGCCATATAGGCACCAATACGCTGTTAGAATATAATAAAATTACAGTAGATATTAATACAAAAAAAATTGATACAAACAATGTAATTTAAACATAACATACTAAGGTAACATAATAGTATACTAATTTTTATATATATATATCAATAGAGAAAAGGAAACCCCCCCCCCCAAAAAAACCCACCGTGCAACTAACTAAAAGCAAAGCAAAGCAATGGGCTAACTTGGCACCAAGCAGAGTTAAAAAACTTAAAATCACATCCTCAATCCCGACCTCCATTAAAAACAGTAAAAAAAAAACAAGAAGGGTATATAAATATGGAGCAAAAAAAGGAGAAAAAAATTACATTAAATGAAAATATTGAATAAAAGATCTCCAGGTCTGTTCAAATTTAAGTGAGGAATCATAAAGATTGCTTCTAATTTTCTCCAAATTCAAGCATAATATCGTCTGAGAAAACCAAAAAAAGGTAGTTGGAGCATTAAGCTCTTTCCAATGTTGTAAGATACATCTTTTCGCCATTAAAGTAAGAAATGCAATCATTCTACGGGCTGAAGGAGAAAGATTACTGGAAATTTTAGGTAGTCCAAAGATAGCAGTAATAGGGTGAGGAGAGATATCTATATTCAATACCTTGGAGATAATATTAAAAATGTCTCTCCAAAAAGTTTCCAGAGTAGGACAAGACCAAAACATATGAGTTAAAGAGGCTATCTGCCCCAGACATCTATCACAAAAAGGATTAATATGAGAATAAAAGCGAGCTAATTTATCTTTGGACATATGTGCTCTATGAACAACTTTAAATTGAATTAGGGAATGTTTAGCACAGATAGAGGAAGTATTGACTAATTGTAAAATCTGCCCCCAGTCATCCACAGAAATGATAGACCCCAATTCCTGTTCCCAATCTACCCTAATCTTATCAAATGGAGCTCTCCTAAGTTTCATAATAATATTATAAATCATAGCCGATGCACCTTTCTGACATGGATTAAGGTTAATTATAGTATCTAAAATGTATGTAGGAGGAAGCATTGGAAAAGAAGAAAGTATAGTACTTAGGAAATTTCTAACTTGTAGATATCTAAAAAAAATGTATTCTTGATAAATTATATTTATTAGATAATTGTTCAAAAGACATAAGGGAACCATCTAAAAATAAATCCAAAAACCGTGAAATACCCTTAGTCTTCCAAATTTGAAAAGCACGATCCGTAAAAGAGGGAGGAAAAAATATGTTACCTAAAATAGGCATCGCTAGCCCAAATTGGTTAAGATCAAAAAATTTTCTGAATTGAAACCAAATACGTAAGGTATATTTAACTATCGGGTTAGATACCTGTTTGAGGCGTTTCAATTCAAAAGGAAGAGAGGAACCTAAAATACAGCCAAGTGTATAGCCCTGAACAGATTGTAATTCCAATGCTACCCATTTAGGAATGGATAGTATATCCTGGTCAAGTAACCAAAATTTCATATGTCGAATATTAATTGCCCAATAATAGAATCTAAAGTTAGGTAATGCTAAACCTCCATCTCTCTTAGCTTTCTGTAAATGTATTTTACTCAGTCTCGGGTTTTTATTTTGCCAAATAAATGAAGAAATTTTTGAGTCAACTTTATCAAAAAAAGATTTTGGAACAAAGATTGGTAATGCCTGAAATATATATAGAAGTTTTGGCAAAAAAAACATCTTAACTGCATTAATACGACCAATCAAAGTTAAATATAAAGGAAACCATTTAGATGAAAGTTGAATGTCAATTAAGGGTAAAAAGTTAATCTTAAATAAATCTTGTATTTACAAGTAATTTTAATCCCAAGATATGAAAAATAATTATTAATCGATTTAAATGGAAAGTTATGATATAAGGGAAGTTGTTTATTAATCGGGAAAAGTTCACTCTTACTAAGATTTAATTTATAACCTGAAAAGAGACTAAATTGTGCTAATAACTCTAAAACAGCAGGGATGGATTTTTGAGGATTAGAAATATATATAGAAGTAAGTCATCAGCATAGAGTGATATTTTATGGGACTTTAAGCCCCGAGTTATCCCAGTAATATTTGGAGATTCTCGAATGGCAATTGCAAGAGGTTCTAATGCAATATCAAATAATAAAGGACTAAGAGGACAACCTTGTCGAGTACCTCGAAAAAGAGGGAAAAAAGGTGAGCTCAGAGAGTTAGTACGGACCGAGGCCACAGGAGAATGATATAACAGTTTGATCCAGGATATACTCAGGAACATTTTGTGAGGGGGTATAAACAATATTTAACAGAGTGCGAATGTTATAAAAAGAGTAACGACCTTTAATAAAACCCGTTTGGTCTTTCGAAATAATAAAAGGAAGTACTTTTTCTAATCTGTTTGCTAATAACTTAGAAAAAACTTTAGAATCAACATTTAATAAAGATATTGGTCTATAAGATGCACATTGAGCAGGATCTTTATCCTTCTTTAATATTAGAGAGATTGACGCTCTATTGAAAGATTCGGGAAGTTTACCAAGTTTTAATGAAGCCTCGAAAACCCTACAGAACCAAGGGATTAATGAAGGTGCAAAACATTTATAAAATTCTACGGTAAACCCATCAGGGCCAGGAGCTTTCCCCAAATTCATAGAGGAAATAACATTCTTAATCTCATCAGTGGTAATGGGAGTATCTAACATAGAAGACATATCCTGTGAAATCTCAGGGAAGTCTAGGTTATCTAAAAAATCAATCATATATTTAGAGTCTCGAGGAGACTCTGATTGATATAAGGAAGAATAAAAATCACAGAAGGTTTGATTAATCCCCGCATGATCAAGTATCAGTCGGTCATTTTGATTATAAATCTGATTAATTTGAGATTTAGCATAATTAGACTTCAATTGGTTAGCCAATAGTTTGCCAATTTTGTCACTGTGTACATAAAATTCACTTCTTGTTTTCTTTAATTGGTTTACAATCGAGGACGAAAGTAATAAACTGTGTTCCATTTGAAGTTCAGTTCTTTGTTTATCTAACTCCTCAGAGGGAGCTGTAACATATTTCTTATCAATTTCCTTAATCTTGTCCACAATTACCAACTCCTCCTGCTTCAGCTTCTTCCTCAAAGCAGCAGAATACGAGATAATCTGACCACGAATATAAGCTTTAAAAGTATCCCAAAGAATATTCACAGAAATATCCTCTGTATAGTTGATTGTAAAAAAAAAGATCAATCTGTTCATTCATAAAGTTAACAAAGTCCGAGTCCTGAAGCAACAGCGAATTAAAACACCATTGTCTATTATTTTGTGTATTGGCCTGAATTTTAATAGAAAGCTTAAGTGGAGCATGATCCGAAATGGTTATAGAGTCATAATCACATTTTTCACTGAAGAAATAAGACGAGAGTCAATAAAGAAATAATCAATTCTTGAATAGGAATGGTGAACATGTGAAAATTTTTCAAAACAGGTTTAGAGCCTTATGAGAACACTGAGATGATATATGAATGAATTTGAAGACAAAAATAAGAACATTAAAAATTAAAGTTTTAGCACGAATCATTCTCGGTCAGCAAATACTTGTTGATGAACGGTCCTGGACCTGAAATGTTAGCTGTTTCTCTTTCCACAGATGCTGCCTGACTTGCTAAGAGATTCCAGCATTTTGTTTTCTTTTGATACTTCAGGGTTTTTTAGATGTTACTCCTAACTGTATCTCAAATCACAAGAATTTCTTTTTTAATGTGTTAACAAACATCAGCTTAATAAATTTTTCAGTGTACCCCAAAAAAATTTAAAATAAGTGCAGGAAACAGGGTGTTTAAAGAAATATTGGATTAGGGCCTTGAGGCATTTGAAAGAAGTGTTGGAATCTGCCATCAGTGAACTTATGAAGAATACATTAAAAAATATCACATGCTTCGCTAGATGCAGATTCAACCAATGAGATGATCAAAATTTCACTGTATATCATAATCTTTCACAATTTCATATCCCATTAAATGTGACACAGCAAGCAAGACAATAGATGTTTAAAAGTCGAGACTGCTTACAATGAAATACAGTAGATATACAGTAAGGAGGATTGAGTAGTTTTGAGTGTTATTACGTAACATGCATGAAGTTCACGATGATCAGTTGTTAGCAGCCAAAATGGGTTCAGAGCAGATATAAATTGTGGAATAGAATGCATTTCAATACTTTATGCACAACAGTTTCAGTTACTTTCATTATAAATATGAAATTGAAAATGAGTTACAAATAATCCACCTCTCAGTTATTGTACAAGATTGGCTTTGAATGTCAAAAAATTACAATAGATTTTACACAAATTTATACCATTATTTAATAATTCAAAGGCATAACTCCACATACAATTCTTCACTGACAGATATACAGCAACTTTGAAGCATCTTCCTTAAATGAAAACTGTTTTGCACTGCACAGCTGAAATTCCACTTTACAATCATCTGATCAAGATTCAAACCATCAGGATGCTTCATAATACTTGAACACCAATCCACAATATCAAACTGACTGCTTAACTGTGTTACAACTTAGAAATCAGATTACCAATATCATGGCAAAAATATGATATAGAATTACAAATATGATCTAGAATTTAAAATAACAAAACTGAACAAAAATGTCAACTGCCACAGGGTCATATCTATCAGTTGCTAAACCAGTTAAAAATGTAATTTTAAAATATCCACTTCATTATTAAAATCTTCAGATTTAGATCATGCAAGGAAAACAAATCAATCACACTTTAAGCCTTGAGTATCACCACAGTAAATTTGCCCGTTTAAAATTAATGGTTTGTAGATATAATCCACTAAAAGTTTTCCATAAATTCTCTGGTTCTACTTGATCATCACACCCTTCCAGTGAAAATTAATCTCAACTGTCATCATACTGTCAAGCCCAGAATTTCCTGCCAGCAATGAGTCACTAGCTCTTAATCTGACCCAGAGCCTGGTTGAAGGTTGTGTCAAAATAACTTGAATACTACAGAAACAATCAAAAACAATTTTAAAATATTTATTAATCAGTAATAAACAAATAAAACATATGGAAAAATATGGAATTGAACATAATTGATGTAAAAATTAGTAAGTATCCTAACACATGTCAAGTACTAATAGTACAGGGCACATGGGCACAATGGCTGTGGAACTGACATGACAAGTCATATTCTGCTTGCAGGTCAGTGACCAGTGGTGTGCCTCAGGGATCTGTTCTGGGACCTCTACTCTTCATGATTTTTATAAATGACCTGGATGAAGAAGTGGAGGGATGGGTTAGTAAATTTGCTGATGACACAAAGGTTGGGGGTGTTGTGGATAGTGTGGAGGACTGTCAGAGGTTACAGTGGGATATTGATAGGATGCAAAACTGGACTGAGAAGTGGCAGATGGAGTTCAACCCAGATAAATGTGAAGTGGTTCATTTTGGGAGGTCAAATATGATGGCAGAATATAGTATTAATGGTAAGACTCTTGGCAGTGTGGAGGATCAGAGGGATCTTGGAGTCCGAGTCCATAGCACACTCAAAGCTGCTGCGCAGGTTGACTCTGTGGTTAAGGCGGCATACGGTGCATTGGCCTTCATCAACCATGGGATTGTATTTAGGAGCCAAGAGGTAATGTTGCAGCTATATAGGACCCTGGTCAGACCCCACTTGGAGTATTGTGCTCAGTTCTGGTTGCCTCACTACAGGAAGAATGTGGAAACTACAGGAAGGGTACAGAGGCGATTCACAAGGATGTTGCCTGGACTGGGGAGCATGCCTTATGAGAACAGGTTGAGTGAACTTGGCCTTTTCTCCTTGGAGCAACGGAGGATGAGAGGTGACCTGATAAAAGGTATATAAGATGATGAGTGGCACTAATCGTGTGGATTTTTCCCCAGGGCTGAAATGGCTAGTACAAGAGGGCACAGGTTTAAGGTGCTTGGAAGTAGGTACAGAGGAGATGTCAGGGGTAGGTTTTTTTAAAAATGCAGAGAGTGGTGAGTGCATGGAATGGGCTGCTGGTGATGGTGGAGGAGGTGGATACACAGGGTCTTTTAAAATCCTCAAGGATAGGTACATGGAGCTTAGAAAAATAGACAGCTATGGGTAACCGTAGGTAATTTCTAAGGCAAGGACACGTTCGGCACAGCTTTGCAGGCCGAAGGGCCTGTATTGTGCTATAGGTTTTCTATGTTTCTATATCTGCACTACAAAGCTGCACACCAAGATAAGTCCAGCATCACAGTGGAGTCAAGAGAGTGGGCGTTTGCGTTCATATGAGAACCTGAACTTGGTTGGACTTGTACAGAAATTCCAGCATTTCCCTACAAAATTCATCTCATTATTTCATCGATCCACTTCCGAATTTATTCCAACTGCAGAACTTGAACTTTTGGACTGGAAAGAATAAACTGCAAAACTAAAATTTAATGTGTTACTCTGCAGACATACATCACACAACATCCTCTCTCATTTATTTTGCATTATCTACAAATATTTTGAATAATGTGTTTTGAAGGAAAATATACAGTGGTATGCAAAAGTTTGGGCACCCCTGGTCAAAATTTCAGTTACTGTGAATAGCTAAGCGAGTAAAAGATGAACTGATTTCCAAAAGGCATAAAGTTAAAGATGACACATTTCTTTAATATTTTAAGCAAGATTACTTTTTTTATTTCCATCTTTTGCAGTTTCAAAATAACAAAAAAGGAAAAGGGCCCGAAGCAAAAGCTTGAGCACCCTGCGTGGTGGTACTTAGTAAGACCCCCTTTGGCAAGTATCACAGCTTGTAAACGTTTTTTGTGGCCAGCTAAGGAGTCTTTCAATTCTTGTTTGGGGGATTTTCGCCCATTCTTCCTTGCAAGAGGCTTCTAGTTCTGTGAGATTCTTGGGCTGTCTTGCATGCACTGCTCCTTTGAGGTCTATCCACAGATTTTCGATGATGTTTAGGTCGGGGGACTGTGAGGGAGGGCCATGGCAAAACCTTCAGCTTGCGCCTCTTGAGGTAGTCCATCGTGGATTTTGAGGTGTGCTTAGGATCATTATCCTGTTGTAGAAGACATCCTCTTTTCATTTTTGGCTTTTTTACAGATGGTGTGATGTTTGCTTCCAGAATTTGCTGGTATTTAATTGAAATCATTCTTCCCTCTACCAGTAAATGTACCCCGTGCCACTGGCTGCAACACAAGCCCAAAGCATGATCGATCTACCCCTGCGCTTAACAGTTGGAGAGGTGTTCTTTTCATGAAATTCTGCACCCTTTTTTCTCCAAACATACCTTTGCTCATTGCAGCCAAAAAGTTCTATTTTAACTTCATCAGTCCACAGGACTTGTTTCCAAAATGCATCAGGCTTGTTTAGATGTTCCTTTGAACTTCTTGAATAGAACTTTTTGGCCGCAATGAGCAAAGGTATGTTTGGAGAAAAAAGGGTGCAGAATTTCATGAAAAGAACCCCTCTCCAACTGTTAAGCACGGGGGTGGATCGATCATGCTTTGGGCTTGTGTTGCAGCCAGTGGCACAGGGAACATTTACTGGTAGAGGGAAGAATGATTTCAATTAAATACCAGCAAATTCTGGAAGCAAACATCACACCGTCTGTAAAAAAAAGCCGAAGATGAAAAGAGGATGGCTTCTACAACAGGATAATGATCCTAAGCACACCTCAAAATCCACGATGGACTGCCTCAAGAGGCGCAAGCTGAAGGTATCGCCATGGCCCTCACAGTCCTCCGACCTAAATATCATTGAGAATCTTTGGATAGACCTCAAAAGAGCAGTGCATGCAAGACGGCCCAAGAATCTCACAGAACTAGAAGCCTTTTGCAAGGAAGAATAGGCAAAAATCTCCCAAACAAGAATTGAAAGACTCTTAGCTGACTACAAAAAGCATTTACAAGTTGTGATACTTGCCAAAGGGGGTGTTACTAAGTACTGCCATGCAGGGTGCCCAAACTTTTGCTTCGGGCCCTTTTCCGTTTTTGTTATTTTGAAACTATAAAAGATGGAAATAAAAAAGTAATCTTGCTTAAAATATTAAAGGAATGTGTCATCTTTAACTTTATGCCTTTTGGAAATCAGTTCATCTTTTACTCACTTAGCTATTCACAGTAACAGAAATTTTGACCGGGGTGCCCAAACTTTTACATACTGCTGTATGTCATAGGTTAAACTTGCTATGCTCTGAGCCAGCTTCTCCAGCCATCTGAAAATAAGATGCAAAAGCCTTTCACTTGAAAAACAAAATTGTCCATGGATAAAGAAATGCAATATCGAAGAAAAATACTCCAGATGTTGGAAGCATAAAAGTAAAAGAAAAAACATAAAATAGTGTTCACGTTCATGTATGCTTATTTAAATGAATGCAAGTCAAATCCCGGCAAAGAATCAATTGAAAATCAGTTTAAAGTAAAACTTCAAGTAGATTAAGTGCATTTAAAAAAAATATTATGTCACTTGATTGCCAATATAAACTCAAAAGGCTCACAAATACCATTAGAACATTGATCAAATATTGGATCTTCATTATTTTGTTCTAAGATTAAAATTATTGTCTACAGCAGACAAATAATGCTTTTTCTAAATCAATTTTAGTGACTCAGTGGAAAAATACAAGAAACAGCATAGACCAATAGGGACCTGTTCGACTCCTAGAAATTAGTTAACACCCAGAAGTTCAAAGTAAATTTACTTAAGTACATATATGTCACTATATTCAACCTGAGATTCATTTTCCTGCAGTATATCCAAGAAACAATAGAATCAATGAAAGACTGTACCCAACAGGATGAGGAAAAACCAATGTGCAAAAGACAACAAACTGTGTAAATATAAAATAAAAAATAATAAATAAATTAGCAACAAATATTGAGAACATGAGATGAAGAGTCCTTGAAAGTCAGTCTACAGGTAGTGGGAACAGTTCAGTGATGGGGCAAGTGAAATTGAGTGAAGATTTCTTCTCCGGTTCAAGAGCCTAGTGGTTGAGAGGTAATAACTGTTCCTGAACCTGGTGGTGTGAATCTTGAGGCTCCTGTACCCTCTTTCTAACTGTAGCAGCAAGAAGAGAGCATGGCCTGGATGGTGGCCGCAAATTAAAGCCAGACTAGTTCAGAAGTACAGTAGTATATTTAGAAGTTTTCTAAACTGCTTGCAATATGTTGTTGTGGTGCACCAGCACTTAACAACAACACTATCATGTATAGCAGTTTACAAACTATTTGTCACATCAGACTACAGTTGCAGTTCCCAGCCTGTCATATGGGCAACATGCACACAGATATTTCCCATATATTCATGTTAAAGTTAAATACACCAGGAAGTCACATGGGTGACAGTGTGGTGATTGGGCAACATGTAACCTGTGAGTTGCAGGTTTAGAGCCACTGACTGGGAGAAACCAAGGCAACAGGTAGAAGATGAAGAACATAAATGTGTTTCTACTTCTCACTGGTAAGCTTTCCTTGCACAGAAATGGGACAGTATAGGTCAATGGTAGAAAAATTCTTGATGATATCACCACTTCAGCCCTGACATCAAATACCAAAATTCAGCACATCTTATGCTAGCATGAAATGTGTTTAAGAAAGAAAGGGAACAAAGGAGACAAGTTAGGAAATGGGAATGAGCCATCTTAATAGTCAACACTTGCATTTTGTTCCTCAGAATTCAGTACTGTACTCTGGATGAGCCATACTATAAACTGCAGAAAAGACATGAAATCAAAACCCATCTATTCTTTCAGATTTACTTAAAATTTTTTAAAAGCTCTATTCAGTGCTCAGTGGATTTCTTGTATTTAATGTCTTAACCAACATCAACTACTTTACTGTCACTCCAGGCTTCATGCCAAATGGAAGAGCACAAACTGGCTCTACTTACAGAAAGTATAGTCTGACTGTGTGATCTGCATGTATGACATGAAGGCTGACATAAAGGAAATTTCTTATTTTCCATTATTTACCAACTTTGGTTTATTAGTACCTCTTTCTCTACTTCGTATGAAAGTCGAGGGGCCACTTAAGAATTTAAGACACATAATCCAATGGAATTGTAAAAAGAATTACATAATTAATGGCCATTCTCACAGCATGTCAAACCTTCACTGCATTTCAAAGCAATTCATTGTGTGAATCACGGTAATGAGAATAACTATTGCTGGTAAATAGTGAGATTCCTTTTTAACATCCATGATGATCCAAAACCCTGTACTACATTGACATTTACTACTGCCATTCTTCTGAATTTTTTTTTAACCTGACAAATCTAAGTGCAGAGCAATGCCCTTTAAAAGAGAAAACAGTAAAAACACAAAGCTCAGTACACTTCAATCATAAAAATGTATATTTATGCAAGAAATCATTAGGAAGCTACAGTGATCTCTATTTTCAGACGTTTTTGGGATTTACTTCCTCGGGTAAATATAACAAATCTCATTTTTGAATATTTGGGTTACTTGCATCACCCAGATAAAACAGGAGAACAATGGTTTCTCTTCCAATTATCTGGAATGTATATTCATAAATATTAGGGAATTTCAACAGAGTAGATGTGATACCTACCAATCAAAGGAAGCCCACTTAAAGGTACTTGCCAATAAATTGTCAATATTTTATATGAAGGGCAATGATACACGGAAAACATAATCAAAATAGAGAACATGCAAAAGGAAGCTGTTTAGTATATAATCCAATCATAACGTTACAGCTTCCGCACACATTGAATATCTTAAAATTCACAAAGATAGAACAAAAGTTCAAAGTTTCCTCAGTTTCTCTTCATCTTATAATTTTATGATGTTCACAAATAAGAGTTCGTTTGTGCGGCAAATAGGATCAAAAGCAGTTCCAAGATCACTCTCATTCTGTAGGAACTTCACACTTAATTCCAAAGCTATCTTCTATAATCCGATCAGTTATTAACAATTAATTTAAAAACCCTCGATTTTTAAAATATGTTGTAATTGGTACGTTTTCAATTCTAAATTCTTTTACACCGATTGTAAAATGAGTTAATAATTCACCTGAGATTATAACTATGATTACCCTATTTCCCCATATACCCTTCTCCCAATAGTGGACAAAAGAATTAGAAACTCGTTATCTCATTTCTTACAAAGCATTAAGGAGTTGCGGAAGCAGTTAAGTGGATGAGAACAGAATCCATCGGAAAGTGACAGTTTGCTGCAACGCTGTCCACAAATCTGCGTCACTCCTGGCTATGGTGCCCCTCTGTCGTTGATATTTCGTTGCAAACACGTCATTAAGAGGTTAAATCCTGGCTGCTTTAATCGTGTTACGATTAATACTCGGATATTAGAGACAGGTAGGCAAACCTGTCCATAGGTATTGGCAATTTGTTTTAAAGGCTGAAGTAATGTTCTCTACTGGAGAATACAATAGTTAAAAATCGCAATAATGTTTTTAAATTTACAAGGATAATTTGTCCAAGATACCTAGGTGATCTCGAAATTAATTCCTTGACAGCCAAGTGGTGAGAAAGGAATTAGTAAATTCAGCTTATTTAGACCCCACAATTCTTACTTTACAAAAAAATAAAAACATAAAATGTTCATATAAAAAAGAAACTAAACCCCCGCTGAACAGTGGCACAGACCCGCCCTTTAATATCGGGGTTATAGGCAGTCGAATCGAAAATTGATTTTTAAAAAAAATTACACCTGAGACAAGACGGAATATTCCTGTTTCTTTCTAGAAGAGGGTAATTCTGACATTTCAAAATCGGGATTTTAAAAAGACAGCAAATCAGCATCATGTTGAAAAAGTCCCCCCGCCCCGAAAGGACGGAGTTTCCCTGCTTTCACGAACGCGTGTAACGTCCCTGTCATTCCTCTCATGGTGGTGTAATGTCACCTCGATCCCGCTTCACACTTCAGGGGAACCCCGATATTCAACACAGGTTTACATTTTAAATGTTCCCTTTTAACAGTAAACACAATTTTAAAAAAAACTCACCTCGTTTCACCGCTTCATCATAAGAAAGAAATCCTATCCTTGATTCCTTGGCACCCATATTCCCGTCATTTCACTCGTTATTTTGTCGCTACGGCTCGCTTCTCCCTTCACTTTATCCTCTTCCTTCAGCTTGTACTTTTCCCCCTCAGTCGAAACCCGGCCTCAGGTTTGTCCACAACCTCCATAACTGAGTCACATGACATCGCGCGGCGTCACGTGGGTCCGAAAACAACGGCATCGCCGCCAAGCAGGGTGGGCGCATGCGCACCTTCGCATTCTACCTTCCCTCCCCCGTCCCCCCCTTCGGCCATGTTGTGTGCGGTGACGCTTTTTGATGTCTCTTTAGGAGTTGGTTAGTTGACTCCAGAACCATAACTTTGAACAGCTTGTCTTAACTCAACGTTATCTTAATTAAAGCGCACATCGGTGGGGATGTAAAAGAGGATGAAAGGCGGCAGGAGATATTTTCTTTTTGTTCAGAGGACTGTTGTGATTTGATGTTTACTTCCTGAAAGGGTGGCTGTAGTAAATTCAGAAGGGACAAATACTGAAGGTTTAAAGGGCAAAGAGCGGAGTGATTGATTGCACTACAGAATCCACACGTACACATTCAGTAGCTTTCTCTGCATTTGTCAAAGCATGATAAATGTTTATCTTAATAAGATATGTAGCATTCTATTATATTGAGAAGGGAATTCTTAAAATAATTAGTGTATTGTAGTGCAGGAGGGAAAAGATTTTTGGGTATTTGATTTCCTGTCTCATACTGTGTTCATTATCAGAACATTGGGTGCAGTTCGCTTTGGAGCATATTTAACCAAAACATAAGATTTTTTTGGGATCAGAATCATGGTTAATGTCACTGGCATATTTCATGAAATGTATTTTTTATGACAGCAGTACATTGTAATTTATATTAATGAGAACAATAAATTATAATATATACATAAAAAATAAAGTGCAAAAAGAGAGGGAAAAATACTGAGGAATCTCAGCCTGAAATGTCGACTGTATTCTTCCTTAGATACTGCCTGGTTTGCTGAGTTCCTCCGGCATTTTCTGTGTGTTGCTTGGGTTTCCAGCATCTGCAGATTATCTCTTGTTTGTGTCTGAGAAAATGCTTATGGGTTCATTGTTCATTCAGAAATCTGATGGCGGAGGGAAAGAAACTGTTCCTGAAATGGTAAGTGTGTGTCTTCAGGCTCCTGTACCACCTCCTTGATGGTAGCAATGAGAAAAGTTGATGGGTGATGGAGGGCCTTAATTATGGATGCCACCTTTTTGAGGCACTGCCTCTTGAAGGTGCCCTAGATGCTGGGAAGGCTAGTGCTCATGATGTACATTACAATTTGAGATGCAGACAATGTACTCATTGTCTCCAGTAGTGTAGATTTTACTTTATGTAAGATTGCATCATTTGGGTTCTGGAATCAAAGCTGTTTCAGTGAACTCCTTGAGCAAAGTATTTGCATTAAATCATTAAAAATTGATTATTAAAAGTAAATTTATTGCCCTTGTGATGTTATATATGATCTTAATTATTAAGCTGATAAATGAAAATTATGAAGTAACAAATTTAGATAGCAATAAAAAAATGTAATCTAACACAGTCCTGCAAAGTTGATTTTTATTTCTCTAAAGTCGCCCTGCTATGTCAAGACATTTAGTTTCAAAGAATATTTGGGGGAGTAGATTTGGGATGGAGATGAGGAGGAACTGCTTTTTCCAGAGAATGGTAAATCTGTGGAATTCTCTGTCCAATGAAGCAGTGGAGACTACCTCAGTAAATGTATTTAAGACAAGGTTGGGTAGATTTTTGCGTAGTATAGAACTAAGGGTTATGGGGTTAAGGCAAGTAGATGGAGATGAGTCCATGGCCAGATGGGCCATGATCTTATTGAATGGTGGATCAGGCTCGACAGGCCAGACGGCCTACTCCTGCCTCTATTTCTTATGTTCTTAAATTGTTTAATACTGTTTGTTCAGTGGAAGCATTCATCTGTTTAAAAGGTCATATACTCAGGTTTAAAAATACTGCAATCTAATTCTGAAGTTGCTCTTGGAACATTTTTCATTACATTTGTGACGAGAATACACATAAATTAAGATGTTTGCTGGCCTGGGCTTACACCAGTGGCATCAGCAGTGGTCTGCCACCTGTCCTCAGGGGAGGGAGAGATAAAGAACAATGAAGCAGCATTTGGAGATGTTAATGAAGGAGCCATCAGTCTGGGTATTGTCTAGAGCGGCTCCCCCTTTGAACCCTGAACTGTTTGAAGTGATGGACAGGCGATCTGGAGATGTGTAATGAAGGGACGGGAGAGAGAGCTGTCTAGAGCGGCTCCCCCCTTTGAACCCTGAACTGTTTGAAGTGATGGACAGGCGATACCCCAGCAGGGGGATAAAAAGGGACAGGTTCGCTAAGGCGACACACACGACACCCGAGGTAACGAGACCCTGGAAGCGGTGCGCCTCTCACAAGTCGGTTGGAAGTACCGGGCCATAAACGCACAGAGTGGCAAGGTACGATCAGTGGGAACCCGGTGTGTGTCCACCCTCGCTTAGGTGCCGGGTTCACTGCAGAGGATCGACCGCATCTGGAGTAGGGGTCACAGTCGGTGACCCCAGGTGACATCACAAAGGACTCGCCCGAAAGCTGCTTGTGAGAAATATCGCAGGTCTGTGAGTGGAAGCCGTTTTGGAATGATCATTCGTTCTTGTTCTCTCTCTCCTTCCCCCCGACATTGGCCATCGCCATGGCAACGATTACTGCGAACTGAACTAAATTGAACTGGACTTTGTGTCACTTTGAAATTGGTCATTTACCCCTAGACAACGATAGAGCTTGATTGATCCTGTTATCTTAATTGTGCACATGTGTGTTTATCCTTGCTGAACTGTTGCATTTATTATCCTTTCGATTACTGTGTTGCTTGTTTCTTTAATAAAACTTAGTTCTAGTAATCCAGACTCCAACTGAGTGATCCATTTCTGCTGGTTTGGCAACCCAGTTACGGGGTACGTAACACATTGTAGTTAAAGCAAGGCCCTTTTTGTTAGTATGGATGGGTATAAATGATTTCAAGGTCTTATTCAGAACAGCAGAGAGTGTTGTGTGTCCTGTCCAAAATTTGTCTTTCAGTAAAGACCTATGTTAGATCACTTCTCAGTCTTCTCAAAAGAAGAGACACTGTCTGCTTGTCCTTCCTTGATATGTGCACCTTTGCATTTCAGGTTACTGTATCACCCTTGTCAGTCTTCTCTCTATTCTCCGCATTGCTTCTGAATCCTGTACATAATATAGCATCTAGAATGGTACATCATACTTAAGATGTGTACTTAATGAAGATGCTATATAGGTCCAGCATAACTTCAATTCTATCCCTCTGAAAAGTAAGTCGTACTGCTTGTTTTATATTTGTTATGGTCTAGCTCACTTGTTGCACAGTGTTTTATGAATGTTGTTTTGTGCCCTATCTTGACCAGCACATTTCAAGTAATAATTGACTTAACTATATATTTTACAGAAATGTACTATTATGCATTTATCTGTGTTTAACTTCACATGCCAATTATTTGCCCATTCAGTGAATTTCTTCTTGTCTTTCTGTAATTTGTATTTATAGAACATAGAACAGTGCAGCGCAGATCAGGCTATAATAACTACCACGTGGTACCTATCTTGAGACCAATTTACACTAAATTTCCTCCTGTGTATCATCCATATGCCTCCATTCACTTCATATACATATGTCTACCTAAAAGCCTCTTAAACACTACAAAACTGCTGCTTCCACTATTACCCCTGGTAAACCATTCCAGACATCTACCACTCTCTTCATAAGCTCTTGTCCCTTATAAACTTCCCCCTTCTAGCCTTAAAAATATTTCCTCTGATATTTGACATTTCTTCCGGGGGAAAAGATTCTAACTGTCTTTCCTGTTTTTCAGTACAGGCCCTCTCAGAGTTCTGGCACCCATACATACAAATGAATACCCGTAAATATTATTAAATTCAAACAAGAACCAGTCATGGGAGGAAAGCCTGTTTACATATAACCACTGTACAATAATCAGACACCTTTGTCTCCAAGTACACAGTCTGCCAGTTTCACTGCGGAAGGTCACTTAAGAGAGTTACTTTGGAAATTGACAAGCAATCACTTCCATTGAAGCTACATTTAACAATATAAAATCCACTATATACTTCAAGCCCATCAAAACCATCCATTACCCATGCAGTATCCTGATTCAGTACATCTGAAATTAGGTAGAGGGAGATGATAAATGTTCATGTTCATTGGCCCTGCTCAATGACATTTAGGGAAATGTTACTACAGCATCAAGCTACTGTATCAAGTGATGTTATGTATTTTCTGACTTACTGTCAAAAATCAGCTTGTGGACATCTGTAAAAATGCAAACTATAACTCTGGGATGGTCTTCATTGATTATCCTCCTTTCTCGCCATCGACAAATTTAGAAATAACATTAAAGTATGTTTGAACTGTATGTGGGACACATACAACTCTGACAAACACAAGAAAATCTGCACATGCTGAAATCCAAAGCAATACACAAAAATTGCTGGAGGAACTCAGCAGATCAGGCAGCATCAATGGAAAAGGGTAAACAGTCAACGTTTCAGACTGAGACCCTTCTTCAGGACCTGATAAAAGGTCTCAGCCTGTAACGTTGACTGTTTACTCTTTTCCATAGATGCTGCCTGACCTGCTGAATTTCTCCAGCATTTTGTGTGTACAACTCTGACAAGACCAGAGTTTAATGCCCATCCCAAGGGTGGACTGCTTTTTAAAAATATTATGGCAATGATGCTCCAAATATGCCATTGCATAGAAAGTTCCAGGATTTTTCTGCATATATGACGAAAGAATAACAACACATTTTCAAAGTCATAGTCATACTTTATTGATCCCGGGGGAAATTGGTTTTTGTTACAGTTGGACCATAAATAATAAATAGTAATAGAACTATAAATAGTTAAATAGTAATATGTAAATTATGCCAGTAAATTATGAAATAAGTCCAGGACCAGCCTATTGGCTCAGGGTTTCTGACCCTCCAAGG
Source organism: Mobula hypostoma (assembly GCF_963921235.1). Taxonomy (NCBI): domain Eukaryota; kingdom Metazoa; phylum Chordata; class Chondrichthyes; order Myliobatiformes; family Myliobatidae; genus Mobula; species Mobula hypostoma. The sequence goes on along the minus strand of NC_086119.1, from coordinate 29,105,723 downwards.
GAGGAGTTGTAAAGTTTGATGGCCACAGGCAGGAATGACTTCCTATGACATGCTGTGCTGCATCTCGGTGGAATGAGTCTCTGGCTGAATGTACTCCTGTGCCCACCCAGTACATTATATAGTGGATGGGAGACATTGATCAAGGGACTTTTGAAGCAGAATTTGAGGGTTCCATTGCATATATTTTCTTTATCCTTCCTGCTTGAATTTGTGGGTTTTGGGAATTATTCATAGTTTGAGGATTCTAGATTCAGAAAATATATCAAACAAATGGTTGAATAAAACATAACATCTTGTTCTGGGGAATAATATACTTAGGAATTCCAAGGCCAGTGTGTCGATTCAGTTTGTTTGCTTACTCTAAATATGTTTGTTTCACAATCACAACTTGGTCTGATTGGAGACATTCCAGCATGGACCATCAATTTATTTACACAACATGGCTAAACATTGATGTAATAGGATATTTTTCAAATTGAAATATTTAAAGAAAAATTAACTTTAACATTAACCTAAGTATTTGTTAACTTCATTTTAACAATTTAACAACAATTTATTGTCACAGAATATTAAAAGTGTGTAGAATATATATAAAATGGGGAAAATGTTTAAAAAAACACTAGAATTTGAGGAGGTGATGCAAAGATTCAGCATGACATCTAAAACTTTGATAAACCTCTACAGATGTGTAGTGGAGAGAATATTGACTGGTTGTATCACAGTCAGGTATGAAAACACCAATGCCCTTGAATGGAAAAGTAATGGTTACAGCCCAGTCCATCACAGATAAAGCCCTCCCCTCCATTGAGCACATCTACACGAAGCACTGTCACAGGAAAACAGTATCCATCATCAGGGACACTCACAACCCATGTCATGCTCTCTGCTTGCTGCTGACATCAGGAAGAAGGTACTGGAGCCTCAGACTCACAATAGCAGGTTCAGGAATTATTACACCTCAACCACCAGGCTCTTGAAACAGTGGAGATAACTTCATTCAACTTCACTTGCTGAACTGTTCCCACAACCTATGGACTCACTTTCAAGAACTCTTCATCTCAGGTTCTTGATATTTCTTGCTTATTGTTAATGTTATTCGTCCTTTTTGTATTTACACAGTTTGTTGTTTTTTGCACTTTGGTTATTTTCCGCCCTGTTGGGTGCAGTCTTTCACTGATTCTCTTGCATTTCTTGTATTTGCTCTGATTGCCCACAAGAAAATGAATGTCAAGGTTGTATATGGTGACATATGTGTACTTTGCTAATATTTTTACTTAGAACTTTGGTAGATTAGATTCAAAATTGGCTTGTCCATAGAGGACAGAATATAATGGTAGAGGAATGCTATTCTGCTGTGTAACCAATGGTATTCCCCAAGGATCAGTGCTGTTATTCGTTTGGATAAAAATATAGGTGGGATGGTTAGTAAGTTTGCAGATGCAAATCCATAGTTGCCTTAAAGTGGCAACACCACACCAGAAAGAGTGGTAAAGAGTGTGTATGATGTTCTTGCTTTTAATTGATCCATTTGTTGAATACAGACATCAAAAAGTAATGTTGCAACTGTATAAAACTGGTTAGGCCACATTTAAAGTATTATGCAGTTCTGATTACTGCATTATTGAAGTGATATGGAGGGAACGCAAATGAAGTTCAATAGGATGATACCTGATTTAGAGTATTAAGACCATAAGAAATAGGTGCAGAATTAGGCCAATTGAGCCATCAAGACTCCTCCACCAATTTTTCTCTCAGCCCCAATCTCCTACCTTCCCCCCTCCCCCCCCGTATCCCTTCATGCCCTGACCAATCAAGTATCTATCAACTTCTGCCTTAAATATACATACAAACTTGGCCTCCACAGCTGCCTGTGGTAAAGAATTCCACAGATTCACCACTCTGGCTAAAGAAATTCCTCCTCATCTCCATTCTAAAAGGATGCTCATCTATTCTGAGGCTGTGTCCTCTAGCCTTAAACTCTCCCACCATAGGAAACATCCTCTCCACATACATTCTATCAAGGCCTTTCACTATTTGATAGATTTCAATTAGGTCACCCCTCATTCTTCTGAATTCTAGTGAATATAAGTCCAGAGCCATCAAACGCTCTTCATGTGACAAGCCCTTCAATCCTGGAATCATTTTCTTGAACCTCCTTTGAACCCTCTCCATATTCAGCACATCCTTTCTAAGGTAAAGGGACCAAAGCTGCTCACAATACTCCAAGTGAGGCCTTACCCGTGCTTTATAAAGTCTCAACATTCTTGCTTTTATTTTCTAGTCCTCTTGAGATGAATGCTAACATTGCATTTGTATTCCTCACCACAGACTCAACATTCAAATTAACCTTAAGGGAATCCTGCACAAGGACTCCCAAGTCCCTTTGCACCTCACATTTTTGTATTTTCTCTCCATTTAGAAAATAGTCAACCCTTTCAATTCTTCTACCAAAGTGCATGATCATCCACTTCCTGACACTGTATTCCATCTGCCTCTTCGTTGCCCATTCTCCTAAATCTAAGTCTTTCTATAGCTTCTCTATAACCTCTTTACTACCTGCCCCTCCACCTATCTTTGTATCATCTGCAAACTTTGCAACAAAGCCATCAATTCCATCATGAAAATCATTGACATACAATGTAAAAAGAATCGGTCTCAACACAGACCCCTGTGGAACACCACTAGTCACCCGCAGCCAACCAGAAAAGGTTCCCTTGATTCCCACTCTTTGCCTCCTGCCGATCAGCCACTGCTTTATCCATGCTAGAGTCTTTCTGGTAATACCATGGGCTGTTGGAAGGTCGAACTTGAAGGCAGAATACAAGGTTAATGGCAGGATTCTTAGCCGTATGGAGGATCAGAGGGATATTGAGGTTCAAATTAATAGATCCCCTCAAAGTAGCCACAGAAGTCGATAGGGTGGTTAAGAAGGTGTATAGTGTGATGGTCTTCATTAATTATGGGTTGAATTTAAGAGCCGCAAGGTAATTTTGTAGCTCTATAAAACTCTGGTTAGACCATACTTGGAGTATTGTGTTCAGTTCCAGCCATCTCATTATCAGAGAGATGAGGAAACTTTAGAGAGGGTGTAGAGGAGATTTACCAGGAAGCTGAAAATACTAAAGAGCATGTCTTAAGAGGAAAGGATGGGTAAGCTAGGGCTCTTTGGAGTAAAGGAGGGCGAGAGGTGACTTGATAGAAATGTATAAGATGATGAGAAGCACAGATAGAGTGGACATTCAGAGACTTTTTCCAAGGGTGGCAATAGCTAATATGAGAAGGATTGTTTTAAGATTATTGGAGGAAAGTATAGGGAGATATTTGAAGTAGGTTTTTTACATAGAGAGTGCTGTGTGTGTGGATCTCACTGCATGGAGTGATGGTAGAAGCAGATACATGAGGGACATTTAAGAGATTCTCAGATAAGCACATGGATGAAAGAAAAATGGAGGGCAATGTGGGGGCAGGGGGGAGGGTTAAATTGACCTTGGAGTAGGTTAACAGTTTGGCCTTTACTGTACTGTATTGTTCTCTGGTCTAACATTTTAAAAGTTCTATCTTGTATAGATAAATTCCTCAAAATATTTGTATTTTGTATCTTACAACTAACAAACAGGAATATTCTTAACAATACTGAGAAATATCTTCTGAAATTTAACTAATATTACATGTTTGTTAAAAATATGTTCCTCTGGTTTCATATGAATTTCGTATAAGGAATATGCCAACTATATCTGCCAGTCTGGTTACTTAATTTAATTTTTACCAATCAAGTTGCTATCCAAAATGATACATGGAAAACATTTGTACATCAGCAGCACTATACACTGTCTCTCTTTCCAGAGTGAAAGTTGCCTGAAGAAATAGTTACTGTGCAGTAATCTATTTCGTGGATCAAAATAGGAACGGTTGAAAAGATTACAAATACATCTCTCTGGCTATCCATCCCATAGGATGATGATGGTTCCTTTCAGTCAGTTAGTGGGGTTTGATGATACCCCACTCCTCAGAAAAGAACAGCTTGTACGTGAATGGATTTTAGGTGAGCAGGGGGTTGCACAGCTCCAGACCCACCCTCTGGACATCCCCTCCCGGATCCAGCTGCATGGTGGGGTCCAAGATGGCTGGGGGAAGTTCTGTTACAGTGAATGGCCAGACCAAGTTTTGATGCAAGGGATGCCCTTTCCGCGCTTCATGGCACGTGTTTGCTAGATGGCCATTGACCCTACGAGATGGTTCATCCGCCCTTTGACAGGCCTTGTTTTTCATCCTGCAGGGTGTCTAGCTACCCTCCTCACCAGGCAGGCCAGGTGGGGGAGCCGGTTTAGTCGCCAACCATCCGACCATGCAACAGGTAGTGCTGGGTTATATGGTACCAGTAGCTCTCAGACGAGTGACCTGACCATACATAGATGGAGGAGGAAATAGGAGCAGCAGAGTTGCTGTAGTGGAATTGGGCACAAATTTCACAATCTCAATTTAACATGCCTTTTTAGGCAAGGATGGTATCTCAGGCTGAATCATAACCTTTAATGGATTATGGGCCACGCAGGATGAAATAATTCAAAATAAGATCTGGGTCTATCTTTGCCTTTGAGGAAGGAAACAGATGGATAAAGGTCGAAGCAAATAAATCAGAACAAACTAAGAACAAAATCAGAAGTCAGGCAAAACTTGAATTTAGTTCAGTGGCTAAAAACCTGCAGAGAGTGACTTGTCCCAGTCCTTACTCTTAACTATTGTTCACATTTAAGCAGTCTTCATGAGTGAATTTTGCTGTTCTATTACCCTGTTATCAGACAGATTGATTTAAGTGTGATACCATGCATTTAATACAATTGTTCCACACAGGCAAGTTCTTCATTTATTCCATATTTAAGAAAAGCAGTAAATAAATTAATCCATAAATTAGAGTAATTTCAAGTCCTTCCAATTATATTAGAGCTGAAATAGTATTTATTGGCAGTATATCCAGTCAGCATCATTATGTAAAATTAAAAGCTTTAAAATTATTTGTGTACTAACTGCAGCATGTACGCTGAAACATTGCCTAAACCAGACAGGCTGATGGATTTCTATTTACAGCTGACTTTCTTTTCTCCGCTTTTGAACTTTGCACAGATGAGAACACAACATTATCCAAAAATCAGAGTTTTAATTACACTACAGATTCTGCAGATGATGGAAATCTTGAGCAACATACACAAAACGCTGGAGGAACTTAACAAGTCAGGCAGAATCTGTGGAGGGAAGTAAACAGCCAACATTTCGGGCTGAAAACTTTAAGGTGTTTTATGAAGTGTCTGGTTATTCTGAGAAAATGCAGCTATGGAATGCTACTTCCAATAGGAACTGTTACATTAACATTGTTTGTGTAAAGGTGAGCCAGTAAAACCTGCTTCTGATTTGATGAATATTTATTTGTACACATTTAAATTTTATATCCATTTGGTTGACACCATATGTATTCAAATTTCAAAGTTTTTAAGAAGGAGTAATTGAAAGATAGAAATAAAATACTTTTATTCCCTAAGATACATGTGAGGCAGTTACCTTCCACTGTGATGCAGAGGTTGTATGGAAAGATAAATAAAATTATTTTACCTCGTTGACAAAGAAATTACTTGGCTGCTTCTTTATGTTTGGAGATGTGGACAAATTTCAGTGATGCAAACTCTTGGCAGGTATTGAACAAGGAATTGAGCAATGATTGCATGATTGTTAATGTTGCTGCATATAGAAAGGGGTTGGGTACAGGAGAATTAGAATTTGATCATTTACCTATAGCAGTTGGTGAGGAATTTGACAGATTCTTGGGTAAGTGACCTGAAATGCTTTGGTTTTTAGAGGGTAGAGACAGTGATAATGTTCATGGTGCACATAAATTATGTGATTATAGTACTGGCGTGGCTTACTGTGACTTGGGGTCCTTTTTCTGTCTGGTTGCTTTGTATGCTCATATTTATCTTTTTTTTCTTTAGATCTTCCTAAGGACTAGTTGGGCCTTACTGTGATTCAAAAGAGCCGACATATTTTTGCACCCAGTATTTTTGCTCTCTGTTAGAATCATCAGCACAAATATATCTATTTAGAGCAGGGGCTAGAACATAGAACATAGAAATTTACAGCACATTACAGGCCCTTCAGCCCACAATTTTGTGCCGACCATGTAACCTACTCTAGAGAATGCCTAGAATTTCCCTAGCACATAGCTCTCTATTTTTCTAAGCTCTATGTACCTATCTAAGAAGCTCTTAAAAGACCCTATTGTATCCGCCTCTACCACCTTCGCTGGCAATGCATTCCATGCACCCACCACTCTCTGTGTGAAAAACTTACTCCTGACATCCTCTCAGTACCTATTTCCAAGCACCTTAAAACTCTGCCTCCTCATGTTACATAGGATATGAAACATAGAATACCTACAGCACAATGCAGGCCCTTCGGCCCACAATGCTGTGCCGAACATGTACTTACTTAGTAGTTTCCTAAGGTTACCCATAGCCCTCTATTTTTTTAAAGGTTCTCAACCTTTTTTTATGCCATGGAGCCCTACCATTAACTGAGGGGTCTGTGGACCTCAGGTCGGAACCCCTGACTTAGGGGGATTTGAATAGATATCTTTAGGTGTTTTGGGTGAAAATGGGAATAGATTAGGTTGATTATTGGTGGTGGCGAGGAGCAGAATCCTGCTATCTTGAGGACAGCCCATCTTCTTTATTGGGTGAAAGTTCAGGCGATAAATCTCTTGATCCTACATGCTGTGGGGGATAGATATTACCTATAGTCTCTAGAAAGTGGATACAGAGAAACTAGTCATTTGCATCTCTGTTACTCAACAGCTTCTTGAATTGTACCTCATGTGAAATATAAATGTTGATAAACTTTTGCCTTTGGAGCTACCTTCCCTCATCACTAAATTGATAAAAATATTTTAGATAGAAGAATTTTTTTTCAAGGTAAGTGGTAACTTTTCCACAAGACCTACACCTACTAAGTGGTTGAACTGTATCAGTATTGCCTGTTGTGTATTCATTGAGCCACCCACGTTCATCAATTCCATTCTCTTCTCTGATCAAAAATATACCATATATGCTTAATATCAAGGTTTTCTGATAAGTGATTGAATATAAATTGTTTAAGTATACAAATACAATTCCTCACAAGGTAAGCTTTCACAAACCTATTTCATTTTGATAGTTCTCCAATCATTTGAATAAACCTTTCATTTTATTTTAATTTAGATAAATATTCCAGACAAATGAGCATTCATATTTAGGTCATACTGCAAAGATGCTGCCTCATTGCAGGACAAAGTCACTTGTTCAGTATAAAACAACAAAAAGTAACAAAACCAGGTGTGTTGAGCATTTTTTAACCCAGGGTTTGGTTGACTTTATAATGATGCGTGCAAATACTTGAGATGAAGATCCAGGACTGTGTTGTCACTTTAAAAAGACACAATTTAGAAAATGATAAGGGAACTGGAATTTGTTTTTCTATTCAAGACAGGAAGTAGGTCATCATAATTCACAGTGGTATGGAATGTCTGGTACGGAAACACCAATGCCCAACAATGGAAAAGTCTCCAAAAAGTGATGACTGCAGCCCAGTCCATCACCCACCACTGAGCATATTTACATGGAGTGCTGCCACAAGAAAACAAAATTCTTCATCAAGGAGCCCCACCATCCAGGCCATGTTCTCATCTTGCTACTGCCATCAGGAACGAGGTGCAGATGCCTTAGGTCCCACACTACCAGGTTCAGGAATAGGTATTACCCTTCATCTCTGAACTGATTGCACAACCTGTAGATTCACTTTCAAGGACTGTGCACCGTTTGTCATTTGCGCATTGATTGTTTGTCAGTCTTTGTGTGTAGTTTTATTTGTTGTATTTATTTGCTTTACTGTGAAGACCTGCATGGAAATTAAGTTAAAGGTAGTATATTATGATAAACATTCAGTCACCACTTTAATAGGTATTTCATATACCAATAAAGTGGCCATTGAGTGTATGTTCGTGGATTTCTGCTGCTGAAACTCATCCACTTCAAGGTTTAATGTATTGTGTGTTTACCGATGCTCTTCTGCACACCACTGTTGTAATGTGGTTATTTGAGTTACTGTCACCTTTCTGTCAACTTGAACCAGTCTGGCCAGTCTCCTCTGCACACCATTCTCTGTGAACTCTTGAGACCATTGCATGTGAAAATCTCAAGAGATCAACAGTTGTTGAGATACTCAAACTACCCCATCTGGCACCAACATTCATTCCATGGTGAAAGTCCTTTAGATCACATTTCTTCCCCTTTCTGATATTGGTCTAAGCAACAACTAAACCTCTTAACCATGTCTGCATGCATTTATGCATTGAGTTGCTGCCATGCAGTTGCCTGATTAGATATTTGTATTAATAAGCAGGTGTACCTAATAAACTGGCCACTGAGTGTATCTTACATTGAACTTTAAACTTCCTTTAAAGGAGAAAGAGCAATTTAAATTGCTACTCTTTCAGGATGAAAGTACCAGCATGATCTTCACCATATACTAGACTCAGTAATAATTTTAATTTACAGGAAAGACAGGCTGATGATAGGGCAAAATTGCAGTCATTGGGGTGAGTCGAAGTGTAAAATGGGGACAAAATCAAAAAGGGTGATGAATACAGGACAGAAGGTGTTATATTTGAATAAACACAGTGTACATAAGGTAGATGATCTTGTAGCACAATTAAAGATTGACAAGTATGATGTTTGTGGGCATCACTAAGTGGTGGCTCACAGAAGATCATAGATGGGAGCTTAACATCCAAGGATACACTAAAAGGACAAGCAGGTAGACAGAGGGGGTGGGGTGACTCCATTGGTAAAAATGAAACCAAATCCTTAGAAAGAGGTGACATAGGATTGGAAGATGTAGAATCTTTGTGGGTAGAGTTAAGAATCTGTAAAGCTGAAAAGACCTAGGTGGGATGTACAGGCCACCAAATAGTAGCCAGGATGAGGGATATAAATTACAAAGGGAGATAGAAAAGGTATATAGAAAGGGCAGTTTTACAAAAGTAATGCGGGGATATCAATATGCAGATAGTTTGGGAAAAATCAGGTTGGTGCTGGATTCTAAGACAGATCTTGTAGAATACCTATGAGGTGGCTTTTTAGACCAGCTTCTGGTTGAGCCCATGAGGCAAAAGGCAATTTGGGTGCTGTTTAATGAACCAGATTTGATCAGGGAGCTTAAGGTTAGGGAACTTTTTTGGAGGCCATGACATAATATGATACAATTCTCTGTGCAGTTTAAGAGGGAGAAGATAAAGTTAAATGTGTCAGTCATACAGCAGAGAAAAAGGAGTTACAGAGGCATGAGAGGGGAGCTGGCCAAAGTTGTGGGAAGTGGACACTAGCAGAGATGATGTCAGAACAATAATAGCTGGAGTTTGTGGGAGCTATTCAGATGGTGCAGGACAGATACATCCCAAAGAAGAACTCAAAGCTAATATAAAAGCAAAAGAGAGAGCATTTATATATAGAAAAAATTAGTTGGAAGTTAGAGGATTGGGAAGCTTTTAATAACCAATGCAAGGCAACTAAAAACCACAAGGAGAGAAAAGATGAAATATGAAGGTCTAGCCAATAATATAAAAGAGGATACCAAAAGTTCTTTATCGAATATATAAAGAGTAAAAGAGAAGAGAATGCTGGAAAATGACACTGGACAGATATTGAGGGCACAAAGAAATGGCAGGAAAACTTAAGTATTTGCATCAGTCTTCTTTATGGAAGTCGCTAGCGTATGCCAGAAATTTGAGACTGTTAGGGGGCAGAAGTAAGCGTTGTCCTACTAAGGGGAAGGTGTTGGGAAGCTGAAAGGTCTGAAGGTAGATAAGTCACTTGGACTTCATGGACTACACCCCGAGGTTCAGAAAGAGGTAGCTGAAGAGATTGTGGGGACACTTCATAATAATCTTTGAAGAATCAGTATATTCTGGAATGGTTCTGGAAGACCGGAAAAGTGCAAATGTTACTCTACTCTTTAAGAAGGGAGGGAGGCCGAAGAAAGGAAATTACAGGCCAATTAGCCTGACTTCAATGGTTGGGAAGATGTTGGAACCCATTATTAAGGATGAGGTTTCTGCGTACTTGGAGTTACATGATAAAATAGGCCAAAGTCAGCATGATTTCCTATTTAAAATGGAGGTTGGTAGGTTCCTGATTAATCAGGGTGTCAAATGTTACGGGGAGAAAGCAAGAAAGTAGGGTTGAGAGGGATAATAAATTAGGATGGAATGGCAGAGTGGACTTGATGGGCTGAGTGGCCTAATTCTGCTCCTATGCCTTATGGTCTAGTGTTAACTAGATTTTGTGCTGTTTATGGCACTGCTTTGACCAAAATTTAATATTTAATATAGCAAATAGATGAATCCTTCACTCATAATTCCCTTTGCATTTGATTAATTCCAGAATGCAAATTTTTACGACCCTTGAATTAATAACAAGTAATTCTTGGAAATAAGTCCCTTAAGCTGAAGTCTGAAGTGAATGGCAGCAGAGATACTTTAAATCAAGTGAATTATTTAATTATCTGAATCACTTGGTTTTGTTGCATTATCTTGGATTTTCTATAGAACAAATCAGTTTCAATATATTGTATAAAGGTGAATTCATTTGCATTGGCAGCATCAAATTGTGTTCTTTTGCAATATATTTGAGCAAAAGAAGCTTATTTCTCACATGAGTGAAAGTAGAGCATGACAGACTTTATGACCTACCAGAAACTAGAACTTGTAAGAGAGCAAATGCTCCAATTTCTTTCTATTTGTGATTTTGCATTAAAGAATCTGGTTGAGTTTGCAATAATGTTGGTAGAGTATAGAATGGTTACAAGCCTCAGGTTTAGATGGAGATTTATAAATAGCTGTGTAACTCTTCAAGACTTGTAGAAAATTAAATCAACTGAAACAAGGAAAGGAATATCAGTGCAGGATCCTAGAACTAGGCATCCAAAGTATCATGCTGCCCTTGGGAAAATGCTTCCTTTTTTTTCCTGTATGTCAGCAGGTTGTGTATTTGTGTTCAAATTCAATTTGAGGACTAGAACATATAGTGCAATGTGGACTATCACTTCAGTGCATTTCTGAATGTTACATGTTTTGAAATCCTCTGTTTCAGTAAAATGGAAGACTGAGTCCTTATTCTACCCATTTAGCTGAGCATAGAGGAACAGGAGTAGTGCCATTGGATGACCACTTTATCCCTTGATCTCTATCACAATGTACCTGCTAATAAAGCACATCATATTTTGTGGTATTGTGGTCTATGCAAATTAGCTGCTGTTTAGTTTTATTATAACGTTCATAAGGAGACATAAGAGATTGCAGATGTGGGGATCTGGTGCAGCAAACAATTGCTGGAAGAGCAGTGGCTTAAGCAGCATCTGTGGGAGGAAAGGAATTGTTAAAGTTTCAGGCCAAAACCCTGCATCAAGACTGAGAGTGGAAAGATAAGATGGCCAGTGTAAAGGGGAAATTGAGTGTGGATGGGTGTGATATGACAACCAATTTGTACCAAGAAAGGGGAGCAGGGGTGCTGTTGCAGAGAGTGGCAAGTGAATGATAAATGGAGGTGGACAAAAAGGGAGAGGAAAAATAATAGGAGATGGAGCAAGTTTGGACAAGGGGAGTGTGAAAAATGGAAACAGCTGCTGGCGGGAGATAAGCAGGGACACAAAGGGCTGTCAGTGCTTGATTCTAAGTAAAGGAAGTGAATATAGAAACCATTAGGGAAGAGGCAAATGGCAAACATGAAAAATTCTGCAGATGATGGAAACACACACACAAAATGCTGGAAGAACTCAGGAAATCAGGCGGGATGCATGGATGGGAATAAACTGTCGACACAGGGAAGGTGGGTGGGTGGGAGATGGGGGATAAAATAAGAAGCAGGGAGGAGATGTGGAAGAGGTAAGGGGCTGAAGAATGACTCTTAATAGGAGAGGATGGTAGACTATGAAACAAAGAGAAGGAGAATGTGAACCAGAGGGAGCTGATGGGCAGGTGAAGAGAAAAGTGATAACCGGAATGGGAACTTAGAGAAATTGATGTTCATGCCATCAGATCGGAGGCTACCCCGACAGAATATGAGGCTGTGTTCCTCCAAACTGAATTTGGCCTTATGGCAGTAGAAAGGGTCATGGACAGACATGTTAGAATGGAAATGGGAAGTTGAAATGGGTAGCCACTGGGAAATCCTGCCTTTTGCAGCAGATAGAGCCAAGGTGCTGGACAAAGTGGTACCCCAATGAATGAATGGCAGTTTGAATCAAAGCAAGTTTTTTCTTCCATTTCCTCAGCCTTTCATTCAGGAATGCTAATGTTCTCACATAACATAAATGGAAACTGGGTAAGTTTAGCAGAGCACAATTTCAACATATGAGCCTTTCTGATTTTTAACTAGCTCTTTTTTCAGTGGTTCTCTTATTGATTCTGTATTGCTGTTGTATAAACAACACAATTGGACAAAAAAATTATTTGCCAATAGTTAAACACATTCCTCTCAGGTTTTTATGTTGGTTTTGTACCAACTATAGTCAGCATGATGATCATCATCATTTGAAAGCTTGTATCCAGATAGAGTGTGGAAGCAGGCCCTTCAGTACAACTCGTCCATGCCAACCGTGTTGCCCAGCACACTAGACCCATCTGCCTACATTTGGCCCAGAGCCCTCTAAACCTCTCTTAACAATAAGACATAGGAGCAGAATTAGGCCATGATGCTGAGTTATTATCCCTTTCAATCCCATTCTCCTGCCTTCTCCCCATAACCTTTTCTTCCCTTACTAAGCAAAAACTTTTCTAACTGGCTGCATGTCCATCTGATATGGAGGGGGCCACTGCACAGGATCAGGAAAAAGCTGCAGAAAGTTGTAAACTCTGCCAACTCCATAATGGCCACCTGGCTTCCCAGCATTAAGGACACCTTCAAAATTCAATTCCTCAAAAAGGCAGCGTTTATTGTTGAGGACCCTCATCACCCAGGACATGTCATCTTTTTAATTCTACCATCAAGGAGGAGGTACAGCAGCCTGAAGACACACACCCAGGTTTTCAGAGCAACTTCTTTCCCTCCACCATCAGATTTCTGAATGGACAATGAAACCATGAAGGCTACCTGACTATTTTTTCTTCTCTTTTTGCACTACTTAGTTAATTTTATATACATACTGTATATATACAGGTATATATCCTTATTGTAATTTATAGTTATTATGTGTGGTAATGTACTGCTACCATAAAACAACAAATTTCTCGTCATATGCCAGTGATATTAAACAAGAATCTGATCTGAAAGCATGATACAATAGTTGCAAATTTATGAAATCATAGTCTGCATTAACTATAGATTAATTGAACCAAGCCTATTAAGTTGATTATGTGAATGGACTTTATTTTATGGCCTGAATCATTCATTTCGTCTTTGGAGTGATCCAAAAGTTTCCATATCAACGTAACCGGTTTAACTAGGAATAAAGCCATTTGTTATCAAACAAGATTTTGTTTATATATTAGTGCATGGCAAGCAGGCATAGATATGTTATCACACCAGCCAGGCTATTATGAACTTTTTTAACTGCTCTAATCCGCAATGTTCATATAGAAGACTGCTTCCAATTATCTTTAATCCTAAAGTGTAGTATTTAATTTTGAAATGTTAAATTGAGTAATAAATATCAAAATTGGATATTTGCAGCAGTGTAGCGTAGTGGTTCTCAACTGTTGTACAAACATCCATTTGTAAATGTTAATGACCAGTTATAACTTTGTAAATATTTCAAATGGATATGAAGTGCAGGCTGTTCTTGAACACTATAAAATTGGAGATTTTTTTGATCATTGGAGATTCTTTATCCAATGTAAGAGTTTCATTTTTCAGCATGACTCTAAATAAGTACCATCTTCACCGTGAGTTTGTTGTCTGATAAATAATTGCAGAATTTTATATGTAATTGATTTCATAAGTGCTTCTTAAATGGTAGGAATTTTCTCACTTCTTGCAAAGTATTGCGAAACCTTTCCATGTTATCATTTGAATTGTGTTTGTCTAAAAATTCTTTTGATGGAACAGTTTTTGTTTGAAGTGATTGTGTTCTCTTTTCAATATAGACAAATCCAAATTATTCAGATAATTATACAGTATATATCTTCCAGGAATGCAACACAAGAAAGTCATATACTGTATTGTTATGAAAAGCTATGCAAATTGAAATATTTTTCTTATGGAAAACAGTAAATTCTTATAAGTAGTGTAACAAAGTACCGCAGGAGATCCACAGAATTGCATCATGGTAAAATTGATGCATGTGTTTAAGTTCAAAGTTCAAAGATGCTGCTGATGGAGCTGGCTGAGTCTATAATGCTCTTTTGACTCTTGCAGTCCTGTGCATTGGATGTTCCATAACGAGTCTGTGATGTAACCATTCAGAATCCAGAAGGATGAACTTAAACCTTTCCACCATTGACCCCCTCAGTGAGGACTGGTGCATGTTGTCCTGGCGTTGAATGTGAGTCGATCTATGTCACTTCTGTATGCCTCTTTTTTGGTATCTGATAACTTACCAACAATGGTGGTGTCATCTGCAGATGGTGTTTGAGCTGTGCTTAGCCACACAGTCATGAGTTTAGAAAGAGTAGAGTAGTGGGCTGAGCACACATCCTTGAGGAGCACCTATGTTAATTGTCAGAGAGGAGGATGTTATCATCAAGTCATACTGACTGTGGTCTCCATACCAGCCCTGAATTAGTCAAATGACAAATCATCCTTCCAGTAATCTGTCTTGAGATTATACAATTGAAAATGAATGACAATTAAAAACCAAGACATGAAGGAAATGGTTGTATCGTCTGAGAGTACAAGCAGGTAGAAGGTAGTAATTAGATGAAAATTGGGAATGTTTGTAACATGGTCAAGTTAAGTGTCATACAAACTGGAAAGGGGTGATGGGAAATAGTGAAAGTGGTTTAAAGGACACGTTAGATGAGTAGAATAAAGTTCAAAGTAAATTGGTTATCAAAGTACAAATATGTCACCAAATACTGCCCTGAGATTCATTTTCTTGTGGGTATTCACAGTACAACAAAGAAATACAATAGCATCAATAAAAAACTACACACAAAGATTGACAAGCAACCAATGTGCAGAAGAAGACAAACTGTGCAAATACAAAAATAAACAATTGAATAAATAATACTGAGAACATCAGTTGTAAAGTCCTTCACAGTGAGTCCATAGGTTGTGCTTAGCGGTCTGTTCAGTGTTGCGGTGAGTGAAGTTCTCCCCACTGGTTCAGGAGCCTGTTTATTGAAGGATAAAACTGTTCCTGAACCTGGTAGTATGGAACCCTTAATGTCCTGTACCTCCTTCCTAATGGCAGCAGTGAGAGAGAGTATGGCCTGGATGGTGGGGTCCTTGATGATGGATGCTGCTTTCTTGTAGGTATGTCTAAGGGTGTGGAGGGTATTTTTCTGTGATGAATTGGACTGTATCCTCCATTTTGTGTCGGCTTTTTGGTTATTGAGCACAGGTGTTTCCATACCAGGCCATGATACAACCAGCTAGGATACTCTCCACTGTGCATCTATAGAAGTTTGTCAAAGTTTTAGAGGACAGGCCAAATCTGTGCAAATTTCTGAGAAGGTAGAAGTGCTGCTATGCTTTCTTTGAAAGGCAACTTATGTGCTGGTCCCCTGACAGATCCTCTGATATGATAATGCGCAGGAACTTGAAGTTACTGACCCTCTCCACTTCCAATCTCCTATGGTGCATTGGCTCAAGGAACAAGATAGTTAATGATCATCTGTTTGGTTTTGATGATATTGAGTGAGAGGTTGTTGTGGTGGGTGGCACTCAACCAGATATTTAATCTCCCTCCTATATGGCAATTCGTCACCACCTTTGAGTCGGCCAAGAACGTCGGTATCGTCAACAAACTTAAATATGGCATTGGAGTTGTTCTTAGTCTCACTGTACAAGTGAATAGAGCTAGAGGCTAAAGCATATTGTCTATTTCCAACAAAAAGAAAGCTTGAAAACATTGCTCAGAATTCACAGTATTTTGTGAACCTCATTTATTCTGTTTTTAGCTGATAACACCTCTGTATAGGAACCAGTGCTTTCATGTCATGTGCTTTCAAAAGGATTCTTTGCACAATTAATGAATGTTTTGTGTTACTGAAGCAACTTCTAACAGTTGTAATACAATTTGTACCAGTTCAATCACACCAGCACTGCAGATGCAGCAATCATATCAAGAGTAACAATAGTAACAATAGTTAGTAAGTCCACACTAAAACAGGAGTGCTCTTGAAAATTAAGTCTTGTGTGAGTCACATTAATTCAACAGATAATGTGCTTTGATCTATAGATTAATCTAATTGTAAAGTAAATCAGTGGCTCTAAGAATGTAACCGCAAGGGATTCTGCAATTGCTGGAAATCTTGAGCAAAACAAAATGCTGGAGGAGCCCAGCAAGTCTGGCAGCATCAGTGGAGGGAAATACAGTCAACAGCTTGAAACATCAGCTGTTAATTGCCCTCCATAGATGCTGCCTGACTTGCTGAGTTCCTCCACATTTTGTGTGTGTTACTAAAAGAATATGTTTGCAGTTCAATGTCTTCTTGAAATATCGTACCACTTCTTTCCGTGTTAAATTATTAAAGGGAGAGTGATTATTTAATGCTTTTTTGCACTTGACTCTCCCAATAATTAAACACACATGTTAATAACAGAATGCAAGGCTTGGGTGCCATGGTAGTGTAGCGGTTATTGTGGCTTGGGGCATCGGAGTTCAATCCCAGTGTCCTCTGTTAGGAGTCTGTACATCCACCCCATGGAATGTGTGGGTTTTCTGCGGGTGCTCCAGTTTCCTCCCACAGTCCAAAGACGTACTGGTGAGTAGATTAATTGGTCATTGTAAATTGTCCCATGATTAGGTTAGGGTTAAATTAGGGGTTGTTGGGTGGCACAGCTCTGAGGGCCAGAACAGCTATTCTGCGATATATCTGTAAAGGAATAAATTGCTCTTGCCAGAGTGTAATTTTTTTTTAACTCTTTGGAATTCTGAATGTGATAAGTTGGGAACAAAGCATGGTACTAGATAGCACAGACACATTGACATTTTGTTGTTATGATGCCTCCAGACCATTACATCAGATCACTCTCCAAATAGTGTATAGTTAGAATGAGCTCCCAGGATGCCCTTTGGACAGGGTACAGACAGAAAGGAGTAGAGTGATATGGGCCAAACATGGGCAAATAGAAATAGAGTAGAAAGACATCTTTGTTGCCATCAACAAGAATTGAACTGAGTTTGAATTTATTTAAATCTTACCTCCATCCCACAACATGAGGGAGTAAAAATCTTTGTGTTATGACTCCGTCACAATGTACAGACATCTGAATTTATAAGACTAATGGCTTGTAGAATGAAGCTGTCCTGTAGCCTGTTGGTCCTGGCTCTAAAGCTGCAGTAGCATTTGCCAGACGGAAGCAGCTGAAGCAGTTTATGGTTGGGGTGACTGGTGACCCCGGCAATCTTCCAGGCCTTCTTTATGCACCTGCTACTGTAAGTGTCCTCAGTGGAGGGAAGTGCATGTCCACAGATATGCTTGGCTGTCCACACCACTCTCAGCAGTGCCCAGTGATCAAGGTTGGTGCAGTTCCCATACCAGGCAGTAATACAACCAGTCAGGATGCTCTCAATGGTGCCCCGGTAGAAGGTGTTGAGGATCTGGGAGCTCGTGCTGAACTTCTTCAGTCGCCTGAGGTGGAAGAGATGCTGTTGTGCTTTTTTGCCACACAGCCGGTGTGTACAGTCCAGGTGAGATCTTCAGTGATGTGTATACTGAGGAACTTGAAGCCACTCACCCTCTCAACTGCAGTCCCATTGATGTTGATTGGGGCGAGCCCATCTCTGTTCCTCCTGTAACCCATGATCAGCTCTTTTTTTTTTGGACATTGAAGGAGAGGTTGTTATCTTGGCACCACTGTGTCAGGGTGTTAAACTCTCCTCTGTAGGTTATCTCATCACCGCTAGAAGTAAGGCCAATCAATGTTGTGTCCCCTGCAAATTTGATCAGCAGATTGAAGCTGTGTGTGGCAGCAGAGTTCAGGTGTATAGGGAGTAAAGTAGGGGACTCAGGACACAACCCTGGGGGGCACCTGTGTTGAGGATCAGAGGGACAGAGGTTAGGAAACCCATCCTTACTACCTGTTGGGAATCCAATAGGAAGTCTAGGATCCAGCTGCTCAAAGTGGGGTGCAGGCCAAGATCTCTGAGCTTCCTGTCAAGTCCAGAGGGAATTATGGTGTTGAATTCTGGACTGTAGTCCAGAAACAGCATTCTAAAGTATGCATCCCTCTTCTCCAGGTGAGTGAGGACAGTGTGTAGTACTGTGGTTATGGTGAATTGTAGGGGGTCCAGTGCAGGTTGTAGCATGCTGCAGATGTAATCTTTAACCAGCCTCTCAAAGCATTTGCTTATAATTGAGGTGAGTGCACTAGGGTGCCAATTGTTCAGGCATGCTGCCTTGGTTTTCTTAGGTACAGGGACAATGGTGCATGATTTGAAACAGGAGGGCGCTACACACTGGGAGAGGGAGAATTTTAAAATGTCCATAAACACACCAACCAACTGTTCCACACACACTTTGGGAACCCGCCCTGGGATGCCGTCTGGCCCTGTTGCCTTGTGGCTGTTGACATGGAATGTGCTATGTACCTCAGCCTCGGAGATGACCAAGGTACAGTCTTGTTGGTGGCTCTCCTCAGGGGTTCAGTCTTATCAACCTCAAACTGAGTGTAAAAACATTTAGGTCGCCTGGGAGCAAGGTAGCAATGTTGGCTGTACTTCTGTGTTTTCTCTTGAACTCTGCGATGGTGTGCAGTCCTTGCCGTACGCTGCGTGTGTCATTGTTGCAGAGTTGTGACTGGATTTTGTCCCTGTGTTGCTGTTTTGCCACCTTGATAGTTCTACATAGTGGCATTTCTTGAGCTCTTGTTAGTCTCCAGAGGCGAAGGTTGCACTGAGAGCAAGGCATAAAGATGGTTGTAAGGGCCTGTTTCGGTGCTGTATTCTACAGTCTCTCATGTAACAAACCTAACATTCCAGTAGAACCTTTGGTGCATTCCCTCTATTGCAAATTAATAATGATTACGTCCTCAAGAGGTTAAAGAAATTTGGCGTGTCCGCATTGGCCCGTACCAATTTTTACCAATATACCAGAGAAAACATTCTATCTGGAGGCATCACGGTTTGGTATGACAACTTGCTCTGCCCGTGGCTACAAAGGGTTGTTGGTACAGCCCAGCACATTATGGATACTGTCCATACTTATCACTGTCCAACAGTCAGAGACCCCACTCATCCTGGACAGAATATACAATATCCATTGGGCAGAATATACAAAAGCCTGAAAGCATGGCACACCAGGCTCTGCTCTGCTGAAAGCTATTGAATATTTCCTAGTACGATAAATTCTGAGCAGTGGGTCATTTCTAAAAAGTGAATTAGATTTCTAAATATTGGGTTTTGATTAATTTATATTAATTTTGTTACCAATTAGTTTCTTTTGCAAGCATATTTTGATTACAAATATTATTAGCATATAATATTCAAGTTGTGACATAATTGAACTTGTCACTCTGATTCCATTGCACTGGACTTCATAAAAGGTAGAGTTTATATGTTGCTTCCTCCTCCATTAAAACAAACGGATGGCTGAATAACCTGGAAAGGTGGATTCAGTTTTGCAGACTGCTTTCACAATAAGTTAACTCTGCAGTGATAAGATGCAGAATCAGGTTCCTCCATCCAAACTGTAGACACTGAGGGACTCGATGTCATCTATACTATGACAGTAAATGATGGTGTTCGGTGTGCATGTTTGATTACATGAGTTCTTAGCCGACTTGTGATTAGTCACAAAGCTCATCTACGCTTTCGGTTTTACAAACAGAAATATGACCTACGAGGGAAATAATATTTCTGTCCAATAAGCTCAGAGTTTATCAGGGTAATTTAATAATTTGAATTTATCTTATGTGAATATTAAAACAAAACAGAAACATTGGTAAAAGTAATTAGATGAGTAGCATATTGTCATAAAAGTGAAACTTCTTAACAGACAAATGAGATTTGAGCAATAACTGTATGTTTTTCTAAATATAACCACCTCCTGATGATATTTTTAGTGCTACAAATTTTGCTAACTAAAGGCAAAATGTAAATTGCAACCTATTGCACAATGTTTATTTTAAAATACAGGTTTCCCCCGCCATCTGAAGGTACAATACAACTTCTGCTCAGGGCCAATGGCATTTTTGGGGGTTCAATTGTTAATGCAATAATGTGGTGAACTCTGGATGGATATTTGATGTGTTTCTAAATAAGTTAATTTTGATCAGTTAAATTGAATAAGGTGCAATAATTTAGATTTCATAAAGTGATGATTATTTGTAGTGTACATGGTCTTAAAATATTTTTTGTCTTAAGTATTTCATTGATAAAGTAAGGTGGCAATTCTAAGCATGAAGATATATCACTATTCCTCTCCAGTTCAATCAATTTCTTTGACAGGGTTACAGGAAGACAAGTAGTGTTAAATAATTGATAGCAGAATTCCCTTTAGGTTATGAGAACTAAGATAGGAATGAAATGTTTTCAGTGCAATGCCTCAAATGGATTCTATCAGTGACCTGGTGCCAACAAGGTGCTGTGGCCTACAGTGTTTCTCATGATAAGAGCTTATTGACTCTCATAAACTGCTTTGTTCTCAAAGAGGTAAACATTCAAATGTATTCTATCTTTGGCAGACAATTGTGTACCATTTTTTCAGTAACTTAAGTCAATGAATGGAAGCATTTTTGAGAAATGATTAATTCAGACATTTTCACACTGAAGGAGAGCGGGATGTGGTGTGGAGGGCCTGAAACTGATAATAGTTGGTAATATTTATACTGAAAATACACAGGATTAATATTTAATGAAAATTAGTGAAATACATTGTTCCTAAGTAGTGCCAATGTGGCAAGATAATACTGCCATAATGCTATTTCCATAAGGTATTTGCTAACATGTCAGAGAACAAAAGGTTAAGGTTAGTCTTTCTTACTTGTAGAATAAACTTATACTGTAAATGCATGGCATAGATTTGCTATAATGTTTTCTTCTAGCTATTGTACTGCATTATTCATGGCCTCATTTGACCCATCCAGGTTGGCTTGATTAAAGGGCATGTAGTTTGCTGATATTACAAAGAAGTTTATAAAGTATACTTACAGCTGCACATAACACAATCGGCTTTTCAAATAATATAAAGCAATATAAATAATGATGGTTTCAGACATTAAGTTGAAGCTAGAGTTTAATATTGGTCATAATGACAATGCAGGCTTTGTCATTTAGTGAAAATTACCGAAATAGAATTTCCCCCAATAAGTTTAGTTGGCGTGTAACTGAGCTAAGTCAGCCATTGATTGAAGAGGAATTCATGCAGACTGCTCATAAATGATCAAAATCGTTATTGTAAGGAATGGAGTGGAAGAGAAAGTAAACCTATATAGATTTTCATGGACTACTTTTTTTCACCCACTTTGTTCGTTGTACTTCCATTTAAGCAATTGCAGGTAAAGCAACATTCTCAAATCTTCTCAGTAATTTAAACTGAGCAGATGAATAAGGAAATGGAAGTGGGAGAAAGTATAGCAACAGTGAGGATAGCAGACTGGATGAATGATAGAAGATGATGGGTGAAGATAAAGAAGAATAATGCAAATAAAGGTTTAGGTAAGATGCAATATGCCTCTCTGGGTTCAAACAAAGTTACAATTATTCATTCTTTATTTCTTTTTACAATTGCAAGTCACTGTTGGTTATTAAGAACACCAAGTACGGCAGTAGTGCCCCACCAGCAAGTTGCTGGGTAGCATTGGAGCTGGACTTGTTGCACATTGTTTTGCTGTCTGTTACAGCCACCCAGGCAGTGTGTGATCCAACAAATGATGGAAATGATTGGTATGGGTGTTTTTCTTGTGATCACAAGTCTCTCTTGGACATTGGTAATGCATAATACTCTGAGCCTGATTCACTGTTCACTGGTGAGACCAACAGCTGGGGAGCTGCATTGCCTCTGTTGTTGCGCAGACAAGGCCCCTGAGGTCGCCTGTTGCATTACCAATGAAGGACACGACGGAGCTGGATGTGTGGCGCTGGATTCCATACTGGGTTGGGGGCTAGCATGTCCCATTGATGCTGCTCTCCAGTATTCACTCCTGGGAAATGAGCTGGATTGTGTTTGTGTGCAGCTCCAGTCTGCTAATTAAATTTGAAGATGATACTACGTTGATTGGCGTTATCTCAAATAATAATGAGGTAGCCTACAGAGGAGAAACCATCACCCTGGCACAGTGCTATCAAGAAAACAACCTCTCCCTCAATGTCACAAAAACAAAAGATCTGGTTGTGGACTACAGGAGGAATGGAGACAGGCACATGCCTAATAACATCAACGGATCTGGGGTTGAGAGGGTGAACAGCTTTAGGTTCCTTGGTATACACATCATCAAGGACCACACTTGGTTTGTACATACCGACTGTGTGGAGAAAAAAGCGCAACTGCACCTCTTTAACCTCAGTTGATTGAAGATACAGTATTTGGCATGAGTCCCCAAATCCTGAGGACTTTCTACAGGGCACAATTGAGAGCATTCTGACTGGCCATATCACTGACTGGTATGGGAACTGTATTTCCCTCAATCGCAGAACTCTGCGGAGAGTGGTGTGGATAGCCCTGGATGTGAACTTCCAACTATTCAGGACACTTACAAGGACAGGTGTGTAAAAAGGACCTGAAGGATAACTGGGGACCTGAGTCACCTCAACCATAAACATCTGGGAAATGGTACCGCAGCATTAAAGCCAGAAGCAACAGGCTCTGGAACAGCCTCTTCCACCAGGCCATCAGACTGATTAATTCACGCTGAGACAAATGTATTTCTAAGCTATATTGGCTGTTCTGTTGTATATCTTACCGTATATACTACTTATTACAAATTACTATAATTTGCACATTGCACATTCAGACGGAGACATAATGTAAAGATGTTTACTCCTCTTGAATGTGAAGTATGTAAGAAATCAAGTCAATTCAATTCAATTCAATTCAAAATGAGGAACTGCTGTGGCTTGTTCTTACAGAAACATGGCTTCAAGACAACATTCATGCACCATCAATCTACAGGCCATGACACTCAGGGACTTGGGCTATATTATTATTTGTAATTATGTTTTTTTCTGTTATTATAATTATATGTGCTATATATGCTATGTGTGACTTGCTACTGTTTTGCACCTTGGCCCCAGAGAAACATTTTGTTTGGTTGTATTCCTGTGTGTGGTTGAATGACAATTAAACTTGAACAATACAAGTGGTGAGTTGACATGAGAAAAATAAGGAAGTGGCAATATAACCAAAGAGAAACTGGATAAAAATTGTAATACAACTGTTTGTGCAAACGTTCAATAGGAGAGAATAGGTTGCTAGTGACAGGCAAAAGCTGTGGATGAACCAGGAGACTCATTGTCTCTTGACGGCTAGATCTATGGTTTTCAAGACTAGTGATCCAGAGGTATACAAGAAGTCCAAGTAGAACATATGGAAGGCTATTTTAAGGGTGAAGAAACAATTCTGATCAAGGTTAGAGACAGAATCGGATGCATGTCACCTATGGCAAGATTTGTAGGCCATTACGCAGCAAAACTTAACACCATGAATGACTGTGATGCTTCTTTCCCAGATGAGCTCAACTTCTTTTGTGCATGCTTTGAAAGGGAGAGTAAAGCTACACCCATGTAAATCCCTGCAGCATCTGGTGACCCTGTGATCTCTGTCTTGGAGGCCAATGACAGAACATCTTTCAAATGGTGAACCCTCACAAAGCATCGGGCCTTGATAGTGTACCTGGTGGGGCTCTGAAAACCTGTGCTAATCAACCAGTGGGAGTGGTCAACATCAATTTCTCACTGCTGTTGGCATAGCTTCCCACCTGCTTCAAAAGGGTGACAACATACCAGTGCTCAAGAAGAGCAGGGTGAGCTGTCTCAATATCTATTGCCCAATGGTACTCACACCTACTGTGATGAAATCCTTTAAGAGGTTGGTCATGGCTAGAATCAACTCGTGCCTAAGCAAGGACCTGTAGCTGCTACAATTTGCCTGTTGTCACAATAGGTCCACAGCAGATGCGATCTCACTGGCTCTGCATTCAGCTGTAGATCACCTATACAATAACAATACCTATGTCAGGCTGCTGTTTATTGACTACAGCTTAGCATTCGACACAATCATAGCCTCAATTCTAATCAACGTGCTCCAAAACCTGGGCCTTTGTACCTCCCTCTGCAGCTGAATCTTTGACTTCCTCACCGGGAAACCACAGTCTGTGTGGAACAGAAATAACTTCTCCTCCTCGCTGACAATCAATACTATCACACCTCAAGGATGTATATTTAACTCACTGCTCTGCTCTCTCTACACCCACAATTGTATGGCTAGGCATAGCTCAAACAGCATCTATAAATTTGCTGATGACATAACTATTGTTGGGAGAATTTCAGATGGTGATGAGAAGGTGTACAGGAACGAGATAATCAGCCATTGAGTGGTGTTGTAGCAACAACCTTGCACCCATCATCAGTAAGACCAAGGAATTGATTGTGGACTTCAAGAAGGGGAAGTTGAGGGAACACACACCAGAACTCATTGAAAAAGCAGAAGTGGAAAGAGTGAGCAATTTCAAGGTCCCGGGTATCAACATCTCTGAGGATCTGTCCTGAACGCAACATATTGATGCAATTACAAAGAAAGCATGACTGTGGTTATATTTCATTAGGAGTTTGAGGAGAATTAGCATGTCACCAAAGTCACTTGCAATTTTCTCCTCTTCCTTTCCAGTCATATTGAAGGGTTTCGGCCCGAAATGTCAACTGTTTACTCTTTTCCATAGATGCTGCCTTGCCTGCTGAGTTCCTCCAGCATTTGTGTTTGTTAATTTTCTACAGATATACTGTGGAGGTCATTCTAACTGGTTGAATCACTTCTAGTGTGGAGAGGCCACTGCAGATAGTTGTAAACTCATCCAGCTCCATCATGGGCACTAACCTCCTCAGCATCCAGAACACCTTCAGAAGTCAATGCTTCAAAAGGGCAGCATCCATCCTTAAGGACCCCCATTACCCAGGATACGCCCTCTTCCCTTTGCTACCATGAAGGTGGAGGTGCAGGAGTCTAAAGCCACGCACTCATTGTTTCAGGAACAGCTACTTCCCCTCAGCCATCAGATTTCTCTCTTTTTGCACTACGTATTTAATTCAATCTTTTTTATACAGTGTCCACTCTGTGTCATTTTTAGCTTTCTATTGTGTTGTATTGCAGTGTACTGCTGTCACAAAACAACAAGTTTCATAGCATATCCCAGCGACATAAATCCTGATTCTGATTCTTATTCTGATTTTGATCGTTTCAGTCCCTATTTGACCTAAAAACCACCAACATGATGAGAATTGTGCTCTGCCCTTCAATTTGCCATATCGTCATATGTTCATGGTTTGTAAAATAAAGCTTGTACAGTCAACAAAGTAGAAAACAACAAAGGTGAGAAAGGAGGAGCAAAATAAAAGAAAGATTAAGTAGTTAGATGAGTCACTGCACTGGTAATCCCCTGTAAAAGAAAAAAGGTCTTCCATTGAGCTATTTAGAGGCAATATTTTCAATGTCGTTTTGTAGGTTACTCAGATATTTGACTATGATACTGTAACTATTTCCAACCAGTAAACAAGCACAGGAGGCCATAAAAACTACAAAAAAAAACTATTTGAAAGTTAATTTTGCTATAAAATTACTGGACTAAAAACCAGGTGAAAATTGCTTGTAGTATTTAGCTGAACTGTGACACTTGAATCACTTCTTCAATATGTCAAGATATCTGTGCTTGGTATTTTGTAGGAGCATTATCATTGAAAATCTGATACTGAGCCACATAAGGAAAAATTAGGACTGCTGATCAAAATTTTAATCAAAGCGGCAGTTTTAGAAACATAGAAACATCGAAAACCTTCAGCACAATACAGGCCCTTTGGCCCACAAAGCTGTGTCGAACATGTCCTTACCTTAGAACTACCTAGGCTTAGCCATAGCCCTCTATTTTTCTAAGCTCCATGTATCCATCCAGGAGTCTCTTAAAAGACCCTATCGTTTCCACCTCCATCACCGTCGCCAGCAGCCCATTCCACGCTCTCACCACTCTCTGCGTCAAAAAATTACCATGACATCTCCTCTGTACTTACTTCCAAGCACCTTAAAACTATGCCCTCTCGTGCTAGCCATTTCAGCCCCGGGAAAAAGCCCCTGACTATCCACACGATCAATGCCTCTCATTACCTTATATACCTCTATCAGGTCACCTCTCATCCTCCATTGCTCCGAGGAGAAAAAGCTGAGTTCACTCAACCTATTCTCATAAGGCATGCTCCTCGATCCAGGCAACATCCTTGTAAATTTCCTCTGCACCCTTTCTATGGTTTCCACGTCCTTCCTGTAGTGAGGCAACCAGAATTGAGCACAGTACTCCAAGTGGGGTCTGGGGTCTGACCAGGGTCCTATATAGCTGCAACATTACCTGTCGGCTCAAACCCAATCCCACAATTGATGAAGGCCAGTGCACCGTTTGCCTTCTTAACCACAGAGTCAACCTGCGCAGCAGCTTTGAGTGTCCTATGGACTCAGACCGCAAGATCCCTCTGATCCTCCACACTGCCAAGAGTCTTGCCATTAATGCTATTCTGTCATCACATTTGACCTACCAAATGAATCACCTCACACTTATCTGTGTTGAACTCCATCTGCCACTTCTAAGCCCAGTTTTGCATCCTGTCAATGTCTTGCTATAACGTCTGACAGCCCTCCACACTATCCACAACACCTCCAACCTTTGTGTCATCAGCAAATTTACTAACCCATCCCTCCACTTCCTCATTCAGGTCATTTATAAAAATCACAAAGAGTAGGGGTCCCAGAACAGATCCCTGAGGCACACCACTGGTCACTGGCCTCCATGCAGAATATGACCCGTCTACAACCACTCTGCCATCTGTGGGCAAGCCAGTTCTGGATCCCATGCCTCGTTACTTTCTCAATAAAGGAGCATTTTTTGGAATAAAATGAATTAAAGACATGGAGATGTTTGGTATCTTAAATAGGAATTCTAAAGAGTCCAACACCATGGCTTTGAATTTTGCAGGGAAGTGAATCATTGGTCCTTGTAGATTTGGAGAATTGCCAAGTTCAGGCTTTCAACAACCATGTTGTTTTGTCAGTAATTTGTAAATCTTCTGGTGTTAAAGTTTGAAGTTGCAAGCTGCAGAGTCTTGCTTTTTAAAACAAATCTTTTCTCTAGCTTTGACAAGCTAAACCACTAGATGTCAGATTATACTAAAGCAAGTCATAAGATGTCAAGTCAAGCAATATTTTGTGTATTGATGTAAAATAAATCAAACTGCTAGACATTTTAAATGAGGATTTGGATCAAAACATTACCTAATCTTGTATTATCAGATATTACTGAATTCGCTGAGCACCTGCAACATTTGCAGATTTTAATGTCACCTTTTTGAAGAATACTACAATATCTTAAGGGATAAAAAAGCAACTGTCTATAATCTATATCATTCTCTGAACAATGTTGGAATACTTGAATTGTGGTCCATTGTATATTACTTGCACTATTTCATTTTTCTAATAGTATTGCTAAGGATGTATGCCTCCCTCACCATTCCAAGGTGCAGGAGCATAAAAGGTGGAATGACCACATTTAAGAACAGCTTTCACACCTCTGCTTTCAGACTTCTGAACCAGTCACTTTCACACGCCCTTCCTGGTGGTGCTGTCATGTTCTTGGATTCCTAATTCCACCTCTTTCGATTATTCATTTTACGAGATGCTCTAACTCCCCAGAGTACAGATAGCTGGTGCTATCTGTACTCTGATGCCAAGGATGATCAAAGAATGATGCCAAAAACAAAAAAAAATCCAACGAGTGGCTGTTCTGTGAGCGAAAACATCTTGTCAAATCCGCTTGCTGGATTTTTTTTGTTTTTGGCACCGTTCTTTGGAAACTCCAGAGTCTGTTGTGCATAAAAATCCCAGGAGATCAGCAGTTTCTGAGATACTCAAATCACCCTGGGTGGCATCTAATTAATTAGCTTGTTTATTTTGGCTTTTTCCTTAAAGAGGTGCCGGACGCGCTCTGACTGGCACTGCACTCCTGGGAGGAATGGTGTCACTGGCTAGAAGGGGCCAAGAACTCTTTTATCGTTTGGACCGACCACAAGAATCTGGCTTATATTCAGGAAGCCAAGAGGCTGAATCCAGGCAGGCCAGGTGGAGTTTGTTCTTTAACTGTTTTGAATTCCTCCTGACCTATTGACCACGGTCAAGGAACCAGAAACTAAATGCCCTATCCAGTCAGTGTGATGAACCAAGACAAGAGGAGCACCCTAGCACAATTTTCCCCCAAGTCAGGGTGGTAGCACCAATTTGTTGGAGAATCGATGCTTTTGTTCACAAGGTCCAGCTGCAAGGGGAGATTCCGGAGAAGGATCCTCCGGATCGGCTCTTCATCCCAACTTCTGTCCAGTCCCAGGTACTCCACTGGGGGCATTCATCGAGAATGACTGCACACTAAGGAATTGCCAGGACCCTCGAGTTTATCAAGATGAGGTATTGGTGGCCCAGAATGATGAAAGAGGTTCAGCACCTGTAACAAAGAGCCCCGTACCTAACCTCAATGGCTCCTCCGCCCTCTACCTGTTCCAGAAAGACCTTGGGCACAGACCTCCATGTCATGGGGCTCCTGCCATCCAAGGGGAAGTTGCCCATCATAGTAATTGTCGATTGGTTTTTGAAAGCCTGCAAGTTCATTGCCTTGGAGTAGCTACTGTCTGTGGCGCAGATGGCCAAAACTGTCCTGGAGCAGGTCTTCAGGATCCACTGATTCCCAGTGGACATTGTCTCAGATCATGGTCCACAATTCATTTCACATTTTTGGAGGGTGTTCTGTAGACTGATAGGGGCAACAGCGAGCCTTTCCTCTGGGTTTCACCCACAATCCAATGGCCAGACAGAGCAGACTACTCAAGATTTAGAACATACCCTAAGGTGCCTGGCCTCAGAAAGATCTTTTGAGTGATGTGAACATTTGACATGGGCAGAAGCTGCCCACAACATCTTACAGCATTTGGTGCATGGGATGTCACCGTTTAAGTGCCAGTTTGCTTATCCTCCACCTCTCTTTCCAGAACTAGAGGCCAGGGTTGGGGTCCTTGCAGCCAAAGATCTCATCCAACACTGCAAGCAAAAATGGATTAGGACAAGAGAGATTTTGCTGTACTCTACCAGGAAAGGGCAGACCAAGGTGAACCAAAAGAGAAGACAGGGAGCTTCTTTACAGCCGCAAACACGAGGAAGTCTGCAGATGCTGGAATTTCAAGCAACACACATAAAAGTTGCTGGTGAACGCAGCAGGCCAGGCAGCATCTCTAAGAAGGAGTACAGTCCTGACAAAGGGTCTCGGCCCGAAACGTCGACTGTACCTCTTCCTAGAGTTGCTGCCTGGCCTGCTGCGTTCACCAGCAACTTTTATGTGAGCTGCTTTACAGTCTTGGCAACAGGACTGGCTGTCCAATTATGATTTGCTCTCTGAGTGGATCTAGAAAGTTGGCTCCCAAGTTCATTGTACCCTTCAAGATCCTGAGCAAAGAAACTCAGTGGCTTACACCTTGCAGCTTGACCCTAAAGATCAATCTTACTTTCCACATTTTTAAATTAAATTAAAATCTGTCTGCACCACCCCTTTAGCCCCACCACTATCTGCACTGCCACCACCCAGGTTTATCGAGGGGGAACAGGTCTTCACGGTGAAAAGACTTATGGACCCCTTTACTATTTGAAGTGTTTAGCAATACCTCATGGACTGGAAAAGACTTGGACCTGAGGAGAGGTGCTGGCTGCCTGAAAGATACATCTAGGATCCACCTCTCATCCACGATTACTATCACCACCTCCCTGAGAAGACAAGGCTGTTAGGAGTCAGCTGTAGTGGAGGGGGTCCTGTTACGAGACTCTCCCAATTGAGCCAGATTCCAGGATTTAGACGCTCTAACTCCTTGGAGTACTGAGAGCTGGCGTGGCCCTTTTAAGGGTTCAGGATGGTCCCGCTAATTGGTAATCATGTCCTGATAAGGATCTACTAGATGTAATTTTTAATTTGAAACCTTTTTATAATGGATCTATATCTAATATTTATAATATGTTGCTGGGAATGAGAAGTGTTCCTTTAGATAAAATTTAAAAAACTTTGGGAACAAGACTTACAGACTTCAATTTCTGAGGAAACTTGGAATGAAAGTTTAAAATTGGTTAACACTTCATCGTTATGTGCTCACCACTCTCTCCTACAATTTAAAGTGGTCCATATATAGGGCCCACATGACCAAGAATTAGTTGTCTTGCTTTTATTTGGAAATATCTCCTTATTGTGATAAATGTAATAATGGAGAAGCTTCACTCATTCATATGTTTTGGACATGTCCGAGTCTTGAAATATATTTTCAAGAAGTATTTCAAACCTTCTCGGTACTTTTTAAAGTAAATTTTAAGCTAATCCTGTGACCGCTTTATTTGGTATTGTTGGAGGTAAGGATATTATTTTGGAGAAGTATGATTTGCGCATTTTGGCTTTTATTTCTCATGGCTAGGAGGGCTCTTGCTTAAATAGAAAGATGTGGTCTCGCCCACTCACGTTCAATGGCTGCGTGATGTGATGTTTAAATTTAGAGTAGATTCGGTGTTCAATTTCTGACTCTAATCAAGACTTTCAAACATTGTGGGGACCTTTTTTGAACTATTTTCAAAACCTTTGATTTGCCGTTAAAGCACAGATGATGGCTAATAATATACTTTTTTTTCTTTTTTCTTCTTTACTAATCAGCTTCGGTCTTGGTAATGGGTTAGATTTTTTTTCATATAATAAATTTACTATATTTCAATATTATGAATTAATCAATTTGTATGAATATAGAGTAAGGAGTTTGTATGTGCGATTCAGTATAATGTATTTGATATATTTCTTTTTTCTTGAACTCTGTATTCTCCTACGTAGAAAATTAATAAAAATATTGAAAAAAGAAAAAAAGGAAATATTTTGAGGGAGGGAGGGTAAAGAAGTCATTTATTGATTTTCTGCTGCTACATAGTTTGATGAATTATTGTGCTTATTTGCACAAGTGAGAAAAACACTTTATGGTTAGCTGTTCCTTAAGTAATTTAATCTGATGTACTGTTCTAAGCACAGTTGTCTTGATGATGGATATATTGCCAATTAACATATACTGTTTAAGTGTTTGAAAATACATCGATGTGTCCTTAGTACATAGTTAAGACCCATATAAAACTTGGACCTTTTAAGTTTTGAAAACACAAGGAGTAACCCCTTCATTGTAGACTGTATTAAGCAAGCTACCATTAGAAAGATTGCCTATAAAATTCTGATATACAAGGCTAATTCACACACAGGATCATCCCAAAGCAAATGATGAAGTGATCTAGATTTTATCTAGTTTAAGAAAATATTGACATAGCCAGTAAGACCTCAATACTCTGTGTGGTTTCATCTTTTTCACTGATGTAAGAACCCTAAGAGCCACACTCACTCTTTATACGGATATTAAAAATATACTTTCCATTTTCGCATGGAATTGAAAAAAATGTTGGAGGTGACTGTTGCTTATCAGATCAGTATTTATATTTTCCATCCTTAATTTCTCTTAAGAAAATAGTAGTGTCTACCTTCAGCTGTATGATTTCACATACATTAAAGTGCCTCTCTCTGGTGAAAGAGACCACATGATAGTGCCATTCAGTGGGAATTTCTAGGAATTGAACTAGACAGCAATAGCAAATCAATGAGATGTTTTTAACACTGGATGATGTATTATGGGGTGGAATTGAAGCTAGTGTTATTTCAGTGTGGCTACTCTCTTTGTTCTCTATGTTGGAGAATTCACAAATTTAGAAAGGTAAGTCTTGGGGAATTGCTGTGGTTGATATTGTAACAGCACACCTTACAGTACAGCGGTTGGGGGATGAAATATTTAAGTCAAGGGATTTGGTGCCAATCAGTGTCTGCTTTCACCAGAAAACCACCAGGCCTCTTGAATGATGGAACAACTTCATTTATTCAGGTGAATGAAAGGTTTTCATTGCATTTCTGCCTTTGCCTTGTAAGCCACGACTAGTCAGGAGATGAGTTACCTACTGGAAGGTATCCAATCTCCACTTGCTGTTGTGTCCAATGTATTTAAATGACTGGGAAGTTTATTGTAAACAATGGCCACAGAATATTGGTGGCTGGGGACTGGAAATTGTATTACCACTGAATCTCATGAAGAGCTGGTTAGACATCTCATTGCAGATGTCAATTTGTTGCCTCTTGTTGAGGAGCTGAAAATGAAAATAAGCATTGTCTGATGGTGGTGGTTGGCATCCATCTGTCTCGAAGGACAATGGGTGACAATCACCATCATCACAAGCCTGGGTGGAAGGTATGGAGATCCTGAGATGCCCAGTCGTCAAGATCCCCCTCTCGGTCTCACCAGTGTAGTCCAAAGGAGAGCATATGAAGCAATACGTTTGGCACCAGCTTGGCTACAGGAGTTGCCAGAAGGATGTTCAGTGACGTCCAGCCACCTTAGGGGCTCCACTCTGGATTTGCTGTCTGGGTTTACTTCCATAGCCTTCATCTCTCCCAAGGCTTCCCACAAGGCAGTGGGGCTATTTACCCATTGTTGGGGATCTGGTTCACGAGCACCAGGGCATGTCCACATGCCAGTGGGCCTCTGTGCTACGTGTGCAGGGGCCAGACCTCCTCCCCATCCTCTGTAGTTCAGCCTGAGTCAGAAAGGAATTCAGTTTCCATGTGCCGCCATAGAGGAAGCACTGGACACCAAGATAACATTGAGCCAACAATATCTACTTCATTGTTGAAAACCGTGGACCAGAATATGGATGCTACCTTTGAGGTTTATCGCTTGCATAACATCAAGAGGTATTTAATTTTGGTAAACACGAGGGATTCTTCAGATTCACAGAGATCTTGAGCAGCACAGATAAGATGCTGGAGGAACTCTGCAAGTCGGTCGACATTTCGGGTCATGTCCTGGTGAATGGTCTCAGCCCGAAACATCAACTGTTTATCCTGTCCATAGGTTCTGCCTGACCTGCTGAGTTTCTTCAGCGTCTTGTGTGTGTTGCACATGCCATTTCAGTGTTGAGTGGCAATAATAAAACCATCACATAAGAAATCTGGAAGAGCACAATAAAGAGGTAGTCATAGATCATACAGATGCTTCTCGGGATGTTGTAACCCATGCAACAATGAATGTTCCCATCAGTGTCTCAAATTCCCAGCTGAGATCCTCCCAACACCACCACTGCCATCTAAACACCAGTGACTATTTGGCCTCTCTTCTCTGCTGTAGGTCACAACCACACTTACAATGATAAACAAATCAGGATCAAGAGTGAACGATTTGACCCTTCCCAGTAACTGTTCGCTTGTCAGAAATCTGCCTCACAGAAGATTCTCTTCTACTATGACTTGAAAAAGAGATTTCAAAAGACTGACAATGGCTTGAGATATAAAATAAACTGTTGCCTCATTTACCTTAAGTGAATTAACCCTTATCTTTAGTCAATGACTTCTGGTTTCAGATTCTCCTACTAGAGGTAACATCCTCTCCACATTCATACTGTCAAGAGCCTTCAGCATGTATATGAAGTTTGTATATTTTACATGGAGAATATATAATGTAAAATCTAATTGCTATTGAAGTGTTATTTCAGATACAGGGAACAGTTTATTTGAGAGTTTAGGTTTATCAGACAGAAATTCTTGAGCTCTGGAACACAAAACTTATACATTGAAGCAAGGGAAATGTCTTTTCAATTTATTTTCCAGAAATGCAACTTGCATGTAAGTCAAGGAAAAAGGAGGGAGAGAGAAACTGGGGAATTATAGACCGGTTAACCTCACATCGGTGGTGGGGAAAATGCTAGAGTCAGTTATCAAAGATGTGATAACAGCACATTTGGAAAGCAGTGAAATCATCGGACAAAGTCAGCATGGATTTGTGAAAGGAAAATCATGTCTGACGAATCTCATAGAATTTTTTGAGGATGTAACTAGTAGAGTGGATTGGGAGAACCAGTGGATGTGGTATATTTGGATTTTCAAAAGGCTTTTGACAAGGTCCCACACAGGAGATTAGTGTGCAAACTTAAAGCACACGGTATTGGGGGTAAGGTATTGATGTGGATAGAGAATTGGTTGGCAGACAGGAAGCAAAGAGTGGGAATAAACGGGACCTTTTCAGAATGGCAGGCAGTGACTAGTGGGGTACCGCAAGGCTCAGTGCTGGGACCCCAGTTGTTTACAATATATATTAATGACTTGGATGAGGGAATTAAATGCAGCATCTCCAAGTTTGCGGATGACACGAAGCTGGGCGGCAGTGTTAGCTGTGAGGAGGATGCTAAGAGGATGCGGGGTGACTTGGATAGGTTAGGTGAGTGGGCAAATTCATGGCAGATGCAATTTAATGTGGATAAATGTGAGGTTATCCGCTTTGGTGGCAAAAACAGGAAAACAGATTATTATCTGAATGGTGGCTGATTAGGAAAAGGGGAGGTGCAACGAGACCTGGGTGTCATTATACACCAGTCATTGAAAGTGGGCATGCAGGTACAGCAGGCGGTGAAAAAGGCGAATGGTATGCTGGCATTCATAGCAAGCGGATTCGAGTACAGGTGCAGGGAGGTACTACTGCAGTTGTACAAGGCCTTGGTGAGACCACACCTGGAGTATTGTGTGCAGTTTTGGTCCCCAAATCTGAGGAAAGACATTCTTGCCATAGAGGGAGTACAAAGAAGGTTCACCAGATTGATTCCTGGGATGGCAGGACTTTCATATGATGAAAGACTTGATCGACTAGGCTTATACTCATTGGAATTTAGAAGATTGAGGAGGGATCTTATTGAAACATATAAAATCCTAAAGGGATTGGACAGGCTAGATGCAGGAAGATTGTCCCCGATGTTGGGGAAGTCCAGAACAAGGGGTCACAGTTTGAGGATAAAGGGGAAGCCTTTTAGGACTGAGATTAGGAAAAACTTCTTCACACAGAGAGTGATGAATCTGTGGAATTCTCTGCTACAGGAAACAGTTGAGGCCAGTTCATTGGCTATATTTAAGAGGGAGGTTAAAGGGATCAGGGGGTATGGAGGGAAGGCTGGTACAGGGTTCTGAGTTGGATGATCAGCCATGATCATACTGAATGGCGGTGCAGGCTCGAAGGGCCAAATGGCCTACTCCTGCACCTATTTTCTCTGTTTCTATATGAAGCAGACACTGAAAGCCCCATTCTGAATCTGTGCACCGTGGTATTTAAATTGCTGGACTATTGATTCACCTGACCAGGTACCAGCAGGTGTCCTTACCTTTGTTTAACACTATGCCGTTAGATATCCAGGACCATTTCCTCTTGTGTTTGTACCTCAGAGGAGCAAGATGTACACAAAGAATGTGACGGCTGAAAGTAACGATTCCATGAGTAGGATATAACCTAGTTAGTTTGTGGATCAGTTCGCCTGACTTAGGGTATTCACCCCCAAATATTCAAAGAAGTATTTTGAAGGGTTGACTTTATGCACCTTTGCTGTGTCTTAAACTGGTACTGCGAAACCTTCAACATTGCTGGATGGTCCATTTATTTCTATTCTTATGTTTTGGTATAAACTGAGTGGTTTGTGGGACTATTTCAGACTCCATTGAGGAGTCGGCTATTTTGGATAGGGAACAGGAACCACTAGTCAAACTGCAGTGAAGCAGAGAGGTTTTATATGATGATGACTATAACCCAGATTATTTAATTAACCAATTTTTATTTCACAATGGCAGTGTTAGCATTTGAACTCACAAGATGTAAGGAGTCCAAGTGAACAGATTATTAAATCAGTATTTTTAGCACCACCATACCCTTTGGCCCATTAAGGCGGAAGTAGACGGGTGCAGTTAATGCAGGAATTTGTGGGGAAGTGGGAGTGATCGTTTACACAATTTTGGCCAGCTGTTGCTTTATTTATGTTAACCAACCAGGAAGGAGCTTGCTGTTAATTATTTCTCAGCAATTTCACATCCCGATTGCAAATATTTTACCTCCGCAATTGATATTCGTAGCTGATGAATATACAAACTTGAAAGCAGAATCTAGAAGCAAATCATAACATGCTAACTGTGGGGATGGTATCTCCGGGCAGTAACAGTCAACGGCAGAGGGCGTTGTTCACCTTTTCCTCTTCCCTCCTCCCTTTCTGTTGGGCAAACAGAACCAGGACATATCATACCGCTATGCAAATGCTCCTCGGGTTGGGTTTTCGGGGGGCGGGCCGGGCCGGGCCTATCATCATCTCTCGGACAACGTGCTGCATATGCATTTGCTTTCCCACCATTCTGGTTGAGTGTGCGATCTACAAATACATTTCAGTTTAGCAGCGAATTACTGAATATTAGATGAGATGCTGTTTAATAAATGGTCAGATGACAGAAAGCGCTAGGCACTCGGATCCAGATCAGTAAATATTAGCGTTTCCTTTCCTACAGCGCCCCTCTTACAAGATGCGTTGGAGAGTTTTCTTTTATGTACCAAACCTTATCGGTAAGTGGATTTTTTTTCAGATTTATTACATTTTTAAAAGCACGGAAATTATGTGTGGTGAGTTCTGAATTGCATTCGGAACATAGGATTGATGCATTTTTCTTGAGCGGAAGGGGAGATTATAGGGTTGACTATCCCTACTGTTCTGTAAACTCATCTGCCATCTGCACTTTAATAGGTTTATCGCTGTGTCTGTCC
The DNA here is from genome assembly GCF_963921235.1 of Mobula hypostoma. Classification (NCBI taxonomy): domain Eukaryota; kingdom Metazoa; phylum Chordata; class Chondrichthyes; order Myliobatiformes; family Myliobatidae; genus Mobula; species Mobula hypostoma. The sequence continues at coordinate 29,068,646 of NC_086119.1, read as the reverse complement.
CTTGAGAATAGGGGTGTGTGTTACAAAACTTAACTGTCATGTTGGAAAACCAATTCGAATAACATTCTTGGAAAGTAGTGGTTTAAATTGATTCCACTTTTTCTTCAGAAAATGGCAAAGGGAGATATAGAAATTGAATCAGGAGAAAATTCAATAATTCAGATACTTTTAAATGTAACATTTTCATATCGAGCAACGTACTTGGTAAAGTAGGGATAAAGCATGTACTAGATTCTCCAATACGTTGTCGAACATCTTTGGAATAGCTTAGTCACTGTTAGTCAACGCTGCATAAGCAGGAAAAACCTGTTCAGAGTATTCTTTGCCGTATGATCTATAGACTGGGAACATAGCTCGCACTGTAATTATAAACTGTCAGTAATAACCCCGAGATCCATTTTCCTTTAAGTTATTTAATAGGCATGATCAGCCACAACTCCGGAGCGGTGAACGAGGATAGGGGAAATTAATCAATTAAGATTAACAGCTGAGTTCAGCACTGGTAGTGTGTCGCGTTTTCCAAGGCGAGCGTTTCTTCTCCTCGATTTATTGGGGAAGTTAAAGTAAAATTCGATACAAGCAAGAAATCTGTGCTGAAACAAATGGAGTCGCTGCATCAGATAGATGGTCTTTAACAGAACAGAGAAGTTAGGTTTAAAGTCGGTTTTAAGTGGGAGGGCAGAAAGTCAGATAAGGAGAAGTAGAAAATGTGCCTACAATTCTCAGAAGGGAGGAAGTAAAATCAATAAAATGCTTGGAATGTGATCTGCTAGGATTTACTGATAATTTATAATAATGAGTTTGTGTTTCCGGTTTTGTTCTTTTACTTTATTAACAATCACAAATAGGGCAGAGAATATATTCGGTGAACAGGATTTTCTTGCTTACCTACCCAGTTGTGATGATAACTAAAGATGTTTAATAATCTATTTTCCATTAGAGAATTGAATGGTGTTTTATTTATATTTGTCTTATTATTGTTGATACAAAAATCATCTCACATTCTTAAATTTGCATTTTAATTAATAACCATATAACAATTACAGCACGGAAACAAGCCATCTCGGCCCTTCTAGTCCATGCCAAACTCCTACTCTCACCTAGTCCCACCAACCTGCACTCGGTCCATAACCCTCCATTCCCTTCCTGTCCGTATATCTATCCAATTTAACTTTAAACGACAACATCGAACCTGCCTCAACCACTTCTGCTGGAAGCTCATTCCACACAGCTACCACTCTCTGAGTAAAGAAGTTCCCCCTCATGTTACCCCTAAACTTTTGCCCTTTAACTCTCAACTCATGTCCTCTTATTTGAATCTCCCCCACTCTCAATGGAAAAAGCCTATCCACGTTAACTCTGTCAATCCCCCTCATAATTTTAAACACCTCTATCAAGTCCCCTCTCAACCTTCTACGCTCCAAAGAATAAAGAGCCAACTTGTTCAACCTTTCTCTGTAACTGAGGACATGAAACCCAGATACTCCTGATCTAATTTTTAAATGTGTTCCTAGGCCCAACATTGGAACTGGATTGAAGCCACTATTCTGTAGGAATGGGGAAAAGGCCAAAATAAGAGGATTCTTTAGAAAACTGCATGATTGAAAAAATTTTAAACTCATGGAGTTCTGAATGCTATAATGTACTTTGCGATGAAACACATTTTGTCTGTGGAGCTTCATTTGGAGGCTGAGGAGAGAAGTGTGACCGGAAGGACTAAAGTAATAAGAACTGGCTTGTGTTTGGGGACCGATTGGAAGTGTTCTGTGTAGCAGTCACCCAATTTACATTTTTACCCCATTGTAGAGACAATTGCATCATAAGCAGCAAAATAAAATTTCATTTGAACTTAGAACTTTTGAAGTTTGAAATGCCTTAATAAATTAGAAGTAATCCATGTAAAACATAATCTCAGCTAGAAACAGGGACTGATTCTTTGTATGGTGAATGTAGAAGACTAGGTGTGGAATCTTTTACAATTGCTGTGGGAAGGGAAAGGGAACAAATGTGAATGGTGCTGGAAGAGCAAGTGGTTCCTTTAGAATGCTAGTTGGGGAAAGGAAGATGTATCTGGTGGTGATCTCACTGATCCAACTGTAATGTGGTATGCTGCTAGGTGATCCTAGGGAAACCTAAACTCCACTCAACAGCACTTTGATGATTGGGTACTTGTTGATTGCCCAATGTTCAATTCTGTTGGCGTACCACAGCATATAAAATCATGCTTGTTTACAAAAAGACTGAGGCAACATAAATCGGAAATAATGGTAGCAATGCTGAAGTGCCATCTTCACAACCACCTATCCTAGACATTTATTGGCATTTCAATCACTAATCCTCCTTGGCTTTCTCTGTGGCTGAAAACCACCTTCGGTGAAACAAGATTTTTGCAATGACACAGATCTCGATATGCTTGTGTATGGAATGATCCATCTGCATGGCATGCAAGCAAAACCTTCCAGTGTATTTTGGTACATGCGGCAACAATAAATTGATTGCCAATCTAAAGAAAGTACAGGATGCAGCACTAACTGCTAAATGTGGCCTTAATCAACCATGCCAAAGTGTTTGACTGCATCAACAGAGTGGACTATGATTTATGGAGCCTCGGTAGTTTTCACATACCTGTGTATTTCAGAGAACATGCAACTTACAAAAAGTACATTGGGAACTAAGACACTCCTGCCAAAATCTTCTAAATGCATTGGTAAGATCGGCAAAGCAATGAATTGTCATCAAGATTGTGTTCGACCAACTCTGGTGAGCCACATCTTGCAGTTGGCTGTCACCGGACTCTCAGAAGATGAGTTCCACTTGGAAGTCTGTCATGGCATGTGATCTCCGGAAAGATTAACGTTAACAGCTCAAAGTGGGAAAAGAGCATTTGGGACAGGAGCACATAAATGTCATTGGCAAACAGTGGAAGTAGCGAACAACATAGCTAACTACCCCATCTAGTTCTGCTACCAAGTCCCACCTGCCTCCCTGTGAGAGAACCCATAGCCACCTTGAGCTATGGGGCACTGAAATGAAATAAAATAGCCCTTGTCTTCAAGGTTTTGCATAGGAGGACAATTCTTGATGGCGGTTAATGAGGTAAGTGGTAAATGTCCCATGGATTAAATTGATCAGCAAAGTAAATGATGATGTAAACCATGGCAAGTGGTAAGTTGGATCCAAAATTAAATCAGAAGAACTGGTCATGCAGCATCTGTGACGGGAAACAATTAATGTTGCAGGTCTGTGATCCTTTGTTTCAGATTTCCAGTATCTGCAGTATTTCTTTCTGATGTTGATCCAAAATATAGTTGTACAGGAAGTGAAGTGCAATGGTGGAGGAATGATTTTGTGACCAGAAAGTTGTGGTTTCAGAAGAATTTAGAACAGTGCTTTAGGGCTTTTTGCAGTATGAATGGCTGGGGTTTGTGATGCTGATGACGCCAAACTTGGCAGTGTAGTTGTTAGGCTGTGGAAAGACTGGTCCCAGTGGGAAGAAGTGACAAATGGAATATAATCCAGGAAAGTCTGAGGATACGCTGATAAGTAGTGTAACAGAGAGAACTTGGGACGTGTGTCCACAGATTTTTGAAGTTAGCATCACTAGCATTTGCTTTAAAAAAGACATATGGAATAGTTGCTTCTGTTGAGTGAAATAGGAGATGGGAGATCTTGCTAGAATCATTAAATCCTTTAGTTGGGGCACAACAAAAGTACTGTTAAGGATTTATATGATTCAGTTATCAGATTCTTCCTGTGATTTGATAGCATTTCAGCTACCAACTTACGGGAAGAATCTGAAAGGTTGCAGCGAAGACTCACAGTGATGTTGTCAGGGCTGGCAATATTTATTTGAGAAATTAATAAGGGTGGGATTCTTTCCTGATGAAGTGGAACCATATAAAGAAACAGCTAACATAATGTCAGGATGGGTTCTTGAGTGATCAACTGTACTAAGAGAATATAATAACTATACCCCCTCTGTAATAACTGTACCACTGTGAATACTGTTTTTTTGGGAGGGGAGATGACCTACCAGGGGAATCTACAGCAATCTGGTCTCTGGCACTGACTCTGGCATAGTGGCTTGGAAGGGAATGGGGGAGAAAAATCCAGTTTTGGGCTCCTGTTCTAAGAAAGGATGTGCTGACATTGGAGAGGATTCAAAGGATATTAACAAAAATGATTCTGATATTGAAAAGCCTATCGTACGAGGAGCATTTGATTGCTTGCTGTCCCCGGTGGAATTCAGAAGAATGGAGAGGGGGAAATCTCATTGAAACCTATTGAATGTTGAAAGGCCATGATAAGGTGGAGGTGAAGAAGATGTTCCCTACAGTGGGAGAGTGTAGGACTAGAGGGCAAATCACAGAAAAGAGGGACATCCATTTAGAATAGAGACGAGGCATTTCTTTAGCCTGAGGGTGGTGGATCTTTGGAAATCGTTGTCAAAAGTGGCTGTAGAGGCCGGGTCATTGAGTGTATTTATGGCAGAAGTTGATAGACTCTTGATTATATCAGGGTGTGAAAGGTTATGGGGACAGGCTGGAGAATGGGGTTGAGGGGAAATGGATGGATCAGCCGTGATCAAATGGCAGAGCAGACTGAATGGGCCAACTGGCCTAATTCTGCTCCTGTGTGTTGTGGTCTGATATTGTCAGGACTGGCAAGATTTATTTGAGAACTTAACAAAAGTGGAGTTGCTTCCTGATGAAGTAAAACCATATAAAGTATCAATGAACTTAATGCTAGGATGGGTTCTTGAGTGGTCAACTGTACTGTGAGAATGGGATTGAGGTAGCAAATGGATTGGTTTGTTCACTAATTAACATCTCCCAAGCTATCAATGTTGGAGTGGGTTTCTCCTCTGCTCTCACCAATAAATTCTGCTTTCCTCCCATGTCTGTATGGTTTTAAAAATATAGCAATTTTTCATGAGTTCATGGACTTGTAACTGTTTATTCACTGTACAATTGGAGTAATCGAAGTGTAAAGAACACGCACACTATGTTCTCATTGTTTTGATATCAGTATGCACTGTCTCTGTACTAATAAGCTCTGGCTGTGTTCATAGGGAACACATTACAAGAAGCTTTAAAAAAATCAATTGTATCTGTAGCCTTTAATTTCAAATTTTTGTCCTTGTTTTCTAACCAGTGACAGAAATTGAGGTTGAGACTTGGCCTGCTGTATTTCAGAGAACAATTTCTGCATGGCCTTAGATGTTCTAAATTTGCAATGCTATTCAAAACTAGAGTGTACAAATCATATGAAACATAGTACAATAGGCTTTTAAACTGAAACACTGTGTGAACTTAATAACCTATTGCTTTTGATCATGAGTTGCCTTCAGAAGAAAACTTATGGTGGAGTTAGGTAAGGGAGAAATGCAAAGAGATCTAGGAGTACTTGTTCATCAGTCTCTGAAGGTGAATGAGCAAGTGCAGCAGGCAGTGAAGAAGGCTAATGGAATGTTGGCCTTTATTACAAAGGGAATTGAATACAAAAGCAAGGAAATACTTTTGCATTTGTACAGGGCCCTGGTGAGACCACACCTGGAGTATTGTGTGCAGTTTTGGTCTCCAGGGTTAAGGAAGGACATCCTGGCTGTGGAGGAGGTGCAGCGTAGGTTCACTAGGTTAATTCCTGGGATGTCCGGACTGTCTTACGCAGAGAGGTTAGAGAGACTGGGCTTGTACACGCTGGAATTAAGGAGATTGAGGGGGGATCTGATTGAGACATATAAGGTTATTAAGGGATTGGACAAGATAGAGGCAGGAAATATGTTCCAGATGCTGGGAGAGTCCAGTACCAGAGGGCATGGTTTAAGAATAAGGGGTAGGTCATTTAGGACAGAGTTGAGGAGGAACTTCTTCTCCCAGAGAGTTGTGGAGGTGTGGAACGCGCTGCCTCAGAAGGCAGTGGAGTCCAATTCTCTGGATGCTTTCAAGAAGGAGCTAGATAGGTATCTTATGGATAGGGGAATCAAGGGTTATGAGGACAAGGCAGGAACCGGGTATTGATAGTAGATGATCAGCCATGATCTCAGAATGGCAGTGCAGGCTCGAAGGGCCAAATGGTCTACTTCTGCACCTATTGTCTATATGATTATCTGGTGAGGGGAAAAGAAAATTGGAAGGCTTCTGCAGAAGGAGCCAGGTTTGGTCTGACAGAGAGCTAACATAGATGGCTGACTGATTTCAGCATGGATGATTCGATAACTTGGCCAGACTTTAAAGGAAAGATGGTGAAAAGTGTATTCCAACGCAAACTTAAGTAAATGTTCAGGAAATATATATTTTGATTTATCGTGTTATGAAAAGTTAAAATCTACAGGTTATGGGGTGGGGCAGTGAGAAGTTTGTTATGTCAACATAGTTTGCTTTAACTAAATCTGAGTGATTCTGTTTTCAGGCTACGTGAGATTAGTCTTACTGCTGGTTGGCTGGTGGTCCTTTAATCACCCTGTATGGTTTATTTCCTGTTATGTGACATCTATAATTCTTGATGGTAAGTGTTCATCTCTAAAAGACTATCCATTGGAAGAAGGGAAAAGATTTAGAATAAAATTGCTTTAATATCTGAGGTTTCCTCGGTTGGGCATTGGATTTCACAGATGTTGCAAGTTCTCTTAGTTATTGTAAGTTGCCACCAGTTAGTTTCATGTTAGTAACACCAAGCTTCCTTTTTTATTAATAATAGAGATAACACTTCCCTTTAGTTGGTGGTGGTTCAATTCTAAGTACTTAAAATGTTTGTGGATTTTATATCCAAAGTAATTTTTTTTTGAAGATTTCACTGTAATTTGCTGTTGAGGAAGAATTCGTTATTCGTTGTTGCTAAAGTTATCAACTATTAATCTTGCCAACATTTTACAGTATTGGCAGATATAATTTGTAGGCTTGGGAACGTGTCCATTACTTTATTTGTTTCCTCACAAAAGAGGATGTGTTATTTAGTTAAAACACATTTTCAAGTTCTCTTGTCTTAAGACTTTTTGATCAGAGGTTTGCACAAAACTGAAGCAAACTTGCAATGCCTACTGGCAAGCAACATTAAGTTACATTTTACAGAGCTCAGAGCACTGGAAACATTGTAATGTTTTTGCTTGTTTTTTTTGGGAGATTTGATTTTTGTGCATGTGTTCTTAATGCTTTTGAATTGTGTACATAGATTTTCATTATTTGAATATATCAAATACTTGATATTTTTACTGAGTTTATTCAAGATGGTTTTGTATTCTGTAATTCTATTTAATGTTGCAGCACAGTACGTAAGAGTTATTGCAACATTTACAGTGCCAGCAATCATTGATTGGAGTTCAATTCCTGCTACTGTCTGTAAGGAGTTTGTACATTTTCCCAATGAACATGTGAGTTTCCTCCCAGATTCCAAGGAAATATGATCAGGATTAGTGAGTAGTGGGCACGCTATGTTGGCACTGGAAGCATGTTGACACTTGCAGGCTACTCCCAGCACATGGTGTGGCTGTTGTAAATGATGCATTTTACTGTATATTTTGATGTACATGTGTCAAAGCTAATCCTTTACTATCACATTTGAGATATTAATATTGGTTATTTTTGTATTCAGTTCTCCCAAGAAAGGGCGTTTAAGCTTCCATTCGGATTTCTAATCTTTTTTTTCCAGTCCTGATTATGGGTCTTGGCCCTAAACATCGACTGTTTACTCTTTTCCATATTTGCTGCCTGGCCTGCTGAGTTCCTCCAGTATTTTGTGTGTATTACTTTGAATTCCAACATCTGCAGATTTTCTGTTTGTGATTTGAGCTTTCCTGAGGGTTCAGTTTGAGTTAATGCATTACACTTTTTTTGTGTGTGTTTTGTGTTATGGAACTGAAAGTCATTGTTGCTTTTTTTAAAATTTCTTACTCATTATTTTCTTTCAAGATGGGATGTTCAAATTTGTACACAATATTCTGAATAGTACTTCAACCTTTTGATTTTGTAAAACTGTAATACTATGGTCTAGCAGAATTTATACAAATCTTAGAATTTATATTTCCCCCTTCCCAGATCCAAGTACAGTACTTGCTTGTGAATTCTGGTAAAGGAAAAGAACAAACCAATATGACTCTGACTCAATATGCCACCAATTGTAATATAGCATGTTAGTGGATGAATGCATCTTACTGTTTATCTCGAGATTGATAATGAAAATTTAATGCACACAATTCAGAAGCTGTTATTTTCTTTTGCAGTAGCTTTGAGGCTACTTTGAGGCTTGGCTTATCATTTCTTGCTGAAGACCAAAATTATATATTGGTAACATATTGGTTAACTGTGATTTAGGATGAATGTGGGACCTGTTGATACATTTATAAAGGTACATAGATATATATTGTAGATACACTAACTTTAGTTTTTAAGTCTGCCATCCCTGCTTGCTCTATTGTAAAGGGAAGGCAGAATGAAAGAACCCAAGACAAAGTCTTCAGTTAACGGTTTGCAAGCTACCAAAGGAGATTCTTGGAGATTTGACTGGACACTTAACTCTGAAAAGTCAGCTAATAGCTTGTACATTGTTGAAATGAGATGATCACTTGAAAAGCAAGGGAAACTTAAAACCACCTGGAATTTGACCTAATGCTGTTCTTGGACTTCTTATCCATTATGCAGGATGTTCCACCTTAGAATTTATTATCAAACACACAAGAATTAATGTACTGATGATTCACAAATTTCAGCAAAAGAAATTGTTCCTTCTGTGGGAAGTTCTCTTTTATTCCAATAAAAATTCTTTTTGCTTTGGCCTGGAGCTTTTGGCTCAGGAACTGTTTTCTCCAAGGTGCCTTATTTTTAAGTGAAAGCAATTCTTTATCTCTGTTGTAACTGATGGCATTGGAAAAAAAAAACAGATTCTTTCTTGGTGTTCTGACTGATTTTTAAAAAAAAGGTCTGAAGTTGACTTGATGCAACTTGCTGGTCCTTTGACAGCTGGGGGCTTTCTCTCAGACATCTTGGTAAATTGGTTTATTACTGTCACAGATACAGTGAAAGACTTTGTTTTGCATGCCAACCATTACAGATCATTTCATGATAATAGCACATTGAGATAGAAGGGAAAATGATATTACAATGCAGAATACAGTTAGAGTGCAGTGCAGGTGCAAGGTCATAACGAGTTAAATTAGGCCAACAGTCCATATTGTTGTGCTAGGGAACCATTCAATAACCTTATAACAGCAGGATATAAGCTGTTTATACAGAAGATTAATATTTACTCTGTGCTAAATATTTTTTATTATAAATTAATTTAGGCTGGCTATTGACAAGGATTTAAACTGGGTATGACTATTCAGTAGGTGCCAAAGAGGAAGAAACTACACAGTGCAGCTAAGAAAATTCAGAAACTGGGTGGTTTAACAGTAGCGTATGTTTTTAAATAGCTTTCATGCTGAGCACTGTAATGCTGAAATCTTGTAGCACATAAGCTTTCCACACCAGTACCAACTGGGGTATAATGGTATGCACAAAATTGTGATCTTATTAAACACTTCTTAAATTGTACTCATGCTCTTCTATGTATTTACATGAGATATAACATTTCCACAATTTTACATAATGTTTCAAACATTGCAGGGTTTGATGGATTTGCAGCACGTCGGTTAAATCAGGTATCTGAATTTGGAGCGTGGTTTGATGTGGCTATCGACAACATTGGGCGTAGCATGTTGTGGAGCTTGCTCTATGATGTAAGTGGACAAGTAGTTTTAGCTGTGATAATGACTGTGTATAACACATTACAATCGACCTTTATTGCCATTTCCTCCAATATGGTTGGATAGGATGAGGAAGTACACAAGTACAGGGAGAATTTATTGCTGTAGCTTTATTGTGATTATTTATTGGGTTGAAAGCTATAATAATGAGGTGTGATTTGAGATATTAGGATGACTTCCATTGCAAGAAAGAAAACAAGAGGCTATTTAACAACGATAACAAAATTACCGCCACAGATATATTTCTTCACTTCAGCGAGTCTTCTGTGCAACATTACATCCCAGCTTGGAGTGAAGAGGGGTTACAGAGTGGGTTGTTCAAGTTAGTGAATGCCTTGTTCAGAACAGTTGGTAATTTTTACTTGGAAGGAAAAGTATGCAAACGTGTAGAAAAAATGCAAGTGTTAAGCTAGGAGATAGATCACAAGTTTTTGAAGTCGTATGAATGCATTAAATTTGAAATTGGGAACTGCTGGAAATAGGTCAGATGCATCCTTGAAGACGAACTTAATGTTCAGTTTGATCATCCATCATTTTCAGATGCAGGAAAGAGCCATCATGAAAACAGGAGAAACAACCATCTAATTATAAACTTGTATTGTTTGAATGTAAAAAAAAATTGCAGACATATTTCTTGTTTTTTTTTCAGTGGGGACATTTTATAAGTAGCCTTGAATGGTTGGTTTTCGTTTGTACACATGGCTCCATGGGAGGTGACTGGAAGAAGAAATTTCAAAATAGTCCTTGGTTTGTTCGGAAAACAATGTCAAATGGTATGTTAATTACTTTATTAAGAACCTTTAACAATAGAAATTAACAATAAATTTAACATTAGAAATGTACTGGTGGAAAATTTCAACTTAAGTTTGACTCAATTACCATAAACACTTGATTAAGAATGTTTCAATTCAGAATTTTAGGCATGCTCAATGTAATGAGACAGGGTCTCTTTTGGTGTCAATGTGAAAAAACTTGTTACTGGAAACCCAGATGAAAGGAACTGTAGGCATTTGAATCTTTAAAAACAAATATACCACTTAGTGTACAAGACCTTAAGATGTTGGAGCAGAATTGGACCACTTGGTCCATTGAGTCTGCTTCGCCATTTCAGCAATTTTCTATCAGTCTCAATCTTCTGCCTTCTCACTGTATCCCTTCTTGCCCTGACCAATCGAGAATCTATCAGCCTCTGTCTTAAATATACATAAGGACTTGGCCTCCACAGCTGCCCATGTCAAAGAATTCCACAGATTCACCACCCTTAGGCTAAAGCAATGCCTCCTCATTTCCATTCTAAAGGGACACCACTCTATTCTGAGGCTGTGTCCTCAGGTTTTAGACTCTCCCATCATTGGGAGAGTATTTTGTATAATTCACCATCTGATTAGATGCTTGTTTCTGTATAAAAACTCTTCACCGGAGTCAAATCATTTAACCTACAGACAGTTTTATTTCATGTTTGGGGGAGAGTATGGTGTGAGTCCTCACTGATGTCTCAGAACTAAGGGTTCATTGTTAAAACTAAGCTTGTAAATCTGTCCACAGATGCTATATAAAAGGCACTGAGGAAGTACATGGAATGTTTGAACTGCATCAGTTGTCTGTGGCTGGATTACTTTTATCAGGCCTTCTGCTCTCTCCTGAAAGCTCTTGCTTGAATTGAGAATCCTTTTATTTTCAAGCAGAACACATTTTCTCATTGGATTCCTTTCATCACAGGAATATATTGTTAAAATAAGCTAGTTTAAAAGTATTTTCAGTATTGGTGTATATGAGTTATAAATTATACTGTGCGTGTAGCCCTCTAAATGCTGAAAACCTATAAAGAGAAAGTATTTTATTTCATACTGTTGAGCTTTTATCAAATCTCAATAGGTGAGAAAAGTGTGCTGGAGCACAAATACAGAACATGGCAGTTGTTGGAAATTTTCAGCACATTTGTAGCATCTGTGGAGTGAACAAAACTAAGTAAATGTTTCACATGGATGGTCATGTATCTCTAACTGGTTAGTTGTGGCTTAAACAGGAAAAACTAGTTACTTGAAATTACTGAATCAGTACCAAGGGATGCAATATGTCTAGATGGAGTATGAGGTTCCATTTCTCGTTTATTTATTACCAGAGATACAGCGTGGAATAGGCTCTTATGGGCTTCGAGCCATGCCACCAGTAACCCACTGATTTAACCCTAACCTAATCACTGGACATTTTACAACAACCAAGTAACCTACTAGCCAGTATGTCTTTGGACTGTGGAAAGAAACCAGAGCACCCAGAGGAAACCCACAGATTCCCATGGGGAGGATATGGAAAATCCTTAGTGGACACTGGGTCTGAATTCCAAACTAAGCTGTAATAGCATCGTGCTAACTGCTATGCCACTCATGTTCATATCAAATCATTAGAGAAGTACAAGAGGTCAGTGACACAGGCAATGTGGTAGTGGGCTGGAGATTTAAAGTGACGGGGAACTTAAAGTACGTGGTTATCCTGAATCCTGCTTGCACAACACCTCTGCTGAGTCACCCAATATGGTTTTCAAAAGGAGGGATGACATCAAGTGTATTGCATTAAACTGGAAGTTAATTGCTGCTTCCCAGGGAAGGACTCATTAAGTGCCTGGATGGTGAAGGAAGAAGGGACAGGGAACAGAACTTCACTTCCATCATTTTGTACTAATACAGTTCCTCTAGATACCTGCTATTCTTGATCTTTAGATGGCCACAAGGACATACCCAGACAGATAACTGTATAATATTTTCCATCTTCTTCACCATCTACAGCCATTATAACTAAGTACTTGGGCGCATAGACATAGGTTTCCCATACAAATGAGGCACAGCTGAGTTTCCTTAATTAATCAATGGTAACTGAAGTCTCTATTCATGAGAAAATTTAGATGTTTTATTGAGCTCTGAGATGCATAGTTTGATTTTATTTAATATACAATCAGTGGCCACTGCTCAAATATCTAATCAGCCAATCATGTGATAACTCAATGCATAAAAGCCTACATTGTCAAGAGGTTCACTCATTGTTCAGACCAAACATCAGAATGAGGAAGAGCTGTGATCTAACTGACTGTGGAATGATTGTTGATGCCAGACAGGGTGGTTTGGGTCCCTCGGTATCTACTGATCTCCCAGGATTTTTACACACAATAGTCTCGAGGGTTTACAGAGAAAAACAAAGCAAAAAAAATCCAGTGGAGTGGCAGTTCCGTGGGCAAAAACGTCTTGTTAGTGAGAGAGGTCAAAGAAAAATGGCAAGAACTGGTTCAAGCTGACAGGAAGGTGACAGTAACTCACACAACCATGTGTTACAACAGTGGTGTGCAGAAGAGCATCCCTGAATATAAAACAAACCTTAAAGCAGATGGACTACAGTTCCCAGACATCCCACCTCTCCTGGAAGGTCTGGGAGTCTCCCGCAATTTAATTGTGGCTCCCTGATGCCCACAAATTATATACAATGTCCCGGAAATTGATTTTTTTTTTGAGAGCGAGCACGAGAGCGAGAGAGAGCGCGAAAGCGAGAGAGAGTGAGAGCGAGAAAGTGAGCGCGCGAGAGAGAGCGAGAAAGCGAGCGCGCGAGAGAGAGCGAGAAAGCGAGCGCGCGAGAGAGAGCGAGAAAGCGAGCGCGAGAGAGAGCGAGAAAGCGAGCGCGCGAGAGAGCGAGAAAGCGAGCGAGAGCGCGCGCGATAGAGTGAGAGCAAGAGCGAGAGTTCCAAAAAAAAAAGTCAGAGTGGCAGTGTGTACCAAAAAAAGAGAATATAAAATGTACATCACCGCAGACTACACTAAAGTGTACCCTTACCTAATAGGGGTCAAAACAGTGACTTTTCTATTGCCCATGGTGGGTTAAGACTGTAAAAGACATGTTGAGGTGAGTTTAACAGGTGTCATTCATTCATTAGCATAGCTAATGTTATTTAAACTAGCTGGCTAGCTGCTAAGGAGCTACTCTATTGCAGACATCCCACCTCTTCCGGAAGTCTCCCGCAAATTGATGGTGCTACCTCCTTGAAATGAGTTTTTGCGGGGTGGGATGTCTGAGTTCCTCTCCTGTGCCTAATTCAGTGGCCATTTCATTCACGTAGTTCCTCCATTTGTCAGGCGGTTGTTGGAGTTAGTTTGGATATTTTGTGGAGCATAAGACCGATATTTGTGGAAGAAAAGTACTTTGGGAATCTATTTTGAAGTGTGCACAGGCTAACAATTTGTGAAGAATATATCATAGAAAATCGTCACTTTGCATTACTTGGGCATTAGTTTGTAAATGGAGCATCTTGCTATTAATTCCCTGAGTTTATACTTCATTTTCCATGAGATTAACAAAGGAACTTCAGTCTAAAAATCAATAACCCAAGGACTCTTAAGAACAAGGAAAGCACTTGAGACCTCTTATTACCTGCTGATCAGTATGAATTCATTTTCATTTAATGAACTATATTGGAGGAAAAGTAAACTTTATTTTCCTTCATTCTATTCAAACCTAATCTTTAACCCGCACTTTATTTTTTTTCTCTCTTGTATGTGTAGCCCCCGGCCAGCCTCAGGGTCGCGTGGCTTGCTGTCGTCTAGGGAAACAGCCCTCGGCCCTGCCAAACTGGGGTATCAGTTTGTGTGGATGCTGTGTGATGTACCCCACCCCGCCCAAATAACAGATAATACACCAGATACGATTAAATGATTTACAGTTTATAGATATTACTGGAACTATATAATAGAGAATAAAATATAAAAGGAAAATGAAAGACGCCACACTTATCAAAGTTCAGTCTCTTCGTGCACAAACAGTTGGAGCTCAGGACCCTTCTTCTTCACCCTGCGACCCCTCGGACCACCTCGACTGGCCGCCTGGGACCACCAACGGTGGCCGACCAGATGCTCCACACGAGTCCGTCTCAGTCTCCTCTCCTCGCTGAACGTCCCGCTCGGGGTACGACCCTGTTAGCGGACTCACAGCACCTGGTCCATCCTCTGTCTCTGTCTGTCTCTTCCCCCCTTCTCCCCCTCCCGCCTTCTCCCCCAAAATCCCGCACATACAATATCTTAGACACACCAAAGCGTAACAACTATCCCAATTGGTTCATTCGTCCTCTTATCAATAGATAATCCAAAACAAACTGCTAGCGGGAGGACTTTCTCAGCAGTTAACGTAACAAAGAAGTCCTTTCAATTATAACATAACAAAGAAGCCATTTTAATTAGACTACGCAGTGACATATAAAAAAGAAACCCCTTACATATGGAAACCGGTATTCTAATTTACCCCTTCCCCAAATATTCTTTACTTTTTTTGTCTTGTTTAATCCATACCACTCATTAGTTTAACATGGGCCCAGCATGTAAGTGCAATTATAAAGAAAGCATGGTCACACCTCTACTTCCTTAGGAGATTGCAAAGACTTGGCACAGCATCTAAAACTGACAAACCTTTATAGATGTATAATGGAGAATATATTGACCGGCTGCCTGGTATGGAAACACCAATGCCCTTGAATGGAAAATCCAACAAAAAAAAAGATACGGCCCAGTCTATTAGGTCACAAAAAAGCCCGGACATGCTCTGTTCTCGCTGCTGCCATCAGGAAGAAGGTACAGGAGCCTCTGGACTCACCAAGTTCGGGAACAGTTATTACCCCTCAACCGTCAGGATCTTGAACCAGATGGGATAAATTCACTCAACTTCACTTGCCCCATCACTGAATTGTTCCCACAGCCAATGGACTCACTTTCCAGGACTTGTCTCATGTTTTCTATTTATTGTTTATTTATTATTATTTCTTTCTCTTTCTGTTTGCTGTCTTTTGCACAATGGTTGTCAGCCCAGTTGGTGCAGTCTTTCATTGATTCTATTATGGTTATTGAATTTATTGAGTACAGCTACAAGAAAATGAATCTCGGTTGTATATGGTAACATGTATGTACATTGAAATTAAAGCTCAATAGCTTTGCTTTGGCATTTATGTTGCACTCCGATAATTTAAGAGTGATGCTTTTTTTTTTCCAAAGCTACAGGGAAATGCTAAACTTGCTGACCGTATTGTAAGATTTCCTGCCTCAAATGCTAGCCTAAATAAAATTAAGTGCATTTATACCTGTTCTGAAAGTTTTAATGGTGAATGGTATCAGTGCAAAGTGCAGCACGAATCAAGTTAAAGACAAAATTCCTCATTGTTTCCAAATCAACTACTATTTATTAGAACAAAAAGTCTGTAAGAAGCTACATTTTCATGGCATTTATACCCCATTTGTGTCTGACAATGAACTTGAAATAATCACAAAAATTAATGTTCTGATGACACCTGTAGATCAGTGATATTACTGTACAATGGAAGCATAGCCAATTGTTTTTCATAACCTATTTTTGCAGCTAAATCTTTAATGGAATGGGGAAGAGCAAAATTTAACCCTATTACATTGATCTTCTGACTTTTTGTGGAACTAGAGATAATATTTCATGTGTAACAAGTTAAATGAGTATTCAAATAGTGATTAATTTCACATACAGAATCTATTCATGCAGGCTGTACAATTACATGAGCAGAATTTCACATTTTATAGTTTTAATTTTCAAAATTTGTAATTGAAATCTAGGTCAACAGTTTTATAGTCTTAAATGGATAAACTGTTCATTAGATGTGGAATCAAAATTTTATCCATAGGCCTTTCTCCATTTAAATTAAACCAAGAGTGCATAATGGGGAATTATTTTGTTTTCTTAAAGTTCAGTCCATCTGCCCACAGACTTTCATCATTGCTAAACACAAGATCCTTTGATATACAACTTTTTAAAAAATCAGTTTTGTTTCTTCTGTCAAACTAGTGTACAAGAAGAAAAATGACAGTTTGTGGTTAGGTTTCTGTACCCTAACATAGCATTGGTGATATTGTAA
This sequence comes from Mobula hypostoma, assembly GCF_963921235.1. Classification (NCBI taxonomy): domain Eukaryota; kingdom Metazoa; phylum Chordata; class Chondrichthyes; order Myliobatiformes; family Myliobatidae; genus Mobula; species Mobula hypostoma. The sequence continues at coordinate 29,052,006 of NC_086119.1, read as the reverse complement.
AATAGTTTTACCACTCAGTTAACTGGTTTCTCTATAGAACAGGGTGTAGGTAGAAAGTGGAAATAGCTAAGTTCTTTTGTCCCTTGATACCACTTTTTTTTGTTGCAGTACTTAAATAAGCTGTTTCCTCTTTAGACTTGGGTTACAGTAAAAAGTAAAATATATGTTTAAGTTCTGTTATATCTCTGCTGTTCTAAAGCAGCATGTACAAATAAGGAAAAATTTCTTGCTTCCATCTATTTGCTCATTTGATGCAGGATAGCTGGGGTTGCTTGTTAGACCCTGTTATGTCAAAATTGGCAGACCTGGGCTAAAACTCAGCCCTGGGAAATCCATGCATTCCACAGTATTTTGCTTAATAATCAGGATGTGTTCCCAGGGGGTATTAAAAAATCATTAATTTAAAAAGGACCAATGAGGCATTGTACGTAAGATCTGTGACTGATTTTACTACTGCGGTAGGAAACTGTCACGAATCCAGCAACAAATCATCCCAAGCAACACAAAAGTTGCTGGTGAATGCAGCAGGCCAGGCAGCATCTCTAGGAGGAGGTACAGTCAACGTTTTGGGCCGAGACCCTTCGTCAAGACTAACTGAAAGGAGAGCTAGTAAGAGATTTGAGAGGGGAAGGGGGAGATCCAAAATGATAGGAGAAGACAGGAGGGGAGTTCCTTTCATCCCAAGTCTTGATTTGGAGAGATTGCTTGTGAAGTCAAGTGTTGAGTGCACTAGAGTGAGTGATATGATGGCTCTGTGCTGATATCCTTTTGGGATGGAAAACTTGCACCATTACTAAGGACAGGGATGGATGTTGTTCCCAGAGAAATTTCTGGCTGTGTAGACAAAAAAATGGGGAGTCAGGCTCCAGGCAGTCTGTTAACACACAAAGCAACTGGTACAAGTAGCACACAATCGTTGTGCAGGCCAAGATTTGGCTCTAATCTGTCTAATTACTGTGTGGCCACACCACTTGTCCAAGCTTATCAAACTCCAGCTAAAATAGGCACTATTTCTATTCAAAGCCTTCACTGTCATTCCCCAGCAATGAAAGCAGTTGCGTACAAGAAATTGGACCAGGTTCCCAGATAGCGAAGACAACTGATATTTCTTTAAAACTGGGGGATGAACCTTTGAAGGTTTGGTAATGAATCAGTAGGTACCGATATGGTCCACACCTGCTACAACGGGTGTCTGTTTCCTTTTTATGAGCATTTCAGAGGACAAAATTCAGAGACAAATGTTGCTTGGGTCAGCAGAGAACCTTGCTCTCATGGGAGGAGTAACTGCAGAACTGCATCATAATCTAAGCGGAGTAGAAATCTTAACTGTTTTTGAGACCCTAAGATATAAGAGCAGAATTCGGCTACTTGGACCATTGAGTGTGCTCCACTATTTTATCACGGCTGATCCAATTTTCTTTGCAGCACCAAACTCCTGCCGCCTTCCCATATCCTTTCATGCCCTGGCCAATTAAGAATCTATCAATCTCTGCCTTAAATATACATAAAGACTTGGCCTCTAGAGTTGCCTGTGGCAATGAATTCCACAGATTCACCACTCTGACTAGAGAAATTCCTCCTCATCTCAGTTCTAAAAGGACACCCATATGTTCTGAAGCTGTGGTCTTAGACTCTAGAGCATAGGAGACTGATCTTATGAAATCATGAGGGGCACAGATAGTGTGAATATACTGTCTTTTCCCCAAGGTCAGGGAATTAAGTAGAGGGCAGGGATTTGAGGTGAGAGAGTAAAGATCTAATAGTAACTTGAGCGGCAGCCACCTTGAAGATGGTATGAATTTGGAATAAGTTGCTGGAGGAAGTGATTGAATCATGTACAATAACAACTTTTTAGACAGTTGGAGAGGTACATGGATTGTAATGTTTTAGGTTATGGGACTAATACTGGCATTTGTGACCAACTTGGAAGGGCCTTTTTTGGTGTTGTAAGACTGACACATGGTGGTTAAATCTATAAAAATTTTAAGAGATGAAATACTTCTACAGAAAACAAATGCAGCATTCACATTGGGAGTGACCTTCTCATCATTTTTGGGCATGATACAAGATTTTAGACAAGGCATTTCAGTACACATTCATGAAAGGATTTCTCCATTTCATGGCACTCCCAGTCCTGCTAGACTTTGGAACTGTTGAGGAAGGAAAGAAGAATTACCCCCCTGTTCATGAGAGAAAAGACTGGAGTGACAATAACAGTAATTTCTACACTGTTTCGGACAGCTAAAGAGCAGCATTGCTGAGGAACTCTGAATAAATTCAGACAAAAATTAAGTGAAGTTGACTTTGGGACAAGCCTTAAAAATGTGGTTACAATGATTGGACAGAATTAAACTATTGGTATAAAGTAACCACAAGTAATTTTATAAAGACGAGTTTATACTGAACCAACAACTGATTGTTGTTAGTTTGCAGTGTGTAAATTTTAGTATTCTTTGCGACTTTCGGTTCAGAGTGTTCATGCTTCCGTCGCACATCATACCATATTCCAAGATACAGTATTTACTTTCAATACTTGATGCAAAGTTGCACTAATGGTGGAGTGCAGTTTGCTTAGTAAGTTCGAGATTTTCACATGTACATAGGAATCCCAAAACGCAAGTTCTTAAGCCAAGAAATGATGTCTGGAACCCAAATTGCAGCTGGTAAAGGCTATGTTACCAAGTTTAAATAAACATGTAAATCAGAAATGGGCCACTTATTTCTTCTCTATTTGCAAATGTGGCTACAGATTTGAGGGGAGGGGGTTCATGATAAGGAGGGGAAGCTACAGTGAATGAGTTTTTTAAGATACCTATGGCACAGGAGGATGTTGCTTGGCCTACTGTCAATGCTGGCCAGAGAGATTTAAAGTTAATTTAACTCCCTCTACGGCCATAGTTACTCTCCCTACACACTCACTTATCCAATAAAGTCAAGTATTGTCTACTTTAAGACACCATTATCTAGCCATCGTACTACCTTCTGGGATTTCTGAACTCCATAAATTTCTTCACTTTTTTTTCCTAAAGCATGTAATACTTGGATATTGAATACCATTTGCTACTTGTGTAAATTATCCAATGCCTTGATATCTTCAGTAGCCTAGGACCAACTTCTAACAAACCATACTGCCAATCTGAGTATCATTCATCCCCTCTGGTTGTTCTACTTGACTAAACGACAGCTGCTCTATGACTCTGACTAATGTAATCCTTTTGCAAGAAGCCTTGTACAGCCCCTAGCCCACCGCAAACACCACCAAAATTCTTCGCAACCATTTCACTTGGTTTCCTGATACTAGGTCAGTTTTTAATCCAACTTGTTGCTTTCTATTGGATCTTGAGCTTCTACTTTATTGCCCCATCTGCCAATATTGTGAAATGCCTTGCTAAAATCATGTATACCACATAAAATACTCTATATCCAGCACTCATTACCTCTTCATAATTTTTTAGACCATTGTTACATGACATTTGTTAAACAAAACCATGCTAATTCATAAACACTAGAGATTCTTCAGATGCTGGAATCCAGAATAATGCATACAAACTGCTGGAGGAACTCGGCAGGTCAAGTACCATCTATGGAAGGGAACATACAGTTGATGCTTCAGGCTGAGTCTTGATGAAGGGTCTGTTTATTCTTCTCCATAGATGCTGCCTGACCTGCTGAGTTCCTTCAGCATTTTGTGTGTTACCATGCTGATTCTCCTTGGTTCATCTGTGCCTTTATAAATGCTAAGATTATTAAAATTGTTTCCAACAGCTTAACTATTGCTGATCTTAAACTGGCTTATAGTTGCTCTATATCTATTGCTTTCTCCCTTACAATAGAACCACATCAGCAACCATCCAGTCCACCAGCCACCTACTTGTTGTTAGTTCCTCCTCTCTCCCCACCCCCCCCAGCCCAAGTTTACAAACGTTAGACATTTTACCTAGCCCTGGTAACTTTTTTTAAAAAATAGACACTGGATCCTTTAATAAAATTGTTAATGTATTCCTACACGTAACATATTCCTTCCAACAAAATGTATTCATTCAGTTACCCTTTTGTATTTGCTAAAGCTGCCATGTTGGGTTCCCAGTAGACCCGTTCTTTCCTCGTATACTTAGAGCATCTTGGAATTTTCCTTGATTTTACCCAGTAATTTTTATCCTCTGCTTTCCACTTTTAAAATTTCATCTCTACACTAGGCTTACCGATGCATTGTGCTCACTTTATCAGTCTCAAGCTTTTATTAGTTGCTTTTCTTCATCCTGTGTCAAAAAATGTATTGCTGCCAAGTGGGAGCTTCAGTTCTTTTGATTAAAGATTCAAGATAACAGATACCTCCTATTGTTTGATATTGATTTGCTATCTCAGCATAGTTTTTAAAAGAAAATGAAAAGATGTTTTAAACAAATCTGAAAATGACAGCTTTAAGATAATTTATTTATACATTTTTAGTTTTTTAAGAAAGCTAAGGCATCAAGAACTTAAAATTTAGCGAGCGAGAAACTTTACAGGTAACATGAATGCTTAAAAAAATGGCAGTGGAAAAATTAGTTTCTAGGTCCTAATTGTTTCCATTTTTGATCATTTAGAATTGTCTCACTAATTTTTCCCAGAGCTGACAGATCTAAGAATTTGCTGTTGACTTAATGAAGAAACATGTGCAATATTCTATTTCTGAAAGAGAAGGGAAAAAAGTAATTGCAGACTTGTCAGCATGCCAAGAATTGTGGGAAGGTACCACCTAAAATACTGCACACATTCATGGTTAAACAAAGGACAGACAGCTCAAGTTGAGAGTTCATGTAAAATAAGGCATCATCGTTTCAGCATTTGAAATATAAAACAGGATGAAACAGAGACTGCTCTCCAAACTGCTTTGCTACCAACTCCTCACCCAGTCCTTCAATATCCCATCCCATTTTCCTTCCTTGATAAAGTCTTAAGCTGGTTTGACTTTGATTGGAATTAACCAAATTTCTAGCAGCTGAAACATTATTCCAGTTACTCAATGCAAAGTTAAATAGACTTGCATTGGATCTTTTACAGATTAAAGAAATCAAGTGAGGTAACTGAGTTGTATTGTTGAAATCCTTTGAGAAATTATCTTTATAGCCAAGTTTTAATAATACCATGGTAAAAAGTGCAATATTCTATCTACAGGTTTTAAGAGCTTACTGGGAGTATTTGCTATCAGTGGATTACATGTTCTTCCAGTTTGGTTGTACGGATACCACAAACAAATTTTAACAAATAATTTTATGCTGCCTCTTAAACTTCAGTGGTTTGCAACTGCATTTCTGATCTCTGGAAGATTTCTTTGTATGACTGTAGAGGTAAGAAAAATAAATTATTTTAAATTAAAAAGGTCATTTGTAGAGCAGTTAACTAAAAGATTTGCTTTCATTCCAGTTATGGTGTATCTGGATTCATATTTTCTTCCTTGTAAAAAAAGAAACCAAAGGAAAGGATTGATGAAACATTCACCAATGTCTGATTTACTCAGGAATATGACCTTCTAGAATTCAGGTTGGATGCTGCAATACAATTATGTATAATTCAAGATATTCCACTGAACTTATCTGTATTACAATTCATTTTTGTGGGGATGGATGAGGGAGAGAAAGAATTGTTAACTCTTGAACATTTTATATTAAAGCATTTTCAGATGACAAACCAACATGTCAGCATAGTAGAATTTTTTTCCCTATACTTCTCAATTAAAACTTTCAAAGGATACATAGTTCTAGGTTTACTACACATTTCTATTGAAATAGAATTAATGAATTTTTAGCAAAACAGTGAATATCCACTTTAGAAATCACAAGGTGCTAATTTAACAGTTATGCTGCCACTTTCATATTGATGAGTTTAAATGTCCAATGGTATGAAAGTCAAAGAATATTCTAATTCAAACTGCAAAGGTAACTATTACCAAATTACAAATCATTAGATCAGTGGATGCAGTAGAAAGATTACCTTGCATTACATTTTTTCAATTCAAAACTGGTGATTAGACAAAACCTGCTTGTTTCAAGGCCATAAAAAGACTGTTTGAATCAGCTTCATAGATTCCATGAAGGTCATGTACTTACAGCTCAAGGATGAAAATATTGTTTAAGTATCTTGTAAAATTTCCACCCTTGCTATAGTAATCATTTGGTCTTAAAATAAAAACCTTCCTAGAGCAGTTCTTTGCCCTTGAGCCCAGAGTCGGGAAGTTGTGACCACCACAAGTAACTACACATTTGGTAATTCTCAATTTGTAAGTGTGGTGTTCCCTTCATTTCGTTCTTTGTATCCAGCTAAAAATCAAATGACTGTAGCTGAGGGTTATACAAGAACATTAGAAAATATGTCAAACATAGCCTGATCTACCTTTGGTCTCATCTCCTCTGTTGTACCAGTTCCTTGTACACTCTCAAGGATATAGATCTAATCTAACTGCTTGTGATTTGGCCATTACATTTAATGAGAAATAACTTCAATTGGTATCCTTTGCTATGCTGTGTATCCAATGGAAAGTCTTTGCTAGAATGAACAGAATGCCCAAGTAGAGTACCAATAGCACCAATCTAAGAGAAATGTCCAAGGTTCCATTGTTTGCTTTAGTTGCTGTCAGTTGAGGTAGTTGACTGAGCAGTTCACTCCCTCACAAGAGTATCAATGGATGAACCCAGGTGCTTTTAAAATAAATGTCCTCTAACTGTACTAACTGATATACCCATTTCAAATAGTAGATTGCAATTGACAGTGCAAGAAATAACTGAGTATTTATTCTCCTACAATTATATAGTTTGCTTACGAGTTCCCATTTGCTGGAAAATTTGACTATTAGCACCCTAACCCTAATTGGGAAATACAGTATTGCAGCTTCTTTCAGCATCAGGTATTATTTGAATTACTATTTTTCACAGTATGCATTGCTTAAAACAAGGTCCCAAATTCAAGAGAACCAGTTTTGAATTATGTAGCAAAACTTGAGAAATTACTCAGCTAGTGTTTACAACACCCTACCACCAAATCTGTACAAAAATAAGTCACAATTAACATTCTTAATATCAAAACTAATCGGTGCAATCTTGAAGGCGGAAGTAAAACATCTACATTGTTTTAAAAAAATCTTTAGAGGAACAGAGAATTAACTTGCATGGGATTGTTCCTGACTTCTACACTCGGTAATTAAAAGATTTCTCGTTGTTTAATTTGATCCGAGTTATTAATACTACATTGCTACAGTACTTGTTACTTACCTTGTGAAAGACAAACTAAATTACCAATTTCAATTGATCTCTTTTCATTTTAGTGATTCACCTTGAAGCAGTTATAACACCAGCTCTGCTCACTTTTCTCTTAATGGCTAGGACTAAAAATCCCTTAGTATTCACATTAAAAAAAAGAAAAAAAAAAGACTTTGTTACTGCAGTGCTAGAAATAGGCAACAAAGGTTTCTTACTTGTTCCAGAACAAGTTACAATCTGAAAATAAGAGATGGGGAAGAGATTTTAATATTAATAAATCCTTCAAATGTTTTCTTTTTGGTTATATATTTTACTTGGGGATACAGAATAACTGTATATACTCCAATGTGGTGTACAATCTCTATCCAAGAATTTAAACAAAATGTTGGTCATGATCATAATACCAAATTAAATATTAAAACAGTACAACATAAACAGCATGCAGCGTCTATGTTATATGCTCACCTCAAATCTTGGAAGGATACACATGAGTTAATGTGTTAATGAATAATTGAAGATCATGAATTTGCATCACCATGTTCTTAATTCAAATAAATGTACTTAAAGACCAAGTGCTGATTGACTAGGACCACTTGGTAAAGCTGGGTTCCAAGTGAGCTAAACTAAGATGTACAAAGAGACCATCTGTTAACAATTGTACTGAATGTCAATCAAACTCACTGGCACAATGATTGCTCCAAGCAATTTTTCAGGACTAAAAGACACCAAGAATGGATCGACTACACAATAATACACCTTGCTGTAATTGTTTTTATTTTCAGTGGTCCTATTCATTCATTGTTTTGGCTTAGTTACAGTCATAGTTACAGTAGCTTAGTGGGCCCAACGCAGAAGCTATGATTGAAAACACAAGTCTTAATGATTCATCGCTTAACTTTTAACAACCGACAGCCATAAGCAGGAACCAACTGTTTGGTTCATGACCAGGAAAAGCATGATTATGGCTTGGGCCAATTAAGTCACCAGAAGTTAAAACTAATTGCAACTGGTTCAATGCTCTTAAAGTAGTAGCTCCAGTTTGCATAAATTTAAGGTATTTATTTGGTGAAAATGTCTCTGAACAATTAAGATTGTGTGGCCTTGATGAAAATAAGAAATGGCGGAAGCATGGTGAATCTAAGTAAGCATGCATACTTCAATTTTAGATGTATGGACAATTCTACTTAACACATTAAGTGTAGAAGACATCTAGGAAGTACAATTTGAACATGTAGCAAAGCTAAAGACTTACAAAATTCATGACTGAAGTGTCAAGACAAAAGATTTCCTAGCTATTCAATAGCAAGTGTGTTACCAGTGCTTTTATTTGACAAATCAGCACACGCATTTAACTTACCATCAAGGTAGTTCATGGTGTTTTAAATTCTAAAAAGATTTTCATTGGAAACTTAAGGTTATGAATATAGTGATGTACTAAACCAGCTGATGTTTTGTACAAAAGTAAGCATGTAATGTTTAGTGTAACAAAGTGCACTTTTTTGCCAATTTCAACAAATAAAACTTAAAAAGTAATACATCTAGAATTGTCTGATTACTTAAGACATTTCTATATCCAATACAACAAAAGTGCTGCAGGAACTTAAGTCAGGCAGCATCTATAGAGGGGAAGAAACTGTCTATGTTTCAGGCCAAGACCTTTCATCAGTGCTGGAAAGAAAGGGGAGAAGTAGCTAAAAAAAAAAGTGGGGAGAACAGAGTTTCTCCAGCACTTGTGTGAGTTGTTCAATGTTTCCAGCATCTGCAGCATCTTGTGTTTATTATATAGCAATTACACAATTGGTAGTTACAGCAGAGAAGTCTGGAATATCCACACACATCTAGAAATAATTTGATGGATATACTACCTTGTCCCAAACTCTTGTCATTCTGAAAATACATTACAGTTTTACAAAACTTTGGAAGAAATGTTCTGGTAGCACATCAGGAATGATATTCTGGCAACAGATGTAAACTTAGTAATAGATTACAAGCACATCAGTGGGAAGATTGCATTTGAGGCAGTAATTTTAAGACGCAGTTTTATTCCAATTTTGTAATGGTCTTTATACAACACATACAACCTACATTCCCCGTCCTCGCAAAAAAAGAACAGTATTTCTGCTCTCAAACTCATGCAAATGTATTGCATATGAACACTTTTCTAGTTACAATGAAGGGCAATCAATGTCATTTCCTACCAGTTGAGCTCAAATGTGTAAATTAAAAATGAAAGTAAAAAAAAAACCTCAGATGCTGGAAATCTGAAAATAAAAAGAAAATGCTAGAAAGCACCTGTTGAAGGAGAGAGAGTTAATATTTCAGGACAAATACCTGAAGAGCACCATACAAAGTCAATGGCTACAAGTACATATATACAGGGAGCAGGAGAGGGCCAGCAGTCCAAAAGATCTTGACTATTTTCTCAGTTCTGTCTTGTCTATCTCCATAAATTCTCACCCCATTGCTTTTTAAGATTTTATTTATTGCTACCTTAAAACGTATTTAGACATCAAAAGATAGTGGAAGCTAAAAGTTCCAAAGATCCACCAGTCATAGAACAATAGTATGGAAAGTAAACCCTTTGGCCCAACTCATCCATGCCAACTATGGTGCCCCACCAAGCTAGCCCCACTTTCCTAGTTTGTTCCATATCCCTCTAATCTCTTTTAGCCACGTACTTTAATTAAACTTATTTCGGATGTTGTCACTACCCCTAGAGGAAAATATTTTGCCTCATCTAATAGGCAATGCATTTTAATGACCCCCAAGGTTCTGTCCACATTCAATCACAAAACTTATTACAATTTTATTTTTCAATAAAATTCATCTCACAACTTTTAAACATCATAAAAACAAAATATATGTCCCAACTCACCCATTCCAGGCATAAGCCATGTAATCCCTCTCTGAACTGTTTTCACCACATTTGCATCCATCCTTAAATCTGAAGCTCAACAATTTACACTCTACTTCAGATATAGTCTCATCAGCACAATATATAATTGAAGCAGAACCTGCCTAATGCAGGGTCTCAATCTGAAATATCATCTTTCTATTTGCCTCCACTCACTCCACTGCTCAACTCAGGAGTTCATCCAGCAGCTCGCTTTTTGCTCCCAGTTTCCTGCATCTGCAATCTGTCTCCTTGCTTTTGTATTGCTTCCCTAGTAATAGCTTAGTTAGCTTTCCTGGTTACTCATTGATATCTTACAATTCTGCATTTTTCACATTTATGAACCGCTTATCTTTGTTCACTCATTTAACCTAATAAGAGCTACCTTCTTCTTCCCTTTTCACAACTTACTTTCTTACTATTTTTGTGAAAACAGCAAATTTAGAAACCATATCTTTGATGCCTATTTTCAAAATCATAATTGTAAAATGTCAAGATTCTAACACTAATCCCAGTGGCACACCATTCATTAAATAATTTTAAGCCTATTGTGCTTCCTCTTAGCAAGGCAATTTTCCATTGCTACCTTCTATACCAGAAATAGTTTTCCACAATGACCTTTAATGCAGCACTTTATCAAAACCACTGGTTCCCTTTCATCCACAAGACATGCAATTTCCTCAAAGAATTCCAATAACTTGATGAAAATCATTTCTCTTCCACAAAATCACGTAGATCTGCCCATTTTATAAATCAACACTGAAATGTCTTAAAATAATAGCAACCAACATTAGCCCTGTAACAGATGTTAAGCTAACTAGTTTATAGTTTCCTGCTTTCTTTTCCTTTCTCAATTAAACTAAATTAGTTATTTTCCAATTTATTTAGCACCTTTCACAGAGAGAATTTTGGAAAATTAAAATTAATGCATTATCTAACTAGACAACTCTGCAATAAAACCTATCAAGACACAGGTTCCACTTGCCTGGTTATTGCAGCTTTTCTCACCCTTCCAACTCTTGATTTATAACCACACCTCCCTGTTGATTGTGTGGTGCCTACACCCATGTGAAAAACCATACATCTTGAAATGATTTGAACAATCAGCTAAGAAGCAAAGACTGAGGTTGTGCATGAACACTATATTTAGCAGATCAATAATATTTTGTAGTACAGTTACATAATATCACAATGTTTGTTACAAACATAAGCAATAATGGCTTGATGGTTGCACATTATATTGGGCGCTGCAGCCTGTTGTTACACTAAGATTTTGTACACATTTAATGGAATTAAAACAAAAAAATTGTGATGTTGTACAAATTCAGCGTGGCACTAATACAAGAGCTGCTCAAGTATCAAGGAAGTGTCTCATCTTGCTTTCAACAGCAGAGGCTGAATTTGGTAATAGTGTTAGCAACTGCTGTCAACGCAATTTAGGAAAATACAAAAATAGTACTGTTTACTTAAATGTGCAATAAAATGAACACAGTTGACCTTTTTTTCATTTCCACATCCACAAGGTTATCAAAACTTTATTATTCACTTAATGTGGAATATGGCAACATTATTCCCAATGAGGAATATAAATTGAATTTTAAAAATTGGATGACACAAATGGTACCTAAAAACATCAGTTAGTGATCCGATACTGAACTTGTGCATCATAAACCAATTTCTAGATATATTCCTTTAATACTTCAGTTTAAAAAATGTGCACTTCAACAAATTCACTAAGGCCACCATGCTATAGATACCTAGGAATATAATGACATACTGTAATGTACAGCAAACCTATCACAGTGCCCTTAAGGTTGTCATTTTGGAAAGTGTGATGTAAGCAAAACAATTAGGACTACCTGCGAGTTCTTACGGAGACTCGCAGTGCAATGGCACCTGTTAGCATACTTGACAGGGAATTGCAGTAATGTTCAAGATGCAAAACAAAAATAGGTAGAAAGGCCTGAATGTTTGAAATCCACTTGCACATCTTGAAATCTTTATGCATAAAGAAATGGTTGAATTATTATTCAAAAATTACTTTTCATCAGCAGCAAATGATTTGAAATATAATTAAAATAATATTAAAGGCTGCAGCTGCAAAATAATTTCACTTGCTGAGACAAATCCTCCGCGTCATCAGCATTTGCAAACATTACGATACAATGACATGCCATGGCGACTGTTTCTGGTCAGATCGTTCCTAGTCTTGTATCTATTACATGAATCTTTTTTCCCCATTTCCTTTAGCTCGGAACTTAACACCTAAAAGAAAGTAATTACCCTAATGGTATTAAGTGTAGTTACTGGATTGTTTCACAGTATGTTTCTCCCTTTCAGTCCAGGGAATAAAGACTGTATGTGACAATATATTCATCTTGTTTCTCAGCATCCCTGTCCATTTGTAGGCTGAGCTAACAGAAATGATCTGACTACTTCTTCTGTGGACTGTGTACTGCCATTTACATCCTCAAGGGCATCACTGATAGCAAACTGTCGATCCCGCAGTCGGTTCCAGTTGGACAGAATATTATGGTATTCAAATACTTTTTCAAAATTGCCAACAGAGTTGTACAGTTTGATGAGACCTCTGTAATCATATTCCAGTCCACTGTAACCATCACCAAATAACTTCTTTCCTGCAAGCAAACACAAAGTGACTTTTAATATTTGCTGAGTACGCAAGTTTAATTCTTTGGGGGGAAATAAAGCACTGTTGAATCTAAAATCAAAATGATGGGAAAGTTATACTTGAATCAAAGTAATCAACTTCAAGTAATTTGAACTTCTTTGAAAAACTCAATTTTTAGACCAGGCCACACCCTGATACGATTAATTTACTACCCAGACTTGTGTACTAATTAATGTAAGCAGATATTCTAGAGATGAAAAATGAAGCAACTGACTCAGATTGAAAAGAAAAATGAGGTTTTGCTTAAATTCTATCTTTTAACATTGGCCAACTGGTTTTATGCCAGTTTCCACAGTAATCCCACCAATCCCCCATGAATGTCCATGTCACATGCTCATCAACTCCATCCTGATTATCCTTCCGCCAACCTATATTTGGGATAATTTAACCAATTGCTCTTGGAGAAAACTCAAGAATCCTAGGGAAAGCCATACAGTCATGCAAAGAATGTACAAACTCTACACAAACATCACCAGAAGTCAGGAGTAAACCTTAACTGCCAGAACTGAGAGGTAGTAGCAACAGTCTTGTCACTGAGGAAGGATATAACAAAATAATTCCAGGGAATGTAACTGGCAGGAAGAATGACAAACAACATTCAAAACAAAATACAATTCTAAAGAGAGAAGTAGGAACAGAAAACCTGAATTTACAAATATGGGAAGTTCAGTGTTGATAAAAACCTATGGATTCGGGCCTTCATGAATACTTAAACTTGGTACAAAAGCATCTATGATGAACCTTGATAAAACAATGTTTCAGTCACAATTAGAATACTGCTTCATTCAACTTACATATGATGTAGTTTGACCCTTTCCAATTCTATTTTGTTACTCCATATACGGGGAGAGGAGCGGAGTTAGCAACACTAATGGTCTTATCTGAGGTATCATAATAGCCCATTCTTTTTCTTTTTTTTTTCTTTAGTTTAGTTTTCCTTTCTTTTGGGGTATAATTTTTTTTTTCTTTTTTCATGATATTTTTATATTTTCACTTTATATATTTTCCTATATTATATTTGTACTTTTTGAGATTTTGGGAGGCCCATTAATTAATGTGTCAATTGAGATCATACTTGTATAAACTATTTATCAATAATGTAATCCCAATTTCTCTGAATCTATTTTTTGTAATGTTTATGATGCTGAAATTAATAAAAAGATTGAAAAAGAATATTGCTTCTGATCTAGGTTCTTTTTAGTTAGGATGAAAAGGATTGAGAGGTGTAGAAAATACTTACTAAACAGTTCCAGGGCAAGGGACTTACATTACAGGATGGTTGTGAATAAGCTATTTTATGTTCTGCCATCAATGCTAGAAACAAGGGAGTTGGCGAAAGTGTGAAAATGGGAAATGTGTAATAAACAATGGAGAAATTTGAAAATGATTAAGACAATTTTGCGTGTGTTGTGCTCAATAAAGGGGGCAAAATAAGTCTAGACTCTAAGGGATATGGGTGATCGCAGGTATCTATATCTGGTTCTGATGCAGGGCTTCAACTTGATATGCTAACAAATCCTCTGTGTTGCTCCAACTCAGTAAAGGCACGAAGTGTAAGCCAATGATGCCATTGGAAACCAAATTATTACAATATACATTGCCTCCTGTAAGGCAAGGCAACAGTAAGGACTGATGCCGTTGACTGGTCATGATGACAAAACAGCATGCAATTTTTAATGGATTCTTTTTAGTACTGTGGGTTGGTCAAAAGCCTGATCCAGAGTGGGAAGACGAATAGTTACAACTCATTCCAGATCCCTTTAAAGAACAAGGGTTAGAAACTAGTAGCATTTTTACAAAATGACTTATAACATTGCTTAACCTTTGGCTGCATTATTTATTACTTTCACAAGTAATAAAATTTCTAAGTTGAAACCAAACCAAACAGTGTAACCAATGGTGTCCTGTGCCTGCACGTTAATTTTCCAATGATATCAACAGCCTGAAGGATAGTTTGTTTCAATAACAGTGCAGATAAAGAAAGGAGTAAAAGGTAATGTATTAGAAAATAATAGTACAGCATGCTGCAGTGGAGATACACTGTGGTATGCAGAGTAATTCCATGCAAACCAAAAGAATACACTACCGACAAATAATAGGCAATGCAGATAACCAAAATGAACATGATAAACCTTGAGTATTTTCCTTGTGAAAAAGGAAAGAAAATTCACTTGATTGTTTAGATATGTTTGAAATAATACTACCTCATTTTAATTTCAGACAAGATGTCCAATTCCCTTTCAGTGCAATGAATGAATCCTAGTGCCACATAAAGTTCATCACTTTATTGCAAGTTTTCGAATGAGGTTTTCTTAAAAACAAATTTGGTATGTCAACAAAAACACTCAAAAACTTCTATCGATGTACCGTGGAGAGCATTCTGACAGGCTGCATCACTGTCTGATATGGGGGCTACTGCACAGGACCAAAAGAAGCCGCAGAGGGTTGTAAATTTAGTCGGCTCCATCTTGGGTACCAGCCTACAAAGTACCCACAACATCTTCAAGGAGCAGTGTCTCAGAAAGGCAGCTTCCATTATTAAGGAACCCCAGCACCCAGGGCATGCCCTTTTCTCACTGTTACCATCTGGTAGGAGGTACAGAGGCCCGAAGGCACACACTCAGCAATTCAGCAAGTTTCTATCCCTCTGCTATCCGATTCCTAAATGAACATTGAACCCGTGAACACCTCGCTTTTTAAAAACATATTATTTATATTTTTGCATGATTTTTAATCTGTTCAATATATGTATAACTGTAATTGATATACTATTTATTACTTTATTTTATTATTTTTCTTCTACACTACGTATTTCATTGAACTGCTGCTGCTAAGTGAACAAATTTCATGACACATGCCGGTGATAATACACCTGATTCTGATTCTGAAAACTGTTTTTATTGTTCCCCCTGCTTGGGATGATTAACAAGTGGCTGAAAACAAAAATAGGTACAATACAGATATGTTTACCTTTAAATAAGCTTGATAGGCAAGGTGAAAATTGGTTCTGCTAGAATGATGTGATATTAAGAAACCCGGTTTCTACATTTTAGTAGTAATTTAGTGAGACTTAAGGAATACTCAGGAACATATCTGGTTGACTAAGAAAGATTCTCCAATGAGCAAAACCAACAATATGGCACATGTACCAGCAGATATGGAACAGATATGACAGGGCAAGGTATTTAATCATAGACATTTCTCCACTTGATTTTTAAAAATCTTACTATTAATCAAACACAAAGCATTAAGCTTCAAGACTAACGGAAATCCACTGGTGGCATCCAATTAAGATTACTTGACTGGCAAAATTTATAATTTAAGCTGGCCAAATAAATCACAAATAGAGTAGGAAAGAAACATCAGAATCACCTATGCTAAATGAGCTGGTTAATAAGGATGCGGATAAACTTAAAATGTTGGTAGCACTCGGCAAGTCAAGCAACATTTGTGGAAAGGCAAAGAGTTAAACTTGTAGATCAAAGACACTTCATTAGAACTAATGGCCAAGCCTGCTGAATACTTACAGCTTTCCTGTTATTTCAGGTTTTCAGCATTGGTGAATTTAAAAACAAATGTTCATATAAATAGTTGATTTGTAGAAATAAATTTTAACATGCATGATGTTAAACCAGAATTTAAGTTACAGAAACAAGAACAACATCTACCATTGCAGAAAGTGCATACGTTAAGTTTCAACTACCCAACCATTCATGCAAAACACTAACAATGGTGAATAAACTTGACACTACATCAAATGCTTGGAGCTAAGTGGGCAGTACAGGATGTGCAAATAACAAATCAAACATAAGGCAGACTTTTTAAGTAAATCTTTGCTTTAACTGCAGCAAAGCATTTGCAAATTTCAAATTGGATTGGAAGTTGTCAAACACTATTTAAATCAGCAATTGGCTCACAAAAATATTTTTTTAAATTTACTGGGCTGGACTGTACTCATCCTTGGCTGGTAGTTCCACAGAGAATCCACAACCTCATTGTGAGTCAGCTCACCTCTGCCTGTGCACTGAAATACAAGTGGTCAGAGCATCGGATCTATTACTCTGTTACTGGATTCACTGTTGATTAAGGCAGCATAAAACACATGCGGCCTCTCACAAATGTTGGAATAACCCTATTCATTAGAATAGGATCATTGGACTACAATTAGAAAAGTGCAGTTAACTGGTTCATTTACAGTTCTGTGCAAAAGTTTTAGGCACCCTAGATTTCTTATATAAATTTTATTTTAGATATTTATTTTTATCTGCTGCATTAGTGTCAGAGGAAAATAGCAAATTTTACATTTCCAAACATTCATTTTCCAAAATTAAGTATTCCCCCATTAGTTTACTAACAGTCTATGATAAACACATGAGCACTTCATTTCTTTGCACTGTTCAATTTTGCACTTGATAGTAATCTAATGTCTTTGCACTACTGTTGCTGCAAATTTCATGACATACAAATCAGTGAAAATATATCTGCTCTGATTTAATTCTTAAAGGCAATAGCTATTTTAGATTTTCACTGCAGCTCATGCCAATAAAGTTAATTTTAGTTTTATTTCCTGTCAGATGTTAAAAGAAACTATTAGATTTCCATAAAACAAGTATTCCTTGCAGTGTTAAAAAGTGAAATAAATTCATTTGGCTACTTATAATTAATTTGCTACTTAGAGCTCTAATGCTGGATTCTGTTTATAAATAAACTTATTAATTTAAAACAAATTGGTTAAATCATATATTTACATTATTGGAAGAATGCAACAGACTTCTCAGACAACTAGCCATGAACTACAAGAACCAAAATAATTAATGTTAATCCTGAACACAAATATAAAAGGTATAGGTTTCAGAGAATAAAGTCATTCTAGGCCATCCCCTAGTTACAACGAGCTCCCATGATACTATGAAATCCAAACCTGCAAAACACATGCATCCATTTGCTTTAATGGCAGAACTAGGTTCAACACCCTCCCCTAGTCTTTTTACTAACTGTCTTGTGTGATTTTTGATCTCATTCATTACAATACTTTGGAAGTTTGATTAATGTATTTAGTGATTGTGTATTTTCTAACTTTAGACATACATTAAAATGGAACCCATTTGTTACCTACAGATAGCATGTAGTTATTTTGTCTTGAATGTAACAATAAGGAACAGTGGTGCAGTAGTTAGTGCTATGGTCTCACAGCTCCAGGAAGTTGTATTTCATCTAGTCCTTTCATCATTTGGTAGGTTTCAATGAGATCTCTCCTGCATTCTTCTAAATTCCAGTGAGCACACACCCAAAGCCGTCAAATGCTTCTCATATGTTAGCCCCTTCACTCCCGGAATAAACCCTATGAATATCCTCTGGACTCTCTCCAATGACAACACATCCTTCCTGAGATACGGGGCCCAAAACTGTTGACAATACTCCAAGTGCAGCTTGACTAGTGTGTTATACAGGCTCAGTATTATCTCCTTGCTTTTATATTCTAGTCCCCTTGAAATGAACGTCAACACTGCATTCGCCTTCTTTACCACAGACTCAACCTGTAATTTAATCTTCTGGGAGTCTTGCACGAGGAGTCCCGAGTCCCAAGACCCTTTGCACCTCTGATGTTTAAACCTTCTACCTATTTAGATAATAGTCCTTACTACTGTTCCTTTTACCAAAATGCATTATCATACATTTCCCAACACCATATTCCATCGGCCACTTTTTTACCCATTCTTCCACTTTGTCTAAGTCCTGCTGCAATGCACTACTTACCCCTCCACCTGTGTTTGTATCATCCGCAAATTTTGTGACAAAGCCATCCATTATCCAAATCATTGACAAACAATGTGGTCCCAATATTGACCTGAGTCACTGCCAGAAAAGGCCCCTTTTATTCCCACTCACTGCCTCCTGCCTTTCAACCATTCCTCTATCCATGCCAGTATCTTCTCTGTAATGCCATAAAGATTTTATCTTGTTAAAGCAGCCTCATGTGTGACACATTATCAAATGCCTTCTGAAAATCCAAGTAAATGACATTCACTGCCTCTCCTTCATCCACCCTGCTTGTTACTTCCTCAAAGAACGCAAACAGATTTGTCAGGCAAGATTTCCCTTTACAGAAACCATGCTGACATTTGACTTGTTTAATCATTAGTCTCCAAGAGCCCTGAAACCTCATCCTTAATAATAGATTCCAACACTTTCCCAGCCACTGAGATTAGGCCAATAATCTCCTTTCTTTTGCCTTCCTCCCTTCTTAAAGAGTGGAGTGATATTTGCAATCTTCCAGTTCTCTGGGACCATGCCAGAATTGGGTGATTCTTGAAATATCATGATCGATGCATCTGTTATCTCTTCAGCAACCTCTCAGGACCCTGGGATGCAGTCCATTTGGTTCAAGTGATTTATCCATCTTAAGACATCCACCTAGCACCTTTTCCTTTGTAATAGCAATTGCACTCACTCCGGCTGCTTGACACTCACAGACCTCTGGCACACAGTATTCCACAGTGAAGACAGATGCAAAATACCCATTACATTCATCTGCCATTTCTTTGTCCCCCATTACTACCTCACCAGCATCATTTTCCAGTGATCCAATATCAACTCTCACCCCACCCCCTTTTTACTCTTTATATAACTGAAAAAAACTTTTGGTATCCTGCTTTATATTATTGGCTAGTTTGCCCCCATATTTCCCTTCTTATAGCTTTTTGAGTTGCCTTTTGTTGGATTTTAAAAGCTTCCCAATCAACTTCCCACTCACTACTTCATATGCCCTTTCCTCGGCTTTTATGCAGTTCCTAACACCCCTTGTCAGCGACGGTTGCCTATTCCTGCCATTTAATAACTTCTTCCTCTGTGGGACATATTTATTCTGCGCCTTATGAACTATTCCCAGAAATTTCAGCCATCTCTGCTTTGCCGTCATCCCTGCCAGAATCCTCCTCCAATCCACCTGGGCAAGCACCTCTCTCGTGCCTCTGTAATTCCCCTTATTCCATGGCGATACTGATACATGTGAGTTGTGCTTCTCCCTCTCAAATTCCAGTATGAATTCAATCATATTATAATCACTGCCCCCCTAAGGGTTTCTTTACGTTAAGCTTCCTAATAAGATCTGGTTATTACACAACACTCAATCTAAGACAGTTTTTCCCTGAGTTGGTTCAAGCACAAGCTGCTTTAAAAAACCATCTCCTAGGCATTCAACAAACTCCCTCTCTTGTGATTCGACACCAACCTGATTTTCCCAATCCCCTTGCATATTGAAATCCCCCATTAAAATTGCGTCCTTACCTTTATTTCACACACTTTTCAGCTCCCTCTGCAATCTCAACCCCACATCTTGGCTACTACTTGGAGGCCGATATATGATTCCTATGTTTTTTTTAACCCATGCAGTTTCTTAACTCCACCCACAAAGATTCAACGTTCTCTAACCCTATGTCACCGCTTTCTAAAGATGTAATTCCATCTCTCACCAACAGAGCCACATCACCGCCTATGTCCTCCTGCCTGTCCTTTCGATACAAAGTATATCCCTTGATGTTAAACTCGCAATTATGGACTTCTTTCAGCCACGACTCAGTGATGCTCACAATGTCATACCGACCAAACTCTAATTACTGGAGAGTAATTGCAAATCTACAGGGGAAAGGGAAATTGGACTAATCTACTAGCTGGCATCAGCCCAATGACCTGAATGCCCACCTCCTGGGCTGTAATAACAGCAAATAGTCCAAGGTATCCTGAAGAAGAATTTAAGTAAAATTTAGATACCAAGTCACATAAAGAAGCCAATAATGTGATCAAAGAGATATATTTTAATGAAGTTCTTAAAAAGGAATTAAGAGGGAATTCCAGAAAGGACCACATTTTAAGGCATATTTGCCAAATGAAGCTGTTATCTATCCCAATTACGTTTTGCAAGAAATCCAACTTTCCCTAGTCTGATACTTGTAGTTGTCAGGGATTAAAACAAAGGGCCCCTAATTTATATCTTTTGTGATGTCAACAATATGATTGAGCAGGTAAAACTCACAATTCCTAAGTAGCAATTTAAATAGACTGTTGAATAAACACCACCACAAAAGCAAGATTAAGGGGAAACTTGAAATGTCAAAAGCTTTTTAAATTTAAAAGACCATTTATCTTTTAAGCTCATTTTACATATCTGAGGAAATAAAATCAGAAAGACCATAAAATATTCATGTCAGGCAGCATCTGTGCAGAGAAAGAATTGAAATTTCAGGATTTAGTTCTGAGTTAGGGTTTATTAACCTGGAACATTACCCATTCCTCTGCTGATGCTGTCCAAACTGTGGTGTACTTCCATCACATTCTTTTTTCTTTTCCATTTCTGATACTTACTGGTTTGTAAAAAAGTTAAATTAACACCAATTCAAATACTTTACTTCAAACAGCCATGCTTCTGGAAGGCGGCGGGGGGGGGTGGGGTCAAATCACTAACAACACTTTTGGATCTTTGTATTAAACTCAAAAATAGGTACGAGTTTTATCAAGTACTGGAAGACCTGGTGCCAAACAACAATAAACTTGTAGTTATTACCTGTCAAAATCTTGATCATGCTTTGAACTTTCATTTTGCACAGCATGCAAAATAAATTTAGTTTGGCACTGCATTCTCACAGTCCAATTACAGGGGTACATACCTATTGCTATGGACCTCAGATAAAGCTTTTCAGCATCTGCATATTGATTCATATCATAGTTATAGAGAGAAGCAAGATGTCCCACTGACAATGCCACTTCATAATCTTCCTGGCCTAAGAGTTGCTCCTTAATTTGAATCGCTTTAATGTGCATTTCTTCAGCTTCCTATAAAAGCAACACAAGTATTATTGACAATTATTACAACTGTGATTATGATGAATCTTTCAAGGCAATGATTTTTGCCTTTTGCTCCTTAACTGATACCATATAAACTATGAGCCTTACTTTTTACACACGTGTGATAACAATCATTCTAACATTTTAAACATTTAAACACACTTTATCAAAAATAATTTATAATAGAGAACATTTATTAAGCATTTTGTGTTATACCAAATACTTAAACATTACCATGACTTCAGATGTAATTGATATACATAGATTCTAATTAATTTGAATGCAATGAGGAGGTTCCATGCCCACAAGGTCTTTGCAATCAGGTTTAGCATGTAGTCCAGCATACCAGTTTGCAACACTTTGTTCCTTCTAGAATACCACTGATTTTCAAGCATACCCAGAGACAGCCTTTTGCAGCATTGATTCTTTTCCAATTAATATTTGTCTCACTGTGAGCACCTGGAAACAGCCCACCCAGCACTGAGTCCCAGGCAATACAGCTGTTTGGCATGAGCCTCAAAAAATACCTGGCCATCTAGCCCCAGATCTTCCTGGTAAAGCTGCATTTAGGAAATGAGCAACTGAGTCATTTCCACTGCAGTTGTCATATGAGGGCAACATGCGTATGGTCACCATTTTGACATACACAGAAGAAATGACACAGAGGGCTTCCTCCTCTGCCAAACAGGGTATTGTGCTTGTTGAAAGCTTGGTATTCCGCCAAATGATTTTGATTGTTTGCTCAGGAAAGCACCTGAAAGGATCAATAACATCTCCACAGCCTAACATATTAAGTATCTGCAAATCCTTCTGGGTCACACAATACTATCTAATAGCTACAGAGAGCGAAGCCTCTCAGAAATTCCTGTCTTCTATCTTTGAGGTTAGACAACAGCAAACTGTTAATGCGAGATGAGCAGGCAGGCAAGCTAGCTAAGAGTGATGGCTTGCCAGTTCACTTTTACTGGATATATGGCACTGGATCGACCCACATCTGCTAGAAATGTACAACACAGTAATTCTAACTCGTAGTGTACCAGTTTTTCAAAAGATAGATAGATTTACAAAAAAAAGGAATAACTGAAAAATTGCTGTTTTTGCGTGTCTTAATCTTGAACAATTTACAAGCTGCAAGAAGGATTGGTGGCTTTTTACTTCTACCAGCTCCTTCTCATCATCCACCATCATCAAAAGTAGTAACAGTAGATTTTGCATTCTGTCTTGGAGCTCCTGCATCTACTTCAGGCTCTCTCATTTTCTGAATGCCCCATGTCTGTTTCGATTGCTTCCTATCAATGCAAAGGGGAATCAAAGAAAACTTCACAGTTCCCCAATCTGTATAACCTCTGAGTTTCTTGATACTTTTACATTCAGCTTCCATACCCTCTGGTCTTCCTGTTGTTGACAGCCAGTCGGAGGCAGTTAAGAGAACTGGTGCGATACTGGTGGACCTGACTGGTGTGATTTTGAGAAGCCCCAACAGCAAGTTTTTGAACATACAGGCCTGCCACCTTCAGACAATCCTGAACAACATCAAAGCACTTTGTTTCTATGAAAGCACCAGCAGAACCTGCTGCCTATTGTGACAAGATATGGACAATTCAGAATAGGATAGGTGATGGGTAGGACTGGACTAAGAATAAAATGGGTTCTGAAAATCCCAACCTTTGACTCAAAGCCATGCATTAAACATTACCTTGAACTTCCGCATTGATTGATAGAGTCTGCCCAAGTTTCCATAGTGCTTTGCTGTCTGCACATTGAATTCTCCAAAGGCTTTCTTGGCTAATTGGAGTGAAGAAAGGTGCAAATCATGGGCCTCCTGAAGGAGTCGCTGCTCAGTTTCTTTATTATGACAGTCAATAGCAATTTCCTCCAATATAAGTGCTGGAAAATAAACAAGTGACAAGATCAATCAACAAGTGGCTTTTGTAAGGCATATCTAAACAAAAACAAACATAAATGTTGAAAATTTAGACAAGTCTACCACATAGTGAAACCATTTCACCACCACCTTTTCCAGGTGAATTTAGCACAATAAATGCTAATTTTTAATATTAAGATTGCACTTCAGCTAAAAATGATCCTTCCTATTTGGAAAAAATATACACCACACTTCATGTGAATTTGCCAGCCATTCACAAATAATTTGAAATCAACATTTTAACCCTAATGTCAGAAATGAATTAATAATTTCTAATACTTCAAAATAAAATGAAAACCAAATGATCTGGAAAATAAGGAAATGCTGGTGTTCAATATCTGCTTTAGATTTATAATTCATGAAGACAAGAAAGCTAATACTGAAAAAGGGATATGCAAATAAAATAATGGCACTAGCTTCAATTCTAGATTGCTTTAAAATTCCTTTGTTGAAACAAATAGGAGATAATACTGCAGGTTTCCCAACATAACCTAGCAAAGTTATTTCAACTGAAGACATTGCTTCAGTTGGTCAAAATACATGACATGATTTAAAGTGAGCATGGAAAAACAGTGAGCTTAATCACTGTTATTGGAAAATAACGAGAATCCATAATTAAGGATATTTAATATTTTAGGGTTTTCAATTATTCAAAGATAGCAACTATGGATTTACAAAGGTTATATTTTGATTGAGTTATTGCTTTGATGACTAAAGTAGTGAATAGAGAATGCCCAAGTACATAATCTAAGCAGCATTCCAGAAGACATCTTATAAAATGTTGGGTAGAGCAACAACAAATGGAATTTAACCTTGACAACCATGAAGTGATACATTTTGAGAGGGCAAACAATAACAGAACACACACAATAAATGGTAGGGCCTGAGGCAGTGCTAATGAACTTGGGGTCCAAATCCAGAGATCCCTGAAAGCACAGGTGGATGTGGTGATAAAGGATGCCTGCCTTCATCAGTTATGGTATATAAAATTATGTGGGGAATAGATAACGCAGATCAAAATAAATAATCTTTCTCCATAACAGAGGTGTCCAGGGACGGGAGGATTAGAAGGAGAATTATTTTCCCTACACAAAGTAGCAGCCTTTAATCTACTGCCTGAAAAGATGGTAAATATACTCTCACCACAAGTCAAGTAATTGAACTGCTAAAGCACAGAGGGCGATGGACCCAAGAAGGGTGAATGTAACTAGGTAGATAAACAGGTGGCCTGGACATTGACTGAGCATTTTGTTTAAAGTAAAAACAAAAACATTAGAACATTCAGCAGGTTAGGCAGCATTGCGAGAAAGGGAAACTGATTTCAGGTTTCAGGTCTGAGACTCTTCCTTACATGGGGAAAGAGCAAGTTAGTTTACAAATGCAGGATTGCACTGCATGGAGGTCAGTGACCAGTAGATCTATTCTGGGACCCCTCCTCTTTGTAATTTTTATAAGTGACCTGGATGAAGAAGTAGAAGGGTGGGTTAGTAAGTTTGCTGATGACACAGAGGTTGGAAGTGTTGTCTGAAGTGTTATCAGAGGTTACAGCAGGAGATCGATAGGATGCAGAACTGGGCTGAGAAGAGACAGATGGAGTTCAATCCACATAAGTGTGAAGTGGTTCAGTTTGGTAGCTCAAATTTGAAGGCAGACTCTAGTATTAATGGCAAGACTCTTGCAAGTGTGGAGGATCAGAGAGATCTTGGGGTCTGTGTTCATAGGACACTCAAAGCTGCTGCACAGGTTGACAGTGTTGTTAAGAAGGTGTATGCTGTGTTGGCATTGAGATTGAGTTTTTCGAGAGTTAATGTTACAGCTATACAAGCCCATGCTCAGACCCCACTTGGAGAACTGTGTTCAGTTCTGGTCACCTCACTACAGGAAGGACGTAAGGATGTGGATACTATAGACAGAGTGCAGAGGAGATTGACAAGGATGTTGCCTGGAATGGAGAGTGTGCCTTAAGAGAACAGGTTGAATGAACTTGGCCTTTTCTGCTTGCAGCAACGGAGGAGAGGTGACCTGATAGAGGTGAATAAGATAATGAGAAGCATTGATCGTGTGGATAGCCAGAGGCTTTTTCCCCAGGGCTAAATAGGCTAACACAAGGGGGCATAGCTTTAAGGTGCTTGGAAGTGGTGGGTGCATGGAACGCACTGTCGGCGACAGTGGTGGAGGCAGATACAATAGGGTCTCTTAAGAGACTCTTAGACAAATACATGGAGCTTAGAAAAACGGCTATGCGGTAGGGTAATTCTAGGCAGTTTCTAGAGTAGGTAACATGGTCGGCACAACATTGTGGGCATGAAAGGATGTGCAGCAAATTCTGCTGATGCCTGCAAATGTGCCATAAAACAAGATGGCAATGGAAGAGCGGATTGGGGATTTACAAAAGAAAACATTCCTTTGAAATGCTGAAAAGGCAAAGGAGGGAAATACATGTTGTGTGCTGGAATAGTAGTGAAGTTTGAAACTGCAACACCTGGGATCCAAAATGTTTTTCAGATGAAGCAACAATTTATGTGCACTTGTTTCTCTCTGCAAGGTGTAGTACTGCATTAAGTATTCACAATCTGATTTCCTCTAGAAAATGGTGTACTGGTGAATTTTGAGCATGAATTTGTGAAAGTGTGAAATTTAAATATGAAAAAGTTAAGGATTTACTGATTATTTTCTTAACTGTAAAGTTAAAGAGAATGGAGATTCAAACAGACTTGAAGATCCACATGCATCTTATGTTAAACTGAAAATAATTGAAAAGACTCATGGTTAAGATTAAATATCGTGAAAATATAAATTAAATTAAGGAATACAATTTTCTCTGATTAAAGTCTGAAGCCAGGGTTCACAGCCAAAAAGATTAGACATGCAGGGAATATTTCTACACAAATCAAGTCACAGCTGCACCCAAGAATAGCACTGGATGCTCACGTTAGTTGTTAATATTTGATATTATGAGACCATTAACCAAAGATGTTCAGAAATATGGGGTTAAAGCGGATACATGGAGTTAGGTCGCAGGTCAGCAAAATGACATTAAAACATATTAGGGTATGATGTGTAACCAATAAGCTAGAAAATATGACTGTCCAGCACAGGTCCTGAGGATGCTAGATCAGAGTTTTACTCCAAACACTTGCAAGTCATTGTCTGCTTAACTAAGGTTACACCACTTTAGAATTTTGGACACCCATAAACCAATTTCAAAAATGCTATGGAAACCAACAAGTTTCAATACCGTATTATCATATTAAAAGCTATTAAGTTCAAGACACAAGATGTTATTCAAAATTTGTACATTTCCAAAATATCTTAGTTCCATTAGTGTGTTCAATGAGATTTGGGATTAAACAAATAGGGTTACTCTTGAGCACCACCAAATGGCTGCAAAAAAAATCATCCTATAGAGGTTTCAGAGCACGGTGTTTATTGTTTGGCTTATTGGGGAAGATAAAGAAATTATTCACAGTATTATCCTTTAAGAATTTTGCTCCAAAATATTTGATTTGTTAGGCTATTCCACCATTAACAACAGATACTGCCTGAACTGCTGCGTGCTTTCAGCATTTTCTGATTTTATTTCAGATTTGCAGCATATGCAGTTTTCATTTCAGATCACAATTCAATTGATCATTATAACACATATAACTTACATATTTTTTTAAAGATCCTGGCTATCTGGCTTGAGCTTTAAAAGGGTCCAACAACATTGGATTGGAATTGTTATACTCTAGTAAAATATTTAGTTTTGCTAATTCCATGCCAGTTCAGTATTATAGATGGGTCAGCTTGCTGTATATATTACTCTATATCCTTTATTCTTCATCTGTAACTGATGCTTCATCCTCAAACACATTAATTGGTGATGATCAGATTGGGTACAGAAGAAAATTACATGTACTTAGACTTGGGTTCAGATTGACCATTGTTGGGGCTTTTACTCAAGTAGTCACCTTTATTGGTTATAAATGGCAGAAGAGACCTCTCATGAAACTTGAACGATGAAACTGGAAACAAAATATTTCTCTATGAATTATTAGGTGCTAGGTTGAAAGCACATCTCATGAAGTATATAAGTATAAGATTTGATTTAAGACCCAAGAGACTCCAGATGATGGAAATCTGGATCAACACATACAAAATGTTGGAGGAGCTCAGTAGACCAGGTAGCATCTATGGAGGAAAATGAATAGACGACATTTTGGGCTGATACCTTTTATCAGGACTGGAAAGGAAAGGAGCAGAAGTCAGAATAAAAGGGGGGTGGGGGGGTGGGAAGATGCTGATCATTGCAGCAGACAAAGTGAAGATGTTCAGTAAAGTGATATCCCAGTCTGCATTGGGTCACAGAGTTCTCATTAAGGGGTCAGCAGTGGAAAGGGTAAGCAGCTTCAAGTTCCTATGTGTCAACATCTGAAGGGGAAAATGTGCCTGGTGGTGGGATCCTGTTGGAAAAGCTGGAAGTTATAGGGAATGATATGCTGAATATAGAAGATAATGGGATAGTAGGAGAATCCAATCCCTGTTATGTTGATGGATATGGAGTGAACTATTTTAACTGCACTTCCTGTTTCCACGTTAGCCTGTCTGTCAACAGCCTCCACCAATGACACATTGAAGCCAGACACAGACAACACTTTATATTTCATCTGAGAAGTATCCAACCTGACAACATGAACATTGATTTTTCTAACTTCCAGGAAATCCTCCCTTCAGTTTTATCTGTTTCTATGGCCCCATTTCCCCCTTTCTTTCTCCTCCCCTACCCTCACAATCTGGCCACCACCTTCATCTTGCTTTCTCTGATTTCCTGCCTCCTTCCCTTATTCAAGTGCTCTTCTTCAGCCATTTGCCCTCCCCACCTATCATTTTCCAGCTTCTCACATTAGTTCACTTTTATATTCCTTTCCTTCTCTCACTTGGTTTCACCTATCACCTCCCAGCTCCTGCCCCGACTCTTTTATTCTGGCTTCTACCCACTTCCTTTCCAGTCTTGAAGGGTCTGAGCCATAATATTGACTGTCCATTTTTCTCCATAAATGCTGCATGATTTGCTGAGTTCCTCCAGCATTTTGTATGTGTTGATAACAGTCAAACAATCTTAATGTACCAACCTTTAACTCTTTTTGAAGAGGCCAACAATAAGTGGTCCTCTGGGAGGATATGAGTGATGATATCTATAGCTCGCTCAGCATGGAATCTGTTGAGGGAAAGTACATACTCAATATTTTTAAAAATGCAGACTTGCTCTTGTCAGGGTAGCAGGCCAAATAAAATTATCAGGTAACTAAAGAAAAAAGGAAAAGAAAAAGGAGATGAGAAAGAGTATTGGGAAATTAAACTAGTTTGTGGAAGACAAGCAGACATCAAAAATAAAAAAAATACAAGTAATTTAATCTACAGTAAGAACATCCGGCAGAATGCATATTAAGTTTGTAAAAATGAGCCATTTCAAGGTCTGTAAATTTCTAAAATTATGCAACTGCAATAAAATTTTGATCTTCAGGTACTGAGAGGATTTTTAACAGTATATGAAGTTCTGAAAATAAAACTCAATCACCAATTTAACAGAAAATATTATTCATATGCTACTAAATAATTGACTTACTTTGCATTGTCAAACTTCCCAGAACTATACTGGTGTACATAAGAGGAATAAGCCAGGTCTTCATGAGCTGTTGCTACATGGATATTCTTGCCTCCAAATACAGACTGTCGGATGTCAAGCGCTGTCTAACAAACAAATTGTTAAAAGTTCAAGTTTACAATTATTAGTCTGCACATGCTGCAAGCATCAACTACCTGCAAATTTACTTTATGTACTAGTGCAGATATCGGTAATATCTACATTTGGAAATTCATGCGTTATCAAAACTCCATTTTAGCAACATTATGCATGACAACAAATAATAAAACTTAAATAGCTAAAAATGTGTGCATGAACTTCAATCACTTAAAATTAGTGTCACAGTGACACTAATAGCCTCAGTTTCCTTAGTAAATAAGTCTTTCTTCCTTTGCCCACGCCACACTATCCTTAAAATCTCTTACATTGACTTGCCATTAGCTTTCAACTTGACCAAAAGATTCCTTATAAAAATAATACCCTCGATATTCACATGAAGTTACGAAACACAACAATTCAGTATAAGAAATGTAAAGAATAGGAGGAGCGACTTTGGCTAACATATTTGCTCCAACATTTAATAAGATCATAACTAGTCTTTTACTTCAGTACCAATTTCCTGCATGAATCAATACCCTTTTAACTGACTTGCATTTTCGCAGTAACTCAAATGTTATAGCCTTCTAAATAATTACCACTCATTGTACTGAATGGGCAACTCCTTATTTTGAAACTATGACCCCTAGATCTAGACACCTCACTCCAGGCCAAACATCACCCTTGCAACTAATCTCCTCAAGATTGCTAAGAATTTTATACATTTTTCAATGAGCTTCCCTCTCATTATTTTAAATGAAAGGGAATCTAATTAATTTCTCCTCATATGACAAATTCAGCATTCTATGATTCAATCTGGTACATATTAACTGCATTTCCTAGATCACTTAGCTAGGAAAGAGTATGCAAACAAAACAAAATTTTCCCAAAGACAGTCTGTGAATGAGAAATAAATATGCCAAGGAGATCAGAATTGAACGATTTTGAATGACAGAAGATAAAGACGTAACCTCTGACGCAAGTGGGAGATCAGGACAAGAGAAGCTACTTGATGAGTGGTGGTGGATAGAAGATGAAAGTAAAAGCTGAGATACAACATTCAGAGGACTTAAATCATTACATAAAATTAAGATTGAACATAATTTGAATTTGAAACAACTGGAATCAATATAGGTGTACAATAAGGATGGTAAATAAAGATGTTGAGAAAAGACAATTACAATTGATTTTGAGCTGAAATGTTCATGAAAAGCACAGAATTGAATACAAAGGGGACAACTCGAGCGCAAAGATTTCAGGGATGACAAGTCTTGGTGAAGTCAGACCAAAAGAAGTAAATTAGACCTCAAAAATGAGAAATGTGTGATGTAAGCTGTGTTCACTGCTGAACTAAATGAAGTAGTCAAAATGGCGGGCTTATTTTGAATACAAAAATTAAAAATGGCTGGTTTTGAGTTCCTGCAAATAGTTGGAAGCAAATGAATCTCAATGTATATGGTAACATATGTATTTTGATATTAAACTTACTTTGAACTTTTAAGTATAGACAAGATTGCATGGTATTTGTAGCAGGATAATAGAAGTTAGTTCTGATCTTCCTAACTTTTAACTTGAGAAAATTACAGGTCACTTAAGTCTAACATAGTCTTCCTATAACTAAACAAGAACATACTTGAGAATGAAATTAACAAATACAAATCTCAAATTTTCCAACATACCTGATAAATAGCCACTGATTGACAAATATTATCTACGTTCAGCAAGTAAAATCCATAATCTAAGAGGGTATCAGAATATTTGGGATGTTTAGATCCAAAATGTTCCCTGAAAATAAATTTCTTTAGTTAACATTAGGTCGTGTATTTTCACAATTTAGATTTTTTTTTCTTTTACACTTAAAATTTTAAATCCTCTTTAGCTGTGAATATTGTTAATATCCCTTGTTAAGACTTTTTGACCTTTCTATAGAAAAGATGGCATGCTGGGTACAAAAAAGTCTTTTATTCATTGTGTTGATTTTGTTCTTTGATTTTTTTTAAAGAAATCAACCCAATAATAAAGAACGGAAGAGTAATGTCGGAATTTTGGCTTAATTGTTCATTTGCACACTCAACAAGTGTGAAGGAATGGGTTTAGAAAACTGAACAAGTTAGCTTTGAAAAAAAAAACATTCTGAAACTCTAACTTGTATCCTGAGCAACATTTAACTATAAATCAACAGTGCCAAGATATTTTTACATGGATGCTTACCGTGCTAAATACACAGCATGTTTTATTAATTGTTCTGCCTTCTTGAATTCCCGCTTCACTACACATGCCTGTAAAGCATAAATAATTTAATTCAAAGTAACATGAACAAAATATAATTTCCAGAAAGAAACATTAATACAATTTTAAAATTAACACAATTTGCTGTTAATGGAAATTAAAGACATCTGTAATGAATATAATTATTTTTGCTTAAACTAAAACTGTCAGGAGAAATTAGCATTATCTGGTGGAGTAGTTTGCAATCAAAAGCAGTCAATGATCAGAACTATACAAACTTCTGAAAAGCTTTATTAAATACATATTTAATACCAATGATCCATAGATCAATAATGAAAAAGTTAAACTTGAATTTCTACCTTGCCTTAAATGTTAGTATGTGGCTAGCATTCAAAGTGTACATACTTAGTTCATGAGATGGTATGAAATATGTTACCAGTATATAGAATCATAGAATACAACAGGAGAGAGAGAGAGGCTCTCCAGCCCATCTACCTACTCTGTAATGAACCATTAATCTGCCTAGTCCCATTGACCTGCACCTGGATCACAGACCTCCATAACCCATGGATCCATATACCTAGCCAAATTTCTCTTAAGTGTTGAAATCGACCCGTACCCACCACTTGTGCTAGCAACTCATTCCACACTCTCAACACCTCTGAATGAAGTTTCCCCCTCGCATTCCCCTTAAACATTTCACCTTTCACCCTTAACCTATGACCTCTAGATGCAGACTCACCCAACCACAGTGGAAAAAGCCTACTTGCATTTACCCAGACTATCTATATACTACTAAAACTCTCATGCTCTGTCTGTTTGTGACCTCCAATTAGCGCAAACGGTGCATTACAGTGCCACTTTTTTTGGGCTAAATCGAATTAAAATGCGCTAACTTACAGAATGCAGGCAAAGTTCAGGGTTATATATTCATATAAAATTGCTCATTCACCAAAATCAACAGGCTCTCTTTTAACCTGAGAGCCAATCCGCCATCATGGAAATTGGGACGTGACAGCCCGACGCATGCACACGGCCAGCCTCAGCAGTGACACCTACCGGAGCAAAAGGGCAGGGCAGCTCTATTTCGAGGGGTCACATTCTGCTAATCACCATCAGCATGTGCAGGATTGGGACAGATCTAACTGCCACCCATCAATAAGAGATAATTAAATCTTATTGTAATGCCGTACTTTGAGACACCCATAAAACCCTTTGCTGCAGTCAAAGGACAGCGGTGACTATATCACGTCCATTTAGGAGAGCACCAACCACAGCATCAAGGATAATCAGCATCCTTTGGTGTTACCGCTTTTTATCTTCTATCCAGTAATAGGGTAAAAAAAAAGGTCAGCCTAATTATGCGGCGTTGGAAGGGAAGGGGGACATTGTAGTCAAGAGATGATGCCAAACGTCATCGGGAAGCGGCAAGGAGAGGGAGAGAACAAGAATCAGATAAGGCCAGGGCCGCACGACTCCAGGATCAAACAGTCAGGACAAAAAAAAGATGAGAAAAGAAGAGACAGAGGAGGAGAGACATACACGTCTCCAGGATCAGAGACAAACAACAAACAGCAGAAGAGATGAAGAGACGGGGGATGAAAGGGCTGCACGTCTCCAGATTGACAACGAGAGGCACAAGGGTGGCAGATAAACCAGAAATGATGCCATCAAAAGTGTCCTTCCTTAAATGAGGAGCAGCTATATTTGCTTTGCCACGCATTGTTCTTCTTTAATAAACTGAGGTTTTCTACTTCAGTTTCCAAAACAAAGCGATACCAATAGCATTCAGGAAAATGTAATGTTCATTCCAGGATCAAAGAGTCAGGACAAAAAAAGATGAGAGAAGAAGAGACAGAGGAGGAGAGGCATGCACGTCTCCAAAATGACAACTGGCATAGGAGGAGGAGAGACAAAGAGACAAAGGAGCTGAGAAATGCACCTCTCCTGGATCAGAGACAAACAACAAATAGCAGAAGAGATGAAGAGACAGGGTATGAAAGGGCTGTATGTCTCCAGAATGATAAAAACAGGCACAGGAGGAGGAGAGAGGAAGAGACAAAGGAGCAGAGAAATGCACTTTTCCAAGATCAGAGACAAAGAATAAACAGCAGAAGAGATGAAGAGAAGGCGAATGAAAGGACTGCTCGTCTCCAGAATGACGAGAGGCACAAGGATGGCAGATCACAGAAATGATGCCATCAAAAGCGTCCTTCGTTAAACAAGGAGGAGCTATATTTGCCTTGCTATGCGTCGTTCTTCTTTAATAAACTGAGGTTTTCTTCTTCAATTTCCATAGCAAAACAATACTTTTTGTACTTTATTGTCGCCAAACAATTGGTACTAGAACGTATAATCATCACAGCGATATTTGATTCTGCGCTTCACACTCCCTGGATTACAAATATTAAATACTAAAAATAGTTAAAATTAATAAATATTAAAAATTTAAATTATAAATCATAAATAGAAAATAGAAAAATGGGAAGTAAGGTAGTGCAAAAAAACCGAGAGGCAGGTCCGGATATTTGGAGGATACGGCCCAGATCTGTGTCAGGATCTGTTCAGCAGTCTTACCACAGTTGGAAAGAAGCTGTTCCCAAATCTGGCCATACGAGTCTTCAAGCTCCTAAACCTTCTCCCGGAGGGAAGAGGGACGAAAAGTGTGTTGGCTGGGTGGGTCGTATCCTTGATTATCCTGTCAGCACTGCTCCGACAGCGTGCGGTGTAAAGTGAGTCCACGGACGGAAGATTGGTTTGTGTGATGTGGTGCACCGTGTTCAGGATCTTCTGCAGCTTCTTTTGGTCTTGGACAGGACAACTTCCATACCAGGGTGTGATGCACCCTAGAAGAATGCTTTCTACGGTGCATTTATAAAAATTAGTGAGGGTTTCAGGGGACAGGCCAAACTTCTTTAGTTTTTTCAGGAAGTAAAGGCGCTGGTGTGCCTTCTTGGCAGTGAATTCTGCTTGGTTGGACCAAGTCAGGTCATTTGTGATATTGACCCGAGGAACTTAAAGCTTTTGAGCTGTTCCACTTGCGCACCACCGATGTAAATTGGGTAATGCGGTCCGCTACTCCTTCTGAAGTCAACAACCAATTCCTTCGTCTTGCTGACGTTGAGGGATAGGTTATTGTCTTCGCACCATGCCACCAGGCTCTTAATTTCATCTCTCTACTCAAACTCATCATTACCCAAGATATGGTCTACAATTGTTGTGTCATCAGCAAACTTATATATTGAGTTTGATGGAAACTTGGCTACACAATCATGGGTGTACAGTGAGTACAGCAGGGGGCTGAGTACACAGCCTTGTGGGGCACCGGTGCTCAGAGTGATTGATACCAATAGCATTCAGGAAAACTTAATGTTCATTCTGGTCACATCAGACTGCACTACCCTTCTCTCAAAGGGCGCCCCAATGGGTCACCCCGTTTTCTAGTACCCCTTTTAATTTTGTATACTTCTATCAAATCTCCCCTCAGTCTTCTAATTTTTGGGTATAAATTCCTAATCTAATCAACCTTTCCCAAGAACTTGGGTCCTCATGCCCCAGTAAATTTTCTCTGTACTCTTTCAATCTTATTCGCATTTTTCCTGTAGGTAGGTGACCAAAACTGCACACAAAACTCCAAATTAGGCCTCAGCAACACCTTATACATCCCAACTCCTGAACTTAGTATATTGATTTATGAAGGCCAATGTGCCAAAAGCTTTCTTTACGACCCTATCTACCTGTGACACCACTTTCAAGGAATTATGGATCTGTATTCCCAGATCCTTCTCTTCTACTGTACTGCTCAGTACCCTACCATTCACTGTCTAAGACCTACCCTGGTTGGTCCTCACAAAGTGCACCAGTTGCCTGCATTAAATTTCATCTGCCATTTTTCAGTCCATTATTCCAGCTGGTACAAATCCTGCTGTAAGCTTCCTCACTGTCTACTAGATCCCCAATCTTGGTGTCATCTGCAAATCTGCTGACCCAGTTTACCACGTTATCATCCAGATTGTTAATGTAGATGACAAATAACCACAGAATAAGGATCGATACCTGCAGCACACCACTAGCAGGCAGGCAGGCAGGAGAGGCAATAATCTACTTCTCTGATTTCTCTGGCTTTTCCTGTGAAGCCAATGTCTATGCTACATCATTTTGAATGCCAAGTGATTGAACCTTCTTGACTAAAGTCCCATGAGAGACCTTGTCAAAAGCCTTGCTAAATTCTATGTAGACAACATCCACTGTCTTGCCTTCATCAACTTTCCTGGTAACTTCCTTGAAAAAACAGATTGGTTAGACACAACTTACCACACGAAAAGTCACACTGATCATCCCTAATCAGTCCCGGTCTATGTAAATACTTATACTGTATATCCAGTCCCCTAGGACACCTTCTAATAACTTTCCCACTACTGACGTCAGGCTCAACAGCCTATAATTTCCCAGCTTATTCTTAGAGTCTTCCTTAAACAATGGAACAACATTAGCTATCTTCCAATCCTCCAGCACCTCACCCACGGCTAAGAATGTTTTAAATATTTCTACTAGGGCCCCTACAATTTCTGCACTAGCACCCCCCCACCCCCCCCGCCCACCGCCACAGCATCTGAGGGAACATTTTGTCATGACCTGGGGATTTATCCAGCCTAATTTGCCTCAATACAGTAAACATCTCCTCTTCTGTAATCTGTACAGGATCCATGACCTCACTGCTGCATTTCCTCACACCTGGAGACTGTGTCTATCTCCTGAGGAAATACAGATGCAAAAAAAAAAATCATTTTGAGATTTCCTCCACCTCTTTTGGAGCCACATACAGATCACTACTCTGATCTTCCAGAGGATCAATTTTGTCGCTTGCTATCCTTTTGCTTTTAATCTTTTGTAGAAGCCCTTAGGATTCCCCTTCACCTTGTCTGCTAGAGAAAACTCATGTATTCTTTCAGCCTCTGATTTCCTTCAGCATTCTCTTACATTTCTTATACCTTTCAGTACCTAACTTGTTCTTGCCTGCCTGTATCTGGTATGTATCTCCTCCATTTCTTTAATCAGAACCTCAACATCTCTTGAAAACCAAGGTTCCCTAAACCTGTTATCCTTGCCTTTTATCCTCACAGTCCCCCACCCGAAACCACCACAGTGGGCTTCACAGCTCTACAGGTGAGAAGACAGCTGAAACGTCTCAACCCAAGCAAGGCTGCAGGACCATGTGGTGTCAGTACCAGGGTGCTCAAAGCCTGTGCCCCTCAGCTATGTGGAGTACTTCGCCATGTATTCAACCTGAGCCTGAGGCTCCAGAGGGTTCCTGTATTGTGGAAGACGTCCTGCCTCGTCCCTGTGCCGAAGATGCCACGCCCCAGCGGCCTCAATGACTACAGACCGGTGGCATTGACCTCCCACATCATGAAGACCCTGGAGAGACTTGTTCTGGAGCTGCTCTGGCCTTTGGTCAGGCCACACTTAGATCCCCTCCAGTTCGCCTACCAGCCCCAACTAGGAGTTGAGGATGCCATCATCTTCCTGCTGAACTGTTTCTACGCCCACCTGGACAAGCCAGCGAGCACTGTGAGGGTCATGTTTTTTGACTTCTCCAGTGCGTTCAACACCATCCGCCCTGCTCTGCTGGGGGAGAAGCTGACAACGATGCAGGTGGATGCTTCCCTGGTGTCATGGATTCTTGATTACCTGACTGGCAGACCACAGTACGTGTGGCCATCAAACTTTACAAACTCCTCCCTTGGAGGCTCAGACATCCTGAGTCAATAGGCTGGTCCTGGATTTATTTCACAATTTACATATTACTATTTAACTACTTATGGTTCTATTACTATTTATTATCTATGGAGCAACTGTAACGAAAACCAATTTCCTCCGGGATCAATAAAGTATGACTATGACTACTATAATACAGACTCAGTATGCTCAAAATCTCACTTTTGAAGGCCTCCCATTTACAAGTACAACTTTGCCAGAGAGCAACCTATCCCAATCTGCTTTTGTCAGATCCTTTTTGATACCATCAAAAGTGGTCTTTCTCCAATTTGGAATCTCAACCCATGGACCATACCTATATTTTCCATAATTACCTTGAAAAAAAAAGCACTGCGATCACTAGATGCAAAGTGTTCCTCTACACAAACTTCTGTCACATGCCCTGTCTCATTCCCTAATAGATCTAGCAGCACACCCTCTTTAGTTGGGACTTAGGTACTGATTAAGTGGACACATCTGACATACTCATTCCCATCTAGCCCTTTTATAATATGGGAGTCCCAGCCATATGTGGAAAGTTTAAATCACCTGCTATCACAATATAATGTTTCTTGTAACAGTCTGTGATCTCTCTACAAATTTGTTCCTCTAAATCCCACAGACTGTTGTGTGGTCCATAATATAATCCCATAATTTGGTCATACACTTCTTATTCCTCAGTTCTAACCATAAAGCCTCACTGGACAAGCTTTCAAGTCTGTTCTGACTGAGCGTTGCCGTGATACTTTCCGACTAGTAATGCCACCCCTCACCCTTTAATCCCTCCTGCTCTATATCATTTAAAACAATGGAACTCTGGAACACTGAGCTGCCAAGTCCTGACCCTCCTGCAACCAAAACTCATTAATGGTTACAAGGTCATAATTCCACGTGCAGGTTGTAAATTTTGAACCAGATTTATACTTGCAGGAAATTAATATATATAGAACATACTACGTAAAACAAATATGCTATAACTCAGTTGGTAGCTTCAACTTAGTCTCATGCAAGTCAATGGGTTCCTACTCCCAGGCATAAAATTCTAGACAGATATTCCAAAAAAATATTGAAGGAGTATTCTAATTTTGGAAATGGCAATTTTCAGAGGAGGCATGAGTAAATCTAGTTTGCATCTATTCTGACACATGGATATTAAAGGCATCTTGAGATTTGAAAAACAAGATACAAGTTATTCTCATCCCCTGGTCAGTTATCATTTATTCAACATGGCTACTCTAAATTATTGTAATTGAGTGGTAGTGAAATCAATATGGAGTCAATGAGCATACGAGAAGGGATGGATTATAAGGAAATGTGGGGGAAATGTGAATTTTTCTGGGAGTTAGTTTAGACACCTGCTATATCACGACAAAATCCAAAATATGAAAATTGAAGTATTGGAATATATGATTATACTGATTTGGAGGGTACCAATCGTAATACATACAAACACAAATAAATACCACCACTTAGCTCATGGAAAAGGACAAATGGACAAGTGCATTCAATACTAATAGATTTTAGCAGAATTTGTTGGATCAAGGATGCAATGCCTTACTCCTTGCCATTTTGAAGAGTTTGTTTAATTGAAAAATTAATTAGCAATCTTCTGCTGCATTACAATCTTAATTTTTAAACCACGTTTTTCTGGTTTAGTTCAAATGTATTCATCAAAAAGAAAAACTACTCACTTTTGAAGCTTGCCTCAAAACATCAACTGCTACTTTCACTGGCAAACCAACAGTGATTTCCTTCATGGCTTCTACACACCATTTATAAGCCTAATAACACAAACAAATGCATTGTAATTAAATACCTTTAAACACCATATGCAACAAGTTAAGTTCATTGAATACAGTACAAGAAAATAATTCCTTTTAAGATAACTATTGCAATGCTGTAGGTTAAACATTTTTAAGGCTGTACTGCAGTATTAATTCCAATTTATTAGGTGGATGATAAACAAACACCCCAGCGTACAACCGGCATAGCAATTTTCGCATAAAGTCATACAACAGCCACATAAAAATACTTGAAGCACTTTAGCCCAATTATTACTTTGAACTATTCAAACCTACATCACAACTACAGTGGTAAAATGTATACTAGATTCCTTGATATACAGGAGGAAACAATGTTGAATCAGTTCTTCAACTTTACTAGAAGCTGGCAAACTGAACCAAAATTTATATCAGCTACTTAAAGCCAAGGGTGATTTTTCTATAAAAATAATTTAGGCAAAGAGCATGAGGCACATTAGCAAAAGAGAAAATTAAGCTTCTGGGGAAAAATGAATGTTTTAGCTTATTTTTAAAAAAATATATGATTTGACTATGTGAAAGCAGCTAAACAGGGGTTCCCAAACATTATGCCATGGACCAATACCATTAAGCAAGGGGTCCGTGGAGCCCAGTTTGGGAATGTAATTACTTTTAGTCTATGTCCATTTATACTTTAATTATCTATTTAAGGTTGGGCTTAGTCAA
The DNA here is from genome assembly GCF_963921235.1 of Mobula hypostoma. NCBI lineage: Eukaryota > Metazoa > Chordata > Chondrichthyes > Myliobatiformes > Myliobatidae > Mobula > Mobula hypostoma. The sequence goes on along the minus strand of NC_086119.1, from coordinate 29,012,227 downwards.
TTGAAATCTTGGTTGGAGGACAATATCTATTTTTGCAAAATATCAACATGATAATACATGCCAGTGCAGTAGTGTCAAAGGGGCCCTTTTCTGATGGTGTGTTGAAACTTAACTAACCTAATGCAAGTTAAGAGTAGGGGAACTTTCCCAGTGCCTCTGGGCAATATTTTATGAATGATACTAGAATGTACTTATTTCTGCACATCATTTGCCAGTTCACTACACATTTCATGAGTGATTGTATTTCTAAGGTACTTTGCTGTGGAGCACATGTAGCATTTCAATTAAAGAAAGAAAGCATTAGTTTCTTCAAGTAATTTGCAGATCTCCATTTGTTTTAATAGTTCTGCTCCCCAAGGTATCACATAATGATACTGAATGTACAACTCTGTCCAGTGTTAAATATAATTAACAATGATTATTTTATTTTGCATTCATTTCTGTCCCCTCTGAACATAATGACTTGTATTTTTGTAGGGCAGAGTCTTGAAACTCTCCTTTAACCTGTGATCTGGATAGTGAGCAACTTAAGAATATTCCAGCATGAAGGGGGGGGGTGGGGGAGGAGAGAACGTCGACTCAGACCATGAGAGGCCTGCGTCGGGCATTTTCATGCCTTTCAAGGCGCAGATTGGAAGTCTGTGTGGGGCGCCATTCCTCGCAGAGACACTAGAGCAATGTGTGGTTAAGTGCCTTGCTCAAGGACACAAACACGCTGCCACAACTGAGGCTTAAACTAGCGACCTTCAGATTACTAGACGAACGCCTTAACCACTTGGCCATGTGCCCAACACAAAGAAATAGTAGTCACAGTTAATTTCCCCTTTATTGTAACACGAAAGGAGGGTAATTGTTATGGCCATATAACAGCAGAAAACAAGATTGATATATGATGCATATACTGTACACTGAATCTGGACTATCATACTGCACACAGCTAGAAATTTCGAACAGAATTCAAACATTTAAAAAGTTACTACCATTTCAGAATTTCTGATATATGCATTAAAAAACTAAAAAATGCTGTGCTTTCTGGAACAGCCATATATCAATACTTTTTTTGCATTATACAAAACTTACCTCATCATAATGACTCTTCGCAAAAAGTAATGCACAGAGCTCTCCAAACAGCGCTGCTTTATTTGCCTGATGACCATGTTTTGCCAGCTTCTCAATGTAAATCTGAGCCTGTTTGTAAGTCTCTTCTCCCAAGTGATACTTACAATTTCCATTACGCACATGGAGTAACCTTGAAAATAAATGAATGACAATCATAATGAATAACAACACTAAAATAGATCTATTTTCAATGCTTTGAACCTAAAGATAATTTTTGGCAATAATAGCTTGGAACTTTTTTTTCTTGGATCAATAGTGCAAGAATCATGTGTTGAAAATTCACATAAAAGTGACTTGCACTGAAATAAGTGCAAAATTTACCAGATGTTATATGCACTAGAATGCAACATTTGCTGAGGAATTTCAAAGTTCAAAAGTTCAAAGTGAACTTATTTTCAAAGTACATATAACGTAACCAAATACAATCCTGAGATTAGTTTTTTGTGGGCATACTCAATATATTCAATAACCATAATGGAATCAATAAAAAACCGCATCCAACAGGGCAGACAACCAGTGTGCAAAAGACAACATACTGTGCAAATACAAAGAAAAAGTAAGAAATAATAACAAATAAAAAATTAAGCAATAAATATCCAGAAAATGAGATGTAGAGTCCTTGCAAGTGAATCCAAAGGTTGCGCGAACAGTTCAGTGATGAGACAAGTGGAAGTTGAGTGAAGTTATCCCCTCTGGTTCAAGACCTTGATGGTTGAGGAATAGTAACTGTTCCTGAACTTAGTAGTGAGAGTCCTAAGATTCCCTGATGATGGATGCCACTTTCCTGTAACAACACTCCATGTAGATGTGTTCAATAGTGGGGAGGGCTTTACCCATGATGAACTGGGCCATATCACTACTTTTTGTAAGATTTTCCATTCCAGGACACTGGTGTTTCCATACCAGGCTGTAATGTAGCCAGTCAATATACTCTCCACCACACATCCATTGAAGTTTGTCAAAATTTTAAATGTCATGCCAAATCTGCCGTACTTCCTTCATAAATGCACTTACGTGTTGGTCCAGGCCAGGTCCTCTGAAATGATAACACTGAAGAATTTAAAGTTGCTGACCCTCTCCACCTCTAATACCCCAATGAGTAATAGCTCATGGACTCTAGTTTCCTGCTCTTAAAATCAATAATCAGCTCCTACGTCTTGGTGACATTAAGTAAGGAGGTTTACAGTATTTTGCAGAGATTTGGGTATTGGGTTCAATGCCACATAGCATACACTTTCCAGTGATCTGGAGACTTCCTGAAATGCCAAATATCTTATTCCTGGTAGCACAGAAACAGAAACCATGCTGCGGATACTATATTTGGTTAGACTGCATGTACGTTTTAGTGGAGGATAGTCTGAAATACAGTAAAATGTAGAAAGGAATTTTTTTCACTAAACAAAGGTAAAACAAAATTCTGATTGGAAATCAGCTTTAAATTGTGCTGATTAACACCCCTCAATGGATGCTTACTTTCTTCTGTAGTAGAAGGGTGGTAGGGGCAGGGGAAAAATACAGAAAAAATGGGGAATTAAATAAATTAAAACAACGTGAAAGAACCTCTAATCCCTACTTCATGACAGCATGCTCATGAAATTAAAACAGAAAATGTTAAAAACATTCGCAGCAACTATGGAAAAAGAAACAGAAGTAATGTTTCACGTCTGAGAACCCTTTGATGGAATTGTGAAAGATAGATAACAATTAAGTTTTCAATTGTAGTATTAGGAGGGATGGATAGGTAGAACAAAGAGAATATCTCTGATACAGTATGTTCAAGATTTAGGCTGCAGAAGTGCTAACCACAGATAGTTACAAATCAATAAACTGTGTGGGATTCTACATTTTTATTTTTCCATTAAACCAGGGTGGCCATCTGACAACACCAAATTAAAACAGTACATGGCAATCTATAATGCTTCTTATCGCTCCTCTCTGAGCTTCTGTAGCTGGGACTCTGGCAATGTCTTGATCTAGACTGCAAAAAGAACATACTTCTTATAAACATTAAACAAATGAGTCTTCTTACAAACATTGAATGTGCTGCTCTTCATGTGAAGCACATTTTTAACTTTGGCCCAAAAATAAATACAGGGATAATTCTTGAAATAGACCCAAAAAATTAATCACATTTTAGAATACAAGTTGATAATACGACTGGCAATGAATAGTCAAGCCAGAATAGAAGACCCAAGGCCTTTAGTAGAACTAAATTTGATTATTCCCCTTGTTCCAAATTGCTGCATTGTGCCTATTTTTCAAAACAAAATGCACGTCTGCAACAGCTGGGAAAGATCTTCTACTATAGGCAATATTTGAAATTGATTCATTCTCAATACAAAAATCAGTCACTTTGCATGGGCCATATATTGAGAACCGATTTAGGTTAAACATTTCTAAAATCAAATTTTCAAATTAGCTTGTAAATGATAACTTCTATAGTAAGTATATAACTCATGATTATGAATTCATTAACAACTGATTTAATTATCCACTTGAGAGACATAAATGAGCACATAAATAATTTGTAAGGGCATTGTGCTGGAACATTTTTCTCCTTACAAATACTGCCTGAGTTGCTAAATATTTCCAGAATTATGTGGTCTTTGTTTTGGAATTTATCATCTGCCTCACTTTAAGACTGTGTGAACTACTGCAATATTTACATTGCAAATAAGACTATATGTTAAAAGTAATGTAATGAAGTGCCTGGAGTTGCAAACTGTTACATAAAAAGATCTCTATTTACCACTCACCTGACACAGCATTCCACAGCACGAAACCAGTGAAGTACTTCATCATGCAGTGAGCATAACTGCAGACAAGAAAGGAACACCTTCTCAGCATCACTGTACCAGCCTGCATCAGAAAGAAAACCACCTGTAGAAAAGGAAAACAAAATAGTCAAGCAATTTCTTTTTGGCTTATGAATAGATATTTTGTACAGCCTTCAAATCAGAGGCACACCAAGCAGAATTACATTTAAGATCAGCTGACCTCTCATTATACAAGTAAAGCTTTTGGAACAGCTGCAGCAACTATAAAAAGATAACTGAAATAGCTTGTTACTTGCACTTCATTTGGGTTTCCATAAATTCCAATAGCATATTTACACAAAAAGAAATGGACTGAACAACATGTTAAGAGTACTCATTTAAGATGATACATGAAATTAAGCAATACAATCCAATTTCTAATGAACACTATAGAGATCATGTATGTCTAATTAAAGGTTTTGAATTCATCACAGCTCCCACAGCTACAGGCTTAAAAACTGGGTGAAAAGCCTTATCTTCCACCACATATTTTCACTTATAACTCCACATTTCAAAAGAACAGAACAAGATGATAAGCCCGTGATAATATCAAATGATATTTGTAATTCCAATGCTTGAGGACCAAGGAAAAATTACTTCTGGAATAAACAAGAAATAATTGAATAAACTTCAAATATGCCCCTCATCCTACACCTATATCATCACTGAGGTGACTTTAAGAGGACTAATCTTCATCATTATTTTGATTTCCAGAATGGAAAATAGGACATGCATAAAAAAACCAGAAAGGATAAATTTAGCTCAGTGGTGCAGCAGTTAGCACTGAGCCTCACACCTTTAAGGACATAGGAAAGCACAAATGCATATTTATTTTCTTAGAAACATATGGTAAAGTTTAAGGGAAAGGGGATTCTCAAGATTCCTGTAAACAATGGATTCAGTACTGACTATGTCTGTGACTACAGTGTGTTTGAATAATGTCTCACAGCTGTCTTCTTTGGAGCAAGATAATTAAAGTTTGCCCAGATCCACATTAGATGTCTCTGGGCTTTTCACACCTTTTGATTTTGACAAAAAGCAGTACCTGATGGAAATTAGACAGAACATTCCTTTCTTAATTAAAGCATAAATTTGACGGATGTTCTTATCTTTGTAATTAAGTTGTGGCTCCAGCAAACCAGGTAGGACATTCTTTTCTTTAATTAAGGTGGCTGGAGTGTCTAACAAATTGATTGTACTTTTGTATCATTAGTCCATTGACTTGGCCAGGATAGTTATCAAACTGATTGTTCTCTGTATCAATAGTCCATTGACTTGACCGGAATGGTTATCAAACTGATTGTTCTTTTGTGTCGGTCACCTTATAACTTCTGACAATTCTGACATTGGGCAGTGAACTTGTAGAACCGCCAGTGAGATGAGAAAGGTTTTTTCCCTGATGTCGGGTCCAAGTTCACTCGCCGGCTGAGCTCGAAGAAATAAACGGGTGGGAAGATAAGTAACAATCTTTTTGTGCTGTTGTTATGTCATTATTTGATCTAGCAAAGTTACATTTAGACATAGAACATAGAAACAGAAAACCTACGGCACAATACAGGCCCTTTGGCCCACAAAGCTGTGCCGGACATGTCCTTACCTGAGAAATTACCAAGGGTTACTCATAGCCCTCTAAATTTCTGAGCTCCATATAACTCTCAAGGAGTCTCTTAAAAGACCCTATCATATCCACCTCCACCACCATCGCCGACAGCCCATTCCACGCACTCACCACTCTCTGAGTAAAAAACTTACCCCTGATATCTCCTCTGTACCTACTTCCAAGCACCTGAAAACTGTGCCATCTCATGCTAGCCATTTCAGCCTGGGAAAAAGCCTCTGACTATCCACACAATTAATGCCTCTCATCATCTTATATACCTCTATCAGGTCACCTCTCATCCTCCGTCGCTCCAAGGAAAAAAAGGTGAGTCCACTCAACTTATCCTCATAAGACAGGCTCCCAAATCCAGGCAACATTGTTGTAAATCTCCTCTGCACCCTTTCTATGGTTTCCACATCCTTCCTGTAGTGAGGCGACCAGAACTGACCACAGTACTCCAAGTGGGGTCTAACCAGGGTCCTATATAGCTGCAACATTACCTCTCGGCTCCTAAACTCAATCCTATGATTGATGAAGGCCAATGCATCGAATGCTTTCTTAACAGAGTCAACCTGTGCAGCAGCTTTGAGTGTCCTATGGACTCGGACCCCAAGATCCCTCTGATCCTCCACACTGCCAAGAGTCTTACCATTAATACTATATTCTGTCATCATATTTGACCTACCAAAATGAACCACCTTACATTTATCTGGGTTGAACTCCATCTGCCACTTCTCAGTCCAGTTTTGTATCATATCAATGTCCCACCGTAACCTCTGACAGCCCTCCACACTATCTACAACATCCCTAACCTTTGTGTCATCAGCAAATTTACTAACCCATCCCTCCACTTCTTCATTCAGGTCATTTATATAAATTACGAAGAGTAGGGGTCCCAGCACAGATCCCTGAGGCACTCCACTCGTCACCGACCTCCATGCAGAATATGACCCATCTACAACCATTCTTTGCCTTCTGAGGGCAAGCCAGTTCTGGATCCACAAAGCAATGTCCCCTTGGATCCCATGCCTCCTTATTTTCTCAATAAGCCTTACATGGGGAACCTTATCAAATGCCTTACTGAAATCCATATACACTACATCTACTGCTCTACCATCATCAATATGTTTGGTCACATCCTCAAAAAATTTAATCAGGCTTGTAAGGCATAAGCTGCCTTTCACAAAGCCATGCTGACTATCCCTAATCATATTATGCCTCTTCAAATGTTCATAAATCCTGCCTCTCAGGATCTTCTCCATCAACTTCTCCAACCACCGAAGTGAGACTCACTGGTCCATAATTTTTTGGGCTATCTTTACTCCCTTTTTTTGAATAATGGAACAACATCCACAACTCTCCAATCCTCCGGAACCTCTCCCGTCCTCATTGATGATGCAAAGATCATCGCCAGAGGCTAAGCAATCTCCTCCCTCGCCTCCCACAGTAGCCTGGGGTACATCTCCTCTGATCCCGGTGACTTATTCAACTTGACGCTTTCCAAAAGCCCCTGCACATCCTCTTTCTTAATATCTTCATGCTCAAGCTTTTCAGTACGCTGTAAGTCATCCCTATAATGACCAAGATCCTTTTCCGTAGTGAATACTGAAGCAAAGTACTCATTAAGTACCTCTGCTATCTCCTCTGGTTCCACACACACTTTTCCACTGTCACACTTAATTGGTCCTATTCTCTCACGTCTATCCTCTTGCTCTTAATATACTTGTAGAATGCCTTGGGGTTTTCCTTACTCCTGTCTGCCAAGGCCTTCTCATGGCCCCTTCTGGCTCCCCTAATTTCTTTCCTGCTAGCCTTATAATCTTCTGGCTATCCATCATTACCTAGTTTTTGAACCTTTCATAAGCTCTTCTTTTCTTCTTGACTTGATTTACAACAGCCTTTGTACACCACGTCCAGATTTGGCCTGTCACTGAATGCTAACAAACTTTGACAGAGGTACTGTTGAAAGTATTTTGTCTGGCCTGGCAGAGCTACTTAAATGCACAGGATTGCAAAAAGCAGCAGATGGTAGTTGATGGCCCAATACATCACAGGTGCATCCCTCCCCACCATTTGTAGTATCTGAAGAGTATGTGAACCCTTGTATTTAATAACTGGTAGAACCTCCTTTAGCAGCAATAACCTCCACCAAATATTTCCTGTAATTGCTGAGCAGACTTGCACAATGGTGAGGAGGAATTTTAGACCATGCCTCCAAACAGTTTCAGTTCATCAATACTTCTGGGACACCGTTTTCTAAAAGCTGTACCAAATGCTCTGTCAGTGAAACTCTGAACTGTTGAGAGATAGTGTGCTTGTTTCACTGTCATCCCCACAGCTGATTTCTAAAATCTACAACGGGGCTTGCTCTCAACTACTCTCCGTTTCAAGGCCGGTTATTGACTCGTCAGCTAATTTTTGGAAGCATATAGAAAAAATGAGCCATGCACTCAAATCCTCTGCCAACCTATCCCTGATAGTAATAAGCTGCACACATCAACTTTCAGTCAATTTCAACTATGCAGCTTTGTCACATTTTAAGTACTACTCGCAAATTTCTCTCACTGTTAAGTATAAAACTCCAAAGCAATTTGGAGTTATTTGTTGCATTTCAATATGTGAAACAATATGCCAAATATTATAATCTGCAACACACTATCACTGACAGCCCAGCTCTACTGCTATCAACAACTCGCTAATGGGGCAGTACTTAGTGTTCTTAATATCCAGCGGTGGTCAACATAACCATTTCCGCTGCTACCAGTTTTATTGTGATGTCATGAAAATTCCGGATAAGTAATTATATTGAAAGCATATAAAATGCTAAACTAAATACGATCAAGTTATAATGTTTAATAACAATAATCAAAATTACTCATTCCTACAATTCTTGACAGATGCAAGTCCAGAAGATCAAATTGCAAGTTGAGAAGATCTTTTCTAACACTCCAAGTTAGAACCTAAAGGAAACTTATTTTGTTGTTGGGGGCAGGGAGGGAGTAAATGGGGGGGGGTGGAATTCAATGTGAAAAGTTAGACATGATGATCTTGAAAAAACTGAAGACTTTAAAGAGAGAGCATTGTAAATTAGCTTGTACAAATTTGAAACAAAGCACTAAAGTATTTAAAATTTCTATGTCTGATCAAATCGCAATTAATTGAAAAGGTGAAAGACACTGCAACAGGAGCACATTTTGTACTTACATCAACAATATACAAATCATATTTAAGAAATCAGACATCGCTATTTTAATCATGATTGAAAAGTTATTGCGACATGTAATAATAGATACTCCAAAAAATTACTGTTGCAAAACCTTTATTTAAATCTTCAATAATGTTAGTTTTTGAAAAACAGTCAAAAATGACGAATATCTCACAGGAGTTTGTACTCAGGCAAATTTATGAACATACTAGCACTTAAGCCAAACCTTTCAATATCAAAATTAATCTAATTCAATTATTTTACTCAGATTTTAACAATTATATCATGAAAACTTAAACATTATAATACCAAAAAATTCAAAAGGAACTAAATAACTTGCGCTCAACGCTAATTAATTTAGTGTCACTCAGAAATGATGAATGTCAAGAACTCAAGCAGAATATTCATAAAGGTCCAAGTAATTCTTGGAAAATTGATTTAAAAAGAGCCTATCACAAAATTCAATGGTTCTAAAAAAAATTACAAAATAAAAAGGGAGAGAGATCTGTAAAGGAATCAAAATTGTATTTTTTCGACAGAAGGAAACAAATTCAAATAAATAGGCAAAACACTAACCAACATATAGCACATGATGGAAGGGTAGTAATACTGTCAGGGAACATGCAACACCAGAACTGATCATGGTCCAAATATATTTTTAATCAACTTAAAAGCATAGCTTACCTAAAACAAATCCAAATTGGATTGCTTTCTCTTTCACATGAGCATCTGACTCTTCAATATAGGAACAGCGTCTGCTGAAGGAATTGGCTAATACCGAAGCCACCTTTACTCCGTGGTCCATTAAAGCTTGGAAACAGTGATGCAGGAGATGTCTAGGAGAGAAAGCAGTATGCATTAGGAACAACTTAAAAGATCTTTTACAGAAGTTAACTTTTACCTTTATACATAATAATGTTATGTAGTGGGGAGAGGGGTAACTAAATCCCTTCACTCGGCCAAAAGAAATATATTTTATTACTACACTGAGCAAGACCACTGCAAAAATGAGACTTCCATAAAGTTGCAGGAAGGAAATAACCAACAATTTAAGTATTAGGCAGTATTTTGATCAAATGGAATGAAGGGACATCTACTCCTCTAACAAGACCAGGTAGAAACAAGGAAGTAAGAGCAGAACATGAAAATCAACCTATAAAACCTGTAAAGTGCTGAGATTTACATCTGAAAGACATTAAATTACAAAACTTTTAAATTAAGCTAGACTGTCCGCTCTTTATATTTTACAAATCAAACTTTCACAGGCAGTAAAGAACAGACAATCTGTCTTTGAAACTATTTTTAATATCGCGCATTACATCAAGAAAATCTTCTCTTCGAATTGAGCAATACACACAAAATGCCGATGAGCGCAGCAAACCAGGCAGTATCCATGGACAGAAATAAATAGTTGAGGTTCTATGCAGAGAACCTTCATCAGGACTGGAAAAAAAGGAGAATAATAAGGTGATGGAGGGAGGGGAAGGAGTAGAAGGGAGAATGATGCGAGAAAAGCTGAGAGGCGCTAAGTGGAAGAGGTAAGCAGTTAAAGAACGAATCTGATGGGAAAGAGTGAAGTATGAAATCAAAAGGAAAGTGGGGAACTAGAAGAAATGTCCTACTTAAGGCTGATTTATACTTGTGTGTCAAATGTACGCCGTAGGTATCATGTACACTACACCATAGGGTGACGTGCACCTCCCCAAAAATGTAACTCGCTCTTCGTGGCGACACAGACCGCAACAACTGTGATTGGTCCACTTGGTAGCATTGCATTTCCTCCTATGCATTTCTGGTTGCTTTTCTCAGCCATGTCTGTACACTGATGTGAAATAAATGGTTGGAGACGATGAACCAAATCGTCATCTATTTGCCAACATCCGAAAATATTTGAAATGCATTTCTTTGTCCATTTCTCTCATGAAGAAACTCAACACAGGGGCACAGAAACCCCACTGCCAACTAGCATTTTGGCGGTGAATTGCAGAGCTACGCAGACACAACTACGCATGCTCGCTACAGCGTAGGGCTACACAAAAGTATAAATCAGGCCTATAGCGTAGCCCGTACGGACGTGTATAAATCAGCCTTTACGCCTTAACCAAGACCACACCAAGAAGCATCAGGACAGTAACTCTGCAGCATCACCAACCTCATCACCACTGGAGGACTCCAATCAATAACATCCAACCTCAGTTCCCATACTCTATACTGCCCGTTTCTCCCAAGATCCACAAACCCATCTGCTCCAGTGGACTCACTGGTTATACCAGCTCCAGCTTCACTGAACTTGTATCTGCGTATCTTGACTTCATTTGGTCCCCCTTGATTCAGCCCCTTCTCACCTACATCGGAGCGAAGTTAAGATGGTGCTAAATGGCAACTCCTTTGCTTGCATCTTCGGAAGCAGCTCTATTTCCATCTTTAATATCTTTAATAAGACCCGGGATCTTTGTGATCTTCAGTAACAGAGCCCGAAAAAAGTGACGTAACGGACTTTTAACATCATAAGCCAGTGAGGTTGTTATGTCTCCCCGCTTGCTGGGGAAAAAACGGAGACACCTTTTTCTCCCTTATTAGGGGGAGAGAGAATCTGCGGTATGTTGAATGCCGGGTGTAACGCGAAACCTTTGTGGTAACTGCAAGTCTGTGTCTTTGTTATCGCTTTGCTCATACTCGAGTGTTTGGTGATGCCTACTATTTTTATGCCGGTAGGGGGAAGGGTGGGGATTGCTGCTTGTTGCCGCTTATGCACGGGAAGGACTTTGGGGTTCTTATGTTTATCTGTCGTTCATTCTTGGGGCACTTCTCTGATTTAGTGGGTATTTGCGTAGAGAAAGCATTTCAGGATGTATACTGTACACATTTCTCTGACATTAAGTTGGACCTTTGAACCTTTGATACTTCACACGTTTGCCATCACTTCCACTATTTTCAGTTCACTGGTCCTGACCACCCTTATTTTCACCATGGACATCCCATTTCTGTATGCTTCCATCCACACCCCCCCTCCCCCAAATCAGAAAGACTTTAAGAGACCTAACCAATTCCCCTCCACAGCCACCCTTCTTCATCTGGTGGAACTGGAGCTTAATTTCTCTTTCGACTCTTCCCAATTCCTCCAAAGCAAAGGTGCAGATGGATGCTAATTTGGGCCCCACCTTCGTCTGCCTTTTCGTCAACTACATCAGTATTTCAAGCCTACACCAGTCAAACTCAACTTTGTCTGCTACACTGATGACTCCACTTGTACTGCTTTCTGCAACCATGCTGAGCTCATCAATTTCATCAACTTTGCCTCCAGCTTTTACACTGCCTTCAAGCTTACGGTGCATCTCTGATATCTCACTCCCTTTTCTTGATCTCCAGAAACAGATTATATATCAACATCTATTAGCTTAACTATAACTCTTCCTACCACGTCACTTACAAAAAGCCATTCCCTTCTCACAGTTCCTTCACCTCTGCTGCATCTAATCACATGGTGAGTCTTTCCATCTCAGGACATCTGAGATGTATTCTTTCTTCAGAAGGTTTTCCCTTCCACCCCTACTGATTCTGTCCTCACACGTCTCCTCCATTTCCTGCAAGTGTGTCCTCATCTGATTCCCACCACCACCTGAAATAACAGCAACAGGGTTCCCCTTGTCCTCATCTACTACCCAATAAGCCTCTGCATCAAACACATCCTTCTCCACAGCTTCTGCCATCTCCAAAGAGATCCCAGCACCATGCACATCTTTGCCTCCCCATCCTTTCCGCTTTCTATAGGGTCCCTCTCTCCCCACAGATCTCCCTTATGGCACATCACTGCAACCATGCTGAGTGCTATACCAGCCCCAACACCTTCTCCTTCACCACCATTCAGGGACTAAACAGTCCTTACAGGTAAGGCAGCACTTCACCCATGTCTGTCTGCTTCATTTCTTGTATCTGATGCTCTTGATGTAGCCTCCTCCACTGCAGATTGGGGGACCACTTCATCGAGCACCTTTGGTCTGTCCAAAACAGCAAGTAGGATCTCCCGGTTCCCATCCATTTCAATCCCACCACCCCCCTCACCTATCATTTACCAGCTTGTGCTCCTCCCCTTCCCCACACCATTTTATTCTGACATTTGTCCTCTTCCTTTAGCCCAAACCTTCAATTGGTTATTTCCCTCTATAGATGATGCCTGACTTGCTGTGCTCCTCCAGCAATCTCTGTGTTGCTCAAGATTTCCAGCATCTACAGAATCTCTCTCGTCTCTTTGAATTGAACTATGGGAATTTTTTCCTTGCACTTCAAAGCCAACCTAGTTCTAAGGTAGGGACATATTTGGCACAGCTTTGTGGGCCGAAGGGCCTGTATTGTGCTGTAGGTTTTCTATGTTTCTATAGATCCTTGGTTTAATTTCCATTCAAAATCCCATACTGCACCATTCTTTTGTGCACAAAAAGCAAAACTAAAACAAAGATATTGCCACATTTCCGAAGTTATCCCAGCAACTACATTAAAAAAATGAAAATGGCTTCATTGTTTGCAAACAACAGGAATTCTGCAGATGCTGGAAATTCAAGCAACACACATCAAAGTTGCTGGTGAACGCAGCAGGCCAGGCAGCATCTGTAGGAAGAGGTGCAGTCGACGTTTCAGGCCGAGACCCTTGTTTGCAAGTCATTTTGGGATATCTATGTGCAATGCAAGTACAACCCTTTGCTTTTGAATTCCTCTAGAGACTTCTCAGCACTGAATGTTTTCTAAGTTAACATTAACATAATAGGCCATTAAGTTATGAAACCATAACCTGAGATCCTTTCCCTCTTCTCCATTTGAAGAAGTCTGAGAAGTAGCTAACCCCTTTATTCCTTCAATCAAATGCACCAAACATGACCACCCAATTTCCTGACTCAAGAGCCAAGGGTATCATTACCTGAGCAACAGCAGAAATATTAAGTACACAGAACTTAAAAAAAAAATGATCACACTTCAGTATAACAATGCAGAATTCAAGTCTCCAGACTGTAAAGCGTTAAAAAAAATCTTAACAATTTACGAAGATAACAGCAAAACTGAGCGTACAATGATCAGAAAACAATGATTAGGCTGGAAAAATATCCAACAGATGACCCAAAACAAACCTTTAAAAGTATGAAGGAACTTTGCAAGTTAAAGCAAGAATGGATTTTCCTAAATAAAATAGTAAAATGGAATCTGAACATGGCATAGCTGAAACTAATGGATGGCAGTGTTAACAATGTGAAATGTTGTTTGGAGAGGGCTTATCTGGAGGATAAACACAGAATTGTTTTCCTATTTCTAGATTTTCCACATAATTCTATGCACAAGAGGAGCAAATATGCACTCTGATTTTCCTCATGATTCTAATTTCATGCATGACTTTTTAAGTAAATTGAGTTTTCCGAAATTATCATCCGAAGAGTCCCTATCATTAGAAACTTCCATTTCAGAGGAAGAAATAATAACTGCAATCTCATCTTTGAATTCCGGTAAAGCAACCGGTCCGGATGGGTTTACAGTGGAATTTTAAAACTTTTTTTCCTCCATTCTTTCCTCTAAGTTGTCTAGAATATTCAAGGAAGCAATCAGTTTAGGTAAATTACCACTATCGTTTTACGAAGCCTCTATTTCCTTAATTCTTAAAAAGAATAAAGATCCTACTGATTGTGCATCATACAGACCGATATCTCTTTTGAATGTAGACTCTAAAATTTTTTCAAAAATTCTAGCAACTAGATTGGAGAAGGTGTTACCTCAAATTATTTCTATGGATCAAACCGGATTTATTAAGAATCGCTATTCATCCTTTAATATTAGGAGGTTAATGAATATTGTTTATACCCTCTCATTTACCACTCCGGAATGTATTATCTCTTTAGATGCTGAGAAAGCTTTTGACGAATGGTCTTATTCATTTAATGTTCTTGAGAAATTTAATTTTAATTTGACATTTATATCTTGGATTAAATTGTTATATTACTCCCCGGTAGCCTCGGTTTGTACAAATAATTATAGATCTCCCTTTTTTCGTCTTTTTCGTGGCACTCGGCAAGGTTGCCCTCTTAGTCCTTTGCTATTCAATATTGCTCTTGAACCTTTAGCAATTGCTATTCGTAACTCGCCAAATATTGTTGGTATTACCAGTGGAAACGAAATACATAAGTTATCGTTATATGCAGATGATTTGCTGTACATCTCTAACACGGAGGTCAATTCCTGCTATCTTAGATTTGTTAGCTCAATTTAGTAACTTCTCTGGTTACAAATTGAATCTTAATAAGAGTGAATTATTCCCTTTAAATAAGCATGTACCTATTTATGGACATTTACCATTTAAATTGGTTACTGATTCATTTATATATTTAGGGATAACAATTACGAAAAAATATAAAGATTTATTTAAAGCTAATTTTTTACCTTTAATTGATCAGATTAAACTGTTATTTACCAAATGGTCGCCAATCTCTTTGTCTTTGATTGGTCGGATTAATGCTATTAAGATGATCATTTTGCCCAAATTTTTGTATATATTCCAATCAGTTCCAATTTTCATCCCAAAATTTTTTTTGATAATGTAGATTCAAAAATTTCCTCATATATTTGGCAGAATAAAAATCCTACGTTAGGTAAAAGGTATTTACAGAAGTCTAAAAAGGAGGGGGGGCTTGCCCTCCCGAATTTTAGATTTTATTATTGGGCAATTAATATTCAATATTTAAAATTTTGGTTACGAGATCTGGACATATCTTTAAATCCTCATTGGGTAAATCTTGAATCTAATTCATTACAAGGGCTTTCCTTGGGTTCGGTTTTAGGAACTTCACTTCCTTTTACTTCTTTTAAATTATATAAACAAATGAATAACCCGGTAGTTAAGCATACTTTACGTATATGGTTTCAATTCCGAAGATTTTTTGGGTTCAATTAATTTATCCTAGCAAGCCCCATCTTGTCAAACTTTCTTTTTCAACCTTCCACGATGGATCAAGCTTACTCTGATTGGAAAACCAAAGGTATAATATCTTTTCGCGATTTATTTATGGATAATTGTTTTATGTCTTTTGATCAACTTTCTAATAAATATAACTTACCCAGATCTCACTTTTTTAGATATTTACAGATTAGGAACTTTTTAATTACTGTTTCTCCTAATTTCCCACATCCATATTCAACGGATATTTTGGAAAAAAATTTTAGATTTAAATCTCTCTCAGAAAAGTGTTGTAGCAATTATATATAATATAATTTTGAATTTATGTCCTGATGCTTCTAATAAAATTAAAGCTGACTGGGAAAGAGAACTTGAGACTAATATACCAACTGAAAAATGGAAAAAAATTCTTCTGTTGGTGAATTCATCCTGTGTGTGCTAAGCATAGGTTGATACAGTTTAAAGTAGTGCACAGGGCTCATATGTCCAAAGATAAACTATCTTGTTATAACTCTTATATTAATCCAATATGTGACAGATGTCATTTCGAGATAGCTTCTTTAACCCACATGTTTTGGTCATGTCCCCTGTTGGAGAAATATTGGAAAGATATTTTTGATATTATTTCAACGGTTTTAAATATAGACTTACAACCACATCCAATTACTGCTATTTCTGGACTACCAATGATAGATTTAAATAATTTAACTTCTTCATCACGAAGGATGATTGCATTTCTTACTTTAATGGCTAGAAGGTCTATTTTGTTGAATTGGAAAGAGATTAATCCTCCTAAGGTATTTCATTGGTTTTCACAAACTATGCTGTGTTTGAATTTGGAGAAAATTAGAAGTGTAGTTTATGACCCTTCCATTAAGTTTGAAAAAACTTGGAGGCCATTCATTCAGCATTTTCATTTAATGTAATATGTTTATTTCCAAATTTGTTTTATTTCTCTGTATTGCTGTTGGAGGGGAATGGAGTCGTCGGCACTAAGGTTTACTTCTTTTTCATTTTTAAGTTTTTAGATTTGCCCAAGTCTTTTAGTTTAGTTGATTTTGTTTTTCTTTTGGGATGGGATTTTTTTTTTTGGTTTTGTTTTTTTTCCTTTTCATGATTTTTTTTAGTTTTTTTTGATTTGTATTATCCGTTGTTAGTTCTACATGATTAGGAGCTTTGTCAAATTTCAATATTGGACTTTACGATTACTGTTCGTAAGTGTTAACAATTTATCTCCTATTATTTGTATTATTACTATGTTTTGTTTATATATTCTGAAATTAATAAAAAGATTGAAAAAGAAAGAAAGAGGAGCAAATAGGAAAGCAAGTATTTTGCAACAGTCTTCACTGTGGAAAATACCACGAGAATGCCAGAAATTTGTGAGTGTAAGGGGCGGAGGGCGGAACAGAAAATGATGGTACCTAATGGTGACTCCTTTGCTTGCATCTTCAGAAACAGCTGTATTTCTATTTTTAATATCTTTTTTTCCCTTTTCAGGATTCTTTTGAAGACCCTGACTTGGAGTTACACGCTGACTCCAGTTCTTTGTGGAAATCGGATCCACTCTTAGGGTCTCACGATTGGCCGCTTTTCGATATGCCAAGAACGTGGCCTGGAAGACTAGTGCGCCAGAGTGCTGGATTTTCATGGCTCTAGAGGCAAGCGGACTCGAGGCCGGTGCTGCTGCCTGGTGCGTCGTGGGAGATGGAAGATCATAAGCAGCGAGCTGACTGCTGGCTGTGTGCCCAGAGATCTGAGTTCTTTGGGCAGAGCTCAGAAAAAGCAACACAACAGACTTTTAACACCATAAATCGGCAAGTTGCTTTGTTATGTCTCCCTTCTTGCTGTGAAATGGGTACACCTCTTTTTCCCTTATTGGGGGGGAGAGAGACAGACTGTGGCATGTCAAATTACCAGGTGAACAAGTAGTCTTTGGGGTATTGTAAGTCTGCGTTTTTATCGATGCTTTGCTGCACGCTTGAGTGCTCGGTGGGGGGGGGGGTCCAATGCTCTTTTGCTGGTGGGGGAGATTGTTGCTTTGCTGCTGCTTATGCATGAGAGGGGGGATCTGAGGGGGGCTTTGGGGTTCTAACATTTAATTGTCATTCATACTTTGGGGCACTCCTCTGTTTTTGTGGATGTTTGTGAAGAAAAAGAATTTCAGGATGTATATTGTACACATTTCTCTGACATTAAATGTACCTACTGAAACCTATTGAAACAGAAGAAAGTGTAGTTGCTGTTACTAAAGTGTAGTTGCTGTTACTAAGGAGAAAATGCTTTGGAAGCTGAAATGTCTAAAGGTAGATAAGTCACCTGAACTAGATAAACAACAACCAGGGTTCTAAAAGCAGTAGCTGAAATGATTATGGAGGCATTATTAGTGATCCATCAAGAATCATTAGATTCCGGAATGATTCTGAATGACTGGAAAATTGCAAATGTCACTCCATTCTTTAAGAAGGGAGGTTGGCAAAAGACAGGAAATTATAGGCAGTTAGTCTAACTTCAGTGGTTAGCAAGACGCTGGAGTCCACTATTAAGGACAAGGATTCGGGATATTTGGAGACACATGATAACATAAGTCTCCTTAAGGAAAAATCTTGCCTGATAAATCTGTTGGAATCCTTTGAGAAAATAACAGGCAAGAGTGACAAAATAGTCAGTGGATGTTGTTTACTTGGATTATCAGAAGGCCTTAGACAAGGTACTGCACATGAGGCTGCTAAGAAAACAAGATAAGAGCCCATAGTATATTAAAGATACTAGCATGGACAGCAGATTTGAGGACTGGCAGCAGGCAAAGACTGGTAATAAAGGGCCCTTTTCTGGCTGGCTACCAGAGACTAATGGTGTTCCGCAGGGGTTGGTGTTGAGATGTTATATGTCAATGATCTGGATGATGAAATTGAAGGCTTTGTGGCCAAGTTTGTGGACGTTTCATCTCTATTCTAAATAGACTATTTTTTTCTGTGGTGATACCCTCAGGTCCCCGTATCTCACAGTAGTAGAAACATCTCCTCCACTTCCACTATCTAGGCCTTTTGGTACTTGGCAGATTTCAATGAGATCCTCTCTTAATCGTAATGTATCAGTAACAGTAAGCAAATGGCCTAATTCTGCTCATTTACCTATAGTCTCATAGTTTCAATGGGATTTTCTTAAAAACATAAATATAAAAATTAGGTCAAAGCATGACTGATACAATACAGAAACTGGCTCTTCTGCTCACTGAGTCTGCATTGACTATCAGTCACCCATATGCACTAACTTCTAATTAATCCAGTTATTTTTAATCTTCACATATTCTAATCACCTCCTTAGATTCTGCCATACACTGAACTGCTTCAAATTTCACAAAAAGGAAATATAATGTCATATAACTGAAGGATGATCAAATCTTCTTGGTATTAAATATCACCTTATTTTCAGTGATTAAGATTAGTGAACAAAAATGGAAATACCAAACACATACCGCACTCCACATTGCACAAAGAAGCACTCTTAAACAACCTGGAAGAATGGAAATACCAGAGCATAGTAGAAAAGTGACATTAAATTAGAAAACCAAGGGTCAGACTACACTGTATGGTTTGATCCCATGTGGCCCACCACTCTAACAGTATCTGAATAAATATTTCCTAGACTTTTTCATTAACATCAGATTTTGCAGAGTGCTCTATAGCTAGCATATACTTCTGAA
The DNA here is from genome assembly GCF_963921235.1 of Mobula hypostoma. Taxonomy (NCBI): domain Eukaryota; kingdom Metazoa; phylum Chordata; class Chondrichthyes; order Myliobatiformes; family Myliobatidae; genus Mobula; species Mobula hypostoma. Next base: position 28,992,850 of record NC_086119.1, on the reverse strand, counting down.
GTCTTTTTGGGAAAACTCTCAGGATCAAGCCTGATTTGCATCCATTCCAGTTCTGTAAGGTCTGCTATATACAGTGGATTTTGGTTAATTGGAACACATCAAGAACCGTACATTTTGGGCAAACTAAGCAGCTGCCCAATGAACTGAAGGTATAAAAAAGACAAGCTGAGTAACAAATTATGTATTTACATGAAATACAGAACAAATTAGAATATTACCAATACTACTGCAGGACGATAAAACTGTATTAGTTTCTAATACTTATTGATGGAGGAACTCATCCACACCACGTTCTTTTGACTATAAATGAACAAAATCGGTGAAGAAACCTAGTGCAAATAATGGATTGCCTTCATATAATGCTGTCGACAATTGCATCACCCAAATCTTCACTTTCATTGTAATGTTCAAGTTGATTGACAGTATCTTCAAATTCCTGGTAGTTTCTGACTTGGAAGTAGTGAAATTGTTTCATTTTTATGGTCATTTCTAGCATCTCGAAGCCTGAACGTGTGAAACCACAGTGAGTAAGGAGTTCTGAATTGTCTTACTGCTTATTTCCTGCCAACTAATTAATGAAACAAATCACCGCATTTTAAACACAAATGCACACAACTGACACTATTTAAAAACTGCTCGCTCAAAGCAGTGCCGTGTCAAATGACCATGCAAGCAGATGAGACCGATGGTGGTTAGAAAGTGTTCAACAGTCTACCATCTCAATTAAGTGGTATAGTGTCCCCAAAAAACGAATGGATTCCTGGCTATTACCTCAATTTGTTTTTGTTCTTTAATAGTTGTCCAAATAAGTCGCCGTCTCGATTAACCAATGGCCCAATTAACAGAATCCACTGTATATGGAATAGAGATCATCTAAGAGTAACAATACAGATACTCTGGCTGATATGTTAGATCAATTATTCCAAAGGCCTTCAAGTTGCATGGATTTATGACACAATTCACCCCTAACAGCATATTAACATTCTAATCAATCTGACACAGCAGGTTCTGTACAAAAGTACAAAATGCTTCTATTAACTCAATTCCACATAGCATGAAAGCATGACAACTGTTGGAATATCAAAGCACTAATTTTCAACTTTAGCAAGCCATCCACATGAAATAGCTCAACTTTTTTGTTGCAAGAAAGCCCATCACATGAAATATTTTTAAAGGTTTAGAACCAGACACCTTTCAGTTATGTTGAAAGATAAAAGCCATAAACTATTAACTTTAGAATTCTAGCATGTCTTATGACAGAATGCAACATCATTCGAATTGGCCTGCATATACATTCAGGTTCAACATCAATATCCATTAACCTATGGTGCCTTGAAGAATACTCAGTACTCTATTTTCACATTTTACTAACTCATTTTCTAAATTTAAAATAAATTGAAGTAGGATTTTTTGTGCTAATCTACAAAACATTGTGTATCGTGTCAAATCAAAAGAAAAATTCCAAAACCTGTCAACAATTTACTAAAACTTAAAAACCAAAATTGTAAGGCTGAAAAATTATTCATTCCCTTTGTAATTACCATGCTAACTTTCCTCAAATGCAATACTGTATATTACCTTACCAACACACCCAGGATAGAAAATTGGAGGATCATCTGAGTAAATACCCCCCTCTCTCTGTAAGGTCCAACTGTATGGTTGATTTTCATCAGACCAAACCAAAAGAAGATAAAAGTGCATTCAAGGCAAGTCAGGGAAATGATAATAGAGAAGCAAAAATCATGGGAACAGTACAAGACCATTTCAAAGGCACTGAAAAAGTGAGAAAATATATAACCACAGCCACACTGCCTAGGTCAGGTGGCCCCTCTAAACTTGTTCGCCTGTGAAGAATGGCACTTGTTAGAGAGGGTACTGTGACGCCAACAGTCACTGAGTGAGCTGCAGAAGTCAGTGGCTGCAACTGGAGATGAAGTTCATGGCTCCACATGGCCTTGCACAAAAAGGGTACACATGGAAGAGTGGCAAGGAAGCAGCCTTGGCTTAAAAATGCTCATCCTTGCCCGTAAAGACTTTGCAAGGCGTCGCTTGTAAGATACCGTAAAGATGTGGAAGGTCTTGTGGCCGGATGAGAGTGAAGTGGAATTTTTTTGGCCTCAACACTAAGTGGTGCATGCGGGATAAACTTAATACCTCACTCACCAGGTAACACTGTAAAGTATGGCGGAGGTAGCATCGTGCTATGGGGATACTTTTCAGCAACAGGAACAGGAAATCTGGTTAGGATTGATGGGAAGATGTATGCTGCTAAATACAGAGAGATCCTGGATAAAACCTGCTAGCCTCTGACACAAAGCTTAAATTGGGGAGAAAGTTCATCTTTCAAGCAGGACAATGACCCATAAGCACACAGCCAGAGCATGGAGTGTTTTCAAATAAAGAAAACTGATGCTCTTAGGTGGCCATAAGTCCTGACATTAACCCAATTGAACATCTCTGGCTAGACCTCAGAATTGTTGTCCACCACCACTCCCCAACTAGCTTGAGCAATTTTCCAAGGAGGAATCGGCAATCTTGCTTCATCATGTTGTGCAGAGCTAATAAGAGTCTTATCCAAAATAACTGCTGGCTGTAATAGCTGTGAGAGGCAGGCAGTCCTAAGTACTGAACATAGGGGGAATAAACTTTTGAACTGCTGGCATTTCAGTTTTTGAATTTTTTAAGTTTTTCATGCTTTACAATTTTTTCTGTTATTTGGGCCTCACTGTGAAAAAAGGAGCATGTGATTCACAGATAAAAATTCTCAGTTCAATTGGTCAAAATTCCTGGTTGTATTACTCATTTATATGAACAAAGAGTTGGGAACTGAAAACCTTTACAAGGCATTGTATTTAAAGGAAGGAACGGTGGTTTACTGACTTATCTCAAGATCTTTCTCATTTTCAACATTCCTACAGTGTTGTTGATGACAACATTAAAAGCAAGTTGAACAGCAATCTTTAAATAGGCTTAACAGGCAAATAACGCTTCTAGAGCTATAGTGCTGAGGCAAAAATCACCAATTTTTTAGGTCACTGAAAAAGACTAATGCTTTTCAGCAAATTAATGACACCTTGTTCAGGTGTTCAAAACCAGAATTCAAGTCAAGTAGCAGATTTTGATTGAAGCAGTTTACTCTGATTGCACTAAACCATTAAGTGCTAGGTATAAAATTGAAAAGGAATTCAGTCAACTCTTGTGAAACCATTTCCACAGAAGAACAGCTACTGGTCTCCACAAACCAACCATTCAAACGGGCATAAAAATTGATACAAAAGAACGTAGATATCACACAAGATTTGTGTCTTATTATTAAGGATATTAAAATCTGAACAAAAACTTTATTTTTCATAAAGTTTTGTGTCACAAAATGAGTGCAAGGTTGTGTGCTTAGGCACCTGCTCTACTCCTTTTTTTTACTTACGAATGCGAAGCTAACCACAGCTCCAATGCCATACTTAAATTTGCATATAACACCCGTCATTGGCCGAATCGGAGGTGGTGACAAATCAGCATTGAAAATCTGGCTGAGTGGTGCCACAACAACAACCTCCCTCGATGTCAGCAAGATCAAGGAGCTCATTATTGACTTTTGCAAGAGGAAACCAGAGGTCCATTCGCCAATCCTCTGTCGGGGAATCCAAGGTGGAGAGGGTCAGCAATTTAAATTTCCTCGGTGATATAGTTTCAAAAAATCTGTCATGGGCCCAGCAAGCAAGTGCAACTGTGAAGAAAGCACAGCAGCACATCTACTTCCTCAGAAGTATGTGACAATTCAGCATGACATCTAAAACTTTAATAAACTTCTTTAGATGTGCAGTGGTGAGTATATTGACTGGCTGCCACATATGCTACAAAGAAGGCAAGACAGCAGCTATACTTCATTAGAAGTTTGAGGAAATTTGGCTGGACACCTAAAACATTCGAAAACTTCTCTACAGATGTACCGGGGAGAGCATTCTGACTGGCTGCGTCATTGTCTGAAATGATAACACCAAGGAATTTAAAATTGCTGACCCTCTCCACCTCTGATCCCCAATGGGAGCTGGCTAATGGACCTTTGGTTTCCTCCTCCTGGAGTTAAATAATCAGCTCCTTGGTCCTGCTGACACTGAGTAAGAGATTGTTGATGCGGTACCACTCAGCCAGGTTTTCAACCACACTTCTATATGCTGATTCATCACCAGCTTTGATTCAGCTAACAGTGGTGGCGTCAGCAAACTTAAATATGACATTGGAACTGTGCTTAGCCCACAGTCATAAAGATAAAGTGAGTACAGCCTTACAAGTTAAGCATACAGCCTCGTAGTGCATCTGTCCTGATGGAGATTGTGGAGATGCTGTTGCCAATCTGAACTGACTGAGGTCTGCAAGTGAGGAAATTGAGGATCAATTGCACAAGGAGGTATTGAGGTTAAGGTCTTGAAGCTTATTGATTAGTTTTGAGGAGATGATGGTATTGAATGCTGAGCCGTAGTTGATAAAGACTATCCTGATATATGCATCTTTGCTGTCCAGATGTTCCAGGGTTGAGGGAAGAGCCAATGAAATGGCATCAGCTGTGGACCAGTTGTGCCGTTTAGACAAATTGGAGCAGATTCAAGTCTCTTGTCAAGCAGAAGTTGATGTGTTTCATCAGTAACCTCTCAAAGCACTTCATCACAGTGGATGCAAGTAATACTGGACAATAGTCAAATAAGCAAAAACTTTAAAAAAATTAATTGCACAGTACTTGCTTTATTTGAATAGTCATTTTTTGAAGGTGGCAGAAGTTGTAGGGAATGGTGTGTTGGATCCAGAGGCTCATGAGATAGTAGGCAATATCAAGAAGAACTCTAACCCTGTATCTGGTGGGAAGGTGAGTGAATGCAGATGTCCCTGGTTCCCCTTCACCTTTCCTATCTCCCATAGTCCACTCTGCTCTCCTTTCAGATTCCTTCTTCTCTGGCCCTTAATCTTTCCCACCCACCTGGCTTCACCCATCACCTTCAAACTAATCCTCTTTCCCCTCTACCCCCGCCTTTTTATTCTGTCACTTCCCCCTTCCTTTCTAGTTCTGAAGAAGAGTCTCGTCCCAAAATGTTGACTGTTTATTCATTCCCAGAGAAGCTGCATGACCTGCTGACTTCCTCCAGTATTTGGGGGTGTTGCTTAGCATTTTTACATCAGATACTATTGAACTAAGTACTTTCAGAGTTTACAAATTTAGGGAATTTCACAAATTCAACATTTAAGGTTTAATATAGTTCATTTTGCTTGTAAAAATACTTTTGCATTTTTACATGATCAGCCAGTCCATTATTAGAGTTTGTTATGTTATCTTTTCTTCTATCGTTCCAATTCAACAGTATAAATTCCTGGTTCATTTTAATGTATGCACTTCGGAATTTAAAATCTCAGAATTTTCTGATCCAAAAACAGGACTTTCCACCAGGTAGAAGAAGCTCCAGCTCAGAGTGAACAAGAACGACCAGTTTGGTAATGTGTGTAAATCAGGAAACGGGGAAAAAGCTGATGGCAATAAGAAGTGCTAAAAGTAAATAATGGGTAAAGGAATTTCTAGAACATAGGCAACAATGTATAATTGCCTGTATAGGAAGTCGTAAAGATTTTCAGAAAAATCTCTAGTACATAAAAAGTTCTGCAATTACTGAACAAGTCCTTTGAACATATTAGAGAGGAATGCAAACCCACTCAATGCATACAACTGTGTCTGAATCAATTCAAATTCAGAGTTAACTTATTGTTGAAATTATTGCATGTTCCCAGAAAGACAAAAATTACATCTAAAATTTTCAAAACGTTATTAATAATATCTACAGAAACAGGCTAAGCCCATACTTCAAGACACAGTCTTGATTTTGCAAATTAGGAACTCAGAAATGAATGCCTTGGCACTAGCCCAGGATTCCTCGAACTGGTCTTTCCAATATTTTTCCAACAAAGGACATGACCAAAACATGGGAGTTAAAGAAGCTATCTCGCAATGACATCTATCACATATTGGATAATATAAGAATAATAACGAGATAGTTTATCTTTGGACATATGAGCCCTGTGCACAACTTTAAACTGTATCAACACATGTTTAACCAACTGAAGAATTTTTTCCCATTTTTCAATTGGTATAATAATCTTAAGTTCTCTTTCCCAGTCAGCTTCAATTTTATTGGAAACATCAGGGCATAAATTCATAATTATATTATATATAATTGCTACAACACTCTTCTGTGAGAGACTTAAATCTAAAATTTTTTCCGAAGTGTCCATTGGATATGGGTGTGGAAAATTAGGAGAAACAGTAATTAAAAAGTTTCTAATCTGTAGATATCTAAAAAAGTGAGATCTGGGTAAGTTATATTTATTAGAAAGTTGATCAAAAGACATGAAACAATTATCCAGAAATAAATCACAAAAACGAATTATATCTTTGGTTTTCCAATCAGAGTAAGCTTGATCCATAGTGGAGGGTTGAAAAAGGAAATTAGATATAATAGGACTTTCTAAAATAAATTGATTAAACCCAAAAAATCTTCGAAATTGAAACCATATACGTAAAGTATGCTTAACTATTGGATTATTCATTTGTTTATACAGTTTGGAACAAGTAAAAGGAAGGGAAGTTCCTAAAACCGAACCCAAGGAAAACCCTTGTAATGAATTACATTCAAGATTTACCCAATGTGGATTTAAAGATACATCCAAATCTCGTAACCAAAATTTTAAATATCGAATATTAATTGCCCAATAATAGAATCTAAGATTCGGGAGGGTAAGTCCCCCCTCCTTTCTAGGTTTCTGTAAATACCTTTTACCTAACCTAGGATTTTTGTTCTGCCATATATATGAGGAAATTTTTGAGTCTACGTTATCGAAAACAGATTTTGGGATAAAAATTGGAACCGATTTTGAATATAGACTTACAACCTCATCCAATTACTGCTATTTTTGGATTACCAATGATAGATTCAAATTATTTAACCTCTTCAGCATGTAGGATGATTGCATTTCTTACTCTAATGGCTAGAAGATCCATTTTGCTGAATTGGAAAGAGATTAACCCTCCTACTGTATTTCATTGGTTTCCACAAACTATGGTATGTTTGAATTTGGAAAAAATTAGAAGTGCGGTTTATGACCCTTCTAATAGATTTGAAAAAACTTGGAGGCCATTCATTCAGCATTTTCATTTGATGTAATTTGACTATTTCCAAACTTGTTTTATTTCTCTGTACTGTTGGTTGAGAGGAATGGAGTCGTCGACACTAAGGTTTTCTTTTTTCCCATTTTCAAGTTGTTAGTATTGCCCAAGTCTTTTAGTTTAGTTGACTAATTCTGTTTAGTTTAGTTTTTTTTTGGGATGGGGTCTGTTTTTTTTTTCTTTTTCATGATTTTTCTTCAGTTTTTTTTTGCTTTGTATTATTCATTGTTATTCTACACGATTGGGAGCTTCGTCAATTTATACTATATGGTTTTACAATTACTCATTTTAACTGTAACAAGTAGTTACAGTAGTCTCCTACTACTTGTATTTTTGCTTTGTCATGTTTTCATTTTATGAAATTAATAAAGAGATTGAAAAAGAAAAGGAAAGAGTGCATTATAAAAATATCACTGCAAATATTCTGGATTACATTTCAGGCCCAAAATCTTATTACGCTGTTGTTACTTCCAAATTGAAATTGCCTGACAGCAGGTATAAATTGATTAAATCAAAGAGTAAACTTCTACATTCACATAGAATTCGCCTACCTTTTGTCTGAAGCTCGCAGTACTTTTGCAAACACCTCAAGCTCACAGAATTCACCACCCAATTGGCATAGACGTCCTTGTTGATAAAGCTGTAAAAGCCAAATGATTTTAATTAGAAAAATTAGTACTTTCCATGTTCTCTCATATCTGTAGGCAATGTTGATGAGGTCACCATTTAATTCCAGTTCTACTTGCCCTTGAGAGTAAGGACTATATAAAGACTTTGGTTACTTTTAAGAAACCATATTCTTAATTACACCCATGTGATTTATCAAGGAGAGTTAAGTGCACTCAGGTAGTGAATATCAAAGATTTTAATGCATTGTGACAGTAGGTTCAGGAATGGGGTAGGAACTTATCCAAGATGCACAGAACACACAGGATGTCTGTGAATATTGCATAATATGTAACTGATAATTTGGCTCCTATCTTCTGCCTAACACAGCAGTGCCAAACTAGACTGTTTTTGGATGCCACATACAATACTACTCAAGATATTTAATCTCAAGAATACAGACCTTTATCTTTGTTTTTAATGTTAATAATTCACATGATATGAAGTATTAAACACCTACGTGATTGTCATACTACAGCCGTGCTGCATTTGTAGAATTTCTACAGCAGCGGTCCCCAACCACCGGGCCGCAAAGCATGTGTTACCGGGCCGCGAGGAAACGATATGGTCAGCTGCACCTTTCCTCATTCCCTGTCACGCACTGTTGAACTTGAACATAGGGTTGCCAATTGTCCCCTATTTGCCGGGACATCCCGTATATTGGGCTAAATTGGTTTGTTCCATACGGGACCGCTCTTGTCCCGTATTTCCCCCGTAAGGTAGAGCATTCTTATGAAACCTTTCGTGCCGAAATGGCGTAAAGTGCAGAAGCAATTACCAGTAATTTATATTGGAAAAATTTTTGAGCGTGCCCAGACTCAAAAAATAACCTTTCAAATCATACCAAATAACACATAAAACTGAAAATAACACTAACATATAGTAAAAGCAGGAATTATATGATAACTACACAGTCTATATAAAGTAGAAATAATGTATGTACAGTGTATCTGGGAAGATTAAGCCAAAACTGATATGTGGAAAAAAACCCGCAAACACGAGGAAATCTGCAGATGCTGGAATTTCAAGCAACATACATAAAAGTTGGTGGTGAACGCAGCAGGCCAGGCAGCAACTCTAGGAATAGGTACAGTCGACGTTTCAGGCCGAGACCCTTCGTCAGGACTAACTGAAAGAAGAGCTAGTAAGAGATTTGAAAGTGGGAGGGGGAGGGGGAGATCCGAAATGATAGGTGAAGACAGACGGGGGAGGGATGGAGCCAAGAGCTGGACAGTTGCTTGGCAAAAGGACAGGAGGCCCATGGAAAAAAAAATCGGCACGTAACGCGCATGCGCACACAAGTGCCCGCGCAAGGCTTCATGGTCATGGTAGTCTTTCCTGGGCTAAACACAAGAGTCCCGGGAATTTACTGGTACTTTTGTCCCTTAATTGGGAGTGAGAAAGTTGGCAACCCTAACTGTAAAAGACATGTTGAGGTGAGTTTAACCCTACTTGAACACTCCCGCCCCCGGTCGGCTGGTCCGCAAGAATACTGTCAATATTAAACCGGTCTGCGATGCAAAAAAGGTTGGGGACCCCCGTTCTATAGCACAAAGTGACAATCTGTGCAAGAAACATGGGTTGAAAAACAAAATATACTGTGTTCATTTTCTTCACACCTCGTCACATAAATTGTGATTTGTGAAACCTGTCAGGGCAAATTTCTCTGATCTGAACAGCCATAATACAAAGATTACTTTGTACTTTTTGCATCACAGCTAATAACAGAGTCTTTGCAACTCACCTTTCTGTGTACACCTTCGAAAATGTAGTTTTGTCACAGTAGCATGAAGGAGCTTAATGTTCATTTGTTAGTATTGCACAATCTTTTGATTCCACAAATTTTATTGCATATTTGTATTTTGTGATACAAATTGAGCTAAGTTGCATTCTGCTCTGAGTCAAAAGTATTTTACTCCTTGTGCTTCCATCTGATTCAGATTACTGGCTATGATATGCATTTTCAAAGCATGCCCCTTTTGGAGTTCCAATAATCTTATTTCTACAGAGGTTTCTAACTGTAATTTTGCATGTTTTCAGAACTTGAGTGAAAGTCATTGAGTAGTATTTGTAATACATCTTAATATTCCTTAAGTTTGTCATCAGATGCTTGGATTTCTGGAAAATTGCTTACATTCTACCTTTAAACAAGCATCTGAACTGCATGTCTCTTTGGTGACTTGCACTAAAAGGTAAAGATTGTACAAGATATATTCTTATTGCTCCCTAGTGATGCCAAGGGAAGTTTTTGCAGATGCCCCACAATATCAGTGAGCAACACAAAATCCTCGATCTTTTGCCATTTTCAAGTTGCAACACAGAACTTTCCTTTTCTAAAAGTAGACTCCTGCAGTTCCACAACCTGAAAATATCACCAACACAATCATCTCACATTACTTTAAATTCCAGCATTTTGATTTTACCTGATCAACAATTCAGAAAATAAAGTTTACAATTTCTGAAATAGTTTTAACAATTTTGTAATTCAATTATCTGTCTCCAAGACACCCCTGGCGAATGATGCAATAAGCTAGGAGAAATTGTGGAAATTCTAAGAGTCTAACATGTCTACATTTTTTCTACCATTCCTAGTGCTTCATCCATGGCATGGATGAAAAGTTTATTTGTCATTTTTAGACCAGAATTTTTCAATGCAGTTAAGTGAACTTTTCTTTTTTTTAACTTCTAGGTTGTTTCATTTAGTACCATCATATCCAACATTTATTTTACACACAGTTCTAGCTGAGATCTTTTATGTCTGTAGATTTGTTAATAGGAAAGCTAAATGCTAGTAAATTCTTCTGAGCATTTTGCATATCCTACTTACAACAGTAGCACTGACTGGGAGATACTCCTCTAAGAACTGTGGAACAATAGTGGGATATACTTTATTCGTCACTTCAGCTTTGTTATTTGGAAGTGAAATTATATTCAAATTTGCAATAATTGTAATCTGATTAAGAATTTGTTATTTCATATAGATGACATTGCCTGATATATAAAAAAAAACTGGCTTCTGTTCTTCAGTTTATTTACCATATAACAGAAGTCAGTGGCTGCAAAGCATCCTTTAATAGCAGTTACATTATTTTACTCAATTCTGCTCTAGGAGAATATTCACATGAAGACATTTATTTCATAGTGTCATTTCAAACTATTCCTTTGTAGCATTGGGAGCACCATTTTGAAAGGTGTACAAATATGCTAATCTTCTCATTTTGTCTTAAAACTGATCTTTGAATCTTTCACCTTGATTTATGCCATTTTTATCCTTTCAGTAAAGACACACACACCTAACCAGTTGTGACCTAAGCCTGTAATACAGAGGCCATGTTTTCAGCAGAAATATTTTACAGGAAGACAAGAAGCATGCTATATTTTATACAACTGTATACAAAATTGCGATCTGCAATATATCGGTGTAGAGATTAGAGGACATTGTGATGCTTAACCTCTAAAAACATAGCCCAAGGTTAGACAGCACAATGCACTGGACATTAAAACACATCTCCTTAGATTGGAGATGAATCATATTTCCCCAATATGTATCTAACGACGATATTGCAGCACAAACTATTTTGTTTGTTGTATATCTCCAAGAGCAGTACCTGAACTATAGAAAACTACATTCTGCTCATGTCCTGAAGTTTGGGTATTTCTGCTCAAACATCTGATATAGTCTAACGGATGTCCACTCCACAGTTCCACTTGTATTTGTCACTATTCATTAGCATGTCAAGCAGAAAACAAAAGTTAATGCTGAAATGGAACTTTCTACTGTAAGCAAAATTAACATCATACACATCCAGGGCAAGAGCCGCACATTTATACAGAGATCACTGTTTTCTTTATGCTACTCTCAAAGTCAGGAAGGGTGAAGATAGCAATAGAGGTTAGGAGTTAATAAATGGAGACAAGTGCTGCAGATAATGAAATCTGATAGGGAAAGTGAAGAATAGAACCAAATGAGACTGGAATGATGGGCAGATTGGAACAATGGGGGGGGGAGGGGATTGTAAAGAAGTGGGTGTATGGGAGGACCTGGGTAGATCATGAGAGAGATAGGGACAGAAGGGGAACAGGTTACCCGAATTGGAGAATTCAATAATTGCATTATTTTTATTGGGTTGTGGACTACCCAGGAGGAATACCAGGTTTGCTCTACAGTTTGCATTTGGCCTTACCCTAGAAGTGGAGGAGATCAAGGAAAGACAGGTCATTGAGAGAATGGGAAGAAGAATTAAAATGGTTTGCAGTCAGGAGCTCCAGACAAAATACGTACTCGGCAAAATAGTTGCCTAATCTGTGTTTGGTCTCACCAATGTAGAGGAGATCATATCAAGAGCACCAAATGCAATTGGAAGAGGCAGGAGGAGATGTAGATGAACCTGTCTTACCTGGAAGAGCCATTTCGGTCCCTAGATGGTGCTGCAGGTGCAGGAGCAAGGTCAAGTGTTGTAGGGGAAAGTGCCTCAGGTGAGGGGCAGGGATGAGGGATGAGGGGTATGTGCACTAGTCTTAAGATGGACAATAAGATTTACAATTCATTAAGCAAGTTCAAATTTGTGTTTCCCAGCACAAATGCTGACACTTTTTTAAAATATACAAACTAAACAGTTTTCTGTAAAAATTAGATATGGATAACAAGCCAGCAAAATGGTATCAAGAGCAAGCCATCTAAGCCAGGCTTTAACTGGTGAAGACAATGTATGGTAAAATTGATCCAGATATTAAATGCAACATTGCACACAGAGACATTCAATGATCAAAATCAGAGACCACCTTTGCTTGGACCATACCATTTTTTCAGCGCAGTCTGGAGCGGACTTCTCCTAGGACCGTGGCCTGCAGATCTTCAGAGAAGCCCATTATAACAGAGTATAACACTAAACCTCTTAAACTATAATTGGCTGTCTGTGTGACAGAACAGATCTGACTGCAAGTGAGGCCAAGTTACACAATTAAAGCTGTCACTACCATTGAATGTTTTGAGTGACTTTAGAAACTGATTCTTGAGACTTCCGGTAGAGCTCATGGAGTGAAGTCGTATTCTTGACTCGCTCCATTATCTCTGAGCTTTATCCTATGATCAGCTACATTTAAGCTAACTTGTAAGGCAACGATTTTTACAATACCTTGCAGCGGATTACTATTATATATTTGGATGCATTTAAGATCCGCTATGTCTAAGAACGGGAAAGACGGCAAACCTCCGGTTAGACCGAAAGTTACCGACCTCCCTCCGATTGAACCAGCGGTAACTATGCAAGCTATATCGGATCTGATTTGTGTAGAAATCTCAACTACTATATCCGATCTGATTCGTGCGGAAATTTCAACTAAACTGCAGAAAATTATCGATGAAATTCATAAAATGAAAACATCTATCACGGAACATCAGACTGCTATATCTAACCTCCAAAAATCCACGCAACAAAATGAACTCAAGATGGAAAAAATTGAAGAAACAATTACTGTAATGAAGAAAAAACTTAACTTTCTGACCTTTAAAAATTCTGACTTAGAATGCAGAATGCAACGACAGAACATTCGAATTATTGGTATTCGTGAAGCTGCTGAATCTGGTGACCCTATAAAATTTTTCTCTCAACTTTTAAAAGATTCATTCCCCACCTTATTTCCTGATCAACCACCACTATTGGATCAGGCTCACAGAGTCCCATTATACTCGCCTAAGTCAGATAAACCTTGGCATGTTATTTTACGATTTCATTATTTTCAAGACAAGGAGAAGTTGCTTCACTTTGCTCGCCCTAAAGGTTACATTGATTTCTTGGATCTTCGCTTTCGGTTGGTGGAAGATTTTAGCAAACAGGTTCGTGATCAACATGTCGGTTACAGATCTGTGATGTCGGAATTCTACAATATGGATTTAAAACCAGTGTTGCTTTATCCTGCACGTTTGAGGATTCGATTGTCTGATGGGTCTTCCCGTTTTTTCGACTCTCCATCGGAAGCCCAGAGTTACCGGGATCAACTCTTGCCTTCAACATCTTAATCGCACTATTAAATCATCTCTGTTTGATCGGAGGCAGTTAATCTGTTGGGTTTAATTTTTTTTTTGCTTTATCTGAGGGCAGAAAAGTTTTTTTTTCGGTTTAATTAATATGGTTGCCAAACTTTTTTTAACTGCGTCATTCCTTTCTTCTTCCCTGGGGATTCTGGGTGGCTGTTCCCTCAGTATCATTTTACATATATTCCTGGAGGCCTTAAACTTTGTAGTTTTCTTGGCTAGTCTATGCTATTATTTCATTTTCTTGTTTAATTATCGGAAGCCCAGAGTTACCTGGATCAACTCTTGCCTTCAACATCTTAATTGCACTATTAAATTATCTCTGTTTGATCGGAGGCAGTTAATCTGTTAGGTTTATTTTTTTTTGCTTTATACGAGGGCAGAAAAGTTTTTTTTCGGTTTAATTAATATGGTTGCCAACTTTTTGTAAACTGCGTCATTTCTTTCTTTTTCCCTGGGGATTCTGAGTGGCTATTCCCTCAGCGTCATTTTATGTATATACCTGGAGGCCTTAAACTTTGTAGTTTTCAAACGTACTTTTTATAGTTTTCGTGGCTAGTCTATGTTAATATTTCATTTTCTTGTTTAAGTATACAGTCTGTTGTAGGTTAACGGTTTTCTTTATATGTACCTGTTTTTTCTTTGTATTATATCGTTTTTGTTTTAATTGGTGTACTTTTTTAAAAATTCCTTTACTGTTTTATAACTTTAGCTGATCTTTTTATATATACACTTTTTTTTAGTGAGCGTCTATCGGAAGTCATGGGGGTAGTTCTAGTGCTCACTTCTTTCTGGCTGGTCTATCTTAGATTTAGCTTTGGGGGTACGGGGTGGGGGGGGTGGGGGGCTTCACTTTTTAGTTTTTCTTTCTTCTTGGGCTATTTACATTACCGAAGTATTGGTCGCGTTCTCTTTCCCGTTATTTCTTGTTTATTCTGTTCCCTTTCCGGGTTTGTGGGTCGAACCTATTGTCAATCCTCCTTTATTTGAGGGTTGACTTTAGGGATTATGGAGTCTACTATTAATTTTGTCTCTTGGAATACTAACGGTCTTAATCATCCAATAAAAAGGAAAAAAGTCTTTAAAGTATTCCGGAGACTTAAAGCACATATTCTATTTTTACAAGAGACCCATGTGCAGAGGGGGGACAGACTAAGTTTTTTAAAGTTCTGGAAGGGTCAACACTTCCATTCGAATTCCAACGCTAAAATTTGAGGAGTTTCTATTTTTATAGATCCCTCAATTACTTTTGTACAACGATATTATTTCTGATCCGAATGGTAGATTTCTATTGGTTAGTGGTTGACTCTTTAATAAAAAGGTAGTTTTGGTTAACGTCTATGCCCCCAACATGGACTGTCCGGAATTTTACAAATCATTATTTAATTTGTCCCGAATTTGAATGAGTTTTCACTAATCTGGGGCGGGGACCTTAATACTTGTTTATCCCCATTATTGGACCGTTCGGCTCCTTTATGGACTCTACCCAATAAATCTGCAAACTTGATTAATTCATTTCTCTCAGATTCCGGATCGACGGACATCTGGCGTTTTTTGCATCCTCGGGAAAAAGATTTTTCTTTTTTTTCACATGTTCATCATTCCTATTCAAGAATTGATTATTTTTTTTATTGACTCTCGTCTTATTTCTTCAGTGGTTAAATGTGAATATGACTCTATAACCATTTCGGATCATGCTCCACTTAAGCTTTCTATTAAAATATCGGCCAATACACAAAAGAATAGACAATGGTGTTTTAATTTGCTGTTGCTTCAGGACTCGGATTTTGTTAACTTTATGAATGAACACATTGATCTCTCTTTTACAATCAACTGTACAGAGGATATATCCATGAACACCCTTTGGGATACTTTTAAAGCTTATATTCGTGGTCAGATCATCTCGTATTCTGCTGCTTTGAGGAAGAGGTTGAAGGAGGAGGAGCTGGCTATTGCGGACAAGATTAAGGAAATTGATAAGAAATATGCTACAGCTTCCTCTGAGAAGTTGTATAAACAAAGAACTGAACTTCAAATGGAACACAGTTTATTACTTTCATCCTCTATTGCAAATCAATTAGTGAAAACAAGAAGTGAATTTTATATACATAGTGACAAAGTTGGTAAACTGTTGGCTAATCAGCTGAAGACTAATTATACCAAATTTCAAATTAATCAGATTTATTATCAAAAAG
Organism: Mobula hypostoma; assembly: GCF_963921235.1. Lineage (NCBI taxonomy): Eukaryota > Metazoa > Chordata > Chondrichthyes > Myliobatiformes > Myliobatidae > Mobula > Mobula hypostoma. The sequence goes on along the minus strand of NC_086119.1, from coordinate 28,976,754 downwards.
ATCAACTGATATTTGATCAAGTTGAGATTAATCAATCTTTTTTTGACTTTTATTCCTCCTTATATCAATCAGAGTCTCCACGAGACTCTAAACATATGTATGACTTTTTAGATAACCTAGATTTTCCTAAGATTTCACATGATATATCTTCTATGTTAGACACTTCCTTTACCACTGATGAGATTAAGAATGTTATTTTTTCTATGAACCCAGGGAAAGCTCCTGGTCCTGATGGGTTTACCGTGGAATTTTATAAATTTTTTGCACCCTCATTAATCCCTTGGTTATTCAGGGTTCTGGAGGCCTCATTAAAACTTGGTAAACTTCCCGAATCCTTTTATAGAGCATCGATCTCTTTAATATTAAAGAAGGATAAAGATCCTGCTCAATGTGCATTTTATAGACCAATATCCTTATTTAATGTTGACTCTGAAATTTTTTCTAAATTATTAGCAAACAGATTAGAAAAAGCACTTCCTTATATTATTACAGAAGACCAAATGGGTTTTATTAAAGGTCGTTACTCTTTTTATAATATTCGTACACTGTTAAACATTGTCTATACCCCGTCACAAAATGATCCTGAATGCAATTTCCTTAGATGCTGAAAAAGCCTTCGAGAGAGTCGAATGGCCTTACTTATTTAAGGTGCTTGAAATGTTTAATTTCAGCCCGAAATTTATATCCTGGATCAAATTGTTATATCATTCTCCTATGGCCTCAGTTCGTAACTCTTTAAACTCACCTTTTTTTCCTCTTTTTCGAGGGACTAGACAAGGTTGTCCTCTTAGTCCTTTATTATTTGATATTGCATTAGAACCTCTTGCAATTGCTATTTGAGAATCTCCAAATATTATTGGCATAACTCGTGGTTTAAAGTCTCATAAAGTATCACTTTATGCTGATGACTTACTTTTATATATTTCTAATCCTCAAAAATCTATTCCTGCCACTTTAGATTTATTAGCACAATTTAGTCTTTTTTCAGGTTATAAGTTAAATCTCAGTAAGAGTGAACTTTTCCTGATTAATAAGCAAGTTCCCTTATATCAGAACCTCCTGTTTAAATTGGTTAATAACCATTTTTCATATCTTGGGATTAAAATTACCTGTAAACATAAGGATTTATTTAAGACTAATTTCCTACCCTTAACTGATCACATTACTCAACTTTCATTTAAATGGTCTCCACTTTATTTAACTTTGGTTGGTTGTATTAATGCTGTTAAGATGTTTATTCTGCCAAAATTTTTATATGTATTTCAGGCACTACCGATTTTTGTTCCAAAATCCTTTTTTGACAAGACGATCTATGTTTAAATTTGGAGAAAATCTGAAGTAATCTTTACGATACTTCAGTTAAATTTGAACAGACCTGGAGATCTTTTATTCAACATTTTCATTTAATGTAAATTTTTTTTCTCTTTGCCCATATTTACATTCCCTTCTTGCTTTTTTAACTGTTTTTAATGGAGGTCGGGTTTGAGGACGTGATTGTTTTAGGTTGTTTAACTTGTTACCTAGTTAGCCCATTGCTTTGCTTTGCTTTTTAGATTAGTTGCACGGTGGGTTTTTTTGGGGGTTTTTTTTCTTCTCTTTATTGATATGTATGGAAAATTAGTAAACTATTATATTACCTTGTTATTTTATATCTAAACTGCACTGTTTGTATTAACTTTTTTTGTGTATTAATATCTCTTGCAAATTTATATTGCAACAGTGTATTAGTGTCTACATGGTTTACTTTTTGTGTACTAATTTAATAAAAAGATTTAAAAAGAAAAGAAAGAAACTGATTCTTCCATTCACTTTGGTTCAGATTTAGCTAACAGATTTTCCCATTCTGAAGATTTGAAAATATGTGGAATTTGCTAATGCCTTTATAGGCTCCACAAGTACAGCACAGACACTTTGGGGCTGGTGCTCTGCTGTGTACAAGACTGCAGTTCTACCTAAATTCAGAAACAGCCCAGCTACAAGCTTATCTGCCATTATAGCCAGGCAGATCTCAGCTGCAGACTTACCAGAGAAGCATGGAATTGCTTTACAAAGTCCCAAATAAATCCAATGACTCCAATTTATTTTCAAATCATAATATTAAAGATTCTTTCATTGTAAATTAAAACCAGCATACTACAAAATGATCTTCTTTGTGGTGATAACTCAAATATCTTTGCAAGTCATGCTTTAAACAATTTGGTCAAGCATTAACATATATTCTGAAAGAACTGTTGTTAAAGACCTTGCCTCCTGTAAAATCAGTTGATGAAAGGTCAAGTTATTATTGTCCGTTCAGTTACTTCTTCAGAAGTATTTTTTGTGGAATGAAGCAGTATCGTTAAGTGCATAAAAATATGCTCGATGAGATGCACATTTTTAAAAAAGTGTGCTGGCAAAGAAACTGCCTCACTATAAGTGCAATCATCTGACTCTTTATAGAGGGACGGGTTAGCTACTTTGCCCTTTCAGCCGTTACCATCACTCTAAAAATTTTAACACTGTACCCTAGTCTTCAAATCCCAACTAGTATAAACAATTTCTCTTATATGTTCTCCTTAATATTGAGAATATTGCCCAAAATTCTGTACAGTCCTGTATAATTCTAGGTTACTCAAAATGCACTCATTCCAAGTACAATAAACTATCTTTATTGACACTCTACCCATTTGAACAGCACTTACATGGATCTTCAAGGAATAATTTGATTCATATCACCATCTCCAATCTCCTCATTACATGAAACAAAAGCATCAGAAGTTTAAAAAAACAATTAAATGTCTAAATAAATTTGATTCAAGATTGTTTACACTACACAAGTGTAAAGGAGAACAAAATTGTACTCCAGATCCACTGCAGCACAAAAATAAAATCACAAAGAACACAATAATTAAAAAAATTTTTTTAATGCATAAGGTAGCTTATATACATAGATTGATTGTATGTCCATAAAGTGTCGCTAGGCACTCCTGTGCCTGTACCTAAGGTGACCGACAGGAATTGGTAAAGTAGTGGTGGGTGGGGATGAGGAGCAGTGGATCAATGTGTGAAGATGTTAATCAGCATTACTGCTTGGGGAAAATTACATATTTCTGAGTCTCACAGTCCTGGCGTGGATGCTACGTAGCCTCCTCCCTAATGGGAGGAGCAGTTCATGAGCAGGGTGGGTGGGATCCTTCATGATCAATTAAATTATTAATATTTCAAACTTACCCCCATTGTTATTTTCCACTGAAATGAACTCAGTCCCAAACCCATGCTAGATCCATCCTAGCACAAGTTAAACAGGCAAACTTTATAGCCTAATTGATCTGAAATGTTAAGTTAATGCTTCATTACTAAAATTCATCACCAATTCCATAGTTGACCACAGTTGGGAAACAATTGGAAATCAGTTGTGAAATACTTCGTGGGAGCCTTATGCTTCCTTTTGATTACGGAGGAAAATGTCAAATAATATCACAGCCCAGCACATCACACGAACCAATCTTCCATCCTTGGACTCACTTTACACCGCATGCTGTCAGAACAGCGCTGCCAGGATAATCAAGGGCACGATCCACCCAGCCAACACACTTTTGTCCCTCTTCCCTCCGGGAGAAGGCTCAGGAGCTTGAAGACTTGTACGGCCAGATTTGGGAACAGCTTCTTTCCAACTGTGATAAGACTGTGAATGGATCCTGACCAGGATCTGGGCCATACCCTCCAAATATCTGGACCTGCCTCTTGGTTTTTTTGCACTACCTTACTTTCCCTTTTCTATTTTCTATTTATGATTTATAATTTAAATTTTTTATATTTACTATCGATTTGTACTCCAGAGAGCACGAAGAGCAGAATCAAATATCGCTGTGATAATTGTACGCTCTAGTATCAATTGTTTGGCGACAATAATGTATAAAGTATATCTTATTAACAGCTGTAGTTTAATCAAAACTGTGTAAAGCTTCAGGTCTTCTGTACTTACTCAACTCCAGTCTATACAAAGGCCAGAATACCACTAAACTTCTAATTTATTTTCTTTATCCATCCTAAACATTTTAATGATACACAATGACCTCCTGTCCATGAGTCAATGCTACTCTTTTTTTTGTCATGTTGATACTGCTGTTTTATCCTTTTCCAATCCAATGGGACGGACCTCAGTTATCCACCTAAAAATCTATGTCACTTCTACTGTCCGTTCATGTAATTTATTAGGCTCTTTGCAATTCAATACACCTACCTATACTGCTGCTTATCTGTGTCATCAGCAAACACATATAAATCTTCCTACCCAATATCGAAGTTATTTAAAATTACAACAGACCTGACACTAATCCTTGTGGTCACTGCCAGTCACAGCCTAACAATGGAGTACATAAGCAATATCCTTATGCTCTAATCCTGACACTTATTTAATTTTCTAGCCAAGTCAAGTGTCAGTAGTTGATTCTACAAGCATCAACTTCAGTTGCTTGTGACGCAAACCTCTGAAAGTCTACATGACTGAGTTTAAGATATCCATATAACTAACTCCTTCACAGTAATTCCTGCAATTTCACAAAATAAATAGAAGCTGAAGTAGGAAGTACTTAAGTCAGGCAGCATTTGTGGAGAGAGAAAAAACAGTGAACACTTCAGGTAGAATCTAGTCATCGATACTGTGATAGTCACTGACCCAAAATATTGACTACCTTCCTCTCCTTAGATACTTCTTGAATGACTGAGCACCTCAACACCCTGTATTTTAAATCTATAGCAACGATAGTTTTTTTTTGCTTTCAGCCACACTTGCTCTTTTAGTTCCAGTTACCTTTTGGTCATTCTAACCTTCGTAATATCCTGACAATTGATGCTGTGCTAATAAATCAATCTGTCTTGGTTTCTTCCTCTTACTTTTCTTGAATAGCAGAGGGGGAGGAAATTTTTCAATGTGAAGCTTTGCTGATGTGCCTTACGATCATAGTAGAGTGCATAGTGAACATTAGGTCTTAGTAAGCAACGGGCAACTTATCAGTGGCCTAAAACAGTGCCACTGTATACACTAATTAAGTTAAGAAACTAAAGCATGCCAATAATTCATTCAGGATCCTGCCAGTGCACCGTGTGCCTTTAGTTTCATGTGGGAATAGATCCATCTCTCCATGCAAAGGATACTATACCATTTCTAATAGAATAACCATAATAGAATCAATGAAAGACCGCGCCAACTTGGGCGTTCAAGCAAAAGAAAAAAAATGTGCAAATACAAAAAGAAAGAAATAATAATAAAAATAAAACCAGTCACACTGCTCAATAATCACCCGATTTTAATTCTAGCCTCACCATGGGACAATTTACAATGACCAATCAACCTCCTTACCTTGTTGCAGCCCTCCTTAAATAATTTTTTGAAATGAGAGAATCAAATCACATTCAGTCAACAATTTCTTTCCGATGCAGCTCAACGTGCTCAGTTCTTCCAGCAAACTGTATTGAAGCAATTGGTTTAAGGTTTTTACGAAAAAGACTTGAAATCTGTTTTTTTAAAAAGATTGTAACCAATAGAAAAGATAAGAGGGAATGCGTGGATGTTGAAGTATTTGGACTTACAGAAGGCCATTCATGAGATGTCAAACAAAAGGTTGAAAAATATTGAGTGCACATAGGGTTAGGATTTATACGTCAGTAGGTTAAGGATGGTTCAGCAAACAAACCAATAGCAACAACATGAACACGAGGAACTCTGCAGATGCTGGAATTTCAAGCAACACACATAAAAGTTGCTGGTGAACGCAGCAGGCCAGGCAGCATCTATAAGTAGAGGTACAATTGACATTTCTGGCCGAGACCCTTCGTCAGGACTAACTGAAAGAAGAGCTAGTAAGAGATTTGAAAGTGGGAGGGGGAGATCCAAAATGATAGGAGAAGACAGGAGGGGGAGGGATGGAGCCAAGAGGAGCCACAGCCTCCTCTACTGTAAAGATGAAGCCACACTCAGGTTGGAGGAACAACACCTTTATATTCCGTCTGGGTAACCTCCAACCTGATGGCATGAACACTGACTTCTCTAACTTCCGTTAATGCCCCACCTCCCCCTCGAACCCCATCCGCTATTGCCCATCCTCTGGGCTTCCCCCCTCCCCCTTTCTTTCTCCCTAGGCCTCCTGCCCATGATCCTCTCATATCCCTTTTGCCAATCAACTGTCCAGCTCTTGGCTCCATCCCTCCCCCTCCTGTCTTCTCCTATCATTTTGGATATTCCCCCTCCCCCTCCCACTTTCAAATCTCTTACTATCTCTTCTTTCAGTTAGTCCTGACGAAGGGTCTCGGCCCGAAACGTCGACTGTACCTCTTCCTATAGATGCTGCCTGGCCTGCTGCGTTCACCAGCAACTTTTATGTGAGCAACAACATAATTTTTGATAGGTTAGGAGGGTGTCGCAGGTGCTTAATGATGACCCACCTATTCACAATCAATTTTCATGATTTTGATGTGGGAATTGTCAAGTGTGATATATTAGTTTGCCAGTGATACAAAACTGGATGGGTGTATGTGTTCTGAGAAGGAGATACATGGATTTCAATGGGATAAGACAATTTTAGTGATTGAGGGAAGTACGAGAGCTGATTGATAAGTTCGTGGCCTAAGGTAGAAGGAGATTAGTTAATAACTTCAAACTGTCTGCATTTTCACTCAGAGCTGAACTGCCCATGCATGTAACAAGAGCTGTATAACTCATCTCCTTCTACCTTAGGTCACAAACTTATCAATCACCCCCTGCTGTGGACCATCTGGAGGTCCAAGACGCTCTTGTTACATGCACGTGCAGTCCAACTCTTTGAGCGATAATGCAGAAAGTTTGAAGTTAATAACTCATCTCCTTCTAACTTAGGCCATGAACTTATCAATCACCCCCCCGCCCCACCCCACTGTGGACCACTTCCACAAAGAAGGGATCTGTATGCTCCACAACCACTGGACTAAGTGTGTACATGTAGGAGGGGACTATGTTGAAAAATAAATGTGTTAGGTTTTCTAAAATTGACTTCTTCTACCTTAGGCCACAAACTTATCAATCACCCCTCGTACATGATGTGTAGGATAGGTAGAAAAATGAGGTTTCCCATTTAGTGGAAAAAAATAAAAAACAAAAAGTCATGATACACAAACTGTAATGATGGCTCATTAGTTTGTTTGCTGGTATAGGAATCGTAATAAGAAGAAAAAAAGTAGAGTGGAATAAAAGTTGTCTTATTAAAACAAGAGATGATCTCATGGAAACAAAAAATTCTAACATGGCTTAACAAGGGACGTGAGGAATAATGTTTCCTCTGTTTGGGTTATAATTGTAAATAAAAGATTGACCATTTAGGTCAGAAACAAAAAGAAATTTCTTCACCACAAGGATAGTGGAACCTTTGGAAATTGCTCACCCGAAAATAAATATTCAAGATATTCAAGACAGATAGATTTTTCAATGTTTAGGAAACCTAAGAACATAGAATTACTGCAAGAAAGCAAAAAGAGGTAAATGACTAGCCAGAATCTTATTAATAGTCCAGTAAGTGTGAGGGTCCAAACATTCCTGCTTTTGATTCTTATTCCAGAAAATGGAAGTGGAAAGCAACCCACTCATTTAGCACCTCTGAACATAAAAGTGAAATATATAAAACGTTTGAAAGAAAAAGAGAGATTCAGACTTTTTTTTAACCATCTTCTGCTTTTCAGAGATGAATTCTCACAAAACAAAGCAGGACAGCAGTGAAGTTCTTATCAGTTTTCAGTAAGGGATACTTAGAAGGCTAACCTTCAATTTTCCAAAAAAAAAAATTAAATTTTCAATGTTATTCTCTTTATCAAGTTGGTGCCAAGTTTTCTCTGCCATTCAGTTAGATTAAGACTGATTTGCAACTCAATTCTATTTCTGCAAATCCTGATTCATATTGGTGATAATTCTCATGCTTACTAAAAAACATATTTTTTGATTTTCTTTAAGATTTTTACTAAAAAAAAGTAACATAACACTAAATTATTCAGGAATGAATAAAACTCCAGAAACTAATCAAAAGAAAAACACAGGAGCCAGGATGATGGTCTACCTGGTTTTTATGTCCATATTACGTGGTGGCATAATGATGTATGCCACTCCCGTACTTCTTACATATAACCCATAATGAATTATGTACATAAAAATGCTTAATATATTTACAATATTACTCAAATATTAAATACACTACAGTCCTCTCTGCTTAGTTCAATCTGCAGGTCGATTCCAAGCCAACTGACAAAGCTTTGAGCAAATGCTTTCATTTTGACAATGCCTGGATGACCAGCATGTAGCTCCTTCAAAACTTTAGCTCTCAGTTTGAATGGGATAATAACTGTCAATCCCCACATAAGGAAACCCTCATCAAAGGCAAGTTCATTCTGGCACTGTTAAAAATGGAACTGGAATTTCTGGTACACATTCCAGCCATTTTGGATAGCCACGTAGACCTGAGGAAGTATGGGCTTGTTTTTGTTTTCTCTTTGGATCATCTCTGCTGTAACAGGGAGAATGTTGATTTGCATTTGGGAGAATACATAAAGAGGAAGGCTTTTTTTAGTTTCAGATATTTCCTTTACCAAGGGATAATCCATCAGCATTTCCAAGATTAGTCATCCTCTTGAATTCAATCTTGTAATTGTCTTCTCGAAGAAAAGAGTTCACCTCTGTATTTGTGCTTCTGCTTTCAGCGGAACACCCTACTGTGGATTGAAAATGGACACTAGTGATTGATGATCAGTAATGAGGAAAAGTACTGGTTGAAGCACTTTACACCACAAACTAGACTCAAGGCCCCTCTAACAATCTGTACATAATTTTTCTCTGCAGTAAGGGAGTGTGATGCAAAGGCATCACTTCCATCAGATGTGTGATGGGCATTCATTTGCATCAATCATAACATGTGACATGATGTACCGTGTCGCATGATGTCTATAGGTATACCGTGGAGAGCAATCACCATCTGGTATGGTGTAGAAGGGTGGTGGTGGAGGGTGACTGGGTACTAGCCTCCATAGTATCCAAGACATCTTCAAGGAGTGGTGCCTCAGAAAGGTGGCATCCATTGTTAAGGATCCCCAACCATCCAGTACATGCCCTCTTCTCATTGTTACTGTCAAGGAAGTGGTACAGAAGCATGAACGCACACAGCAATTCAGGAACAGCTTCTTGCCCTCTGCTTTGTGATTTCTAAATGGACATTGAACCCATGAACATTACCTCACTCCTTTTTAAAAAAAAATTTCTCCTTTTGCACCACTTATTTTAATTGAACTATTGAATATATATATACTCAATGTAATTGATTTTTCCTTTTTTTTCCTGTATTTATCAATATATAATTGTACTGCACTGCTGCAGCCAAGTTAAAAAAGTTTCACGACATATGCCGGTGATATTAAACCCAATTCTGATGACTGCACCTATACCATAAGGCGAGGCATCATAGGCAAGTTTCACTGAACAATGTGGATCTTAATGCATGAGTATTGTCTGACGTCATCCTTTCCTTTGCCCCTTCGGAAAGCCACCTCACACTGCTTTATCCATTGCCATTTTTCCCCCAATCTGTAGCAGTAAGTTCAAGGGGTGGAGCACAGTAGCCAGGTTTGGCAGGAACCTGTTATAGTACTAGACAAATCTTAAAAAGGACTGTAACTGTGAAATGTCCTTTGGCCTTGGGGCATCCACTGCTGCTTGAATTTTCTCAGCACACTTGTGTAATCCTTGTGCATCAATGGTGTGATCACAGTAAGTGATGCTTGGTTTAAAGAACACAATTATCATGTCATGCTCTGAACCCATAATCTTCCAATCTTTTAAATAATGTCTTAAAATTTTGGAGATGTTCCTCATCATCCTCACTGGTAACAATGATATTATCCAGGTAACATTCAGTACCTGGAGTTTTGTAACACCAAGACCAGAGGTTTCTGCCAAAGCGTAGGTGCAAGATGCTACTACAAAAGAAAGCCTATTATAGTGATAAAGCCATTTGTGAGTGTTTATGGTGAGAAACTCATTGGACTCTTCTTCCATCTTCATCTGCAGGTAGGTGTCAGCTAAGCTCAAATTTATTGAAGTGTTCTCCACCCCCCCACCTCCACAAAGGTTTGCAAAGATATCCCCTATCCTGGGCAAATGGCTTTGATCTACTTTCAGCACTGGGTTGATGATGACCTTAAAATCACCACAGGCCCTGAAAGACCCATCCTTCTTGACTACTGGGACTACTGGTATTGCCCATGGGTTCCAGTCAAACCTTGAAAGAATTCCTTCAGCTTCCTTGCAATCTAACTCACTGGATACATTATCATGGATAGTATAAGGAACCGGGCGGGCCTTGTAAACCTTGGATGTGGCATTTTCATTTAACACAATTTCACCCTTGATACGCTTGAATTTTCTGATGCCATCCTAGAATGCTGCTCTGACATCATCCAGTACATTTATCAATTCACTTTCAGTTGACTCAATTGCAGGGTACGGGACATGTAAATAGTGGGTGACTCTCCCATCAAGATGTGGCTGTCTCTGTCAATCATAGCCCCATAATGTTTTTACCACATAGAAACCATAAGACATAGGAGCAGAACTACACCATTCCACCCATTGAGTTTGCTCGCCATTCAATCATGGTTGGTCCCGGATTCCAGTCAACCCCGTACACCTGCCTTCTCGCCCAATGTGGCTTCTTGCATTTCACAGTTACAGATGTCATTCCCACAGGAGTTATCTTTTCTCCAGTACAAGTACTTAGTTGGATATCTGCCGGCTTCAGTTTAGAATGACAAACATCTCATCCAGTGTACAATTCCATTTTAATTAATTTGCCATTCACTTCTGGTGTAAGCCATGTTGCTTGTCTCTTGTTAATTTTCACACTATAAATCTCAAGGCTATTCAGTCCTGTGTCACTTTCTGTCATTATCAGATTTTTCATTAACAGCATGCAGATTAATGCTCTTTTTGTAACTGCAACTTGATGTTATCTTTTACTTTTCCCTGCTAATGTTATCTTTGACATTATATTTTTCTCTACTCAACATGCTCTTCCTATGTGCATACTTTGTTGCATTTTTGTAATTTTTGCCTTTAAACCGGCATTGGTCTAGTGTACATAAGCCCCAGCCAGAAAAATAACACAAATTTGTTTGGCCAGGCAGGTTTTTGTTTAGACGCTGCAATTTTGTTCACTCTCACTTTCATTCCTGACTGCAACTCAAATGCATCTCTGGTTGCTCTTTCCATTGATACAATGATTTCAAATGTTCTTTTAAATGTGAGTTGTGATTCAGTTAGGAGCCATTTTTGAATGCTTTCTTGCAGGATTCCACAAGCTAAGTGATCTCTCAGTGCATCATTAAATCCATCACTGAACTGACCAATGTTAGGAAAACTTCATCAATTCAGCCAGGCAAGCTGATATGGAAACCCCCCTCCCTTTCGATTCCACATTTGAAACCTAAAGCATTCTACAATGAGCGATGGTTTTGATTCTAAATGTTCCTGTATTATGTTCACGGAATCAACAAAGCTTATTTCGGCTGGTTTGGTTGAAGCAGTTAAACTTCTGAGCAAACTGTATGTTTTTCCACCTATTAAACTCAGTAACACTGGCACTTGCTTTTCATTGGCTATTTTACTTGCTTCAAAATGCTGTCCAATTCATTCAGTATACTGTACATCATCCAGTTATCTGTTGTGTAATTGAACATGTCTACCATTCTGAGGTAGCCAGCCACTTCTGCTTTTTCATTATCATCAGGTACTCACTGATTATGAACCCGTGAATTTCATCCATTTTATGCTTTTTATTTTTAATTCAAATGTCTCTCACCCCTTCTGAAGAAAACCCCTTCCTTCTTAACTCAAATTTTCAACAGGTAGGTAGTTGCCTGAGGTTCATTTTAAAACTTACTTGTCACCATTGTTTTGATTCTGGAAACGAATCAAAAGAAAAATACAGAAGCTGGGATGATGGTCTAAGTTTTCTCTTCCGGAGGAGCACACATATGATGTGGCACAATGCCATTTACGTACATCTTACATGTAACCCACAATGTATTGTGTAAACAAAGAAAGCTTTACAATTTACAATACTACTCAAATATTACTGAAATATTAAATATACTACACAATTTAAAATTGCTGCTATTAAATTCTGTATTTTCTCCAGAAGTATGATCTTATCCATATCTGAAATACTTCTACAACCTTCTAAAAATTACCTGGTGTACCTGGTGTATCTCACCGATCCTCAAAATTTTAAACCTGGAGCGTAATTTTGCTCAATCTGCACTATTTTACTTCCAAGGCCCTTCTTGGATACGTTACCAAACCAGAACACAACACCCAGTTGAAATCTGATCAAATTTCTGTACCATAAGCATAACTTACACCTTCACATATTTCAAATTGTTCAAGAACATAGCAGATATCTCACTAACTATTTTCTTTAATTTTATGTCGTAACTGCAAGAGATTGGTGGATACCTTACTCCTTGCTCTAATATATATTGAGAGAATGTGTTTATTATCAGCATGGCAATAATTGGAACACCAAGCAAATAAATCAATTAATCACTAGAAAATATTTCCAAATCAAGCTTTTCAGATATTAAAACCCAATTAGAGAAAGGTTTGTACATTATGGATGCCAGACAACCTGAGGATAAACTTCTGTCACTTTTCATTTGGTTAACTATCTTTTTCTTGTGTCACAGATTTAATACTGCCAAATTGACAAGGGCATCTCAAGGCTATTACCTGTTTTTCTGCAAAATAAAAATATTAAAGCAGTTTGGGATGAATGAGCCTCAATTTTCCTTCCTTACTGAGTAAGTACTTTGCCTACACTTCAGTAGAGTGCATCAAAACAAACACACACACCACGAAAAAGCAGATGGATCATTCGCACACCACTATGTTTAACGTTGCCTATCCATCATTATAGAATATTATTTTTGTGTTCTAATTATAAAAGTAAAATTGAACAGCGTCTTAGCAGAAGTAAAATGCTACAGCATTTGACGTACAAAACTAAACAAAACAGTCACAGGTTAATTGAATGAACTGCACAAGATTTCCAACATCTGCAATTTTTTTTGTCTTTTCAGTTCACTGAATATTCTATTAAAAGGTACAGTTAAAAAGTGGTTTTGTTCTCAGTGACAATGCTATAGGTTTGTCTCTACAATTCTTCACTGAATAAATGGGAGGCAGCAACATCGTTAACAACGAAGTAATAACTTTTTGCGAACCAAGTAGGAACCTGTGCAGTGCACAAAATTTATCAATTCAACTTGGGATTTCAAGAAACAATAAATCAGGAATGCATTTTTTCAAATAAGAATTGAGAGAAAGGAAGGATGTTTGAAACAAAAAAATATGCACATATTAACTGAATTGAGAAATCGCTGAAAAACGACCGTTATTTCCTTTACTACGATGCTTACACCACATTGTACAAATTATCTCCATAAAATACTACATTAACTGTAGTGTGGGGATAGATAGGCAATGTGTCATTACTTGACCGTTTATGGATGACGGATTACATCTGCGGCAAATGCTTTTCTAAAACATAAATGGAAGCTAAAATTTAAATGCATTGTTAACCAATTACCGGTGGCAATAATATTGAACTTGCTTTTAACCCAGAACATGCAGGACTGGATATTTTGAAGATTATAAATAAACAAAAAACTTCACACTTCAGACAGCTTCAATGCAAATAAAAAAATCAACAAGAGATGGAAATAAAAAGCTGCGTTGGGGCAAGATGGCCGTACCTTGTAATAAACGTCAAACTGTATGTTTTCGGGTAACGATCGGATCTCTCTCCGAGAGCGGGTGTAGCTGTCAACCACGGCCGAAATTGCAGTGTTATACAAGGTTTCAGGAATCCATTCCAGCTCCACCGCCGCCATGTTGTTGATGTCTCCCACCCCGAGGAGCCACCAACTGACCACCTTCCCCTCACCACAAAACGCCTTCGCCCACCTTTCGCTCTCCGATAAACGCAGCGCTCCTAAAGTAAAATAGTTAAATCACCATTTCATTCAAAAACACTTGCACCGCCTCCCCGCCATCGTTTTGGGTATAATTTTCTCACAAGCAGAACACTGCTAATTTTTTTCCCCTCAACCTTACGCCATACGCGATGACGTAGCCCATGCGCATGCCCGTTCACCCAGTTCGTATCGTACGTCACGAGGGCTTTTAAAAAACCGAAAGGAAAACCTGCAGTGGGAGGCCGCTGGGTTAATTTTTCTGGTTGACTCACGCAAAGGGAAGATGTAACCTGTGCGGGCGGGAGGAGATTTGAACAGAGACACAGGAGATCTCAGATGCTGGAATCTGGAGCGACAGATAGTGGGCCGAGCAGCATCAGAATCAGATGGGCTGATGCAGGTACTGTACCAACCCGAAATGCGAACAAATCCATCCCCCCCCACCCCACCCCACCCCCAAACTCTGGCCGTCCTGCTTGGATCCCCCAGCAGGTTGATTGTTGAGAGGAACTTAAAAAATTTTGACATTCTCTGCCTCCCACTCGAGCATAATAGGAACAGGTAATACTCATGGGTCAGGTAGTAACTATAGCGAAAGAAACCGAGGCAATATCACCAGTTCATTTTATAAAACAATGTTACCTGAAAAGTTCAAAGGGAACATGAAGCTGAATTTTTAAGGAGGGACAGCAGTCAACAATCTTGAGGTGCTGAAAAGCTAATCTAAAAAAACGCCCTGCAGGTACCAGAAAGCTGAATTAAAAACAGAAAGTGTTGGAATTACTTGAGAAGTCAGCAAGAGACAGAAACTTAAAGTTCTTCGTTAGAATGTTTAGTAGCTGTTGCTATAATGTTAAGTTAGCAACGCATTCAGTGATATGTCAGCCAGACAAGTATTCTAAATGTTCATAACCTTGGAGGGTTCAACCAACCATTGTGTCAGAAAAATATTTGTTATGTAAGAAAACTAATATTTGCAACAGTATAAAGATAGTAATGTGGAAATATCAAAACATTTAACCAGCAAGATGCCATTCAGTCCCTTTCACCTTCTCCACCATATATTAATTTTAGCTGAACATTTTTCTCAATGCCATATTCTTAGTTTCTTTCCATATCTCTTCACACCTTTCTTTCTGAAAACCTATCTAAGGTCAAAGTAAATTTTATGATTGAAGTGCATATATGTCACAGTATACAACCGTGAGATTTGTTATCTGGCAGGCATACTCAATAAATTCAATAACCATAATAGGATTAGTGAAAGACTGTACCCAACAAGGCAGATAACCAGTGTGCAAAAGAACAAACTGTGCAAATACAAAAGAAAAATAAATATAAATAATAATAATAAATCAATAAGAGATATAAATCGAGAACATGAGATGAAGAGTCCTTGAAAGCCAGCCCATAGATTATGGGAACAGTTCAATGATTGGGCAAGTGAAGTTGCCTGGAATTATCCCCTCTGTTTCAAAAGCCTGATGATTGAAGGGTAATAACTGTTCCTGAACTTGGTGGTGTGAGTCCTGAGGCTTCTTCCTGATAGCAGCAGCAAGAAGTGAGCATGGTCTGGGTATTGGGGGTCTCTGATGAGACCTGCATCTATACAACGTTTTGTGTAGATCTGGTCAATGGTGGGAGGGCTTTGCTCATGATGTACTGAGTCATATCCGCTACTTTTTGCAGGATTTCCACTCAAGTACATTGGTGGTTTCTGTATCAGGCTGTGATGCAACCAATCAATATACTCTCCACTATACACTTACAGAAGTTTGTCACATTTACAATTTAGATGTCATGCAGAATCCTTACCAACTTCTAAGAAGTTTGAAGAGATTTGGTATGTCAACAAACACACTCAAAAACTTCTATAGATATACCATGGAGCATTCTGACAGGCTGCATCTCTGTCTGGTATGGAGTGGGGGGCTACTGCACAGGACTAAAAGAAGCTGCAGAGGGCTGTAAATTTAGTCGGCATCTTGGGTACTAGCCTACAAAAGTACTCAGGACATCTTCAGGGAGTGGTGTCTCAGAAAGGCAGCATCCATTATTAAGGACCTCCAGCACCCAGGGCGGGCCCTTTTCTCACTGTTACATAGTCATACTTTATTGATCCCTGCGCAGTAGCCCCCCCCCCCCACTCCATACCAGACAGTGATGCAGCCTGTCAGAATAGGAGGTACAGAAGCCTGAAGGCACACACTCAGCGACTCAGGAACAGCTTCTTCCCCTCTGCCATCTGATTCCTAAATGGACATTGAACCCTTGGACACTACCTTACTTTTTAATATATATCATTTCTGTTCTTTGCACAATTTTTAATCTATTCAATATATGTATACTGTAATTGATTTACTTACTATTATTATTTTGTTTTTCTTTCCTATATTATGTATTGCATTGAACTGCTGCTGCTAAGTTAACAAAGTTCATGTCACATGCTGGTGATAATAAACCTGATTCTGATTCTGAAAGTGGAGGTGCTGCTGTACTTTCTTCATAATTTCACTTTTTTTTTGAGCTGCAGACTCCTTACAGGCAGTGGTGGGAATGAACCCAAGTCACTTCTACTGTAAAGTGTTGTGCTAACCATGATGCTACCATGTCACCCACTTTTCTACTGGGCCAGGATGGGTCTTATACCCTCTCCAGCTGTGATTCCCCCAATTCTTTTGACTTTTAACATCTCTGTTGTGAACAGTGATTTATCTTGCAAACATAAAGAGTTTACCAAATAGTGAATATCTGTAACTGCTAGTCAATTCTGTATGAAAATAGAACTTGCCTGCTCACACTTCAGAACAGTGCGGTGACAGGAGCCATGCCGCCCTCCTTGTGCTAAGTCTACAAACGTGTTGTTAGAGAAATGAAAATGTGAGAAGACTGTAGGGTGACCTGTAAGGTTCAACGTAGATCTGAAATGCAAAAATGATTAGATGAATCCTGTAAAAAGCAGAGAATATGAACAAAAGTTAAAGAACGGAAAGACACTGAAAGAACAGGCAAAGTATAAAACTCCTCACTGTTTGAAAAGAAATAGTTGGCACCAGAGTTTGAGGATGAACTGGATGCTGTACCACTCCCTTCCCCAGGCACGGTTTCAATAAGGCCCACAGCAAGTAGTGTCTGTTCAGTGCTCAATGGCTGTGTTAGCTGGTACCCTGCCACAGGCACTCTGGGTGATGGAAGGCGGAGGTGTGCAGAAGGGATGAGTGATATGTTGACTTATATATACCGTCAACTGATCTAGTAGGAGCTCCAAGAAAATGTTTCCCTCGCACTGTAGATTGGCATAAAATACAGTGTTATACAAAATACGTTGATGGTAATGAATATCTAGAACGTGTATGTACTGTTTTCAAAAGAATTCCAGGTTAATTCTAGAAGTGGATCACCAGTCTTAATAGGTATTATAATATTGTAAGTTGCATCCTAGGCTAAAGGAAAACACATACTGTTACATGTGTGAGATGAGAAGACTTAAGTAAAATTGAGAGTGTTTTACAACATTGCCAAAAGTAATTATAACTTCAAAGGATTAAAACTCTTAGGGGGAATGGGGACAAAACTTAGGTGAGACTTCGTGGATGCACCATTATAGTCTCTGGGCAATAATGTACATTATTTTAAAGGGATTGCATCCACTTTAAATGTTGTTTGAATGTTATTTTAATTTGCAGCTGTCCTTTATACTTATCCAAATTGACAAGTGACCAAATTTTGGCTAATCATTTGAAGACTATCTTCTGCTTAACATTTCACTGTAAACTGAAGTTTTAACATTATCTGCTTTATACACGTATGGCTCACATGACCTACTTGAGACTCTTATTAATTTTGTTTTGAACATCGTAGATATATTTTGGATAACGTCATTCTGAATGTATGATATTATATGTTTTTAATTCACTTCAACAAACATGGAAATGGGAAAGTAGACATGGTAGGGGTAAAACATGGTAATGTCTGTGAGAGGTATGTTTTTGTTTGTGGACAGCCTATGCCACTGGGAATGAGGATGCCCTGAGCGCCAAGAAAACTTGCTAACAGTTTCTACATTCACCTCCATCATAGGTTACATGGTTTGCTTGAAATAATTTGTTCCTGAACTCCACTTAAGAACGTACAATTTGATTCTGCCCGGTCTAAAATACCACCTGATGTAAGCCTGTATATAATTTTTCTTTGGTTTTTCCTCCCAATCTGATATTGCAAAAAATTTTAGTGAATATGAGGTGATAGCAGCTGAGGTGACATAGCTACCTTCACTCCTATTCCACACAAACAGCTGAACAAAATTCAATTCAATTCAACTGTCATTCAACCATACATGAATACCCATGAATACAGCCAAATGAGAAAGCGCTATTCTGGGACCAGGGTACAAAACACTGTACCAACAGTCACACACAGCTCAAAGCACATATAGCACATATAAGATAGCAAGCACATGTAAGATTTCAGTAAAATACAGCCACGCCAAAAAAAAGTCCAGACCCTGAGTCCACGAATGCAGAGGAAATCTGCAGTCAACCACCATACAACTTGCCTT
This sequence comes from Mobula hypostoma, assembly GCF_963921235.1. Lineage (NCBI taxonomy): Eukaryota > Metazoa > Chordata > Chondrichthyes > Myliobatiformes > Myliobatidae > Mobula > Mobula hypostoma. The sequence continues at coordinate 28,958,174 of NC_086119.1, read as the reverse complement.
CTGCTCCTCGAGCACTGGGGGCCGTGCTGATTCCAGTCTGCATGCTGCACCACACAAAAGCCTGCATCCTTGCTGCTGGTGCTGCCGTACATACTTACTCTGAATCTTGTGGCACCTTAGGAGTACACATGATAATGGACAATCATGGAAACTACATGGGTTTCTTATCTCTTCAGAAACTGTGATAAAACACCATGAACTAACGATGAATTTTTTTAAATTACCAACTGCAATTGTGTTATAACATGTGAGGCTCATACTAACAGGAATGATGAAATTACTAGAGGGAACAAAAAAACAAACTCCTTTGCCAGGGCAGAAGCAGCAAATTCTATGGCTACTTGATACCCCAGACTCATAGAAATGATGCTGTAACTGTTGCTAACTCTTTGATTATGACAATTTTTTCCTAGGTTTGGGATCCCTAAGAAATTTCAAGAGATAACAGTTATACCATTAATGGTAGAACTCAGAAAAGCCTTGCATCATTTTACTTGCTGTTATTACCCACAATCTACTGGGGCAGCTGGAAGACAGAATGCGACCCCGAATAGCAGGTTAGTTAAATTGCGTGAAGAGACTGCACTAAAGTGGCCAGTGGTGCTCCCACTGGGCCTCATGGCAATTCATTGTGCTCCAAATTGTGTAACAGGCCATCCCCACAGGAGTGTCAGATCTACCAGCTGGGAGATTGGCTACTGGTGAGATCCTACTGACGAACGAATTGCCTTGAGCCCTGTTGGGAAGGCCCATTTCAAGTACCGCTAACCACATATACTGCTCTGAAGGTCTAAGGGTGGTCGATGACTATCCGCACATCACATATCAAGCCAACAGCACCACCAGACCAGAGAACCAGTAGCCAGAAGAACCTTGACGACAAGGACTGACTAACTGAATTTTTGATCATTACTGCTTGTGACCTTAAGTCCTCACAATGCGTTATTTGTTTCGGATAGTCTGTGCATCTATTTCCTGTTTAATCTCATGACAGTAACATTCCTAACACTTTATCTTTGTTATGAAGATGCATCATGTACTAACTTGCCAAGTTGTTGGCTGTGTTTTGGAGTCCGTACATTTGAAAAGTGACTTGCCAATGCAGCCTATATCCCTGAATCAAAGTGAATTACTTGAGCTGTGAAAGGAGCATATGACTCCACTGCCCGTAGAAGTGCCTTTTGCCAATGCAATTGTTTTAAAGGATGGTATTGTTGTTTCCGATTTAAAAAAAAATAAAGTAACTGGATCCACTACACACGCACTCTTACAACTCAACTATGCTTTATGTTACTCGTGCACAAGGAGAATGGCATGGCACTGGCTTGAGTACACATTTCAAAAGTCTCCCTTGTCTGGGTTTGACTACACACCATCACAGTCATCCGTGTATGGGCATTATAACCCTTGTCTTACTGTAACTCCCACAGTATCAACCTTCCTACAAAGGACTGTATAAATTCCCAGTTCTGAAACTGCTTCATGAGGATAAGAGTGGTTATTGTAACCACCGTGCTTTAGAATGAGACTTGGGTAAGAATGCTTGTACTACCAGCGACCTTCCAAATCCCGTTAACTGTACTACTGGGTATGTGGCCATTAGGCATATCACTGTCTTCCAGGGATACCCCTTCTAAAAAGGGTTCTTTGGCCTGAACAAAATCCATGGAGGGGTTATACTACTGGGTATGTGGCCATTAGGCATATCACTGTCTTCCAGGGATACCCCTTCTAAAAAGGGTTCTTTGGCCTGAACAAAATCCATGGAGGGGTTGTTGTTATCTGGCCTACATAGTACCATATATGTATAGCCTGCCCGTGCTCTTTCTACTCGTACTGTGTGGGTCTGCAGTTGAAGTACTACAGAGACTGAGCATTTCTTGATTGTTGCTTTCCTATTCTGTGGAACTGAGACTGGCTTGTGAAAGTATTAATGTGGCCTCAGCACTGCCGGGGAAATTGGCTATTGATACAGCCTTAGCACTACAAGATATGAGCCAGGCCATCAGTGACATTACTGCTGAAATAGTGACAATCACACTGTGACCCTTCAAAATTGACTAGCACTAGTTTTCTAGTTGACTGAGAATGGTGATACTTATGTCATTATTGGCTGGGAGTGTCGCACATACATCCTTGAAACACCTGAGAACATCAGCAATTTAGCTGTACATAACCAGCTAGAAGACTGGGCAGGAGTTACAAGGGATTTCATCATCACAATGGAGACCCTTTAGCTGGCTTCATTCTTTACTAGGGGGAGCCAGGGCAACTCCATTATACAGTAGGCAAAGGGAGCTGCATTCTTGCTAGTTGTCATATTCACGTCACATGCCGGTGATAATAAACCTGATTCTGATATTCGTTTTAATCTCTTGTCTGAGATAATTCTGTGGAGCAATGGTCCAAACAGCAGCACCTTTATTATGATACAACAACCAATTGCTCCTGATGCAACTGTCACAGTTTCAGAGACACTGTGCTGTTGAAATTCAGTGAGATTCGTGTTGTCCTCTACAGGACAAAAAGGAGAGAGTATAAGTTGTGGTAAGGCCAGGGTTAAAGATAATGTCCAGGCAAGAATAGCCAGGGGAAATGTGTAGTCAGCTCAGACGAGTAAGACTTCTGAAATGAGACCATTTCTAGAAAGTTCTTTGGAGAGCATGGCTTCACTTCACAAAGCAGGTTATATTTACAGGAGGTGAGATAACAAGACAGCAGAAAGATGTGAAACACACACACCAACTAAGGGACGTTTACTTTATTAACTTTAAGTGCCATTCACAATAGAGGAGTTAAAAGTCAATAGAAACTGATAATCAATGATACTTTAATCTTGCAAGTAAGGAATTCAAACATACATAGTTTACCAAATGGTCATATCTATAACTGCTAGTCAATTCTGTATAGAAATGGAATTTCTCTGTTCAGACTTCAGAACAGTGTGGTGACAGGGTTCATGCAGTCCTTGGTGCACAGGTAAAATAATGTACGATTGGTTGGGTGAGACTCGACTTACAAGTCATGGGTTATGGGTGAATGATGAAATGTTTAAAGGGAACATGAGGGGATCTTCTTCACTCAGAGGGTGGTGAGTGTATAATGAGCTGTTTGCAGAAGTTGGGGATGCAATTTCGATCTCAACATTTAAGAGAAGTTTGGATGAGTACATGAATGGTCCAGATGCAGCTTGATGGGACTAGGCAGAATAATAGTTTGGAATAATAGTTTGGACTAGATGGGCCAAAGGGCCTGTTTCTGTGCTGTATCGCTCTATTACTCTTTTGTGTCATAGTTGTTCATGAACCCCAAAGGAGTATGTGATCCAAAAGAGAAACAGCTGTTTGAAAATATTTGCAAATATTCAGCAAAACATGTCAAGGCTGTTCATTTCTCTGGAACAATGAAATGCAAAAAGAAGTAATTTGGGTCTTGAACTTTTTAACATTCTTAAGCTTCACCATTCCATACATTGTCAAAAATATAAATAGTGATTCTGTTTTGGCCTCAGCATCTAAAAGCAGAAACTGGCTAAAATATTTGTGCCAATTAGAATTTCCAGGGAGATAACCTGCTGAAAAATAAATATTGGTCACACAGTAAAACTGAGATACCGATTTTTAAAAAAGACAAGACTCTTGTATAATATACTATATAAGATTATTGTTTTAATATCATCAATTAATGTGTTTTGTTGGCAGTTGGCTGTAGTACATTGTCCCTCGTGTGAAACCTAAAAAATATTCAAAGGCCTAGATAGAATGGACATGGAGAGGATATTTCCTGTAGTTGGAGAGTCCAGGACAAGAGAGCGCAGCCTCAAAATACAAGACGTCCCTTTAGAACAGAGATGAGTAGGAATTTCTATAGTTTAAGGGAGGTGAATCTGTTGAACTTATTGTCACAGTCTGGTATATTTAAAGCGGACATTGATAGGTTCTTGATTAGTAAGCTTATCAAAGTTACAGGGAGAAGGTAGGAGAATGGGGTTGAGAGGGATGACAGATCAGCCAAGATAAAATGGTGGAGCAGATTCAACAGGCTGAATAGCCTAATTCTGCTTCAGTATCTTATAGTTGAATCTGAAGGGAGTCAATGAAAATTTTAAACAATGGAAGTATAATGTGGTGACTACACTGCATTGTCAGAGCAACCTGAATTTTGGGTTAGGCATTAAACCAATGCCCTTGCTGCTCTTCTGGGTGGAATGGAATGATCCTCAGCAATATTTGTAAGTGTAAGAGGAATTATCTCCAGTGTCTTCACCAATATTTAACACTCTATTCATATTACCAAAAAAAAAAGAACAGATGGCTATCGTCACATCGCTCTTCCAACTTGACTGAATATATGCTGTGTAGGATCCATGCATTTTTTTTTTGTCTACTTGTATTTTGTGTTGCGCGTTTTATGGGTTATGGTAATTTGTCATGTAGGTTGGGCCGTAGTAGGAACAAATGAGTATAGTTACATATTCACGCTTTGTCCTAGTTAGTTAGTTTTAGTTAGAGGCAGCCAGGGACAATAATGATATTTTTTGTTGACTGCTAATTTGAATACTAATTCCTCTTATTCTGCTTATTTTGTTATTTTGCTTATTTCTGGTACACAAATTTCTAGTATCATTGTAAGTTCATTCGTCTTTGCTGGTTTCATAATATTTGTGAAATGTAAAACACAGTATGTGGCCACAATTTTTAATTCTGGCTGAGTTTTAGATGTGAGAAAGGAAAGTTTTTCCCCAATTTAAATATGTCATAATTACATTTTTTTTGTATGCTTCCCTCTGAAGCTGGCAGAAATGATGAAAGAGCTGACAGTGGGAAATAGAAAATCAAGCAGAGGTTTTGTCACTATCACCACAAAGTTTCTTAATGTAACATATGGAAGGATGTGTTGAAATGAAGAATTACTGTTTAGTCTTCACATGAATGAATCAGATGCAGGGTCCTCCAGGATCTTTGTTATAGGACTGAGGAGTTTGGCATTGGAGAAGTTGAAAGAGAAAGTCTTAGTCAATTATAGTTGGAATTGTAGGCAAGGTAATTGTGGAAAGGGAGGGTAAATGAGTATTTTCTACTTACTGTAGATTTCTTGATACCTGGAGTTAATATGGTGTTCTGTTTCCATGGTACTACTGCAATGTGACTTTATCATTGGTGATGCTTGGTTTCACGTAAATTAAAATGGTTTGATGAAAAAACACAATGATAAAAGCTCCACACATAAAAGTTGCTGGTGAACGCAGCACGCCAGGCAGCAGATTTCTGCAGATTTCCTTGTGTTTGCAATGATAAAAGCTCCATCTGAATGTCTTGGATGCATAATTCAAGATGGGCAGGTAATAAATTCAAGTACCCCCTTGCAGATATAGTTGTGCATTTCCTGTTGCAAGACACAAAAATAATTCTGTGTCCTTGAGATTGTCTGCAATTATATTCAAATTGGTGTTATCTTTGATATAAGATTGAGATAAGGAAACAAGGCCTTGCAAAAGTATCTACATTCTGCTTTAACAAAACAGGAATCTATCAGAGACATTAAATTTAAAAGTCAGGCACACTCTATGCTTATAAAATCCCAACTAGAACAAGATGTCAGAAAAGTGTCAATTATGTGTTTGTGCATGAAACAGTTTGTTTGTTTGTTGCGTACCGCGCTGTATGATGCAGGTGATCATGGTCTTTCCATGAGCATGATTGTTCTGCCAAATTTTGCTGCAGAATTGGTTTGCCATTGCCTTCTACTGGGAAATGTCTTTATAAGACAGGTGATCTCAGCCTTTATCAATACTCTTCAGAGATTATCTGTTTGAGCAGGTGCTACACCTTGCCCAAGGGTGACCTGTGGGCTAGTGGAAGAAAGGAGCACTTACACCTCCTTTGGTAGAGGCATATCTCCACCTTGCTACCTGCATGAAACAGTACACCCTTAGATTGTGTATGTAACCCACTGATTTGTAAGTTATCAATATTAATTAAATAGGATATAAATTGTTTTTCACTCACTGGATAATAGAACAAAAATACATCCATTCCAAGGAACTGATGAATATATAATCTCATCTATGTGTCTGTAAAGAATATGAGCTCAGAACTAATCTATTTGCAAAGATAAACCCACGGATGTGGAAATTTGAAAATTTTGACCAAGTATTCCTTAGATAGGAGAAAATATGTTCATCAAGCACAGGGGCAATGAATGAATAGGACTTGGTATGGATTAGGAAAGATTTTTTTTTCTATTTTCCTGTAGTAGTGTGATCACTCAATTAGAATATGATGTTTTCCTAAGGGGTTGTGTATTGGTGGGTCCTCGGTTGGCTGTAAAGGATGATCAGGGATCCACATAGTCTGCTGCAAGGTGGGCAAGAGCAAGTGGTGGTTGTGTTTAGAGGTTGGGTCTTTTGGTTGTTCAGTCTCTCCTTTCACAGCTGCTGCTTCTCTGTGGCACAGCGAAGGTCGTTTTCACATAGCGTAGCTTCCGCTTGAACAGAATTCCTGCAGGTGTATCTATTGAGTGCAATGTCTTTCCAGATTTTAGATGTAATGCTGAATTTCTTCAGGCTAATTTTGGTGTTATCTTTGCAGTGTTTCCTTGCCTACCAGGGGCGTGCTGACCTTCCATCAACTGAGAGTAAAGAATCTTTTTGGGGAGACATGACCTATCCATTTCTGTTTTTTGCACATTTTTAAAAATCTATTCAATATATGTAATTGATTTACTTGTTTATTTATTATTATGTTTTATGTTATTATTTTTTTCTCTCTCTGCTAGATTATGTATTGCATTGAACTGCTGCTGCTAAGTTAACAAATTTCATGTCACATGCTGGTGATAATAACCCTGATTCTGATTCCATCAGAGTTGGTATTGCTTTATCATGGTGGAAATGCTGTTCATGTTGGCCTTCTCCAGTACACTAGTGTTAGTGCGTCTCTCCTTCCCAATGATTGTCAAAATCTTTTGTAAGGTGTTGTTCCAAGTCTTTCAGTTGCCTACTGTAGGCAGTCTATGATGTAGCTCCATATAAATAATACAAGAGAGACCACACATTAGACCATAGCCAGAACAGAGGAAGATTTTGATTTGACCAACATAAATAATTTGTTTTCAAAAATTTAGTGACCTCAAAACTGATAAATACCAACACAGGCAAAATGCTGGAGGAACTCAGCAGGCAAGGCAGCATCTATGGAAATGAATAAATGTTTGATATTTTGGGCTGAGACTCTTCATCAGGACTGGGGAGAAAAAAAAAAGATGAGAAGTCAGAGTAAGAAGGTGGGGGGAGGTTGGGAAGAAGTACAAGATGGTAGGTGATAGGTGAAAGTGGGGGATGGAGAGGGGTGAAGTAAAGAGCTGGGATGTTGATTGGTGAAAGAGATAAAGGGCTGGAGAAGGGGGAATCTGACAGAAGATCATGGAAGAAAGGGAAGGGGAGGAGCACCAGAGGGAGATGATGGGCTGGCAAGGAGATAAAGTGAGATTGGAAAATGAGAATGGGGGATGGTGAAGGACAGGTGGCGTTGGGGTGGAAGGTAATACTGGGTGTTCTACCATCACCTCCCTCCGGAGCTCCTCCCCCTTCCCTTTGTTCCATGATCTTCTACCCTCTCCTATCAGATTTCCTCTTCTCCTTCTCTTCACATTTCTCTAGAAACTCGGCATTGCTGAGCTTCACTGTGAAGACACACATGTGCATTACAAAGAACTTCCTTCCAGTTTCTCTCTGCGTTTCTTGCTCTTATCCTGGATACTTGCTTTTCCATTTATTTCTTTAAACTCATTCCATCTAAAAGATGACACAGAGTTTTTCTTTCTATTCACCATTTTGCTCGTCAGGGTTTTCACCTTGACAATGTGCCCTTTATCTGAATATTCCATCAATTTTGAACATTGTTACAGTTTAAGAGAGTTTTTTTTTTGACTATTTGTGTTTCCATATAACAAAGGAAAACCAATGTCCTTACGAACAGGAGATTCTGCAGATGCTGGAAATCCAGAGCAATGCACACAAAATGCCTGAGGAACTCAGCAGGTCAGACAGCATCTGTCTGGGGAAATAAACAGTCAATGTTTTGAGCTGAGACTCTTCATCAGGGCATCAGCCTTCGTCATGCTTTTGGTGTGGGTTCAATAAATTAAAAACTAAAATGAAAAGATATGGATTCCAATGAAGTCAAGCAATAAGGGGATTGGTTAGGCAAATGAAGATGAAAATTTTCACCAGGCTTACTGCATGGTGGAGCAGGCTCAATGGTCCGTATGGCATTCTGCTCCAATTTCTTACATATTTCTGTCCTTAAGCTTCAGACCTATGTTTCACAGTCTACAGAAACTTGCAACAATTCAGTGACAGAGCCAATTCATACAAATCTGTGACATTCTCCATTACCTGTGCTTCCCTCTTGCATAATAATGAGGAACAAAGCTGTGATGGGTGAAGGGCATAAGGTGATGCATCACTGCAGCTGTGGTTTATTGTTCAACCAACTCACCCTGCTCAACCATAATGTGGGTTTTATTAGCACCCACACTAATTTCTTGTTCCAATCTGGAAAGAGCAGGCAGTGTAAAAGCTGATGATGACCATGACATTAACATCTACTGGCAAAGTGTTTTTGGTTTTCTTCTGTAGTCAAAGTATTTGTGGCTTTGCTGTGGCTGCAGTATCTGGCATACTTTTACTCAGACCGTTGCTGAACTGGAATATTGCATACATTGCATCCTGCTGAGATTCCCATAGGAGAATCATTTCCTCAATACTCTTGATGAAAAGAGCTTCCTGCTGAGAGGCCTCTTCCTTCATCAATCAGGTTGCTGCTCTCTTTTCACAGGACTTAGTGAAGTTGGTCATGATTACGGTATCTCAGATGCTTCCTGATAATTTTATTTTGGATCCTCTGCCCTGAGGCACTGCCCAAAAAAAATGGTTGTTCTATGCTCTAAATCCCTTTGCAGAATAGTTGCCAGTACAATTCCTGTTACATATTTGAAAAGTGGTTTAAAAAGATTGACACCATCACCCAAGGAACAGGTGCAGACTGGTATAGTTTGTGGCCAGTGTCCTCAGTACACTGAAAAAGTTTTTTGTTTGTTTTATTTTGCACCAATGACAGGGTACCACCTAGTGGTTAACTTATGATCTTCTCAGTTACCCAAGGAGGATAGCCATTCATCAGAACTTTTACAGCTTACTAATGGGAGATGACTTTCCTCCAAGAATCTTCCACTATTTTATTTCAGGGATTTAGTGGGAATTCTGTTCATGTGGTGAAATAAATGAGGCCATTCGGTTCAGGCAACCAAATGGTTGGGGCAGCACACTGGTACAGTGGGTAATGATGCTGTCCCACAGCGCTGAGGTCAATCACAGCTCGATCTTGGGTGCTGACATACTTTTTGTGACCACACGCGTTTCCTCTGAATGCTCTGGTTTCCAACGGATTCCGGAGAAAATGCAGGTTGGTAGGTTAATTGACGATGTAAATTGCCTGTGGTGCATCAGTGAGCAGTAGAATCTGATAACAATGAATAGAGAATTTTTAAAAAATGGAATTGATGTACAGTAGAATTGGATAATTGGTTATCACGGATGATATTTTTACAATGTTGTGTGACTCAATGAAACTGGAGCAGAGCAGTTTATTTTTACTGAGGCAAATTCCAGTGAAATATACACAGCATTCTATTTGTCCTGTTCCTGAACTTGATTAATAAATGTTTGTTTGTTTGTATCAGTGGTGTGCAACACAATCAGTCTGCTTAAAGTTTCTTTTTAGTTCAGAGCTTCTGAAGTTGATTCAAAAGCTAAGTTGTCTCTGTGTGTTACTCCATAATAAGTATGTTATTTCCCTGGCTTAACTGGTGAGAGGAGAGCCAAATCTCCTTCAAATCCTGATAAACCCAAGTGTCAGTCCAAGGGATTGTTCTCACACACAGCTGAATTTCTCCAGCTGACGCTTAGAGCATTGGACAAGTTTTCTGTTTCTTGACTTGTCCGGTGTGGTCTGTCTGATGCTGACAAGGCACTCCACTCTCAAATTTTGTCTCCAAAACCTTTGTTGATGGGGTACCAGGCAGTGATTACTGTCCATCTCCTGGACATTAACTGCTGTCTGAAGGCTTTATGCTGCTTGTATTGTGAAATGTCAAGGTTCTTAACCTGAACTAGAAGAAGGAGCTGGATGTCTTGGTCTGATTGTGGTGTGCATTGTGAGGAAAATCTACTTGTGCTTAGGTCAGAGGTCTTGTGTTCTGAGAATTTTATTGGTCATATGTGTGATGAGGTTGCATCTAGAATCTTTAGCTGGGGAGTAGAGGAGACTACGCGGACTTTGATTCTAGTCTAAGTAGCCCCGGGAGAAAATAATACTAATTACAAAGTAATTACCATTTGCATGATAATTAATATTTTTACACCATGTCGGTAAGTTTGCACTTCTATAATAATTACATTTATTTATCTTCACCGCTGCCTCTTAATTCTGGCTCCTAGTTCCTCATTTAAAACAATGGTGTCTTGAATCTGCACCATCTGTGCAGGAACCAGCTTTGCAAAAGATTTAAATGGGGAGTTCATGGTCTCTAGTGGCAGAGTAATTGCATGAAAACAGAGATACAACACTCCCAGATTCATTGCCATTTGATAGCTAGCTCAGATCAGAACCATGGAAATGACTTGGTCGTAGTTTCAGTAGATCAGGCTCTGTGTAACTTGTGAACTTAGAACTTACACAGAGTGTAAAATGATATAAATGCTGGAAACCAGAGTTGTTGCAATATTATTTGGAAGATTTTGTTATAATCCTATGGATCACAATATTTCTCTCATCACTACCTTTTCTAGATTCCTAAGCCCGGGGGTGATAGTGGGAATCAGCTCCCACTACCTATAAAGTGCTCCAAATGGCGTGTGTCACTAACAGTCTCTGACAACCAAGTCCAACTCTTGGCCTTCATGTGTGGCTTAGCTACTAGGCCTGGCGGATCTGTTTCTACTGACAAGAGAAGGGGCAAAGGCAGACCACTAGCGCCTCAAAACCAGTTGTTCGGGCAGGTGGAGCTAGTCAGCCTTGGACGGCAGCCCACCTAGTAGAAGGAAAATGCTGATTTTAAACCTTGTGGCCATATCCACTGAGGAAGAAATGCAGAGCCGGGGTCCCTAAGGCAGTTTGATGTTGATTACAACTTCACTCTGGCAACCTCTGCGACGACACTGGTGCCAAGCTGTATCAGCGCTTGCCCTTCCCTTGGACTACATCGGTGACGTGGAGAGGGGAAACCTGCTACATGGGCAGCAGCTGGTTCTTCAAATCTTCCCGCCCAGGCTTGTGCCCTGGAGAGGACATAGACCATCAGAGGCGCAAAGCCATGATCCCCTGGGATCGACGGCTGCCTACTATTACCTTTCCTAATGCGTCCTTGCTTGCTGTTAGAAATTATTACCTCAATGAAAATGACCCATCATCAAAGTACTGCACAAGGAATAATAAGTTTAAACATGATTTATTCATTTCCATTATTGCGGCTTGACCTGCTGAGTTCCTCCAGCATTTTGTGTGATTTTTATTCTTATTGGTCTCATTTTCCTCTAAAATTTCACAGGACACCATATGCAGCATAGAATTTTTTTTTTGTGTTTTGTGTGCTACTTGTAACAAATAGTATGTTAGTGAGTATTACTAATGAAGATGACGAAAATGGATAACAAATGTTCAGACTTATTTATTTATTGAGATACAGCACAGAATAGGCCCTTTCAGCCCTCCGAACCATGTTGCCCAGCAACCCCCGATTTGATCCTAGCCTAATCACTGGACAATTTACAATGACCAATTAACCTACCAATCAGTATGCCTTTGGACTGTGGGAGGAAACCAGAGCACCTGGAAGAAATCCACGCGGTCACGGGGAGAACATACCAACACTTTACAGGCAGTGGCAGGAATCTGGATGGAGGCAGTAATGCAGTTCTGAAGTTTAAGAATTAGGAAGAAATACCTTTTTTAAACTAACTGGCCATTCATATATTACATGCTCTATCTCTTTAATAGCCCTGTAATATGAGAGACAAAAATGTTTTCTATCATTAATCATCCTCTTTCTTCAGCACCAGAGTCAAAAATACATCGGTGCTGATGCATACAATGTTGTGCTGTTTCAGCAAGGTGACAACCTTGTTCCATGAAAGCACATTTTCAAAATGATCTAAAATGCAACCCTAATGCATTTAGAGCCGGTGGTGTAATGGCATCAGCACTGGACTTTGAGATGGAGAGTTCAAATCCAGCCAGGTCCCAAGCTGGGTAGCAGCGATATCTTCCTGGAAGAAAGGCCTAGTCATCTACTTCCGTATCTTGCCATGAAAACCCTATAGATAATTACACTATCTACAGGGTTGCCATGAGTCGACAATGACTTGAAGTACCTCAACAAAAACAATTATCGACTAAATACTGTATTTTGCATTTAGACATATTGCCATATTAAAGCTATATTTCAATATTAAAAATGTTACTTTCTAGGTGTAATTCCCTGGTTAAGATTTCTACTGCCATGCTGTGAGGTAGCTTACACCTGCCTTCTCGTCATATCCACAAGAATATTGTCAATATTCAACCGGTCCGTGGTGCAAAATAGATTGGGGACCCCTGACTTAGCAGCAGAAGTTCATTGCAATACATAATCTAGCAGAGGAAAAAAATAATAAAAAATAAAATAATAATAAACAAGTAAATCAATTACATATATTGAATAGATTTTAAAAAGGGATTTTAGAAAGTGCAAAAACAGAAATACTGTATTTTTTTTTAAAAAGTGAGGTAGTGTCCAAAGATTCAATGTCCATTTAGGAATCAGATGACAGAGGGGAAGAAGCTGTTCCTGAGTCACTGAGTGTGTGCCTTCAGGCTTCTGTACCTCCTACCTGATGGTAGCAATGAGAAAAGGGCTTGCCCTGGGTGTTGGGAGTCCTTAATAATGGATGCTGCCTTTCTGAGACACCGCTCCTTGAAGATGTCTTAGGTACTTTGTAGGCTAGTACCCAAGATGGAGCTGACTAGATTTACAACCTTTGGCAGCTTCTTTCGGTCCTGTGCAGTACCCCACCCCCTCTCACCATACCAGGCACTGATGCAGTCTGTCAGAATGCTCTCCATGGTATAACTATAGAAGTTTTTGAGTGTATTTGCTGACATGCCAAATCTCTTCAAACTCCTATTGAAGTATAGCTGCTGTCTTGCCTTCTTTATAACTACATCAATATGTTGGGACCAGGTTAGATCCTCGGAGATCTTGAAAAGTTGCCCCGTAATTTTGAGATTGTGCTCTGTAGTTCTGGATACCCCCACCATAGGAAACATCCTCTCCACATCCACCCTACCTAGTCCTTTCAACATTCAGTAGGTTTCAGTGATATCCTCCTGCATTCTTCTAAATTCCAGTGAGTACAGATCCAAAGCTGCCAAATGTTCCTCGTATGTTAACCCCTTCATTCCCAGAATCATCCTTGTGATCCTCTGTGGACTCTCTCCAATAACAACACATCCTTTCTGAGATATGGTGCCCAAAACTGTTGACAGTACTCCACGTGTGGCCTGACTAGTGTCTGAGCATTATCCCCTTGCTTTTATATTCTACTCCCCTTGAAATAAATGCCAACGTAGAAGCCACATAGTGGCTGAGCACTATATGGAAACTCAAGCCTCCACCACACAAGATGACGCGGTGGCCCTGACATTGATGTGAATGTTCAGTGCTGGGCTCTGTGTAATCAGGTCACAAAGACTGCTGAGATGCCACCGTGGCAACAATTCTATAGTGCACAGGGCTTTCCTCCAACTCAGGAATGCCTCTACTGCTAAAAATGATGGAGCAGACTGATCATATTTCCCTTGTTCAAGAGCAACTATACTCCATTGAATATCATGGCAACCCTGACAAACACAGCTGAAGACATCTGATTATTAATTGATGACCTCCCTAAACTAATAGATTGGTAGTCTGCCATATATAAACACATGCAAAATGCTAGAGAAACTTAGCAGGTCAGGCAGCATCTATAGAAAAAAATAAACTGCCAACATTTCAGCCCGAGGTCCTTGATAGGATGGAAGACGGTACAGGCTGAATGAGAAATGTGATAATGAAGCCAACTGATGCAGAGTAATAAAGACTAGTGAATGGCAGAAAATGTGCCTCAGGGGGCTATAAGTAGGAGATTACATGAATGAAATGTAACATCACGTGAAAACTAAAATCAATGAATGCTGGAAATGTAAGATAGACGACTGTAATGGTTGTTTAGCTGAAAGCATTGACGATTGTAATGTGTGGAGTCCGAGGATGAGATGCTATTCCTTGAGCTTTGGCTGAACTTCATTGGAGCAGTGTCTCACTTTCAGTGAGAAAATAGGGAGGAGAAGATGGCGGCGCGACGGCAGCGCGCGCGGCCTCTCCGGTGAATGAATGATATCTGTAATCTGTCAAGTAGGGGACCGTGCACAATTCTGATTTGATGGAGACGGACATGAGAGTACGGAGGAACATCTGGAAAACTTCTGAAATGCTCGCTTCGCTGCTGCTGCTACTGTGTGGTAACTGGAATCTCCGGAGCAGAAGGCCCTGAAATCCTCGGCTTTGCGTGTTTCAGCGGCTGGGGTGAGGTCGAAGGTGCTCAGCAGGGGATGGCGCATGGGAGGCTGTATCCGAGCGGCTGGTCGAAGGCTTGAAGTTTTCGGACGGACAGACAGACTCAGTATCAGCTGTGGTCGGCTGCTTCCAAGGCATCGGCAAGTTGCCGGTGCCTGGAGGTTTATGGCAGGGAGGTTCTCCCTTTTGCCGCCTGCTATCGGGGACTCGGGAGTCGATCGACTCGGGGACTTTGAGACTATTTTTACCATGCCCGTGGTTTGTTCTTCATCAAATTATGGTATTGTTTTGCACTGCTGTAACTATATGTTATAATTATGTGGTTCTGTCAGTGTTAGTCTTTGGTTTGTCCTGTTTTCTGTGTTATCACTCTGGAGAAACATTGTATCATTTCTCAATGCATGTATGCATTTCTAAATGACAATACAAGAGGACTGAGTGTTCTCATAATCTTAAAAAAAAGCAACTGACCGAGAGATTGCAATGGGAAGCAAGAGCAGAAAACGCAAAGGATTATTAGCAAGTCAGGCAGCATTTTCGAAAAGATGCTGCCTTACCTGCTCAATGATCCCAACATTTATTGTTTTCACTTCGGATTACCGCTGTCTGCAGGCAGGACAGATAGGACCAGTGAGGAGAATAAATTGACAAATGACGAGAAGCCCGGGGGTCACATGTGAATTGTGTGGAGGTGACGTGGAAAATGGTCACCCACTCTGCATTTTGTTTTTGCAATATGGAGGAGACCACATAGGGAGCACCAAATACAATAAACTGGAAATAAAGTATTTTTTTCATTCACTTTTCAGGGTATAGACATCACCGTCTATGACAATGAACTAACCTCAAGCACCACTGTAGCCATTCTGGTGATAGTGCACTCAAAAACATTACTGGAAAGGGAGTTCTAGGATTTAGACCTGGTTACCATGAAGGAACAGTAATATACAGTATTTCCAAATCAGGAATGTTTGTGACTTGATGGGCCCCTGTTGCTCCTGTCTTTCTTGGCGGTAGATGCCACAAGTTTGGGAAGTGCTCGGAGAGTGTCTGAAGGGCATTTTGCTAATGATGCAATTCGCTGCAATAATCTGGCGATGGAGGGAAGGAATTATTTAATTGCACTATATAATGCATCCTACCTCACACTGAAATAACTTTTCAGATACCCCAGCAACTCCAGACTCCTGATCCAAGGCCTTCCCAATGCCATGATAACCTCTCATGCCACTATCAACCACCCCATCATCTGTTGTCATCTGTAACTCCATCCCAACCCCACAACTCCATCTTCCCAACCCTGGTGTCAAAGTACCTGTTGTTGCTGATAATAAAATAAATTAGCTGAATAACTAAAATAATTGCACCCAGAGCCAATGCACTCTTACAACTCAAGCATTCTTTTTATTTTACTTGTGCACAAGGAAAACAGCACAAGTCTCTGTCACCAACACTGTTCTAAAGTCTGAACAGAAAACTACTATTTTTATACAGAATTGGCTTATTAGTTACAGATAGTGGTCATTGTAAATTGTATAAGGTTAAATTCCTTATACGCAAGATCAATCCCCCATTCACAATAGAGGTGTTAAAGTCAATCAAACTTCAAGCAGACATCTGATGATATTTCAAAGTTAGTAAAGACAATAGAGCTTTAGTTGTTGTGTATGTTTCATAACCTTCTGTTATCTTGTCTGTCTCTGGTATCCTCCACTGTGTAAAGAGACACTATGTTTTTGGAAGACCTTTCTGTATAAGTTTCACTATAGTGGCCTCAGTCGATTAGCTTGAGTATACACTGCCACAGTCTATCTCATCTGTAGTAGGCAGAGGTGGCTCTGGTGGTCTCACTTCAAAGGTCTCACTTGACTACATCTGCCCCAGCCTATCTTTGCCTCACTGCAACTTCCACAGTGATAGTACACATCGCAGGTACTGTAGTGCCTAAATTTGCAAGCACTTGCTGTATCTATCAGCACCTGACAAGAATATGACGTCAGGCCTTGTCTGGTATTATGGAACAGAAGGAGGAGAAAGAAAAGGAGAGATTTGTTGACTGAAATATCTTCTACTTAATCATGATGGCTGAATAAAAAGCAATATCAAATCATAAGTCAAAAGCCATATTTATACAGTACATCAGTTTGGAAAACCATATCAAGCACACAGTTTGAATGCTTGCCCACCAGATATCCTACATTATCAGCTACAGCATGGCTGCTGCAAATCTGTTGACACAGAAAGATTTAGTGGACAACTATAAATTGAGTTAATCAGATTTCAGACTGTTCTCTCAAGCACCGGCTTCTTGATCTGCCAAGACACACCAGAGGCGGCAGCAGAGTGCTGTTTCGATTTCTGACTCCACAAAACTGTACAGCTACCTCTGCTGTGTCTGTCCTTCAGCTGGAACGAGACATACCCATATTTCATCCAATCAATCCATTTCTGACAAAATAAAAATCGGGTTTAATTCCATTTCCCAGAACTAGTTTAGCAGGTGACAATATCCCATAAGGTCATACAGATGACATTGACCAAAAGGCCTGATACTATCATATGATTATATTACAGTGTTGCTACATTAAACTCTGTGTTACTCAGTTAAGTAAAGCATTTTCCAAGATGTTAAACAGCTGGAATTTGCATGGTTAGTTGGCTAGCTGATATGGTTGATTCTGGAGATTTTGAGTATGCTTATTTTATTCTTCTTATCTTGCTTACATTTTCTTTTTATGTTTTGAACACTTACGTCAGAATGTAGCTTCTGGATTTTAGTTCAGCATTCAGCACTATTGTCCCACAGAGCTTGGTGAACAAACTCCTTCCCCTCAGTCTAAATACACCTCTGTGCAACTGGGTGTTGGACTTCCTTACCGACAGACCTCAGATAAACTGGATGCACAACTGCTCCTCTCTTCCCTTCAGCCTCAACACTCCCAGGGCTGTGTGTTGAGGCCTTTGCTGTACACTCTGCTTGCACATGACTGCACAGCCAAACACCCGAGTAATCACATTGTTAAGCAACATGCACAAAATGCTGGAGGAACTCAGCGGGCCAGGCAGCATCTATGGAAAAGCGTAAACAGTTGACTTTTTGGGCCAAGACCCTTCATCAGGACTAGAAAAGAAGATGAGAAGTTAGATTGAGAAGGTGGGGGGAGGGAGGAAGAAGTACCAGGTGGTAGGTGATAAGTGAAACTGGGAGAGGGGTAGAGGTGAAATAAAGAGCTGGTAAGCTGATAGGTGAAAGGGATAGCTGGAGAAGGGGGAATCAGATAGGGGAGGGTAGATGACCATGGAAGAAAGAAGGGGGAGGAGCACCAGAGGGAGGGAATGGGCGGATAAGGAGATGAGGTGAGAGAGGGAAACGGGAATGGTGAAAGGGGAGGGCAGTCACCAGAAATGCAAGAAATCAATGTTCATGCCATCAAGTTGGAGACTACCAAGACAGAATATAATGTGTTGCTCCTCTAACCTGAGTGTGGCATCAATGCAGCGGTAGAGGAGGCCATGGACTCATGTGTCGGAATGGTAATGGAAAGTAGAATTGAAGTGGCTGGCCTCTGGGAGATCCCGCGTTCTCTGGCAGACAGAGTGTAGGTGCTCCGTAAAGCTGTCTCCCAGTCTATGTTGGGTCTCCTGATATACAGGAGACAGAGACGGAGAGATCGAGAAAGGAGAGGGACGTGTCAGAAATGGACCAGTTAAATTTGATGGTAGGGTGGAAGTTGGAGGCAAAGTTGATGAAGTCGACGAGCTCTGCTTGGGTGCAGGAAGCAGTACCGATGCAGTCGTTGATGTAGTAGAGAAAAAGTTGGGGAGTGATACCGGTGTAGGCTTGGAACATAGACTGTTCCACGTAGCCAACAAAAAAACAGGCATACCTGAGACCAGTGCAAGTGTCCATAGCTACACCTTTGGTCTTGAGGAAGTAGGAGGAGCAGAAAGAGAAATTATTGAGAGTGAGTATCACTTTGTCAAGTTCACCAATGATTCAACAGTGATGAGATTGCCTACAGAGAAGAGGTGAAAGAGCTCGAGGCCTGGTGCCATGCAAATAACCTCTTTCTCAGTGTCAACAAGACAAAGAAGATGGATATTGACTTCAGGAGAACTTGCACCCCTTTACAGTGGTGGCGCAGCAATGGAAACTGCACCAGTAACAAACTCCCAGGAGTACACGTCTCTCATGATCCCAGAACACATTCTACACCATCAGGACAGCTCAACGATGCCTCTACTTTCTGAGGAGGCTGAAGAGAGCTGGTCTACGCACATAATGTCATTCGACAGATGTGCAGTAGAGAGCATCATAAAAATCTACATCACTGCATGATACCGAAACTACACTGTAGTGTATAGGAAAGCTCTGCAACAGGTACTCAAAACTGCTCAATGTATCACCACTCACCCGCCATCAAGGACATATATACAGAAGGGTGCTGGAAAATGGCCAGTAACATCATGAAGAATCCCACCTATTTCACTCATGGATTGTTCGTCCCACTCTCATCAGGGAGGAGGCAATGTAGATTCCTTGCCAGGACCATCAGACTCAAAAACAGTTACTTTTCCCAAGCAGTAAGGCTGATCAACACCTTTACGCTCTAATCCACCGCTCCACACCCTCAACCACCACCACTTTATCAGTTCCTGCAGTTACCTTATGTACAGACATTTCTGTGCCTAGTGTCAATTTATGGACATATAATCAATCTATGTACATAAGCTATCTTATGTATTTATATTTATTGTGTTTTTATTATTATTGTGTTCTTTATTATATAGCAGCATTTCTCAACCTTTTTGCCCTGGAGGAACCCTTGAAATAATTTTCAGGTCTCAGGGAACCGCTGTGTAAAAATTATTATATCTACAGCTCACGCTACATTAGCGTGATCGGTAAGTTGTAGATTTAATAATCCAAAAATAATTGTTAATGCTCTTTTGAGTAGAGAATGTATTTTTAGCCAACCTTTCTTGAAAAAAACAGGTAGTTAAGCTTAGCTTACCTTTCTTGAAATTTATCACTTTCTTTCCCTTTTATAAAATTTAAAAACATAAGGCAAATATAATAGATTTCTGTTTTCAATAAAACTTGAGACTTTCTGATATCTTTCCTTGCTCTCAAGCCCAAGCAGCAGTGGAAACGGTTCAAGATTTCCTTTTGCAACATGATTTTTCCAACAACTCAGTTTCCTTTTAAATCCAAGAATCTTGTCACTTGAAGTCAAAACATTTTCTCCAGGGTCTTGCAGAGACTTGTTCAACTGGTTGATATAATGAAAAATGTCTGCTAACTAGTCTAGTTTCTGCAGCCATTCTTCATCTTCAAAGCACTCAGCAAAATCTGGCCTACCATTTTCTTGAAAGTATTCCTGCAATTCGCCTTTCAGTACAAACACTCTGTTGAGAACTCTCCCTCTGCTAAGGCACCAGATTTCTGTATGTAACAGGAGCCTGGCGTGCACTTTGTCCATATTTTCACACAGTTTTTTTAAAACATTCTTGAGTGAACAGGTCTTTGTTTAATAAAGTTAATCATCTCTATAGCATCATCCAGAACTTTTTCATTTCATCTCCAAAAGTTTTTGACATCAGCACCTCTCTGTGACGAAAGCAGAATGTTATGACAATGTCAGGATTTTCTTTTTTAGGAGAAACAAAACTTCTCATGGAGCCAACCATTGATGGGGCACCATCAGTACAGATGCCAACGAAGTTCCTCCAAGACAGACCTTTTGTTTCCAGATATGAAGACAAACCATGTATCTTGGCCTTTGTGTGTTTCAGGAAGCTCTTTGCAACAGAAAAACTTTTCTTGAATTTCAGCATCACTTACAAATCTTACGAATGCTACAACATGACATTTATTGGTGAAATCTGTTGACCCATCAACAGCTTCAATAGAGAAGCTGTTGTTTTTCAGTTTATCACACAAAATCTCTTCGGCATTGCGTGACATGACATCAATACGTCGACTTAATCATACTGATTGAGAGTGAAACTTTTGCAGATTTTTGTGTTGCATCTTGTCCGAACGCAGGGGTAATAAAATATAAAAAAGAAAGGCATTACAAAAAACTAAATGAGAAAACTACAAAAATATGAAAACTTCATAATAATATTCACTTCTAAACTACACAATTCACCTTTTGCAATGTTTATAACAACAGCAAAGTGGCAGGCCAGCACCTGGGTTGCAGCGTGTAAAAACTCCTTTAGAAAAAAAATTTCCCTCCAATTTTCTACTACACCGATAGAGTTTGTTTGCTCCCATAAGTCAGCCAGTGGTGCGTAAGGGGAAGTTGGGGGAGGTATTCAGGAGGGAGAGGCTAACATCGCAGTCCAAGTTGGGTGAGTTTATTCAATGCTGAGAAAACACCCTTCATGCTCCTCATTAATCAACCGTGCTCCCCTCCATGGAATACACCGCTCACCAATTATCAGCCTGCTGTCTTCTGCTCCGTGCAATACTGCATTCACCAATTATTAACCTACTGCCCTCCCCTCTATGCAATACAGCGCTCGCCAATTATCAACAGCCTCCCCTATCCTGTGTCAAAAACCGAAAATGGACTGCACACTGGGCTAAGAGATCTCTAATGAGATTGCTAACGAGTCGGCTTAGTCACTGCCCACCACTGCAAGGCTAGCATCACATTCAAAAACAATGTTTATTTCTTTTCAATCATGACCTCTCACGGAACCTTAGGGTTCCATGGGGTCCTGGTTGAGAAACCTGTTATAGAGTATTTTTTTAGTGCTGCATTGGATTTGAAGTAACAATTATTTCATCTCCACTTATTTACTTTTATTCCATTTGTGTACTGGAAATGATACTAAACAATTTTGAATCTTGATTACATTGTTTTGCTGTAGTTTGGAGTCAAATATAGGCCAGACTATTAGAAATTTTCTTTCATTAAGGGTAATGGTGAACCAGATTTATTTGAATGACAATCTGTAGTTACAAGAGTCATCACTAATGAAATAAAGTTTCTATTCCTGTTATTAAAGAAGTTTACATTTTTCATCTACCCTGGTAGAATTCAAACATGTGTCCGGACTACTGATAAGACATTTGAAATTTAAATCTAATAACATAACCACAATGATGTTGTTACTCCTGATCCTCTGGTAGATAACAAATGATGAATTATTTTGGAGATAGTATGATACATGTCTTTGAAAGCAGAGAAGGAAGAATAGATGAATGATGCAACCTTGGTTTCCATTTTTCCATTTCTGTACGATAGAAAAAGACCTTTTGGTCCATCAGGCCGATCCCAGCTCATAAAGCAATCCTAATAGTCCTGTATCATATTCTCTACATACTGTATTCCCATCAGTAATTTGAGCACTCTGTCTATCTATCTATTTATGTATATATGTATCTATTCATTTATCTATTTATCAGCTTATTTACTTATTGTGATACAATGCAGAATAGGCTTTTCTGGCCCTAGAAACACTCCAATTAAATCCTAGCATAATCACAAGACAATTTACAATGTCCAATTAACCTACCAACCAGTTTGTCTTTGGACTCTGGGAGGAAACCAGAGCACCCGGAGGAAACCCACGCAGTCACGGGGAGAACGTACAAACTCCTTACAGGCAGTGGCAGGAATTGAACCCACATCACTGGTACTGTAAAGCGTTGTGCTAACCATTATGTTACCATGCTGCACCTGAACGGAGCTGGATAAAAACTGGAGCATTGTGGAGGGAGTTTTCACAGAAACAGAGTGGATATGCAAACTCCACTCAGATAACACTGAAAGTCAGAATTGAATAAAGTCACCATTCCTTTGGGGGGAGGGGCAACTTTAAGAAAAGCACCAAAATGTGACCCGTAGACAGTTACAAAGTCATACAACCAATAAAAGTTTTTGTGCATACCTGGCATGCTTGTCTATGTTTCAGTCTTCTGTAAATCTCCATAGTACACCAGAATGCACAGGTAATAACATCTGTGATTAAATGTTCATTGAGTATTAATTCACAGATGTAAAATTATTGCCGCAGTTAGTTAAATTTAGCTCAGTCAGATTTGGGGTTAATGGTGAGTTAATTTTTTTAATAAACTTATGTAGTATTAAACATTTTCCTTTCTATCATGAGCAGCTGAGTGCTTCCTTCATTGTTCAAGAAATTGCCAAGGTCAATAGATGTGTCATAATAGATGTTTCTGTTATTCTGGACCAGCTTATATAAAAATACTGCATCCATCATACCATGAGATCATTAGAAACTTCATAGCTATTGACTTTCATTAAACCAATTTTTGATCATTACGCAATTTTAATAGCATTTTATTTTCAAATATTGTGCAAGTAAAACTTAAAAAAATGCTGTTTTTGCAAATATACTTTGAGATTTTATTTAATTATACCTTCAGCCAAATTGGTCCTATTTGCAAATGAAGCCAAGGCTAGCTGATTTAAATATTGTTAAGACGATTCACACAAATCCTTTTGTTGGCAAGTGGCCAAGTGGTTAAGGCATTGGACTAGTGGTCTGAAGGTTGTGAGTTCGAGCTTCAGCCAAGGCAACCTGTTGTGTCCTTGAGCAAGGCATTTAACCATACATTGCTCCTGCACGGTTATAGCCCAGCGGCGGCAGTTGGTGCAGTATGGACAAGACAAGACAATAATACTTTTGTGAAATTCTGTTCCTTTTTTGTCATGCTCATGTGGCCTTTCCATTATACATTTTTGAATTCATACATTAGGATTTACTCATTCTACATGTTAATATGCTCCTGAATTGAAAATAATTTACTTTCTCTGTGCAAATGGATACAAATCACATTGCACATTAATCAATGTAGCTATAAATAGGCTGCTTCAAGCCAGTGTCATGAAAACCCACCCAGAAATCCTTCATTCATAGATTGGGCACTGTGGTGAGTACAATGCTATTACAGCTTGGGGCATCGGAGTTCAGAGTTCAATTCCAACGCCATCTGTAAGGAGTCTGTATGTCCTTCCCATGGAATGCATGGGTTTTTTCTGGGTCCTCTGGTTTCCTCCCACAGTCCAAAGATGTACCGGTTAGTAGACTAATTGTAAATTGTCCCATGATTAGTTTTAGGAGTTGCTGCGTGGTGCAGCTCAAATGGCTGGATGGCCCTATTCTGCAGTGTAGCTCAAAATAAAATAAATAAAGGTAAAAATAAAACCTGCTTCAGAACATGTATTTAAGATAATGTGACACTTATAACAACCTCTTCACCTTTTAAAGAAACACAGATTTTTCATCCAATAATTCCTTTCTCCATTATAAATATGTTAGGAAAAATAGTCCAGCTACAAACAGACTTTTTTTTATCATTAAAATTCTTGGCGTCAGTGTCTATTTGACTACAAGTGTCAAATTAGTTCCAATGTGGCAGGGATACAACAATGTGGTTGGTGGCTAACCTATTGGACAAGCAGCAAGAATCCTGAACCATTGTTCCAGATGCTCAAATTTGAATTCCATCCCCTGAGCAATTTAAATGCAAATATTTAAATAAATCTGGAAATAAAGCTATCAGTTGCATGATAGTAACTGGGAAATTATCAGGTTATCATAAAGACCTATCCGATTCACCCATGTTCTTTAGGGAAGGGAATCTATTGCCCTCTTCCATTCTAACCTATACGTAACCTAGACCAACCTGTGTAGCTGATTCTCACTGTTTCCTTAGATAGATGGACAATAAATGCCCACATCAGCAGTGACCTCCACATCCTTAGAATATGCATTCATAAACATTTGAGTGGACATTTCACTTGTGGTGTAAGGATGCTTTCATGTGCACACATGTTACTGCTGGGAGTCTGTAGGGAAGGCAGATTGTTGATCATCAGTGCAGTGCGCATTGCTGATTTGGGGCAGTATAATCAGTTTACAGCCAACTGTGCAGAAACAACAAATGACTGCTGGAGGAACTTCGGAGGTCATGCAGCATACATAGAGGGAACTGGACAGATAAAGGACCATGACTAGAGCCATTGGCTATCCATTTCCCAGAGAAGATACCGTCAAATCCATTAACTTCCTTCAGCAATTTTATTTTGGTTTTGGCATCACTGGTCCTACTTAAAGAGACAGTTGAATATATTTTTAACTGTTTTCTACTGCCTGATGCCCAGAACATGCAAGTGTTTGGTGCTTTATGAAATTCTATGAAGATTGATACGCCAGATTGTGTCTTTACTGTTACGTAAACCAATTTCTCTCAAACACAGATGTGTTAATAAGAATTCTCCTCTGAGGTCAAGCAGCTCTTAGGGCAGTGTAGAGGCATTTGAATAATATTTCACAGGATAATGTGACTGGATGTTCAGTATCTACACCTGGATTTTATTGTGTGTGTGTGTGTGTGTGTGTGTGTGTGCGCGTCTGTCTGTATGTGTGTTCTTGGTTCAAAAGTACAGTGGCCCCTGGCACATTCACAGCCATGCAATTGGTAAAACATGTTTTAATGTTGCCTACATAAAGCTGATCATTACAAATGAAGCTTGTGAACGGTATTGTGATGGATATTCACTTCCTGTGGCTCGAGAGGCTTATTGCTAACCTCAGTTTTCTAACACAGCAGCATGACCTTTCCAAAGGGTCAGAGTTGTTTGTGACAAAAATAAACTTCTAACCAACATTCCTTGCTCAGCTTCTTTTTGTAAACAAAACTGGTCTTCAGCTCTTAATCTAATTTTAGCAATAATCAATAATCAATCTGAAGTTTAAAGGACAGCCTTGAAAGCAAACAGCACTGTAGAGAACACAGGCTGCTAGCCCACAGCAGGGAACTGGCTTTTCAAGAAATATGGTTTACAATATGAAGTGACCATGACACATTGTCGTCTGCATCAGGCAAGACAATGGGATTATATTAATTTGATTGTATCAAACTAGACAACACTCGAAGTTATTTAGTTCAAGGAAGTTTTCAAGGAAGACTGATATTGTCATATAGCACAACAAACGTGGTCACAGGTACAGCTGATCAGTCAATAGTTGCGATATTTGTGTACCCAGAGAGACAGGCCTCACACTATTAATTTAGTCCCCAAAAGCTCTTAGACCATCTGTGTGAATCACTTTGTCTGAACAAAGGTATCTGAAAAACATCACATACGAATAATATCAACCAGTCGCAAAACAGTATAAATGTTAGAAAGTATTGGGGATTGTTAAGAATGGCCAGGAGAAGAACAGAACGATGGGGTGACAGAAAGAAGAACTAGAATTCATTCCTCAGCTCTCAGTTTCTGCGACAGACAACTCGTTGGTATGTTCTTACAGTTGAGAGAATTCCTGGAAATCCTTTGCAGTTTATAAATCTTCTGGAATTTGGAAATCTTTTATAAATCAGAAATCCTCAAATACTGGGTATTGGGAGCTAATCCTTACCACGGAGACTAGACAGGGAAGTAAGCTAGTCTTTGAAGCAAAGGTTGTTATAGTATAACCTCTCTACAGTGAGGATACCTGTAGATACCTATATTGGATAGGGCTTAAAATCTCCTTTGAGTTTAGGGCTTTGCAATATCATCACAATATTGAGCAACGATGCAGGCATTAACCAGAGATTTATGGCTGGCTTAGCAATAATTAAAAGGGCCCAGCATTAACTAGACCTTTGATCCCTGTACTTCTGGGTAGGTGTCCATTACATTTCTCTTTGTGATCAGGTGTCCATATCCCATTGATACCCTACTAACTGCCCTCCCAAACACCTCTCTGACCTTTCCCTGAAAGAACCCTTAATTATTTCCCAGGCTGACGTTGGCACCTCCCTCAGTCACCTCCCCAAGCTCTGCCATCGTCAGAACCAACTGGCTTTGGCTGTCTTTGATGCACTTTTACTGAGGCAAGTTAAAATTTGGAACTTTGGTTTCCTATAGTTTTCATACAGCCAAAGAAAGCAGGTGCTATAATCTGTCTTTTGGCCTTCAGCTGGTCAAATGAAGTTAAATGCTACTCCAAAAATGACATCTTAGTCATAGAACACTACATCACAGAAGTAGGCCCTTCAAGCCATCTAGTCCATGCCAAACTATTAATCTGCCCTGGCCAGGCACAGTAGTGTAGTGGTTAGCACAATGCTTTTCAATGCTAGCAACCTGGGTTCAGTTCCCGCTGTGGTCTGTAAGGATTTTGTACGTTCTTGTTCCATGATTAGGCTAGTGTTAAATCAGGGGTTGCTGGGCAGTGTGGCTCAGAGGGTCAAAAGGGCCTACTTCACACTATATCTTAATAAAAAAGAATTAGTTATATTGAGGACCTGTTCTGGACCCATCATCGAAATATATTTATGAAGAATGCGTGACAGCACCTCTACTTCCTCAGGAGTCTGCAGAGATTCGGCACGTCATCAAAAATCTTGGCAAACTTCTATAGATGTGTGGTGGAAAGTGTGCTGACTGGCTGCATTACAACCTGGTATGGGAACACCAATGCCTTTGAGCAGAAATTCCTACAAAAGGTAGTGAATTCAGCCCAGTACATCACATGAGTGCATTGAGTTTCACCTATCACGACTACTTTGTAGTTCTTTTTTCTCTCCCTCCACCTTCTTTCTCTGACTTCTCATCTTTTTTCTCCAGTCCTGATGAAGGGTCTTGGGGATTGTTTACTCTTTTCCATAAATGCTGCCTGGCCTGCTGAGTTCTTCCAGCATTTTGAGTGTGTTATCCAGTTTCTCTATATCCTTCCAGTAGTGGAGTGATCAGAACTACAAACAGTGCTCCAAATGTGGCCTAACCAAGGTTGTAGACAGCGGCAACATGACTTCCTCACCTTTATACTCCAATACCCAAGGCAAGCATATTGTACACCTGTTTTTTTAATCCCATCTACTTGTATTCCTATTTTCAGGAGCTGCAGTTTTACTTATGGATAGATGTGCCTCATTTTGAATTTGTGAGTTTTGGGATGTTGTTCTTTTGGGCTCCAGTTTTATTTCCTAATGTGTTTCTTGCAAAACAATATGTGATCCAGGAGTACTCTGTGAGGTAAGCTGGGGTTTTGTGCAGTGAGTGAAAAGGATGTCATTCAGTTTGGTGTTTAACTTTTTCATTTACATCATGATTGCACAAGTGGAAGAAGCTGATCTGTGTAATTTATTTGGATTTGCTTTAAATTGGATAATAGCATAAGTATTCATTAACCTTAGCTGGTGCAGTCGGTGAATAGAACTTACATCTTACATCTTCTACAAGCCCACTGACTCTCATAACTACCTCGACCATACCTCTTCCCACTCCGCCGCATGTAAAAATGCCATTCCCTATTCCCAGTTCCTCTGTCTCCGCCTTATCTGCTCCGATGATGAGGCTTTCCATTCCAGGACATCTCAAATGTCCTCTTTCTTTAAGGATCGTGGTTTCCCTTCTACCGTCATCAATGATGTCGTCACCCACATCTCCTCCATTTCCCGCACTTCAGCCCTCACCCCATCCTCCCGCAACCACAACAGGGACAGAGTTCCCCTTGTCCTCACCTACCACCCCACTAGCCTCCGGATCCAGCACATTATCCTCCGCAACTTCCGCTACCTTCAACAGGACACCACCACTAAGCACATCTTTCCCTCTCCACCCCTCTCCGCTTTCCGCAGGGATCAGTCCCTCCACGACTCCCTTATCCGCATGTCCATCCCCACGGATCTCCCACCTGGCACTTATCCCTGTAAGCGTAAGTGCTACACCTGTCCCTACACCTCCTCTCTTGCCACCATTCAGGGCCCCAAACAGTCCTTCCAGGTGAGGCAACACTTCACTTGTGAGTCTTTTGGGGTCATCTATTGCATCCAGTGCTCCCGGTGCGGCCTCCTCTACATCGGTGAAACCCGACGCAGATTGGGAGACCGCTTCGTCGAGCACCTCCACTCCGTCCGCCACAACAGACAGGATCTCCCGGTAGCCACCCACTTCAACTCTGCTTCCCATTCCCATTCAGATATGTCCATACATGGCCTCCTCTACAGCTGTGATGAGGCTAAACTCAGATTGGAGGAGCGACACCTCATATACCGTCTAGGTAGTCTCCAGCCCCTTGGTATGAACAGAGAATTCTCCAACTTCCGGTAATTCCCTCCCCCTCCCTTCCTCTATCCCTATTTCACTCTGCCCCCTCCCCCAGCTGCCTATCACCTCCATCATGGTTCTGCCTCCTTCTACTACCCATTATTTTCCTGCCTATGACGTTGATGCTTCCCCTCCCCCACCCCTTTGTCTTTCAAATTACTGGTCTTTCAAGTGAACCTACAAGCATTCTTCAAATCCTTCCACCTCCTTCATTCTTCAGTCCTGACGAAGGGTTCCGACCTGAAACGTCGACTCATTGTTTCCACTGATGCTGCCCAACCTGCTGAGTTCATCCAGCGTACTGTAAGTGTTGCTTTGATCACAGCATCTGCAGATTATTTTGTGTTTACGAATAGAACTTACCAATGCTTCTCCTTCCACAGGAGGCTGAAGAAATTTGGTGTATCCCTGTCGTCTGTAAACGATTTTTATGGATGCACCAAAGAAAGCATTCTATCTGAATGCATAATGGCTTGCTGTGCACATGACTGCAAATACTGTAGAGAGTTGTGAACACTACTCAGCCTCCCCTCTATGGACTCTGCCTATATTTCTCACTCCTCAGCAAAGCAGCCAGCATAATCAAAGTCCCCAACCACACCAGCCATTCTCTTCTCACCTTTCCCTTTGGGCAGGAGATACAAAAGCCTGAAAGCATGTACCACAGGACTCAAGAACAGCTTCCATCACACAGTTAGCAAGGTCTTGAACAAACTTCTCGTAAGATACGATGGACGTTTGGCCTCTCGGTCTACATTGTCATGATCTTGCACTTTATTGTTTACCTGCACTGCACACTTTCAATAGCTTTTACACTATTCTGCATTGTTATTATTTTACCTTATTCTAGCTCAATGCACTGTGTAATGATTTGATCCGTATGAACAGTATGCAAGGCAAGCTTTTCACTATACCTTGGCACAGGTAGCAATAATAAACTAGTATCAATACCAACACAATCATAGTGCTTGATCTGGGCAACGTCCTTTTGCTTTGCCACTATTGTCAGGTTTAAATAAAACTATCTTAGTTTGCTGATGTATTTACATTTTGCTGCTTACATGAGAGGCTGCATTTTTCTCTGACTTTGACAGGAAAAAATTGACTTTTGGATTGTCCAAACCAACATGTAGATTTTCTAAACCAGCTTGCAGAATCAGAGAACCACAGAATGCCAAAACAGTCCATCTTGGCCAACCTTATCCATATGAACCAAGTACAATGAGTAAAAAAAAACTTGAAGATGTTGAAAACCTGAAACAGCGACATAATATGCTGGGAAAACTCAGCAGATCAGGCAGGATCTGCAGAAGAAAACAGTCTATGTTTTAGATTTACAATCCATCATCAGAACTGGGAAAGGGAGAGATGCAAATTAATTTACAGTAGGAGCCAAAGTGAGTGAGATATGCAAGGAATAAAGGGAATGAATATCTGTGATAGGATGAGTTGAAATGGCTTAATAGCAGCAGCTGCATGCATATCAAGCCTCTTGCTCAATGCCTGGCAAGCAGGTCCTACCGCTTGTTAATGGTAATGTGGAACTTGTCTGGCAGATATTAAAAGTGTTTACAACAATGATAATGCAGTGGCTGCAACCTTAATCAAATAGTTCTCAAGTAAACTATGATTACTCTGCAGCAACTATAAAATAAGATCTTTCAGCAGAGATGTGACAATTTCCAAGTTTGAGTTTTTATGTGTGTTTTCCATGGAGTGGATATAACCTTGTACAGGACTGGTGCTAAACATTCTGTAACATTGCATATTCATCTTGGTTTTAATGTTCTGTCCAGTTCTGTAGTGATTTACTTAGAACTCATTAGGGAAATAAGTGCTTTGGTTGACCTCAGCGACCTTGTAATGTCTTTCTTTTAATTACAGGCCATCTCAGGTTATCTCTCCTTTCTAGTAATTTTTCTTTCTTACCAGAATTATGTGCTTTCAATGCCATTGATTGCAATACTGTGGAGGTACAGTTACCATAATGAATTATTTTAAACTATTTTTTCTCACTTATGGAGAAAATTAATTCATGGACACCTGTAAAACCAGAACACAGTCAATACCTGGGATAGTCTGTATACTTATGGTAAAACTTCAAACTGTGCAGATTTCTGTAAGCATAAAAGAGAAGCAGGGATCATAAATATCTAAGATAGAATGTGAGCATAACTTTCAACATTTCTGCTTGATAGTTACCCGATGAAGGAGACTTTGTCCTTAGAATCATACAACATAGATTTCTTTTATTCATTATTTCTGTGCTGAGTCTTTGAAAGAGAAATCTGATTAGGTCCACTTGCTCATGGTCCTGTAAGTAATTTTCCTTCAGGTATTTATGTCATTTTCTTTTGAAAGGTATTATTGAATTTGCTTCTATTGAACTTTTTGGAAGTGCATTTGAGCAGACAATATTTAGATGTCAAAAGTTTCATTTCCTTAGATGCCTCTAATTCTACTGGACATTCACAGAGAGGACTATCCATAACAATGTAGTGTCATTTAGTGCAGTCTCAACACCCAACTTTCACTGATCATAAGACATAAGAGCAAAATTAGAACATTCGGCCCATCAAGTCTAAACCATCATTCAATCATGTCTGATTTATTATCCCTCTCAACCCCACCCGCCTGCTTCTCCCCATGACATTTGCCACCCTTACTAATCAAGAACCTCTCCACCTCTGGTTTATATATACCCAATGACACGGCCTCCACAGGCATCTGTGGCAAAGAATTCCACAGAATCTCCATCCTCTGGCTAAAGAAATTCCTCCTCAGCTCTGGTCCAAAGGGACATCCTTATATTCTAAAGATGTGCCCTCTGGTCCTAGACTCCCCCACTTTTGGATACATCCTCTCTGCATCTACTCTATTCAGGCCTTTCAATATTCGATAGGATTCAATGAGCTCCCCCTCGCTCATTCTTCTAAAGACTAGTGAATACAGGCCCAGAGCCATCAAATGCTTCGTGTATGTTAACCCTTTCATTCTGGGATCATTCTCATGCACCTCCTCAGTACCCTCTAGAATACCAGCAAATCTTTTCTTAGAAAAGGGGTCCAAAACTGCTCACAGTACTCCAACTGCAGTCTGACGAATGCCTTATAAAGACTCAGAATTACATTCTTACTTTTATATTCTAGTCCTCTCGAAATGAATGCTAACATTGCATTTACCTTCCTAATCATCAACTCAACCTTTAAGTTAATCTTGAGGGAATCCTGCACGAGGATTCTCAAATCCCCATGTACCTCTGATTTCTGAATTTTCTTACCGTGTAGAAAATAGTCTATGCCTTTATTCCTTCTACCTAAGGGCCTGACTGTACACTTCCATACACAATATTTAATCTGACACCTCTTTGGCAATTCCCTTAATCTGTTGTGATGAGAATACACATAAATTAAGATGTTTGCTTGCCTGGGATAGCACCAGTGGCATCAGCAGTTGGTCTGCCACCTGTCCTCAGGGGAGGGAGAGATAAGGCACACAATGAAGCAGCATTTGGAGGTGTTAATGAAGGAGCCATCAGTCTGGGTATTGTCTAGAGCGGCTCCCCCTTTGAACCCTGAACTGTTTGAAGTGATGGACAGGCGATCTGGAATTGTGTAATGAAGGGACAGGAGAGAGAGCTGTCTAGAGCGGCTCCCCCTTTGAACCCTGAACTGTTTGAAGTGATGGACAGGCGATACCCCAGCAGGGAGATAAAAAGGGACAGGTTCGCTAAGGCAGGACACACACGACACCCGAGGTAACGAGACCCTGGAAGCGGTGCGCCTCTCACAAGTCGGTGGGAAGTACCGGGCCATAAACGCACAGGGTGGAAAGGTACGATCAGCGGGAACCCGGTGTGTGTCCACCCTCGCTTGGGTGCCGGGTTCACTGCAGAGGATCGACCGCATCTGGAGGAGGGGTCACAGTCGGTGACCTCAGGTGACATCACAAAAGACCCGCCCGAAAGCTGCTTGTGAGCAATATCACCGGTCTGTGAGTGGAAGCCGTTCTGAATGATCAGTCGTTCTCGTTCTCTCTCTCCCTCCCCCCAACGTTGTCCATCGCCATGGCAACGATTACTGTGAACTGAACTAAATTGGACTGAACTTTGTGTCACTTTGAAATTGGTCATTTACCCCTAGACAACGATAGAGCTTGATTGATGCTGTTATCTTAATTCTGTGCACATGTGTGTTTATCATTGCTGAACTGTTGCATTTATTATCCTTTCGATTACTGTGTTGCTTGTTTCTTTAATAAAACTTTCTCAGTTCTAGTAATCCAGACTCCAACTGAGTGATCCATTTCTGCTGGTTTGGCAACCCAGTTACGGGGTACGTAACACTGTCTAAGTCTTTCTGCAGACTCGCACTTTCTTCAAATCCACCTATCTTAGTATCATCTGCAAATTTGGTCATAAAATCATTCATTCTGTCGTCTAAGTCATTGACATATAATGTGAAAAGAAGTGATTTAACTATTGACCCCTGCTTAACATCACTCGTCACTGGCAGCAATCCAGAAAAGGTCCTCTTTATTCCCATTCTTTGCCTCTTGCCAGTCAACCAATCTTCTATCCATACTAGTATCTTTCCTGTAATACCATGAGCTCTATCTTGTTTAACAGCCTCAGGTGTGGCATCTTGTCAAAGGCCTTCTTAGATTCCAACTAAACAACATCCACTGACTCTTCTTTGTCTAACCTGCCTGTTATTTCCTCAAAGAATTCTAACAGATATATTGGTAAGATTTCCCTTTAAGGAAGCCATGCTGACTTTGGCCTACATTTTTATCATGTGCCTCCAACTACCCTGAAACCTCTTGCTTAATAATGGACTCCAACATCTTCCCGACCACTGTAGTCAGGCTAACTGGCCTATAATTTCCTGTCTTTTGCTCCCTCCCTTCTTAAAGGTTGAAGTGACATTTAGAATTTTCCAGTCCTCTGGAACCATTCCAGATTCTAGTGATTCTTGTAAGTTCACTCCTAATGCCCCCACAATCTCTTTAGCTACTTCTTTCAGAATCCTGAGGCATAGCCCATCTGGTCCAGGTGATCTATCTATCTTCAGATCTACCAGCTTCTCAAGCATCATCTCCTGAGTAATAGCAATTACATTCACATCAGTTCGCTGACACTGTTGAATTTCTGGTAGTAGTTTTGCCTGTAGTGTTACTGCTAATAGTGTTGCTCTGCACAAGCATAGAACACACTGGAAAACAGGATGATGGATGCAGTCTAACTGCACACCTCAGCTATGTTGTGCTTAAGATAGGTAAGTCACCTGGACCAGATGGACTATGCCTCAGGACCATGTTCACTTTGACTTAAGTAGGAAATGGTTTGGCTTTCTTCCTTTATATTATTGATATTAATATTAAGTGTGTTTTCAAATACTTAGTATTTTTTAAACTTCTGATTTTTAATAAACCATTTTAGATCTATTGTAACTGTCTGTAAATGTCTCTGATCATTTAAGATCAATTACGGAGGATTTTGAAATCAAATGTTTCCAAAAGATAATTATTGTGTTCTGTGGGCAATAGCCCTGGATCCAGCATCTGAGACCTAGCCATTATTTGCCTACCTCTCTACTTTATGGGATGACTTTTAACTCAGTTGTACTTTTGGGTCCACAAACGATTAATGCAGCATCGGGATAGGGCAGGGTAAGGATAAGTGTGTGACATGGGCAGGGTCAAACATGATCTGGGCTAAAGTACCCTGTAATTACTAAATCTTCTGCCACTGAAACCATTCTTTTTATATACTCTGACAAGCTCTTCACAATTTTGGGCTTATCTGTCAAACAACTTTCTCCACTCCAAGGGAACGCACTCTAGTTCTCCAGATTCTTGACAAGTCTGAAGTCTCACATCTTTTGTACAATTCTTATTAATATAAAGAACATGGTATTTGCAACATAGGGACTCCTCTGATCCTCTGAGGCAGGGGTTCCCAAACTTTTTTATGCCATGGATCAATACTATTAAGCAAGGGGTCCATGGACCTCAAGTTGGGAACCCCTGCTCTAAGGTTTTGGCATCTTTCCCAAAATGTTGTGCCCAGAACCGAACATATACAAGGAAATCTGCAGATGCTGGAATTTCAAGCAACACACATAAAAGTTGCTGGTGAACACAGCAGGCCAGGCAGCATCTCTAGGAAGAGGTACTGTCGACATTTCGGGCCGAGACCCTTCGTCAGGACTAATTGAAAGAAGAGCTAGCCTCCTGTCCCATGATCCTCCCATAACCCTTTTGCCTATCAACTGTCCAGCTCTTGGCTCCATCCCTCCTCCTCCTGTCTTCTCCTATCATTTTGGATCTCCCCCTCCCCCTCCCACTTTCAAATCTTTTCCTAGCTCTTCTTTCAGTTAGTCCTGACGAAGGGTCTCGGCCCGAAACGTCGACTGTACCTCTTCCTAGAGATGCTGCCTGGCCTGCTGCGTTCAACAGCAACTTTTATGTGTATCGACCGAACATACACTTCTCCCTCGCCTTCCTATTCCCAATCGTGATTCTCTAATTCTCTATTCCAGTTCGCATCTCTCCCCTCTCATTCTCTCTTTCATTTGTGTTACCCTCTCTCTTCTGTCATTCCATAGAGTCAAACAACATGGAAACAGGCCTGTCAGATCAATGAGTCTGTGCTGACTATCAAGTGGCCTAATCCTATACCCGTTTTATTCTCTTCCCCCCATTCTTATTGACTCAGCCCCGCTTGTACCACTCACCTACGCATTTATAGCAGTCAGTGAACCTAGCAACTGCAGGTGATTGGACGTGGGAAGAAACCAAACCACCTAGAAGAACCCAGTCACAGAGAGAACATACATAGACAGCAGCAGAGGTCAGGATTGAACATGGGCTGCTGGAGCTGTGACACAGCAGTTCTCTTGCATTGTCTGTTTTGCATGTGCAGGAGCAGGAGGACTGTGATTTCCCTTGTGACCTCCATTGAAGAAGCTTTGCTGCCCCTAATCCCACAGGATAAGCGTTATTACTTCCTCAAGGCATCCTCTTTTGTGCAAAGATCTACTTCAGCCTGGCAGAGAGGTCAGGGATTGAACATCCCTGTAGCTTGTACTTATAAAGTATCTCTAACATAGTCAAACATTATAACATGCTCTGCAGCAGTGTTATCAAGCAAAACTTGACAATAAGCCACAAAATAGGATATCAGGACCAATAGCATGGTCAAAAAGAGCAGTTTAAAAGGGAGAGGGGAAAGTGAAGAAGCAGTTATGTTTAAATTGGGAATTCAGATCCTATAGTCAAGCATTTAAGGACACAGCAGTCAATATAGGAACAAATTAAATTGGACTACAGGACTGAATTAGAGGTATGTGACCTCACCAACACTTACGCTAAAATAGAATTCAAATCCTTTTGTACCAAATCAATTTATGATGTCTGTGTGATTTTCAGGAAAAAAATAAGCAGCTGCTAAGACATTCAGAATGTAATGGAAACCACCATAAAAGATTCAACTAAGTAACTTGGTTACTCTTCATCATTTAAGTGGATTAAGCAATCAAGCATTTAAAATTACCTAAGATTTTCAGTCATTTGGAAGACACCTACAAGATAAAAGAGGTCAACACACAACAGCTGACTATAGGGTCTCCTTGTCAGTTTTTTGTCACGCCCCAATGTCATTGTTCACATTGGAATCCATTATGTCCACAATTAAATCAAATGAAAGCTCTGTGTTAAATAGCTGCTATGTCAACATACTTTCAGGCTTTGGACACTTGGTGGTGCTGTATTTTCTATTCCCAAAACATTGCTTACTACAAAAAGTAATTCATTTCTGAATTTTCAGAAGAAAATAATGTTTTATTTTCAATAAAAGTTAGAATAAAAGAATAATGACATCAAGTATATCATACTTCAGGGCAGGAAGAGCAGATGGTGGTTTCAGAATCTGGGCAGACAAAGGTGTGCAGAAAAGAGAGGACCTTTATATGAATAGTAATCTTAATGACATTTGATCAATTGTGTCAGACATACCATATTCCTAAAAAACACTTTTTAAAATATTTGCAACTGAAACATTTAATATTATCAAAATATAAGCATTTAATATCTGAACCACCACTATCACATCTTGAAAATCTCACATTTCTAAACCTAAAGGGGAAGAGTCAGATTTCTTTATTCTAAAACAACAGGAATTCTGCAGATGCTGGAAATTCAAGCAACATACATCAAAGTTGCTGGTGAACGCAGCAGGCCAAGCAGCATCTATAGGAAGAGGCGCAGTCGACGTTTCAGGCCGAGACCCTTCGTCAGGACTAACTGAAGGAAGAGTGAGTAAGGGATTTGAAAGCTGGAGGGGGAGGGGGAGATGCAAAATGATAGGAGAAGACAGGAGGGGGAGGGATGGAGCCGAGAGCTGGACAGGTGATAGGCAGAAGGGGATACGAGAGGATCATGGGACAGGAGGTCCGGGAAGAAAGACGGGGGGGGGTGACCCAGAGGATGGGCAAGAGGTATATTCAGAGGGACAGAGGGAGAAAAAGGAGAGTGAGAGAAAGAATGTGTGCATTAAAAAGAGTAACAGATGGGGTACGAGGGGGAGGTGGGGCCTAGCGGAAGTTAGAGAAGTCAATGTTCATGCCATCAGGTTGGAGGCTACCCATACGGAATATAAGGTGTTGTTCCTCCAACCTGAGTGTGGCTTCATCTTTACAGTAGAGGAGGCCGTGGATAGACATGTCAGAATGGGAATGGGATGTGGAATTAAAATGTGTGGCCACTGGGAGATCCTGCTTTCTCTGGCGGACAGAGCGTAGATGTTCAGCAAAGCGGTCTCCCAGTCTGCGTCGGGTCTCACCAATATATAAAAGGCCACATCGGAAGCACCGGACGCAGTATATCACCCCAGTCGACTCACAGGTGAAGTGATGCCTCACCTGGAAGGACTGTTTGGGGCCCTGAATGGTGGTAAGGGAGGAAGTGTAAGGGCATGTGTAGCACTTGTTCCGCTTACACGGATAAGTGCCAGGAGGGAGATCAGTGGGGAGGGATGGGGGGGACGAATGGACAAGGGAGTTGTGTAGGGAGCGATCCCTGCGGAATGCAGAGAGAGGGGGGAGGGAAAGATATGCTTAGTGGTGGGATCCCGTTGGAGGTGGCGGAAGTTCCGGAACTTCCGCCACCTCCAACGGGATCCCACCACTAAGCATATCTTTCCCTCCCCCCCCCTGCATTCCGCAGGGATCGCTCCCTACACAACTCCCTTGTCCATTCGTCCCCCCCATCCCTCCCCACTGATCTCCCTCCTGGCACTTATCCGTGTAAGCGGAACAAGTGCTACACATGCCCTTACACTTCCTCCCTTACCACCATTCAGGGCCCCAAACAGTCCTTCCAGGTGAGGCATCACTTCACCTGTGAGTCGACTGGGGTGATATACTGCGTCCGGTGCTCCCGATGTGGCCTTTTATATATTGGTGAGACCCGACGCAGACTGGGAGACCGCTTTGCTGAACATCTACGCTCTGTCCGCCAGAGAAAGCAGGATCTCCCAGTGGCCACACATTTTAATTCCACATCCCATTCCCATTCTGACATGTCTATCCACGGCCTCCTCTACTGTAAAGATGAAGCCACACTCAGGTTGGAGGAACAACACCTTATATTCCGTATGGGTAGCCTCCAACCTGATGGCATGAACATTGACTTCTCTAACTTCCGCTAGGCCCCACCTCCCCCTCGTACCCCATCTGTTACTCTTTTTAATGCACACATTCTTTCTCTCACTCTCCTTTTTCTCCCTCTGTCCCTCTGAATATACCTCTTGCCCATCCTCTGGGTCACCCCCCCCCCCGTCTTTCTTCCCGGACCTCCTGTCCCATGATCCTCTCGTATCCCCTTCTGCCTATCACCTGTCCAGCTCTCGGCTCCATCCCTCCCCCTCCTGTCTTCTCCTATCATTTTGCATCTCCCCCTCCCCCTCCAGCTTTCAAATCCCTTACTCACTCTTCCTTCAGTTAGTCCTGACGAAGGGTCTCGGCCTGAAACGTCGACTGCGCCTCTTCCTATAGATGCTGCTTGGCCTGCTGCGTTCACCAGCAACTTTGATGTATGTTGCTTTCTTTATTCTATACAGCTTTGATGTCATATGATAAGGAGTCCACCAGTGACAGGCTGGAGGCATGGAGATTGGGTGTCCAAGAGGACATCCAAGAAACTGAGTGGGAAATGGTATGGTTAAAAGCCCAAGAACAGTCAATTAATATGAGAATGAAGCTAATACAACACAAATGGTTAATGAGAACTTATATTACTCCAGTCAAACGGAACCGTTGGTCCCCTGACATCCCGCACACTTGTGTTAAATGTTTAGGAGAGAAGGGTACTCTATTTCACTGTGTATGGGACTGTCCAAAAATTTAAAAATACTGGCAAATAGTTGTTCAGACTATATCTGAGATTGTTGGAGTAAAGGCGTCTCACCAAGCAGATGTGTGTGTACTAGGTATATATCCAAAAAACTTTACTGTTAGTTCAAAACAGTCAACTTTAATTGACTTTGGACTCCTGCAGGCCAGGAGGATGATAGCTTTATCTTGGAGAAAAATGGATATGCCTTCGATACATGTATGGGTGAAGGAGATGGCATCTTGTATTGTATTGGAGAGACTGACTTACATAACCAAAGGAAGGTCAGGAGAATTTGAAAATGTGTGGAAACCTTCATTGGAGTTTCTTGGACATCAAGGTGCACAGACATTTTGAAATAGCTGTGTGTTGTTGAGTGCTTTTACGGTTTTTTTTCTAATGTGTTTTTATTTTTTTTCTTTGTTAAATATGTGAAGTATGTGTAATGTTATATTTCTTTTCCTTTGATGATGGTGAAAAACATGAGGATATGTTTCACTATTTTAATTATTATTATTGTTTAGATTAGATTATGAGGACACACAGTCCTCTTTTATTGTCATTTAGTAATACATGCATTAAGAAATGATACAATGTTCCTCCAGAATGATATCACAGAAACACAAGGCAGACCAAGACTGGAAAACTGACAAAAACCACATAATTATAACATATATTTACAAGAGTGCAAGCAATACCATTATTTGATAAAGAACAGACCATGGGCATGGTAAAAAAAAAGTCTCAGAGTCTCTCGAAAGTCACATCATCTCACGCAGTTGGTTGAAGGGAGAAGCTATCACTGCAATGAGCTTGCAGCGGCGCAAACTTGCCGATGTAGCATCCTGGAAGCACCCGACCACAGTCCGACTCTGAGCCCGTCCGAAAACTTCGAGCCTCCGGTCAGCCCTCTGACACCGAGCACCGAGCACCATCTCTGCCGAGTGCTTTGACCCCAGCCCCGGCCGCCAGCAACAGGCAAAGCCGAGGATTTGGGGCCTTCTCCTCCGGAGATTCTCGATCGCACAGTAGCAGCGGCAGCGAATCGGGCATTTCAGAAGTTTCTCCAGATGTTCCTCTGTGCTTCTCACGTCTGTCTCCATCAAATCAGAATTGTGCACGGCATCCTACTTACAAATACCGATATCATTCACCGGAGAGGCCACACGCACTGCGACGCACCGCCATCTTCTCCTGCTATTGTTTATTTGTATATGTGAAATATATGTAAAATTTAATAAAAAATATTGTTTAAAAAATCGTATATATTTTAAAATAAATCACACATCACCATAAATACTTTCAAATCGGTTGGTGGAATTTTTATTGCATGTGGTCTTTTCTAATGCCAGATATTTTTTTCTTTCCATATCCAGTGTGTATAATCCTCAAAAATGCATCTCAAGTCAAATCACTTTTTATTGTCATTTCGACCATAACTGCTGGTACAGTACACAGTAAAAACAAGACGTTTTTCAGGACCATTGGTGCTACGTGAACAATGCAAAAACTACACTGAAGTACATAAAACAACACAAAACTACACTAGACTACAGACCTACCCAGGACTGCATAAAGTGCACAAAACAGTGCAGGCATTACAATAACTAATAAACAAGACAACATGCACAGTAGAGGGCAGTAGGTTGGTGTCATTTCAGGTTCTGAGTATTGAGGAGTCCGATGACTTGGGGGAAGAAACTGTTACATAGGCTGGTCATGAGAGCCCGAATACTTCAGTACCTTTTGCCAGATGGCAGGAGGGAGAAGAGTTTGTATGAGGGGTGCATGGGGTCCTTCATAATGCTGTTTGCTTTACGGATGCAGCGTGTGGTGTAAATGTCTCTAAAGGCGGGAAGAGAGACCCCAATGATCTTCTCAGCTGACCTCACTATCTGCTGCAGGGTCTTGTGATCCGAGATGGTGCAATTTCCAAACTAGGCCATGATGCAACTGCTCAGGATGCTCTCAATACAACCTCTGTAGAATGTGGTGAGGATGGCGGATGGGAGATGGACTTTTCTCAGCCTTTGCAGAAAGTAGAGAAGCTGGGCTTTCTTTGCTATGGAGCTGATGTTGAGGGATCAGGTGAGATTCTCCGCCAGGTGAACACCAAGAAATTTGGTGCTCTTAACAATCTCTACGGAGCAGTCGTCGATGTTCAGCGGAGAGTGGTCATTCCGTGTCCTCCTGAAGTCAACAACAATCTCTTTTGTTTTGTTCACATTCAGAGACAGGTTGTTGGCTCTGCACCAGTCCGTTAGCCA
The DNA here is from genome assembly GCF_963921235.1 of Mobula hypostoma. Taxonomy (NCBI): domain Eukaryota; kingdom Metazoa; phylum Chordata; class Chondrichthyes; order Myliobatiformes; family Myliobatidae; genus Mobula; species Mobula hypostoma. The sequence continues at coordinate 28,916,773 of NC_086119.1, read as the reverse complement.
CTGCACCTCCTCTCTGTATGCTGACTCGTCATTCTTGCTGATGAGACCCATCACGTTTGTGCCATCGGCGAACTTGATGATGTGGTTCGAACTGTGTGTTGCAGCACAGTCGTGGGTCAGCAGAGTGAACAGCAGTGGACTGAGCACACAGCCCTAGGGAGCCCCCGTGCTCAGAATGATGGTGTTGGAGATGCTGCTTCCAATCCGGACTGACTGAGGTCTCCCAGTCAGGAAGTCTAGCATCTGGAAAATTGTCCCAGATATTGAATGTATTTTCTCTTTCATCTAAAGTTACTTTTAAAAATTGTTTGAAGAAAGCCAAGGTACATAACTTACAAAATAATTTATGGTATAGTTTACAACAAATGTGATCTTCGTTTTAGTATAAAGGAGAAGGACGGAACTTAGTTTTGACCCATGTTTGATAATCTTCCAGGTGGTGAACTGTAAAAGACTCATTGAAATTTGGCTAATGTGTTGCCCATAAGTTGTAAATGGCAACTTTATAAAACACTCATATTGCATTAACATATGAATTTAAGACATACAAGTGCATCATATTCATCAAGGCAAAATACAATTAAGCATCCCTTTATTTTATATTTGCAAAACTCTTGAGGAGCATCAGAAACATCTCAGCACAACAACAGCAGATTTTTTTTTCTCTTTTCAGTATATAATCAAGCAATACCATCAATTTTACAATTACTGATTTTCAATTGATTCCAGGACAAGTTATTATCATTAGGACAAATGAATGTAGGAACATGGAAATGATTAGGACTGAAAAGAGGCAACACAACCTATCTGGTCAATCACACTGTTTAGGAAAACAAGAGCCCAAAACTTCTTTCATTCATCTTAAGAGTTAAAAAAAAAGCAGTAAATGATTTTCGGGTGCTTCAGAAAAAGATGAATACTCTGAAATCTGTTTCAGAATGGGTTACCAAATTATTCAAAGGTTAATATAATATAAGAGGATATCCAATATAACTTTCTGATAATTAAATGTAATGGACATTAATGTGCATCATAATGTACATAACATTCTGTCATTTCTCCTATCCATTTTTTAGCCAAAGCAAAATACACCATTAATATAACATATGAGCAAAAGTGAAGCCATTGTTTGTGTTCCATGACTAATCACAGCATCACAGATGATCACAAATCATCTTCAAACCAATTCAACAGGGACAGATTTTGGAATGAAGTAAAATGCCAAGTTGGAATTAAATATAAAGTTTGCAAAGGAAACACAGAAATAAAATAGATTTGTGTTTCTGTTACTCTTCAACTTCAAGTTGACAGGATCTCAACAGTACTGCATGAAGATTATTAAATCACAGTCGTCTGGTAAGTATCCAGATCTTCTATTTCAAACAAAAGAATATTCAGGGACAATAACCATAAGTGGACTCCACAGCAGTAGTAGAGCTGTGCAAATATGCACTTTAAAGCTAACAGCATATAATAAAACTGAATGCAGACATAATTTTCCCTGCAGTTGGACACTGAAATCATTGTACAAGATTAAAATATCACACACTGGTCAAAATATATCCACTTGCAAGCAAATGTTTTAAATGGTGATGTCATTTTTAGTAAATCAAGGTGAAATTCTATTTTCAAGAAAGGAAAAACGATATTTATCTTGCTGAAATATGGAAAATAATGATTTACTACTTCCATCTGTTAGTTGACAGTGGATTGAGGTATAAAATATTGGAGATTCAATCATTTACACATTTTGTTCTTTGCCCTTCTAAAAACAATATTGTCTTCAGAGAGATTTCTTTAGATCTCAAGGTTATGACTACACATGTATTTGTTGTTGAATAATTCAATAGTTTGAGGGAAAATAGTTCCAGTGTAAATAAATTCTAACAGTGTTAAAATGCAAACATCTCAAACTAAAATTTTCAATGATTTTCTCTTCATCTTGTGGATGCAGATCAGTTAGTATAATGTCAGTTGTAGGGAAGTTTTTGGAAAATATGATAGACGGGGGGGGGAGGGAGGGAGGGAATATCGACTCAGGCCGTGAGAGGCCTGCGTCGGGCATTTTCATGCCTTACAAGGCACAGATTGGAAGTCTATGTGGGGTGCCACTCCTTGCACAGACACTAGAGCAATGAGTGGTAAAGTGCTTTGCTCAAGGGCACAAACACGCTGCCACAGCTTAGGCTTGAACTAGCGACCTTCCGATCACTAGATGAATGCCTTAACCACTTGACCACGTGCCACACAATGATAGACAGAATTTATCTATACTTGGAAAGATAGGGATTAATCATAGGCAGACAATATGGCTCTGTAAAGGGGAACATCTTTGATCAGTGTGATTTAATTTTTCAAGCTGATAATAGAGGAATATCTTGGCAGTGTAATTAATGTAGCTTGCATGAATGCAAGTAAGAGCTTCACCCGGGAAACAGGTCCCAAAGGTTACAGCCTGTGCCATCCAGTGCTAGTTGGTAAATTGGATTGCAAATTGGTTTGGTAATAAAGGGAATGTGATGGTGGAAGGCTGTTTCTGTTATTGTGACCAGCGATATACCATGGGGATGAGTGCTGGGGCTAGTACAGATTGTTATATGCATTATTGATTAGGATATAGACATAGGTAGTATCGTGAATACATTTGCAGATAACTTGAAAAATAGTGGTGTTGAGGAGGCTGTACGATGATATTGGTGAATTAGTGATGTCAGATGGAATTCAATCCTGATCAGTGTAAGTGTCAAAGTGGTGGGGCATTGGGAACAAGGGTGGACCCAAATGCAAGACACATCTTGTGAGGTTAATTAAATTTAGTTTATTGTTCGATACCAGGAGAGCAAAGCAGGAGCAGGAGTAGCAAACTGGACAAGGACTCAGGACTACGACAAGGCCTCAGGACTACGACAAGGCTGGGACTAGGGGTCTGGGCTACGACTTGGAATTGGATCCCAGAGCTAGAGGCGACATGAAGAGGCTACGGTATGGACTTCGAGCCAGAGACTGGGCAAGGACCCAGTACTTGGGTCTTGCCTCGGGCTCGCACCCCAGAACCAGGCATGGACATGACATGGGCTAGGGAGAGGAGGAACATGGAAAAACAGAGCCTGGGTCTCGGGAGAGCAGGTACATGGAACCGTGGACACATACACAGAACACAGAGTTGGGACCCCTCCTTGGGTACAGGACATAGGGCCGGGACTCACACACAGAACAGAGGGCTGGGACCCCTCCTTGGGTACAGGACATAGGGCCAGTACTCATGACCCCCCGCGGGGCAATGGCAAGATGGCCTGACTTACCCCATGGAGCTGAAGACAAGACAAGACATGACCCCTCGCGGGGCAACGGCAAGACGGCCAGACTTCCCCCACGGAGGCGAGGACAAGACAAGACAAACACCAAAGAACACCAGACAGTACCTATCTAGCTCCAGCGATAGAACTAGACCGAGGTGCAGCCGAGGGCTGCAGACAAGGGCTAGAGGTGAGAAGGGCAGAGAAGGGATTCAGACAGGGGGGGTAGGACAGGAATCACAGACTGCCAGGGCCAGGACTTGACTCGGTACTTGGATGCCGCCAGGGCCAGGACTTGACTCAGAACTTGGATGCCGCCAGAGCCGGGACTTGACTCGGAACTTGGATGCCCCCGGAGCCAGGACTTGACTTGGAGTCTCTGGGTAGTGGCGAGCTCTCGACTTGGCCCGAGAACAGTAGACATCGGTTCTTGATTCCCTCCGGCGGGTTAACTGACGGACCCACCTCGGTGAGGAAACTTTGCAGGCTCACTTTGGTGAGGTGACTTGACAGGGTGCTCTGGTGAGGAAAGGCGAATTACTGGCACTCGCTTCAGGCGGAGACTAGACTTGCTCCGGCCAGGTGACATTGGCACGCCGTACCTTTGGTGACTTCGCAGACGCTCTCGTGCCGAACAGCTGAAAGCTGGAGACTATAAACTACCGGTTCGGCCGAGAGTAAATTGCCTCTAATCACCAAAGCCGAGGGACACGGGAAAGCAGGGAAGCAAAGGGAAACAGGTCCGGATCGTAACATTAACAAAGTAAATTTAAAGGGATCCCGATCCGGACCATGACAGTAAGGGGATGTATTTTGGGAAGACAAATAAAGCATGCACATATACCCCTGATCTTTCTTCTGCTCCTTTTAAAATTGTCTCTTCTAGTTTAAACCACTTCTTATTCTTCTCATCAAGTGCAACATTTTCCATTTCTCAACACTCCATTTCTTTTGCAAACTTTCTCCTGTTCCACAAGGTTGCCTCTAACTCTATTAAGTGTGTCATTATCTTCCCACATTCTCTAGAACTCTGAATTTTGCTACCCAGTCCAGATCCTTGGGGAATCCTACAATATAATTTCTAAATAGCAAAATTTTGTAACTGCTCTTTTATCTGTTACTTAATCAATTTCTATCCATGTTGTAATTATTGGATTTAACCACGAACCTTCTTTTGAATGAGCATTAATATTGCCAATTCCTCATTCCTCAGGAACAGCCATTGAATTTATAGATACATGGACGATTTGGCAAATTCCTCCTATATTTTCCTTCCTAACCTAAGATATTCCCACTTGGAACAGGATGTTATCTGTGTTAAGTACCTCCTTTTTATTAATTTTTAGTCTGCCTCATTCTTTGCTGAGACTGCATCAAAGTCTTCTGACTTCGTAAAGACTGATATAAGTTCCTTACTCAAAATGCCAACCATACCCTCTACCTTGTGAGCATATTTCCCTTGTGGTCTGACCAGCCCACCTCACCATTTACAATCTGTTTCTAGTTTATGGAGTATTTTTCAGTTCCCTTTTTGTGCCCTTCCTTCTTCTCATTTTACTTCCTTTTTTAAACTTCCAGCTGAACTTTCTGCAGTCAGTCTGGCTCTCACTTGTTGATGATTGTTATCAGTCATGTTCGTTTTTCAGCTCTGTGTTAAATCTATCTCCTTGGCCATTCAGGGCACACTGGGTTTAATTCATTTTGCCACCTCCCTCATGGAAATGTACCCAGATTATGGCTCAAAGTCTTTCCAATGTTCGACAATTCTATTTGCCTAACAAGCACTATGGCAGACCTGTACTCATCCTATTGAAATTGATTCTTCTTCAATTGCCATTTTTGCTTTAGTATTTTATATTCCTTTCCAAAAATGTTTTAAATCTCATGTAATATACACAAATCTTTGCATAATCTCTTGTGTTTATGATTTTAAACCTCATGATGTCTGGTGTATCCAAGATATTCCTCCACAAATACTTGCTCCATTTTGCCTGGCTCATTCCTGAGAAACATTCAGCAACATTGCTTTCTTCAATGTCTGCTTAAGAAGAGTATCGAGTCAGGGTGTGATGTTACATTGCTCAAGAAACAGGATAACTTTTAAAAGTCTGCAGCTTCTCATATAAGTTTACTTAGGATGTCAATAATTTGTAAGGTTAAGGCTGTAATTAAAGGAAGGGACAGTTTGGTATTGAACTCACATGTAATCAGAGGAATTCAACACAAATATGGTTTATTTTACTGACTAAATATAAAGTATCTCTGGCTACGTCCTGTGAGAAATATGAAAGTTGGAATTCAATTGGATTGTACAATTGAAAACTCTTTGTAGTAATTGGCTTCCTGATGTATTTAAAAGGATAAAATGGATTCTGATTAAGATTATCACAAAATTAATAATTCAACTCTTTGTCATGGGTACAATGGTGGGGCAGTGATTAAGTTATCAGACTAGTGATCTGAAGGCCAGGAACAAAAGCTAGAGAATTAAATTCAATACTAAACAAGTCTGCTATTTTTACCTGGACTGTCCTTTATGTTAAACCCAATCCACCAATACAGTTGAGTCTTAACTCGGTTGACAAAAACCACATTACTGTGTAACTGCTATGAGAAGGGGTACCTGACATCAAAGGTGTATCAGATACGGCAAAGTCACTCTTAACCTGGTTAATCTTGCTAATGGAGGTGTATGGACCATGTGAAGACAAGCTCCTCTTCGCAAATTGTATCTAAATTGTGAGGTTGACCAGAAAATCAGCTGGACCAGCCTCATGTGTACATGTGGCTGCAAGAACATATCAGAAGCTGAGTATCTTGCAGGGACTGGCTAACCTCTTGACATCCCAAAACCTTTACACCGTCTATAAGGTACAAGCCAGGAGTGAGTCAGAAAACTCTCCACGTACCAGGATGAAAACAGCTTCAAAAGCCCCCAAGAAGTTTGTCACCCTGCAGGACAAAGCAGCCTTTTTAATTGACGCCCAAACCATCGACATAGATAGTTGTTTGCCCCACCATATGTGTGTAGTGGCTGTAGTGTTTACCATCTACAAATTGTAATTAATTAATTGCCTAAGCTACTCTGACAGCATCTTCCAACTCACAGCGTCCACTGAAACCAGAACCTCTACCGAGGAGGGCGAAGACTTCAAGCACATGGAAATATCACCGCTTGCAGGCTTCCCTCCAACTTGCACACCAGCTGGGTATGGAGCTGTTCTTTATCATCATTGCGTCCAAACCCTGAAACTTCATACTCAGCAACATTGAGTAAATAAATAAAAAAATGACTCAGTATATTTTTTGCAGCGAGCAGGTGAGTGAAATAGAACCTGAAGCTCATTGGTTTGATACTTGGACACATGCATTTTTTTGTTCTTATCATGAGCTGTAATAGAGTAGGGGTGAGGGGCTGGGGACCTTCCATGAATGTAAATCTGCCAGTTGACCCCAGCTGGATTTAAGAGTTTTTTGTAATTGCAATAGGCCTGATCAGTTAATTTTTCCTGGATTCAAAATCAAATACTCATTATTAAAGCTCCAGGTTTACTGGCTGATTAATTGGATGATGGGATTTCCAGTTGAATTATAAGCAGCAAGAGAGAATTTCAAGGAAGTAAAGGCACAGCAGCAGAAACCATTGGAGTTGGTGGTGGTGAAGAGTGAATGAGTGTGAAAAAAACCATATAAATACACTTTTCTAATGAAATCTATGTCTATTAATAACATTTTTCACAACATAATGATATAATTTATAATATCAGAGACCTTTGAAAAATATAAACTGTACATAGAAACATAGAAAACCTACAGCACAATACAGGCCCTTCAGCCCACAATGCTGTGCCGAACATGTACTTACTTAGAAATTACCTAAGATTAACCATAGCCCTCTATTTTTTTAAGCTCCATGTACCTATCCAGGAGTCTCGTAAAAGACCCTATTGTATCCGCCTCCACCACCATTGCCAGCAGCCCATTCCACGCACTCACCACTCTCTGCATAAAAAAACTTACCCCTGACATCTCCTCTGTACCTACTTCCAAGCACCTTAAAACTATGCCCTCTCGTGCTAGCTATTTCAGCCCTGGGAAAAAGCCTCTGACTATCCACATGATCAATGCCTCTCATCATCTTGTACACCTCTATCAGGTCACCTCTCATCCTCTGCTGCTCCAAGGAGAAAAGGCAGAGTTCACTCAACCTATTCACATAAGGCATGCTCCCCAATCCAGCCAACATCCTTGTAAATCTCTTCTGCACCCTTTCGATAGTTTCCACATCCTCCCTGTAGTGAGGTGACCAGAACTGAGCACAGTACTCCAAGTGGGGCCTAACCAGGGTCCTATATAGCTGTAACATTACCTCTCGGCTCTTAAACTCAATCGCATGGTTGATGAAGACCGATGCACCATATGCCTTCTTAACCACAGAATCAACCTGTGCAGCAGCTTTGAGTGTCCTATGGACTCAGACTCCAAGATCTCTCTGATCTTCCACACTGCTAAGAGTCTTACCATTAATACTATATTCTATCATCATATTTGACCTACCAAAATGAACCACCTCACACTTATTTGGGTTGAACTCCATCTGCCCCTTCTCAGCCCAGTTTTGCATCCTATCAATGTCCCGCTGTAACCTCTGACAGCCCTCCACACTATCCACAACGTCCCCAACCTTTGTGTCATCAGCAAATTTACTAACCCATCCCTCCACTTCCTCATCCAGGTCATTTATAAAAATCACGAAGAGTAGAGGTCCCGGAACAGATCCCTGAGGCACACCACGGGTCACTGACCTCCATGCAGAATATGACCTGTCTACAACCACACTTTGCTTTCTGTGAGCAAGCCATTTCCGGATCCATAAAGCAAGGTCCCCTTGGATCCTTTGCCTCCTTACTTTCTCAATAAGCCTTGCATGGGGTACCTTATCAAATACCTTGTTGAAATCCATATACACTACATCTACTGCTCTACCTTCATTACTGTGTTTAGTCACATCCTCAAAAAAATTCAATCAGACTCATAAGGCGCGACCTGCCTTTGACAAAGCCATGCTGACTATTCCGAATCATATTATGCCGCTCCATCAATTTACCAACCACTGAAGTAAGACTCACTAGTCTATAACTTCCTGGGCTATCTCTACTCCCTTTCTTGAATAAGGGAACAACATCTGCAACCCTCCAATCTTCCGAAACCTCTCCCATCCCCATTGATGATGCAAAGATCATTGCCAGAGGCTCAGCAATCTCCTCCCTAGCCTTCCACAGTAGCCTGGGATACATCTCATCTACTCCCAGAGACTTATCCAACTTAATGCTTTCCAAAAGCTCCAGCACATCCTCTTTCTTAATGTCTATATGCTCAATCCACTGTAAGTCATCCCTACAATCGCCAACATCCTTTTCTGTAGTGAATATTGAAGCAAAGTATTCATGAACTATCTCTGCTAACTCTTCCGGTTCCATACAGACTTTTTCACTGTCACACATGATTGGTCCTATTCTCTCACATCTTATCCTCTTGCTGTTCACATGCTTGTAGAATGCCTTGGGGTTTTCCTTAATCCTGCTCGACAAGGCCTTCTTATGGTCCCTTCCGGCTCTCCTAATTTCATTCTTAAGCTCCTTCCTGTTAGCCTTATAATCTTCTAGATCTCTATCATTACCTGTAGGATTTAAAATCTGCCTGAAAGTATACAGTTAACGGCAGAACCCTTAACAGCATTGATATTCTGAAAGATCACAAGTCAACGGAATAGTAAGGAAGGTGGATGGTATGCTTGTCTATATTTGTTGAGGCAATGAGTTCAAGAGTTATAGTTTTACAGAACTAATTTGAGCACATGTAGAATATTGCATTTAGTTCTGATCTCTCCATTATTGGAAGATGTGGAGGCTATGAAGAGAGCTCAGAAGTAACGTACCAGAATGCTGCCTTGATTAGAGAGCAAGTGCTGTGAAGAGAGGTTGGACAAACTAACGTTTTTTTTTCTCTGAAGCACCAAAGGCTGAAGGGAGACTTGATAAAAAATTATTAAAATTCTGAGATAGAGTAGACAGTTGGTATCTTTTTCTCAAGGTGAAATAGTAGAGGGCAAGCAGTTAAGATGAGTGGGGAAAGCTCAGAGATGTGCAGGGCAAGTATTTTAAACAGGGTGGTGGGTGCCTGGAATGCACTGCTAGTGGTGATGTTGGAGGCAGATACAAGAGGGCCGTTTCAGAGGTGTTTAAGATATGCATAAGACTATCCTGAGAATGTCGATGTACAGACCATGTTCAATTCAGTTCAGTTTTTGTTTATTGTCATTTAGAAATGCATGCATTAAAAAATGATGCAACGTTCCTCCAGAATGATATCACAAGAAAACACAGGATAAACCAAGACTAAAACTGACAAAACCACATAATTATAACATATAGTTACAACAGTGCAAAGCAATACCATAATTTGATAAAGAGCAGACCATGGGCACAGTAAAAAAAAAGTCTCAAAGTCCCGATAGACTCATCATCCCACGCAGGCGGCAGAAAGGAGGAACTCTCCCTGCCATGAACCTCCAAGCACCGCCAACTCGCTGATGCAGCACCATTGGAAGCACCCGACTGCAGCGGACTCTGAGTCCGTCCGAAAACTTCGAGCCTCTGACCAGCCTCTCCGAGCCCCATTCTCTGCCGAGTGCTTCGACCCCGCCCCGGCCGCTGAGCAACAAGCAAAGCCGAGGACTCGGGGCCTTCCCCTCCAGAGATTCTGGACCACACAGTAGCAGCGGCAGCAAATCAGGCATTTCAAGAGGTTTCACCAGATGTTCCTCCGTGCTCTCACGTTCGTCTCCATCAAGGATTGTGCACGGCGCCCTGCTTGACAAATAACAGACATCACCACCGGAGTGGCCGCTGTGAGCTACGTCGCGATGCCATCTTCCGCCATGTGCAGACAGAATGGATTAATTAGTTCGGCTCAACATCGTGGACTGAAGGGTTTAATCCTGCGCTGGACTGTTCTATGCTCTACGACCTATATTAAATGTTTATACTGTGATATGAATTTTCATTACACTAAATCTGCTGGTTTTTGGCAGATCTACCATACATTTTGATGTATGGGTACTGCTTTAAAAATTCATTGATTGAATAAAGCTGCTGCAAACCACAAAGCACATCTCTCTCTGATACAACAAGCACAACTTACTATTATATAGTTTGTTCAGTATTACAGAAGCTATCCTAAGGCATTTCACAGAAATGGAAAGAGCTATGGACTCAGACCCTGAGATCTTTCTGTATATGAGTATTGTATCTAGATAGCTAAATAGATCCAATGAGTTGGGGAACAGCTAATACGTAGCATTGATGGTGCTGTTGCACATCATCGAGGTGGGGAGAAGAAAATTATTGTGTGATTTAATATTTCAAAAGGGCATAGACAGTTAGAATTGATATAAGCGAACAAGGAAAAACCTGTTGGCCATAAAATTCTCAATGAGCGATAAAATATTGTCAGCAGAATTTTGGAAGAGATAAAGCATAAAAAGGCCGGCCGGTGGTATAGTGGCATCAGCACCAGACTTAAAGCTGAGTGGTCCTGGGTTCGAATCTGGCCGGCTCCTTGCATGCTTTCTATCTGTTCTGGGTTGAGCATTGAGCTAACAACTCAGCCTCTTAAAAAAAAGACACAGACAAGTGCTAAAGAAATGGCAAATTTGCTACCTGATGCATCACAACTTTGTTGCAAAGCTTAAAAGAGATGAGAGATTGGTTAGATATATATTGGGGACTGAAGGTAACTAGGGCATGAAAAATGTTACATTGCCAGATTGCTGAAAAGTAGGTGTAGATTTTAATTGTATTGCAAAGGGAAGGCAACCATTCTTTATAAATGAAGAGATAGAACACTGGAAGCTCAGAATAGCTCCAGTCAATGGGTGTGGTATGGAAAGACAAGGGTCTGGAAATATGGTGGTATTGAAGACATGGTTGACATCCCCCTAATGATTAGCAAGAAATTATCTCAGACTGGTTGTCTTGAAAGTACAATGAAAAAGGAGGAGTCAGAAAAAATTATGGAGAGGTGGATCTAGTCATTATTAGACCAGATATGGCACCCTATCCTATGTGGTGGATTATATTGGCAAAGAGAAACTTGCAACTGGTGAAGAGGTGCGATCAATGATATACCACTTAAAGAAATCACACTGACCATGGGCTTTGCTTCTCAGCTGCTGCCTGACCCAGCCTTGTGAGCTCACCAATTTATTTTTAACGTATCACCAACACTGTTGCTGTGGCTTCTGTAAGATACAGCAGATTGAGAGTGGTGTCTAGGCCAGACAGACATGGTAAGAAGTATTTACATTGTTTTCAGATGCCTTTAATACTAGGAGTCATTTGAACAGGTAAGACATGTTAAATAACTTTAAAAATAATAATTTAATTAATCTTAAAAGACTATTAAATAATAAGTACAAACAGACAATGGTGGAAGCATCCAACAGCCCAGGGAGTATCTGTGGCAAGAGAAGTAGAATTAACATCTCACATTGAAGATCCTTCATCAGAAAAACAATAAGTTCATTTAAAAGCACATGAAACTTTTTATTTAATTAAAGTATAAATAAAAACAAAGAAAACTTACTTAAACATACCTTTCAAATGAAGGTCAGCGATTCTGTTCGGATGAATGGACCTATACTATAAAGACCAGGATATAGCTGGTTTAAAGCCAAGGCCCCTGATTTGCAGCTATCTCGTTCCTTCAGTCAGCAGCTTGGTATGCATGTCACCTATATTTTATTTCAGAGATCCATGCTGTTGCACAGTCGCAACATTGCAGTGTATTGTTATGCGCACTGTAGCAAGACGGCAATTCTCTATCCATCACTGTCTTCCAGTCCACAGCAAAAGCAAATGCATGAGCTTGGATAATGGAGGAGAGGACCTTAGGAAAGCTGATTCTATGCAATATTTCAGAAGGGGTTGGAGGGGAGGAATGACAATGCATAAAAATATTGCTCATGATTTTCATGGTATGAAAGGGGTCGCTTATCCTATTTTTATTGCTGTAGAGTCTAAAAGGTCAAACCTTCTGAAGGAGTGTTTAAGTATTACAGATATCCTGGTGATGTCTCAAGATCATCACGGTTAGCAGTGGAGCCCAGATGTCTGTAAGATCAAAATGACTTGTTAGTAGCTGTGTGTCTGTATGGTGAATTTTGACTGTAATAACACAATATAAATAACTGTAAAAGAGAGAGAAACAAGCTTGTTATAATACTATCACAGCAGTTCAAGAATAGCTATCTTGCTGTATTTAGATTAACACAGATCAGGAAAAAGATGCAGATTTTGCTAATTCATAATTATCCAGAGCTGGTTGATCTGCTAGTTCTCAATAGAAGCAAAAGTAGTTTTCATGTTCATTGACTCTGAATAAATTGCAAGCTAGGCTAAATAAGTGGCTGATGATCCAGCATTAACACATTGTGCTGAATCTCTCAACACACCATCTGTTACCATTCGATAATTCTGACTAAAAGGTTACAATAAGTCCATGCAGACAATAGAAGGAGTCAATTTCAGTTATTTAAAGTGCACCTGAACGCAACATTTACACAGGATGAAGACGGAGTAATGCTATTTGTCACCAAGTTTCTCATACTGATGCAAAGGTTCACGTTTTGAAGAACAGCTGATTTTGCACAAGTGGAAAGCAATTAACAACCTGATGTTAAACTGTCACCTGCTACCCTCTATAAGATGTCTATTATACAGTCACTGCAATTGACAAGTCAGTCAGTACACTTCTTTTTTCACAACCATGTGGGAAAGAACACGTACAAATATTCGAGAGAAGGGCACTCCCAAAATGGCATGATATTTTCTTGTACATACCATTTCTTACTACCTCAACTTTTGAATAAAATTATATTTCTTAGAAATACCCTAGGGCAGAAATTTCTAGCAGAAAGGTTCAAAATAATTCTATCTTTATTTGCACATTAACTTGCTCATTTTAAGTAGATTATGTTATATGTGTTCAACTAGTGCATGAACATTGCACAGGTAGGAATCTATTAGGAATATGTTAAGTGTTTCTATTTAAAATTGCCTCTATCAATTCTAAGTATTAAGAAGATGAGAGTGGGCATTCTATGATGGTGAAACAAATTCAAAGTTCAAAGTTCAAATATATTTATGTCCTGCCGAAGGGTTTTGGCCTGAAATGTCAACTGTACTTTTTTCCATAGATGCTGCCTGGCCTGCTGAGTTCCTTCAGCATTTTGTGTGTGTTGCTCGGATTTCCAGCATGTGCAGATTTTCTCTTGTCTGTGATTTTATTACCAAAGTATGTGTACATTATATAGCCTTGAGATTCGTCATCTAACAGGCAGACACAAAACAAAGAAACCCAAAGAACCCATTTTAAAAAAGACCATCAAACACCCAATGTGTGAAGGAAAAAAAATGGTTGACTAGTTTTTCAGAGATGATTTCTCAACTCTACTTATTGCTGTGAGATCTTCTGTCACAATCTAAGAGAGCTAAAAGGGTCTCATTTGGTTGAATATTTCTTCTGAAAGATGCAGCGTCCACATCCTAACATAGCTTTGTGCTTTAGGTCTTGGGAATGAAAACTAGAACCAAATCTTCTGGCTTAGGGTTGAGGGTGGAGCTATGGTGGGTGCTATAGACTCAGGACTTAATTTGTTAAGTACTTGCAAAATAAGTAAGACTTTGCAAAATGCTTTTCTGGAACCAAGCTCCGAAATAAGTTTTAACTTTATAAAGCCTTAATATAACACTTATGTTTCTTTATGGTACCTCATTCTTCCCTGTTAGCATACTCCATGAATAAAACAGCATTGGCAATAATTGTTTCCAGCAACCACACAAATGCAAACCATCCACTTAATGGTGGAATTGGTGCATTTATAATACTGTCATTTCCTGAGCTCTTTCAGAATGTTAATGCACCGTAGGAAATCCAAGAGATGCATTTCTGATAACCAGATAGCTACAAGAGTGTGTGGACCTCAGGGAGTAATATATGGATGAGAGAACAATCATCCATCCTGAAAGCACTGGGTTCCCACACTTGGCAAGAAATGATGGAGTGAATTAATATAATGTCTGATTGCTAATAAGAGAACATGAAAGGAATTCAGGCATGATAAACCACATCCTGCTCCTCTTGCCCATGGGAAACAGTGTTTGGATATTATGAAAGAGTGCAACAACAAGAAGAGAAAAGGAAAATATTAATGGTATTAATGGAAAGAGGCAAACCTAAAGGGAATGGCAGAATCACCATATTGTTCACGGGAATTTTTGCAATAACCAAGTTTGCCACCTGAGCTGGTTAAATGGAAACATGATTTGTTATTGCCAACTTTTCACCACTGCTGCTGAAGGACCAATGCAGTGAAATACGTTACCTTATGTTGCTAGCCTGTGCTGGATACAAGATTTGGCATAATTTTATGTAGTGTCTTTGACCTGCCTCATTATCAAGCCATTTTTGTCCACACTTGTTTGTTTTTTTTTTGCATCATTCTCTGTAAATTATAGATACGGTAGTGTTTGAAAATCCCAGGAGATCAGCAGTTCCTGAAATACTCAAGTACTCAACAAACCCCATTTGGCACCAACAATCATTCCACAATCAAAGTCACTTAGATCACATTTCTTCCCTATTCCAATGTTTGTTCTGAACCTCTTGACTGTGTCTGCATGCCTTCAAGCATTGAATTGCTGCCATATGAT
Organism: Mobula hypostoma; assembly: GCF_963921235.1. NCBI lineage: Eukaryota > Metazoa > Chordata > Chondrichthyes > Myliobatiformes > Myliobatidae > Mobula > Mobula hypostoma. The sequence continues at coordinate 28,901,703 of NC_086119.1, read as the reverse complement.
TGGCTGATTAAGTATTTGCATTAATGAGCAGGTGTACAACTGTACCTAATAAAGTGGCCACTAAATGTAAACGGTACTTAAATGTACAATGCAGTGGATAACCGTTGAGCCCATGGTGATTTTTACTGTTCTACCCCCTTATGAAGATATTTCCCAACTTCCTTCTGTGGATGGCACAGGTCAGTTGTAATCTTCTTTTGAAATTATTGAAGTTTTTAACGTAACAGAAACCTATGTTACCTGTAGACAATGACCATCTAATCACCCTCTTCAGTACTTCTTGGTCTCCTGAAGCAAATAACACATTGAATCAAAAACATCAGAATAAATTCAATAACTTACAGCTGTCTGGACTGTATTTTTTGAAGAAAAATATAGCAAGACTTATTAATAAGTCATACTGTACATATTTTCTTTACGTCAAACCAATAAATCTTATAATTATGATCCCTGTTTGTAGTTTACTAATTCTACAAAATTAGTTTAGTTTTTATTGTAAATATAGTAAAACCTTATCTAATTAAATTGGGAAATTGGTTTATTATTGTCACATGTACCAAGGTACAGTAAATAGTTGTCTTGCACATCGTTCATACAGATGAATTCATTACAACAGAATGTTGAGGTAGTACAAGTTAAAACAATAATAGAGTACAGAATTAAGTGTTACAGTTACAGAGAAAGTGTAGTGCAGATAGACAATAAAATTGCAAGGTGTTAATGAGGTAGATTGTGAGGTCAAGAGGCTATCTTATTGTACAGGGAACCATTCAATAGTCTGATAACAGTGAGAAAGCTGTTCTTGTACCTGGTGGTATGTGCTTTTAGGCTTTTGTATCTTCTGCCCAATGGGAAGGGCGGATGGTGGGGGAAAGATGAGAGAATGTCTGGAGTGATTGGGCTCTTTGATTCTACTGGCTGCTTTGCCAAGGCAGCGAGAATTATAGACAGAGCTGTTGGAGGGGAGGCTGGTTTCCTTGATGTGCTGTGCTGTGTCCACAATTCTCTGCAGTTTCTTGTGGTCAAGAGCAGAGCAGTTACCATACCAAGCCATGATGCATCCAGATGGGATGATTCCTATGTGCATTGACCAAATTTTGTACAGGTCAAGTTTGAGGAGGAAGAGGTGCTGGTGAGCTTTCTTGGCTGTAGTATCAATGTGGTTGGACCAGGACAAGCAATTGGTGATGTTCACTCCTAGCAACCTGAAGCTCTCAAGCCTCTCCATCTCAGCACTATTAATGCAGAGCATGTGTACTGCTGCCTTTCCTGAAGTCAATGGCCAGCTCTTTTGTGAATTTATGCAGAAATTATTAGTAACTACAGGCAAGGGTTTCAAGCACTGGTGACTGGAGCTTTCACTGTCATTGCTTGAGGAACAGGTATAACTCAATTTTATTGTGACAGCCAAGGTTGAGGTAAAGCTTCTTCTTACAAAAGGGACAATTGGTTACATTATCCTCACAAGATCCCCTCCAGTTCGCCTACCAGCCCCGACTAGGAGTTGAGGACGCCATCGTCTACCTGCTGAACCGTGTCTACGCCCACCTGGACAAGCCAGCGAGCACTGTGAGGGTCATGATTTTTGACTTCTCCAGTGTGTTCAACACCATCCTCCCTGCTCTGCTGGGGGAGAAGCTGACAGCGATGCAGGTGGATGCTTCCCTGGTGTCATGGATTCTTGATTACCTGACTGGCAGACCACAGTACGTGTGCTTGCAACACTGTGTGTCCGACAGAGTGATCAGCAGCACTGGGACTCCACAGGGGACTGTCTTGTCTCCATTTCTCTTCACCATTTACACATCGGACTTCAACTACTGCACAGAGTCTTGTCATCTTCAGAAGTTTTCGGATGACTCTGCCATAGTTGGATGCATCAGCAAGGGAGATGAGGCTGAGTACAGGGCTACGGTAGGAAACTTTGTCACACGGTGTGAGCAGAATTATCTGCAGCTTAATGCGAAAAAGACTAAGGAGCTGGTGGTAGACCTGAGGAGAGCTAAGGTACTGGTGACTCCTGTTTCCATCCAGGGGGTCAGTTTGGACATGGTGGATGATTACAAATACCTGGGGATACGAATTGACAATAAACTGGATTGGTCAAAGAACACTGAGGTTGTCTACAAGAAGGGACAGAGCCGTCTCTATTTCCTGAGGAGACTGAGGTCCTTTAACATCTGCCGGACGATGCTGAGGATGTTCTATGAGTCTGTGGTGGCCAGTGCTATCATGTTTGCTGTTGTGTGCTGGGGAAGCAGGCTGAGAGTAGCAGACACCAACAGAATCAACAAGCTCATTCGTAAGGCCAGTGATGTTGTGGGGATGGAACTGGACTCTTTGGTGGTGGTGTCTGAAAAGAGGATGCTGTCTAAGTTGCATGCCATCTTGGTCAATGTCTCCCATCCACTACATAATGTACTGGGTGGGCACAGGAGTACATTCAGCCAGAGACTCATTCCGCTGAGATGCAACACAGAGCTTCATAGGAGGTCACTCCTGCCTGTGGCCATCAAACTTTACAACTCCTCCCTTGGAGGGTCAGACACCCTGTGCCAATAGGCTCATCCTGGACTTATTTCATAATTTACTGGCATAATTTACATATTACTATTTAACTATTCATGGTTCTATTACTATTTATTATTTATGGTGCAACTGTAACGAAAACCAATTTCCCCCGGGATCAATAAAATATGACTATGACAAAGAGTGACGGCGCTTCTCTGAGGATATAGTGATGTGGTAAAAAAACACCCTCGCACAGGATGGGTAAATGTATCTGCCTGTCACTCTTGGACTCTTTGGATGGATAATGATTTCATTCAGCAGAGAGATGAAAATTAATGCAAAATCTAGTTATCGTTAGTAATGTGTGGCCAACTTTGGGTGTCATTTCAATGACTAGATTACTTACCTTTTTGGTTAACTGGTTGCAAATACTTTGAATCAACAAGTAGTTTTGGTATATTTGCTTCTAATGAAATCTTTCTTGTGCTAAGCTCCACTTTCTAATTGAGTTGAATTGACTTTATTACTTACATCCTTCATATACATGAGGAGTAAAAATCTTTATGTTATGTCTGTCTAAATGTGCAATGTGCAATTTATAGTAATTTGCAATAAATAGTATGTACAACAGGACAGTCAATATAACATAGAAATACAATTGTATCAGCACAGCATAAATTAATCAGTCTGATGGCCTGGTGGAAGAAGCTGTCCTGGAGCCTGTTCGTCCTGGCTTTTATGCTGTAGTACCATTTTCTGGCCGGTAGCCGCTGGAGCAGTTTGTGGTTGGGGTGACTCAGATCCCCAATGATCCTTCAGGCCCTTTTTATACACCTGTCTTTGTAAATGTCCTGAATAGTGGGAAGTTCACATCTACAGATGCACTGGGCTGTCCGCACCACTCTCTGCAGAGTCCTGTGATTGAGGGAAATACAGCTCCCATACCAGGCAGTGATGCAGCTAGTATTATGGTGTAGACAATGTTTTTTTCCCCCTAAGCAATGTATCAGGAGCAGTTCAAATATCAAATGTGGAATTCAACATTATTTTGACAGGTTTGCAAAGTCAACGAGAAGGCGGAAGAACGCTTTGAAGTATGATTAGAGGAATTCAGTTCTTAGCTTGTGGAACAGTATGTAGGCTCAGACAAGAATACTGAGTAAATACAACAAGAATGCCTCAGACAAACCAGCACTGTTATTATTTCTGGTAATTACTAATCTTCCAGAATGTTCTTTGGCAGAATGTATTTTTGTTGAGAGTGGAAAAATTAGAGCCTCTGGGCTTTCAGACAAACATACCCAGCTGACAGATGCAGAAATAGACCTAAAGCCTGAGGGAACTTTCGCTGATGTACCTGCCTTTTAAGGTTGTAATATTCTTACAGCCTGCCAGGGTGAAATTCTGGCAGGAGATTTTGATCTCCTGTACAAAAATACAGTCAGTGTATTAGTATTTTCTTAATCTTCGCCTTCCAGCAGGTGTTATAAAACTACATAACCACATTCACCTAGACGAATCTGATGGCTGTTGCTCAGTGGTGCATACTGAAATGTTGACAGCCGATTTATTTTCTCTAGAATTTCATAAAACTCAATACATTTCCATGGCAACTGGACTGAACTTGAATATACATATAATGACAGAAAGATAAGAGAATGACTAAGTCCTGGAAACAGGCCACAGATCATGATGTGCTGTTCACCTGTGCCTGTTGATTGCAAAGAAAGCAGCTGTCGAACCTAATCCCTCTTCATTTCAATGACAATACTGCTGATTGACTGAATGTACCAGCAGGGGCACAGTGTCATGAGTGGACAGTCCGTTGAAAGCTAACGTGCACTGCTTAATGATAGTCTGTTCCGCTTAAATGGTATTGCTTTGTGGTTGGATCATGTATTGGGATTCTTGTGGTTAATGAGCTTGATCTTGGACATTTAGAGTCATGGCCCAAAGTAGGAGAGAGTACACTCTAAGATTTTCCAATATTAGAGATGATGAAAGACAAAGTGCAAAGTGAGGAAGTGTGAAATGAAAGAGAAGTCCTACATGCATGGGGTCAGGGGTGTGTCAACTGTGAACTTTTTTGCTTTCACCGTTAGTGCCTTCCCTATTTTTTCTCGGACACCAATGCCAGAATTGTGCCGCCAGTGTTGATATGTTCCGAGTCAACTCTCCTAAAGGTTGTTCGCCAAGGTCATTTGCTGTCTTCTACATTGGAAGTTAGTAGCCAGGTGTCAGACATAGAATAGTCAGTGGAATTTTTTGCTGAGGAGCATGGGGTTAGACAAGCACACTGGTAGGAGTTTATTAAACAATATTTTGTGTATTTTGTTTGGGATGTTTATTTGGCAGTGTCCTTTATTTTTGTCATGTAATATTGTAAGGGTTGAGAAGGCAAGATGTGATGCCATTGCTGACTGAGAAATTGAACTGCAGTTTCTGTTAACACACTCAGAGGCGATGTAGCACATTCAGACAAGTTCATTGAGAACTTAACATCATGAACACATGAAGCTGTCTAGATTGCCTTTTCCTTTCTCTTTTGTCATTTGTCTCTATTAATAAAAATCTGCATTTATGGAGCAAAATCATTCATGATGGCTTTCGGTGAGGTACGAAACAAAATTTAACACTGAGCCCCATGACAGCTAGTTAGGAGTTTGGAGCAAGTGAATGCATTAAGCAGGATATTAAAAGATAAAGAGCTTTAGAAATAGGAGCATGGATACTAGGCTCAAATGCCATCTTTAAATTTGCTAATGGCACAACTATTGTTTGCAGAATTTCAGATGGTGATGAGAAGGCATACAAGAGTGAGATAGATCAGCTGTTTGAGTGGTGACATAGCACCAACCTCTGTAAGACCAAAATATTGATTGTGGACTTCAGAAAGGGTAAGAAGATGGAATACGCACCAGTCATCATTAACAGAACAGAAGTGGAAAGGGTGGCAATTTCAAGTTCATGGGGGTCAGTGTCTCTGAGGATCTATCCTGGGCCCAACATATCAATGCAGTTACAAAGAAGGAACAACAGCATCTATATTTCATTAGGAATTTGAGGAGATTTGGTATGTCATGAAAGGCACTTGCAAATTTCTACAGATAGACCGTGGAGAGCATTCTAACTAGTTGTATCACCATCTGGTATGCTGGGGGAGGCCACTGCACAGGATTGAAATAAGCTGCAACAAGTTGGAAACGCAGTCAACTCCATCATGGTCACTAGCCTCCCCAGCATCAATGACATCTTCAAGGAGCAATACCTCAAAGAGGCAATATCCATCATTAAGGGCTCCCTAATCTATAATAACAATGAGGCAGCCTACAGAGAAGAAGTTATCACCCTGACACAGTGGTGTCAAGAAAAAAACCTCTTCCTCAATGTCGCAGAAACAAAGGAGCTGGTTGCAGGCTACAGGAGGAATGGAGGCAGGCTAGCCCCTGTTGACATCAGTGGATCTGGGGATGAGAGGGTGAACAGCTTGAAGTTCCTCGGTATAAACATCACCGAGGATCTCATGTGGTCTGTACGTACTGGCTGTGTGATACAACAGCGCCTTTTTCACCTCAGATGGTTGAAGAAATTTGGTGTGGGCCCACAAATCCTAAGAACTTTCTACAGGGGCACAACTGAGAGCATCCTGACTGGCTGCATCACTGCCTGGTATGGGAACTGTACTTCCCTCAATTGCAGGACTCTGCGGAGAGTGGTACGGACAGCCCAGCGCATCTGTAGATGTGAACTTCCCACTATTCAGGACATTTACCAAGACAGGTGTGTAAAAAGGGCCCGAAGGATCGCTGGGGACCCATGTCACCCCAACCACAAACTCTTCCAGCTGCTACCATCTGGGAAACAGTACCACAGCATAAAAGCCAGGACCAACAGGTTCCAGGACAGCTTCTTCAACCAGGCCATCAGACTGCTGAACTCATACTGACACAACGGTAGTTCCATGTTATGTTGTACCTACTATTTATTATAAAGTACTGTAAATTGCATATTGCACATTTAGATGGAGATGTAACGTAAAGATTTTTACTTCTCATGTATATGAAAGATGTAAGTAATAAAGTCAATTCAATTCAATTCATCACCCAGGACATGCCCTGTTTTTATTGCTACAATTGGGAAGAAAGTACCGGAGCCTGAATGCACATACCCAATGATTCAGGAATAGCTTCCTCCCCTCTGCGCTAGATTTCTGAATGGACATTAAACCCATAAACACTAACTCATTACTTTTTTTTCTCTTCTTGCACTACTTAATTAACATTGGATACTTCTTACTATAATTTACAGTTTTTATTACTATGTATTGCACTGTACTGCCGCTGCATAACAACTAATTTCATGACATGTGTCAGTGATATTAAACCTGATTCTAATTCTGATTTTGATTACTACTGTCTTGGGACAATAGCTAGAAATAGATAAACAAGGAGGAGGAGAAGATGACGCGAAGCAGCTTACGCGGCCACTCCGGTGAATGATATCTGTAATCTGTCAAGTAGGGTGCCGCGCACAATCCTGATTTGATTGAGACAGACCTGACAGAACAGAAGAACATCTGGAGAAACTTCTGAAATGCCTTTTTCGCAGCCGCTGTTACTGCGTGATCTAGAATCTCCGGAGGGGAAGGCCCCGAGTCCTCAGCTTTGCTTGTTGCTCGGCGGCCGGGACGGGGTCGAATCACTTGGCAGAGATGGTGCTCGGTGCTCGGTGTCGAAGGGCTGGTCGGAGGCTCGAAGTTTTTGGACGGACTCAGAGTCAGCTGTGGTTGGTTGCTTCCAATGCATCGACAGTTGTCGGTGCCTGGAGGTTTATGGCAGAGAGAGTTTCTCCCTTCTGCCACCTGCTATCGGGGACTATCGGGAGTCGATCGGAACTTTGAGACTTTTTTTTACTGTTCCCATGGTCTGCTCTTTATCAAATTATGGTATTGCTTTGCACTGCTGTAACTATACGTTATAGTTATGTGGTCTTGTCAGTGTTAGTCTTTGGTTTGTCTTTTTTTTTGTGATATCACGCTGGAGGAACATTGTATCATTTCTTAATGCATACATTTCTAAATGACAATAGACGAGGACTGAGTGTCCTCATAATCTAATCTAATCTAACAATGATATTTTAGAGAGCTGTAGGCCTGAAGGTCATTTGAAATCTGGGCTGAGAGTTTTTTTTATAAAAGTCTGTTGCTGTTTCCTTTTCCCTGGAGCATTGCATTATTGCGGACATCATATGCTTTTGTTATTACTTCACCCTTCTTTGGCCCTCGGAGGAATTCTGTATTCTCTGAATTTAGCTTAGCCTGTCATGCTTACATAAGCAGGAAGATTTACTTAGCAACAGCATGAAACATCAGTAGTAACCAGGTTGTTACTGCTACTTGCTTAAAAAAGAAAGAAATTTTAAGAGTTTTCATAAAGTGAAAAAAAAGAACCGATTTCGTCATGCAGAAAGATACTATTTATTTCATGAGAACACGATTTTGTTGAATTCTGGCCAGATTTCATCCGAGTATTGCAATGACCTACATTTTCCAACTAGCCTTACTTTAACAGTAACATGAGAAAATCTGCAGATGCTGGAAATTCAAGCCACACATACAAAATGCTGGTAGAGCGCAACAGGCCAGGCAGCCTCTATAGGAAGAGGTACAGTCGACGTTACGGGCCAGCATTTTGTGTGTGTTACTTTAACAGTAACTGTACTTGCTGTCAACACTTATATAATGCCGATTGGAAACTGTAGAATCTGGATCTTCCAATTCACACTATATAAGTGTTAAGAGCAAGTATAAACAGGAGTTCCCCACCAGGGGCCCATGGACTCCTCAGTTAATCGTAGGGGTCCATGGCATAAAAAGGTTGGGAACCCCTTTCTTGATGAATACTTATGAAGGACTACAGAGATTTCAAAGATATTTTAGGACCAAGAAATAAGCATTTGTTCTAAGTAATGGATTCTCTTTGGATTAAAGTGCTTCCCTACTATATTCCTCACTACCCTGGGGAAGGATAGGATCAGTTTTAGACTATAAGACCATAAGACATAGGAGCAGAATTAGACCACTTGGCCCATTGAGTCTGCTCTGCCATTCAATCATGGCTGATGCTGTTTTGCCCTCCTTAGCCCCACTCCTCGGCCTTCTCCCTGTAACCTTTGATGCCATGCCCAATCAAGAACCTGTCAAGCTCTGCCTTAAATACACCCAAAGACCTGGTCTCCACAGCTGCCCGTGGTAACACATTCCACAAATTCACCACTCTCTGGCGAAAGAAATTTTTCTGCATCACTGTTTTAAATGGACACCCCTCTATCCTGAGGCTGTACCCTCTTGTCCTAGACTTCCCTACCATGGGAAACATCCTTTCCACATCTACTCTGCCTAGGTCTTTCAACATTCGAAAGGTTTCAATGAAATCCCTCCTCGTCCTTCTAAGTTCCAGTGAGTAAAAACCCCGAGCTATCAAATGTATGATAACCCTTTCATTCCCAGAATCATCCTTGTGAACCTCCTCTGAACCCTCTCCAATGCCAGCACATCTTTTCTTAGATGAGCCCAAAACTATTCACATTATTTAAAATGAGGCCTCATCTGTGCCTTTTAAAGCCTCAGCATCACATCCCTGCCTTTATATTCTAGACCTCTTGAAATGAATGCTAACATTGCATTTGCCTTCCTCAACACTGACTCTACCTGCAAGGTGTTCTGCACAAAGATTCCCAAGTCCCTAAGCATCTCAAATTTTTGTATTTTCTCTGTTTATAAAATAGCCTGCACAATTATTTCTACTATCAAAGTTCATGACTGTGAATTTTTCAACATTATATTTCATTTGCTACTTTCTTGCTCATTCTCCTAATCTAATCCTTCTGCAGCCTACCTGATTCCTCAACACTACCTGCTCCTCAACCAATCTTCATATTATCCGCAATCTTGGCAACAAAACTATCTATTCCATCATCTAAATCATTGATATACAGCATAAAATGAGCAGTCCCAACACTGATTCCTGCAGAACACCACTAGTCACTGGCAGCCAACCAGTGAAGGATCCTTCTATTCCCACTTGCTGCCTCCTTCCAATCAGCCAATGCTCTCACCATGCCAGTAACTTTCCTGTAATACCATGGGCTCTTAACTTGGTAAGCAGCCTCATATGTAGTACCTTGTCAAAGGCCTTCTGAGTGTCCAAATATACAACATCCATTACATCCCCTTTATCTATCCTTCTTGTAATATCCTTAAAGAATTCCAACAGGTTCATCAGGCAAGATTTTCCCTTAAAAGAGTGGAGTGACATTTTCAGTTTTCCAGTCCTCTGGCACTATGCTGAAGTCCAATGATTTTTGAATCCACAATCTCTACTGCTACCTCTTTCAGAACCCTAGAGTATAGTTCATCTGGTCCGGGTGACTTATGTACCCTTAGGTCTTTCAGCTTTTTGAGCACCTTCTCCCTTGTAGTAGTAACTGCACTCATTTCCCTTCCTTCACACAGTATCTGGCACCCTTCTGGTGTCTTCCACAATGAAGACTGGTGCAAAATACTCACTTAGTTCGTCTGCCAACTCTTTGTCCAGTGTTATTATTTTGGCAGCCTCGTTTTCTAGCAGTCCTATATTCACTCTCATCTCTCCTTTATTTTTTACATACTGTACTTGAAAAAGCTTTTACTATCTACTTCGATATTGTTTGCTAGCTTGCTTTCATATTTCATTTTTTCCCTCCTAATGATTCTTTCAGTTGCTCCCTGTAGGGTTTTAAAAGCTTCCCAATCCTCTGTCCTCCTGCTAATTTTTGCTTTGTTGTATGCCCTCTTTTTTTGGCAGTTTTGGGCGGCCAAAGCCCTCTTGTTACTTAGGCCATCCTTTTGAAAATGTCTGATTTGATAAGTAATGAAAGTTGCTGTTTCAGTGACTAAGTGAGGAAATTAAGTAGAAGAAAACCCTAATTATGTGTTTGTGAGCAAACCACAAAAAGAATCAATTTATTCCGAGTTGGATATAATGTACTCTTTGATTGTGCTTTTCATGTTTAAAAGATTTAAAAAAATCTATTTCAAGAATTTCTATCGTTCATAAAGCTGAGGGCATCCAAAATCATATTTCCTGTATCTTGACTGAAATACAGTTCCTTCCACCCAACGTTCTTGTGCTCACTAAACCATTATAAGATTTAGTTTTAAAATCCATCGTCCTGCTGTTCACGGTCTCTTGCCTCCAGCCCTAAAAGCAAAACTCCAATGAACTGATGCCCTTGGTACATTAGTGGTATTGAACGAGCAGATTTTGCAGACTATTGGATGTTATTCCAACATGTTTATTTTGCTTACTTTTTACATAGTTTAATAAAATTTTCAGTGATCTGGTGAGCTTAAAGGGAGCAGGAAATAAATAAGCACACCTGACCTTATTTCTGACTGCACACCTACTCACGTTCCTGGGCCCTGGTGCTGTGGATCTGAGCGCCAGCCTGGCCCATGGTCCAGATTCCAGCCGCAGCAACACACGGAACTCCGGACTCATAGCTCACATACTGCAGTAATATGTGAGCCGGATTATCAGAGTTTTACTCCTCAGGATCATCCATGAATTTATCCATCAACTGACGAATGCTTTCAATAGCCCAGATCCTCGAGTATCTTGGGCTTTCTACCTCACTTTCCGTTTTTAGAAGCTTCTTAGAGCTCACTCTCTGACTTAGCCTTTGGTCTTATGTCCTGATATTTCCTTATATGGTTTGTTGTCAATTTTTTAATGAGATAAATATAAGATGGCCGCTGATCTTGATAAGTGAATTTTGATGATTAATAACATGAATATTTCTGCTCTATAACTTTATTAGATGCCTCAAATAGTTCTATTTCAGATGAATTCAATGATCTATCAAATCACAGTGGTTAAAATAGCCAATATAAAATTAGTTGTATTCCTCCCCAGCGGCTCTGTGTTAATCCAGACCCAAATGATTTAATACAGAATCTATGTCGTTAGCTCAGAGCTCAGGCAGCTGTGTACATAGGGGTTATAATTAGCTGTAGCATTCTACAATGAGGAAAACAACTGGAAATTAACATTTATGTATGTTGATTGAGGATCTGGTTGACTTTGACTACAAAGCCTCACAGTTGACTAACCTACTAATACATAGTGGAGGGGAACGTCGAGACCATGAGAGGCCTGCGTCGGGCATTTTCATGCCTTACAAGGCGCAGATTGGAAGTCTGTGTGGGGCACCACTCCTCGCACAGACTAGAGCAATGTGTGATTAAGTGCCTTGCTCAAGGGCACAAACACGCTGCCACAGCTGAGGCTCGAACTAGCGACCTTGAGATAACTAGACGAACTCCTTAACCACTTGGCCACGTGCCCAACATAATACATAGTACCAATGTTCATACAGAAAAGAACTCTAATAGCTGTCCAGTCCAGCATTTTCTATAGAATGGTCTGGATAATAAATACGCTCAGATTGTCCAAACAGACTAAGCCATCGACAATTGATCCAATCCAGCTCCAATGTTACTGAAGACAACATATTGAGGAATACTGTGGGGTAAAAGGTCCAGAGAGAATCCATTCTTCCTTTTCTTTTGGCGCGAGTCTGTGTGCGTGTGTCTGTGTGTGTGCATCTGCATGTGTGTGTGTGCGCGTCTGCGTGTCCGTGCGTGCATCCGTGATGATGTTTTTTTCATGGCTTTTACGAGGCATGGAGAGAGAGAGAGACTGTGTGGGTGCCACTCCTCACACAGACACTTTCGTTGTATTTTCCCTTTATTTTACGAGGTCGAGTTGTGATCTCGACACTCAACCTGGCACAATGGAACGTGTACTCGGGGGCGGGTCCAGCGCCGGTGTCGTTGTGTCACCAGCTGGCCCAAGAGAGAATCCATTATTTCAGACAATTCCTTTTCCTTGTTCCTAAAGGTATCAGCTATTCATGTGACTGATTTTCCTGAAAGTACTTAAATTTGCACGGCAAGGAAGATGTGAAAACTTGTACAAAAAGACAATTCAAAATTTTGCCATTTCCTTTCTGAGAAAAATGGATATTATGTATATTTAATTCTCTATTAATACACCTTGCCAGCTTGAAATACAGAATAATTTGTTCTAGAAGTTTGTCCAAAGTTACTCATTGAAATCTTCATGAAGTTTTGAGTTAATCCATGACAAGTTACTGAAGTGACTTATCTTACCTTATGGTTAATGAATTGACTACCACCCCCTTTAATTATATTGGTTTTAAATATCATGTTGAGGAATGGAAATTCTCCATGGGTAGATTAGTTAACATAGGGCAGGTATTGAACAACACCTATCACATAGATTTGAGAGAGTGTGGCTTTGGTGCATTGTCAAGGGATGTCCAGACTATCGGAAAGTAGACCGTGCTGTTTGGATATTAATGGTCACGCATTGGTGAACCTCACATTGGTACGCACCTCTCATCACCTGTCCTGCCCTATGGGTCTCACATTGGCCTCATTGTCCACTTCAGAGCTCTTACTACAAGAGTGGAATAAAAGCAGAAGATACTGGAAGAACTCATCAATTTAGCCAGTACCTGTGGAGAGAGAAACATTTAACACTTCATGTCTGAGAACCTTCGTCAGAACTGAGAAAAAGACTGGAGTGGAGCTGGAGCATCTAGAGTGGAAGAATGGTATCCTTAATCCTAAAAGACGGCCTAATTAAAATAAAAATCAATTGTCATTGTCACTAGGAGAATGTATTTTTTGTTTCAGTTCAGTGATAATAAACTCGATTCTGATTCATAGACAAATTCCAACTTCCTAATCACTCAACAACGCCACATTTGAAGTAAGATTTCAGTAATGCACCCACAAAAATGAATTGATAAAAGTTAACAACTTCCAAATGAACAAGTTCTTTTCTGTTAATTACTTCAAACTACAATCACCACTGGAACTTTCTCAAGTTCATAATGGGATGATACAACATCAGCTCTTGTTTTATTTGTGAAGTATTAGCAAACAAAAGACATCAATTAACAATGCTATGATACACACAGATAACCATATTTCAATATTTACAGTTATTATTGTCTCCTTGAAATAAAAACAAACAAAAAAAAAGACTGTAGGCTGATACCAAACTGTTCTTCTATTGAACATTTTAAACATATGTTAATACTGTTTACTTACATATCATTTGGTAACGGACATACTAAATCACTTTCTGGAGAAGTTAAAGCTAGCTTCCTCAGTTTTACAAAGCCCATGATTTTGTATCCACTGATCATCTAGTTTACTGATCCACCAGCAGCAGTACAATCTTGACAGCAACACGCACAAAATGGTGGAGGAACTCGGCAGGTTTGGCAACATCTACGGAAATGAATAACCAGTCGACATTTCGGACCGGGACGTCTCTTGAGGACTCTGCTTTCGCCGCTCAGATCAGGGGCCTGTTGTACAGTAATGCAATTCTTGACAATTACGTTCAGGGCATGGGAATGTGCTTCCATGACGATAGAATTGTTTCACTACCACCTGGCCGCCCCTATCGTAGGGATATATTGTGGTTTTAGCGAACGTGCCACACGCTGCTTTGATTTAACAAAACAAAAGGGTTTTTGATGGTACAAGAAATAAAGTCACTGTGGCATTCCTTGAAACTGAAATCCAAACCTTACAAACAGGTGGAATCTAACTCACTTCCTTTTATCCAGTATAACATTAGTTATATGACTTCCATAGTGGCATAGACCTATACAGCACAGAACCAGGGCCTTCAGCTCAACTTGTCTTTGCTGATCTTTATCCATTGGCTTGCATTTGGCCCACTAAACCTTTCCTATCTACAGTACTGTGCAAAAGTCTTAGGCACATATATATGGTGCCTAAGAGTTTTTGCACATTATTGCAGTAACTTTATGTATTGCACTCTACTGCTACTATACAAAAAAAAACACATATTTCATTACATGCATGAGTGATGATAAACCTGATTCTGATATGGGTCTCTATTGTGGACTGAGAATGGGAAGGGGGCAAGGAAAGGGAAATCATGGTTGGGAAACGGGGAAGGGAGAGTGGACGGAGCAGGAAGCACCAGAGAGACATTCGGTAATGATCAATAGGCCAATTGTTTGGAATCAAATTACCTTGCCTGGCGTCTTAAGGCTGGGTGTGTCTTTACCCTCGCCACACCCTGTTCCTGGCACTCCTTCTCAGCCGCCTGTATCACACCCCACCTGTGACGCTTTACCTTCACCATTCCCAGCATCCTTTGATCTCACCAGATTTATGAACTCGCTGTCTGCTCCACATTGACAAATACAGTACAGTGCAAAAGTCTTAGGCACCCTAGCTGTAGATATGTGCCTAAGACTTTTGTACAGTACTACAGATACTTGATGGAGATGTAAGGTAAAGAATTTTACTCCTCATATATGTGAAGGATGTAAGAAATAAAGTCAATTCAATTCCATTCTATTCCAAAAGTCTTTTGAAAGCTGTAACTACACCCACCTCCACCACTTTCACTGGTAGCTTGTTCTGTATATGTACTTCCTTTTGTGTGAAAAGGTTGTCCCTCAGTTCCCTTTCAAACTTTTCTCTTCCAACTTAAGACCTATGCCCTCTATTTTTGGACTGTGCTACCCCAGGGGAATAAACTGTGGCCATTCACCTTATCTGCACCCCTCCTGATTTTATAAACCCCTACAAGGCCACCCCTCAACCTCATATGCTCGAGCCAATTCAACAGCTTCTTATAACTCAAACCCCTCCAATCCTTGGAAACCTTTCCTGTTTAATGACATCGTTCCTATAGGTGGGTAACTAGAACTGTATGCAGTAGTCTGTGTGTGGCCTTACCAACGTCTTGTACAACTATAACGTGAAATTCCAACTCCTGCAGTCAATATTCTGACGGAGGAAGACAAGTGCACCAAACACCTTCATCATCACCCTGTGCTGCCTGATTCAGGGAATTATGTACCTGCATCCCCATTTCTCTATTCTACAATGCTTCCCAGGGCAGTACCATTTATTATGCAAGTCCTTTCCTCGTTTGTCTTACCAAAATGCTACACCTTGCATTTAGCTGAATTGAATTCCATCTGTCATTCCTTGGCCCGCTACCCCAGTTCATCGAGACCCTGTTGTATTCTTAGATGATCTTCTTCACTGACCACTGTAATGCAAAATTATGGAGTCATCCATAAATTCATTAACTGTGCCATCTAATTTTCATCCGCATCATTAATATATGGCCATGGTCAGCCTTTGCTGCCTCTTTTGTGGCTTTTCCCTCTGACGTGTACAGTTTGTTCAGAATGCCTCGTGTGTAGGTATGAGTGTAAACTGAACCTGTCAAAAAGATCAAGCGCAAGGCAGCAAAGGTGGAATTGAATAACTGGAGTAGAAGGTGTGGTGATTTCATCTTTTCACATGAAGGAAAGAGTATTGGGTTTGCTCACACACATAATTACTAGGAATGGATTGACAATTATTTTTGCAATTATTAAAGCAGGGGTTCCCAGCCTTTTTCATGCCATGAATCTATACCATTATGCTAACGGTACATGAACTCCAGCTTGGGAACCCCTGATCTGAAGGATCCAGGAACAAATAAATTTAATTTTATTATGTGGCTATAACATCCAGGAGTACAGTACTAGCACACTGCACGCAAGCTCAGATGTCTTTTGCTATGCTTCACATTTCATGGTTTTATTTTTGGCTCAGGAATCTACAAAATCCACTTTAGCTAAGTGTGAAAGCCCTCACTCTTTCGCTTTAGGGCTGTCAGTGACTCTGGGGCATGCAACAATACCTCGCCATTTCTCTTTTGAACTATTTATTTATTTGTTTATTTGTTACAGCTTATAGTAATGTTTGTGCACTGCTGCCACAAAACAATGAATTTAATGACACATGTCAGTGATAATAAACCTGATTGTGATTCTGAATGATTATTTCATGGGATATATTGCATCAATGCAATTTCCTATACAGTACTGTCATGTAGATATCAGCATTGTAGCTACTTTGGAACAGCTGGGCTGGCTGCACCTACTGTATTTCTGGAGGGTAGGCTTTCAGAGGCATGGCTAGGTGCTGTCGGGTATTGTCTGTCTTCTTAGCCCTTGCTTTACCTCATATGCATGATTATTTTTTGACATCACATTGAATCACATTCTAAACTTAGATGGATTGAAGTCAAGATGGTGCTAAACGACGACCCCTTTGCTTGCATTTTCAGAAACAGCTCTGTTTCTGTTTTTAATATCTCTTTTTTCCCATTTTCAAGGTTCTTTTGAAGATCCTGACCTGGAGTTACAGTCTGACTTCGGTTCCTTGTGGGAATGGGACCAACTGTCAGGGCCCCGTGACCGGCCGCTTTTTGATATCCACAGGACACGGCCTGGAAGGCAAGTGCACCTTCAGGGTTCCGGATTTTCATGGCTCTGGAGACGGGCTGATTCTAGGCTGGTTCTCCGACTGAAGAGTCGCGGGAGAACATGGAACATTGGGAGGTGCAATTAGCTGCCGAGGGCTGTGTGTTTGGAGCCTTTTTGGTGCCGACCCTCTGGGCGCAGAGCTCAAAAAAAGTGTCACGACAGACTTTTAACATCATAAATCAGTGAGTTTGTTATGTCTCCCCTCTCACTGTGAAATGGGGACACCCCTTTTTCCCTTATTAGGGAGAGAGAGAGAGACAGCCTGTGGTATGTCGAATGACCGGGTGAGCGAGTAGTTTTTGGGGTGCTGCAAGTCTGTGTTTTTATTGATGCTTGCTGTACGTTTGAATGCTAGGTGGAAGGTGCTGATTCACCTGGAACCTAGCAGCCTTCTCCTTCCCACCCTCCCCCCACCTTCTTTATAGGGCCTCTGCCCCTTCCCTCTACAGTCCTGACAAAGGGTTCCGGCCCGAAAAGTCGACTCATCATTTCCACGGATGCTGCCTGACCTGCTGAGTTCCTCCAGCGTGTTGTGAGTGTTGCTTTGACCCCAGCATCTGCAGAGTATTTTGTGTTTACGAGGTACTGATGCTATTTGCTGGTGGGGGTGGGGGGGGTCATTGTCTTGCTGCCTCTTGGGCGTGGGAGGGGGGAGCTGGGGCGGGTCTTAGCATTTTAACTGTCATTCATTCTTTGGGGCACTTCCCTGTTTTTGTGAATGTCTGCAAAGAAAAAGAGTTTCAGGATGTATATTGTACACATTTCTCTGACATTAAATGTACCTATTGAAATGAAACTATTCAGGGCCATTAAAATCAACACAGCCGTGCACAATCCACTCTGTGAATTTACAACACAGGGGGCAAGATATCTGCTGGGTTACACCACTCTCTTACAGTAGGTTCAACAGAATCTCTAGACCTAAATGAATGTTTCTTTTTCTCATTATTTTTGCATTTTTGCCTACCTCCACCTCAGTGAGACCCATCTGCAGTGATAGGATTTGACGCTCAGCAAGATCTTACTGACTATAACAAGCATAACTGTTGTTAGTTTAGAAAACCAAAGACTACACTCCGGATAGCTTTGTAAATTCGTTTTGTGCCCACTGCAAAAGCATTTCATATAGCTTTAACCCAATTCAATAAGCCTTTTATAACTGTAATAAGGCACCTCTACCAATCAATCTAGCTTGGATTCTCTTTTCATCTGAGTAACTATGCAGAACCATGGTGTTAGAATAGAGTAGCTTTCAGTAATATGATGGGTGCTTGATTTTCATGTCGTGAAGAGTACTATTATGGGATCATTAGAAAAGAATGCACTTTTTTGTCATTCCTGTGGCCCAAGACTCGATGCTAATATTAGAAATGTATGCAAAACATAAAAACAAAAAATAAAAATAGAATTGTGATCTTACATTTAATTTTTAATTTCAGATCCTGGAAAGACTTAGTGCATTTTAAGCTTGCTCCTTTTAAGCTTGCCATTATTTTTACAGGTAAATTCTTGACAGGCATGTAAGACTTAACTATTTGCTTGGCAGGTTCACTAAATTCAGTTTCAAGTTGAAGTTCAAGCTTAACTGTCATTTAACCATACACATGGATACAGCTAAACAAAACACAACTCCTCCGGGGTCAAGGTGTGAAACACACTGCATACAATCATACACCGTTACAATAGCACATACAGTCGCAAGATAATATTAGCGCAAGTCACTGAATGGCAAGGCTTGAAGTTTGATGGTGCATGGGATGTTGTCCTGGAGCCATGTTTCTGCAAGAAGAAGCATCAGCAGTTCCTCATCTCACTTTCCAAATAAACTGCCTTTGTAACCCTTTTAAAATATTTCACTATAAAGCAGGAAGAACTGAACAGTTGTTTTATACAATATTATATTATTTAAAACTAAAAATGCACAGAGGAAAAATCACAGCAATTAGTAACCTTAGGCAGCATCCTTCTTGTCAGCTGAAGGGTAAGACTTTGGGATTTAAATAAATACTTAGTTCCGTGATGCTGTTTCCCATTATGACGATTTGTCTAATTTTAGCTTCTCAGTGAGATCCTTCTAAAGATAATGAAAATGTAATTAAAACCGTGCTGTGAACCATAATTAAGTCTTTAGTTTAAATGACAAAACTGACGAATGTAAATTCATAAGACCTGAGGAAAGATCCTGGACAAATTATTTCTAACTGAACCAAATGAGGACAGTTTCACAAGTATTTTTCCAGACTTACTTTAGAAGGATAATCTTCTATCAGAACTATAGAAATTAAAGTAACCTGACTGAAAACGAATATATTGGAGATTGCATTGAGTATTAAAAATGCAATATGTGTTTGTAGATCAGGAAGTTCAAAGTGGAACTAGCAGTGGTGTGTGCCGAATGGAACAGCAGGAGAGTCTTACAGTTTAATGCCATAACTGCAATCAAATGTCCCAGATAATTGAACGCAGAAGGGTTCTGATACACTTGGGCCAGCTAGTCAGGCCACATAAGATGATTTATTAAGCATGAGATTAACAGCTCACTCTATTGATTTCATGAATGGGTAAAACGCTTATGAGAGTGTTGGAGTCTCTCTGAGCAATGATGTGCGTGATGATGCACCAAGTGAAACTTACCAATTGTTGGAACTAGTACCTTAGAAACTTCAGCATTTTCCAAATCCTCAGACCTGCAGGCTCCTTTTATCAAAGCCACACCTGCGTTAACGTAGCAAACCCTTGCAAAACATTTCACAAGAATACTTACAGAATACGTTCAGATGCTTGGTCAAGGAAGCAACTTTTAAGAAATCAGACAGGATTAGGCTAGCCTACAGGAGTGAATATGTTCCCACTGAATGTGGAATGATTATCCTCAGAAATTCTTATTCGTAGAGTTACAGAACTGTACAGCACAGAATGCAACCCTTGGGACCAACACATCCATGCTTACCATGCTCCAGAGTGAGCAAGTCCCATTTGCCTCACTTTGGCCTAGAGATGGACTCTTGCCCTCACAATCTACCTTACTATTTTACTTTTTTATTTTTATTTAGAGATACAACAGAGTAACAAGCACTTCTGGCCCATCGAGCTCGTGCTGCCCAGTTGCCCCCATGAAACCGATTAACCTACGAACCCATACAGGTATGTGTCTGGGACGTAGGAGGAAACCAGAGCATCAGGAGGAAACCACACAGTCACAGGTACAAGGCGAACGTACAAGCTCATTACAGGCAGTAGTGGAAATAAGCCCCAATAACTGGCACTGTAATAGTGTTTCACTAACCACTTCACTACTGTGCCGTCCCAGATCATTATGATCTTGCATCTTATTGATTATCCATGCTGCTCCTTCTCTGTAGATGTTACACTTTATTCTGCCTTCTGTTATTATTTTATTTTGTTCTACCTCAAAGCAACACACTGATTTGATACCTATGAACACTATGCAAGGCAAGTTTTTCACTGTACCTTGGTACATGTGATAACAGATCAATTTGAAACATTTCCTATTCATTTAACTGTTCAAATGTTTTTTAAATGTCATAATTATACCTGCCTCTCCAGCTTCCTCTGGCAGCTTGTTCCACATAATGACCACCCTCGGTGACATGATTGGCAATGATTATCCAGATGGGAAGGTTGAATATAACACAGATATAGTGAAGGGTAAGCAAATGGAGAAAAAATAAGAAGAGCATATGATAGTAGTTTCATGAGGAAGGGGAGAACACTGGTGCCTGGCACTCACATGAAGCCTGAACACCAACAAAGATCATTAGGGCTAAATTGGCTGTGTCCATACTCTGCGTAAATTCAAAATCAGCTGATTGACATTGGAAGTACATTGAAATTAAAGCAGCTGTTTTACATCATGAAGCAACAATTAACTCAGAGAATGACTGAAATTGAATAGAGATGCATGCCATGCTGAATTAGTGAACTACTGCCACTGATCACAGTCTTTAAGAAAGTTCAGACTAATTATGGTAAAGTTAATATGAAAGGGTCGGGGAGTGTGGTGTTGGGTGGGTGGTGTGAGGTGAGAGAATGTTATGCTACACAAATGTCATTTGGCCTTTTTGGCCATCGCCTTTTCTCATTATGGGCTGTGATATAAAATGCAATGCATAATATCTAGTCACAGCTAATTTTGAAGCCAACGGGATTGCAGAAAGGGGAATTTTTCTTGTTTGTATGCGAGCCTTGAAAGTTGGAATACTCCCAGAGGGTACACTGCAGTTCAGCACTCCCATGTTGCACAGTACTGTGAAGTCTGAATAAGCTGTTTACAAACATCATGCCCTTTTCTCCTCCAGGAGACTGTAATGCTAACAGATCTCCAGTGGGAAGAAGGGATTTTTGCTCCCTTTAGTGAGTGTTAATTTTTTAAAGGGAATTAGAACTCTAGTTATCCCTGCTTTTCTCATGTCTACATGTGTCAATGATATTTGTGGAGATCCTGGTGGAGTTGGTACGTGAGTCGTTGCCTTCCCTTTCACAAATTTTCAAGGAAAATGACCGTGGCCGTGGATCAGCACTTTGGGCTGGTTCGGGAGTTCCTTGGCAGCCTCATCAAACCCTGTGCTGCAACAGGAAGACCTGAATCTCTGGCCTATAGATGCTGAAACACATCATATCAGCTGTTCACTTCCTTCCCTGTGTCATTACAGGTGTGCAATGTTGGTTAGGCTCTACCTCTTGGGTGCAATGGTGTACATGGCCCAAGGTACTTCGGAAAAGTTGAGCATGCACACTGAAGATCTGAGGAGTCAGCAACTTTGATGAATAGACGGGAGTTTGCAGGTTTGGAAATGATCACTGTCTGCTTGTATGTATTCAGGACAAGGAAGCAGGCAGGGTAAATCATTGCAGACACTACCCACCCGGCAAACTGCCTTTTCTAAAATTTCCCTTCTGGAAGTGCTACAGTGCTATTAAAACAAAAAAATTCACACCGTCTTAAAAGTTTCTTCTTCCAGACAGTCAATCTGATCTAGTTTGCTCCCACCCCTTATATCTATTACTCTCATCACTGCATTGCACTGAAACCTATTTAAACTACTTTTTATAATGCTATTTACATTGTAAACCAATGCTGGTATTTATGCATTTGTGCACATTTTATTCCTTATCTGTACTTGACCTCTAACTCAATTTTTATATAATTCTTTATTCTTTATAATTGTCGAATGTTGCTGTTTTTGGTGCATGTTGTGAAGCGATCTACAAATTCCTGATACACGTGGATGTATATGGTGAATAGAGCCCTGCTCCTTGAGCTCAGGAGTTTGAATCTCAATGGTAACCCGTTGTGATTTGATAGAGGAACAGTACACCATGTTCCATTTATAGTACGTTGTTAGAACAACTTTTGGGTTTAGCACATTTACATTTAACAAATCACTTTGGCCACCAGACTTCACATCTGAATATGTATCGTGGATTTAATCTGGAGTTCAGCTCTGAACAATGGGTTCCTAAAAGCTGTGAATCTCAGACCAGACAATGCTGATCAAAATTAATTTGGATGTCTGTGTTGTGCGTGCCAATATGGAGGTGTGAAGTTTGTGTGTAGTCTCAAAGAAAACATTGTCCATACTTTGTAAGTATGGAATTGTCCAATCAGCACACACAAAATGTTGGAGGAACTCAGCAGGCCAGGCAACATCTAGGAAAAGAGTACAGTCAATGTTTCAGGCTGAAGCCCTTCGACAGGACTCACTGAAACGTTGACTGTACTCTTTTCCTAGATGTTGCTGAGTTCCTCCAGCATTTTGTGTGTGTTGCTCGGATTTCCAGCTTCTTGTGTGTGATTGGAATTGTCCTTTGTTGTTTGGCACATAAAATACTGAGCCCCACTTTGGGCCAGTGAGACCTTTCAACTGAAAGCATCTCTGTATGATGCCTGTTGTACCTTGTTTTGTCGAATAAAGAAACTGCTTTGTGTCTGCCAGCACTTTTCTCTGGTGACTTTATTCACGCAATAATATTCCTCACTGAAATACTCATTAGCAATGCGCTAGTTAAATGTTCTGAAGCTAAGTAATTCAAGTCAAGTTTTTTGTAATTTAATTATATACACGTATATCACCAAATGAGACAACACTTCTCTGGACCAGGATGTAAAGCACAGTATTACACATAGCACACATATAACTCACAATAACTTAGGAAAGTAAGAATCAAATCTACAAATGAAGTACACATAAATAAAAAAGTAAAGTGCATAAATTAAATATTATAGGTTATTGTACAAATTATCTGGTGACATTTCAAGTGCAATGTGGTACGGAGTTCAGAAGCCTCATGGCCTAAGGGAAGAAGCTGTTTTCCGTCCTGACCATTCTTTCTTTTTGCATCAGAGTCTCCTGCCTGAAGGTAGAATGTCAAAGTTCATGCTGGGTGGATGGGTGGGATCTTTGATAATACCCAGTACTAAGGGCCCTGAGTACACAGCTCTTCCGATAATTGTCCCCAGTGGATGGTAGGGAGACCCCTATGATGATCCTCTTGGCTGTTCTCACAGTCGTTTGTGGGGACTTATGGTCAGATGTTCTGCTGCTCCCATACCAGATGGAGATGCAACTTGTCAGGATGCTCTCAACGGGGCTCCTGTAAACTTCAGTTAAGATGCGGAGTGGTGGAGCCTCACTTGCCTCACTCTCCAAAGGAAGCACAGGGGCTGCCATGCCTTCTTATGCAGGGAGGTGATATTAAGGGACCAGGTGAGGTCGTCCATGATGTGAACTCCCAGGAATCTGGAGCACTTAACTCTCCCTATGGAGGAGCCATGTATGCACAGAGGGGAATGGTTCATCTGCACCTTCCTAAAGTCTGCAATCATTTCAAGATATGTTATACATTAAAATAAAATTATTTGTTTTGGATCACAATGTTTAAATGTTATATTTAATTGATTACAACACAACATGAATCTGTGGTTTAGCTGAGCAAAATAATGTAAATAACTAATATCTGTAGTTGACTTTTAACACCATACAACAATAGACACTGAAATAATTTACAGAACAACTTTAAATGTTAAAATCATTTGTGCAAAGAGAAAGACAATCCATCCTACTAAAGTTGATGAGAACAGATGACTTCTTACATTTTAAATTGAACAGAAAATAAGAATGATAATATTTCGATAAACAACTATACAATTTGAATAGTACATTTTCCACATTCAAACCACCCTGCTGCTATATTCATTCTAACTCCTCGGTTCAAAGTAACACTTTAAGACTCACCTCTGTTTCTTCCGAAAATATTCAGGTTTATTTTGCCATTCTTCCTCTCTCTTTTGAATCAAGCTGAAAGTTTATCCTTCTAACATCAGTATGCTTCTCATATTCTTCCTATCTTCCCTATTCAAATGAGTACTCTTCTCTCTTTTGTCAGTAGATCATGCTAATCTGGTGAGACACGCAATCCACACATCTATGCAATTAATACTGGCACGTCCTTCCCTCCACTATCACAATATCTCATCCAAGTTTTCCTAAATTTCTGCCAAATCTCTCCTCCTAGCTTCTGCCTCCTGCCTTCTCCCCTTTCCTTACCATTAATTTATCCCTTCTCTCTGGTGCTACTCCTCAGCTTCTTCCATCATTAGAATTAATTTTAGTTCTGCTTCTCTTGCCCACACCTATTATTTTATAACCATCCAATCCTTCGATTTACTACTGTCCAAACTCCTGTTTACCTGTGATATTCCCTCTCCTTTCAATTCGTCGATGAAAAAAGATATTAACTTCATCTTGCTGTGTTTATAATATACTGTAAGTACTTCTGATAGGCATTTCTTGCTTTCATTTATTTTAAGGCCTTGCCTTTCAGTGTGAGGCATTTATTTTACTGTACAAGGGGAGTATGTTAAGAAACTTCAGCATTCAGTTTCTTTGTATATTTGGGCATTTCACATTTGGGAATTAGGAGTCTAGTTTCTGTGTGGAGTTTCTACTAAGGTTAATTTTTACTTTTAGCTATACTGGAGTAAGAACAAATATCATGCATACTGTCCGTAAGGTCATTCGTCCTATTGGGTCTGCTTCACCATTCTATCACAGCTGACTTATTATCCCTCTTAACCCCATTCTCCTGTCTTCTCCCCATAACCTTTGAGGCTGTTACTAATCAAGAACCTATCAGCCTCCGCTTTAAATGTACCCGATGACTTAGCCTCCACTATAGGAAGTTCCCTCTCCACGTCTATGTTATCGAGGCCTTTCAAGATTTGATAGGTTTCAGTAAGATCCCCCCCTCATTCTTCTAAACTCCACTGAGTACAGGCGCAGAGCCATCAAACACTCCTCATATGTTAACCCTTTCATTCATGGAATTATTCATGTGAACCTCCTCTGGACCCTCTTCAATGCCAGCACAATGGGCCTGTTGCATTGGTAGTTCAGCGTCAGAATTCTCCCCTACCACGTGGGAGGCCCAGGTTCAAATCCTGCCTCGTGCACAGTCGCACTTTTCAGGGGCTACATGGTAATGCAGCATAACACCATTACAGCGCCAACGATCTGGGTTCAGTTCCACTGCGGTCTGTAAGGAGTTTGAATATTCTCTCTGTGACCACGTGGATTGCCTCTGGTACCCCACATTCCTCCCACATTCCAAAGGTGCAGTAGGTTTATTCGTCAGGTCAGGTGGCACAGGCTCGATGGGCCAGAAGGGCCTGTCACTGTGTTATATCTCTAACTAAAAATAAAAATTGGCTGAAAGCTTCAATCCGATGAGGCCTCTCCATTCTGGGCTTCCTCCAGTCCAGTAATTAGCTATACTGTTGAATTCATTGGCCAAACAGCTCCCTTCATGTCAAAAGAACACTGAGAAACATTTCAAATCCTCTAAATATCAACTTCTCCTGTCGGACCCAATTCCTTCTGCAGGAGCTCACCCAGTAGTGTCAGTTTATCTACGGAGTAAGAACAGTGTGTTTGTTATACATACTTGGCATTGACAGCAGCTCTGCATAGAGTTTTCAATCAAAGAAGACTGCTGGTTTTCTGACTAGTCCTGACGAAGGGTCTCGGCCTGAAACGTCGACTGCGCCTCTTCCTATAGATGCTGCTTGGCCTGCTGCGTTCACCAGCAACTTTGATGTGTGTTGCTTGAATTTCCAGCATCTGCAGAATTCCTGTTGTTTGCTGGTTTTCTTGATATCTTTTCATAAGCCTTGTGTTTGTCAACTCATACCTGACTGGGAATCCTTCCATTGCTGAAGGAAGTTAATCACTATGTTAAGCCACAGGACTACTCAGTCTATACAGCGATATATCTGAAACAGATTGAATCGTAGATAATTAAACTGCAAGGGTGTCATGGAACACACCACCTCTCACACCTAGATACAGATTGTGTTTGTGGCATCAGATTTAAAAATAGTGTACATCTGAAATTTTCTTCCACAGGTAGGCGACATTTACAGACTATATCTGTTCACGATCAATTGCTTACTGATTGGTGTCTCTGAATTTGGAAAATTATTTCATAGAATAATGCATTTTTGAGAACTGGAAGGAATTCATTCTTGAAAGGAATAACTTATCAAAGAAAAACTCTTTGCCAATAGAAGGTTTCTGTTCAGTATTTCAGTGTTCCGTTGCTGTGGAAACCAATTGAGCAGAGCAACCTGACTCAGCATCTAAACACTATATATAAGGGCTGCGTGTGAGCCAGTGCTTTTTGTTAGGAAAATGTCTTGTGGACATAATCATTGACAGTCAAGTAACAGAGTGGAAAAAAAAATCACACTCTAGAACCGAGTGATCTGAAAATACAGAAGTTAGTTTGACATCAGAACATCAAATCAATACTAAATTGCCAACTTTGATTATTGAGTCTTATATTTAAGCTTGGTGTAGAGAGTAGGAAACAGCAGTAATGAACATTCTATTGTTATTAATGAGAATTTAAGGTAGCTTCAAATGGAAGCTATCACTTTAGTCTCAGATGGAGACTGACACCTTGTTTAGGAGTACGGAACTTCATGCAGCATGGTCCTTTTCAATGTTAGTAAATGGTGACCTGTGGGTTGATAGCAACGATGGCTGACAACTCCATCATTTGTGACTTAGTCAATGCAATTTTGATGATTCATAATCCAAATGTATTCACTGTCATGTTAGGAGGCTCGTGGGTTATTACTGTGACTGCATTTTAAGACTATTTTATTGCATCACCTTTGAGGATGTCCTGGGCTCATTAAATGTATCGACTAAATATGACACATTCTTTCTTTGGTGTAGTGAAAAACTTTACTATTTTATGCACCTCTAAAATTATTTACCGGATCAATTTAATTCAAAATGCTCTTTTTCAAAATGTAACCAATTTAGCAGAACTGTTGAAATGATCAATTTGGAACACCATCTTTAACTCCAAAGCCTAATAATTACTTTTTAAATACTTGAACACTTCATGTTTGAAACATATACATAAATGCACAGAAGCAAAGTTCCAGGTAGTTTACCTTTTAACTCTGGACTTCCTGTTTCCCTTCTGTTAATGGGAGTGATTTGATCATGTTTGACATCTGTGTCATTTATTCTTCAATATCCCTTTGTTTCAAATGAAACAATTTATAATCTGCAACGTTGTGAAATCTTATGCAATGTAGTGTCAGAATCAGTTGTACACAGCAAGAATATTGCATTATTTTAGCATGTGGTATTATTTAGTGCAAAACAACACAATGTGCAAAATCAAAGAATTTTGTTCAGACCACAAGACATGGGAACTAAACCATACAGCCTGCTCTGCTATTTCATCATGGCTGATTCATTATCCCTCTCAACCCAATGCTTCTGTCTTTTTCTTGTTACCTTTGACACCCTGACTAATCAAGAACCTATCAACTTCTTAAATATACCCAATGACTTGGCCTCCACAGCTGCCCACGGCAATGTATTTCACAGATTTACCACCCTCTGGCTAAAGAAATTCCTCCTCATCTCTGTTCTAAAGATGATGTTTTAAAGATCTGTTTAAAGTAAATAATGTAAGATTTTCAAAAAAAAGACACTTAGAGAGTGACTGTATTACATCATCAGCAGCCCCCATTTTCATTTCCAATCACTTTAACAGTCAGTCATATGGTTACCTCACCATGACTAAGTCTACTGGCTGACGAGGTTCTCTTGCTTAGATAAGCTTCTTTGTAAGGTAATTAGGGGAAATGTCAATCAAACTATACTCTCTGTTCTTACACAGGCAAGTTTAGTCAGTGGGAATACAAAAATTAAGAAAGACAAATTAAAGGATACTTGGCTCTAAAGCTATGTAATAGCATGTGATTTGCCCTTAAAAGTTAAGATCTGAGGATGTAATTTGACCTTCCTTCCAAGTATGCTGGGTTCCATCACTGACATTTCATTGCTCTGACCCTTGTCTTTTGCAAATTAATCCATATAACAGAAATGGGATCTGGAGCTGGAGAAACAGCACTGGCTGCTTCCTGCTGTGATAAAGGATGATGTTCAGAAGGCCTTTGAGAGGGGAGAAATAGAGGAGGACATCACTGAACTAAGTGAAAGGCTGCATGTGTGATAAGTTGAAGATATTAGTTAGATGCCATAATGCCCATTTCAATAATAAATTGTGCATTCTTGTTACACAAACAGACAGAATCAGCCTTGCGTTCTCTTCTCCAGTACAGCACAAATGTAATAGGTTAAATTAATCTGAATCCATTTTAGTCTTTTAAAATAAATAAACAATACTTTGCTTTTAGTTACCTCTGTTTTTTTAAATTGCTGGCTTAATTCAAGTACAGAGGCTAGTAGATGGTATTAAAAAGAGCTTTGCAAAAGCTCTAATTGAAATAGAAAAATGGTACAAGCTATCTCAATAATTTTGCAAATAAAATCAGAAACTCTTTTGTTGTACAGTGTTCCAAATGTGGAAGTTCGAGAATTCATTGCATTACAAATAGGTATAAAGAATCTAAACCATTTGAGTGTATAATGAATAATTCTGGCAAGGATACAAGAAAGTAAATTACTTGTCTATGTTCTGAATTTAGCAATGGGGGATGCGTCATGCAAAACAACATTATAATGTTCAATTGATGAAGTGGCCAGAGATTATATTTCCAATAGTCCCATTCAAGTCAAAGTTGTCAGAAAATCAGTTCTCGTATATCTCTCTAAAGCTGCTGAAGAATTGCAAGTAAGTATGGGTTTTACCATGCTGAATGGGTCTGCTAATTATGATTTGGACTTTGAAAATTTGGCAGGACAGGAATACTTTAACCCATTAATCATTAAGACAAGATTGAAAGAAATACCAAGGAGTACGGCAAGAATACTCAAAAGCCAAATACCGTTTGTAGTAAATCATAACTCTGAAGTTCAATGTATAACGCACCCTTCTTCCTTCACAGTTAGAAGAATAACACAGACTACTTGAGTCGTGAATTTCTTTGCAATGCTTAAGATATACCTACAGAGTATGGCTATTCTTCAGGACTTGTAGATGCTGGATTTGCTACACCAGGTACCACATCATCAGTCAGAAGATCACTTAAAGAATAATTTTTATTCACCCAAATGCCTAACATTTTTACACTTTTGGATCTCCAGTTGAATCTGTTGAGGAATTTCCTGACACTTCTCACTATTTTGCCTGTGCAAATTTTCTCATTACAGGGACATACGGTACCCCACTTAACAAAGTCCTGATAATATAGGTCTGTGTAAGTATTGTAAGACACTTTATGCTTACCACTTCTAGGTTGAATGCCACTTATGAGGTTTACCTCATAATCAATGGCTTTATTTGGTTCTTTCTCTTGCTGCAAGGCTGGTTTTCTTTCTACAGATCTTGGTCACTGTTCATGATGGTAATCAATTTAATTCACTATATACATTTACATGTATTAGGAATTTGCTGTGGTATGTTGCTGGTACAGCAATAAAATGCCAACATTCAACAAATATACAGAGTAAATAATTATATAAGAACAAAGAAGTACAGATATAGAATAAATGTGCACAAATACATATATAGCAGAATTTATTTACCATGTAAACTGCACTATAAAAAGTGGTTTAAAGAGTTTACAGAGCAGTGCAGTGACTGAGGTAATAGATGGGGGTGGGGTGGAGTCATTCAACAAGAATGATTGATTAAATGAACTACCTGGGAAAATAAACTTTTAAGATGGAATGAAGTTTTTGTTTTAATAGTCCTATTGTGCTTTCCAGAAGGAAGCTTTTAATAAAGGCTCATTGCTGGGTGGGTAGTGTCTGCAGTAATTTTTCATGCCCACTTCCTTGTCCTGGACACTTACCAGTCCTGCAGTGATGCTGGACTGTAGCCAATGACCTTTTCTGCTTTCAGAGGGGATGTTTACAATCCACCAGCGAAAGGAATCTGGTATGTTCAGTTTGGAGATTAGCATCCAGAATGCAGGATATATCACTCTCTTTCAAACAAGCTAATGCAGTGGTTCCTGAAGTAAGCATTATCATCCCTCCTGGAGGTTCTGAGTGTTCCTAAGAAAGGTGGGGGGTGCTAAGGATAAAAGGGGCATGGGCAGGTGCTTGTTCGCAAGGGGGGCAACTGGGGGATTACAGGCTTAATTTGAGAAATTATTTACTTATTATAAGCACTTGATCCTCAGTACCTCATAATTGATTACAATGATCATGTAATCACTTCATCTCTTGCTAACCCACTGTTCTCTTAGACTTTGCTTGAAACGTGTTTTAGTTGTTGAAGAGTAACGTGACACTTCTGTACTTGGCATATCATGAGAAATCTGGACTGAAGAAATTATGTTGTTTCCAGGCCTGGCCCATGCATTATTGCCATTTACTATTATAGTACAGTGTTAGCTGGTGTGATTCTCATACTCTAATCATGTAGTGACGTAATTCTTGTGAATTAGGTATGGTGCTCAATGGAGTAAAGCTCATAATCTGCCCTTTCGAATAGTCTTGACCACATTTCTCCAGCCAACTGAGATATCGCTGCCCCACTTTATGTAACTTGAAGCAGAGTCAGGGTTTGCCTGAGCAACGATGATGTCATAACCTTCCCCTTTACTTGAGGTTGGATTTAAGCAATAGGCAATTGACTGTGGTCAATGACCAGCAATGAAAATGACAGAAGCAGACTAAACAATAAAGAGATATAGATGGTATAGTGTGGAGTATCTAAAATATGGATTTATACCAGCACCAAGCAACCAACAGTAGCCAATGTGAAAAAGTTTTTTTTCAAATGAGGCAATGAAACCATCCAGGCTCCTTGAACATTCTGATAAACAAACGGGAACTTGGCTTATTTTCAGTCACTTTGCAAAAACTCTGACAAATGGAAAACTCTTCAAAATATGTTTGTCAGCACTTCACAACAAAACAAGTATGGCTTGTATTCTTCATACAATTTTTCACTGCTCACTGCTAAATCTGGAAAGCCCCATACAATTGGAGAAGAACTGATTCTGCCAGCAGTAAGGGAGGTTCTGAGTACAGTTTTGCGAAAGTCACCGGATCAATAATTAAAATGATTCTGCTCAGTAGCAGTGACAACTCTTTTCAAAGACAAAAATATGAAACCTCTGAGAATGTGGAGCACATATTATGCAACATACTTAGGACAATACAATTTGCTCAGCATTTGGATGAGTCAACTTTGCCAGGCAACAGATCTTTGCTTCCTGTTTATATTTGCTTCATAAAAGATGAAGGCATGGTTCAAGAGCTGTTATTTCCAAGGGGACTAGAAACAGATATGAAGGGTGGGTTTTGAGCATTTTCAATGAGAAGGCTATTCAACTCACCAAAGTTCTTGTTTGTGCTACAGATGGGGCACCATTGTGGGTTTATTAACAAGAGAAGTTCTGCAGATGCTGGAAATCTAAACAAAACACACAAAATGCTGGAGGAACATAGCAGGCCAGGCAGCATCTATGGAAAAAAGCACAGTCGACATTTCGGGCCGAAACCCTTCGGCAGGACTGGAGGGAAAAAAGGCTGAGGCGTAGATTTGAAAGGTAGGGGGAGGGGAGAGAGAGAAATGTCAGGCAATAGGTGAAACTTGGAGGAGGAGGGATGATGCAAAGAGCTAGGAAGTTGATTGGTGAAAGAGACAGAAGGCCATGGAAAGAAAGAAGAAAGTGGGGGTGGTGGACACCTCCAGAGGGAGGCGATAGGTGAATATAAGGTGTTGTTCCTCCAACCTAAGTGTGGCCTTATCCCGACAGTGGAGCATGCCATGGATAAACATATCAGAATGGGAATGGGGGAAGTGGAATTAAACTGGGTAGCCACTGGGAAATCCTACTTGTTCTGGTGGACGGAACGTAGATGCTTGGCGAAGCGGTCTCCCAATCTCTGTCACGATTCCCATTCTGAAGGCAAGTACATTTTTTATACAAATGATTATGAATGTTATCACTATCAGTACTTCCCCAGTTGTGGGTATTTTTATAACCTCTTTAGGCATATCCTTGCAACTTCAAGTATTTGTATTTCTTCAATGGTGTCTGTACACTTTTTTCTCCCTAATCCAGATTGTGCGTCACGCTGTTTGACCAAATATTGGACAAAAAATTCATTATCTCTTTGTTTGTTCATTAATTAATCCTGTGCTAGGGTTGGTGACATTTTGGTGTTCAAATTTAGTTTCAATGTCCTGTATAAACCTTTTTCATTGTTTCTGACCTGATAATTCCATTTTCTTAGAACTGGCGCATTTCATGTACCAATTTAATCTGACTTTATATGCACCAAGCTTTTGTTTTAGTGTATCTGTAAATTCGACAATGATTCAGTTAGTTTGATTGCATCTTTTATGGATCTTATGTTTCCTTAGTATTTCCTTAGATTTTCTCTTAACATTCTTCAAATATGTATTAATATTTATTATTTCTATCATTATTTCTTTATTATTATTATTAGTATTTTTGTATTTGTACAGTTTGCTTTCTCTTACACATTGGTTGTCTGCCAGCCTTTATTTATGTGCAGTTTTTCATTGATTCTATTGTATTTCTTTGATCTACTGTGAAAACCTGCAAGAAAATGAATCTCTTGGTGATATATTGTGACATATACATACTTTGAAAATAAATTTACTTTGAACTTAGAAATATAACTTAATCTGCAATCAGCTGTTAAAGGATGTTGCCCAAAATCAAAAGTGTAACCACTGTTACAACATGAGGAAATGCAACATTTGATTCAGACAGTGACACCCATAAGCAGCAACGAGGTAACCTGATGGGGCATGGGAGGAAGGGTGGCTTCTGATGGTGCGTAAGTGACAATTAGTGGCCAAGACACTGGTATCTTTTGGAATAGTGAGCTTTGCTTTCATACCTCATTCCAAAGTTCACATTTTGACAATAGGCTTCTCCCTCAGAAATGCCAGAAGTGCCAGACTAGATTATATAGTCAGGCTACAGCAGCAAGCCTTGAACAAGCATCCGTCTGACTCAGAGATAAAAGAGTTGTCACTGATACAGAGCAAGCATCTGAATAATTTAATGCATTATTGCTATTTTATTATCATTTTTTTTAGTCCTATATTTAACCTTACACATATGTTTTAAATAAGCAGCGCAGTTTTTAAGTGACATAATGAACATATGCTGTATACCTTCCTGTTCAAACTTTAATGGTTTTATATGATGATTTTCTCCTGCAAGAAGAAATTGCATTATACTAAATAATTATCAAAAAATATTTCTTTCAGAATCTAACAAAACCAGTTAATATTTTATATATACAGCAGGGAATAAATTTACCATTGTTAAATATGATCTTAAATTGACATGAATAGAATTTCAAAAATTAATCAGAGCCATTTTAACAAGGAATCCAATAAATGTTCTTAGGAAGATTTATATCAGTATGATAATCACATTTTTATCCTTTAATGGTAACTTAGCAACAGCAGTTCACTATGTAAGTCACATTTTAAAAGATTTTATGTTGATTTCATTGCCAATCATTTCACTAGATCAAACCGCTGATTTTATGTGACATTTTCCTCTGGCATCTTTGATTCCACTGATAGGTGCATAAGCAAACAATTGCTAAATCAGATGAAAGGTCATCAAATTAAACTATTAGCCAGAAGTTTTAGTTATTAAGTTAACGTTGTCAAATCTACAAAAGTTGATTTAGAGTGCTTGGTCTATTGCTGTCAGCGAATTTCTTTTGCAGGAAAAGCTAGGACAGGTGAGGAACCAGAATGAGAATCAGAATTGGGTTTATTATCACCAGCATGTATCGTGAAATTTGTTAACTTAGTAGTAGCAGTTCAATGCAATACATAATATAGAAGAAAAATTTTTTAATAATAATAATAAATAATTCTTACTCAGTATACTTTATACAGTATAAGTATACTGAATAGGTTAAAAATCATGAAAAAAACAGAAATTCTGTACATTAAAAAAAAGTGGGGTAGTGTCCAAGGGTTCAATGTCCATTTAGGAAACGGATGGCAGAGGGGTAGAAGCTTTTCCTGAATTGTTGAATGTGTGCCTTCAGGCTTCTGTACCTCCTACCTGATGGTAACAGTGAGAAAAGGGCATGCCCTGGGTGCTGGAGGTCCTTAATAATGGATGCTGCCTTTCTGAGACACCACTGCTTGAAGATGTCCTGGGTACTTTGTAGGCTAGTACCCAAGATGGAGCCGACTAAATTTACGACCCTCTGCAGCTTCTGTGCAGTAAATTCACCCCCCCGCCGCCTCCCATACCAGACAGTGATGCAGCCTGTCAGAATGTTCTTCATGGTACACCTATAAAGGTTTTTGAGTGTATTTGTTGACATACCAAATCTTTCAAACTCCTAATAATGTATAGCCTCTGTCTTGCCTTCTTTATAACTACATCGATATGGTGGGACCTGATTAGCTCCTCAGAAATCTTGACACCCAGGAACTTGAAGATAGTGTTGTCTTATTTGTTAAGATTACATGCAAACTTCAAGAATATTAACCCCTTGTGCAACAGAAAATGATGTGAAAAGCTAACGTTAGTGCAATGCTATTGTGACGAGAATACACATAAAATTAAGATGTTTGCTGGCCTGGGTTAGCATCAGTGACATCAGCAAGTGGTCTGCCACCTGCCCTCAGGGGAAGGAGAGATAAGGAACAATGGAGCAGCGTCTGGAGATGTGTAATGAAGGGACGTGGGAGAGAGAGAGCTGTCTGGAGCGGCTCCCCCTTTGAACCCTGAACTGTTTGAAGTGATGGACAGGCGATACCCCAGCAGGGGGATAAAAAGGGACCGGTTTGCTAAGGCGACACACACGCCACCCGAGGTAACGAGACCCTGGAAGCGGTGCGCCTCTCACGAGTGGGTGAGAAGTACCAGACAACGGCCAGGGCGGAAAGGTACGATCAGCGGGAACCCGGTGTGTGTCCGCCCTTGCCTGGGTGCCGGGTTCACTGCAGAGGATCGACTGCATCTGGAGGAGGGGTCACAGTCGGTGACCTCAGGTGACATCACCAAGGACCCGCCCAAAAGTTGCTTGTGAGCAATCTCGCCGGTCTGTGAGTGAAGCCGTTCTGAATGATCAGTTGTTCCTGTTCTATCTCTCTCTTCCCCCACGTTGTCCATCGCCATGGCAACGATTACTGCGAACTGAACTACTAACTGGACTGAACTTTGAGTCACTTTGAAATTTGGTCATTTACCCCTAGACAACGATAGAGCTTGATTGATGCTGTTATCTTAATTCTGTGCACATGTGTGTTTATCATCGCTGAACTGTTGCATTTATTATCCTTTCGATTACTGTGTTGCTTGTTTCTTTAATAAAACTTTCTTAGTTTTAGTACTCCAGACTCCAACTGAGTGATCCATTTCTGCTGGTTTGGCAACCCAGTTACGGGGTACGTAACACTGTCAACCAGTAAGTTAAGTTAAAAAGTTTGGCAGTTAACTCTGTGATGAGCTGAGAGAAAGTATGAAAATAAACAGGCTATTATAATGAACAAGATATGTAGTAAATTTAAATGAAACGTCCAAGTGAGACTGCCCAAGTCAGGAGATAGGATGTGACACATCAGGAGAGCTGGAAGAGTCTGGTCACATCTTGATTTGTAATGGGATGTAAGTGAGATTTTAAAATGTGGAGACACAAGACACTGCAGATGTTGCAAAATGGAACAACAAAACAAACTGCTGGCAGAACTTAGTGGGTCCAGCAGCATTTAGACTTGGAGAGGATGTTTCCTATAGAGGAGGAGTCCAGGACCAGGAAGTGCAGCCTCAGAATCAAAGGATGTCCCTTTAGAACAGAGATGAGGAAGAATTTAGCCAGAGGGTGGTGAATCTGTAGAATTCATTGCCACAGACTACTGTGGATGTCAAGTCATTGGATATATTTAAAGCAGAGGATGAATAGGTTCTTAATTAGAATATCAAAGGTTACGGGGAGAATTCAGGAGAATGAGGTTGGGAGGGATAATCAATCAGCCACGATGAAGTGGTGGATCAGACTCAATGAACCAAATGGCCTAATTCTGCTGTTATGTCTTATGGTCTTATAGAATTGTGGTCTCTAGAGGGAAATAGACCATCCATTCACTCCTCAGAATGAAAGGCATGACATTCTTGGACAGTCAATCCAATAGAATCATCCAGTTTAATTAGGCTAAGGATTAAAAATACCAAAACAAATATGTAAAATATTTGACAACTAGACAATGTGGAAGTTTAATTTTCTGCGACATACTCACAGGTATAAAAGGAGAATGAGAAGCATATTACAAACCATTCAATGAGCAGATAAACCTGAAACTGAACGTAGCTACAGTATGTATCAAGTACTTCATGACTTTGTTCACTCTCAAGCCACAGTTTAAAAACTCCTAGTTCCTAGAGCGCCTTCACTTACTCAAACACCTGAGCTTTGATCAATCAGGTAGGCAAGCAGATGGTAAACCTTTCTTTAAAATTCACTATGGGCAACCTTATGCAGAGGTAACTTTAATTTCCAAAATGTTCATGGCATGCAAACATTAGACAACAGAACATACGAAATAGAAGCAGAAGGTTTCTAGGCTCCTTGCAGTTGCTTTGCCACTCCATAAAATCATGGCTAACCTAATACTTCAGTGCCACTTCCCTGTTTCCTCTGAGTCTCTTAATTTTAAAATCTACTGATCTTGTTGTCAGGCACCTCCACACCATCTGCCACAAGCAGGACCTCCGGGTATCCAAACATTTTCTCATTCCAACGTGTTGGTCCACGGCCTCCTGCAGGGCCAAGATGAGACCACACTCAGGGTGGAGGAGCAACACCTTATATTCTGTCTGGGTAGCCTCCAACCTGATGGAATGAATATCCATTTCTCCTTTCGGTAATCAAAAATTTTCCCCACCCCACCTTCCTCCATTCCCCACTATGACCTTTCACCTCTTCTCAGCTGACTATCACTTCCCCCGGGTCCCCTCCTCCTTCCTTTTCTCCTATTGTCCACACTCCTCTCCTATCAGATTCCTTCTTATCCAGCCCATTACCTTTTCCACCAATCTGGCTTCACCTATCACCTTCCAGCTAGCCTTTTCCCCTCCCCACACATTTTTGTTCTAGCATCATCTCCTTCCTTCTCAGTCCTGAAGAAAAATCGTGGCCTGAGACATTGACTATTCATTTCCATAGGTGCTGCTTGAGATGCTGAGTTCCTCCAGCATTTTGTGTGTATTGCTTTGGATTTCCAGCATCTGCCAAATTTCTAGTGTTTGTTGATCTCTGTTTTGAACATACTTAGCAACTGATCCTTTAAAGATTCATTGGCCTTTGGATGAAAAACAAAATCAACCTTTGGCTATTGTCAAGGGAACACATAATGGGTATATGACACATTATCTACTGCATAGCATAACCATTAACTCAGTGGTTACCAAACTTTTCTGGGTTATTGCCCCCTTAGATCACAGACCATATCCCTAGTGCCCCCCTCTTGGGATTTTCACACACAACAGTGCCCCGCTCTTGGGAGTTTACAGAAAATGGTCGAGTTTCACACCATACAGTAGCTAGAGCAGAGATTCTCAAATCCTTTTTAGGCTTCTGCACCCTTGGCTCCCAGACCACATCCCCAGTGCCCCCTCTCCCTTTCTGGCCATTACATAAAAACTAAAGATAATTCTGAAATATGATGCATGATAAAAGACAATAGGAACTGCAAAAATTATTCAAATCTATTTAAAGCTACAAATAAAACTCATTCTTTATATAACTACAGTAAAATAATTTTCATAAACAATTTTAGAGCATTCATTAGTAGTTCAACTATTCACCACTTTATTGCTTTTTCCCCTTTCAATGAGATGGATAGGCTTGGTGCAGTGATATCAGCTTCTCAATATCAGGCTGAATGTCACTCAGTAGTCTCAGATCCCACGTTTGGTAATTTGAAATCTGTTTCATTGCTTTGAAAGAAGTTGGGCCTCTGCACTGAAACTGCACTCCACCAATGATGTTGGAAAGCCAATATGGAACATCTTGACATTTTTGCACAGTGCAGGATAGCGTTCACAGAATTTCTTCCTGCAACCAAAAGTCTTGATATGATTTTTTTGAACCTCGGCTTTAGCTCAAAGTCATTTTGCAGTGAGATCCGTTCGTCCTCCGTCTTTCCTATTAAATGCTCATTACAAATGTTCAGAAATAGATTTATAACCCAATCCAGAATTTGATACGAGAGAAGATCCTGAAACCTCTCGGACATGTCTTTATGTTGCTTACCCAGTTGGGCATAGTATACTTGAAGATCATCATCTAGTATTCTTTCTTTCTCTTCCAACTCAGTGAGGCTCAGAAATTGGAATAGGTTGTGACAGCCGATGTTGCACTTAAGTAGGATTAACTTGGACAGAAATGTGCAGACAACTATTTGATTCTGATAAGATTCACATCATTTCCTCGCAATCGAAGTTAATTTCATTAAACTTTGCAATATTTCCGACAAATAAACAAAGTCATGGTTAATATTCTTGAGCTGATTAGTGAATGAAACATTCGCGTATTCAGAGAATTTTATCACAGTTTTAATAAGAGCATAATGGCATCTCAGGTGGTTTCCTTTTCAGAGCCATCTGACCTCTGTGTTCAACAGCAAGCATTCAGGCTGTTCATCATTCTCAAGGCAAAGCTCTCAAAGATTTTACTTACTGCTGTGATAACATTATTTAATGATATGTGCAGCCAATCACTGAAGTTTTTTTGCAAAAAGATGTCCGTGAATTTCACAGTGAACACTAAATGTGATACAGCCTTTTCAAGAAAGCAATAATCCCACAACACACACAAAATGCTGGAGGAACTCAGCAGGCCTGGCAGCATCTATGGAAGAAAGCACTGTCGGCATTTTAGACCGAAACCCTTCAGCAGGACTGGAGAAAACAATGCTGAGGAGTAGATTTGAAAGGTGGGGGAAGGGGAGAGAGACACATCAGGTGATAGTTGAAACGCGGAAGGGGGAGGGATGAAGCAAAGAGCTAGGAAGTTGATTGGTGAAAGAGACAGAAGGTCATGGAAGAAAGTGGGGGGTGGGGAGGAGCACCAGAGGGAGGAGATGGGCAGGCAGGGAGATTCATTTTCTTGCAGGAATTCACGCTAGATCAAAGAAATGCAATAGAATCAATGAAAAACTGCACATAAACAAAGGCTGGCAAGCAGCCAATGTGTAAAAGAAGACAGACTGCACAAATACAAAAAAACTAGTATTAATAACAAAGAAATAATGACAGAAATAATAATAAATATTAATACATATTTAAAGACAAAATCTCAGGAAATACTAACAAAAAATAACTTCCATAAAAGATGCAATCAAACTAACTGAATCATTGTAGAATTTATAGATATACTAAAACAAAAGCTTGGGGCATATAAAGTCAGACTAAGTTGGTACATGAAAGGTGCCAGACCTAAGAAAACGGAATTATCAGTTCAGAAACAATGAAAAAGGTTCAGACAGGACTTTGAAACCAAATTCGACACACCAAAATGTCACCAACCCTAGCACAGAATTCATTAATGAACAAACAAAGAGATAATGAATTTTTGGTCTAATATCTGGTCAAACATTGTGACGCACAATCTGGATTAGGGAAGGAAAAGAGTGTACACACACCATTGAAAAAATACAAATACTTGAAGTTACAATGATGTGCTAAAAGAAGTTATAAAAATACCCACAACTGGAGAAGTACTGACAGTAATAACATTCATAATCATTTGTATAAAAAATGTACTTGCCATCACCATATCTATGAATGCATATCAACAATTTTCCTAAAAATCCCGAAAAGGTGCCTGAATTTCTGACTGAAGGTAAAACTTATCTCTTACCTAAAGGGGACATCACAAATGACCGATCAAAATATCGTCCTATCACTTGTTTACAAACGATACCTGTATAAAACTGTAACATTGTGCATCTCACAACTAATCACCACTCACTTAGATAACCACAATATACTTGCAGAATAGCAGAAAGAATGCCGTAAGGGTTTGAAAGGAGGGAAAGAACAACTGATAATAGATTCTGTAATTCTAATTCAAGCCCGGAGGAAAATCAAAGATCTTTCATGTTGCTATATTGATTACCAAAAGGCATTTGATTCTGTCCCACACTCATGGTTAATAGAAGTTCTTAATATATATAAACCACACCCAATACTTGTGAAATTCTGATGAAGCATTGGCAGACTATAATCACCCTATCTATTAACAAACAAAAAGAACAACCACCATTATCAAAATAAACCAAGGTATTTCCCAGGGCGAATCTTTAAGCCCACTATGGTTCTGTCTAGTTTAAAACCCGCTCTCTAACTTACTAAATTAGATGAAAATTGGGTATTCAGAGTTCAGCAGAGGAGGACAAAGGGCTTAATTAGGAAGGGGAAAAAAGATTATGAGAGAAAACTGGCAGAGAACATAAAAACAGACTGTAAAAGCTTTTATAGATATGTAAAAAGGAAAAGACTGGTAAAGACAAATGTAGGTCCCCTGCAGACAGAAACAGGTGAATTGATTATGGGGAGCAAGGACATGGCAGACCAATTGAATAATTACTTTGGTTCTGTCTTCACTAAGGAGGACATAAATAATCTTCCAGAAATAGTAAGGAACAGAGGGTCCAGTGAGATGGAGGAACTGAGCGAAATACATGTTAGTAGGGAAGTGGTGTTAGGTAAATTGAAGGGATTGAAGGCAGATAAATCCCCAGGGCCAGATGGTCTGCATCCTAGAGTGCTTAAGGAAGTAGCCCAAGAAATAGTGGATGCATTAGTGATAATTTTTCAAAACTCTTTAGATTCTGGACTAGTTCCTGAGGATTGGAGGGTGGCTAATGTAACACCACTTTTTAAAAAAGGAGGGAGAGAGAAACCGGGGAATTATAGACCGGTTAGCCTAACGTCGGTGGTGGGGAAACTGCTGGAGTCAGTTATCAAGGATGTGATAACAGCACATTTGGAAAGCGGTGAAATGATCGGACAAAGTCAGCATGGGTTTGTGAAAGGAAAATCATGTCTGACGAATCTCATAGAATTTTTTGAGGATGTAACTAGTAGAGTGGATAGGGGAGAACCAGTGGATGTGGTATATTTGGATTTTCAAAAGGCTTTTGACAAGGTCCCACACAGGAGATTAGTGTGCAAACTTAAAGCACACGGTATTGGGGGTAAGGTATTGGTGTGGGTGGAGAATTGGTTAGCAGACAGGAAGCAAAGAGTGGGAATAAACGGGACCTTTTCAGAATGGCAGGCGGTGACTAGTGGGGTACCGCAAGGCTCAGTGCTGGGACCCCAGTTGTTTACAATATATATTAATGACTTGGATGAGGGAATTAAATGCAGCATCTCCAAGTTTGCGGATGACACGAAGCTGGGTGGCAGTGTTAGCAGTGAGGAGGATGCTAAGAGGATGCAGGGTGACTTGGATAGGTTGGGTGAGTGGGCAAATTCATGGCAGATGCAATTTAATGTGGATAAATGTGAAGTTATCCACTTTGGTGGCAAAAATAGGAAAACAGATTATTATCTGAATGGTGGCCGATTAGGAAAAGGGGAGGTGCAACGAGACCTGGGTGTCATTATATACCAGTCATTGAAAGTGGGCATGCAGGTACAGCAGGCGGTGAAAAAGGCGAACGGTATGCTGGCATTTATAGCGAGAGGATTCAAGTACAGGAGCAGGGAGGTACTACTGCAGTTGTACAAGGCCTTGGTGAGACCGCACCTGGAGTATTGTGTGCAGTTTTGGTCCCCTAATCTGAGGAAAGACATCTTTGCCATAGAGGGAGTACAAAGAAGGTTCACCAGATTGATTCCTGGGATGGCAGGACTTTCATATGAAGAAAGACTGGATGAACTGGGCTTGTACTCGTTGGAATTTAGAAGATTGAGGGGGATCTGATTGAAACGTATAAGATCCTAAAGGGATTGGACAGGCTAGATGCAGGAAGATTGTTCCCGATGTTGGGGAAGTCCAGAACGAGGGGCCACCGTTTGAGGATAGAGGGGAAGCCTTTTAGGACCGAGATTAGGAAAAACTTCTTCACACAGAGAGTGGTGAATCTGTGGAATTCTCTGCCACAGGAAACTGTTGAGGCCAGTTCATTGGCTATGTTTAAGAGGGAGTTAGATATGGCCCTTGTGGCTACGGGGATCAGGGGGTATGGAGGGAAGGCTGGGGCGGGGTTCTGAGTTGGATGATCAGCCATGATCATAATAAATGGCGGTGCAGGCTCAAAGGGCCGAATGGCCTACTCCTGCACCTATTTTCTATGTTTCTATGTTTCTATGTATCAAATCAGTAACAACAAAATAAATTATACCTTGACACACCTTTGAAATTATATTGACACGACTTGGAATTGTATGGTCCCTCATAGTAAAGCTAAAGCAACTAATTCAAATAGTGGAATCAGTTTTCTGAAGATATGAACATGAACTTTGGACTAGATAAGTGCAGAACATTAAACATGAAAGGTGCAGTAGAGCTGGTAGAACATAAATCAGAACAGCAAGATACAATACAACTGTTGGATGAATATGAAACATGTAAGTGTCTGGGATATTA
Source organism: Mobula hypostoma (assembly GCF_963921235.1). Taxonomy (NCBI): domain Eukaryota; kingdom Metazoa; phylum Chordata; class Chondrichthyes; order Myliobatiformes; family Myliobatidae; genus Mobula; species Mobula hypostoma. The sequence goes on along the minus strand of NC_086119.1, from coordinate 28,858,657 downwards.
ATAAGCAAAGAAAATAGATCACAGTGTGATAAAGGGAGAACTTTCAACAGAATTTACATCAAGGCTTCAGAAAGTCTGACGAAGAGAGCTCAGCGGTAGAAATATAGTAAAGGCTATACCCATAATAACATACTCTTTTGGGATATTACCTTGATCTGAAATTGATCTGGAAAGTTTACAAAGAAAAATAAAAATTTCAGAAAACTCTGTGTACACTCAAACAGACTTAGATTAACACTGCCTAGGACAGAAGGAGGAAGAGCAATAGCAGATATTAAAAATTCTGGGGTAGTTACAAGCTTGAGCTGGGAGAGACTGCGCATACAACAACTGTTGCCCAGGTGCTTCACCAGTTGCACCTTTATGAGAGAGTGGCAAAGAGAAAGCCAGTGTTGAAAAAAAAACTCACATGAAATCTCGGCTAGAGTTTGCCAGAAGGCATGTGGAGACTCTGAAGTCATCTGAAAGAAGGTTCTATAGTCTGAGCAAAACCTTATGCGGTCTGCAAGAGAAATACGACTTGGGAGATTTATTTTCCAGCAAGACGATGACCCCAATCATGAAGCCAAAGCTACACAGGAATGGCTTAAAGACAACAAAGTTTATGTCCTGGAATGGCCAAGACCTCAATTCAATTGAGAATTTCTGACTGGACTTGAAAAGGGCTGTTCTCTCACAATCCCCCATGCAATCTGTCAGAGATTGAGCAGTTTTGTAAAGAACAATTGGGAAAAACTGCAGTGTCCATGTGTGCAAAGCTGATTGAGACCTACCCACACAGACTCAAGGCTGTAATTGCTGCCAAAGGTGCATCTACTAAATACTGACTTTAAGGGGGTGAATACTCATGCAATCAATTATTTTGTGTTTTATATTTGTAATTAATTTAGATCATTTTTTAGAGATCTGTTTTCACTTTGACATGTGTTACGTACCCCGTAACTGGGTTGCCAAACCAGCAGAAATGGATCACTCAGTTGGAGTCTGGAGTACTAGAACTAAGAAAGTTTTATTAAAGAAACAAGCAACACAGTAATCAAAAGGATAATAAATGCAACAGTTCAGCGATGATAAACACACATGTGCACAGAATTAAGATAACAGCATCAATCAAGCTCTATCGTTGTCTAGGGGTAAATGACCAAATTTCAAAGTGACTCAAAGTTCAGTCCAGTTAGTAGTTCAGTTCACAGTAATCATTCCCATGGTGATGGACAACGTGGGGGAAGAGAGAGATAGAACAGGAACAACTGATCATTCAGACACGGCTTCACTCACAGACCGGCGAGATGGCTCACAAGCAACTTTTGGGCGGGTCCTTGGTGATGTCACCTGAGGTCACCGACTGTGACCCCTCCTCCAGATGCGGTCGATCCTCTGCAGTGAACCCGGCACCCAGGCAAGGGCGGACACACACCGGGTTCCCGCTGATCGTACCTTTCCACCCCGGGCGTTGTCTGATACTTCTCACCGACTCGTGAGAGGCGTACCGCTTCCAGGGTCTCGTTACCTCGGGTGGCGTGCGTCCTGCCTTAGCGAACCTGTCCCTTTTTATCCCCCTGCTGGGGTATCGCCTGTCCATCACTTCAAACAGTTCAGGGTTCAAAGGGGGAGCCGCTCCAGACAGCTCTCTCTCTCCCACGTCCCTTCATTACACATCTCCAGACGCTGCTCCATTGTTCCTTATCTCTCCTTCCCCTGAGGGCAGGTGGCAGACCACTTGCTGATGTCACTGATGCTAACACAGGCCAGCAAACATCTTAATTTTATGTGTATTCTCGTCACACATGAAAGTCTTTTTCTGTTGAATGGTGGCAAAAATGCCAAATTAAATCCATTGTGATCCAATATTATAAAACAATAAACCATGAAAACTTTCGGGGGTGGGGGAATGAATACTTTTTATAGGCACTGTCCATTGTCCCAAGTGTAATATCTACAACTGGTATCATCCCAAAGACACTACACAATAACATTAAACAATTAGGCCTACAGATCAATATTTATGTAAATCTTTGGAAGGCCACAATACTAAACACCATTAGAATTGTCCAAAAGTTCCTAGAAATTGAGAAATGAGTGTGCTTAACTATGCTTATACCTCAGCTCTTATCAGTTTGAACTAAGAAAAAAATTAAAATATAATAATAAATAAGTAAGTAAATAACAATACTGAGAACATGAGTTGTAGAGTCCTTGTAAGTCCATAGGTTATGGAATAAGTTCAGTGTTGAGGTGAGTGAAGTTACCCACATTTATGTGGACTTGGGACTTGGTGGCTACTGCTTGTTCTAAGCAATACCTGACATTGTGGATTTTTATTGTGCTAAAGGCACAAAAAAATGTAGACTTTTGACATAGTTGATTGACATCCAATAATCACCCAATGTGGAAAACATGTCCTATTGAACTCAACGGGTCAGGCAGCATCAATCAGAGGAATGGACAGCTGATGTTTTGGGTTAAGATCATTTTGGAACATTAAGAGTTCAGGAGTGGAAATGTATATGCTCTCTCCGATAGCGGTTGAGTCACAACCAGAGTATCCAGTTTTGTTCATAGCACTTTTGGAAGGCTATAAAGATTGAAGAGGGAGTGCAGGAACCATGGGGTTTGGCTGTAAAATTAATCTGGTAAAGCATGGTTGTTTTCTTGGAGGAAAGTAGGTTGAGGGGAGATTTGATTTTACATGTGGAAGATCATGAAACTAAGTAAACTATTCCCACTGGTAAATGAAAAGAAGTAGAGATTTGGGGCAATAGGTATAAGAGCGATGTAAGAAAAATCCATTCTTATTATTGTATAGTGTAGTGATGGACTGGAAATCATTGCACAGGTGATGGAAAACTTTACAGAAGGAATTGTACAGGCCTACGGTGAAAAAGCAGGATGGGATTAAAAATTTTTTTATAAACAAAATAGACTTGTGGTCAGCTAGGAACAGAAGAATGAGCAGGATTTTTTTTTTGAGGGGTTCAAAAGATAAATACTTCGGACAATTTTCAGACAGACACCAATTTATTCTTTTATATTTTAATGCTGTTACTTCCATTCTGAAGCAATTATGGTGCTGTTGTCTTGACCAGTAGTTTCTCCAGGGCACCAAGTACCCGTGCTTTTTGAAGGAGAAGCAGAAGGGTTTGAAAGATGGCCAGGCAAGTTAAGATAAATCAACAATGCCTTTCACTCATTCAAGGATACACAGCAGAAGAGTTTGGAGGACCATAATCTCTTTGCCACTGTACAAGCCCTCCCCTAAATTGACTTCCTAAAATAGAATACATAATTCACACTCACCTGAACTTATTGCCAATCCTTTGCCCACCTACCATAGCAGATCAAGATCCCCCTGTGATTTTTGATAATCTTCTTCACTATCTAAAATACCACTATTTTGGTATCATCCACAAACTTACTCACCATGTCTTGTACATTTCCCTAAAATGGTTTATATACTGTAAATAACAAACAATAAAGATCCCAGCACTGAAGTCTGTGATACACCACCCAGCACAGGCTTCAGTCCAATAAATTGTACTTCACCATCACTCTTAGCTTCTTGCTATCAAGTCAATTATGAATCCAAATAGCTTTCTCTCCCTGCGTCCCCTGCACCCTAACCTTCCAGACTAGCCTGCCGTGCAGAACAGTGTCTAGAGTTCATATAGACAAATTCCACTACCCTACACTCACCAATCCTCTTGGCTACTCTGAGAATTTCTAAAAGATTCGTCAGAATGATCAAAGGAATGAAAATTGATTATTGCAATTGTTTGACCTTATTAGACCCTTTTCTGTGGCTGCCCTTTAAGATTTGCTACCTTGCACACAATCAACAATAGGTCTTCTGTTGTGCTTCTTTGTTAACCTCGTAGGATTCGGGGGGGAGCTGGAGTGGATGAATATACAGGTTGTAGCATCAGTTACCTTTAGCCTCCTGTAAGTACTGGGCACCCCACAGAATGTTCTGTGCTTGTGTGACAATTTAATGGTACCACTGAAAAACATAAAGCTAAATTTGCCAGAGGCTCCCTCCTTTACTAGAGTCGGCTACTTGAGAAAAAATGGGTTATGGCATCCAGATGTTAAATATTGGCAGAGAACCCAGATAGTCTGTCCAGCGGCAATAGCACATCCCAGAAATGGTGTCACTAGTGATTCTATTCACTTTTATAGTCTTCCCCAAGTATATCATTTGAGGTGCAAAATTAATATCCTACAGAATTTCTATAAAGGAAACGGGGAACTTGATGCTTTTTTTCATGCAGAATGACCTCCACTCCTAATTAGCACAGTTTTCTATCAAGCTCCCTCCTCATTGTTTCTTGCTAACTGGAAGCATTTTCCTCAAATGGCCCCCAACTCTACCAAATCAGCAATAAAGATAATGCACAAAGCACGAGATAAATTACCCCTTATTAGAGATAACTTTTTTAAAAAGTCAAAAAAATGTCCAGTAAAACAAACTGGTGGATACAAGCAACACACATAAAACGCTGGAGGAACTCAGCAGGCCAGGCAGCATTGATGGAAAAGAGTGAACAGTTGATGTTTTGGGCTGAGACCCTTCATTGGGACTGGAGAAGGAGATGAGAACTTAGAGTAAGAAGGTGGGGATGGGGGAGGAGTGGAAGAGGTACAAGGTGGTAGGTGATAGGTGAAACCAGGAGAGGGGCAGGGGTGAAGCAAAGAGCTGGGAAGTTGATAGGTGAAAGAGATAAAGGGCTGGAGAAGGGGGAATCTGATAGGAGAGGGTAGAAGACCGTGGAAGAAAAGGAAGGGGGAGGAGCACCAGAGGGAGGTGAGGAGATGAAGTGAGAGAGGGAAACGGGAATGGGGAATGGTGAAGGGGGGGTGGGGGAGTGCTATTTCTGGAAGATCGAGAAATCGATGTCCATGTCTTCTGGTTGGAGGCTACCCAGACGGAATATAAGGTGTTGCTCCTCCAACCTGAGTGTGGCCTCATCACGGTAGTAGAGGAGGTCATGGACTGACATGTCGGATTGGGAATGGGAAGTAGAATTGAAGTGGGTAGCCACCAGGAGATCTCGCTTTTGCTGGTGGACAGAACATAAGTGCTCAGCAAAGTGGTCTTCCACCAGGTGGGTACAACTGGTGGCCAGTTTAGTCTTGCAACTAAAGAAAGTTTCTCCACTTAAAAAGGCTTTGGAAATAACTGAAGTACAATAAGGCTAATATATGAGTTCAGTTACTTACTTTTAGGGGCAGAAATATTATGTGACAATTATGGACTGTCTGTATTGGCCATTTCCAGTTCCCACAGGCCGTACTTACCTGGACTAAGTGCAGAAGTCATTTCTCACTGTTCTACCACAGCCTGCCCTTTTGCAAGGAGGTCTGGAAGGAACCCTGTTCCCAGAATTCCTCTGATATTTTTGAGGCACCTTGAAATTTCTGACAACACACTTAAAAAATGCTGGTGAACGCAGCAGGCCAGGCAGCATCTATAGGAAGAGGTACAGTCGACGTTTTGGGCCGAGACCCTTCGTCAGGACTAACTGAAAGAAGAGATAGTAAGAGATTTGAAAGTGGGAGGGGGAGGGGGAGATCCAAAATGATAGGAGAAGACAGGAGGGGGAGGGATGGAGCTAAGAGCTCTCACAGCTACCTGGACTATTCCTCTCCCCACCCTGTCTCTTGCAAAAATGCCATCCCCTTCTTGCTATTCCTCCATCTTCGCCGCATCTGCTCTCAGGATGAGGCTTTTCATTGCAGGACGAAGGAGATGTCCTCCTTTTTTAAAGAAAGGGGCTTCCCTTCCTCCACCATCAACTCTGCTCTCAAACACATCTCTCCCATTTCACGCACATCTGCTCTCACTCCATCCTCCCGCCACCCCACTAGGAATAGGGTTCCCCTTGTCCTTACCTACCACCCTACCAGTCTCCAGGTCCAACATATAATTCTCCGTAACTTCTGCCACCTCCAACGGGATCCCACCACTAAGCATATCTTTCCCTCCTTCCCCCTTTCTGCTTTCCACAGGGATCGCTCCCCATGCGACTCCCTTGTCCATTTGTCCCCCCCCATCCCTTCCCACCGACCTCCCTCCCAGCACTTACCCTTATAAGCGGAACAAGTGCTACACATGCCCTTACATCTCCTTCCTCACTACCATTCAGGGCCCCAGATAGTCCTTCCAGGTGAGGCGACATTTTACCTGTGAGTCGGCTGGGTTGATATACTGCGTCCGGTGCTCCCAATGCGGCCTTCTATATATTGGCGAGACCTGACGCAGGCTGGGAGACCGTTTCGCTGAACACCTACGCTCTGTCCGCCAGAGAAAGCAGGATCTCCCAGTGGTCACATGTTTTAATTCCATGTCTCATTCCCATTCTGATATGTCTATCCACGGCCTCCTCTACTGTAAAGATGAAGCCACACTCAGGTTGGAGGAACAACACCTTATATTCCGTCTGGTTAGCCTCCAACTTGATGGCATGAACATTGACTTCTATATCTTCTGTTATTGCCCCACCTCCCCTCTGTACCTCATCCCTTATTTATTTATTATTATTATTTTTTTTTCTCTCCCTTTTTTTCCTCCCTCTGTCCCTCTCACTATAACTCCTTGCCCATCCTCTGGGCTCCCCTCCCCCTTTCTTTCTCCCTAAGCCTCCCATCCCATGATCCTCTCCCTTCTCCAGCCTCAAATCCCTTTTGCCAATCAACTTTCCAGTTCTTAGCTCCATCCCTCCCCCTCCTGTCTTCTCCAATCATTTCGGATCTCCCCCTCCCCCTCCCACTTTCAAATCTCTTACTGTCTCTTCTCTCAGTTAGTCCTGACGAAGGGTCTCGGCCCGAAACATCGACTGTACCTCTTCCAATAGATGCTGCCTGGCCTGCTGCATTCACTAGCATATTTTATATGTGTTGCTTGAATTTCCAGCATCTGCAGATTTCCTTGTGGTTGCATTTTGAAATTTCTAATTTGACTCTGCTGTTCATTCACACTTCTGTAGCAGTTAGCATGACACCATTGCAGCTTGGGGCATCAGAGTTGGGAGTTCAATTCTGACGCCGCCTGAAAAGAGTTTGTATGTCCTTCGCACGAGTGTGTGGATTTCCTCCGGGTCCTCTGGTTTCCTTCCACATTCCAAAGACATTCTGGTTAGTAGGTTAATTGGTCATTCGAAACTGTCCTGTGATAAGGCCAGGGTTAAGTAGGTGGGTTGCTGGGCAACATGGGTCATTGGGCTGGAAGGGCCTATTCTGCGCTGCATCTCCAAATAAACAATTAAACTATTTAAATAAACAATTTAAAACATTTTCTAAAACTAGAAGATAAATTTAAGCAAAGCTCTTTCAACCAACTTAAAACAATAAAGAAAATTTTAAAAATTAGTTTGATTCTAGGCCTTAATTTGTAGGCCTAGAAATCCCCCCCATCCCATCCCTGCTATCCAATTGCTTCTTAGATCCCGTGCCAATCCACTTAATGCAAAATCTAAAAGGCTCTCTGCATAATGTTGGAGAATTTTCACAGGTCTGAAGCCAGATGTAGGAATCCACTTGGAATCCATCGGCAGGGTGCAACGAGAGAAGCATTGACATCTGTCAATCATAAGACTCAATGACTGCACTGGAAAATGCATTCATACTCTGGAACATACTGTATGGCTGAGGGCCGATTGGAATCAGCAACAAAAGTCAGTGATATCTGGCCCAATAAAGATTTTATAGCTGCTCTTGTATAAATTTAACACTGAAACTGGTTAAGACGGCTGGAAAATTAATAAATAAAAAAACATTACATCCAATAGCATTTGCTCAACAAGAGCCTTACTTTGAAGTGCTAGCAACTGAAGCAAATAGGCTAAAAATCCCACAGAAATAACAAAACTTATTTGTTGAAACCTGCACTTCATATTTTAACAAAAATATTAATGTTGATCGTGAATCTCTGAGGTGGGCTGGGAGAAGGGGTCTGATACATCAAGTGTCACAACTTTATAAAAAGTATTATTTATGTAAGGGCTTTCAAACAATCATTTATTGTTGCACAAAATGGTCTAAAAGAGCTAATGGGCTTAACCACATCTGTATTCGATACGTATTTAGAGATACAGCATGATAACAAGCCCTTCCGAATGAACAATGCTGCGCCACTCAAATCACTCATGTGCCAATTAACCTACGAACCCACTCATCTTTTCAATGTGGGAGGAAACCCATGCGGTCAAGGGGAAACTGCTTACAGAGAGTGGCAGGTACTGAACTCAGGTCACCGGCATTGTAAAGTGTTACTCCAACCATCATCGTCATCAGCAGCAATTACTCGGAGTCAAGAATGATTCTTCTCCTGGTGGCTGATCTGGTCACTTGTGGGTCTTGAGATGACTGACGAGGCCAATCCGTGATCAACAAGTCCACTTGCTGTGTTGGCAGGTGGAAGTCATTGAAGAGGTGCTGGGTGTAGCTGGTTGGGCCTTTCCCAGTCTCTCCTTATTTTGAAGCTGTTTAGTCTCAGCGGCATGATGGAGGCATTCTTCGAGCCATGCAATCCACTCATAGTCAGACCTTCTAGAGCCTTTCCTATCCTGTGCTAATTTCTCCCATCCATACAGGATAATATGGCAATATGATAATATGGATAATATAACTCAGGCAGGTCTTGGTATTGTCCTTGTACTCTAACCACTTTGCTCTCATACTGCCCCAAGGAAGATTTTTTTAAATCTTTGAAGATTACAAGTGCTTCAATAATTCAGCATCTATCGTTAAATATTTTAGCTTTGTTACCTGCTTCACAAATAAGTTACAACAATACTCATCAATGGTTCTCAGAATCCCTTTGCCTCATTTTTTTCCTTTTCTATGTTGTGGAGGTTATTTAATGTTCTTATGTGTCAAAGCAATCCAAGGCAGCTGGATTGAAAGTGGAAGCCACAATCCTGAAGAAATTGTATTCATTTGAGTACAATCTTCACAGAACGTTGTCATGAGAAAGCAGCATCCGTCAGGAATCCCCATCACCTAGGCCAAGCTCTCTTCTCTCTGCTGCCATCTGGAAGAAGGTACAGGAGCCTCAGGACTCACACCACCAGGTTCAGGAGCAGCTATTACCCCTCAACCACCAGGCTCTTGAACCGAAGGAGATAACTTCACTCAATTTCACTTGCTCCATCACTGAACTGTTCCCACAACCTATGGAATCACTTTCAAGGACTCTTCATCTCATGTTCTTGATATTTATTCCTTGTGTATTTATTATTATTATCTCTTTATGTTTGTACTTCCGCAGTTTGTTGTCTTTTGTACACTAGTTGAATGCCCACTTGGTGCAGTCTTTCACGGATCCTATTCGGGTTATTTATTGATTATGCCTGCTAGAAGATGAATCACAGGGTTGCACATGGTAACATTGATGTACTTTGATAATAAATTTACTTTGAGCTCTGATTGCTGAGCTTAAATTATCTACCGTGATCATCACACAGTAGAATATTTATTCAACGAAGTTGCATGAGTATCATCAGGAGCTGTTATGCTGTTTTTATTGAACCTTGCTCTCATTTCTATTGCTAGGTGTTTTGCATCCAAATTTTGAAGAGTCAACAACCTACCAGATTCGTTCATCTATCAGAACTGGCAAATATTACAAGGCATCATTGTAATAGATTCTGCAGTATTTTCAGATACTTAGGGTGGGAACAATTTCAGGTCACATTGAGGCCCTGTTGACCCATTCCATAGATATTCTATCTGAACATTGGGAATGCTACCTTTTGGATTAGATAATAAATACTGAAGTTAAATTTATGGTAACAACCGTTAGACAGGTAATAGATTCCCATGGAGTTTACTTCACCAGCTATTCCACTTGTCGGACTTGATTTTCTTCACCATTAGGATGTCGTGAGTGTAAAATTCTGCTCTTATAAGTTTCTCCCCATGCCAATTTTGTGCATCGGGCAGAAACCTTGCCGTTTCTTTAGCATTTGTCTGTTTTATGAGGCTGAGATGCCAGCTCGACTCTCAGCCTAGCACGAGTAGAACTCGTGCAAGGAGCTCACTATAAGTTCTTTGCAACAGTCTGAGAAGGTGCATGAGGATTTTGCAGAATTTTGGCATAATTATGTTTTTGCTGAAGCTATCTTTATAAAGTGGTTTGGCAGGAAAAAAAAAGTGATGTCTGTAACTTACCCACTCATTCAAATGCATATCAGATTGCTCTTGGTTGATCCTGTAATTGCTGTCAGAAGACATTTGATTAGTTATGTTTTGACTAGTTTCATGTTTTCACAAGTCTACCATTTGCTTTTGTAAGTGCACTCTGCAATCTAATTATATGTGTGTAGACTTTGCCAGAATTCAAATGACTGACAGAATAGAAATGAGGTACATTTACACCAACACCAGTCTACTGGAGAAGAGTAACCAAAACTCTTGATATTTGAAATCTGACTGGCCTGTTGTGTACTTATATTCTTTTCAATGTCAACTGATTTTTTTGCAGCATTGTGGCCTTTAACAATATACACAAAATGCTCAGCAGGTCAGGCAGCATGTATGGAGGGCAATAACCAGTTGACGTTTCGAGCCGAGATCCTTCAACAGGACTGGAAAGGAAGGGGGAAAAGCCCGAAAAAAAAGCTGGGACGAGGGGAAGAAGTATAAGCTCCAGGCAAAGGGCAAAGTGGATGGGTAGAGGAGGGGGAATGAATTGAAAAGCCAGGAGATGATATGTGGAAGAGGCAAGAGGTCTGAAGCAGAAGGAATCTGATAGGAGGGGAGAGTGGACCATGGAAGAAAGGGAAGGAGGAGGAAGCAGGAGGTGACAGACAGAGGAGTAGAAGACAAGGGGTAAAAGGGTGATCCTAAAGAGTGATCCCTGTGGAAAGTGGAGAGTGGGGGGGAGGGAAGGAAGGATATTACTCTCTATGTGACTTGCTTGTCCACTCCTCCCTCCCCACTGATCTTCCTCCTGGTTCTTATCACTGCAAGTGGGACAAGTGCTACACATGCCCCTTCACATCCTTCCTCAGGGCTACAAACAATCCTTCCAGGTGAGGCAACACTTCACCTGAAAGTCTATTGGGGTCATCTACTGTATCTGGCGCTCCTGGTGCAGTCTCCTCTACATCAATGACACCTGATGTGGATTGGGGGACCGTTTTGTCAGGCAGTTTATTTCCATCTAACACAACAGCCAGGATTTCCCAGTGGCCACCCATTTTAATTCTACTCCCAATCCCATTCTGAAATATCAGTCCATGGACTCCTCTACTACCATGGTGAAGCCACTCCCAGTCTGAAAGACCAATACCTTATATTCCATCTGGTGAGCCTCCAACCTAGAGGCATGACTATTGATTTCTCTAACTTCTGGTAATTCCTCCCCCCCCCTTTCTTCATTCCCCATTCTGCCTCCCCTCTTACCCCTTATTGCCTCTTGTCTCCCTCTCATGGCCCTTCTCCTTCCCTTTCAACAATGGTCCACTCTCCTCCCCTATCAGATTCCTTCTTCTTCAGCCCTTTACCTTTTCCACCTATCACATTCCAGCTTCTTGTTTCATCTCCGCCCCCTCCCTCTCACCTGGTTTCACCTATCACCCGCCAGCTTGTCCTCTTTCCTCCGACTTGCCTCAGCTCAAAATGTTGACTGTTTAGATTCTGGCCGTCTTACTGAGTTCCTCCAGCATCTCACGTGTTTTACTTACGACTTCCAGCATCTATAGAATCTCTTGTGTTTGTGATTTGTACTCTTTGGGCTTCTTAATAATGCAATGGATTTTGGTGTAGCTTTAGGCATTATTTGTTGAATCACCTTCTGTTTTTACAAATCTCAGAGCAGACAGAAAGAGAAAAAAATCAAAGCATGAAGTTGCCAGATTTTCAGAAAACCAAGTAGGTGAAAATAGCACATTTAGAAATGTATTAAAACATGGTCAGCTTTGAAGAACGCTGCAGAGCCCAATGCAGGAACAAATGAAACACTGCAGCTGAGGTTCAACGTTTATTACGGTTCATTTTTTTACACATTCTTGGAAGTGAATTTTATTTCTTTGTACCACAACATTATCAGCAAAAAGTCAACTTTGACTTATGCACACCTTTTACTGATATTTTCAAATTTCTGAAAATTAGGTGTCCTCTCTCTGCAATGAAGCGTGAACTCTCTCTCTGCGAAGAAACATTATCTAGTACCATTTTGTCATCAAATAGTGGAGAGGATAATAGATGCTTGCTCTGAAATCACCCATTCAAGGCAACAAATTGTTTGGAACCTTACATTGTTTTTCAGGTGCAACATAATTAAGGTTACCAAAATAGATGTTGTTGTCAAATGCCAGCCTGAAGACAAGAGGTGTTTACTGCAAGAGTCCACAGTACATCAGCAGTTCTTCAAAAGGCACAAAGTCATTATGTTATGTTAAACAGTCGAGTGCAATTTAACACAGCAGGTACAAAAACAAGTTGACTGCGTAATGGACATGGCATTTAGCCCTGACATTTAGTAACCACAAGTACAAGCTGTTTGTGTGCAAGGACATGAAAACACATAGATTAAAAAGATCAATAACTTGGACAATGACGTCACCTCTACCACGATTTGCAAAGCCTTTGACCTCACCTAATCTATTTCCCACACCTCTGTATTCATCCTCTTGTCTCCTGATCAGAGTTCTCTCAGTCCTCATTTTCCTGCCAGTCTACAAGAGTACAAAATAGATTAAAATGATGCACTGAAATTTATGCTGAAATCCTCAGAGTAATATAACGTATAATAAAGCAGAAAGTGGTGGAAATGCTTAAAGCAGGTCAGGCAGTGTTCACCTCTTAGTTTATCCTTCCTTGGTGACAAAGATTAGGTGAGATGAATGTCCTGGCGAGCCTAGCACACATAGGCCTGAGTATACCATAGAAATGAAATTCATGTCGGAGAGTTGAACTTCTCTTACTGATGCAGTTTATTTAAACAGACAGTGAATCAGGTGGAGCAATAAGCATTTGGCTGAAAGTATTCAATGTCAAGCAGCATCTGTGGGGGGCATAAGAATTGTCAACGCTTCATGTCAAAACCCTACATCACGAATCGGAGTGGAGAGGCAAGATGGCCATTATAAAAATGCCAAGGAGAATCAGATACACCCAGTGGCCACTTTATTGGGTACCTCCTGTTGACGTGTTGTGTGTTCAGAGATGCTCTTCTGCACACCACTGTTGTAACGCATGGTTATTTGAGTTACTGTCACCTTTGTGTCAGCTTGAACCAGTCTGGCCATTCTCCTCTGACCTCTCTCTTTAAAAGGTGTTTTTTGCCCATGGAGCTGCTTCTCACTGGGTGTTTTTGGGTTTTTGCACCATTCTCTCTAAACTCTAGAGACTGCTGTGCATGAAAATCCCAGGAGATCAGCAGTTTCTGAGATACTCAAACCACCCTGTCTGGTACCAACAGTCATTCTATGGTTAAAATCATTTAGATCACATTTCTTCCTCATTCTGACATTTAATCCTAAAAGCAACTGAATCTCTTGACTAAGTCTGCGTGCTTTTATGCAGAGTTGTTGCTGAATGATCAGCTGATTAGATACTTTATTTGCAGTAACGAGTAGATGTACCAAATAAAGTGGCCACTGAGTGTATAAGGCCGAAAGACCATAAGATGTAGGAGCAGAATTAGGCCATTCAGCCCATCGAGCCTGCTCCGCTATTCCGTCATGGCTGATCCTGGATCCCGCTGAACCCCAAACACCTGCCTTCTCGCCATAACCTTTCATGCCCTGATCAATCAGGAATATCAGTTTTCGCTTTAAAGATACCCTCGGTCTTGGCTTCCACAGCTGTCTCTGGCAGAGTAATTCCACAGATTCACCACTCTCTGGCTAAAAAATTCCTTCTTACCTCTGTTCTAAAGGGTCACCCCTCAATTTTGAGACTGTTCCCTCTAGTTCAGGATACGCCCACCACAGGAAAAATCCTCTTCACATCCACTGTATCTAGAACTTTCAACATTTGGTAGGTCTCAGTAAAATTCACCCACATTCTCCTAAATTCCAGTGAGTACAGGCCCATAGATGCCAAATGCTCCTCATATGTTAACCCCTTAATTCCCAGAATCATCCTTGTGAACCTCCTCTGGACTCTCTCCAATGATAGCATATCCTTTCTGAGATATGGAGCCCAAAACTGTTGACAATACTCCAAGTGCAGTCTGACTAGTGGCTTATAAAGCCTTAATATTATCTCCTTGTTTTTATATTCTATTCCCCTTGAAGCGAATGCCGACATTGCATTTGCCTTCTTTACCACAGACTCAGCCTGTAAATTAACCTTCTGGGAGGGTCTTGCACAAGGATTCCTAAGTCCCTTTGCATCTTTGATGTTTGAACTTTCACCCAATTTAGATAACTGTCTGCACTTTTGTTCCTTTTATCAATATGTATTATCATACATTTCCCAATGCTGTGTTCCATCTGCCACTTTTTGACCATTCTTCCAATTTGTCTACGTCCTTCTGTAATCGCATTGCTTCCTCCGCACTACCTAGCCTTCCACCTACCTTTGCATCATCTGCAAACTTTGCCACCAAGCCACCAATTCCATTATCTAAATCACTGACAATCAATGTGAAAAGTAGCAGTCCCAATACTGACCTCTGAGGAACACCATTAGTCACTGGAAACCAACCAGAAAAGGCCCCCTTTACTCCCACTCTCCTGTCAGCCATTCCTCTATCCATACCAGCATCTTTCCTGTAACGCCATAGGATTTTATCTTGGTAAGCAGCCTCATGTGTGGCACCTTATCAAAAATCTTCTGAAAATCTAAGTAGATAACATCCACTACCTCTCCTTTGTCCACCCTGCTTGTTACTCCTCGAAGAACTCTAACAGGCAAGATTTCCCTTTACAGAAACCATGCTGGCTTTAACTTACTTTATCATTAGTTTCCAAGTACCTCAAAACCTCATCCTTAATAATAGACTCCAACACTTTCCCAACCACTGAGGTTAGGTTACCTGGCCTATAATTTCTTTTCTTTTGCCTTCCTCCCTTCTTAAAGTGTGGAGTGAAAATTGCAATTTCCCAGTCCTCTGAAACCATGCCAGACTCAAATGATTCTTGAAAGATCATAACCAATGCATCTGCTATCTCTTCAGCAACCTCTTTCAGAAATCTGGGATAGGTTCCATCTGGTTCAAATGACTTATCAAAATTAAGACCTTTCACTTTTTCCTTTGTAATTGCAATGGCATCCACTCCGGCTCCCTGACAGCCGCCGACCTCTGGCACATTGCTAGTGTCTTCCACAGTGAAGACTGGTGCAAAATATTTATTAAGTTCATCCACCATTTCTTTCTCCCCCATTACTAACTCACTAGCATCATTTTCCAGTGGTCCAGTATCAACTCTCACCTCCGTTTACTCTTTATATAACTGAAAAAACTTTTTGTTTCCTGCTTTATATTTATTGGCTAGTTTGCCCTCACGTTTCTTTTTTTCCCTTAATGGTTTTATTAGTTGCCTTTTATTGGATTTTGAAAACTTTTCAATCATTCAACTTCCCAATCACTTTTGCCACCTTGTATGCCCTTTCCTTGGCTTTTATGTTGTCCCTTGTCAGCCACAGTTGCCTACCCCTGCCATTAGAGAACTTTTTCTTCTCTGGGACATATCTATCCTGTGCCTTGAGAACTATTCCAAGAAACTTCAGCCATCTCTGCACTGCCACCATCTCTGCCAGTATTCTCCTCCAGTCTTTGTGAGGACAAAGGAATCCTTTCCTGTGGCTGGGAAGCGAGTGTGTGTGAGCAGAAATGTCTGGATGTTATCTTTCTCCATGTCCTCTCTCTGCTTACTCTTCTTTTGGAAGTGTTAGCTACCTTTAACAAATCTTCAGCATCCTCTCCTTGTTAGTGCTAATCTGTTCCATCAATATTTTTCTTGATATTTATTGGATCAAATACTCTTTGTTCTCTGTATCCATACCTCAGAAGACATGTTTTATTTTCTGATTTTTCCTTGTTCTGACCCAAAATGTGAACTTTCTTTCTTTCTCCAGATATTCCACGTGACCTATTCCGCGTTGTTTCTGATTTTATTTCCTGTTTACTGCATCTTCAGTTCTGTTATGGTTTGCAGTTATTCTTGAGTGGATGTATCTGACATCAGAAATGTTCAAAAATGATTAAAATAATCAAACAAATAATGAATAAAGAGCTGGCATTTCCCCTTCAAAGTCTGGGTCACCCAAGTTAACTCCAAAGTAATGTAAGGTGCTGGGCTTTAGAGAGTTCACTTATCATTGCAAGATGCCACAATTTTGTTCCTTTTTGAGTAATGTTGTAACTAAATGCACAGCAAGAATTACATTCCATTTTCATACAGAACTGGTGGAATTGAAAACCTCGAAGTGGGACCAGCTGTGACACAGCTCAATCCTTCATCAGTTACAAGCTTGACATTCTGAAGCTATTGGGATGGAAGACTGCAACTTTATAAAATAGTTTTCTGCAAATTGACCAAACTCCCAGAATGCTTTCTGTAGTGAAGTGAATTCTAAAGTGAATGTCGTTGTTTATTGTTGTACACATGCATCTGCTGCACGATAGCATTTCAGTCTCGGCTCAGCTCTGACAGCATAACTAGCAGCAGTGCAATCCCGCGAGTCAAGTTATGATGTTATCCTCAGGGGTTGTCATGTGGCTGTAGAGGTCGATTTGGGCTCTGGTGCAGTGTGGGCCAGAGCTCACAGTCCTTCCCCTGTTGCTGACTTAATCCGGGATGTTAGGGTGAAATCCCTTAATGGAGAATGCCTGTTAAACATCGATAGGCCGATGCATAGACAGCCACCTCATCGTCCTTGACAGACTGGGGTCAGGGTCCAGTGGCGTGGAATACAAGACGACTGGGGACCCTTCACTGCTGTAGCCTTCCTCCACATTCACTGCCGCTTTGATGTGTCGTTATCTCTCACCAGCTCCACTGTTCGGGTCTTGGTTGGATCGCACTTTGTCGGAAACCTCACCATTGACCTTAATGCCATGGGTGACCCTACCAGGAGCTATGCATCACATGGCTAAACTCCAGATGGTATCGCTTTTGGGATCTCAAGAACTCACAAGCCTCTCCACCATGACAAGGTGATAATCTTCAGAGAAAAACAGCACAACTACACTTATAATGGCAGATACATTAACGGGCATTGAAGAATTTCATAGATAGGTACATGCATGATAGAAAAGTGGAAGGCTATGTAGGAGGAAAGGGTTAGATGGTAGGTGAAAGGCTTGGTACAACACTGTAGGCTGAAGGGCCTGTATTGTGATGTAATGTTCTTCGTTCTATATAATAAAGATTTCTTGAAATGAAAGAGTCACTGAGATACATCTTGCTTTGTGTAGCTGTGTATGTTGGATAACAATGAGTCAGCAACCGAGCCTCCTGAACTTTATTTGCATAAATATTCCTGTAACTTTAATAGTTTTGGAACCTTTAATTCAAAATTATGTTACAGCGTGAAAGCTGTGGGTTTCCCTTGAGGAATTGTACTTTATCACATCACTTGTGCCATTTCTAAAATGTTAAGAAATTAGGATTTTAGCTAATGACATTAGCGGCGGACTAATTGATTCGAGGAGAGAGTAAGCTTCGCACAGGTCGGGGAGAAAAGTTTAGAAAAGGGGCATTTCGCGGGGCTCGGCACATTAGCGGTGGACCGATCGATTCAAAGAGAGAGTGAGGTTCACACAGGTCGGGGACAAGTGCGCAGACACAGTGGCTCAGCATCGTGCAAGGGCACTGAGAAAGCTCCAAAATAAAGAGAGACACCGTCTAGTGGAACGGTCATCGAAGGAGTGGCCATCAGAATAGCATAAATCAGAGTAATAGGGCTTTGGCGAGGATGGGCCTAGGTGAGGTAGGTTACCTTTTTTCCCCCCTCTAACAAGAATAGTGGTTATGACTGTGAAGCCAGTTTTCCGTTCTAGGTGTCAGATGTGGGATGTCCGGGAGACTTCCAGCCTCCCTGGTGGCCACATCTATGCCAGGTGCATCAAGCTGCAGCTCCTTAGAGACCGAGTAGGAAGGCTCGGCTTGTAAGAAGAGTGAGGAGGTGATAAAGTGAGTGAGTGACCGTCAGGAGAGGGAAGTGAGGGCATCAGGTAGTGGAGAGCACCCCTGTGGCTGTTCCACTTAGCAATAAGTTCTCCATTTTGAGTGCTGTTGGGGGGGATGACCTACCTGGGGGAAGCAACAGTGGCCGTGCCTCTGGCTCAGTGTCTGGCCCTGTGGTTCAGAAAGGTAGGGAATGGAAAAGGATGGCAGCAGTACAGGGGACTCTATAGTTAGGGGGACAGATAGGTGATTCCGTGGGCGTGAAAAAGAAACAAGGATGGTAGTTTACCTCTCAGGTGCCAGGGTTTGTGATGTTTCTGAGCGCATCCACAATATCCTGAACTGGGAGGATGAGCAGACAGAGGTTGTGGTACATATTGGTACCAACCACATGGGTAGATAAAGGGTCTCCGGAGGTCCTGAAAGCGGAACACAGGGAGTTAGGAAGGAAGCTGAGAAACAGGACATCAAAAGTTGTAATCTCAGGATTGCTGCCTGTGCCACGGAACAAAGATTGGAGCAGGGGGCAGGGATTCAAATTTTTGGATCACTGGGACCTCTTCTGGGGCAGGTGTGACCTGTACAACAGGGATGGGTTGCACTTGGATCTGAGGGGGACCAATATTCTGGCAGAAAGGTTTGCTAATGCTATTGGGGAGGGTTTAAACTAGATTTTCAGGGGGTGGGAACTGAAGTGAAGAGGCAGAGGATGGGGAGGTTGGAGCACAAGTAGAGATAGATTGTAGGGGTTTGTGAGGAAGGATAGGCAGATGATAGAGCAAAGATGCACTCAGCCTGATGGTTTGAGATGCATCTATCTTAATGCAAGGAGGATCATAAACAAGGCAGATGAACTTAGGGTGGGGCTCAATATGTGGAACAATGTGTCATGTGTGAAGCCAAGCAGAGCTGCAGAACGGATGATGTTAATGAGAGAGATAACGAGAGACAATGGAGAGCCATTCAAAATGCTAATAAGAGAGAAGAGAGAGATAACGAGAGAGAGACACATAATTCAGTATGTTGGCGTCTGCCACAGACCGTTTGCTTTGAACCTGAACTGTTCATTAATAATCCTGCTGAGACAATAGGAAGTGTGAAGTTTGATAGACAGATGACACCCCATCAGGGGGATAAAAATAGCGGGTTTGCTAAGGCACGACACACGCGCCACGAGACCCTGGAAAAGAGCATTGTGCCCCACAAGTTGGTGGGAGTTTGGAGGAACAATTTGCGGGAATCGGTCAGAGGCTCACAGGGTGTAAAGGTACGACCGGTGGGGACCTGTTGTGTGCCTGGGTGCCGGGTTCACCATGGAAGAACGGTCGCATCCGGAATGGAGGGGTCACAGTCGGTGACCACAGCAGGATCAGAAGGCATCGAAAGGTTTGCCTGAAACCTCAACTGTATCTCTCTCTCTCTCTCTCCCTCCCTCCAACGGTACAACAACAGCGATTACTTCGAACTACACTAGACTGAACTGAACTCTGCTTCACCTTAAGACTGATCATTTTACCCCTAGACTGCGATAGAGCTTGGTTGATTCCTATTGCCCTATTTCTGTGTATATGTGTATACTATCATTGCTAACCTGTTACATTTATATCCTTGTGGTTAGTGTACTGTATTACTTATTTTTGTTAATAAAACTTTATTAGTTTCTAGTAACCACAGACTCCAATGAGTGTTCCGTTTCTGCTGGTTTGACAACCCATTTACAGGGTACCTAACAAATGACATTGTGGCCATTACAGAGACTTGGATGTCTCAGGAGCAGGAATGGATGCTGAGTGTGCCAGGCTTTAGATGTTTCAAAAAGAACAGAGAAAGGAGATAAAAGAGGTGGGGGCATGGCATTGCTAATTAGGGATAGTGACACGGCTGCAGAAAAGGAGGAAGTCATGGCTGGATGGTCTACTGAGTCAGTGTGGGTGGAAGTCAGAAACAGGAAAGGGACAATAACTCTACTGGGTGTTTTTATAAACCCCTCCCCCCCAATAGTAACAGGGATATCGAGGAGCAGATAGGGAGGCAGATCCCGGAATGGTGCAATAATAATAAGGTTGTTGGGATGGGAAAGTTTAACTTTCCTAATATTGATTTGCATCTCCTTGGTGCAAGGGGTTTAGGTGGGGTGGAGTTTGTTAGGTGTGTTCAGGAAGGCTTCCTGACACAATATGTTGGTAAGCCTACTAGAGGAGAGGCTGTACTTGATCTGGTATTGGGAAATGAACCTGGTCAGGTGTCAGATCTCTTGGTGGGAGAGCATTTTGGAGGTAGTGACCACAACACTATCTCCTTCACCATAGCACTGGAGAGGGATAGGAGCAGACAATTTGGGAAAACACTAAATTGGGGTAGGGGGAATATGATGCTACTAGGGAAGAACTTGTGAGCATAAATTGGGAGCAGATGTTCTCAGGGAAATGCATGGCAGAAATGTGGCAAATGTTCATAGATATGTTCCATTGAGGCAAGGAAAGGATGGTAGGGTTAAAGAACCACGGTGTACAAAGAATGTAGAGAATCTAGTTAAGAAGAAAAGAAAAGCTTATGAAAGGTTCAAGACACTAGGTACTGTTAGAGCTCTAGAAAATTACAAGGTTACTAGGAAGGAGCTTAAGAATGAAATTAGGAGAGCCTGAAGGGGCCATGAGAAGGCTTTGGTGAGCAGGATTAAGCAAAACTCCAAGGCATTCTAAAAGTATGTGGAGAGCAAGAGGATAAGACGTGAGAGAATAGTACCAATCAAGAGTGACAGTGGAGAAGTGTGTATGGAACTGGAGGAGTTAGCAGTGATACTTCATCAATACTTTGTTTCAATATTCACCACAGAAAAGGATCTTGGCGATTGTAGGGATGACTCACAGCAGACTGAAATGCTTGAGCATATAGACATTAAGAAAGAGGATGTGCTGGAGCTTTTGATAAGCATTAAATTAGATAAGTCACTGGGACTGGATGAGATATACCTCAGGCTACTGTGGGAAGCGAGGGAAGAGATTGCTGAGCCTCTTACGATAATCTTTGCATCATCAATAGGGATGGGAGAAGTACTGGAGGATTGGAGGGTTGCAAGTGGTGTTCTCTTGTTCAAGAAAGGGAGTAGAGATAACCCAGGAAATTATAGACCAGTGTCTGACTTCAGTGGTGGGCAAATTGTTGGAGAAGATCCTGAAAGGCAGAATTTATGAGCATTTGGAGGGACATCATCTGATTAGAGATAGTCAGCATGGCTTCGTCAAGGCAGGTTGTGCCTTATGAGTCTGATTGAGTTTTCTTTGAGGAAGTAACAAACCACATTGATGAAGGTAGAGCAGTGGATGTAGTGTATATGGATTTCAGTAAGGTATTTGATAAAGTTCCCCAAGCAAGGCTCGCTCAGAAAGTAAAGAGGCACAGGATCCAAAGAGGCCTTGATTTGTGTATCCGGAATTGGCTTGCCCATAGAAGGCAAAGGGTGGATGTAGATGATTCGTATTCTGCATGGAGGTCGGTGACCAGTGGTGTTCTGCAGAGATCTGTTCTAAGATCCCTCCTCCTTGTGATTTTTATAAATGACCTGGATGAAGAAATAGAAGGGTGGGTTAGTAAGTTTGCTGATGACACAAAGGTTGGGGTGTTGTCGATAATCTGGAGTGTTGTCGGAAGTTGCAGTGGGACATCGATAGAATGCAGAACTGGGCTGAGAAGTGGCTGATGTCAAATTTAAAGACAGAATATAATATTAATCGTAAGACTCTTGGCAGCGTGGAGGATCTGAGAGATCTTGGGGTCCATATCCATAGGACACTCAAAGCTGCTTCACAGGTTGACAGTGTTGTTAAGAAGGCTTATGATGTGTTGGCATTCATCAACTGTGGTATTGAGTTCAAGAGCCATGAGGTAATGTTACAGCTATATAAGACCTTGGTCAGACCCCACTTGGAGTGCTGTGTTCAGTTCTGGTCACCTCACCACAGGAAGGATGTGGGTACTATAGAGAGAGTGCAGAGGAGGTTTACAATGATGTTGCCTGGATTGGAGGGCGTACCTTATGAGAATAGATTGAGTGAACTCGGCCCTTTCTCCTTGGAGCGATGGAGGATGAGAGGTGATCTGATAGAAGTGTATAAGATGATGAGGGGCATTGATTGTGTGGGTAGTCAGAAGATTTTTCCCAGGGCTGAAATGGCTAACACAAGGAGGCAGAGTTTTAATGTGCTTGGAAATAGGTACTGAGGGGATACCAGGGGTAAGTTTTTCACAC
Organism: Mobula hypostoma; assembly: GCF_963921235.1. Classification (NCBI taxonomy): domain Eukaryota; kingdom Metazoa; phylum Chordata; class Chondrichthyes; order Myliobatiformes; family Myliobatidae; genus Mobula; species Mobula hypostoma. The sequence continues at coordinate 28,836,325 of NC_086119.1, read as the reverse complement.
AGAGAGTGGTGAGTGCGTGGAATGCACTGCTGACAGCTGTGGTGGAAGTGGATACAAAAGGGTCTTTTAAGAGCCTCTTAGATAGGTACATGGAGCTTAGAAAAATGGAGGGCTATGTGCTAGGGAAATTCTAGGCAGTTTCTAGAGTAGGTTACATGGTCACCTCGACATTGTGGGCTGAAGGGCCTGAAATGTGATGTAGATTTCTATGTTCTATGTTCTAAGGTCAGCGACAACAGAATAGAATCAAAGTAATAATTTCCCCTATTATCAGACATAGATTGGAGGAGCAAAACCTCATATTCTGACTTAGTTTTCTACAACCTGATGACATCAACATTAATTTCTCTAATTTCCAGTTACCACTTCTCTGTTCACCCCACTTTGTTTTCCCTTATCTCCATCTGTCCTCCCCTGACACACCGACCTGCCAGAGGAGGTTCATGAGAACGATCCTGGGAATGAAAGGGTTAACGAATGAGGAGCACTTGCTGGTCCTGGGACTGTACCCCCTGGAGTTTAGAAGAATGAAGTGAGAATCTCATGGAAACCTACCCAAATATTGGAATTACTGTATAGAGTGGATGAGGGGAGTATGATTCCAGTAGTGCAGAGTCTACCACCAGAGGGCATGGCTTCAGAATAGAAGGATGTCCCTTTAGAACAGAGAGGTGGAGGAATTTCTTTAGCTAGGGGGTGGTGAATCTGTGGATTCATTGCCCCTAACAGCCGTGAAGTTAGCTCCCTGCATCATTCCCTTTCCCCTCCCTTCTGCCCCCTCTCAGCTGTATTCACCTATCACCCACCAACTTGCGCTCCTCCCCTTCCTCCCATGCGTTTATTCTGGCTTCTGCCTTCCTCCTTTGAACTCCTGACAAAGGGTCTTTGACTGGATCATCAACTCTTCATTTCCATCCACAGATGCCGCCATCTAGATTCTTCCAGCATTCTGTGTGTGCACATTCATTATTTTCACCCTTCCTGACATTTTGCACTGTTGCAAATATTTTTTTAAAAAATATTCAAGAAAATAAATTATCAATTGAAAGAAATAGTTTCATGGAACTCCATGCAAGGTGTAATTAGTTATTTTGTAACACACTATCAACTTCTTCTATAAAAGTTCATCTTGCACACTGCAATCTTTGCAATCTAAAGCTGATCAAAAAGTTACTTGTTGGCATTTGGTGTCTCCTACCAATTAAAAGCTTCTTGCAATATCTAGGTGCAAACTGCTGTGTTCAAAGTCAATATGATCTAAGCAGGTGGCTACAGAACATAGCTATTATGTGCAAGTTCAAAAATGCAACCTCAGTTTCTTGAATGGGAGAATCGTATCAGAATGCAATAAAAGTCATGATTGATTTTTACCAATTTATTATTTGTATCATTTTATTCTTGTATGCTTTCTATGGGAGTAGTGGTGCTGTGGTAGTTAAGTTACCACATAAAATTCTGAGTTAGTTCTGAGAATCTGGTGATACTTACTCTGTAGATTAAAGGGCCATACCAGGAAACTGGAAATTTTCAGATGTTACACTCTAAAAATGGTGAATCTAAAGGCTAATTAGCTGAACTTCCATGGCGTGAAAAAGAGTAATCAGAGACAGAATTAATAATTTCTTTGACTGATGTGGATTAATTAGAGAAAACCACCATGAGTTGTGAATGGCACATTTTATCTAACTAATTTGAAAGAGTTTTTTTTTAATGAAGCATTAAAGAGGCTTGTTATGTTTTGCAACTTGAAAGCGCTAAACAAATTCAAAGGAAAACTTGTGAGTCTGAAATGCTAGTCTATCTTCGAGCTTATTTTAAACAAGGTGCACACGTAGATCGTGGTAGCATGATGATGTATGCAATTCACGTATTTATACATATAATCTGAAATGAATTATTTAAATGAAGAAGAATGATTAACCAGCCAATATAGATACAAGGTTACTCAAATATTACTGAAACATTAAATACACAACACAGGTTGTTATGGGAACAGCATTCAAAGGGGTACATATAGATATATGATAAATGTCACATGATATTTGTCCTCTTTTGATTAATCATAAAGATAAGCAGCATAGAAACAGGCCCCTTATGCCATCCCCCTACTCCGCCAAGCTTCACATTGCCCACTTGTGTCAGCCTGCTGATGTTCCTATTCATGCCCTGTGGCGCAGTGGGGGGGGGGGGCAACCTTGCTGTTTCTGCAGCATTTGTCCGTTCCTTTTTCATGAGGCCAGGTTGCTAGCTTGCCGTTCAACACAGGATGGATAGAAAGCGAGCAAAGACCCTGCTGGGACCACTCACCTTGAAGTCTGGTGCAGATGCCACGGCACCACTGGCCAGCTTAGTCTGCTGATCCGGTGTTAGATTTGTCCAGGAACAAGAATATAAAAATAGAGTGGGAGTCAGCAGGGCCCCTGTGGCTGGTACATCTTTCAATAAGATGATGGCTGATCTTTGATACTAGCACCACCTTCCTGCACTAATCATGTAACCATTCCATGAATATCTAAAATTCTGACAGCCTTTGGTCTAGAAATACTCTGCAGCTGAGTTTCCTCGGTCCTCTGGAGTGGCAAATTCCAAAGATCTATTTCCCACAGGATGAAGACATTTCTTCTCATTTCTTTTCCCTTTGTTTGAGATTAGGATGCTTGTGATCTTAGGACTCAGCATTTTGGTGTTAAATTTTGCTTGACAATGCTCTTTTGAGGAGCTTTAAATATTTTACTTAGCATAAGGTACTACAAAAATAAACATTGTAATTATAAATATAGCTAAAGCACCTGAGAGAATGAATCAAACTGAGGAGGAAGAACAGTGTCTGTTCCAAAGCAATTCTCTTTATTTAACACAAAAATCAGCAACTCAAGGATAATTTCAAGTGCAAACAGGCAATGATAATAACCATAATTCAAGACTCTTCATATCATATAAACATGATTCATTTAGGCAGAGATCCAGAGATAATTTAATGAAAAATAGGATACATAAATCATATACTGATGAATTCCAAATGTTTGAAAGGTGATTAACACTACTAACATTTTGCTTTTTATACACAGTATACAGATATGCTGTGGAAAAATCTAGAGATAACTTTGTGTACAAATCACGGTACAATTTGGAGAGTTGAGTTTATAAAATGAAGGTACAGTTTACTGTAATACTATATTTTAGTTCTGAGATTTAATTTTCCCTAAATTTTGTACTATCTGCTGGGTTTAGAAATGCAATCCAAGATGATTTAAACATCTTAAGAAACAGCATGCTGTGACCTGGCATGAGTTCTTCCCTGAAATTCTCTTAAGGCAACTTACAGTCTATAAAGCAAATTTGATAAAGGGATTTTGAAGGCTTCCCTCAGCTGGGACCGTAGAAACTGAAGAGTGAATCAAATTAGCTCATTGAAGTAGACAGGGTCTTGGAGGGAGACGAATTGCCTTTTTTCTTTTTTGCCAGTTCTTTGTGAAAACAACACCAGTTGTGAGAATTACTTAATTCTGGAGTGTATGTCCTTGGTATCCTAAGGCACTGCACCAGTGGTGGATCAATTAAAACAGAGAATGTGCAGCAGACTGTAATTAAGTATATAAAATTAAATAAACAGCTTGGAGAGATGCACAGATAATGGAGGTCACAGAGGAAGGAATAGTACATTTTAAAATTATGTGAGTAAATAATTTTGCCATAAATGCTAAATTGAAGTTGTCATTACAGGCTAGATTGATCTTGAGGACACTTAACAAATTATTGAGTAGGCTGCTCCATAAAGGGTGATTCACAACCTCATTGTAGATTAAAAATAAACATTTTTAATTTTATGATAATTAACTCGTTCAATCAGCTTGGGATTCTATTTATTTGTTTGTGTAGAGGCAAGTTCTTGGGTGTTAATATCTTTGAGGACCTAACCTGGTCCCAACATATAGATGCAGCTATAAAGAAGGTAAGACAACAGCTATATTTCATTGAGAGTTTGAGGAGATTTGGAATGACACTTAAAATACTCAAAAAATTCTACAGATGTACCGTAGAGAGCATTCTGACAGTCTGCATCACCGTCTGGTACAGGGTGGAGGCGACTGCACAGGATCATAGCAAGCTGCAGAGAGTTGTAAAATTAGTCAGCTCCATCATGGGCACTAGCCTCTGTAGTATCCAAAACATCTTCAAGGAGAAGTACCTCAAAAAGGCAGCGTCCATCATTAAGGACCCCCCACCACCCAGGACATGCCCTCTTCTCATTATCACCAGGAAGGAGATACAGAAGCCTGAAGACACACACTCAGTGATTCAGGAAAAGTTTCTTTCCCTCTGCCATCTGATTTCTGAATGGACATTGAAACCATGAACACTACCTCATTACGTTTTTATTTCTGTTTTTGCACTACTTATTCAGTTGAACTATTTGATACACATATGCCGTATATACTTACCGTAATTTGCAGATTTAAAAAATATTTTCATTGTACTGCTGCTGCAAAGTTAACAAATTTCACAACATATGCCAGTGATATTAAACCTGATTCTGATTCTGATTCTGATTCTGCTTGTGGTTAGCAGGCCAGTGTTTATTGGCCATCCCTACTGCCACTGAAAAGGTAACACTGAACTGTCATTTTGAATCACTACAATCCTGAGGCAAAGGACATGCGCAGAGTTGTTCTTCAGGAAGTCTCAGGAGTTAGACCCAGTAGTGATATATAATCAAGTCAGGAAGGTGTGCTATTTGCAGGGGAACGTATAGGCAGTGGTATCCTCATGCACCTGCTGTCCCATCCTTGTTGGTGGCTGAGGTCACAAGCTTGGGATATGCCATCAGATAGTCCTAAGTGAGTACCTGCATTGCATTTTGCAAACGCTACACACTCCACTGTGTGTTGGTGGTCAAGGAAATGAACGTTTGGGGTGTTTGATGGTCTACGATTTAAGTAGGCTGCTTTGGCCTCCAGGGTGTTGACCTCCTTAAGAGTTGTTCAAGGTGCACTCATCGTGAGAAATGGAATGTATTCCATCATGTTCTTGACTTGTGCCTTGTAAATGGTGAAAAGGTTTTGGCGTATCACGAAGGGAGTTACTTGTCGCAAGATGCACATATGACTTACTCTTGCAGTCCCAATATTTATGTAACTTTTTCTGAAATCAATATAGATTCCAGAATGGTGACAGTAGGAAATGTCAGTGATTGTCATTTTAAATTTTTTTTTCAATCATTCAAGGGATGTGGGCTTCACAGGATGAACCGCTGTTGACCCTTTGATTGTCAATAATAAGTGTTGGAGATGAAGACAGACTGGCACCTTAGTGTTACAACTGTTTTCACTTTGGCACTGATCAGCCCACAGATGAATGTTGTTTCGATCTTGCTGCATAAAGAAAGTGCTGCTTTTGCTGAGGAGCGCAATCACTGGTGCACAACCCTGCCTGTTATCTTTTGATGGAAGGAAGCTCGTTGACAAAGCAGTGTTGTGAGGACCTACTGCAGTTAGTCCTAGGGTTCAGGTGATTGAGCTCCAACAACCATACCCATCATCCTTTGTGTGAGGAATGACTCCAACCAATCAAGTGCTTTCCCAGTGACATCCATTGATTTCGGGATCATCATGTCTCCTTAGACTAATGCTGCCCTGATGTGCAGGGCATTTACTCTATGTCCAATGCATTTTAAAAAAAACATGCTGACTGTTTCTGATCAGGCATTGGTTATCTAAATGATGGTAGATCTTTTCATAGTTATTATAAATCTAATAAAATAATGGTCACTGGAGCCAAAGTGCTTCCCAACTGCCACTTCAGTTATTTGGCCTAGCTTGTTCCCTAAAGGGAGGTCCAGTATTGCTCCTTCCTGAGTAGGTTCCTCAAGCACTGAAATGAGGAGATATTTCTTCCTCTAGATTTCTTTAAATCGTTGGCATTCTGTGCGAGGGACATGCTTCAACAGCAAGTACATGCAGCCCATTAAATCAATAGATTCTCGAATTGAGGATTTGGGGATGGTTCAGGAAAGTAAGCCAGAGATAGATGGCCAACCATGTCATACTGTTTGATAGAAAAAAACTCAATGGCTCCCTAAAACCAATTTCTCATTTTTCATCTGAATGAGAGATCAAATTTTAGGATATTTTAAAATATGTTGTGTCATGTTCTGCAGGTTAGCAAGAGCTGATTTTGGTAAATATATTAAAAATGCTTTCTAAAATGATTCACATAATATGTTTTCTTTTCAATGGTGCTATTTAGAAAGTAAGAAATCTTTTTAAAATTACGTGAATAAGTAACTTTGCCATAAATGTTACATCAAAATTGTCATGGGGCTAGATTGATCATGGGGATACTTACCAGATTATTGAGTAGGCTGCTCCATAAAGGGTGATTCAGAACCTCACTGTAGATTAAAAATAAACCTTTTTAATTTTATGATAATTAACATTCAATAAGATTGGGACTCTGTTTATTTATTCATGTTGAGGTCTGCTTGTGGTTAGTAGGGCCAATGTTTATTGAGCAATCCTAACTGATTCAAAAATGTGTTTTTCTTTTCAGCGGTGCTACTTAGAAAGCAAGAAGCTTTTTATTGTCTCACTAACACTTATCCCTTAAAACAACTTACCTGGAAAGCTATCACATTTGTGCTTTATTGTCTACAATAAGTCATTTGTACTTGCCTGAAGATGTTGCACCTTGAAAATTGCTTGGCCAAGAAATATTCTGAGATTTCCTGAGGGCAAAGTATAAATTGCTCATGCTTTCTCTTATTATCAGTTCTTCATTTTTCTCTGTTTATTATGCCATTATGATATTTTGTCTTTAGTAGAGGGGCTACATCCAATGTCAGTTAGCACATTTGTAAAATCATCCAATTGGATTCCACCCTGAAAATTTGCAGTGGCTTCGTCAGTGCATCGGTGATAAGGTTACTCTGTGATATGACAGTGACTGGAGAGGGATTCAGCCTGGCCGCTAGAGAGTTAGCTGAAGATACAGAAAAGGGCAGCTTTTGGCTGTGGCCGAGGATGAAGGACAGAAATTGGAGGACTGTCTAACCCCACTGGAAGCTGCGGGGGGTGTCAGAGAGACATCCCTGCCAATGCTCCGCCACCAGGAGATGTGCCAGTGCTAAGGGAGTGAAACATCAATGGATGGTGATCCCTGGCTGATGACCCTGTAGCTGACCTGAGGGCACTGTTGGAGATGCGGCAGGTGGCAACACCAAGCAGGAAACATCTTCCTGTAAATCTCATTGTGAGAATATGCAGTTAGATCATGCCCCATTCTAGATCCATGATACCTGCTCGTTTCCAGGATTGCTTTATACAACCATTGTTAATGGGCTGTTTATTGGATATTTGCTGTGTTAGAGGCTCCGGTAAGGTGAATGGATAAGGGCTGTTCATCTCAAAGGGATGTGCATTGTGAAAACAGAACATGCAGGTAGGTGCGCTGAGATTTGTCCAGAGTTTGAGACACTGAAGAGAGGCACAACATGGGAAACTGTGCCAGGCCTGCCATTCAATAAAATCATACTTCATTTTTTTTCCAATGTCTGTCCTACATCCCTGCATTGAGTTCATATTCCTTGAGTCCCTTAATATCAAGAAATCTATTCATTTCTTTCTTGGGCAGCACAGTAGCATAGCAGGAATGCTGCTGCCTCCCAGCTTCAGTGACCCAGGACTGGCCCTGGCCCCTGTATGGAGCCTGAAGGTTTCCCCGACACCATCTTTTGGTTCCACTGGATGCTCCAGTTTCTGCCCACATCCCAGAGAGATTCTGGTTGGTAGGTTAATTGGCTCCTTCTAACTCACTCCTAGTGTAGATTGAGAAGGGACTTAATGGAGAGAGAATAGGTTGCAAGAAAATATGTTGGAAAATGGGATTGGTCTGAGATCCAGAATGGACTAAATAAGCCAAATGGTCTCCTCTATGCCACAAGGAAACAGGAAAATATACTTAGCAAATGAGCCTCCAGTGATGCACCATCCTCTAGGTGAAGAAATGTTCTCTCAGTTGAATGGTTGTTTGCATATTTTGAGAAGGCGACGCCAGTTTTAGATGCCTCAAGGGAACCATCATATCTATTTTTCCCTCTTAAAACTATATCCCTATCAGTCCCAAAGAAGGGTCTTGGCCCGAAACGTCCACTGTTTATTCACTTCCGTAGATGCTGCCTGACCTGCTGAGTTCCTCCAGCATTTTGTTAGTGTTGCTTTGGATTTCCAGCACCTGCAGAGTTTCTGCTGTTTATATTTACCCTTTCAGGTCTCCAAATGCCATATACCAGCAGCTGCATCACCAAGCTCAGATACCACGCCTGCAGTATTCAATTACTGTAATCTCCATTAAAAAGACAAGGCATGTAAACGATATATTCTCCACTATACTCTTGCATACTTAGCACAGCCATAAGCATCATATTTACAGCTCTTGCTCACTGCCAGCTATTAAGCCATGATCACTATATCACTAAAACAAAACACAAGGAGATAATTCCCATTGTGATTAAGAATGGCCATTGCTCTGCTCATAGATAACAGCAGTGAGTATGAATCCATACACAAGGGTCCTTTGACATAATCTTCCTGCTCAGATTCCATTCCCTCAAATCTTCTTTCTACATCTTTTGACTTGCAAGCTGGAGATGGTGTTAAAATGTGTTTTCCCCCTACTTCCTCACCACATTGCCATTTTCAAATCTTTTTTTTGATGGTTTAGGGAGGAAATAGGTGATAGAAGATCAGCTGGAGAGTGTATATTAGAACCCACCATTACTGACTTAAAATTTCAAATTACCCTGTCAGGGGAAAGAATAACACAGCTGTCATTCCCATGGAAGGCAAGGTAACACATGCCTCCAATGACAATATTAATGGCACAGCCTGCAGAATTAGACTTGATGGGTCATGAATGAAATGAAAATGACAAGTGTATTGCCTCGCCTTTAGGAGATTCTTCCTTTTCTGCCAAATCACCTATTTTAATATCATCTGCCTTGTACATTCTTTTCCAAATTTCTGATATAGTTGGCAAAAAAAAATGGGCCCAGCTCCACCTCCTGAGCACTCAACTAGTCATGGACCTTCAGTCCATGAAACAACCTTCCACTATCACCATCTGTTTTCTACCATCAAGCCAATTGTGCGCCCACTTAGCCAGCCCTCTGTAGACTGCATGGCATCTAACCTTCCAGAGCAGCCTACCATATAGAAACTTAACAAAAGCCTTACTGAAGTCCAAATAAACCATGTTAACTGCCCTTCCCTCAACAACTTTCTTGGTCATGTCATTAAAATACTCTATCAAGTTTTTAAGTCATAATCCTCCATGCACAAAACCATAATGACCACCCCAAAACATCCCCTGTTTTTCCAAACGTATGTACAAACTATACCTCTAAGTCCTCTCCCGTAACTTATCTACCACAGATGTTAGGCTTACTGGTCTATAGTTCCCAGGTTTTCCTTGTCACCTCTCTAAAATAAAAGAAGAACATTTTTGTTAACCTCCAGTCTACTGGCACCTCACCTGTGTCAAACAACGATGTCACACGATGCTCATTTAATTTCTTCTCTAGTCTCCCACAATGTTCTTGGATGCACCTTCCTACTTCTTAAGACAACCAGCACCTCCTCTGCGGTAATGCACTCTATCCCCAAGACCTCCCCATTTACTTTTCTAATTCCAGATTCTTCTTGTCTTCCTCCATAGTTCATACAGAAAAGAAATATTCATTAAGGATCTTGCCTTCCTAAACCCATCAGTTTTTTAAAATCAAAATCAGCAAATACTGTCTTGTCAAATCAAATTATAAAGCCGTTGATCCAAATTTCCTTTTGATTGCATCATTGATTGAATAAAGCTAATTATCAAGGAAATATTTCCAGACATACAGGGTAAATGGTAAGGCACTGAGGAGTGCAGTAGAACAGAGGGATATGGGAATATAGATGCAAAATTCCCTAAAAGTGGCGTCACAGGTAGATAGGGTCATAAAGAGAGCTTCTGGTACATTGGCCTTTATTAATCAAAGTATTGAGTATAAGAGCTGGAATGTTATGATGAGGTTGTATAAGGCATTGGTGAGGCCGAATCTGGAGTATTGTGTTCAGTTTTGGTCACCAAATTACAGGAAGGATATTAATAATGTTGAAAGAGTGCAGAGAAGGTTTACAAGGATGTTGCCAGGACTTGAGAAACTCAGTTACAGAGAAAGGTTGAATAGGTTAGGACTTTATTCCCTGGAGCGTAGAAGAATGAGGGGAGATTTGATAGAGGTATATAAAATTATGATGGGTATAGGTAGAGTGAATGCAAGCAGGCTTTTTCCACTGAGGCAAGGGGAGAAAAAAACCAGAGGACATGGGTTAAGGGTGAAAGGGGAAAAGTTTAAAGGGAACATTAGTGGGGGCTTCTTCACACAGAGAGTGGTGGGAGTGTGGAATGAGCTGCCAGATAAGGTGGTAAATGCAGGTTCTTTTTTAACATTTAAGAATAAGTTGGACAGATACATGGATGGGAGGTGTATGGAGGGATATGGTCCGTGTGCAGGTCAGTGGGACTAGGCAGAAAATGGTTCGGCACAGCCAAGAAGGGCCAAAAGGCCTGTTTCTGTGCTGTAGTTTTTCTATGGTTTCTATGGTTTCTACATCTTTTGTATATTAGACTGAAGCACATAACTGGGGTAATTGTGCTATGTGATACTACAATCATTCTAAAAGGGCTAGACTACATGAGGAGCACCAGACCATCAACAGGAGCAGGTACGTACTTCATTGAAATCTGTAACATCCAGCATGTACCTTACTCTTCGGCAGGTTTCCCAACCTGGGGTCTCAGCTTCAACATTGCTACTAACCAACCTTTGTAGCGATAAGCTGCTCACAAATATCCAATCTGAGTCTTGCTAGGACATCTTTGACCAAGTCTGGCATAGGAGATCCTTTCCCATGAAACCTTTTAGAGTTTTTCGAAGTGGTAAGTAAGGGGATAGGTAAAGGTAGGGCAGTAGATGCAGTCTACATGGACTTTAGTAAGGTCTTTGACAAGGTCCTGCACGGCAGGCTGATCTGGAAGGTTGAGTTGCATGAGATCAGAGGGGAGGTAGCGAGGTGGATGCTCAGTGATAGGAAGCAGAAGGTGACGGTTGAAGGTCGATACTCTGACTGGAGGCCTGTGTCTAGTGGGACACCTCAGGGATCAGTGCTGGGACCTCTGTTACTCATTTATATAAATGATTTGGATGTGAATGCACGTGGCACATTTATCAAGTTTTCTGATGGTACTAAATTAGGGAGTCTTTGATAGTGAAGTACGTTATGATAAACTGAAAAGAAAACTTGATCATTTAGGGAGATGGTCTGAGGAAGGTAAATGGATTTCAACTTAGATAAGTGTGAAGTGATGCATTTTGGATATTCAAACCAGGCGTTGACTACTACAGTGAATGGCAAGGCACTGATGAGCATTGTGGGACAGAGGGACCTGGGAAGACAAGTGCATAGCTCATTGAGAGTGGCTGCACTAGTAGTCAGCATAGTGAAGAAAACATTTAGCATGCTGGTCTTCAACAGTCAGACAGTAAGTTCAAGGGAAGGTACATTAATTGCAGTTATATTAGATTCTTGATTGGTCAGGGCATGAAGGGATATGGGGAGAAGACAGGAGAATAGGGCTGAGAGGAAAATTGCATCGGCCATGGTGAAATGGCGGAGCAGAGTCAATGGGCCAAATGGCCTAATTCTACTCCTATATCTTATGGACTTATATACATCATTGGTGAGACCGCACTTGGAGTACTGTCTACAGTTTTTGTCCCCTGTTATAGGAAGGACTTTGTAAAATCGGACAGGGTGCAGAACAGAATCATAAGGATACGCCTGGTCTAGAGGCCCTTAATTATAGGAACAGGTTGGCCATGTTGGATCCTCATTCCCCGGAACACAAGAGAATGAGGGGTGATCTCACAGAAATAAAATTATGAGGAGTATGGAAAAAGTGGACGGTCATAATGTCTTCTCCAGGGCTGGGAAATCTAAAACTAGACCACACAGATAGAAGATAAAGGTTATGATCTTAAAGACACCTGAGAGATTACTCCTTTACACAGAGAGGAGTGAGTACCTGGAATGAACATCCAGAGAAAGTGGTTGAGGCAGGTACAGCTGCAACCTTTAAGAGGCATTTGGACAGGTGCATGGAGTGGAGGGTCATGGGGGGTTGTCAGCACAACATGGATGACAGGGACTAGAAGGGAGGATGACTTGGTTGGCATGAACCAGTTGGGCCAAAGGGCTTGTTTCCGTGTTATATTTCTATATGACTCTATGTCATGTTACCAGCCCATTATCCTGAGAAAATCCTCGAAGTCAAATCATTTTAAATGAACAACCATGAACAAGTTTGTATTAAAGCAATGATATAACTATTAAGGTAAGTTCACAATAAATGTCAACTTTCACAACAATTTGAATATATTAGGAAGTAACTGAATTTTTAATGCTATCCTTGACTTTATTAGCAATTCCCTGAAACATCTGCTGAACTGTTTTACTACAAAAGATTAGCTTGTGGAAATGTCCTGACTTTACACTAGTCTTCTACGTGTGCAGATTTAAGCCAAAACATTTCAATTCCTCAGGATCCAAAGTCACTACTTATGGAGTTTTAGGGTGGTTTTTTTTTAAAAAAACTTCCTCTCTGAGACATGACATGTATTTTCCACATTCAAATGCCTTTTTTATTATATCATTAAATGTTATGTTAAAATCTGAAAGTCCTTGAATGTGTAATGAGGGATGATTTAATTACTTCCAAAGTTTAACTTTGACAGATCAAGAATGCAAAAATGGAAAATAGCATGTTTAGCACTTCAACCTACTCTGATAATTTACCCAGTTTTTGTCATTTATTTCCCCCAACTCCTAATAAATGAGGAAAATCTTGTTACTTATTGGCAATTTTGGCTTAGATACGTAAATGACTCATGCCATTTAATTTAAATACATCCAGGGAAAGATCTAAATGTGAGTGCCACGAACGAGAATTCATTTATTTATCCATCCTGGCCCTAGTATGCAGAAGCAATAAATATGTCTTTAGTCAAAGAATAAGATCTTCAGTACTGTTTTATGGTTTTGAATCATTCTGCAAACATTGAATATAAAAGCTAACTTGTATTTTCAACATTTACTTTTGCAGGGAGATAGGAGTCAAATTCACCACAGCTGTAATAAAACTGATTGGGTGTGAGGGTGTTATTGCTGGCTCTCTATGTAGCATCCAGAGGCGCAGAGTTATGCCAAATTTGGGAATGTTTATACGAAGGACCAGTCAGGATGGGCTACAATGTGCAACACTAATGTGGTCTGGACATTTACTAGTTTCTGTCATTATCCGTAGTATATTAGTTCTTAACCATTCACAACTGCACCCAATCATTCTTCTAAAATCACCGCCAACATTTGATAAAAGATGTTACTATTGTAATACTTTACCCAAATTATTCATACTGTCCTTTCACAACTGCTACTCAATAATTCCTCCCCTTCAATGTGCAAACACAAAGGAAATGTCACTGGTTCTCAAGAACTCTTTTCCTGTTCTCCAATCTTGCACCCTACTTGTAGTCTTCCTGTGCTTTCATAACTAATCATTCCAATGCATGCTGCAGCCTGAAAAAGTGAGAATATTCTCTGATGCAAATTTTCCTCTTCAAATGTTAGCTCAGTAGTCTTCTTTGGACCAAAAATTGTTGACCCATTTGCACATTTGAACAAGCTGCTGGCTTCATAGAACACAGAATATAAAGCAAGGAACATTGTAGCGCAGTACAGGCCTTTCAGCCCAAGGTGCTGCACTATCCTTTGAACCTACTCTAAGAAAACTCTGATCTTTCTCTCCTACATATCCTTCCATTGTTGAAAAATTAGTCAGCTCCGTCTAAAATACTAACCTCTGTGGCATCCAAGATATCTTCAAGGAGTGGTGCCTCAGAAAGGCAGCGTTCATTATTAAGGAATCCCTTCACCCAGAACTTGCCCTCTTCTCACTGTTACCATCAGGAAGGAGGTACAGAAGCCTGAACACACACACTCAGCTATTCAGGAACAGCTTCTTCCCCTCTGCCGTCCGATTCCTAAATAGGCATTGAACCCATAAACAGTACCTCACTTTTGATGATGATGATGACGATGACGCCGCCTCAGGCCTGAGAGGCCAGTGTCGGGCATTTTCATGCCTTACAAGGCGCGGATCGGAAGGCTGTGTGGGGCGCCACTCCTCACACAGGCATTTCGCTGTATTTTACTTTATCTTACGAGGTCGAGTTGCGAGCTCAACACTGAACCTGGCACGGATGGAAAGCGTACCCAGGAGTGGCACGGATGGAAAGCGTATTCGGGAGCGGCCCGACTGGATTCGAACCCAGGAACTTCCGTTCCGGAGTCCGGCGCTGACATCCCTGCGCCACCAAGCTGACCTCACTTTAAAAAAAATATTATTCCTGGTTTTGCACTGTTGTTAATTTAACTATTTAAAATGCATATATATATATATATATATATATACTTACTATAATTGGTTTACTTATTTTTTTCTTTCTATACTATCATGCATTGCATTTTTCTGCTGCCACTAAATTCATAAAATTGATGACATATGCTGGTAATATTAAACCCGATTCTGATTTTTGTAATCATCCATGTGCCCATCCGAGAGTGTCTTAAATGTCCCGAATGCATCTGCGTCTGCCAGCACCCCGGCAGCAGATTCAATGTAACTGTCCTTTCCATACAAAGAAATAACACCACCAAAGTGCATTTATATTGTGACTTTAACGGGGAGCTTCATCACAGCATAATCAAAGAAACTATATAGTGAGCCACATAAAAAGCTACAGGGGAAGATTGTAAAAGATTTACATTTACAGAGCTTCTGTTTTCTCTTAAAAGAGAAAAGGGAGATAGGATTAAGATGGCAATACGGAGGTTAGACTTGACAATTGAAATATGATTTACTATTGTAATATATTACTCCAATTATATAAGGAGTGAGAGCCGCAGGCATATTTTTATCCTTGCCATACCTGCATTTTGAAAACTTCTCTTATCTCAACAATCTAATGTGGTTGGAACCCTTATGTAATGGTGCAGATATTTAAATTATTCATTGCTCAAGATGCCAAATTGGAGGAGTTCAAGGATCTGTGATCATTGAAAGCTTGAGGAGTAAGGTTTGAAATGCAATGACAAGAATTTTAATTTCCAAGTATAGCTAACTGAACACAATATTGGGTGGAGGAATGATTGGTAAGTGACATGAACACAATTTAATGCAGTTTATGACACAGATTGCAGATGTTTAGATGTCCCTCTGCTCTATAGGTAGTGCAAGAAGGGCCCAGCCAAGACTGCATTGGAATTAATGAATAGTGTTACAACAAATATATCAGGGTGAAGAATTTGGCTGTAAGTGAGTTGGCACTGGAACTGATTTGGCCAGCATAAGAATATAAAAACATAAAAAATAGGAGCAGGAGTAGGCCATCCGGCCCATCGAGCCTGCCCCGCCATTCAATATGATCATGGCTGATCTGTCCGTAAATTTAGCTCCATCTACCTGCCTTTTCCCCATAACCCTTAATTCCCTTACTATGTAAAAACCCATCTAACTGTTTCTTAAATATATTTAGTGAGGAAGCCTCAACTGCTTCCCTGGGCAGAGAATTCCACAGATTCACCACTCTCTGGGAAAAACGGTTTCTCCTCTTGTCCGTCCTAAATCTTCTCCCCTGAATCTTGAGGCAATGTCCCCTAGTTCTAGTCTCACCTATGGAAATAACTTTTCTACTATCTTATCTATCCCTTTCAAAATTTTGTATGTTTCTGTAAGATCTCCTCTCATTCTTCTGAACTCCAGAGAGTATAGTCCCAGCGACTCAATCTCTCCTCATAGTTTAACACCTTCATCCCTGGAATCAACCTGGTGAACCTCCTCTGCACTGCCTCCAAAGCCAGTATACCCTTCCTCAAGTATGGAGACCAGGACTACACACTGTACTCCAGGTGCAGCCTCACCATTACCCTGTACAGTTGCAATTCAATCCCTCTAGCAATGAAGGCCAACATTCCGTTTGCCTTCTTTATAACCTGTTGTACCTGCAAGCCAACTTTTTGTGATTTATGAACAAGCACTCCCAAGTCCCTCTGCACAACAGCATGCTGCAATCTTTCACCATTTAAATAATAATCTGTTCTTCTATTATTCCTTCTAAAGTGGATGATCTCGCATTTACCAACGTTGTATTCCATCTGCCAGACCTTGGCGACTCACTTAACCTATCTATATCCTTCTGCAGACTCTCCACATCCTCTGTACAATTTGCTTTTCCACTCAGTTTAGTGTCATCAGCAAATTTTGCTACGCTACACCCAGTCCCCTTTTCCAAGTCATCAATGTAAACGGTAAACAGCTGCGCGCCCAGCACCGACCCCTGCGGCACCCCACTCACCACTGACTGCCAACCGGAGAAACACCCACTTATACCAACTCTCTGCCTTCTATTGGTTAACCAATCCACTATCCATGCCAATACACTTCCTCCAACTCCATGCATCCATATCTTATTGATAAGTCTCTTGTGCGGCACCTTATCGAACACCTTCTGGAAATCCAAGTATACAACATCCACCTGTTCCCCTCTATCCACTGCACTCATTACGTCCTCAAAGAACTCCAGTAAGTTTGTCAAACAGGATCTACCCTTTCTGAATCCATGCTGCCTCTGTCTAATGGAACCACTCCTTTCTAAATGTTTCGCTATTTCTTCCTAATGATAGCTTCAAGCAATTTCCCGACTACAGATATTAAGCTAACTAGCCTATAGTTGCCTGTCTTTTGCCTACATCCTTTTTTAAAAAGTGGCGTGACTCTGTCTTCCAGTCTGCCAGGACCTGCCCAGAATCTAGAGAGTTTTGATAAACGATTACCAATGTGTCTACTATAACATCCGCCAATTCCTTCAGCACCCTGGGATGCATCCCATCAGGACCAGGGGACGTATCTACCTTCAGGCCCTCTAGTTTTCTCATCACTATCTCTTTCGTGACAGTGATTTTATCAAGGTCCTCACCTCCCATTTCATCCATAACATCCTTCTTTGGCATATTAGACATGTCCTCCACCGTGAAGACTGACACAAAATAGTCATTCAATGCCTCAGCCATTTCCTTATCACCCAATATCAATTTCCCCTTCTCGTCTTCCAGGGGACCTATGTTGACTTTAGCCACCCTCTTCCGCTTTATATATTTATAAAAACTTTTGCTATCTGTTTTTATATTTTGTGCTAATTTACTTTCATACTCTATCTTCTCTTTCCTTATTTCTTGTCTAGTTGTTCTCTGTTGCTTTTTAAAGTTTTCCCAATCCTCCAGTCTCCCACTACTCTTTACAACTTTGTACACACGAGCTTTTAATTTGATACTATCTTTTATTTCCTTAGTTATCCAAGGTTGGCTCTCCCCACAATTACTGTCCTTACTTTTGACTGGAATATACTTTTGTTGAGCACTATGAAAAATCTCTTTGAAAGTATTCCATTGCATTGTTCCTCAACTGTCCTTCCAAATAGCCTGTGCTCCTAATCCACTTTAACCAACTCCTCCCTCATCCCATCGTAGTCTCCCTTGTTCAAGCATAATACACTAGTTTTAGATTTAACTATTTTATCCTCCATCTGAATGCGAAATTCAATTATACTATGATCACTCTTTCCAAGAGGATCCCTGACTACAAGATCGTTAATCTTACCTGTTTCATTGCACAGGACTAAGATAGTGTTTTCCCTTGTAGGTTCACTAACATGCTGCTCAAGAAAGCCATCACAGATGCATTCTATGAAGTCCTCCTCAAGACTTCCTTGACCAACTTGATTCACCCAATCTATGTGGAAGTTAAAATTCTCCATGACAACTATCGTTCCATTCTAACAAGCCTCAATTATTTCTTGGTTAATCGCCTCTGCCACTGCAATGTTTTCATTAGGTGGCCTATAGACAACACCCACTAGTGATTTTTTTCCCCTTTACTATTCTTAATCTCTACCCAGATAGACTCAACATTCTGCTCCGTAGATCTTATATCGTCTCTCACAATCACCCTGATCTCATCCCTAATCAAGAGTGCCACCCCACCTCCTCTGCCTTCCTGCCTATCTTTCCGTATTACTGGATACCCTTGGATATTTAATTCCCAGTCATCTCCACCTTGCAGCCAGGTTTCGGTAGTGGCCACTAAATTATATGCCTTGGTACTGATCTGTGCCGCAAGTTCACTAACCTTGTTTCTAATACAGCGGGCATTTAGATAAAGTGCCCTTATACTCATTGTCCTTTTAGAATCTAGTGACCTATACGTTTTTTTGCTTTTTACTTTTATGCACTCTGCTCTTACTTTTTTCTTCACTAACTCTAGCTTTGGTCTCTGCATCACTTCCCTCTTCTTTTCTGTGGGGTTTCCCATCTCCCTGCCATAGTAGTTTAAAGCCTCCCCAACAGCACTAGCAAACAATCTCCCTAGGATAGGACATCCCGAAATAGATGGCCTTCGTGATACAATAGAAATGTGGGCTGAAGCTTGTCTCAGGCCAAGGAGACAATCAAGCTTATCTCAGATTGGGTGGCACAGCATGTTCGGTAGTGTGACATTGAGCATAGTTGCGTTACAATGTCAGTGATCACTGATCAGGTTTGATTGCCTCCACTGTCTGTGAGGAGTTTGTACGTACTCCCTGTGACTGGTGGGCTTCCTCCGGAGTCTATGTCTTCCTGCCACGTTCTGGTGATGTATATTTAGGGCTGGTGAATTGTGGGCATGTTATTTTGGTGCTGGAAGCATGGTGACACCTGTGGGCTGCTCCTAGTACAATCCTTGCTGACTTGATTTGATTTGATGCAGTGATGTGTTTCACTGTATGCTTCGATATCTCGATGTACATGAGACAAAGTTAATCTAATCTTTAAGCTTGTAAATGGCCTGGTTTAACATCAGGCAGAATCATTTACGCGTGTAAATAAGAATAAAATCAAATGTTTTCCTTCTTGATCAACTTAAGGCGTCCGTTAGTCTTGCGAGACCATGGATCTGCTCCTGGAAAGTCTTCACTCTCCAGGGCGCAGGCCTGGGCAGGGTTGTATGGAAGACCAGCAGTTGCCCATGCTGCAAGTCTCCCCTCTCCACGACACCAGTGTTGTCCAAGGGAAGGACATTAGGACCCATACAGCTTGGCACCAGTGTCGTCACAGAGCAATGTGTGATTAAGTGCCTTGCTCAAGGATACAACATGTTGCCTCGCTGGGGCTTGAACTCACAACCTTCAGGTTGCTAATCCAATGCCTTAACCACTTGGCCACGTGCCCACAACTACAAATTGATATTGAATCATATCAAGACCAAGAGATGGGAGGCATATTTTTATATTCTGCATTGCAAAGTCATTTTTTATCTCTACAATCTATTGAGACTGGAAACTTCTGTCTTTTTATAAGATCCAGCTAAAGAGAGATCAGCATACTAATGTTTAAGTGTTTCACTCCTCAAAGTAGCATAAAAGGCATTGATTACTCCAGTCAGTCTCTTTATTAATGTTTGCTGCAGTAACTGCTGAATTCTCTGCACTACTGGGAATTTAGCTTTGAAACTCGTACACAGCAAATTGTTTTTAATACATCAGGGCTTTCTTTGAAATGCCAACTTGAAATGGTAGCTTACACATAGAGGACTAGTGTGTCTCTGATTCCTTGGATCTATTTTCTTTCGTCCATTGATTTTAGAAAAGTTATCAGAAGAGATGAAGCTTTATTCTTCATTGCCGAAATCAGAAAATGAAAAAAAATCAAGGAGAACTTGAAGAAGTTACAAACATTGATAAAGACCCCCTGTCAATCCACGGCAGCTTTAAACAACTCTGATATACAGTGCTTCCGAAAAATACATTCCACACCCCACCCAACTTGATCTGACCTGTGGGAGATGCCTACAGAAAATAAATAGAAAGTCAGGCCAATATGGAAGAGAACCTAACCAATTCCTTTACAGCCTCCACTTTAGGCAAGGAAATGTCAAGTGTGAGATATACCTGACTGACTAATGTAACACTGGTCTGCATTGTGTGGGTAGCAGCAGTTCAATAATTTTCTCAAATTAGCAACCTTTTAAACCTTGACCAGAACATAAAAGAGACAATAAAACAATAGAATTTAACTGGGTTGGCCTTTTAAGATTTTCACTCCTTTCAGATTAATGAGTGAAAGGCTTTTGACTCAGTCTGTCTATTCCTAGAAGCTCACTGACCATGGGGAGCCAGGATAGAAAGCACAGTTTGGGCTGCAATTTAAAAGCTTCCTCTTTGGGGTAGGGGAAGAAACATTATTGGACAAATATACATGGGGCTTCAGAAGGACATACAATTGACACTGGCATAGTGAAAGAGAAATCATCTTCAGTAGTGCATGTCCAGTGATTAACACAGTGTAATAATAGATTCCAGCCTTTATGCTAATACTGTTATAGGCTATTTGATCTATAGTGACTACTTTCTCTTTCCCTCTTTTATTAAACTCTGGATTTACATCTGCTAACTTCCAATCTATGGGAAGTATTCCAGAATCAAATGGAACTTTGAAAGATAGCAACCAGTGCATCTTCAATTTCCATTGTCACTTCCTACAGCACAGCCTGGGGCCAAGACTATTTATAGTTTCTCCCCAGTTTATGAACACCCAATTTACGTCCAGCCCATACATACAATGAGAGACACTAGGAGGATGCTGGGTGGAGGCATCAGTCTGTTAAGCTTTTTTATTTTCATTTTCATGTGTCTGCAGAAGCTTTTAGAGTTTCTTTACATGTTTTTAATTTCTCTACCATATATTCTACTTTTTCATTCCTTATCAATTCCCTGGTTCTTTTTTGCTAAACTTTAAAGAGCTCTTAATTCCCAGGACTATTGCATTTTCTCCTTTGATCTCATCCTTGCTTGAAAATCACAGTTTTTTTCATCATTTCTGTTTTTTTTTCCTTAAAGAGGTTTATATTATCTGTGAACTATATATTATTACTTTAAATTTTAGTTATAGTTTGTTCACTGATGTATCCTTTAATCTAGTGTAATAAAGCCACCTCGTATCCCATCCTTTCACAGCTTGTTTTATTCAATTTAAGGCCTTGATTTTAAATCAAACTAAATCACATTCTACCTTTGCAACACACAAAATGCTGAAGGAACTCAGCAGGTCAGGTAGCATCTATGGAAATGAATAAAGGGCTGACGTTTCGGGCTGAGACTCTTCTTCAGGACCAAAAAGGAAGGGGGAAGATGCCAGAATGAAAAGGTGGGTGGGGTGGGGGAGGGCAGCTAGCTGAAAGGTGATAGGTGAAGCCAGGTGTGTGGAAAAGGTCAAGGGCTTGAGAAGAAGGAATTTGATAGAAGAGGAGAGTGGACTTTCGAAGAAAGGGGAGGGGACCCAGGGGGTGGTAACAGGCAGGTGAGAAGAGGTAAAAGGCCTGAGTGGGGAATAGAGGAAGATGGAAAGAGGAGGGGGAGGGGAGGGGGAGGGGGAAGGGGAAAGGGGAAGGGAAGGGGAGGGGAAAGGGGGAGGGGAAAGGAGAGGGGGAGGGGGAGGGGGAGGAGGATGGGAAGGGGAGGAGGGGGAGAGGGATTGAGAAGGTGGAGGGGCAGAATTTTTTTTACCGGATGGAGAAATCAATATTCATGACATCAGGTTGGCAGCTACCCAGATGGAAATAATGTATTGCTCCTCTGACCTGAGAGTGGCCTCATCTTGGCACAGGAGGAGGCCGCAGAGCAACGTGTCAGAACCAGAATGGGAATTGGAAATCAAATGTTTGGCCACCAGCAAGTTCTACCTTTCAAATTCTACCTTTATATATAATCCATCCTATTATGACGACTGCTCTCTAAAGGTCTATTAGTTATCAAGTCACCAGTTTTCTTGATGGCACACAAAGAAAGTGGCAGAGGTAAAAATACACTTGGACTCAGATGTTGACTGTCCTGTGCTATTACCAGTGGGATCATCAGTTGATCTGCCACCTGTCTTCAGGAGTTTCGGCCCGCTTATGATCAAGACTCCCTCGAGGTGGTGGGCCAGCAGTGCTAAAGCACCACCTCCCACTGGTGAGCTTAAAAACTTGGCATCTGTCTCTATCAGAGTTGTTGGTCACTTCCATCCAACAGATAGTCTACTCTTCAGGTGACAATACAACCAATGAAGGGTTTGCAAGATATGTATACACTGTCTGACTATCTGCCCCTCTGGACATACTTGGTCCAGACCCATACTGATCCTTTCTCTGCTGCCTCAGCTACAGCCCTGCTGGTTGACTTGATCTCTCTTCTAGTGAAGCCAAGGTCACGCAGCCACTCCTGGAAAGTGAACACAATAAACCCACGGCAGCCTACTTCATATGGATAGCAAGAGACCTTCCACCCTCTGTCTCTGCACTCTGATCTTAATTCTGCATACCTGGTTAACTTGCGCTCATGGGCTTCATCGATATTGTCTTCCCAGGGGACTGTGAGTTCACCAATAACCACTCCTCTACTGGTGTCAGACCATACGATTATATGTGGACGCAATGTTGTGAAAACTATTTGCTCCAGGAAACTGCCTTTCCCATCCAGGTCGGCCTTGACACACCAATCATTGGCTGAAGAAAGTATGCTTGATTGTGGGCCTGCGCTGTACACCCTTGACTTGGAGCAGCATGGGGTATGAGATAAGTTGTGCTGCAGTTCTCTCTGCTCAACCGCTTCTGTCACAACTTTGAGAACGTTGTTATGTCTCCAAGTGTACATGCCACTGGAAAGATCGACACTGGATGCACTCAAGATATGTTGAAGTGTTCCCTTCTCGCCACAAGCAGCACACCTGTCTGTCTTATCTTCGTACCAGGTGCTGAGGTTGGCAGGTGTTGGGAGCCGATCGTACACTGCTCTGCATAGAAAAGAAATTCGGAGTGGTTCCATCTGCCACAGAACATTCCAAGATAGATGTCGTTGTTCAACACTTTCCTACCAGGTCCAAGCCCCTTGTTTGGCCAGGCCAGCTGTTTTAGCTAACCTCTTCTCCTCTTCTACCTCTTGTATTTCTTGCATTACAAGCTCACGGTGCTCCTTACCTGTAGAAGATGACCACCACTTGTGGGTTGTCCATCCAAGTCCCTGGCGGCCTAGCTGGATAGCCCCAACCATCTCCTTGTGCTTCAATCTAGACTCTGCCTCATCAACTGCTACACGGGCTGACCACTTCCTGCCTGATCTCACATCCGGCTGGGTGTTCCTGATGACAGGGTCTTTCGAGTCTCGAAGCATCAAGAATTATCTTCCCTTGGAAACCTTGGCCTCTTCAACAAGGCATTGCACTGGGATGGTAAGCTTCGTCTGGCTACTGTGGATTGCAACATTGGTGAGGCTGCTCAGTACTCCAAGCAACTTGTTCACATACTTGTTGATCTTCCGTTCCATTGCCTCAACATGGGACATTGCCACTTCATAGACAGTTAGTGGTCACATTATCCGTGGCATCAGTCCGTACTGCAAGCACCACAACTTCAACTTGCCAGGCAAGCCACACTTGTCAGCAGACATCAGACCTTTGCTGATCTGTTCTCCTGTCTCTTGAGCCCTCTTGGTGTCTCTCAGCTCCTCTGTGTACCATCGCCCGAGGCTCTTAACTGGTTGGTCCTGAATGGATGGAATCTCCTCTCCACAAAGGATGAAATGAAAGTCAACCAGCTTTCCTCTCCTAAGAACAAGGCTCCTTGACTTCTTGGTCTTGAACGTCATTCTTTCCCAGTCCATTAGCTCCTCAAGTCTAAATAGTACATTTTCCACTGCCTCTGTGCTGGGACCCAAAAGGGTGAGATCGTCCATGAACGCTCGTATTGGTGGTAACTCCCCTCCGGCCATCAAGTGCGACACCTGGTCCCACTGATTCTGCAGCCCTCACAATGACCTCCATGGCTAACACAAAAAGGATGGGTGAAATTGCACATCCCATTGGGATTCTAACATCCAAGCTCTGCCACCTAGTTGTAAACTGCTGAGTGGAAAACCTCATCCGGAAATCATGGTGGTACTGCATAACAAAGCTCCTCACCTTAGCAGGAATCCATAGGAATTCCATCACAAATTCAATTAGGACATGGGGAACAGAACCATATGCATTTGCCAGATCAAGCCAAACTACAGCCAGATTTCTTCTCAACCTTTTTGACTCCTGGATGGTATGCCATATCATACTAGAATGTTCAAGGCATCCTGGGAAGCCTGGTATTCCTGCCTTCTGCACAGATGTACTTACTAATCCATTCTCTATCACAAATGAAGATATTCTTTCTGCCAGAATGCCAAACATAATCTTCCCCTCTACATTCAGGAGTGAAATTGGTCGGAACTGATTCAAAGTAGAAGAATTCTCTTCCTTCGGGATGTATACTCCTTCAGCCTCACTCCATGACAAAGGAACAACACATTGCCTCCACACCACCTTTAACAATCTCCACAAGTATTTCCTCAGCTCTTCACACTTCTTGAACACCTTATATGGCACTCCATTAGGTCCTGGCACTGAACTTGACCTTGCCTTTCCGATGAACTGTTCGATATCTGCCAGTTTGGGTTCTGCAAGATCAAACTTCACTCCTGGCTTGGTAGGCTTCACAAGCCCTGAAATGTTAGGCAAAGGAGCCTCCCGCTGTTTGTTAGAGTAACTGCTTGCCAGGTGATCCTCAAGTTCTTGTTGAGAGATGTTAAGCTGCCCGCTCTTACTTTGTTCAAACAGTTTCTTTGTGAACTTGTGAGGGTTCTCAAAGAACGACCTTCTTGCCTTCTCTCTTTTCTTTCTCTTTTTACATTGTGACTCTGCACGATGGAGTGATGCTAACTTTACTTGAAAATGCTCTGGGAGATCAGCAAGCCCTGGCTTGTCACCCTCACTTACTACCTTCCACCTTTGTCTCAACGATCTAAGTTCTCTCCTCAACCTACTAATCTCCTTCTGGCGCCTGCTTGGTTGCCGTGTAGGCTTTGCTTTCTTCAACTCAACCAAACCAAATCTGTACTTTCCAACATCGTAAATCATTTTGCCCATCACTTCCAACTTTCTCTTAGATGTTCCCCTGAGAGTGTTCTCCAATATCTTACTGATATCCTCATCAAATACATGCCAAGCCTTCTCATCTGCCATTGCCGGCTACTTGACCTTCCTCTTCTTCTCTACCTCCTCACCACCGCCATCATGCGAAGGATCTACCTGGGTACTGTGGTCTGAAACCTGACCTGGCATAATATACCTTACATATACCAGAGAGTAACCAAGCAAAATGGCTGCAAATAGCACATAGGCGCATTAGTACACATGTATAAATGGCCAGAGTTACTACAGTCTCAATAGAATCCAAGTACTTTGTGCAAGATTTGCACAACAACATTCATTTCCTATGAATTCCTTTGGCTCAGCAAAAAACAATTCCAAGGCACCTTCCGGGAGTATATTAAACAATGGAAATTATGCTGAGCTATGTACAGACCAGTCCAAGCCAACTACTGATGACAACAAAAAAACAAGCTCTATCAGAACATCTTCCATTTATTATTTATGTATAAAATTATAAATTTGGCTTATGAGCAGAACAGAAGTAATCCAACATGCCAATAGTGGAATTTTGAACAATATTTAAGAGGAACAGCTACAAAAACTATGGTGAATTCATCCTGTGCCCTCATCTTGAATTATCTTTTTGCTACTGAGAAAGTACTTCTGAAGCTCCCCTTTCCTCCCTCCTGACCGTCAAAAATTGCTCCAAGTACCAGAGAGAGAGAAAAAATTGAGCTAACAGAGTTGTATTGCATAATTAGTTTTCTGAGAGGTATTTAGAACCAGTTGAAACTACTCATTAGATGGTTGGTAATGAGGCATTTGAGATGGTAATGACAAGATGATAGCATTATGCTTACAAATTCATAAATCATAGTGTTATCTACATATAGTACTTAAGTCTATGAGTATTTGTCAAATGGATTCAGATTTTTAACGCAATGTTATTACCTCTCTTGTATATCAAAAGAAGATACATTATCAAAAACAAAAAAAGGGCAAACTGTAATTGCTGAAACAAAACATAAAATGTTATAAATACTTAGTAGGCCTAGCAGCATCTGTGGAGTGAGAAATACAGTTAATTGTTCAGGTCAATGAGTTTTCATCAAAGCGAGGAAAAGTTTGAGTAAAACAAGTTTTCATAGAGTCATAAAGTACTACAGCACAAAACAGGCCCGTCCAATTTGTGATGGCCCATTCTTCATCCTAGTTCCATCTACCTGTATCATAGCCTTCCATACCTCTTTCATCCATGTACCTATCCAAGCTTCTCTTAAATGTTACAATTAAACCTGCAATCACCACCTCTGATGGCAATTCATTCCACACTCTCACTGAAGAGATTCCCCTTAAATATTTCACCTTTCACCCTTAACCTATGACTTCTAGTTTGTGTCATACAACCTATGGGGAAACAGCCTGCATGTATTTACTTCCGTCAAATCTCTCATAATTTTGTACTCTTCTATAAGATCTATATAGAATGGAGTTGAGGAAAAACTTTTTCACCCAGAGAGTTGTGGATCTGAGGAATGCTCTGCCTCGGAAGGCAGTGGAGGCCAGTTCTCTGGATGTTTTCAAGAAAGAGTTAGATAGAGCTCTTAATGATAGCGGAGTCAAGGGATATGGGGAGAAGGCAGGAAAAGGGTACTGATTGTGGATGATCAGCCATGATCACAGTGAATGGTGGTGCTGGCTTGAAGGGCCGAATGGCCTACTCCAGCGTCTATTGTCTATTGTCTATCTCCTCTCATTCTCTAGGTAATACATTCCTGACTTATTCAGACTTTCCCAGTAAGTCAAATCCTCAAGTCCCAGCAGCATCCATGTAAATTTTTCCGTACTCTTTCAAACTTCTAACTTTCCTGTTAAGTAGGTGACCAGAATTGTACGTAATTCTCCAAATTCAGCCTCATCAATGTCTTAAACAACTTCAACATAACACCCCAACTTCTGTACTCAGTGCTATGATTTATGAAAGAAAACATGCCAAAGCTTTCCCTACAACCTTAGCTGTCTGTGACACCGTTTTCAAGATATTATGGATCTGAATTCCCAGATCCCTTTGTTCTACTTCACACTTCAGTGCCTGTCCATTTGTTGTGTAAGTCTCACCCTGGTTTGTCCTCCCAAAGTACAACACCTCACACTTGTCTGCATTAAATATCATATGTCATTTTCCAGTCCATTTTCCTAGCTGGTCCAGATCCTGCAGCAAGCTTTGATAACCTTCCTGGCTGTCCACTATGCCCGCAATCTTGGGTCCATTCTCAAATTTACTGATCCAGTTTCCCACATTTCATCTAAACCATTAATATATTTCATGTAATACTTTATTTCAAATGGCATAGGAGGTAATTTGGTCCATGAAATTAATGTTGGTTTTCCTTACAATCCCATCAATACCAAACCCCCACTTAATTCTCTGCAATCTAGTTTCTCGCATATGCCCAACAATTCTCCCGATTCTACTCCCACTCACCAACTCTATAGGGACAACTTATCGACATCAACAATTGGGAAACCAATGCCAAGGACAGGAAACTCTGGCAAGCCATCATCCGAGAAGGAACAGCAACTTTCAAAGCCAACAGATGTGCTGAATTAGAAGAAAAGAGAAGAAAATGGAAAGAGAGGCAGCAACAACCAAAGCCCGATCTGCCATCTGGAACTACCTGTCCTGAATGCGGAAGAACTTTCAAAGCCAAGATTGGACTCATAGAAACATAGAAAACATAGAAAATAGGTGCAGGAGTAGGCCATTCGACCCTCCGAGCCCGCACCGCCATTCAGTATGATCATGGCTGATCATCCAACTCAGAACCCTGTACCTGCCCTCTCTCCATACCCCCGATCCCTTTAGCCACAAGGGCCATATCTAACACCCTCTTAAATATAGCCAATGAACTGGCCTCAACTGTTTCCTGTGGCAGAGAATTCCACAGGTTCACCACTCTCTGTGTGAAGAAGTTTTTCCTCATCTTGGTTCTAAAAGGCTTCCCCTTTATCCTCAAACTGTGACCCCTCGTTCTGGACTTCCCCAACATCAGGAGCAATCTTCCTGCATCTAGCCTGTCCAATCCCTTTAGAGTTTTATACGTTTCAATAAGATCCCCCCTCAATCTTCTAAATTCCAGAGAGTATAAGCCTAGTCGATCCAGTCTTTCATCATATGATAGTCGTGCCATCCCAGGAATCAATCAATAAGCCACTTGAGAGCCCATAAATAGATCAACAGAACAAAGACCATCATCCTCAACCTCGAGGGATAGCCACGACGACGCCGAACTTATGGTAGGCAAAGAACTAACAATCAGCACGTCTTTGAGATGTGGAACACTAAGGGAAGCCCACACAAACTCAGGAAGGGTATGGAAACTCCACGTGGAGTGCTGGGGATCAGAATAAAGGCTGGTTGTTTGAGCTGTGAGTGCACTGCCTGCATGCTTCTCTGTTGCAGAGAAAGAGAAGAATGTAGAGAGAACTGAAAAATAGTTTGGTGAGAGACAGAGTGGGCTTGAATGACACAGGTGATGGAGCAGGGAAGGAGAATGGCAAAAACTACAGTGTAACCAAAGGCACATCTGGAAGAGTGGTAAAAAAAGAAAAAGTTGACTGAAATTTGGTATTAGAGGCCAATAAAACAATAATCAGCCACAACTACATTAAAAGTTAAGCAGGTCTGAAGAGCCAAATAGCCAATTCCTTTTCTTATCTTTGTTTCTGTGAAGCCAGGGAAAAAAAACATGAACATTGAAAATGTGAGACATCTCATGTGAGACATGATTATCTATAAAGTTTTATCAATATGCTTAACATACCCACATGTTCATAGGAGTGGTTTGAAACAAAATTTCACTTCAGGTGTTAAGGGTTGGAGTCAAATTTTGGAGTTGGACAGATGGTCAAAAGGTGTGGCAATATTCAGGATTACGAGGTGCATGTTCTAGAAAGAGTAAGAACTAAAGAAGCAATGACAGAGCTGGAGGGCTTCGCATCACTGCTGACCCAACTGAATTAGGATGAAGTCATGAAGATGGAATCAGAGGAATGCAAATAACTTGGAGAGTTATAGAACTTACAGAGAATGAAGGACATGAACGTAAAGGTGAACATTTTAAAACTGAGGTGTTGCTTAATCAAGAGTCGTCGTAAGTCAGCAAGAACAGGTGAATTGTATTTGCACAACTTAGAAGATGGAAAGATGAAACTTTGGTGGTTTTGCCTTGGTAGAGTACAGCAAGGAAGGTGGGCAAGGCATGCATTGGAACAGTGAAGTCTAAAACCAGTAAAGGTGTAGAACAGTAAAATTTAAACGCAGCAAATGTTTGATTCACATCATCTGCATAAGCCTAATGTTGGGCAATATCGTGGAAGAGAAAATAAATAGCATTTGTGTGGAACTGTGGTCTCAAGTTTAGGCACCACCCACCCTTGCATGTGGTTTGGTGTAGTTCCATAGAGGTGCCAGGAAGAAGGATGAAATTGTTAATGAGGGAACAAAGACGATGGCTTTCTTCATATCTTCCCAAAACCTCTTCTGAGGAAATTTTTGTTCATTCGGTACTGGATGCCAGTTAGCTGGTCTAACAGTTTGAGACTGTGGAGGGATCATTAGAGCAGTGTAGATTTTGGTATACACTTTGCTCTCAGATGCTGAGGGACCATGAGTAGATGAGAAATAAGAGGAAGCAAGAATAGTTCTTTGGATGACACAAAAAGAATTATGTGGCTATAAGAAAAGATGTCACTGCATGAGATTAGCTGGCTGTGAATGGAGAAAGAGTTTGGAACCTGGCAAGATGAATCCCTTTCAGCTGAGCAATGCTGGAGTGGCACTGGAAGCAGATGGTATGGTTTACTGCATTATAGGATAGGGATATGGGTGGAGGGACAGGACGGGATTGTTTTTGTTTGCATGTTCTGAGAGTGTGCTGTTAGTGACTTAAAAGGAGCTTGTTTGGTGGCCAGGTCAAAAATCTGATTGGAGTGATTTGGTCAGAGAGTCCTGGGAAACAAACCTGTCCATTGAATAGCTTTTACATGCACAATACTTTGGTAATTGATCAAATTTAAATTGATACGTAAGCTAAGCTGCAGTTAATTTTTAGCTGTCAGTTTGTTCATTTATGACTAAACATATTGTGTGTGGGGGCTGGGTAGGATGGTTCTCATTGAACTAGATCGTACTGCTCACTAGTCAGCAGTTCCATAGAGAACATGTATAAATATCCTTCAATCAGCAATTGCAATGATAAATAACTGTGAGTGTTCACATTTTAAAGTGATCTGTAGAATCATGCATTACCCTCGATAATCTAACCTGGCCCAGATAGGAACATAAGAACATAAGAAATAGGAGCAGGAGTAGGCCATCCGGCCCATCGAACCTGCCCCGCCATTCAATAAGATCATGGCTGATCTGTCTGTAAATTTAGCTCCATCTACCTGCCTTTTCCCCATAACCCTTAATTCCCCTACTATGTAAAAACCCATCTAACTGTATCTTCATTATATTTAGTGAGGAAGCCTCAACTGCTTCCCTGGGCAGAGAATTCCACAGATTCACCATTCTCTGGGAAAAACCACCTTTCCCATCTGAGTCTTGCTTATCCTGTGATCTGGTGGGGAGTATCACACAGCAGCTTTGCAATCTGCCCATCATTCCCTCCAGGCAATGTTCAACACCAGGAGACAAAAATGAAATATGAACATTGAATTATTAGGATTCAGATCCTAAATAAAATTATTCTTCACCACAATCTCTTCTTTGTTTGTTAACTTTTATAATGTACCTCATAGATCAGTGAAAAGCTGTGTATTTATGATCACTACTTGCAGGTTACAAAATTAATGTTATAATTCTCTTTCATGTCCTCTTCTATAGTGGATTTATACATGTTCATAATTTTTTACAAACACTGAAGTAAAACTTGATTTTTTTTATGCATCACGACCATGGGTAAACTAAGTTGGAAGAGGGACAGGAATGTTTTTCACCTGACAGGAGTGTTTGGAACCAAGTTAGTGGAAAGGAGGAGGCAAAAGGTTAATGTTGTTGCATCTCCTGTAATTGATAAGAAATGATGAATGAGTGAAGCAGGTATCATGGAGGAAATGTACACTCCGGAGTGTTGAGGTGTGAGAGAAGTAAGTGGAAAGGTTCATTGGTTATATTATCATTTATTTTAAATATTTCAGTTCTTCCTTGATAGCATACTGATCACAAATGAGGATAAACTATGTAGAAATGAACCCTCAAAGCAGTAAATGTAAAGGACAAAATAGAAGACTGCCTGTTGTGAACAGTGTAAATACTGATCTCAGACACTGTTGAAACCTTATAGGTGAGGACAAGAGGAACCCTATCCCTGATGGGGCGGCGGTAGGATGGGGTGAGGGTAGACATGCGTAAAATGGAAGAGATGGGGTTGAGGGCAGCACTGATGGTGGAGGAAGAGAAGCCCTTTTCTTTGAAGAAGAAGAACACTTCTTTCATCCCTTCCTCCACTATCAATGCTAGGAGTAAATTCTACATTTTTTTTCTGGAGTTGTCATGTTTCCTTTGTCACGTGATCGGCAACAATGAAATATCAATTGAGGCAGGTTTCATAAAAACAAACAAACATTTATTGAACTCTGCTCAACAATAGTGAAAAGTATTCAAACGACTAACTTAACCAGAAGTTAACTGCTATACGGCCACTCTGGAACAGTTCTTAAAAGGGTAAATTTGAAAACAGTTCTTAAAGTGGTAAATTCGAACATAGTCTTAAAATGGTAAATTTGAAAGTTCAAGTGATTCACACAGTCAATAAGGAGAGACTTCTCTGGAAAAGGATTTCTTCAAAGATGTGACATTACTGCTGATTCTCCAAAGGTTCACAACGAAGGAAATAAAACGGCTTAAAGGAACTGACCTTTTGCTGGCGAGGGGACACTGCTCAAACTTCCCTGCTCTTGCAGGAGTTATCTCAGGTACAGGTCACCACTTCTGAATGAATGCTTGATAAGGTCGATCCTCTATAAAACCGCCGAACGACTCCAACTTTATTCTGATCCTTCAGGTTTCCGTCCTTTGATAAGGTCTTCACTCTCCAACACTATTGTAAAGGTAAATCAAAGGTACACCAACAAAGCTGGCAGCGATTGGTGAAACTGCCGGCACAACTATTTTACTTTACAATAGAAAGTAGAACTCCTCTTTAAAACGAAACTGCATCATGAGACAAATACGCAGCATAATGGATTAACTAACAAAGCAAACAACAACTCAACTGAAAAACTAACTGCATCACACCAAACACGAGGAATTCTGCAGATGCTGGAAATTCAAGCAACACACATCAAAGCTGCTGGTGAATGCAGCAGGCCAGGCAGCACCTCTAAGAAGAGGTACAGTCGACTTTTCGGGCCAAGACCCTTCATCCGAAGGGTCTCAGCCCGAAACATCGACTGTACCTCTTCCTAGAGATGCTGCCTGGCCTGCTGCGTTCACCAGCAACTTTGATGTGTGTTGCGTCACACCGGGGGTCTCCCTTATACCTGTTGAGAACAGATCATCATGTGACCTCATACTGGCGGGAAAATTACATTATGTGACCTCCACAAGACCATTACATCATGCTCATAAGAGAGTCACAAGATACACACGGGGTATGTAACACCTTTGACTCTCTTTTTCTTTACTGAACATCTCTGAGGATGAAGAACTACTTACTAATCTCCCTCCTGGCACTTATCCTTGCAAGCGGAACAAGTACTACACTTGCCCCTACACCTCCTCCCTCACTACCATTCAGGGCCCTAAACAGTCCTTCCAGGTGAGGTGACACTTCACCTGTGAGTCTGTTGGGATCATCTACACTATCTGGTGTTCTGTAAGGCCTCCGGTATATCGGTGAGACCTGATGTAGATTGAGAGACTGCTTTGCCAAGCACCGATGCTCCGCCTGCCAGAAAAAGTTGGATTTCTCAGTTGCTTCCCATTTTAATTCCATTTCCCATTCCCATTCTGACATGTCAGTCCATAGTCTACTGTTGCGATGAGGCCATACTCAGGTTGGAGGAGCAACATCTTATGTTTCTTCTGGGTAGCTTCCAACCTCAAGGCATAGACATCGATTTCTCGATCTTCCGGTAAGTGTTCCCACCGCACTTCACCATTCCCCATTCCTGTTTCCCTCTCTGACCTCATCCTCTTATCTGCCCATCACCTCCCACAGATGCTCCTCCCTTTCCCCTTTCTTCCATGGTCTTCTACCCTCTCCTATCAGATGGGTAGCATCAGACCTGATGTCATGAACATTGATTTCTCAAACTTCTGGTAATGCCCTGCACACCTTCACCTTTCCCCGTTCCCATTTCCCTTTCACACCTTATCTCCTTACCTGCCCATCGCCTCCCTCTGGTGCTCCTCCCACTTCCCTTTCTTCCATGGCCTTCTGTCCTCTCTTATCAGATTCCCCTTCTCCAGCCCTGTATCTCATTCACCAATCTACTTCCCAGCTTTTTACTTCCTCTCAGTTTCACTAATCATCCTGTGTTTCCCCTCTGCCCCCACCTTCTAACTCTGACTCCTCATCTTTTTTTTCTCCAATCCTAATGAAGAGTCTTGGCCTGAAACATTGACTGTAATCTTTTCCATTGATGCTGCCTGGCCTGTTGAGTTCTTCCAGCGTTGTGTGTGTGTGTGTTCCTTGAATTCCCAGCGTCTGCAGATTTTCTCTTGTTTGTGATTGAGGGAAATTAATGGGATCCTAAGGCAATAACTCCATTGAACCTGAAATCTGCATTCCAGGATTTTGAAAGAGGCAGCTAAGGAGACAGTGGTTGGAAGACAACAGTGTCATTTCACAGATCTGGGTAACTTTCCACAGGCAAATATCTGAGGATGGTGGAGGGCCATCTTACCCTGGCAGACATAATATGCAAGAATGCTTCACAACAGTTCATCAAAATATACATCTGCCTTTGGGAAATGAAGGGCTGACTAGTCCCCTACAGTTCCCACTGATTCACAGAAGTATATAGAAGTTGAACTTAACCTAGAAAACAACAAGGAACTTAAGAAGAATTATGCAAGTTGGAGAACCATGAAACCTTTTCCTTACTTCAAAGCTGGGAAGCAATTAGATTAGATTAGATTATGAGGACACACAGTCCTCTTTTATTGTCATTTAGTAATGCATGCATTAAGAAATGATGCAATATTCCTCCGGTGTGATATCACAAAACACAGACTGAAGAAACTAACTAAACCACATAAATAAAAACATATAATTACAACAGTGCAACAATACCATAACTTGATGAAGAACAAGCCATGAGCACAGTAAAAAGTTCAAAGTTTCTCAAATGTCCCACATCTCACGTAGACGGGAGAAGGAAGAAAAACTCTCCCTGCCATGCCCGACCGCAGTCCGACTCTGAGTCATCCGAAAACTTCGAGCCTCTGATCAGCCCTCTGACACCAAGTACTGAGCACCATCTCTATCCGAACGATTCGACCTCAGTCTCGGTCGCCAGCAGCAGGCAAAGCCGGGGATTTTGGGGCCTTCCCTCTGGAAGATTCTCGATCGCCCGGTAACAGCGACAGTGAACCGGCATTTCAGAAATTTCTCCAGATGTTCCTCTGTGCCTTCACGTCTGTCTCCATCAAATCAGAATTGTCCATGGCCCCCAATTAAGATAAAACTTAAGCAAGAGAAAATCTGCAGGTGCTGAAGTAAAGAGCTGGGAAGTAAATTGGTAAAAGAGACAGAAGGCCGTGGAAAAAAGAAAAGGTGGGAGGAGCACCAGAGGGTGGCAATAGGCAGCCAAGGAGATAAGGTGAGAGGGAAAAGGGGATGGAAAATGGTGAAGCGGTGGGGGGGGGGGGGAAGTCTTTGGGGCATTACCAGAAGTTCAAGAAATCGATGATCATGCCATTAGGTTGGAAGGTACCCAAATGGATTATAAGGTGTTGTTCCACCAACCTAATTGTGGCTTCATCATGACAGTGGAGGAGGCTATGGATCAACCTATCGGAATGGGGATGGGGAGTGGAATTAAAATGGGTGGCCACGAGGTGAAACCGCTTTTTCAGGCAGAGGGAGTGTAGGTGCTTGGCAAAGTGGTCTCCCCATCTACGTCAGGTCCCACAAGTATACAGGAGGCCATACCGGGAGCACTGGAGGCAGTACATGACCCCAACAGGCTCACATGTGAAGTGTCACCTCAACTGGACAGACTGTTTAGGCGGTGAGGGAGGCGGTGTAGGGGCAAGTGTAGCACTTGTTCCGCTTGCAGGGATAAGTGCTGGGAAGATCAGTAAGCAGTTCTTCATCCTCAAACATATTCAGTAAAGAGAAAAAGAGTCAAAGGTAACATGAGAACTCCAGAAGAGAACATAGAATTTACTCCTAGAACTTAAAACAAATAAGACATCTGGAAGAAACGGCTGGTTGGCTGAACTGTAGTTGGCTCTTTGGACTTGAATCAGTCCAATATATTATGATGCCTCAAATCGGCAGTATGTCATTATCCCTGAGGGAGGAATATCATTCCCCTCCTCTACCTGCAGAAGGAGGAGAGGCAATAAATCACTAAAGAACCACTGTTGCAAGATGTGCCCAGAGTATTAGAAACTGAGTGAAGTATTTTTCAGAGCTGGTAATTCATCAGGGTCGATGGTTCTGTAACCTGCAGGAAGATCGCTGACAATTTTGCATTCCTATGATTGTCCAGCTACAGGATAGGGCGGTGGTCATTTACCAGGTCACTTTTAATCAGAAGAAAGCTTTTAATGTGGAATGCTCTCCAAGGTGGTGTCTGGGAAGGGAATCTATCCTTGGATATGACTGTTCTGTACAAATATTGCTAGCACAGTCCTAATCAATGGATGGGAAACAGAAAGCTTCCTGATCAAATCTGGAGATGGAGGATACTGGCCTCTTCACTATTTCAGCTATATCTTGTATAATGTCTATGATTGGAGCCCAGTACGAAGGATACAGGCATAAAAAGTGTGATAATCCCAGACATTCTCTGTACATGGGCAACATTACAGTTTTATGCTCTGAACCACCTGTAACCAATCTGAACAGGCCTCAGTGAGCAGAGTAAATGCCAGCAAAAGCAAGGCCACACTCTTTGTGAAACGATCTGTCTGATCATCCATTCCCTTCATTATCAGGTCCGGTTGCCTGAAGGTACCAGGACTGGGTTTGGAGGAGTGTGGCGCTTTCAAGAAAAGGCTGGAGCAAATAGATCAGGTAAAGAAATAAACTGGAATCCTGGTAACAACACTTGCTTTCAATATTGAGAAAGAATTAGATGATCGGTATGCTGTGCACACAGTGAAGGTTCGATACACAACCCACTCCTGCACCTCTGCTGTCACCAAGGCTTTGTCATATTTATCTGGAGCTCAAAATGCATTGTATTAGTAGAGACACAGTATACAAATCTCCCTGGAGAGGGGAAATAATGTGTCCAAACTGGTCGTCCATCTGAGGAATACCTTTGAATGTGGCTTCATCAAGTTGAGTGTATCTCAAGCACCAAGATCGCTGAGGCTCTGAGATCCCCAATGTTATAAAGGATGAGTCTGATCCCGTGGTTGTAAAACATCCCTCAATACATTGTGCTGCACTACCTGTCTCACACAGAAACATGACCCCGTAAGAATAGTTTCAATTGCAACTCAGTCAGGCAGAAGTCCAAACAAAATGTCAACAAAGCCTTACCGCAAAGGGAGATGATGGCTCCAGCTGAATGCTTTCCTCAGCAGAATATTATCATCATCTGGCAGAGTGCTTCATCACTTTTGCTACCAGGATGTTGATTGGCTGGAAGTGAGAAAGGGTTCTGTCAGACCTTAAATGTACTACTGACCTTTCTATGAAGCACATTGCTCTCAAAACCTCTTCACTGGAGATGAGACCATCATCCATCTTCTGGATTGTGCGTTTACCAAGAAGCTCTGGGAAGCAAAACATCTTGAACAGACGCATACAGGACTCTTCCCAGGGGTGTACAATTAAGAACTGGCATCCTGCCATTGTTTAGCAATTGGATGAGCTTTACTTGTGCTGAAAATGCTACCTTACATTATGTGCATTTTCAAATTTTAATAAATAAAAAATAGCTTTGAAGAAAAGGTCGCTGATCTGCTGCTCAGCTCAGTGGTGAGTCAAGCAGCAGAGTGAGAGATCGGGTCCATTAGCATCTGACCTCCATCTTGTCTGAGACTTTGGTGAACATACGTGCAAGTCTGACATGACCTGAGCCATGAGGGACTAACGGTGGCCTGTTCTCTATATGATGACAGTCAGCTCGATTCAGACTTCAAATATCATTAGCATTAATATTCCTGAGTTAGGAAAAATAGGACTGAGACATCTGAAGCCTGGACACTACAAATTGATCTCTGCAAAATTGATCTCTGGTTGTCAAATGAACAGACTTGAATATAAACCCATTATTCTATTTGCTGTAAAATAGCTCTTGGTTAAGCATAACAGGGGTTCAAAGATTAATTTTATCCTTACAAATCAATGTGAAAAAAGCAAATCTTTGAAATATAAAACAAACCCAAGAAAATATCTTTTTAAACATTGGAACATTTTGAAAAAATCCAGAAGGTTACATGTACATAGTCATCTGAAATAAAAAGAAGGAAAATTTAACATGTCTGATAGTGACTGACCTTTGGAACACATGCAGAAATACAAATTTCACAGACCTAATGAAGTATCTCTGTGATAATCACTAATCTGATCACTTTTTCAACAGTGCACAACTGTGTTTTTCCAGTATTCCCTGTCAATATTTGTACTTTCTTGTTTGGTTTAACTATTTTTGACTGATTTCTTGCTATTATTCATGAGGCAACATTCCATGGAAATCAGACCCCATGGAACTTCTCTTAAATAACAGAAAGAAGAAACATTTCCGGCACGGTCTCCTTATATTGTCTTGGCCATCTGCCACCAAACCATTTGAATTTAGCCTAGTGTTTTCTCTTTTGTAAGACATGTTCTCTCCTCTCCCCAGTGTAAATTTTCTCTCCTGTGAAGGTAGATTAGCTATAAAGGAATAAATATAGACTATATATTGTTGATAAGATTTTTGAATTTCTAATCAAGATTGGCATCCTCTTAATTAATTAGGGCTGCACAGTAGCGTAGTGGTTAGCACAACACGTTATAGTACCAGCAACCCAGGCTCATTTCCTGCCATTGTATGTAAGAAGTTTGTACGTTCGCTCTGTGACCGCGTGTTCTTCCTCTGGTGCTCCAGATACCTCCCACAGTCCAAAGATGTACCAGTTGGTAGGTTAATTGGTTTTTATAACTTGTCCCATGATAAGGCTAGGGTTAAATCGGGTTATACTGGGCGCCAGGCTCGAAGAGCCGGAAGGGCCTATTCTGCGCTGTATCTCAATAAATTTGAACTCTTACATTTCCTGTTAGCAAAGTGAGAAAAAGGAAAGTACTTTGCAATCCTAAACTAGCAATTGTACTGTGGCCATTACACAAAAGCTAATGATATGTGACAAAGGAGAACTACACACAAATTATTCACTCCTTAAATTAACAAATATTATGTCAACATTGGGTGACGGGAGCTACTCGTGCAGAACTCAATGCTGTCCTTAATCAAAAAGGAGTTAGCGCAACATCAGAGTATCAATGGATATTTTCATTTGGGGTAGGAAATTAAATACAAACATGAGGGAAAGCAAATGAAGTTGATAATCTCTGACCCCTATCAATGTATTTCCTTGTTAATAAACCAAAATTTAACTAAACAGCCTTACTAACCCTCTATGATTTCTCCCTCCATAAACCTGTAACTTTCTGTAGGCAGCCCTTCATCACTACAAATATTAGTGCTATTCTAATTGTGGCCTCTTGATCATCCCCTAAATTTAACCACTGTATATTGGCAATCAAAACTTCAACTGCCAATTTTTTATGACGTGAAATAAAAACACAAAATGCTGGAAACATTCATCAAGTCAGGCAGCATCTGTGGAAAGAGAAACGGAGCTAACGTTTCTGATGTGGGATTCCTAACCCAACCTGAAACATTAATTCCGTTTCTTTTTCCACAGACACGTCCTCAAGTTGCTAAGAGATTCTGGCATTGTTTTTTGGTTTTTATTTCAAATTTTAGGTATTTCTAGCATCTACTATATAAGCTAATATATGGCCACACTCAATCAGTTCTTCTTCTTAAACCCATCACCCCAAGTGGGACAGCTGATAGATACTTCCTCTCCCAAGGATGGAGTTTTTGGAGCTCCTGCTGGCTCTCCTGTAGCTCTAGGTTTTATGAGATGGATTTGTTAGCCCATTCCTGACCCTTCTTCTTTCACAGCCGGGCTTGGGACTGTCCATGGCAGGGTTACACTCAGTTACTTGTACATTGTGTCTTACAGGATAGCTTTAAAATTTATATTTATTGTGTGTTCTTTATGCTTATTGTGCTTTTATGCTGCCTCGGATCTGGAGTAACAATCATTTTGTTCTCCTTTACACCTGTGTACCAAAGAATGACAATAAACAATCTTGAATCTGGAATCTGCAGTTTCTTTTTGTTGATGTTCATTTAACCTAAGGTCTGAAATTGGCTCATTCAGTCCTTCTAGCCCTCGTTTCACCTCCCTCCTTTTTTAAGGTCTGCTCCTGTGTGGAACTTTTGATGATCTACCATAAAATGTGCTCTGATGTGAAATTTTGCTCCTGTGAAGCTTCTTCAAACATTTTTGTTACATCAAAAACAATATAATTACATTTTTACTGCTCTTATTAAGAGGAAATAAAATATACATCGAGTGGCATTCAAATTAAGAGATCACATATCAAATTTGGTGGTATGCCAAATAATCATATAATCATAATAACAAACAAGGTTGGTAAGTGAAAAGAGGTGCTAATAAAATAAAAACAGGAATGATGGGTTTTTGCATCAGTTGAGAAGGGGCAGTGAGTGAAAGGTCTTTTCTCCATCATTGGGGATGGGGTGGGATGTACATTGGTGGGATCTACATTATTAAGAAAGATTGAAACCAGGAGCACTTGAGAAAAACAATAGACCTGTAAGTGAAATGTGTGATTTGTACAGAGAGAGAGAAAAATATATAAGTCACTTTGAATTCAAAATATTCACAAAGAGGGAAAAAATATTCATGCAGGCTGACAAATCATTTTCAAGTATCGTGAAAAATTTAGCTTTTCCTAAATGACATTGTGCTTATGCTGTTAAAGTGGGCATTACTTCCCCTTTAGCACCAGCTCATTTAACAACATGCGGGCAAAGATTACTAAAATTATAAGATTATGGTTCAGAGCAGCTGAATTAGGGCACAGTATTAAGGAATAGAAGTGTTCAGATTGGAACATAGTCCAGAAGGTCTTGATCAGAGAATAAGGCTTTGTCAGAAAAATCTATGAAAAGATGTTTATTTGATTTTTATTCATGCTAATTCAGTGTTATATTGCAATTTTCATACCAATGCTCCAATATATTCAATAAGAAGTTTTTATGTTGACTGCCAGTATATTATTTCTACTTGTATTGAGATCCACTGAAACAAAGTTGGTGATAAAAGGTATGAGCTTTTGAGCAAAGCCCATCCTCTGGGCATATTGGATTCAAGATTGTTTAATGTTGTTTCCAGTACACAAGTGTAATGGAGAATGAAATAACTGTTACTCCGCACAACAAAATACAATAAGATAAAGAACACAATAATAAAAACACAATAACTATAAATACATAAGGTAGCTTACATACAGAGATTGATTGCATGTCTCTGAGGTGATACCAGGCACAGAGAGTGTCTGCACAATAGATGATAATAAGGATACTTTACACACCATGGACAGCTGCAGACCTATTGACAGTTTTGCCTTTTGTGTGTTGTATGCAGAACTTTCAGTTTCAATCACAGAGAAACAATTAAAGATATCTCATTCTGCAAATTTACAATGGCTTGGTCTGTCATCCAGGCTACCTTGGTTACTAAGCTGCAAAATGAGAGTTCTAGTTGATTACTAGACAAACACCTGATTAGATGAATAGAGAAGCATATTTTCTCTACAACTGTTTTGAGATTTGCTTCTCACATGGTAAAAATACACTGAAATATGCAGTATTTAATCAACTTCTTATATAGAAGAACCAGAACTGATTATCAAAACATCCTGATCTTTAATGACTAGACTGGCTACCAGAAAATTAAATCACCAGGGATCCCAGCTCACCTCAAACAAGTAGATTTTTTACACCTGTTCAACGTGATGTTATTGTAGTACTTAGAAATTAGTTGAGAGAAAAGTCAGTCCTCTTGAATCACACAGTGTTCATTCTTTCCATCATACGTTCACCATGGTTACGGTTCAAGTTCAACTGAATACAAGTATACCCCCAAGTGAAGCAATGTTCCTCCAGACCAAGGTTCACAACACAGTACATATAACTCACTCACCACACTTAAGGTAAAATTGCCACAAATAAACTAACAAATAATAAGGTAATATTTATGACAAAAGTAAAAAAGTAAACAGTAAGTGTTACTATGCAATGAAACCTAGGTGGTGGGTGGCGAGTCAGTAGATTCACAACCTGGGGGAAGAAGCAGTTTCCCATCCTAACAGAGTGCACAAGCATTAGTCATTTCCTTCTTAGAGATACCATCAAGGCCAAGGACGACTTCTGTGGTGTTTTCTGGGTTCTGAAACAATTGAAGAATCTTAAATGAGATCAACAGACTCTGCCAAAGGCAGAGTAGGTGCAACTTGATGGGGCAGGTGTGCAGGTTGGTTGTAATATTGAAGGATAAATACCTTTGTAAGGATTAGCTTTATTTGTCACATGTACATTGAAATATTGAAGCATACAGTGAAATGCGCCATTTATGTCAAGGATGCGCTGGAGGCAGTCCGCAAGTGTTGATTGACATGTTTCCAGCACCAACCTAGCACGGCCACAACTAACTAACCCTGACTCGTAGACCTTTGGAATGTGGGAGGAAACCGAAGCACTGAAATAAAACCCAGAGGGTTATGGGGAGAACATATATACTCATTACAGGCAGCAGTGTGAATCGAACCTGGATCTTACAGCTGATACTGTAAGGCACCTCAGGGACTGCAGCGGTTCAAGAAGGCAGATCATCACCACCTTCTCAAGGTCAACCAGGGATGGGCAATAAGTGCCAGCCTAGCTGGCGAAGCCCACATCCCGTAAATGAATAGATTTTAAGAATGATAGTACTGAGCAACCCTTCCGCTCTTTGTGCGGCTGTGTGCTCCTGACGTAAAAACTTCAGTTGCTGAACACCCTCCTGAATGGCCCTTCTCCACTTTCCCTGAGGACATTTCACTCAGTTGGTGAGGATATTGCATTTTCTCAAGGAGATTTTCAGAACGAACTTGAAGCATTTTCTTTGCTTTCTTGTACGTTTCTTCACATGATGGAGCTCAGTGTAGAGTCCTCTTCATGAGTAGTTTGACAACATCTCAGCCCACTTCATCATCTACTACCAGGAAGGACAAGACTAATGATATCATCGGGACAGCTCTAGGCCTCTCTTCATGGAACTCCCCATCCTGGCATGCACACACAATTGCAATCCCATCATTGTTACTGACTTGTAGCTCTTTACCAACATTCCCTCTTATTTGTAATGACCAGCGTGTGCAAAAATCTTGTGCTCTGCAATTTTTTTCTGCCCAGTGACAACAAGATGT
Organism: Mobula hypostoma; assembly: GCF_963921235.1. Lineage (NCBI taxonomy): Eukaryota > Metazoa > Chordata > Chondrichthyes > Myliobatiformes > Myliobatidae > Mobula > Mobula hypostoma. The sequence goes on along the minus strand of NC_086119.1, from coordinate 28,793,397 downwards.
GCACACTGAATAATTTCTTCAATAAAAACAGTATGAATAAGCCAGTTCTAAAAATTGCAGACAAACCATCACAATCTTCATGCTGTCAACACCGCCGCATCAGAAACCGGTAAAGTAAATGTAATTATGTACAATTGTGAAATATACTTAACATGCCAATGAGGTAGAGGGGTGACAACCTTTTGTGCGCAGTTTAAATTCCTTCATTCACCAGTAGCAAAAGATGAGTGTGGGTGTACATGCACACAACTTAAAGGGAACATTGTCCTCAACCCACTGAAATTTGTCACATTAGTAGTACTTTTTCCACTGAGGCAAGGGGAGAAAAAAACCAGAGGACATGGGTTAAGGGTGAGGGGGGAAAAGTTTAAAGGGAACATTAGGGGGGGCTTCTTCACACAGAGAGTGGTGGGAGTATGGAATGAGCTGCCAGACGAGGTGGTAAATGTGGGTTTTTTTTATCATTTAAGAATAAATTGGACAGATACATGGATGGGAGGTGTATGGAGGGATATGGTCCGTGTGCAGGTCAGTGGGACTAGGCAGAAAATGGTTCAGCACAGCCAAGAAGGGCCAAAAGGCCTGTTTCTGTGCTGTAGTTTCTATGGCTTCTATGGTTTCTATGAGATGACTCACCATTATCAAGGATGTTAACTAACATGTTTTCCTTGCTAGAATTATTCACATTTCAAAAACTGGATAAAATAAGGATCAATTTGGTCTGAGTTACATGTTCTATTCCAGATACAACTCAATGGTTGACACAGCATCAATAGCAGATGTTTGATAAAAATTTGCTCTGTTGGTAGCATCCATTACGTCAAAGCACACCATCAATTATCTACAAGCACTGATGGAGTCCTACATTGCTGGAGATGCTGTAATTAAGATTGGCCAATAAGTTCTATTTGCCAATTTGTGTGGAGGGAACATGGATGAGAGTAGTATTCCTTCTAGATAATTTTCCCTTATTCATACGCTCTTCGTGGGCAGGGAATGAATGGCGTTTGCTTGAGGAGGTGGAAAATGAGGCTGTTGTCATCACCTGTCTACAGCTAGCTCATCAGAAACAAGAAAATGCAGCATGTGCAGATAAAAGTACCAAGGAAAATAAGACATTGTCCATTCCAAAAAAAAACACAGCAATTATTTACTTCCTGTCAACACCAGATCCTGCTCAGCCTGAGAGCATGACTTGAACTGTGCCTTTTTTCTCTCTTCAATTGAATCCCCGAGAAACAAACAAAAAGCATGAAACACAGCTGCCATGCTGTACCAAGTGAAGAAGATAACTTGTTTCTGGTGGAAGTGGAAGGGTTTTATTTGTTGGCTGGGATGTATATAAAGACCCAAAATGGTGATTTCTTATTTCTTCCTGTGGACGTGGTCTGACCTGCTGAGTGTTTCCAGCATTTTCTGCTTTTGTTTTTGTTTTTTAGACGTTCAGCAACTGCTGTTTTTTTAGTTACTTCAATTTCTTCGTTACTGCAAGACTTTTTTTAACAGCGAATTAGTCCCAACCATCATGTTCTTTCATGCAGCTTCAAACTAAGATAAGGTGATAAAAATGACAAGAATTAGTTTTGTGGTCCCCTGACCATCGTAACTCTAATAGATGATCAACAAATAACCTTCAGTTTAGGTTCTTGTCGATATTTTGCCAATAAAAACAGAGTAAACTGTATGAAATTCTGTGGAATTTTCCCACAAAAGTCCCAGACTGAAACCATCATGTTCCATTAAACTGTTTACATCACTATTCTGCTAATAATTCTACCAGTCAGAATTCTTTTCTTACCAAATAGTTAATGATTACAAGATCTGCAATTGGACATTCTCTTAGTGACAAAGCAGTACATGGTTCTGCTAACAATGTAATATGTAAGGAATGAAGTATAATTATGATGTATTATTGGTATTTGCAATTATTATTCAAGAACATGGTGTATGCTTAAAGAGCATTTAAATCATCAAATTTGTGAATAGTTGATGACATCTGTTCATAATGCTTAATGCCTATTTGTTAGATTTGCTATGGAGGAAAGAGGTAATTAAATCAGGTCACATTTTAGCTACGCCTAACAGTTCAAAAGGGCAAAAGGTGATTTCAGTGCTCATTTAATGGAATCTGTACAAGGATTGACCTTCTATTATTTCAGTAAGCTTGTCACATGTTCCCTAGTGAGGAGGGCTGAAATCCCATGTGGAACCCCATACAATGCAGGAATGTGAGTGAAGTGGCTGGAAGATGATGATGTATGAGGAAAGTCAAGTTCTGTAGAGTGGGAAATCCTATTGATGCCATGTACTGTATCTTATGTTATCTAATTTGGAACATTATGCTTTCCTTTAAGATGAGGTTGCCATCTATGTATTGCCTCAGTTTGAATCTGGACAGTCCAACATGATCCATCATGGGCAAATGAGCCATACATTCTTCTCTATTGCCTAGGACCACTTTTCAAAGACTCCATCGAGAAGGTATAGATCCCAATGGAAATCAGCACAAAGTCTGTGCTTGAATTTTCCTTTTGCCTCCATTGATTCCCACATGGAAAGCAGAATGAACACTGGGCCTATACCCTGTTTTGCTTCTTATTTTTCTTCAATCCATTCTCTCACAGCTGCCCCTAAAACCCCTCTGCATTGCCTCCAATCCCACATTAGCGGCAATTGTCTCAATGGCGAGCACTGCCTTGGAATGATGGAAGAAACTGGAGCATCTGGAAGAAGGCCATTGAGTCACAGGGAGAACTTCACACAGAGATCACCAGAAGTTACAATTAAACATACATCCTTGGGGCTATGAGCAGCTATGCTACTTGTAACAACTCAGTTCCACTATTGTCATGATAGACAAAATCTATCTATGTGTCCGTTTCTTGAAAATACTCAGTCACTGAGAGAACACAAAGTTTTGGATAGAGAATTCTTTATACTCAGGTAAAGAAATTCCTCACCACTTTGCTGGATGAGACAATAGTTACAACTGGTTACACCTGATTTCTGTAGACACCTGAAAACCCTGGAACAATACCACCTCAGAACCTTACGAGAAATTTTTGAGGATCATCTGGAAGGACAGATGCACTAACAGCAGCATACTGGAGGAGGCCAACATGAACAACATCTCCACCACGATAAAGCAACACCAACTCCGATGGATCGGTCATGTCATTCAGGTGCCTAACTCACCTCTTCCCAAATATATCCCTTGAAGGAAGTTCAAGAAACTCAGCATTACATCTAAAATCTGGAAAGACATTGCACTCAATAGATACACCTGCAGGAATTCTGTTCAAGCGGAAGCTACGCTACGTGAGAACGACCTTCGCTGTGCCACAGAGAACAAGCGGCAGCTGAGAAAGGAGAGACTGAACAACCAAAAGACCCAACCTCTAAACACAACCACCACTTGCTCTTGTCTAAACACAACCACCACTTGCTCTTGCCCACCTTGCAGCAGAATATGTAGACCCCAGAATGGCCTCTATAGCCACCTGCGGACCCACCCGTAGACAACCCTTACTCGACTCGAGTGATCACACTACTACTAGTTACATATGTTTCTAGAGACACTAGGTAGGAAGTGTTGGCACCTGGCCAAGTGGTTAAGTCGTCGGTCTAGTGATCTGAAGGTCACTAGTTCGAGCCTCAGCTGAGGCAGCGTGTTGTGTCCTTGAGTAAGGCACTTAACCACACATTGCTCTGCGACGACACTGGTGCCAAGCTGTATCGGCCCTAGTGCCCTTCCCTTGGACAACATCGGTGGTGTGGAGAGGGGAGACTTGCAGCATGGGCAACTGCTGGTCTTCCATACAACCTTGTGCAGGTCTGCGCCCTGGAAACCTTTCATGGTGCAAATCCATGGTCTCATGAGACTAACGGATGTCTAAACAAAAAGGTAGGGAAAAGTTTGTCCCAGCATCTAATTTCTTAAGCCCCTTAATAACTCTGGATGTTTCAACATGATCATCTCACATTCTGCTAGACTCTGTTTAAAAATAAACCAGCACAAAATGGTAAGAGTGAAAAAGATACATCTGCTTGGATTCCTCCAAATGCGTCGTGTTTGCCTGTTCATTTATTACTGAACAGCAGAGAAAATATTTGTAGAATACGAATTGGCAACGTTGTCATGCACATATCATACTTAACATGTATAAAATGTTGTTATCCATTATTTTAACAGAGTTTCAATTAACATGACAAGCAAAACTGAAAAGTTATTGCCAGGACAATCTAATCTTTAATACAAGGCATATCAACACAGTAGATAAGCATCCCACATTCGATACTTTAAACATTGAAGCACTAAATCTGCTCAGCATGAGTTTGTCTGAGTAAAGAAGCAGAACTTTAGCTATCATGCCCTGTAGTCTGTCTAGTGCTTTCTTTCTGGATACTCACATGCACATGTAAAATAATACAGGAAGATAAGGAGAAGCTAAACTGTATTGATGAAAATCAAGCACAATTTTAAAATGAATTATATCAAAGCAAGTGATTTTTTTAAAACTGGAGAATGAAAGAACTAGCATGAGAAAGAGATTTTATGTTAAAAGGTGACTTTTCTTCAGAATAAAAGGAGTTCTGTTGCAAAGATTCTATTGCTCTTCATTGGCCGTATTTGGTGCTAAAGAGGTGTTGAGTTGGTTCCATCATTTATTGCCAGGTATATTTTGTACTGCTGTCATACTTGCTCCATCTTGATACAGCTGCCACTCTGAGTGGCACCCAGGCACACTGGAAGAGTGGATAATGACTTCCGTCAGTATTGGAAACTGACTTGGCTCCAGATTTGCCAAACTGGAGCTTCATACTCCAGCTAACAAACTCCTGACCTCACACAGTCATTCATCATATGAAAGGCACAAAGGGGGTATTTCTAGGGATTCTTGTGGGGGTTGGAGGGAACTGCATTGTAGAACATCTCCACTTGGCCTACACTTGTGCCCTGACATTTCCACCCTCTGACTCCTGCACTGTTGTAATGAAAGTCATGCTTGAGGAAGAGCTCCATTTGGCATGTTGCAGCCAGCTAAAAATTTGCCACTCTCATTTATGCCTCTTCAAAACCATTTTACAACATGTCCTGATGAAGGGTCTCGGCCTGAAACGTCGACTGCACCTCTTCCTCGAGATGCTGCCTGGCCTGCTGCGTTCACCAGCAACTTTTATGTGTGTTGCTTGAATTTCCAGCATCTGCAGAATTCCTGTTGTTTACAACATGTTCGCTCTTTTTCTCTCTCCAAGTTGCTACCTGAAGAGCTGAGTATTATTTTTCTACTTGAAGCTCAGCCTCTGACAGATTCCTCCATTTTGTGGCAAAAATTCAACAAAAAATTTGGCTCTTTCTAAGATTGTTTAAGTTATTGGGTGTACTGAATGCTGGAGACTGTTAATTCCACATTAACCCTTTGTTCCCAGATACGAATTCTTTGTAAGGAGTGGGAGTAGAAGGAAGGAGAGAGAACCTCACATAATGTACAGGAGCTTGAAAGCCAAGACATCCTGATTTAAGGATAGCTCTTTTCCTACTGCTATTACACTTCTAAACCATTCACCACTCTCAGTTTGTGCATGCTTAATTCTATCCCTCTCATTATTCCATTATTGTCACTTCAGAACTTCTTTCTGAACGACTTCACACTGCACTGCAAGTTTAGCACCGTTCCTGTTTTGCACTCATTGTGGTGTTTGTTATTGCTGTTTAGTCTGTGAGCTGAATGTGAGCAAGGAGTGTTATTGCACCCTGGTGTATATGATATTAAACTAATCTGAATCTGATTCTCTTCCTTGCTTGGATTTTTTTTTCCTTGAAGACCTTTGGTGGATAAAGCAACATGAATTGGGTGTCCATTGTCCCTGCCTGCTCTTCCTCATGTCCGCAGACCTCGACTCCAGCCCGTCCCCTTTGGTTCAGTCCCTTCCCACCTACATCCGTGACACTTCTCATGCTCTCGATCTCCTCACTAACTTTCAAATTCCTGGCCCTGACCACCTTATTTTCACCATGGATGTCCAGTCCCTATACACTTCTATTCCCCATCAAGAAGGCCTCAAATCTCTCTGCTTTTATCTCAATAAAAGAACCAAACAGTTTCTTTCTGCCACCACCCTCCTCCGTCTGGTAGAACTAGTCCTCACCCTCAACAATTTCTCCTTCGGGTCCTCCCACTTTTTCCAGACTCGAGGAGTAGCCATGGGCTCCAGCTATGCCTGCCTTTTTGTTGGCTACATAGAACAGTCCAATGTTCCCCAACTCTTCCTCTGGTACATTGACAACTGCATTGGTGTTGCTTCCTGTATCCATGCCGAGCTCATCAATTTCATCAACTTTGCCTCCAACTTCCACCCTGCCCTTAAATTCACTTGGTCCACTTCTGACACCTCCCTCCTCTTTCTTGATCTCTCTGTCTCCACCTCTGGAAACAAACTGTCAACTTACATCTTTTATAAACCTACTGATTCCTACAGATATTTTAATATTTTAATTTTTCTGGCGGGAGGAGGCGATAGCAGCGTGCCGCGCGCGCAGTTCTCCAGTGAAAATGATATTGTATCCGTTAAATAGGGGCTGTGGAAAATTCTCATTTGATGGAGACAGACGTGAAAGCACAGAGGAACATCTGGAGAAATTTCTGAAACGCCAGTTCGCTGCCGTTGTTACTGCACGATTGAGAATCTTCCGGAGGGAAGGCCTCAAAATCCCTGGCTTTGTCTGCTGTTGGCCACCGAGACTGAGGTCGAATCGTTCAGATAGAGATGGTGCTCGGTGCTCGGTGTCAGAGGGCTGATCGGAGGCTCGAAGTTTTCGGACAACTCAGAGTCGCTCTGTGGTCGGGCATGGCAGGGAGAGTTTTCTTCCTTCTCCTGTCTGTGTGAGATGTGGGACTTTTGAGAAACTTTGAACTCTTTTACTGTGCCATGGACTGTTCTTCATCAAGTTATGGTATTGTTGCACTGTTGTAACTATATGTTATAATTATGTGGTTTTGTTAGTTTTTTTCAGTCTTGGTCTGTCCTGTGTTTTGTGATATCACACCAGAGGAATATTATATCATTTCTTAATGCATACATTACTAAATGACAATAAAAGAGGACTGCGTGTCCTCATAATCTAATCTAATATACATCTTCCTGCCCTGGCCGCTGTAAAAATGCTATTCCCTTTTCTCAGTTCCTTTGTCTTCACTGCATCTATTCCCAGGATGTGGCTTTCTTACCAAGGTATCAGAAATGTCCTCCTTCTTAAAAGAACAGAGTTTCCCATTCTCCACCATTGATGCTGCCTTCACCTGCATTTCCTCCATTTCCCAGATATTTCTGCTCACTCCATCTTCTCGCCACCTTAACAATGACAGAGTTCCTCTTGGATTGAGCGGACGAGACCAATGGAAGGTCCAACGGTCAAGAAGGCGGTCTCTGTAAGCGTCGTGGAATGCATAGAGTAAGACAAGACACCAGAAGATGTCCTGGTCATCCACTGCGCCTAGTCCCATCTCCAGCCGTCTCAACTCCTGTCTTGCCACTGGATCTAGATGAGAATTGGGAAGAGAGATTGAGACTGACACTGCGCAACTCTCTCTCACTTAAATCCAAATCAAGTGCTAGTCTCGGCACCATCATAAGCCGGCTGGTGGCGAAGTGACATCAGCGCTGGACTCCAGGAGCAAATGTTCCCAAGTTCGAATCCAGTCGAGCCGCTCCCAGGCACGCTTTCCATCCGTGCTGGGTTGAGTGTCAAGCTAGCAACTCGACCTCGTAAGAAGTACTAATGGTGTCGAGGTCTTCATCGATGATGATGGACGAACCTTGTCCTTACGTACCATCCCATGAGTCTCTGCATCTAAAACGTCATCCCCTGCAACTTCCACCATCTCCAAAGGAATCCTACCACTAAACACTTCATTACAGGTCCCCTCACTCTCTGCTTTCTGTAGGGATTGATCCCTCTGTGATTCTCTTGTCCATTCATCCCTCCCCACTAACCTCCTCCCAGCACTTATCCCTGCAAGCAGCCAAAGTGCTACAAATGCCCATTTCACCTCCTCCCTCACCTCCATTCAAGGTTCCAAACAGTTCCTCCAGGTGAGGCAACACTTCACCAGTGAACCTGCTGGGATAGTCTATTGTACCCAGTGGTCCCAATGTGGCCTATATTGGTGAGACCCATTGTAAATTGGGGAACTTCTTCGTCGAGCACCTCCACTTCATCTGCCAAAGGGCAACTTCCCGGTGGCCAAACATTTTAATTCTGACTCCCTTTCGTGTTCTGACATGGTGTTCTACGGCCTTCTCTTGTGCCATGATGAGGCTGGCCTCTGGGAAGAGGAGCAGCACCTCATATTCTGTCTGGCTAGCCTCCAACCTGATGGGATGAATATCAATTTCTCCTTCTGGTGAAAAAAATCTTCCCCCTCCCTCCTCTTTTTTTCTATTCCCCACTCTGGCCTCTTACCTCTTCTCACCTGCCTGGGCCCCCTGGTGCCCGTCCTCCTTCCCTTTCTCTCCTACGGTGCACTCTCTTCTCCTATGAGATTCCTTCTTCTCCAGTCCTTGAACTTTCCCACCTGCCTGGTTTCACCTATCACCTTCAGCTAGCCTCTTCACACCTTTTTATTCTGGTTTCTTCCCCCTTTCTTTCCAGTCATGAAGAAGGGTCTAGGCCCAAAATGGCAAACGTTTATTCATTTCCATAGATACTGCTTGGCCCCCACTGAGTTCCTCAAATATTTTGCATGTGTTGCTTTGAAATTTCAACGTTTGTGGAATTTCTTAGGTTTATGTATTGGGGGAAATTCTTCCTTAATTAAGCATCCCCTCTCTGAAATCTGTCATATACTTCAACCAACCTTACATGGGGAAAAATAGCTATCATAGCAAAGAACTTTTGTTACCTTCAAACTTGTAAATGGAAATATCTGAAGAGTTTTACATTCACTATTATGTAAGTCAAGCCCCTGATGTATTGTATCCCCAGAAAGCTGGATGCTTTACTTCCTCTCCGCTCTTTCTGGAGAATTAAACATCTTCATCCCCACTACACAAGATACTGGAGGAACTCAGAAGGCCAGGCAGCATCTAGGAAAAGAGTACAGTCAACGTTTCAGTCCAAAATGTTGACTGTACTCTTTTCCTAGATGTTGCCTGGCCTGCTGAGTTCCTCCAGCATTTTGTGTGTGCTGCTTGGATTTCCAGCATTTGCAAATTTTCTCCTCTTTATCCTCACTTGCTGGAGAGGAATGAACTCCTATGTTACAGAATTAGAAGCTTCTTCGTGGGTGCACACACTTGCAAGATGTGTCTTTCATAGCTGAGTAGCTGGTAAGGTGGTGAGTTATGAATGTAAAGTTTGCAGCTATGTTAACTGCATGAGGGCTGACGGAATACAGCCAGAAATGTGGTCCGATAGATATTTTTAGCATGTGCAAGGGAGGAGTGTCATGAAATTTGTTGTTTTGTGGCAGCATTTCAGACCAAGACTGAAAAATCATAACAAATTACAATAGTAAATAAAGCATTAGACTAATAACTAGATGGTGTTTATAGCTTCATGGATTGTTCAGAATGCACATCTGCATTTTTTTTAGATTATGAGGACACGCAGTCCTCTTTTATTGTCATTTAGTAATGCATGCATTAAGAAATGATACAATGTTCCTCCAGGATGATATCACAGAAACACAGGACAAACAAGACTGAAAAATTGACAAAAACCACTTAATTATAACATATAGTTACAACAGTGCAAAGCAATACCGTAATTTGATAAGAACAGACCATGGGCACGGTAAAAAAAAGTCTCAAAGTCTCTCAGAAGTCCCATCATCTCACGCAGACAGAGAAGGAAGAAAAACTCTCCCTGCCATGAGCTTCCAGCCCCGCAAACTTGCCAATGCAGCGCCCTGGAAGCACCCGACCACAGCCGACTCTTGAGTCCGTCCGAAAACTTCGAGCCTCCGACCAGCCCTCCGAAACCGAGCACCATCTCTGCCGAGTGCTTCGACCCCAACCCCGGCAACAGGCAAAGCGCAAAGCCGAGGATTTGGGGCCTTCCCCTCCGGAGATTCTCAATCACACAGTAGCAGCGGCAGCGAAGCGGGCATCTCAGAAGTTTCTCCAGATGTTCTTCCGTGCTTCTCACGTCTGCCTCCATCAAATCAGGATTGTGCACGGCATCCTACTTACAAATATGATATCATTTCAGAGTGGCCGCGCATTGTGCCGCCATCTTCTCTTCCCCTAATCTACATTAGATAATAGAGAGAGACACCAACATACCTGTCGATCACTGGAGACGTATGTATTGGCAAATAGTGATGCCAGTCAGTGTGCAACACTAATTTGGTGCCAGTGCTACCGCATAGGTAAATGACATGCCACCACTGTGTTAAGATTCCACGATGGATCCTGTTGCAGGAAAGACCTTAACCTAGCTGCCTGAATGAGTTAGTGGGATCATTGTTTATTGTAGATATGTTACTCATTCACATACAAGGTAGGTTCATTGCCAGTACATATTACAACCCAATTTCCCTTTCTACAATGGCTTCATGGAATAAATTCCCTTATTGTCTTGCTAACCGCCGTGGATCCGATTGACAAAAGGATAAAAGACAATGCCAACCCACACTTGTAATTTCCAACATGACAAGCAGTGTACAAACATCAAATAACCACTCAGAAGTATTCCCGTAGCTCTACTCTTTTGTGTTGCTTTACCCATTCCAGCGGCTGCTAAGTGCTCAGTGTTGAAACCGACCTTGCATCTACCACTTGTGCTGGCAGCTCGTTCCACACTCTCACCACCCTCTGAGTGAAGAAGTTCCCCTCATGTTCCCCTTAAACGTTTCACCATTCACTCTTAACCCACGACCTCTAATTCTAGTCTCACGCAACCTCAGTGGAGAAAGCCGTTTGCATTTAGGCTATCTATACCCTTCATAGTTTTGTATATCTCTATCAAATCTCCACTCGGTCTTCTACTTTCTACGCAATAAAGTCCTAACCTATTCAAACTTTCCCTATAGTTCAGTCCAGTCCCTGCAACATCCTTGTCATTATTTTCTCCACTTTTTTAAGCTTTTTTACATCTTCCCTGTAGGTAGGTGACCAAAACTGTACACAATACTCCAACACCAACAATGCACCGCTGTCTTTTAATATCTCAGCTCCTGCACTCAATATATTGATTTATGAAGGCCAATGTGCCAAAAGGTTTCTTTATGATCCTATTTACCTGTGATGCCATTTTCAAGGAATTATTGATCTGTATTCCCAGATTCCTCTGTTATACCACTCACCGTGTTCAAAGTTCAAAGTGAATTTATTATCTAAGTACCTACTGTATGTGTCACCATACACAACCCTGAAATTCATTGTCTTGTGGGCATACTCAATAAATACATAGAATAATACCCATAACAGAATCAACGAAAGACAACACTGACTTGGGCATTTAACCAGTCTGCCAAAGACAAAAGACCATAAAAATACAAAAAAAAAGATAGATAAATAAATAAATAGATAGATAAATATTGAGAACATGAAATGAAGAGTCCTTGGAAGTGAGTGCATAGGTTGTAGGAACATTTTAATGATGGGGCAAGTGAATCTGAGTGAAGTTATCTCCATTGATTCAAGGGCCTGGTAGCTGAGGGGTAATAACTGTTCCTGAACCTGGTGATGTGAGTTCTGAGGCTCCTGTACCTCCTTCCTGATGGCAGCAAGAAGCGAGCATGTCCTGGGTGGTGGGGTCTCTGATGATGGATGCTGCTTTCCCGCGACAATGCTTCGTGTAGATGTGCCCAACAGTGGGGAGAGCTTTACCCATGAGGGACTGGGCCGTAACCACTATGTATTGTAGGATTTTCAGTTCAAGGGCATTGGTTTTTCCATACCAGGCTGTGATGCAGCCAGTTAATATAATCTCCACTGCACATCTATAGAAGTTTGTCAAAGTTTTAGATGTCATGCTGAATCTTTTCAAACTCCTAAGGAGATAGAGGCACTGCTGTGCTTTCTTCATAATTGCACTTACATGCTGGGCCCAGGTTAGGTCGTCTAAAATAATAACACCGATGAATTTAAAGTCCTGGCTCTCTCCACCTCTGGTCCTCTGATGAGGATTGGCTCATGGACCTCTGGTTTCCTTCTCCTGATGTCAGTAATCAGCTCCTTGGTCTTGCTGACACAGAGTAAGATGTTGTTATAGCACCACTCAGCCAGATTTTCAATCTCCCTCCTCTATGCTGATCATCACCACCTTTGATTCAGCCCCTGGGGTTTATCCACATTAATTTTTTGCTGCCGCTGTTACTGTGTGATCCGCAATCTCCGGAGGGGAAGGCCCCGAGTCCTCGGCTTTGCTTGCTGCTCGGCAGCCGGGGTGGGGTCAAAGCGCTCGGCAGAGATGGTGCTCGGTGCTCGGTGTTGAAGGGCTGGTCAGAGGCTCGAAGTTTTCGGACGGACTCAGAGTTGGCTGTGGTCAGGTGCTTCCAATGCATCGACAGTTGTTGGTGCCTGGAGGTTTATGGCAGAGAGAGTCTCTCCCTTCTGCCGCCTGCTATCGGGGACTATCAGGAGTCAATCGGAACTTTGAGACTTTTTTTCTACCGTTCCCATGGTCTGCTCTTTATCAAATTATGGTATTGCTTTGCACTGCTGTAATTATATGTTATAATTATGTGGTCTTGTCAGTGTTAGTCTTTGGTTTGGCTTGTTTTTTTGTGATATCACTCTGGAGGAACATTGTATCATTTCTTAATGCATGCATGCATTTCTAAATGACAATAAACGAGGACTGAGTGTCCTCATAATCCAAAAATAAACTTTGCCTCAAGCCACCTCCTCCTCTGTAATCTGTAGTTGCTCAATGACCTCACTGCTATAGACTCTGTGTCCGTCTCCCAAGTAAATACAGATGCAAAATCCTTTAAGATCCCCTATCTCTCTCAGCTCAATGCATAGATGACCAATTTGATCTTCCAGAGGGACCGATTTTGTCCATTGCTATCCTTTTGCTCTTATTATATCTGTAGAAGCCCTTAGGATTCCCACTCACCTTGTCTGCTAGAGGACCTCATGACTTCTTTTTGCCCTCCTGATTTCTTAAGTGTTCTCTTGCATTTCTTATACTCTTCAAATACCTCATTCATTCCTGTCTGCCTATATCTGCTGTATATCTCCTTTTTCTTAATCAGGGCCTCAAACATCTCTTGAGAAAAGGTTTCCTGAACCTGTTATCAATGTCTTTTATACTGACAGGGACATATATAGTCCATACTCTCAAAATTTCACTTATGAAGGCCCCCCACTTACTACGCACACCTTTTCCTGAAAACAACCTGTTCCAGTTATCTCTTGCCAGATCCTGTGTTACAATCAAAGCTGGCTTTTCTCCAGTTTAGAACCTCAACCTGACGACCAGACCTATCTTTTTCCATAATTACCTGGAAACTAATGGCATCATGATCACAAGATGCAAAGTGTTCCCTACACAAACTCCTGACACCTGCCCTGTCTCATTCCCTAATAGCAGATCCAGTATTGCACTCTCTCTAGTTGGGCCTCTATGTACTGATTAAGGAAACTTTCCTGAACATATTTGACAAAATCTTTCCCATCCAGTCCTTTTACAGTATGGGAGTGCCAGTCAGTATATGGAAAGTTAAAATCACCCACAATCACAACCTTATGTTTCTTGCAACAGTCTGCGACCTGTCTACAAATTTGCTCCTCTAAATCCCACAGACTGTTGGGTGATCTATAATATAATCCCATTATCGTGGTCATACCTTTTTTATTCCTCAGTTCTACCCATAAAGCCTCACTAAACAAGCTCTCTAATCTGTACTGAATGAGTACTGCCATGGAATTTTCCCTAACCAGTAACGCCACCCCTCCCCTTGTAATCCCTGTTACTCTATTACGTCTAAAACAAAGGAACCATGGAACATTGAGCTGCCAGTCCTGCCGCTCCTGCAACCAAGACTCACTAATGGTTACAATGTCATAATTCCACATGCTGAGTTTATCCGCCTTTTCTACAACACTCCTTGTACTGAACATTAGTTCCACTATGCTGGACCTTCCAATTCCTGACTTTGTATGTAGTCTTAACAACATCTTATTCCAGAACCACTCTACTATCTGTACTGGCACTCTGGTTCCCATCCTCCTGCAACTCTTTTTTAAAACCTACACCCTGTACAGCACTAGCCAGACCTCCCGCTAGTTCCCCACCCCCAGTTCAGGTGCAAACGTTCCCTCTGTACAGGTCCCACCTTCCTGGAAGAGAGCCCAATGATTCAAAAATCTGAAGCCCTCCAACCTGCACCAACTCCATAGACATGTGTTAAACTTTATGACCTTCCTTTTTCTGGCCTCACTAGCATGTGGCATAGGTAGCAATCCTCATGTGACAACCCTGGAAGTCCCGTCCTTTAACTTAACACCCAACTCATTGAACTCACTTTGCAGGAGCTCGTCACCCCTCCTACCCATGTCATTGGTACTGATGTGGATCATGGCCTCTGTCTGCCTACTCTCCTACTTCAGGACTCTTGTGGACTTGATCTGAGGTGTCCCCCGACCGCGGCACTCAGGAGGCTACAAACCATCTGGGAATCTCGTTCTTGTCCACAGAGCCTCATTTCTGTTCCCTTAACCAACTGAGAAAATATGGTTGGCTTCAGAAGTGATGCAAAGGCCATGTAAGTCCTTCAAACTCTCAATGAGTCGCACCAATTCCTCCCTCGACACTACCCAGCCCCTTACTCTGAGAGTCTGCTAGGGAAGGTGAAGAAGCCTGGTGTCTGCAGGCCTAAGTCTGTGTCCACTGGAAACTGGAGTCTCTAGGCCTGCCCTGGTGTTCAAGGACTGTGCTAGTGCGTGAATGGGAGGGAGGCACAGGGGCTGTTTTTGCAGTTAATGTTTGTTGCTTGTGTTGTGAGTTGTTCTGTCGGGCATTATGGGCACACTATGTTGGTGCTGGAATGAGTGGCAACATTTGCAGGCCCCAGCACACCTTTGGGTGTGTTGGTCATTAAGGCAAACGATGCATTTCACTGTATGTAGGACAGAGGAGAAGATGGCAGTGCGACCGTTCCGAATGGTATAGAATGTGTTAACTAGGAGGCCATGCACAATCCTGATTTGATGGAGACAGCCGTGAGAAGCATGGAGGAACACCTGGAGAAACTTCTGAGATGCCCGCTTCGCTGCCGCTGCTACTGTGCGATCGAAAATCTCCGGAGGTGAAGGCCCCAGATCCTCGGCTTTGCCTATTGCTTGTTGCCAGGGCCGGAGTCGAAGCGCTTGGCAGAGATGGTGCTCAGTGCTCGGTGTTGGAGTGCTGGTCGGAGGCTCGAAGTTTTCGGACGGACTCGGAGTTGGCTGTGGTCGGATGCCTCCAGGATGCTGCATCGGCAAGTTGGCGGCGCTGGAGGTTTACCGTCTGCGTGAGATGATGGGACTTTCGAGAGACTTTGAGACTTTTACCATGCCCATTGTCTGTTCTTATCAAATTATGGTATTGCTTTGCACTGTTGTAACTATATGTTATAATTAAATGGTCTTTGTCAGTTTTTCAGTCTTGTTTGTCATGTGTTTCTGTGATATCATTCTGGAAAAACATTGTATCATTTCTTAATGCATGCATTACTAAATGACAATAAAAGAGGATTGTGTGTCCTCATAATCTAATCTAATCTGATGTTTCAATATATACAGGACAAATAAACCCAAATTGTGTATCTGCTCTGTGTTTCTTAATTTTATGTGCAAGCTATTTGTCAAAGATGAAAACATATCATTGTGATAACCCATTGTCCTTAGGTTGGCTGTCCCATAAAAATCTACTACTGAGTCCTCTGCAGCGGAAATTACATGCAAATTCAACCATGGGAGCGTGGTTAGTGCCTGAGCTGGTTTTTCTCCTTCTCCTCGGTTCGTGCTTCTCATATAATGAGCCTCAGCAGATCCTTCCTCTACTCCAACCACTGAAGTATGGAAAATGCCAGTATCAAGGATCTAGGATCAATTTTATTCACCATATACATTTACATGGGATTAGGAATTTGTTGTGGTGTGTTTGCAACAACATTCAACAATTATATAGGGTGGTGGGGTGGAGATACGTCTCTGGCAAAGGAGGTGTAAGGCACTCCTTCCCTCTGCTAGCCTGCAGGTCACGCTTGGGCAAGGTACAGCGCCTGCTTAGAACCACCGATCAGGGTCACGTGAAGCCATAGGAGCTGGTGGCGGATGGTCGTATGAGCAGTTGGGTCATATCACAAAACCTGTTTATGCTACCACTGATGCCAGGAAGACAATCTCCGAAGAATATTGATCTGAGGGGGTCAAGTAACAGTGCCTATTAGGAAATAGTGGTTCAGTTGAATTATTCCCAGTTTATGCCTGTACCTCAGCAGTTTTTGTGAGATGCAGTCAAATGTAGGGTTCAAAGTTTGACTCAATGAGCATTGTGGTACATTCCAGAAGGAGGCAATGGCAAACCACTCCTGTAGAAAAATTTGCCAAGAACAATCATGATCATGGAAAGACCAAAGACCATGATTATCCATGCCATATGACACAGCACACAATGAACAAATGAACGAGAATGATATAAAAAAGTTAGAGGTCAAAGTACAGATACGGAATTGAATGTGATGAATAAAATCAAATGTATCTGAGCTGGTGGGGGCAAGCATCAGTCCGATTGGCAGATGAACTTCTTCACTTTGTCACTGCTGAACAGCTACCAGGCCAAGTGCATTGGTTGATCAAATGAGAGACAGAAGGTACAAGAGTATGGCGAGCGGAGAAGGGGTAGAGATGGATTGAAAGTTAAATGCTCATATTGTCTGGACAAGTAGGATGTGAGGAGGTCAAGTATCAGTACATCAACAATGATCTTAACGACATTCATGGCCAAGATACAGTGTCTATTAGGAAATAGTGGTTCAGTTGAATTATTCCTAGTTTATGCCTGTACCTCAGTTTTTGTGAGATGCAGGCAAATGTGTGGTTCAAAGTTTGACTCAATGAGCATTGTGGTACATTCCAGATTAAGCTTGGGGAAAGTGACTGGATGTAACATCTTGCTTAAACTTCTTTTCCAGTGAAGGGATTTAAAAGGTTAGTTGCCAAACCAAAAAATAAACTTACACACGATACACTTCCCTTGAACTTTCTTTCTGGCTCTTTTGAAACACTTCAGAAGCTTCCGCAGATAATTTGTAGAATCCTGGGAAAAATAGTATCCATGGATAAAAATAGGCAGTCCTGCAATTTCCCCAAGGTTCCTGGGCCAATTGCCATCCTATTACTTTTAAAAACAAAGCCTCATCATGTTTTCTCTTCACTGGTCTTGAATCGTAAGTTCAATGTTTCACTTTACAAACTGATGATCAAGCTGTGAGACTAGTCGTCCAAACCGACATGGGAATTCATATTCTAGTAGACAAGGACATATTGGGAGAAATGACAGATGGTAGTTTGATTAACTGATATTTGAAGCTAGAAGAGAAATATAGCAAGGGAATGTTGACAATACAAACAGTTAAGTATGGCTTTTCACTTCATCCTGTTTCATTGTTTGCTGCTGCCTATGGAGGAGCTTAGATAGAAATTCTAAAACTACACTGAGGAGTAACACAGTATTTTTTTAAATCTGCTGCTTGGCAACAACAAAATGTAGTTAGAGACTTCTGTAATAGTGACAAGGGCCTCACAAACAGCAATAGAAGCATACATTGAATATTGCATCAAACCAGTTCACCTTATTGAGCCTCTTTGATTTTTTATTATTTGAGAGAATTGCCATTGATTTTTAACAAAGTGAACTAACCAGCTTCTCAGAAAATTTTATTAAAATTGAGAACATTCTAATAATATCAAAACATTTAAATCTTCTTTATCGGCAGAACTAGAAGGTATTATAACAAGAAATTTATGATGGAACATGCAAAACTTTTCCAGAATTTGGTGTCTAGAAAAAAATGTGTTTTCATTAAGGTGCCTGAATCTTACAGACACAGCTTTGTTGGTAGCTCACTCTCCCCATAAACCGACTTACTCTACAATCTGAACACAAACGTGAATACCATTGGAGTTGTTGTATTTTGTAACTCAAGTTCCAAGCTACATTTTCAAGAAACACACATAAAACTTGCTGGTGAACGCAGCAGGCCAGGCAGCATCTCTAGGAAGAGGTACAGTCGACATTTCGGGTCGCGACCCTTCGTTAGGACTGACTGAAAGAAGAGCTAGTAAGCGATTTGAAAGTGGAAAGGGGAGGGGGAGATCCAAAATGATAGGAGAAGACAGGAGGGGGAGGGATGGAGCCAAGAGCTGGACAGTTGATTGGCAAAAGGGATATGAGAGGATCATGGGACAGGAGGCCTAGGGAGAAAGAAAAGGGGGAGGGGGGAAAACCAGAGGATGGGCAAGGGGTATAGTCAGAGGGACAGAGGGAGAAAAAGGAGAGAGAGAAAAAGAATGTGTGTATATAAACAAATAACGGATGGGGTACGAGGGGGAGGTGGGGCATTAGCGGAAGTTTGAGAAGTCAATGTTCATGCCATCAGGTTGGAGGCTAGCCAGACGGAATATAAGGTGTTGTTCCTCCAACCTGAGTGTGGCTTCATCTCAGAGGAGGCCGTGGATAGACATGTCAGAATGGGAATGGGACGTGGAATTAAAATATGTGGCCACTGGGAGGTCCTGCTTTCTCTCGTGGACAGAGCGTAGGTGTTCAGCGAAACGATCTCCCAGTCTGTGTCGGGTCTCACCAATAAATAGAAGGCTACATCGGGATCACCGGATGCAGTATATCACCCCAGCTGACTTACAGGTGAAGTGTCGCCTCACCTGGAAGGACTGTCTGGGGCCCTGAACGGTAGTGAGGGAGGAAGTGTAAGGGCGTGTGTAGCACTTGTTCCGCTTACAAGGAAATGTGCTGAGAGGGAGATTGGTGGGACGGGATGGGGGGGACGAAGCCTCCAACCTGATGGCATGAATATTGACTTCTCAAACTTCCGCTAATGCCCTACCTCCCCCTCGTACCCCATCTGTTATTTATTTATATACACACATACTTTTTCTCTCTCTCCTTTTTCTCCCTCTGCCCCCCTCACTATACCCCTTGCCCATCCTCTGGTTTCCCCCCCTCCCCCTTTCTTTCTCCCTGGGCCTCCTGTCCCATGATCCTCTCATATCCCTTTTGCCAATCACCTGTCCAGCTCTTGGCTCCAGCCCACCCCCTCCTGTCTTCTCCTATCGTTTCGGATCTCCCCCTCCCCCTCCCACTTTCAACTCTCTTACTAGCTCTTCCTTCAGTTAGTCCTGATGAAGGGTCTCAACCTGAAACGTCTACTGTACCTCTTCCTAGAGATGCTGCCTGGCCTGCTGCGTTCACCAGCAACTTTTATGTGTGTTGCTTGAAATTCCAGCATCTGCAGATTTCCTCGTGTTTACATTTTCAAGAACTGTTTTGACAAGTGCAGAGGAATAATTCCAAGAATATTGGACAATACTCAAACTTGAATGAATATTTCTAAAACAGACAACCTTGCTAATGTCGTATTGCTGTTTATCATGTGTGCAAATTGGCACCAATTTTCCAGTAAGACTGGTTACACCTCAAAAGAACTCAGTTGACTGTAAATGAAGTTAGAATCTCCTGAAAGGATGTGAAAGGTGTCATATAAATAGAAAACTTCCTCTTTCTGTGGGAAGTCTGTATTTAGAAAGTTTGCATTTTCAAAACTTCAAACAAATCCCTTGATATTATAAATATTTTTCACATATGTAACACAGCAGTTGGGTAAGGTCATTGAAGACATACTTTGAATAAGTCTTGCGCAGAATTATCTCCATTTAATTTTCTAGTTGGTGAGCTTCTCATATATTTTAATGGCTTGAAGATATTAAGATTAGATATCCTGCTGATTGAAAAGGGGAGGACATCCTCATAGAAGTATCCTAGGCAATGAAGAAGGGTAAGCATCAGTTTTAGAAGAGACTTGAAAGCAAAGATAAATAATAAGAGAAACGTTGTCCTTTCCCAAACCTTCAGTCAAAGATCTATTCTGGATATGGATGCACAACCATAACCTACTACCCATATCATCAGCTGCTTAAATGTTTCTGAACAGAGATATTAAAATTTCATAAATCCTTCTGGTGTGTTTACATATATTTCCAGCTCAGTTTAAGATTAAAAATAACTGTAGATGCTGTAAGTTTGAAGTAAAAACAAAACAAAAAAAAAACCATGGTAACCTTAATTGGTCAGACAATGTCAGTGGAAAGAGAAACGGTTAATATTTTACGTCCTCCAACTTTAGATAATTTATTCCTTCTTTATATCTGTATCACAACTGGCCATTTCTGTCTTCCATTATTTTGGCTCAGTTTTTCTTACTCTTTCGTCATTGACTGACCTCCTTCATGTCCCAACAGTGCACAAATATACTTACTGTATACTGCCCCCATTAATTCATTTTCTCTTTCTCTCACCCATCTTCTACCTCACTGACACCGAACTTGTTTTCTCTTTCCTAGTTCTTGGACTGAAATGTTACCTGGTTCTTTTTTGGTACATGTTGCTTGACCTGCTAAGCAGTTCCAGCATTTTCTCTTTTATTAATGTTTTAAAGTGGTGAGATACAGAAAGCATCCCAGGGATGTACGTAAAGCAAAGAAAATTACTTCCATTTCCAATAAATAGCAGAAATGAACATACGATCTATAGGACCAAAAAACAGGTTTTTCAAAATTGCAATGTACAATATAAAATCAATAAAAATAGATCATTCATTCTTATCTGGTCAACATTTAACACAGAGAAGTTAACGTCCATTTTAGTAAGGGACCCGGTGTTTAAGAATTAACAAGTGATAGTGATGACAGGTAAATCGAATTGCTTGCCTTTTAGCTAATGTTCTTATAGAACATAGAACATAGAATAGTACAGCACAGTACAGGCCCTTCGGCCCACAATGTTGTGCCGACTCTCAAACCCTGCCTCCCATATAAGCCTCCACCTTAAATTCCTCCATACACCTGTCTAGTAGTCTCTTAAACTTCACTAGTGTATCTGCCTCCACCACCGACTCAGGCAGTGCATTCCACGCACCAACCGCTCTCTGAGTGAAAAACCTTCCTCTAATATCCCCCTTGAACTTCCCACCCCTTACCTTAAAGCCATGTCCTCTTGTATTGAGCAGTGGTGCCCTGGGGAAAAGGTGCTGGCTATCCACTCTATCGATCTCTTATTATCTTGTACACCTCTATCATGTCTCCTCTCATCCTCCTTCTCTCCAAAGAGTAAAGCCCTAGCTCCCTTAATCTCTGATCATAATCCATACTCTCTAAACCAGGCAGCATCCTGGTAAATCTCCTCTGTACCCTTTCCAATGCTTCCACATCCTTCCTATAGTGAAGCGACCAGAATTGGACACAGTACTCCAAGTGTGGCCTAATCAGAGTTCTATAGAGCTGCATCATTACATCGCGACTCTTAAACTCTATCCCTCGACTTATGAAAGCTAACACCCCATAAGCTTTCTTAACTACCCTATCCACCTGTGAGGCAACTTTCAGGGATCTGTGGACATGTACCCTCAGATCCCTCTGCTCCTCCACACTACCAAGTATCCTGCCATTTACTTTGTACTCTTCCTTGGAGTTTGTCCTTCTAATGTGTACCACCTCACACTTCTCCGGGTTGAACTCCGTCTGCCACTTCTCAGCCCACTTCTGCATCCTATCAATGTCTCCGCAATCTTTGACAATCCTCTACACTATCTACAACACCACCAACCTTTGTGTCGTTTGCAAACTTGCCAACCCACCCTTCTACCCCCACATCCAGGTCGTTAATAAAAATCACGAAAAGTAGAGATCCCAGAACAGATCCTTGTGGGACACCACTAGACACAATCCTTCAATTTGAATGTACTCCCTCCACCACGACCCTCTGCCTTCTGCAGGCAAGCCAATTCTGAATCCACCTGGCCAAACTTCCCTGGATCCCATGCCTTCTGACTTTATGAATAAGCCTACGGTGTGGAACCTTGTCAAATGTTAATAGAATCCATATAGATCACATCCACTGCACTACCCTCATCTATATGCTTGGTCACCTCCTCAAATAACTCTATCAGGCTTGTTAGACATGATCTGCCCTTCACAAAGCCATGCTGACTGTCCCTGATCAGACCATGATTCTCTAAATGCCCAGAGATCCTATCTCAGAGAATCTTTTCCAACAGCTTTCCCACCACAGACGTAAGGCTCACTGGTCTATAATTACCCAGACTATCCCTACTACCTTTTTTGAACAAGGGGACAACATTCGCCTCCCTCCAATCCTCCGGTACCATTCCTGTGGACAACGAGGACATAAAGATCCTAGCCAGAGGCTCAGCAATCTCTTCCCTCGCTTCGTGGAGCAGCCTGGGGAATATTCCATCAGGTTCCGGGGACTTATCCGTCCTAATGTATTTTAACAACTTCAACACCTCCTCTCCCTTAATATCAACATGCTCCAGAACATCAACCTCACTCATATTGTCCTCACTATCATCAAGTTCCCTCTTATTGGTGAATACTGAAGAGAAGTATTCGTTGAGGACCTCACTCACTTCCACAGTCTCCAGGCACATCTTCCCACCTTTATCTGTAATCGGTCCTACCTTCACTCCTGTCATCCTTTTTTTTCACATAATTGAAGAATGCCTTGGGGTTTTCCTTTACCCTACTCGCCAAAGCCTTCTCATGCCCCCTTCTTGCTCTTCTCAGCCCCTTCTTAAGCTCCTTTCTTGCTTCCCTATATTCCTCAACAGACCCATCTGATCCTTGCTTCCTAAACCTCATGTATGTTGCCTTCTTCCCCCTGACTAGATTTTCCACCTCACTTGTCACCCATGGTTCCTTCACCCTACCATTCTTTATCTTCCTCACCGGGACAAATTTATCCCTAACATCCTGCAAGAGATCTCTAAACGTCGACCACATGTCCATAGTACATTTCCCTGCAAAAACATCATCCCAATTCATACCCGCAAGTTCTAGCCTTATAGCCTCATAATTTTCCCTTCCCCAATTAAAAATGTTCCTGTCCTTTCTGATTCTATCCTTTTCCATGATAATGCTAAGGGCCAGGGAGCGGTGGTCACTGGCCCCCAGATGCTCACCCACTGAGAGATCTGTGACCTGACCCGGTTCATTACCTAGTACTAGATCTAGTATGGCATTCCCCCTAGTTGGCCTGTCCACATACTGTGACAGGAATCCATCCTGGACACACTTAACAAACTCTGCCCCATCTAAACCCTTGGAAATAATTAGGTGCCAATCAATATTAGGGAAGTTAAAGTCACCCATGATAACAACCCTGTTATTTTTGCACCTTTCCAAAATCTGCCTGCCAATCTTCTCTGTATCTCTGCTGCTACCAGGGGGCCTATAGAATAACCTCAATAGAGTAACTGCTCCCTTCCTGTTCTTTACTTCCACCCATACTGACTCAAAAGAGGATCCCGTTACATTACCCGCCCTTTCTGTAGCTGTAATAGTATCCCTGACCAGTAATGCCTCCACTCCTCCCCCTTTTCCACCCTTTCTATCCCTTTTAAAGCACTGAAATCCAGGAATATTGAGAATCCATTCCTGCCCTGGTGCCAGCCAAGTCTCTGTAATGGCCACTACATCATAATTCCATGTATGTATCCAAGCTCTCAGTTCATCACCTTTGTTCCTGATGCTTCTTGCATTGAGGTACACACATTTCAGCCCTTCTACCTTACTGTTTTTACACCGTTTATTCTGCTTCTCTTTCCTCAAAGCCTCTCTGTATGTTAGACCTGGCTTTACTCCATGCACTTCTTTCACTGCTCTATCGCTCTGGGTCCCATCCCCCTTGCAAATTAGTTTAAACCCTCCAGAACCATGCTAGCAAACCTCCCCCTCGAGTTCAGGTGCAACCCATCCAATCGGTACAGGTCCCACCTTCCCCAGAAGAGATCCCAATGATCCAAAAATCTAAAACTCAGCTCCCTACACCATCTCCTCAGCCACGCATTCAACTGCCATCTCCTCCAATTCTTACCATCACTGTCACGTAGCACTGGCAGCAATCCTGAGAACGCTACCCTTGAGGTCCTGTTCTTCAGCCTTCCGCCTAGTTCCCGAAACTCACTCTTCAGGACCTCATCCCTCTTCCTGCCTATGTCGTTGGTCCCAACATATATCACAACTTCTTTCCCTCTCGTACCAGGATGTCGTGCACCCAGTCAGAGACATCCCGGACCCTGGCACCCAGGAGGCAACAAACCATATGGGTGTCCTTCTCACGCCCACAAAATCTAATGTCTGCTACCTTGACTATAGAGTCTTCAATGACGACAGCTCTCCTTTTCTCTGTCCCACCCTTCTGCACCACCGGGTCAGACTCAGTGCCAGAGGCCCTGCCACCATGGCTCACACCTGGTCAGCCGTCCCCGTCAACAGTATCCAGGACGGTAAACTTATTATTCAGGGGAATGGCTACAGGGGTGCTCTGCACCATCTGTCTGCTCACCTTCGCTTTCCCCCTAATGTTCTTGTTGAAGCACTATTTGGCTTTCAGAATGTATACTGAAGCAGGTATACACTCTGTATGCCTGTACACCTGCTCTTTAATGGAAATTTCTAATCAGCTAATCAGATGGCAGGAACTCAATGCATAAAAGCATGCAGACATAGTCAAGATGTACAGTTATCCAGAGCAAACATCAGAATGGGGAAGAAATGTGATCTGAGTGGCTTTGACCGTGGAGTGATTATTGGTGGCAGATGGGATGGTCTGAGGATCTCAGAAACTGGCGACCTCCTGGCGTTTTCATGTACAACAGTCTCTGGAGTTTACAGAGAATGCTGCAAAAAAACAAAAGAAATCCAGTAGCAGCAGTTCTGTGGACAAAATGCTTTGTTAATAAGAGAGGACGGAGGAGAATGGCCAGACTGGTTCAAGTGGACAGGAAGATGACAGTAACTCAAATAACAAGTGTTACAACAGTGATGTCAGAAGCGCATCTCTGAATGCATAACACATAGAACTTGAAGTAGATGAGCTACAGCAGCAGGAGACCATGAACTTACACTCAGTGGCCACCGGTACAGTGGGTACCTTTTAAAGTGGCCACTGAGCGTATACCTTAACGTTTCAACTATATGGAATATATACATTAACTTGAAGTTACTACTCTTGGACAGAATGTAGCTGGTAAGCATTAAGATTGTTCAGCTTTTTTGCTGGAAGTCAAACTGTTAAAGGATTAAAATCATTAATCAAATCTGTGCGGAGTCCTAACATTGGTTTTATATTCTGCATATCTTTTTTTAAGAGAAGCCTTTTCAAGCAGACTGCTGTTTCTAACGAGAGCAGCAGGGTAATTTTATCATGATAAACACTGGTGGAAGGGAAGAATTATCTGGTCACAGTTGCTTGCAAGGAAACAAATCTTCCGCGTCATTAGAATTCAACAATAAAGAATTGTAGTCATTGTTGTGCTTTACTGTGATGTCTCATTGGCTACCTCAGAAATGGCATGGAAGCAAGTTATCCTCAATCGTAAGAAGTAGTTGTAAAGAGGGGAAAAATACATTTAAAGTGACAATTAAAATATTTTTAGTGCTCTAAACAACTCTTGAGGTAAAATTCAATTCAATGGATTGAAACAAAATATTGTTCAAGACAATATTTAACGAGTAAGCATTGACAAAGCAAGATCTACGATCTTGACAAGCTTAGAGTGAACACTAATCCTGTGTTTATACTCTAAAGTGCACATAAAAGATGTCGTGGCATAGGTTCGCAGAACAGCAAGATTGTGCTTGTTGAAGTAATTTCTCAGCCAAGAACTAAAAACATATTTTCTGGTCAGAGTACGTTTTGTGGAGATGATGTGTATAAATTATTGCTGACATTACAACATAAACTGTGGTCAAATCATCTGACTGAACACGTGCTCATGGTCCCTGGCCATGATGATGGCCAACAATGAAAATGCCAAACTCTCAGCTGAGTTCAGAAGGCTGACATCGCAGCATTGACCATCTTTCATTGGAATGTCATGTGACCAGTCCTTGTGCACCTATGATGTCACTTCCTTCATTTCACAGTGACTGTTGTGGTAGCCTTGCTGGGGTCTCTAATCTCTGATCTTTTTGGGGTTGTTTGTGGCCTCATGCCCAACTGAACAATCCAAAACAAGGACCTAGCTAAGAAACGTTCCAACATTAGTTGCTTGGGAGAAAGGAGCAGCTTAAAAAAAAACTTTCAAAAAATTGTCAAAATATCAGGACAGATTCTGTTGTCATTTGCGCAACTATCTTCACCTCATAAATTACTGGTTTTAGCAAGCAATAACATGGTCAATATTTATTAAATTCACTTAGTTATACCCTCGTACCCATCCTGGGAGCCAGAGAACTCAGGGAAGCCAGCACTGATGTTGGCTTGCTTATCTTTCCACCGTCTCTGGAAAAGTGTGTGGATAGTGTTGGTGGAAATCCCTGCCCATTTATCATCAACATATTACCTGCAGCACCAGAGTTCCTAACACACTAAACTACTGCTGTAATAAGGTAAGGAATGCCTACCATTCCATGCCCAGACTGCATTTTGGGAAATCTGATCACTTGCCTATCCTTCTCTTACCTGCATGCAGGTAGGGGTCAAAGTGCAAGGCTCCAGAGATTGTTTTTTTTTCTCTTGTATCCCGAAATGCCTATCATAAATAATTCATATATCAGTATCATATGGAAAGGCAGGAATCACTACTGCTGCATTCACCATAAGTCTGATGCTAAGTCTGAGGTCTTGATCTTCAAAAACCCTTTTCCTCAATCAACCAAAGGCAACGGTGGTGGTGGTAACTTTCATCATTAATGTCTGTCTTCATCAAAAGGAGCCCCTCAAAATCTGGGAGGTGATGCACATGATCTAGATCACATTGCTGGGGGGTAGTATGGTGCAGTAGGAGCCTGTTGATGTAGGAAATTGACTGTAAGACATATTTCTACATTTCAGCAAAATTATTGATGATGGATTGGAGCTCCAATTCTGCACCTGCACAAACTAACTCATCAGCATCTGAAGAAGGGTACTGTCCCAAAATGTCAGCTGCCTATTTATTTCCATAGATGCTGCCTCTCCTGCTGAGTTACTCCAGCATTTTGTGTGCATTACCAGCTAATTGCGTCTCAACCCCTTGGGACTGGGTAACCTTGGTTCTGGAGTGTAGTCACTGCAAGCTGAGCTGCTTCCCATTAATTCTAAGTTTTACTTCCAGTCTTGTGGGATGAGAAGGTGAGAAGTTGATAATGGCATGAAAATTTCAAAACGTGTTAGGCATCGATATGTCTTCTTTGATACTCGTTTTCACTGAAAGTGGTTCTTGTCGACCCATTAATAAACACAGTGACTCACATGCAGCTATGGAACAAACTTAAGATGAGGATGAATTTCTATGGGCAGCTGAATTTGAAGAGTCACTTTTGAATGGTGAAGCCACAGGCTTTGGTAAGGTATTAATTGCTGCCATTGCTGATATTCCCTGTACCATATCCACTGATTTTCCCATATCTATTTACCTGTTATACCTTTAAAAATACTCCAATAGCTCTATCAGACACAATCTTCTTTTAATTAATCCATGTTGACTTTGACCAATCTTGCTACTGCTCTGTTTTCAAGTCCTTTGCAAAAGATTTCAGCTCTTCACCCACTAATGATGTAAATTAGGCAGTCAGTAGTTCTCTCCTGCTTTACATAGTGGAGTTATGTTTGCTATCATCCATTATGTAGGAACTATTATATAATCTATGGAAGATGAATAGCAATACATCCACTATTTCCATGGTTACTACTTCCAGTGCTCTGGATTTCAGATTATCAAGTCTTGTGTATTTATTGGCTTTAAGTCCCATTGATTTCTCCAGCAATTCTTTTCACTAATACTAATCTCTTTTCCTTCTCAATAGTCTCTTGCCTTCTTCATGTTTCTAGGAAGTTACGTGCATCCTTTTTTGTGAAGACACAAGCAAAACATCTGTTCAATTACTCTGGCTTTTGAGCTTGTTACTGTACAGATATCTCTGGGTCTCTGTGTACAAGGCATTGGTGAGGCCAAGTTTGGAATATTGTGTACAGTTCTGGTCACCGAATTACAGGAAAAATGTTAACAAAATAGAGAGAGTACCGAGGGTATTTACTAGAATGTTACCTGGGTTTCAGCACCTAAGTTACAGAGAAAGGTTGAACAAGTTAGGTCTTTATTCTTTGGAGCGTAGAAGGTTGAGGGGGGAGATGATAGAGGTATTTAAAATTATGAGTGGGATAGATAGAGTTGACGTGGATAGGCTTTTTCCTTTGAGAGTAGGGGAGAATCAAACAAGAGGACATCAGTTGAGAGTTAAAGGGCAAAAGTTTAGGGGTAACACGAGGGGGAACTTCTTTACTTAGAGAGTGGTAGCTGTGTGGAACGAGCTTCCAGTAGAAGTGGTAGAGGCAGGTTTGATTTTGTCATTTATAAAAAAATTGGATAGCTATATGGACAGGAAAGGAATGGAGGGTTATGGGCTGAGTGCAGGTCGGTGGGACTAAGTGAGAGTAAGCGTTCGGCACGGACTAGAAGGGCCGAGATGGCCTGATTCCATGCTGTAATTGTTTATATATAGTTATATGGTCAGAGATATCCGTGTAGCCAAACAAAAAGGTAGAGACAATAGCTTCCATCTCATCTAGGAGATGACAGGGGAGACCATGGGATTTTGGTGGTCTGTCACCTCATGAATTAGGTGCTGACAATGCTTTGCATTGCTCTGTTCTCACTGTGATGGCCAGGATGCAGCCCTGAACCCCACATCTCAGTACTGAACAGCAGCACCAATTCCCCTAACTCACTCAACAATGGCTGTTGGAGACAGCATCTCCACTCTGGGACAATTCATTGTTGGATTTGTGCCAACTTCCTAGCTCAGCAGCAGGAAGGCTGGTAGAATGCAGGAGATTGTAACAGGAACAGAGGGATCTTGGGGTCCACGTGCATGGATCCCTCAAAGTTGTTGCGCAAGTTGATAGGGTAGTTGAAAAGGCTTATGGTGTGTTGGCCTTCATTAGTTGGGGGATTGAGTTCAAGAACAACAATGTAATGTTGCAGCCTTATAAAACTCTGATTAGGTCACACTTGGAGTATTGTGTTGAATTCTGGTCACCTTGTTTTAGAGAGGGTGCAGAGGACATTTACCAAGATGATGCCTGGATTAGAGAACATATCTTAAGATGATAAGTTGTGTGAGCTAAGGCTTTTCTCCTGGGAGTGAAGGAGGTTGAAAGCTGACTTGATAGAGATATAAAATCTAGTAGAATATCTAGCAGTTTTGTGAGCTGCCCACAAAACATCGCTGTGTGTCATCAGCACCATCTTGGAATTTCTTTGATCTATTGAGAATGAATCTGAGAGTACATACTTTGATAATAAATTTACTTTGAGGATTGAAGTTTTTGAACTTTTTACATAAAATGGTAAGAGGCATAGATAGAGAGGACAGCCAGCGCCTTCATTCCCAGAGTGGAAGTGGCTGCTGATACAAGAGGGCATAATTTTAGGTGGTTGGAGGAAAGTATGGGGTGGGGTGGGGTGGATGTCATGAGCGGGTTCTTTACATAGAGAGTGGTGGGTGCATGAAGCACACCACCAGGGGTGGTGATAAGCCAGATACTTTCAGGACATTGAAGAGAATCTAAGATGGGCAATTGGATGAAAGAAAGATGGAGGGCTAAGTAGAAAGGAGGGGTTAGGTGGATCTCGGGTAGGTTAAAAGGTCAGCAACAACAGTGAAGGGCCTGTACTGCGCTGTAATGTTTTATGTATGTTCTCACACAGAAGTGCTTAGATTTGCATCTGTATATTTATAACAATCCCTTTTAATACTGCTCCCATTAACACTCGCATTCCTGAAATAAATCCTGGATGCTTTACAATGCACCAGTGCTGTTTCTCTAGCTCCTGTTAACCACCATTGGGGAACAAAACAGTTAACTTTCAATGTCATTTGCATTCTAATCCAATAGCCCTTGGACTGTTCACGATGGCTCGAACAGCCAGAACTGAGCAAATAACTCCCTTGTTCCTGGCCTTCTCACATGTTTACTTTGGTCAAATGTTTTGTAGGCTTTGCCATGCTGTAAACATTGTTGAACATAATTTTATTCACATATATTTAAATTGCAATTCATACAGTAAATTTATATAACTGCAACTCTTACAATGGGTGATCCTACACAGTCAAATAATTGCACAGAAACATGATTAACAATGAATGAGAACACTAGAGGCTGTTGCTCATGGTAACTATGCTTCTAAAACTTACCTCTCCATTATTTTACCTCTGAGAGCTCAGCTTTCATGACTGAAGCCTCTTCACTCTTTGCTTCAGTTCTGGAGAAGAGTTCCTGGCCTGAAAAGTAAACTGGTTTCTTGTTCCACAGCTGCTGCTTGACTGACTAAGTTCTTTCCTCACTTCCGCTTGTGTTACAATTTTAGTCTCTTCAAAAAGAATAAAGAGGCTAATTAAAGAATTTATTATTACAGATAGAACAACGAAGTGCAGAAAAAGGGCTATTCATCCCATTATGTTTGTGTCAATTCTTTAAAAGAACAGCCTATTTGTCCAATTCAAGATCTTTTTCCATCTCACATTCAAAACATTTTCTTATGCCTTTATCTGAGTGTTATTACTTAATCTTTTTCTATCCATTATATTTCACAACAGATTTCGGCATAATTATTTTACCTGATCTTCAATTACAAGATTGGATACATAAAGTTAATACTTAAAAGTTAATGCAACACATCCATTGGTTCATGACAGTCCTTGTGTTCCTAGTAACTCATCCTTTTTAATACTCCAGAAATTTTATCTGTGTGGGTGTTATTTTGGCAGAGTTGTGACAGGGATAGAGTTCCAGCCATTTTGCAGAAAAGGGAGTTCTGACTATGTTTTGGGTAATTAGAGGTTAAGGGGAGAGAATTCTATCAATATTGAGCAGTAGATTTTGGTTTTATTCCCAGCCATGTGGGGAAATTAAATCTGAAATGCAACTGATAAGCAGCTTCAGATAATACATGTTTGCAGAGAACAGGCAGATCCACTGGGTTCACTGTGAAACTCAGGAATAGTGACTGATGGGTCTGAGGAAAAAAAAGCTGATTCTTTCTCCTTTTTAAACCATGTGCCTTCTTACGTGCCCTTTTAAACCACAGGAGCACATTCTGAGATTCCATTGATTATGGAGTTCACATGTCTAATGTCCTCAGGAGCTGGGATAATGCCAGCAGCGAGTAAAAGCCTTATGGTGGAGTTCTACCCCTTTGCTACTGGTGCATAGGATTCCTGGACTCTGGTTTGGCCTTGAATGCTTCCTATATATTGTACGAATATAAAAAGTTTGGAATAAAAAAAAACAAAGCAACAAATTAATCTTGGAATGATTGTGCATATTCTGCATGAATATTCCTTGCTGCCCAAAAGAAATCAATCGAAATGTATCTACACAATTCATCCTGGTCCTGCATCCCACCACAGTCAACAGTCAGGAGGACAGCAATCGTTATCCTCTGTAGAATATTTCAGCACGTCAGTCTGTCATTGTCAGATCTGACACCATCAGAAACCAGATTGGTCAAAGCTGAAAAATACGCTTCACACATCCTCTCAGTTACCTTCTTTTCTTTTAGCCATCTTCTCCCAAATTCCCAGTTCCGCCCTTTTGTGGCACTCTAAATCCTGCAAATATTGAACTTTTAATATTCTCAACTGGTATTGTATAGCCAGAAGTTGCCAGTAATTTGCATTTTAAATATAAATTAAATGATTCTTACTAACATTAACATTTTGACTTGCAAAATGAAGAAATCTGCAGTAAATTATTCACTATGCTTTTGGTCTGCACTGCAGAACAGTCTGTTGAATTTTTCCCTTCCCTACCAAACACGTTTTCTTAATCTGATTACATGCAAACTGCATTACTCATCAGTTTCTAAACTCCCTCAAAGCTCTTCATGCACCTGCCAAATTAATTCACCAAAGCATGCAACATCTTAGTAGCTTTGCATATAGTTAATTAATTTTTCCCCAAATGAAAAGCAGGAAATACTGGAGGCACTCAGCAAGTTAACCACCATCCGTGAAAAGTAAACCAGGGTTACTGTTTCAGACTGAACACCCTTGCAGGGGTTCCCGGCCGTTTTTATGCCATGGACCCCTACCTTTAACTGAGGAGTCCATGGACGCCAGAATGAGAACCCCTGCCTTATCGGAATAAGGAAAGAGGGAAAACACTAGTTTTAAGTTGTAGAGAGTGGAGGAGGGATGAAAGAAAGATGAAGGAAACATCTCTGTTATCAGGGATGAAGTCAGGAATAGCATGGCAACGAACAGTTGATGAAAGCCATTTGCTTGATATATTGGTGAAGGCAGTAAGAAAGAGAAAGAAAACGAAGGGAATATAAAAACTGTGTAATGCAGGGCAGAGAGAGAGAAAAAGAGAAATTTCCAGCTTGCTCGACTGTCAGTGGAGAGAGAATAAAATAATATTGCATGTTGATAATCAGAAGAGTGTTTCTAATACCTGAAACTATTGTCTTTGAGAATGAATTAGGAAGGCTGTAGTATGTCCAGACTGAAGAAGAGGTGCAGATCCTTGCACAGAAAGAGCATGAATAAGGCAATTGATTGCATTAGTTGTGGATTACAGGGTGCAATGCCGACACTACCTCAAGAAGTTGAACAGATTTATAGTCTTGGGTGGATTCAAATTGTAAAGGGTGGGATTTCAGTTAAAATACGCATAGGATTAGATGGAGTTGTACAAATATCTTGTTTAAGGTGTGACAGTCCAAGTGATAATTAGTCAAAAGCCTGTCAAGGACATGAAAGCAACCAGAACCATGAAGGGTGAATGAGGCAAAAGAGACAGAGTGGAGAGGAGTTTTCAAGATTCTCATTCAGTCATTATATACATGTTCTCCTTGAGTTTCCTGACCTTTTGTGAAAATGTCTGGACTAACAACATGACGACTAATTCTAACTTAACCTCTTACAATGGCTCAATGGCCTCGCTTCACAAAGTCAACAATATTTGTAATAGGGTGCCAGAATAGCTTTGTTACTCCTGCTCCTCCAACTTCATATCTGCTTAAAATCTGACCAATGATCCACACAGCTAAATACTCTTTTGTTCTTGAACCCTGCAAAGAGCATGTTTGTAATAAATGCTCTTAACATTTTGTTTTTTAATGAACGTTGTTGTCGTATCATCATCAGCTTCATCATCTACTAGAAAATCCACACTTCACTGAGGTTTCTTGAGATGATCACTCCACTGCCCTTAACACAATCATGTTAATTCCGCAACCATCATCGATTCCTCCTTCACTGTTGGGCACAAAGTCTAACTTTTCCAACTTTCCAAACTTTCTCTATGGACAAATTCACTTGTCACATGAGTGCCACTTACCTCTGGCCTTGTTGATATACAATGATTCTAATAAACTGAATTCAAAATCCTTCCCCTCCCTTACAAGTCAGCTTGTAATGGAAATTTCCTAAAGCTTCAATGAGGTGATTTCCTTCTCCTGGCTGTCTGCTTGTGTAAGATCCGTCTCCATCTTTGGAGACAGAATCTTGAGGAATCTCTGACTTACACTCAGCAACCTGATGTGTTATTAGTTCTGCCTTTGCTGGCAAAACTTCCTCAAGAGCTCTGCTTCTGATCAGCTCCCTTAACTCAGCCAATAATGCAAAACATCTGTTCTGATTCTCATTTGTTAAATGTCTCAGGAAATTTATTAAATTAATGATGCAATTTGTTGCTACAATGTTTAATGACCTTGAAATCCTTCAGAGGTTCCTTTGGTGTCTTGCCATGAACCACCAAGGCACCAATGAAAGTGTTATGAAAACAGTGCAAACAGCCAAGAAACAAACGTAAATGCTAGAAGTTATAAAAAAAAACATTTGAGAGTTCTAGCAACTGAGATAACAGAGTTGAAAGGAGAACCTATGGAATATCAGGATTTAGCAGGAGATCAGAACAACCCATGCAGAACACTCATAATTTAACATATACCAAAGTTCGACCATTTACAGATACAAACTGATAGCTAAAGATCAAACTTAAACTTATTTTGTATTTAGTGGAGCTTTTGGCCTAATTTTATTACACACGTCATTTGATGATTGGTGTTGGTATTAGAATTCTCCTGGGACACTGCTCATACTGCTATAAATACGTTCAGTGGCAACTTTATTAGGAACCTCCCGTACCTAATATCTTGGCCACTGATTGTACGTACATGATCTTCTGCTGCTGTAGCCCATCCATTTCAAAGTTTGACATGTTGTGCATCCAGAGATGCTCTTTCGCACACGCATGTTGCAACGTGTGTTTATTTGAGTTACTGTCTCTTTCCTGTTAACTTGAGCCAGTCTGGCTATTCTCCTCCGAGCTCTCACATTAACAAGGCATGTTCACCCCCAGAAAAGTTGCTCACTGGATGCTTTTTTTGTTTTTCACACCATTCTCTATAAACTCTGTTGTGCATTAAAATCCCAGGAGATCAACAGTTTCTGAGATACTCAAACCATGCTGCCAGGCACCAACAAACATTTTGCAGTCAAAGTCACTTAGATCACATTTCTTTCCCATTCTAATGTTTGGTTTGAACAACAACTCAACCTATTGACTATGTCTGCATGTTTTTATGGATTAAGTTTACTGCAACATGATTGGTTGATTAGATGTTTGCACAACGAACAGATGTACAGGCATATCTAATAAAGTGTATGTTTTTGGTTCTGGCCAGAGTAAAATAAGGCTGTACTCGTGCACGAAAGGCTGTTGTATAGTTGATTATTCCTACTCTGGCTGCTGAGGACTCACTGTTTGCACAATGTACAAGAGATAATGGGAAAGGTGTGGGTCAGTCATTTTGTTTTAATATCCATGACTTTGTCTACTGGAACAAAAGGCAAATTGTTTTCACGCCCTCAGAAACTTGATTTGGTGTGCCCACTGGAGGACTCCCTGTTGCTCCTGAGAAATTGAATTAATGTTCCCCGGGTATCAGTTCTGACAGCGAACTTTCTTATTTTGAAACAAAGAACTAAACACTTAAATTATGCTTTTATCATCCTGATTTGTATACCACAGCAGAAATAACTGGACTGCTCTAACCATAACTTTGAATCCAGGAAGAGAATGTGGGTCAAACCGGTGTGGGGCTACAGATGCACTTCCTGCATATCAATCATATCTTGACTAAAATCATCAAAGAGAAAAACACTGCTACTTTACACAGTGACTAACTTTGCAAAAAATATTGCAATAGAAAAGTAACTGCTGTGCCCTAGGTTTAATATTAACCTAATAATTGGCTGTTACTCTGGCCCTAGTTGTAAATAAATTATCAAATAATGTTTTTATCTTTAAGCAGCTTCAGCGCAATTAAAGCATGACAGAAGATATAAGAAGATGTATTGAAATCAGAAATGTCTCTTCAGTCTATAAATATTTATTCCATAAAAACCATTTCCAAACAATGCTGCTAAATGCACTATATAATCGAGTCAGCTTTGAAGTTTATTCAAGTGACTTCCTGTACATGACAGAAAAAGAGATCTGTAAAGCAAACTGTCTTTCACAGCCATTCTGATATTTTACTGTAATTTACATAGAAAGGTAAATAGATTTTTTTCCCACTTCAAGAGGTAAAATAAGCTAAATAAGTATTATCAAAAAATAATCTTTTAAAAGTTGTTTTTTTTTATATAAGCTCACAGTTCTCTGGATAAAAAATGCATATTTATTGCAATAATATTGACATATTCCCAGAATTTGCTTGAACTGACTTAGAGTCATGAAATGAGATTATGTAATTCTCTTAACAGATGAAAGAATATACAACGTATATGAGATTACACAGAAGCTTGATGTACGATTTCTGTCTCGGATTCCAAAAATATACCAAGTAGCTCAATGTGACAACTTCTCAAGATCTGGGCTGACCACTCTAGACGGGAGTGATCACTACTTCGCTGTTGGTAATCCACTGGACTTGCTTACTAACTCACAGTGACCTCTGATCTTTATAAAATTAAACATAAACCACAAACTGTGTCACTTAAGCGTAAAACAAATATTGGTTTGTTGCCTTCCTTTTTTTCCGTTCAAAGATCATGCACACTAGAATCAAACATTGGTTTTTTTTAACATGGAATTGAATACCCGGA
The DNA here is from genome assembly GCF_963921235.1 of Mobula hypostoma. Classification (NCBI taxonomy): domain Eukaryota; kingdom Metazoa; phylum Chordata; class Chondrichthyes; order Myliobatiformes; family Myliobatidae; genus Mobula; species Mobula hypostoma. The sequence goes on along the minus strand of NC_086119.1, from coordinate 28,757,040 downwards.
ATAACACTCTTTTGGTGTTGCTATAAAATTGAATTGAATTGAATTGAATTGCATTGCATTGACTTACATCCTTCATATACATGAGGAGTAAAAATCTTTACATTGAGTCTGTCTAAATGTACAATGTGCAATTTATAGTAATTTATAATAAATAGTATGTTCAACAGGATAGTCGATATAACATAGAAATAGAGTTGTGTCAGCATGAATTAATCAGTCTGATGGCCTGGTGGAAGAAGCTGTCCCGGAGCTTGCTGGTCCTGGCTTTTATGCTGTGGTACTGTTTCCCAGATGGTAGAGGCTGGAACAGTTTGTGGTTGGGGTGACGGGTCCCCAATAACCTTTTGGGCCCTTTTTACACACTGGTCTTTGTAAATGTTCTGAATAGGGAGAAGTTCAAACTACAGATGCACTGGGCCATCTGGCCATCTGCACCACTCTCTGCAGAGTCATACAATTGAGGGAAGTACAGCTCCCATACCAGACAGTGATGCAGCCAGTCAGGATGCTCTCAATTGAGCTCCTGTAGAAAGTTCTTAGGATTTGGGGGCCCATATCAAACTTCTTCAACTGTCTGAGATGAAAGAGGTGCTGTTGTGCTTTATTCGCCACACAGCTGGTATGCACTCGTGAGATCTTCGATGATGTATATGCTGAGGAACTTAAAGCTGTTCACCCTCTCAACCCCAGATACATTGATGTCAATAGGGGTTAGCCTGTCTCCATTCCTCCTGTAATCCACAGCCAGCTCCTTTGTTTTTACAACATTGAGGAAGAAGTTGTTTTCTTCACATCACTGTGTCAGGTTGATGACTTCTCTGTAGGCTGCCTCATTTTTGTTTGAGATTAGGCCAATCAATGTAGTATCGCCAGCAAATTTAATTAGCAGATTGGAGCTGTGGGTGGTGACACAGTCATGGGTGTACAGAGAGTAAAGGAGGGGGCTCAGGACATAGCCCTGAGGGGCACCTGTGTTGCGGGTCAGAGGGGCAGAGGTGAGGGAACCCACTCTTACCACCCGCCGACAAACTGACAGGAATATATCAAGGTCACACATTACAATTTATAGAGACAAAATTTTCAGTTCAATTGTGAGGTTTCAAGAAGCATTTTAAGAGAAGCATGGAGCTAAACGGGCTGGGATACAGAATTCTAGAGCTCAGGGCCTGGAAGCTGGTCCAGAAGATTAATGCCCCATGAGATTCATGGTAAGTGGTTAAATTGGATTCAAACTTGCTTGGTCACAGAAGACAGTGGGTAGATGGGTCATTTTCTGAATGGAGGTCTGTGACTTGTGGTGTTCTGCAAGGGTCCGACCAAGATCTTTTTGTAATATGTATTAATGTTTTGGATGAAAAAGTAGATGGCCTGATTAGTAATTTTGCAGGTGACATGAAAACTTGTGGAGTTATAGATACTGAGGAAGATTGTCAAAGGATACAGGAATATATATATATCAATTGGAAATCTGGGTCAGAGTAATAGTAGATGGAATTAAATCTGGACAAATGTGAAATGATGTAGTCTGGGAGGTCAAATGCAAGGGGAAAGTATGTAGTAATTTGCAGAATCTTTAGGATCTCTGATGTACAGAGGGATCTTGGGGTGCAATTCCTAAACTTCCTGAATCTGGCAACAGAAGTTGATAGAATAGTAAGGAGAGTGTACACCATGCTTGTCTTCACTAGTCAGGGTGTTGTTTTGGATGTCTTATAAAATTTTGGTTAGGCCAGACGTGGAGTATTGTGTGCAATCTCGTCTACATTACAGGAAGCAAGTGGAGGCTTTAGAGGGGGTGACAAGAGTTTCACCTGGATGATGCCCAAATTGTATTAGCTATAAGGAGAGGACAAACTGGGATTGTCCTCTACGGAGTGTCGAAGGCTAAAGAGCAAATAGATAGCATATAAAATTATGAGGGGTATAGAAAGGATAAATAATCAGAGCATGGGAATGTCAAATTCTAGAAGGGAATTTGTGAGGCAATTTTTTTTTCAGAGTGATAGACTTCGGAATGTGCTGTCAGAGGAGGTGATAATAGAAGATATTATTACAGTGTTTAAGAGGAACCTGCCCAAGCACTTGAACTGGCAGGGATTGGAAAGACATGGGCCACGTGTAGGCAGATGGGATTAGTTCAGATTGACATCATGGTGGGTTGAAGAACCTGCTCCTGTGCTGTACTGTTCTAAGTTCTATGACTGAAGGCATAGATCTTATTGATAAGGTCAAGAAAACAGGGAAGCTCCACTGAATGCAATATGATTGTAGCTACTAGAACTTTAAAATCTGCCCAAGTACATAATTGTTTATAAAGGGGAATGAATAATTCATAAAATGTTATTATTTTTGAGTGGAACTCTTCATCTTATTTTTTAAAATTTAATTTCTACTTATTCATTTTATAGGTGTGAGTTTCTCTTGCAAGGCCAGCATCTATTACCCATCCCTATTGCCCACGAGAGTTGTCTTCTTGAACATTTGCAGATCTTCTGATGAAGGTACATCCCACCATATTGCTGGGCAGGGAGATCCAACATGATGGAGAAATGGCAGTTGTACTTTTTTGTTCGGCTGATGTGTGGCTTGAAGGCGTGGTGGAGCTCTGATGAACCTGCTGCCCTTTGTTCTTCTAAATAATAGATGTTATGGGTTTGGGATGTCCTGTCAAGTAACTAAAGGCAAAAGATGTTCAACTATTCAGATGGCATCCAATAATCTCATAGTTCACTCCTAGTGGAAGGGCTAAATCTTTGGGATTTTGGTGCAGTTTAGTCCAGGAACTTCTTGACCGGTTGCAGCTGCACTCTTTCAGCCAAGGGAAAACATTCCAGCACAATATTAATATGTGTTGTGGTTGGTGAAAAGCCAGGAGTTGATTCATTTGTCATTGTAAAACCAGTACCTGACTTGCTTTTGCAGCCACAATAATTATGTATTGTGCTCCGGTTGAGTTTTTGCTCAATAGTTAATCAAGGATGTTGATGGTGAGAGACTTTGTGAGGATATTACCATTGAATGTCTATGGTAGACACTTAAGCTGCTTCTTGTAGGATGCAGTCAATCCCTAGCACTAGTGTGTTGTGAATGTAACTTTTCATGAATGTACTCATGCCTGGATATCGTCTATGTGTTACTGCATGGTATGGTTATCAGGAAACATCCCATCTTCTGACCTCTTGATAGAAGATATACAGACATCAGCCTGAGGAAATCCTATTGTGTTCTGGAGTTGATTGACCTCTAGAGTCCTCAACCATCTTCCTTTGTGCAAGGTATGAGTCCAACCAGTAGAGCATTTCCCAAGCCCCAAAGCTTGACCTGAAACTTTGACAATTCCTTTGAATTCCCATTGAGTTCGAGCTGATTATTTGCTGTTCCAAATTCCAGCATCTTCAGTCTTTTGTGTCTCCATTGGATTGGAGACTTTCCCTTGATGTTCATCTTATAAGGACTGTTTGAGGCCGTACTTGGCCAAGGGCTGCCATGATGTTAAGGATAATCATTGTCACTCAGCTCTAGAATTGATCCATATTTGTATTAAAGGAGTAATGAGTGCTTGTGTCATGTGGTGAGAGGGTCATGGAAAGAAACTGGTTCTCAGCAGCACTCTAAATTACACCCTCCATCACTTTGCTGAGTAGAGAAATTGGATAGTAGTTACCTGAAATGAATGCATTCTGCTTTTTCGTACAGGAGACAACCAGGCACATTTCAGCGCCTGCATTATGACTACAGGAAAGTACATTATTATTATTATGATTATGATTATGAGGACACGCAGTCCCCTTTTATTGTCATTTAGTAATGCATGCATTAGGAAATGATAAAAATGTTTTTCCAGGATGATATCACGAAAACACATGACAAACCGACTCAAAAACTAACAAAAACCACATAATTATAACATATAGTTACAACAGTGCAAAGCAATACCGTAATTTGATAAGAACAGACCATGGCACAGTAAAAGTCACAGAGTCTCTTGAAAGTCCCATCATCTCACACAGACGGTAAATCTCCAGTGCTGCCAACTTGCCAATGCAGCATCCCGGAAGCATCTGACCACAGTCCAACTCCGAGTCCGTCCGAAAAACTCTGAGCCTCCGACCTCCTATTCGACACCGAGCACCATCTCTTCCGAGCGCTTCGACCCCGGCCCCGGCAACAGGCGATACGCAAAGCCGAGGATTTGGGGCCTTCGTCTCCGAAGATTCTCGACTGCACAGTAGCAGCGGCAGCGAAGCAGGCATTTCAGAAGTTACTCCAGATGTTCCTCTGCGTTTTCACGACTGTCCCCATCAAATCCGGATTGTGCACGGCACCCCTAGTTACACATATCGATATTCATTCAGAACGGCCGCGCGTTAGTTACATCCATGACTGGGTCATGACCATAAATATTCTGGTCTCAACATGACATGTGCTGTTGTAGGAAAGCAGCATCCCTCATCAGGGTCCCCCACCATCCAGGCTACACTCTCTTCTCACTGCTGCCGTCAGGAAGGGGGTACAGAAGCCTAAGTCCCACAGCACCAGGTTCAGGAACAGTTACTACCCTTCAACCATCAGGTTCTTGAACCAGCGTGGATAACTTCACTCACCCCAACAAGCTATGGATTCACTTTCAAGGACTTAAAACTCATGTTCTCAATATTTATTCCTTATTTATTTATTAGCATTATTTTCTTTTCTGTTTTCTATTTGCACAATTGTTTGTTGTTTGCACATTGATTGTTCGCCCATCCTTGTTTTGTGCAGCTTTCATTGATTCGATTGTGTCTCTTTGTGTTTACTATGAATGCCTGCAAATAAATAAATCTCTGGGTAGTATATGATGACATATATGTACTTTGACGATAAATTTACTTTGAACTTTAATGTTGTCTCAGTCATTAACTTAAAGATATGATTCCGTGATACAAGTGAAACCCCTTTTTACCGGGCATTTCTAGAGATGTGGCTTGTTAGCCCGTCGTTAACAGCCACTGGACTCAGCGGTGAGAAAATCACCTTTCTCGGGCTCTGTACGTCTATGATTTGGGTCCGACCAAGCCTGGGAGGTTGGGATGTCTCTCCCACCCAAACCCCGATCTGTGTGAATACTGTGTAATTACTGCCCCCATGCAACCGCCCGTCGGCAAGAGATAACAGACTGTACACTGCATACAATTGTAAAGAAAGTATATTTACAAATTTCAGCTTTATTGAACAGTTAGTAAGAAGAAGACAAAAAATAAATAAAAAGGGTTCATTACAGTTAACCCAATCCAAATGTGCACATAAGTTGGAGTTCATCTTGAAGTTGTCTGTAACTCACGTGCTGGACCCACAGTCTGTGTGAAAGCACACACCACCTTCTGAATGTTGCTCGAAATCCATCTTGAACAAACAGGCTCCCCCACGGAAGTACCAGTCCTTCCTCCTCAAAGCCATTCATCTGCACAAAGCACCTTGTGCAACAGGAACAGCATTCTTAGCCATCTTCCCTCCCATCTTCTCCCAGCTCCTGCCAAGAAAACCTTGACCTACACAGGTGTCCATCACAAAAACCTCTCTGCCCAGCGTTCTCTAGAACCTTCTCCCAATTCCACCATCCTGAATAGATGACACTACTTTCCTAAGCGTGAATATCACAACTCCTTATCTTAAGCTCAAACTCAAACATGCTGAAAGCAGAACAGACTGCCCTTACAGAACTGCTAAAACGAAATACCTACAGCATAACAGTAAAAATGTTACCCAAGGCATTATACAAGTTAATTGGTCCATTGTCTGTGGACAGCTCTCCTGACTCCGACACCATTTCCGAGGCGTTCACAAAGAGCAATTTGCCGTGTACAAAAGCAGTAATGGGGCTATAGCCAAGAAGACCATTCAACTTTATGTTTATTATGCTTTAACAGAGTGACATGTTAAGCCATTTCCAAGGGCAGTAAAAAGTTAATGACATTGTTGTATGTCTGGAGTCATAACAGGCCTGACTAATGATGCACAGCGGGTATCCATTCCTGAATAATGCCCATTGAAAAGATGGATTTTTATGATCATTTAATTGCTTCATGGAAACCATAACTGAAACAACTTTGTTTAAAAATGTAGATTACTTAACTGATCGACTTAAATTTTGCATTCACCATAATGAAATATAAACTCAGGCTGTCCAGGATTGTTGGATTATTATTACCAACTTCTGGTTCACAAGTCCAGCATTTTAATCATTGTACTGCCTTTCCCATTGTGCCATGGAGAGCAATTGGCCCAAGAGTGCTATCATGCAATGTAATATTATATTGTGGCATTTTGGTTTTTAGACGTATATGGGGAGCAAGAAGAAACGATGACAAATCTTTCCTCAAGAGAATAAAAGATTGGGAGGAGATCATAACGACATAAAGTCCATGACTGGTGTAATGAAATGAATGACTCTTATTTACTAAATTTAACATTTTATTTTAACACCAGACTTTAAAGTGTTATGGCTTCTACAAATTCTGCACAGCAGAACTTTACAAGGCTAGTAGTGTTGATACCAGTTTAAACCAACAGTAAATATGTACTCTTTGTGAAATAATATTTCTCCCAATCTTTGAACACAGAACATCAGTTGTAGACCTACAAACTCAAGAAATTCTATTGCAAACTACTTTTGTACAATGTATTACTTTGAATTTAATCATACGATTTAAACCTTTGATGGTAGGTGATGTGACTAACATTTCTTTCTTCCACAGCTGAAGTCATAAATAAGCTGGCACTCCAGCATGTAGGCTCCTTATGCACCAAACAGTTTGCTATGGAAACTGATAAAGGAGAAAGAACTGTTGAATGAAAAGTGATAAAGGGATTCTGCAAAAGGAATGTATAATGCAGTACGTCATTCAGCCAGGATGATAATTAGAGAGATGAAACAAGATTAATATTTTCTGTTTTTCATTTACAAGGGTAGGCAGTTATGTAGATCCTTGGGCAATTTTCTTTTGACTAAGGTCTACTGTCAATAGGTTTTTGCATGAGAATCAATAATTAAATGTTTGATGATTTTTAGCACAACCTCTGAGATCAGGGACATGCATTGCACTGAATTGCTATCTGACTTCATGGATCACTGTAAGAACTCATCTGCATGAAGGCTGTAAAATCTAGTGCAGTGTACTACCACACAGGAGTAGTTTCCACTTTGCGTGCAATCAAGAAATTCCATCCTAAATACTCTTGAAATTTTGATTTGTGGATTACAGATCATTTGCATAATCATTGATATACAATTAAAAACAGGCAGTGCAAATAAAAAGCTAATGGTTATTTTCTCAATTAAATAATATCCTTTAGCACATTTAAGAGATGTAACCTGGTGCAATTTTAATGATCGATCTGAAAATGCTTTTCTTCAAAAATAAGTATCTAATTAGCATTGTCCTCTGCTTCTGGGCAACATAATTTAACAACTGTGCAACTAATTTTCAAAATTGTACTGGGCGTCAGCATCCACTAATTAGTTTCTTTGTCAATTATATATTTGTAATAATTGAGTCATGGAATTGTTGAGACAGCAATAACTACTTGTAGACCAATCGCTATCAAACAACCCCAGGTTTCTCTGCAAATATTTATCATTCAAGTGCTTAATCAATTCTCTTTGAAGGATCTGATTGAATGCTTCCATCACCATTAGAAAACAATGGATACCTCAATACAACCATCCTCTGGAGAAAGAAGCTTTTCCTTATATTATCTGTACACTTTTGCCCATAACTTCATATTTGCAAACAACTTGTCTTTTAGATAAACCCGTCATATTCCTGCTTCCGCTAGGTCAATTTGCTTTCAACCATTTTGGTTTTAGGAGACACAGCCCCACCTTCTCCAGTATAATAGCTGAAAATCCATTAAGGCAAATATCTATTTCATTCTTTTCACCCTCCATTACTAAATGAACAGAATTCAATCAGGTTAGTCAAACATAACTTATTTTAATGAATCCTTGCTGATTCTTTTTTTATTAACTCAAACCTCCCCAAGAACCTACAGTTTTTTTCCTTCTGACCATCATTTCTCTATGCTCTCAGAGCGAAGTTAAACTGATCAGCCTGTGGTTACCAAGATACAGGTTTCCCCCGCCACCCGAAGGTAGAGCATTCCTATGAAACGGTTCGTAAGCCGAAACGTCGTAAAGCGAAGAAGCAATTACCATTTATTTATATGGGAAAATTTTGTGAGCGTTCGCAGACCCAAAAATAACCTACCAAATCATGCCAAATAACACATAAAACCTAAAATAATAGTAACATATAGTAAAAGCAGGAATCATATGATAAATACACAGCCTATATAAAGTAGAAATACTTCTCTACAATGATTGCCTGCACAAATCTCCGTGCGAAAATCTCACGCGAGCGCTTTCGGCAGAAAATCTCACGCAAGCACTGTTGGCGTAAACGCGCTCTCCAGTAACCTTTAAATTATGAAGCTGCCAAATCTACCAAATAACATGTAAAAATACACAGTCTATATAAAGTAGAAATAACGTATGTACAGTGTAGTATCACTTACCGGAATTGGGAAAACAGCGCCGAACACACTGATGATGGTGTGTAAGACTGAGTCGTCGCAGGCTGGCTGGTGCAGTGGCCCCCACCCTCCAGGCCGCCGACCCGATACCTTGCTGTGAAGAACACAGTGGTAGCTGGGAGGCGCCCAGCACATCTTTAAGAAAAAAACCAAAATAAACATGCTAATTAATTAAGTGCTGCCCGGCATGTAAACGTCGGCGCAGATCAGAGGCGATTGCCTGATTGTATCGCCTCTGATCTGGGCAGACAATTACGTGCCGGGCGGCACCTAATTAATTAGCATGTTTATTTCGGCTTATTTCTTAAAGATGTGCTGTGTGCCTCCCGGCTACCGTTGCGTTCTTCGCGAATCGGTAAAGTATCTGTCCCGGGCCCAGGTGTTGGGGTGGTGGGACACGGGGTTGTTATCTCATCATCGATCAGGGCAGGCAGCTCATCTTCTCCTATGAATGCCTGCCTCGATGTCGAAGGTTGAGGTTCATCGTCTGCTGTGGCTGATGTGGAAGACTTGCTTGACTGCTGAGCCTCGCGCATTTTTCTATCATACAGTTGTTTGTAAGCACTCAAACCATCCTGCAAATATCCCATAAACCTATGTACCCTTTCAAAATTAAAGTCGTACTTTATCATTGCAGCGAAAATCTCACACAGTTGCTTCACTTTCTGCATTCGGTTGCATTCGGTTTTGATTGTTATCCTTTCCTCTTCCAATTGCATCAGCTCTTCATCTATCAGTTCTTGGTCATGGGATGCCAAAACCTCTTCAACATCATCTTCGTCATCTTCCACAAGCCAAACTCACTTTGTCCTTGCTTCGTTCACCACGATTGAAACGCTTAATTATGTCTAGTTTTATGCTAAGTGTAACACCCTTACTCTTTCAGGCTTTTCCGACACTTTAGAATTCATCTTGCTAACGGCTGCTCACAGACATCCCACCTCTCCTGGAACTTCCGGGAGTCTCCCGCATATTAGTAGTGGCTCCCTGATGCCTGCAAATTATATACAATGTCCCAGAAATTGATTTTTTTTGAGAGCGAGCGTGAGAGAACGCTCGAGAAAGAGCGAGAGAACGAGTGCAAGAGCAAGAAAGCAAGCACGAGTCAGCGAGCGCGAGTGAAAGAGCGTGAGAGCGAGAGTGAGAGAGTGAGCGTGAGTGAGAGTGACCGCGAGAGAGAGAGCGAGAGCGAGAGTGAGAGAGTGAGCGTGAGTGAGAGTGACCGCGAGAGAGAGAGCGAGAGAGTTCCAAAAAAAGTCAGAGTAGCAGAATGTTCCAAAAAAAGAAAATATAAAACGTACGTCACCCCAGACTACCCTAAAGTGTACCCCTGCCTAATAGGGGTCAAAATAATGACAGTGTTGCTCGCTGCACTGTTTGCAACAGTGACTTTTCTATTGCCCATGGTGGGTTAAGACTGTAAAAGACATGTTGAGGTGAGTTTAACAGGTGTCATTCATTCATTAGCATAGCTAACGTTATTTAAACTAGCTGGCTAGCTGCTCAGGAGCTACTCTATTACAGACATCACACCTCTTCCGGAAGTCTCCTGCAAATTGATGGTGCTACCTCCCTGAAATGAGATTTTGCGGGGTGGGATGTCTGTGCTCAATGCAACGTGTTTAAGCAACGCCGTTCCGAATCCGGGGCAGAGCGGCAGCTTGGGGCGCGCGCTGCCTTTTATTGCACGCTGATTTTTTCGCGTGCTGATTTTTTATCGCCCGCTGCCATTCTTCATAACAGTGAAAACACCTTCTGAAAGCGAAAACAGGGTACTAATGTAGGTCTTTTGTAACAGTGAGGTTTCGTAAAGCAAATGTTCGAAAAGCGGGGGACACGTGTGTGTGTGTGTGTGTGTGTGTGTGTGTGTGTGTGTGTGTGTGTGTATATGTGTGTGTGTGTATATATATATTTATATATACAATTTTTGAACAAGTATGTCATTTTTAATGGAAAAATGTCCATAAATATTTATGTTACCTATGAAAATGAATGAAACTTTAAAAATATTTCCTTTGCAACTTGCAACAATATGGTCATTTTTTGGCAGGAGTTCAATCCAAGAATTTTTTTTTTTGGTTAACACTAAAAAGACTACCAAAAACGTGAATACAACTGATCCTAATCTTTAACATTTCTGTTGTGTTGTTTTAACTGATTCTGTTTGAAATAACTTGACATTCTTGCATTTGTAAATGCAAGCTCTATCATTGTCCTGAGACATGCAGACATACGAGAGGAACTAATGTTGACTGTGCTTGAGTTCCAGAAAGCCAAAGAGCCAGGGCTGAAGATCTGATCTCAAATTGGAAAGATGTGTCCACAATAGAGTTAAGAAGATGCTTCTGTGGTTGCTAATTTATTGTTTCCACCCATTGTGAGCTCAGACATGTTTTTCTCTATTGTACGTAAACAAACTGATGGCAACTTCTGCAAGGAGCACTATTGAGCTAGATTTCTTTGGAACTGAAGTCTTACCAAAACGTCTTGGAAGCTGAGAAATGGACTATCTGAAAAGTGGAAAGGGCAGATCCATTACTGCGATTTGGAATCTTCCATCAAAGCTTCAGTTTATTCTGCTGGATGCCCAAGCAGACAGATTACTATTGATTTGTAATGGCCTGGTCTGCCTGCACTCAGGTTTTCCAGAATAGTTAAGTGATTTAATACTTCAAAGTCCTTTTCTTTTATGCAATTAGTAAGAAATACAATTTAATTCCAGTATAACAATATATTCATCTCCTTGCCCATTTTCTTCTTGACAATCTTGCATAAGAAAGGAAAGGAGAAATTAGATCAACTAAGTCACTATGATTTTGGTCAAAAAATTATGTTTGACAAAAAGAACATCATAAATAGATCACTTTCCAAAGCTCAATTTGTCAGCGTGTGTCCACTGCATCATAAGGAATATATATTTCAGCATTTCACTTTGCTTGGCATTACTTTGCAATTTCCATGGAACTTGAGAACCCCTTAACCTCTTCCAGTTCACTTGTTTAACGTGAATCTGATAATTTTGTTATTACACCTTATGTTCAATGACTATTCATTGCTCTGTTACGTACCCCGTAACTGGGTTGCCAAACCAGCAGAAATGGATCACTCAGTTGGAGTCTGGATTACTAGAACTAAGAAAGTTTTATTAAAGAAACAAGCAACACAGTAATCGAAAGGATAATAAATGCAACAGTTCAGCAATGATAAACACACATGTGCACAGAATTAAGATAACAGCATCAATCAAGCTCTATCGTTGTCTAGGGGTAAATGACCAATTTCAAAGTGACACAAAGTTCAGTCCAATTTAGTTCAGTTCGCAGTAATCGTTGCCATGGCGATGGACAACGTGGGGGGAGGGAGAGAGAGAACGGGAACGATTGATCATTCAGAACGGCTTCCACTCACAGACCGGCGATATTGCTCACAAGCAGCTTTCGGGCGAGTCCTTTGTGATATCACCTGGGGTCACCGACTGTGACCCCTCCTCCAGATGCGGTCGATCCTCTGCAGTGAACCCGGCACCCAAGCGAGGGTGGACACACACCGGGTTCCCGCTGATTGTACCTTTCCACCCAGTGCGTTTAAGGCTGATCCCCCGATCAGCCGTCCAAGAGCTTTCCACCGACTTGTGAGAGGCGCACCGCTTCCAGGGTCTCGTTACCTCGGGTGTCGTGTGTGTTGCCTCAGCGAACTGTCCCTTTTTATCCCCCTGCTGGGGTATCGCCTGTCCATCACTTCAAACAGTTCAGGGTTCAAAGGGGGAGCCGCTCTAGACAGCTCTCTCTCCTGTCCCTTCATTACACATCTCCAGATGCTGCTTCATTGTTCCTTATCTCTCCTTCCCCTGAGGACAGGTGGCAGACCAACTGCTGATGCCACTGATGCTAGCCCAGGCCAGCAAACATCTTAATTTATGTGTATTTTCGTCACAGCTCTATAAACAAGAACAGAACAACTCAATTGATTTGTTTCCTTGTCACGCAATTCAGACTCACATGCAATTAACACAGGAGTTTGAAGGAGGCAAAAATGCACACAAATATATTAAATTATATGCAAATAAACGTAATGTTCTGTAGTGATTGTATATATTAGATCAATAAAACTAATTTGTTACCAGGGAATCAATGAGGTTCAAAGAGAAAATTTGACAATGTTATTGTCATGATTGGATACTATTCTACTGACTGCAGGGTACTGAACTGGATTATTCATTGAGAGAACTAGGGCAACTGAGATACATAAAAAATCTGTTTGCTGGTTATGATAGTGGAATGTGTCCAGAAAGTTGCATTCCCATTTATAGTGAGACTTCCAGAAATCTGTATTTTATTCCGATAAATTCTTGGTGAATCAAACCAGTACTCACCTTTCCTTTCTGGTCGTTGCATTATTCAACAATAATGGAACTTCTGATAATTCATAAGAATCAGTCACCATCAATAAGACTTGTCTATGAGATGAGGAAAACCTCTTGACAAAGAACTTTGGGAACTTTGTCAAATATCATCGACTTCTTCCAAGCATGACTGACCTACTGGATAATAGATCAATCACTGTGCTCTGTTCTCTTTTAATTAGAATAGTCATGGAGTTGTGGAGTTGCACAGCACCGTCTTGGAGTTGTGGAGTTGTACAGCACAGAAGGCCCTTCGGTCCATCATTTCTAGGCTGATTTTTTGACCATCTACACGAATCCCATCAGACCACAATAGGAACCTATCCTTCTCTGCCTTGACTACTTAAGTGTCTAAGTGTTTTTAACAAGTAGTAAATGTATTTTATTGGATCACCTCCTCTGAAAGTGTGTTGCAGATATTGATCACTTTCTGTGCAAATAATTACTCCACAGTTCCCTTGAAAACTCCTTTCTCACCTTAAAGTTATGCCCTTTTGCTTTTGATGTCCTTAGCATGGGAAAAAGATTTGGACTATATATTACAACTCTTCCTCTCATTATTTTTCCAATACTGCGCCAAAGTGTAAGGCACATACATATAGCTTGAGTGCCTAAGACTTCTGCACAGTATTGTAGTAATTTTAAGTATTGCACTGTACTGCTGCAAAAAAAAAACTCATGACATATGTCAGTGATGATAAACGTGATCCTGATATGGGTTTCAATTGTGGACTGAGAGTGGGAATGGGGCAGGGAGAGGGGGATCAAGTTGTGAAAAGGGGAAGGGAGAAGAGAGGGGGCAGGAAGCACCAAAAAGACATTCTGTACTGATCAATAAACTTTGTTTTTTACTCCAACACGCCTTGCACAGTAATAAGACAGACGGTGTCGTGCCCCACCATACAGTCTCTCTGGGCTTCCAAATCTGATGCTAAGTGGTACACAGGAGTGTAACAGACTTAGCGGATAAGGAAGCTGCCCCACAGTGACAGCTAACTAGTCTAGTGACGCCATCCATTAACCAGCACTCTGGTTCCTCCGCATGCCACCAAGGTGGCTGTACCATTGACCCTTTTGGATTCATCTGCCACAGACACCATCAGACGCCCTGCTGCTGGCGTCCTCGTCGGGTGCAGCCTTTGCCTGAAGGGGCATAACCTACAAAGTAGCAAAGGCATGCTTACCTCCTTGACTTAGCTACCCACGATCCTACTACTAGATGTAGTCTAGTAGTATACCGATGGAACATCACCTTCACGGCTCGGTTAGACCTGCCAGAGAACGAATCTCCACCGTACTTCACTGATGTTCAGCCAGTGTCACTCCTACGCCATGGTGAGGCGCCAAGGTAGGATTTTGTAGGAGGATCAATAAACTAATTGTTAGGCATCAAATAACCTTGGCTGGTGTCTCAGGGCCGGGTGCATCTGCAGCTGCGCCAACGCCAATCCCTGGCACTCGGTCTCTGCCTCCTGTCCCACAGACCTCCTGCAACACTCCACCCTCGCCATTCCCAACAGCCTTTGCTCCCACCAAACTTGCTCTCCGCTCCACATTGACAAACACGGTACTGTACAAAGTCTCAGGCATCCTAGCTTTATATATATGTACCTCAGACTTTTGCACCACACTGTATATTTCTATCAGGTCATCCATTAGCCTCCTTCATTCCAGGGAAAGAAGCACAGCTGATCTAATCTCTCCCTATGACTAAAGTCCTTCAATCAAGCACAGTAATTTGTCCTGATACCCTATTAATATTATATATTATTACAAGGCACAAAGCTGCTCCTGTTGCAATCATCATCATCATCATCATCATCAGGTGCCGTGCCCAGTTTGAGCTTTGACTGCCATGGCCCACACACTCCTGTTTCGGTTCAAGTGGATCAATTCATTGGCATTCATTTCCAGTTCTCTGGCTGCTGTCTCCATCATCATTTGTCTTTGTCTTCTTCTTGCTTTCTTTCCTTCAATCTTTCCCATAATTACCGTGCATTCTAACTCCTCTTTCCTAATCACATGTCCAATGAAGTTACGTTGCCTTTTCATGATCTCATACATTATTTCTCTTTTTGTGTTTGCTCTGTTCATGACATCCTCATTAGATATTCGTTTTGTCCATGATATTCTTTGTATCCTCCTCAAAAACCACATCTCTGCTGCTACAGTTCGTTTCCTCATGTTACTAGATATTGTCCAACATTCTGAGCCATATAACATAACTGGATAAACGTAACATTTCAGTACTCTGAGGGGGGTTGTCATGCCTAGTTTAGCATTGGTCAGTATACTCTTCAATACTGTTGCAATACTGTAATGATTTTCAGCTGTTCAAAAGAAATCCCATTTAGGAGCGCAAACACGAGGAAATCTGCAGATGCTGGAATTTCAAGGAACACACATAAAAGTTGCTGGTGAACACAGCAGGCCAGGCAGTGTCTCTAGGAAGAGGTACAGTCGATGTTTCGGGCTGAGACCCTTCGTCAGGACTAACTGAAAGAAGAGCTGCCTGGCCTGCTGCGTTCACCAGCAACTTTTATGTGTGTTCCCATTTAGGAGCGTAGTTTTCCACCCCACTTCTGCCAGACTGAAGGTACAAAGTGATCTGTAATTCCTTATACTTAAATTGCAGGAGATTAGAGTTCTGATTACAATGGCATCCCTCTTAGCACTCAGGACGTATTCCCGGAAGTGATAACGCTAATGGAATTAGAGCTAAGGCAGGTCATCGTAGCACGTAAAAACAGCAATGTCCTGGAATGGAAAAGGCTACTGCAAGTGGTGGTCACAACCCAGTCATCCTCCACACCAATGAGTGCATTTACATGGAGCAGGGCAGCACCCATCATCAAAGACCCCTAACATCCAGGCCCCTCTTCTTACTACTACCATCAGACAAGCTTTAGATCCCAAACCACCAGGTTCAGGGACAGTTATTACCCTATGACCATCAGGCTCCTGAACCTTAGTGAAGATACATTAACTTACCACCACTCTGAACTGATTCTACCACCCTGGGTGATGGGGGTCTTCAATAATGGACCACCTTTCTGAGGCACCGCTCCTTGAGGATGTCTTGGATTCTATGGAGGATGGTACCCAAGATGGAGCTGACTAATTTTACAACTTTCTGTATCTTCTTTCCATCCTGTGCGGTAGCCCCCCCTCCACCCCTACCCTCCTACCAGATAGTGATGCAACCTGTCAGAATGCTCTCCACGGTACATCTATAAAAGTTTTCGAGTGTTTTAGGTAAAAAACTGAATCTCTTCAAACTCCTAATGAAATATAGTCACTGTCTTGCCTTCTTTATTACTGCTTTATAGCTGTAAATGTTATTGTATTCCTTTTTTCCAGTGAATGCCTGCAAGAACATGAATCTCAAAGTACTATATGGTAACATATACGTATTTTGATAATAAATTTACATTCAACTTTGAACATTATTTGTAGAGATGTGTTACTGACAGTGTGAGCGTACCCGGGACTTGGCACAAGCTCTGTCCTTTCCATTGCTCCTGTGCCCACCACCTTACACAAACCCAGCAAAGAATCACTCTGAGGCTTGGGTGGGGAAGCTGCCCGCGAGGGTTCACTTTGGGCAAATGAGACAGGCAGTGCAGTTGCTCAGGGTTGAGATGTGTGACCCAAGTGTGAGCATTGGTTGGCATAGTAACTACAAAGGCTCACAATATGGCTCTCTACTGGGGGACTATATATGACTATTTGACAATCACCCAGACCCTAAATCTGTTTCATCTCTACCTCTTAGTTATCTCTCCATCTCTATGTGTGGCCAAGTGGTTAAGGCATTCGTCTAGTGATTTGAAGGTCACCAGTTCGAGCCTCAGCTGTGGCAGTGTGTTTGTGTCCTTGAGCAAGGCACTTAATCATACATTTCTCTACTCTGTGTGAGGAGTGGCGCCCCACACAGACTTCCAATCTGCGCCTTGTAAGGCATGAAAATGCCTGACGCAGGCCTCTCATGGTCTGAGTTGACCTTCCCTCTCCTCTATGTGTGGCTGCATAGTTCTGCCCAGCCCTGAAATTTCTTTGTGGTAGAATCCTCTACAGGTAGAGAAATCTATAAGGATAAATAGTGTGCTGTAATAATTACATTCTTAATAAAGGTTCTCTTATTCTGAAAATCCTGGTTGTAAATGTGTAGCTTGGATGGTCTATTCCTGATTTTTCAATGGGTTTGCAGGAAATACAGGTTGCAGTGAGACATTTGGTGGACATCATTAAAATCAACCTTAACAGGAAATATTCATGCTAAATGACGAAGATTATTTTTTAGCTAATCAGAACGATAATGTTCTCACCTGTTTGTTAATAAGGACAAGTACAATGAAAGTCATTGCCAGAATGACACAAGAACATAGGAATAGAAGAGCAGGAATAGACGAATAGCCTGTAATGCCTGCTCCAACATTCACCAATTCATTCAAAATCTTCTACCTTAACATCATTTTCCTGCACTATCCTTCAGTTTTCTTACTATCCAAAAGTCTGTTGATCTCTGTTTCAAATGAACTCAATAACTGCGCTCCACAACTTCCTGGAGTAGATTCACAACCCTCTGAGTGAAGAAATTTCTCCTCATCTGACTTATGAATGATTTGCCCCTTGTTCTGAGAGTGTGACTCCTCGCTTCTGGCTCAGTCCATGGAAAAAGATCCCCTGCATCTATTCTCTTGAGCCCCATAAAACTTTTTGGAAATTTTAATGAGATCTCTTCTCTCTCCAGAGTGCATGGTCCTGCTCTATCAAATTATCTTCATACTAGAACCAGTCAGTGAATCTCTGCTGCACACTCTTTATGTTAACTACTGTATATCCTTTCTCGGGATTGGTAACCTATATTGTATACAGTACACTGCCTGCTTGCTGCACCTGCATAATTTGTGTACAAGGACACCAGTGTCCATTTCAGCATCAAGTCTACACAATCCTTCACAACTTATAAAATACTCTGCCTATCTGTCATGTACACCAAAGTGGACGACTTTATATTTACCACATTATAGACTAAGGTCCTTTGGAGTCTGCAGGCCTCTCCTTCAAATGTTCTACCAGTATGTTGTCACTAGTTCAACCTTCTATGCGGTGATGTGCTGAGGCAATGGCATCAACATGGATGATGCCAGCAGTCTCAATAAATTGATTAGAAAGACTGGCTCTCTTATAGGAGTCAAACTGGACACACTGGAGGCTGTGGTAGAACAAAGGACCATACGGAAAATCTAGGCAATTCTAAACAATGTTTCTCACCCTCTGCATGTCACCTTGGCTGAACACAGGAGCACTTTTAGTAATAGACTAAGACAACCTTGCTGCTCTAAAGAGCAATATATGAGGTCATTCATACCCTCAGCCATTAGGCTCTATAATGCATCAACCCATAGCTGGGGAAGTGATGATCCCCTCCTGTTAGACTGTTTGAGGTAACTTAATATTTTTAATTCTTTCTTACTTCTCTTCTAATATTTTTATATTTGTATATCTGTGCACTTGTAATGCTACTGTGACACCGTAATTTCCTTTGGTATCAGTAAAGTATCTATCTCTCTACCATGTTCTTGCCCAATTACTTCATTTGCCTATATCTCCTTGAAACTCTTCTATTTTCTCAATACTCAAAATTCTAACTATATCATCAGAAAACTAAGAAAAACATTATTTGGATTTCTCAGCCAAATTGTTGATACAGATCATGAATAATCAGAATCAGATTTAATATCAGTAGCATACAGTGGTATGCAAAAGTTTGGGCACCCCGGTCAAAATTTCTGTTACCGTGAATAGTTAAGTGAGTAGAAGATGAACTGATCTCCAAAAGTCATAAAGTTAAAGATGAAACATTCTTTTCAACATTTTGAGCAAGATTAGAGTATTATTTTTGTTTTGTACAATTCTAGAGTGAAAAAAAGGAAAGGAGCACCATGCAAAAGTTTGGGCACCCCAAGAGATTTGAGCTCTCAGATGACTTTTACCAAGGTCTCAGACCTTAATTAGCTTGTTAGGGCTATGGCTTGTTCACAGTCATCGTTAGGAAAGGCCAGGTGATGCAAATTTCAAAGCTTTATAAATACTCTGACTCCTCAAACCTTGTCCCAACAATCAGCAGCCATGGGCTCCTCTAAACAGCTGCCTAGCACTCTGAAAATTAAAATAGATGATGCCCACAAAGCAGGAGAAGGCTATAAGAAGATAGCAAAGTGTTTTCAGGTAGCCGTTTCCTCAGTTCGTAACGTAATTAAGAAATAGCAGTTAACAGGAACAGCGGAGGTCAAGTTGAGGTCTAGAAGACCAAGAAAACTTTCCGAGAGAACTGCTCGTAGGATTGCTGGAAAGGCAAATCAAAACCCCCGTTTGACTGCAAAAGACCTTCAGGAAGATTTAGCAGACACTGGAGTGGTGGTGCACTGTTCTACTGTTCAGCAACACCTGCACGAATATGACCTTCATGGAAGAGTCATCAGAAGAAAACCTTTCCTGCGTCCTCACCACAAAATTCAGTGTCAGAAGTTTGCAAAGGAACATCTAAACAAGCCTGATGCATTTTGGAAACAAGTCCTGTGGGCTGATGAGGTTAAAATATAACTTTTTGGCTGCAATGAGCAAAGGTATATTTGGAGAAAAAAGGGTGCAGAATTTCATGAAAAGAACATCTCTCCAAATGTTAAGCACGGGGGTAGATAGATCATGCTTTGGGTTTGTGTTGCAGCCAGTGGCACGGGAAACATTTCACTGGTAGAGGGAAGAATGAATTCAATTAAATACCAGCAAATTCTGGAAGCAAACATCACACCATCTGTAAAAAAGCTGAAGATGAAAAGATGGCTTCTACAATAGGATAATGATTCTAAACATACCTCAAAATCCACAATGGACTACCTCAAGATGCGCAAGCTGAAGGTTTTGCCATGGCCCTCACAGTCCCCCGACCTAAACATCATCGAGAATCTGTGGATAGACCTCAAAAGATCAGTGCATGCAAGACAGCCCAAGAATCTCACAGTACTGGAAGTCTTTTGCAAGGAAGAATGGGCGAAAAATCCCCCAAACAAGAATTGAAAGACTCTTAGCTGGCTACAGAAAGCGTTTACAAGCTGTGATATTTGCCAAAGGGGGTGTTACTAAGTATTGACCATGCAGAGTGCTCAAACTTTTGCTTCGGGCCCTTTTCCATTTCTGTTATTTTGAAACTGTAAAAGATGGAAATAAAAAAGTATTCTTGCTTAGAATATTAAAGAAATGTGTCATCTTTAGACTATAAGACCATAAGACCATAAGACAAAGGAGCAGAAGTCGGACATTCGGCCCATCGGGTCTGCTCCGCTATTTTATCATGAGCCGATCCATTCTCCCATTTAGTCCCACTCCCCCGCCTTCTCACCATAACCTTTGATGCCCTGGCCACTCAGATACCTATCTTTAACTTTATGCCTTTTGGAAATCAGGCCATCTTTTACTCACTTAACTATTCACAGTAACAGAAATTTTGACCAGGAGTGCCCAAACTTTTGCATGCCACTGTAAGTGTGAAATTTGTTAACTTTGCAGCAGCAGTACAATGCAATATCTAATAATAGAGCAAAGTACTGAATTGCAGTAAGTATATACACATTAAATAATTAAATTATATAAGTAGTGCAAAAAATAGAAAAAAAAGTAGAGGTAGTGTTCATGGGTTCAATGACCATTCAGACATGGATTGGCAGAGGAGAAGAAGCTGCTCCTGATTTGTTGAGTGTCAACTTTCATGCTTCTGTACCTCCTTCCTGAAGGTAGCTATGAGAAGAGGGCATGCCCTGGGTGATGGGGACACCGCCTTTTTGAGACATCACTCCTTGAAGATGTCGGAGATACTACGGAGGCTAGTACCCCCGATGGAACTGATCAAGTTTTTAACCCTCTGCAGCTTACTTCAATCCTGTGCTGTAGCTCGTGCATACCAGATAGTGATGCAGCCAGTTAGAACGCTTTTCACAGTACATCTGCAGAAAGTTGCAAGTGTTTTAGGTGACAAACCAAGTACAGGTTTCCCCTGCCATCCGAAGGTAGAGTGTTCCTATGAAACAGTTTGTAAGCCGGAATGTCGTAAAGCGAAGAAGTAATTACCATTTATTTTTATGGGAAAAATTTGTGAGCGTTCGCAGACCCAAAAATAATCTACCAAATCATGCCAAATAACACATAAAACCTAAAATAACAGTAACATATAGTAAAAGCAGGAATGATATGATGAATACACAGCCTATATAAAGTAGAAATACTTTTCCACAGTAATTGCCTGCACTGTTCTCCGTAGCGAAAATCTCACGCAAGTGCTCTCGGCAAAAACACGGCACAAGCGCTCTCCAGTAACCTTTAATCTATGAAGCTGCCAAATCATACCAAATAACACGTAAAAATACACAGCCTATATAAAGTAGAAATAATGTATGTACAGTGTAGTATCACTTACCGAAATCAGGAAGACAGCACCGAGCACACTGTTGATGGTGTGTTAGGCTGAGTCGTCAGAGGTTGGGTGGTGCAGTGGCCCCCACCCTCTGGGCAGTGAACCAATACCGATCCGCAAAGCATGCAGGGGTCCAGCGGTAGCCGGGAGGCACACAGCACGTCTTTAAGAAAAAAGCCAAAGTAAACAAGCTAATTAATTAGGTGCTGCCCGGCACATAAATGTCGGCCCAGATCAGAGGAGATTGCCGATTGTGTTGCCTCTGATTTGGGCCGACAATTACGTGTCGGGCAGCATCTAATTAATTAGCTTGTTTATTTCGGCTTTTTTCTTAAAGATGTGCTGGATGCCTCCCGGCTACCGCTGCATTCTCCGCGAATCGGTATCTGTCCGTGGCCTGGGGTTTGGGGTGGTGGGACATTGGGGTGTCAACTCATCGTCTATCTCCATGAGGGTAGGCAGGTCATCTTCTTCTATGTCTGCCTGCCTCGATGTCGAAGGTCGAAGTTCGTCATCTGCTATGGCTGATGTGGAAGGCTTGCTTGACTGCTTAGCCTCGTGCATTTTTAGATGATACAGTTCTTTGTAACCATCCTGCAAATATGCCCTAAACCGACGTACCCTTTCAAAATTAAAGTCGTACTTTATCATTGCAGCGAAAATCTCAGGTAGTTGCCTCACATTCAGTTATTGGACGACTTCACTTTCGCTCCATTCGCTACTGCGTTCGGTTTTGATTGTTATCCTTTCCTCTTCCAATTGCATCTGCTGTTCATCTACCAGTTCTCGGTCATGGGATGCCAATACCTCTTCAACATCATCTTCGTCAACTTCCACAAGCCAAACTCACTTTGTCCTTACTTCGTTCACCACAATCGAAACGCTTAATTATGTCTAGTTTTAGGCTAAGTGTAACACTCTTACGAGCTCTTTCAGGCTTTTCCAATACCTTAGAACTCACCTTGCTAACGGCTGCTCACAGGCACGTGTTTAAGCAATGCCGTTCCGAATCCGGGGGAGAGCAGCTGCTCGGGGCGCACGTTGCTTTTTTTCCTAACAGTAAAAACACCTTCTGTTAGTGAAAACAGGTAACTAATGTAGGTCTTTTGTAACAGAGAGGTTTCGTAAAGTGAATGTTCGAAAAGCGGGGGACACCTGTATCCTCAAGCACCTAATAAAATATAGCCACTGTAATGTCTTCTTTGTAGCTGTGTCGATACGTTGGGTTCAGGTTGGGTGCTCAAAGATATTGAAACCTCCGTGATATTACGACTTCTGATCCCTCCATGAGGACTGGTGTGTGTTTCCTCGTCCTACCCTTTCTGAAGTCTGCAATCAGTTCTTTGGTCTTAATGACACTGAGCGCAAGGTTGTTGCTGTGACACTACTCAACTACTGGTATATCTCGTGCCTATGCACTCTCTCGTCACCATCTGGGATTCCGCCAACAATAGTTGTGTCATGAGCAAATTTATAGATGGCATTTGAGCTGTGCCTAGCCATACAGTCATGGGTGTAGAGAGAGCAGAGCAGTGGGCTAAGCACTCATCCCTGAGGTGCACCAGCGTTGATTGTCAGCAAGGTGGAAATTTTATTTCTAATCCACACAGATTGTGGTCTTCCGGTTAGGAAGTCAAGATCCCTTTGGTTCTCCACTAGTTACACACCCCCAGCCCTACTCCCAGTCTTAGCTTTGAGTACAAACACTATTTCTCAATCCCTGCCGGTCAATTGTTCCCAATTCTGTGTGCTCTAACCTTGCTGAATAGCTTCCTGTGCAGAATTTCAACAAAAGCCTTTTTAGAAGTCTAAATACACCATACCCACTGGCTCCCTCTTATGTACTCTTGTCGTCACATCCCCAAAGAACTCTATACATTATTCAGACATGACTTTTCTTACATTAATCCCTATTGACTATGTTTAATCATATTACCTTTTCAAAGTTTCCTGTTATTTCATCCTTCATTATGTATTCCATTTTCTGTACTGCTGACATTGGGTTAATGTAAAATCTACTTTATACTTCATTGTCACCAAACAATTGGTACTAGAACGTACAATCGTCACAGTGATATTTGATTCTGCGCTTCCCACTCCCTGGATTACAAATATTAAATATCAAAAATAGTAAAAATTAGTAAATATTAAAAATTTAAATTATAAATCATAAATAGAAAATAGAAAAATGAAAAGTAAGGTAGTGCAAAAAAACCGAGATGCAGGTCCGGATATTTGGAGGGTACGGCCCAGATCTGGGTCAGGATCCGTTCAGCAGTCTTATCACAGTTGGAAAGAAACTGTTCCCAAATCTGGCCATACGAGTCTTCAAGCTCCTGAGCCTTCTCCCAGAGGGAGAAGTGTGTTGGCTGGGTGGATCATGTCCTTTGTTATCCTGGCAGCACTGCTCCGACAGCGTGCGGTGTAAAGTGAGTCCAAGGACAGAAGATTGGTTTGTGTGATGTGCTGGGCTGTGTTCACGATCTTCTGCAGCTTCTTTTGGTCTTGGACAGGACAACTTCCATACCAGCTTGTGATGCCCCTTTGAAGAATGCTTTCTACGGTGCATCTATAAAAATTAGTGAGGGCTTTAGGGGACAGGCCAAATTTCTTTAGCTTTCTCAGGAAGTAAAGGTGCTGGTGGGCCTTCTTGTCAGTGGACTCTGCTTGGTTGGACCAAGTCAGGTCATTTGTGATATTGACCCCAAGGAACTTAAAGCTTTTGACCTGTTCCACTTGCGCACCGCGGATGTAAATTGGGTCGTGCGGTCCGCTACTCCTTCTGAAGTCAACAACCAATTCCTTCGTCTTGCTGATGTTGAGGGATAAGTTATTGCCATCGCACCATGCCACCAGGTTCTTAATTTCCTCTCTGTACTCAAACTCATCATTACCCGAGATACGGCCTACAATTGTTGTGTCATCAGCAAACTTATATATTGAGTTTGATGGAAACTTTGCTACACAATCATGGGTGTACAGTGAGTACAGCAGGGGGCTGAGTACACAGCCTTGTGGGGCACCGGTGCTCAGAGTGATTGTAGAGGAGAGCTTGTCCCCTATTTTTAGAACCTGGGTCCTGTCTGTGAGGAAGTTGAATATCCAGCTGCAGATCTGAGTGCTAAGGCCCAGGTTCCAGAGCTTAGGAATCAGTTTATTTGGAATGATGGTATTAAAGGCAGAGCTATAGTCAATGAAAAGGAGCCTTATGCATGCGTCTTTATTCTCCAGGTGTTCTAAGGAGAAATGTAGGGCCAGAGAGATGGCATCTGCCGTTGACCTGTTGCTCCGGTAGGTGAATTGCAAAGCGTCAAGGTTGACCGGTAGGCTGTGGTTGATGTGTGCCATAACCAATCTCTCGAAGCACTTCATAGTAATTGATGTCAGAGCCACAGGTCAATAGTCAGTCAGGCATGCCATCTATCTTATATGTTCAAGATGAAGCAAAATCTATCAAGCTTTTCCAGAATTTTAAAGTCTTGCAACTAATTTGGAATTGCAGAGAAATGTGTACAAGTACTTGTGATCTATCCTCACCATTGTAAACTCCAAACAAATATTTATACATGATGGGACAGTAACCCAAACTCTGTGTGGTCCATATCTATTGCTTAGGAGATCATAATCAAAAGATTTATTTTATATTGGGTGAATATTTTAATTTATTTTTGCAGTGTATAACTTCACTAGGCCTTCATTAATGTGGGAACACATTGACAAGGATTCTGTTTGTTCCTCGAAATATTCTGCTTTTATCAGGTAGGTCTTTAATTTGAAGGTTTGCTTTATCTCTCCATCCACAGACAATGTCTGCCTGGCCTGCTGTGTTTCACAACCTCTTTTGATTTTAATTCAGATTTCCAGCACCCACAATATTTTGTTTGATGATTTTTAGACATTGTGTCTTTATTTTCATTTGCACTGTTCATAGCATGTTTCATAATTATACCTTTGTTTTTCCCCTGGGTTTGGACAACTCTCGATCATTTCACTCAGTCTGTCATAGCCCAGTCTTTCACTAACTCAAAGATCACATAAAATAGTGAAATAGTGACTACCTAGAAATCATTTGAATGATCTAAAATATATTTTCACTATAAGTGTGAATAAATATATATCAAGTACCAGCACATGAAAAATTGACCTTTATCAATTTGGTCTCAAGAGTTACTGTCCATTCATATCAAGTTCCACATTCAGTAATATTCTCTAATGAGCAAATATCAAATTTGCTTATCTGTTCAAGATGAAGCAAAATCATGATTCCACCTACCCAATCTATTGTTCTGTCTGTCATACATTTCAAAGTTCAAAGTAAAATTTATTAGCAGAGTACATACACGTCACCACGTACAATCCTGAGGTTCTTTATCAGCGGGCGTACTCAACAAATCTATAGAATAGTAACTGTAAACAGGATCAATGAAAGAGCAAGAGCATAGAAAACAACAACTGTACAAATGCAAATATAAATAAACAGCAATAAATAATGAGAGTATGAAATAACAAGATAAAGAGTCCTTAAAGTGAGCTCATTGGTCATCTATCTCAATAGAGGAGTGTATTTATCCCCTTTTGTTCAAGAACCTGATGGTTGAGAGGTAGTAACTGATCTTGAACCTGGCGGTGCGAGTCCCAAGGCACTGGCAGCAGCAAGTAAAGAGCATGGCCTGGGTGGTGAGGATCTTTGTTGATAGAGGCTGCTTTTCTACAGCAACGTTTCATGTAGATGTGCTCAGTGGTTGGAATGGCTTTTATTGTGGATATTGGCCGCTTGGGACAGCACTCCCCATGGAATCTGCCATGACCTCATTAACCGAAGGAGCAAACTCGATCGGGCCACATGAACTTACCCTGCCTCTAATTTGCATGTTCATAGGGATCATTATTGAATTTAAACCTTTTCTATTAATAACATAGCTTTATAAAACCTGGTAAATTTTAATTCTGCTTTGAAAAATCAAAATACTGTTTCTCTTTAGGCTTGTTTTTGGTGGATTTTGGAAGATTTTTGGAGCTTTGTACAAAGATCGGTGTACTTTGTGTTGTTAAAAATTGCTTTGAGTTGCAGCATCCTTTGAATTGCTATAAAGCACAAATAAATTGAAATCAACAATAATGACAATAGACAGATTAGTACAAATGTTAGTTTTAATTACTGCTTTGACACAATCACTGCTTTCTTTCCTGTAACTACTAACAGCTGTTGCCTTTCAGCTTACTTCTGTTTAGTCTTCCAGCCCTTTGTCCCACCAGCACACTTCTGACCAGCTTTTCTTTCCAACAAATGGGAATGATCAGTATTCTGTATCCAATATGAGTATGTTGAAAACTTGTTTAGCAGCCTTAACATAATGCAAATGGAAACGTAAAATCTAGGTGGTTGACTTTTCTTCACAGACACAATATTTATTCAGTGCAAAAAAAAATGATTTGCAGCTAAGCTTTGAAGATTTTTTTTAGATTAGATTATGAGGACACGCAGTCCCCTTTTATTGTCATTTAGTAATGCATGCATTAAGGAATGATACAATGTTTTTCCAGAATGATATCATGGAAACACATGACATACCGACTTAAAAACTAACAAAAACCACATAATTATAACATATAGTTACAACGGTGCAAATACCGTAATTTGATAAGAACAAACCATGGCACGGTAAAAGTCTCAGAGTCTCTTGAAAGTCCCATCATCTCACGCAGACGGTAAACCTCCAGTGCCACCAACTTGCCGATGCAGCATACTGGAAGCATTCGACCACAGTCCAACTCCGAGTCCGTCCGAAAACTCCGAGCCTCCGACCACCTCTCTGACACCGAACACCAAGCACCATCTCTGCCGATCCTTCCAACCCCGGCCCCGGCAACAGGCAATAGGCAAAGCTGAGGATTTGGGGCCTTCGTCTCTGGAGATTCTCGATCGCACAGTAGCAGCGGCAGCAAAGCAGGCATTTCAGAAGTTTCTCCAGATGATCCTCCGTGCTTCTCATGGCTGTCTCCATCAAATCCGGATCAAAAATTAATCACTAGCTATGATCTTAACATTACTTTAAACTTTCAATCAATGTGCCTTTAGTTAAGAAGAGCTGCATGGACAAACCAGGGAACTACAGGCCAGTAAGCCCTACATCAGTGGGAAACTTGCCATAAGGGAGTCTGAGGAACAGGATATACTTACACTTGGAAAGGCAAGGACTGATTAGGGATGGGTAACATAGCTTTGTTCATGGGGGATTATGTCTTACAAACTTGATTGAATTTATTGAACAGTAAGTACTCCTGCTTGAGTACTGTTGGGGGTGGGGGGGGGGGCGGGCAGCCTACCTGTGGCTCAGAAGGGAAGGGAGAGGCAGACGGCAGCAGTGATAGGGAACTCTATAGTTAGGGGGTCAGACAGGCGATTTTGTAGACGCAGGAAAGGAACCTGGATGGTAGTTTGCCTCCCAGGTTCCAGGGTCCGTGATGTTTCTGATCGCGTCCACGATATCCTGAAGTGGGAAGGTGAACAGCCGGAGGTCGTGGTACACATTGGTACCAACGACATAGGTAGGAAAAGGGTGGAGGTCCTGAAAACAGACTACAGGGAGTTAGGAAGGAAGTTGAGAAGCAGGACCTCTAAGGTAGTAATCTTGGGATTACTGCCTGTGCCATACGACAATGAGTATAGGAATTGAGTGAGGTGGAGGACAAATGCGTGGCTGAGGGGGCAGGGATTCAGATTTCTGGATTATTGGGACCTCTTTTGGGACAGACGTGAACTGTACAAGAAGGACAGGTTGCACTTGAATCCCAGGGGGACTAATATCCTGGCAAGGAGGTTTGCTAAGGCTATTGGGGAGAGTTTAAACTAGAATTGCTGAGGGGTGGGAACAGAACTGAAGAGATGGAGGAAAGGGCCGTTGGCTCACAAATAGAGAAAGCTTGGAGACAGTGCAAGAGGGAGGATAGGCAGGTGATAGAGCAGAGATGTGCTCAGACCGATGGTTTGAGATGTGTCTATTTTAATACAAGCATCCTGAACAAAGCAGATGAGCTTAGGGTGTGGAACAGTACTTGGAGCTATGATGTTGTGGTCATTGCAGAGACTTGGATGGCTCAGGGACAGGAATGGTTAATAGAGTGCCAGGCTTTAGATGTTTCAGAAAAGAGAGGGAGGCAAAAGAGGTGGGGACGTGGCACTGCTGATCAGAGATAGTATCACGGCTGCACAAAAGGAGGAACTCATGGTTGGATTGTCTATTGAGTCTCTGTGGATGGAAGTTAGAAACAGGAAGGGGTCAATAACTCAACTGGATGTTTTTTATAGAACACCCAATAGGAACAGGCACATCAAGGAGCAGATAGGGAGACAGATTCTGGAAAGGGGTAATAATAACAGGGTTGTCGTGGTGGGAGATTTTAATTTTCCAAATATTGATTGACATCTCTCTAGAGTGAGGGGTTTAGATAGGGTAGAGATTGTTCGTTGTGTTCAGGAAGGTTTACTGACACAATATGTAGATAAGCCACAAAAGGAGAGGCTATACTTGATCTGGTATTGGGAAATGAACCTGGTCAGGTGTCAGGTCTCTCAGTGGGAGAGCATTTTGGAGATAGTGATCACAATTCTATCTCCTTTACCATAGCATTGGAGAGGGATAGGAACAGACAAGTTAGGAAAGTGTTTAATTGGAGTAAGGGGAAATATGAAGTTATCAGGCAGGAACCTGGAAGCATAAATTGGGAACAGATGTTCTCAGGGAAATGTACGGAAGAAATGTAGCAAATGTTCAAGAGATATTTGCATGGTGTTCTGCACTGGTACATTACAATGCGACAGGGAAAGGATGGTAGGGTACAGGAACCATGGTGTACAAACACTGTTGAAAATCTACTCAAGAAGAAAAGCTTACGAAAGGTTCAAAAAACTATTAATGATAGAGATCTAGAAGATTATAAGGCTAGCAAGAAGGAGCTTAATAATGAAATTAGGAGAACCAGAAGGGGCGATGAGAAAGCCCTGGCAAGCAGGTTTAAAGAAAGCCCCAAGGCATTCTACAAATATATGAAGAGCAAGGGGATAAGACGTGAGAGAATAGGACCAATCATGTGTGACAGTGGAAAAGTGTGTATGGAACTGGAGGAGGTAGAAGAGAGACTTAATGAATACTTTGCTTCAGTATTCACTATGGACAAGGATCTTGGCGATTGCAGGGATGACTTACAGCAGATTGAAAAGCTTGAGCATACAGACATTAAGAAAGAGGATGTGCTGGTGCTTTTGGAAAGAATCAAGTTGGATAAGTCTCTGGGACTGGATGAGATGTACCCCAAGCTACTGTGGGAGGCAAGGGAGGAGATTGCTGAGTCCCTGGCAATGATCTTTGCATCTTCAGTGGGGACTGGAGAGGTTCCGGAGAATTGGAGGGTTGCAGATGTTATTCCCTTATTCAAGAAAGGGAGTAAAGGTAGCCCAGAAAATTATAGACCAGTGAGTCTTACTTCAGTGGTTGGTAATTTAATGGAAAAGATCCTGAGAGCAGGATTTATGAACATTTGGAGAGGCATAATATGACTAGGAAGTGTCAGCATGACTTTGTCAAAGGCAGGTCATGCCTTATGAGCCTGATTGAAATTTTTGAGGATGTAACTAAATTGATGAAGTTAGAGCAGTAGATATAGTGTGTATGAATTTCAGCAAGGTATTTGATAAGGTACCCCACACAAGGCTTATTGAGAAAGTAAGGAGGCATGGGATCCAAGGGGACCTTGCTTTGTGGAACCAGAATTGGCTTGCTCACAGAAAGCAAAGAGTGGTTGTAGATGGGTCATACTCTGCATGGAGGTCGGTGACCAGTGGTGTGCCTCAGCGATCTGTTCTGGGACCGCTTCTCTTGGTGATTTTTATAAATGACCTGGATGAGGAAGTGGAGGGATGGGTTAGTAAATTTGCTGATGACACAAAGGTTGGGGGTGTTGTGGATAGTGTGGAGGGCTGTCAGAGGTTACAGTGGGACATTGATAGGATGCAAAGCTGGGCAGAGAAGTGGCAGATGGAGTTCAACTCAGATAAGTGTGAGGTGGTTCATTTTAGTAGGTCAAGTATGATGGCAAAATATAGTATAAATGGTAAGACTCTTGGTAGTGTGGAGGATTAGTGGGATCTTAGGATCCGAGTCCATAGGACACTCAAAGCTGCTGTGCAGGTTGATTCTGTGGTTAAAAAGGCATAAGGTGCATTGGCCTTCAATCGTGGGATTGAGTTCAAGAGCCGAGAGATAATGTTACAGCTATATAGGACCTTGGTCAGACCCCACCTGGAGTACTGCGCTCAGTTCTGGTCACCTCACTACAGGAAGGATGTGGAAACCATAGAAAGGGTGCAGAGGAGATTTACAAAGATGTTGCCTGGTTTGGGGAGCATGCCTTATGAGAATGCCTCGGCCTTTTCCCCTTGGAGCGTCGGAGGATGAGAGGTGACCTGATAGAGGTGTATAAGATGATGAGAGGCATTGATCGTGTGGATAGTCAGAGGCTTTTTCCCAGGGTTGAAATGACTAGCACGAGAGGGCACGGTTTTAAGGTGCTTGGAAGTAGGTACAGAGGAGATGTCAGGGGCAAGTTTTTTACGCAGCGAGTGGTGAGTGCGTGGAATGGGCTGCCGGCAACGGTGGTGGAGGCGGATACGATAGGGTCTTTTACGAGACTCCTGGATAGGTACATGGATCTTAGAAAAATAGAGGGCTATGGGTAACCTTAGGTAATTTCTAAAGTAAGTACATGTTCAGCACAGTATCGTGGGCCGAAGGGCCTATATTGTGCTGTAGGTTTTCTAAGTTTTCTAAAAGATGACCGAGACAATTGACAAAGGCAATGCAGTGGATGCTATTTTCATGGACTTTAAATTGGATCCATGGTAAAATAGCAAATTAGCTCTGTGGAAGGAGTCACAGGAGTAGTGGACAATTGATTTTCAGAAGCCTCTGACCAGTGATACACTGCAGAGATCAGTCTTGATTCTCATGTTGTGCATCGGAAATATCAATAATTTGGAAGGTAATGTACGTGGTAACTAAGATTATCAACTTTGCAGATGACACCAAAGTTAGTGGTATAGGGGACAGCGAATAAGCATGTCTAAGTTTACAATAGGTTCTAGATTAACAGGATGGACAATGGAACGGAGGACGGAATTTAACTCAGAGAAGAGTGAAGGAAAACATTTTGGGCAGTTAAACTAGGGCGGGACATACAGAGTGAATGGAAGGGCTCTGGGAAGTGTTATTGTTTAACAAGAACTAGGGGTAGAAGGTTTCCTTCACCACTCTGTCTACCTGTTTTACAAATTTCAGGGGTAGGGGTTTGAAAAACCTGTTTAAAACAGGTAGACAGAGTGGTGAAGGAAACGTATACTATTCTTGCCTTCATCAGCCAAGACTTTGGGATGCCATGTTACAGTTTCCAAATCATTGGATGGGCCCCACTTGAGACCAGAGCAGGTGCAGAAAAACACTTACAAGAATATTGCCTGATCTGGAGTGCTTGAGTTATCAGGAGATTGGATAGGCTTGGACTATGTTCGCTGGAGTGAAGGAGGCATAGGAATGACTTCAGGGAGGTTTATAAAATTTTGAGAGTTATAGTAGGTTAGATAGTCACAGTCTTTTTTTTCTGGGTGGGGAGTCAAAGAACGAGTAGGTATAGGTTTCAGTTGAGAGGGGAAAGATTTAAAGAATCTGAGAGACAACTTTTTCCACACAAAGGGTGGGGGAGGTTAGGGGAGGTGGTAGAAACGAGTACAATTACAACATTTTTAAAAAACATTTGGACAGTTACATTGATGGTAAATGTTTGGAGGAATATGGGTCAAAGGCAGTCAAATGGGATTAGTGCAGACAGGCATCTTAGTTGCCACTGACAAATTGGGTTGAAGGAATATTCCTGTGCTGTATAACTCTAAGAAACATTTTGGTATTAAAATACAGAAATACTTGAGAGGAACTAACCACAGAGTTCAAACAGTATCCATTAATCATCCAAGCTTTGCTGTTGTTATATACGACAAGACAAATTCAGATCAATAAGGTTTAAAAATAAAAGTTTAAAATATTCTAGTTTTTGGAAGTGAAGTATATTGATACTGTAAAATTTACTCATTGCCAGTCAACTTCCTGCTACGAGATAGTCACTGTCAAAAATAGAAAAAGAAACAACTGTCTCTGCTTGTGTCTACCTTCTTTTTAATATATATGCTCTACCTCCATCTCCCTCCACTGTCTCTCTGTTAGTATGACAGCTTTTATTTTGTTTCTTTCAATGCCTTTTCTTCACTATAAATTTCTATGATTCTTTTCTATCATTTCAATAGTCTATTGATCATCTTTTTCAAAATCATTTTAATGATTTAGGGACTGTGGTGAATTATAGAATTGTTACAGTATAGAAGGAGGGCATTTTGCCCACTAGTCTGTGTTAGTTCCTGTTACAGCAATTCCATCAATCCAATTCCCACTCTTTCTGCATAACACTGCAAATCATTTTAAGTGCCTATTAAATTCACTTTTCCAGGTATCAATTGATTTCGCTTTTCACAGGCAATGAATTCCAGATAAATTTTCCCTCCCACCTCCTTGCATTCTTAGTCCAAGTATATTAATCTGTCCCTTCTAGTCCTTGTAGCTGTGTGGACTACCTTGGCAGCCGGAGAATTTAAATTGAAGTAATTAGGAAATTTTGGAATTGGGGTTAATCTTGATTGCACTAATTGTGAATTGATCATGTTGTTGTAAAAACCTCTTGGGTTCACCACTTCCCTTCAGGGAGGAAGTCTGCCATCTTTACCTGATCGGATCTATAAACAACACTAGACTCACTGATGTGGTTCAGCCTCTTCAGTACATAGACAATTAAGGATTAACAATAAATGACAATACATGCCCTGTATGAATAAATAAGAAATCTATTGCCTTCCCTTCTGTTATGCTATCTAAACTAGTTAGAATTTTGTACAGCTCCAACAAATCCCCTCCCTTTGTTCCAAGGTGAATAACACCATCTTCTTTATTGTTACCACAGAGCTTAAAAATCCCATTTTTTGGTGTCATTGTATCAAGTGTTTTCTGTTTCCTCTCCAGGACTTCACACTCTTCCCAAGATATATTGAGCACAACTGGGTACAGGATGCAATATTCTAATTGTGGCTCAACCAGAACAGAGGGTGATGAGTGCAGGCATTAAATGGAACACTAGTCTGTTAGACAAAGAGCAAAGGGAACAGGTGGTGGCCTATTGGAAGCAACTGGATAGACAAAAAAATTAGGAATATCATTTGTGGGACTGGAAAAGGTTTGGAGCATTGGGTAACTGAAAGAGTTGACAGTTCTGGAGCAGCTTCTGTGATGCAAGACTGATGAGAACCAAAGGGAGAAATCTGAAGAGGCAGTCACGAAAGGAGCTTTTCAGGTTTTCCAAATGATACTCAAGTTTAACCTCCAAGGGGACCACCACCTTGCCATTGTTTGGAGGTTTGCATGTCCCAATGACCCTGTGAGCTATGTTGGCTGGAACCAGGGCTTTATCCTTTGGCTGTTGGTAGGGTCATCCATGTCAAATAGGTCAAAGGGTAGAGGCAAGACTAAGAGTGGTCCACTGGTCCTCCAGGTTTGGGGGTTCAGCTCAGGGCAGACAACCCTTTCTGGAAAGGGTTACAAAACTGTTACAGAAACAGCAATAAAGAACTCTTCTGTACCTGAATGGCCAAGGACAGAAGGAAATGGAGGACTTTTACTGCTACCCTAAATGCCAGCGGCGTAACAAGCAATAAGTACTCAAGTTTTATAATAATTTGGACACAAACTTCAGTCACTTCAACACTGAACTGATTCCGCAAACCACAAACTTGTGCTGTGTATGATTGTTGGTACTGTGCTTTGCACTTTGGCCCTGGCAGAATGCTGTTTTGTTTGGCTGTTTCATGTATGACTGAATGATAATTGAACTTGAACTTGAGACTCAATTTCAAAGGCTCTACAACTTGTTTTCTTAGTATTAATCATATTTGTTTTCACAATTTGTCATCTTTTGCACATTGGTTGTTTATCAGTCTTTATGTATAATATTTCATAAATTGGATTGTATTTATTTTCCTCTAAGTGCCTGCAAGAAAATGGATCTCAAGGTAGTACATGGTGACATACTGTATATGTACCTTGATAATAAATTTACTTTGATTTTTGACTATTATAATGAAAATCATTTTGTGAGAATTAATGATGAATAGTTAAAGTACTTGCAAATCAACTGAACTTGATTCCTCAATAGACTTGTGACCATGAAGTTACCACAGCAAATGGTGGGAAGTCACCTTGGACCTATTGGTAGCAAGGACATCAAATACAGGGAATGGGGTATAAAAATAGAATGGAACTCCCAGAAGATCAGTTTTAATGAAAAGTCATATTGTAACTAACTGCTTTGAGTTTGGATTTCCTGCAAACATAACATAAACACGAGAAAGGCTGCAGATGCTGGAAATCCAAAGCAACACACAGAAAATGCTGGAGGAATTCAGCAGGTCAGGCGTGAAAACGAATAAACAGTTGATGTTTTGGGCTGAGACCCTTCCTGGGCTGAGAAGAAAGGGGGAAGATGCCAGAATAAAAAGGTGTGGTGGGGGCAGGGAAGGAGGCTAGCTGGAAGTTGATAGGTGGGTGGGAAAGGGCAAGGGTTGGAGAGGAAGGAATCTGATAGAAAAGGAGAGTGGACCATAGGAGAAAGGGAAGGAGGAGGGGAACCAGGTGGAAGCAATAGGCATGTGTGAAGAGGTAAAAGGTCAGAGTGGGGGGGGCAGTTCCTTTACTGGAAGAAGAAATCAATATTCATGCCATCAGGTTGGAGGCTACCTAGATGGAATGTAAGATGTTGCTCCTCCACCATGAGAGTGGCCTCATCTTGGCACAAGACGAGTCCATGGACTGACATGTTGTAACAGGAATGGAAATGAGAATTAAAATGTTTGGCCACTGGGAACTCCTGCTTGTGGCAGATGGTGCAGAGCTGCTCGACGAAGCAGTCCTCCAATTTATGATGGATCTCACCAATGTAGAGGAGGCTGCATGGGGAGCACTAGACACAACAGACAACCCTAGCAGATTCACAGGTGAAGTGTTGCCTCACCTGGAAGGACTGCCTGGGGCCCTGAATGGAGGTTTAGTGGTAGGATCCCTTTGGAGATGGTGGAAGTGCTTATGATAATGTGTTGGAAGTGAAGGCTGATAGGGTGGTAGGTAAGGACAAGAGGGACTATCACTTTTAAGGCAGTGGGAAGATGTGGTGACCACGGATGTACAGGAAATGGAGGAGATGGGGGTGAGGGCAGCATCAATAGTGGAGGGAGGGAAACATCATTCATTAAAGAAGGAGGAGACCTCCGGAGTGACATTTTTTGCTTTGGTAGGTTGATTAGTAAATTACTGGACACACTCAGCATCACAAGATCGAAGGGTATAGGGAGGAGCTGGTGAGACAAGGCAGGGGGAGAATTGAAGACAGATTCTTACAGGCAACATTGAAAAGATTTTGAGAACTTGAAGGCAGTGATAACTTGCATGATCTCAGGATCCTGAGGAGGTTTTCATTTGAGGGATGGGGAGAAGAGTCTGCATGTGTTGGAAAATAGAGCTGGAAAGGGGAGTAGAGGATGAGCTCAATTTTGCTCTGAGCATCACCTACATTACCTAAACATCACAAGTGTTTATATATCACCCCCACTGTAACTGGACAGCTCATAAATCAAATCCTATTCTAAACCAACTTTCCCACATTTTTATTGTATCTCTGGATATATTTATAGAGCTAACCAGTATCTTTGCACTGTATAAAAAAGCAACGTTTTAAAATAAACTGTCGTTCGAACAAGATTCCTTTCCTATATTTTGCTGTTCCGTGAGGCTAGAATAAAAGCTACTGAAACTTCTACAGACTTAAAGCACACAACTACACCTTACAGCCTGAGAGAGAGGGACGGGCACATTGGAAATTAGCTTACAAAGGGACTTGACCTAACATCATCTTTTAAACATGGTAGCAATTTGTGAAGGTGTATTTCTGTGAACGTTTTTTTTCCTATTTTCAAGTAAAACTCTTGATGTTACTTTTGTAACAGAACTCCACCTCCCACTCCAGTAGTGTCGACTTTATAAGCTACTCTAGATGCGAGCCACTGTGTCGAGCTCCAGTCCGGGGCTGCACTTTCCCGCACAACTTTTATCACCAACTGGCAGTCGGGAGAAGAGCGAATGTTTGAAGAGCAGCGCTTGTATAAACAAATCGCCGGAGCTCAGTTAAGGGCAGAAGGTAAACAGAAACAGTAAAGGATGGTGGTTTGAAGCTGGGAAGAGACATGGTTTAAGTTGCAGTGAAACTAACGACAGCAGCGAGGCACCGCCAAGCGTCACACATGTCAGTGAGGCTGGACTCTCACATGGAAAGATATGCAGTTGCATGCACTTTGCAAAGCGACGAGCCGCACGTCCTGGGGACTGCGAGTGTAAATGTTTATTTCATCGGCTGGAGAAGTTAATCTGTTTTATGTGGAGGGACAAGACGTCAAGCATCGAATAGGAAAACGGCGCGAACGCAGCAACTTCCTCCTTTATTTAGTGTCTGTGTGCAAAAGGTTGTTTTTTTGCTTTTCGGTCTGTGGTCTTTCAGCAGCGCAGATGCATTTTGCTAACATTGGATTGATGCGCCCTAGTTTATGAAGATACTGTATATCTGGAACTTGAAGACCCTCAATTCCAATTAATGGTTCTGCTCGATTCCACTCCCAGCAGCCGAACGGAAGGAAAATCCAGGGAAGGGACGAAGATTGCTTTATCTGTCTGAGACTAGTCTGGGCATTTTGCAATGCTGCTGTGGGCTCCCGCAATTTGCATTGTGTCGCTGGCTGTGCTCGGTCTGTTTGCGAGATTGTATTTCGGTCAATATTTCAAAGGCCGATTGGACCCGAACAGTCGATGCCACCGGGACGATGAGGTCAACGATGCCCCGAAGATGATCTGCAAACCTTCGGCCCTGGCCAAATACCTGCTCAAAACCTGCCTGACTGTCAGCGCGGGACCCCAGACCCGGTGGATCTGGAGGAAGTTTCCTCACCTGCAAACGGTCTGGAATGCAATCTGGCCCACAGGCTCGGCGATGCAGTTTACCCGGGATTACCTGCAGTTGTCGGACGAGGGTCTGGTGGCACTAGACTGGGCAGTGACAGCCAAAGGAGGCAGGAGAAGAGCCTCCAGCAACTCGCCAGCACCCATTGTCCTCGTCATCCCCAACTCCTTCGGGAAGATCACCAGGAATATTATCCAGGTGAGACCCAAGTTCTAAAGCCACGCCGGCGCTCTCCCGAACAGGTACAGAAATGATGATAAACGTGTAACTGAGCAGGACTGTAGAAAATTGCTCTTTTATTGAGCAGGGACTAAGGCTGAAGACACTCCTGTCCGCGTTGAATGTGTGTGTGTGTGTGTGTGTGTGTGTGTGTGTGCACTTTGAGAAATAGATGCTTTATACCGTTGCCCGCTCGGTATATTTTCAGCGGTTTAATCTTGAATCGTGCCAAAACGACACCTTCACCCATCTGTAAACCTGCAAACAGCTCTGCTGTGGAGTCTTTGCGAAAAATCACCTGTAGCCCGGACTTTGCATTGGACTTACAACGATGAAGAATCTAATTTAAACCACCCCTCCCTCCCAAAACATTCCACCGCCCTTCAGCCCCAGAACACAGTTACACACATTTATTAAGAGCTCTTCCTTACATATCGGAATCAAAACAGGATTTAAGAGCACATATATTGAAAACAAGTTTATCCAAAATCAATGATAAAGACCAAATCAAAACTGAATAAAATAAAATGAAATAAAGGTGGTTTATATAGTTGTAAAACCCTGCAAGACACTTTTGCCTAGATGCCTGGTTCAATCCCAGCAGAGCCCCGGCTTCTGACGGTGAAAAGCCGATCAGTCTGCTCAGTATGAAGGTGGATCTTTGACTCGGTGCTATTAAATGCGATGTTCTGGTGTAATTTAAGATCAGTGGCTGCGTGTCAGCGGCTGGTGGTTGTTCCTCGCAGACTTGTTAATCGCCTATCTAAGGGCGTTGCACGGTTACAAGAGTCAGTCCAGCGGTGCAAATATTGACATGCTGAGTTCTCAGATCCAAAGTGAAACGGAAGCAAATCAAAGCAGTCCTGACCAACAGCGCTGCCCCATTCATTGAGTCCACTCAGTGAGCCAACAGTTAAGTGAGTCCAAATCATAGATCCAAACACCGGCATCCAATTCCGGAAAGAAAGTTCTGCTCCGGATGGAAGAACGTTTGAGTTCTGCACACACCTTTTGCCATCCACTGTGTTAAGAACAGCTTGGTTGGGATTTCCAGTTTTAACCGCTTCTGCTTACTGGGGAATTTGACAATTGTTTTTCTGACCTTTAAGAAAATTGCTGGCAGGGAGTCTGGAGAATCCCAGTGTCCCCAGATCGAAACCATGAAGCTTTGCATTTACCGTCGAACGATTCGTGGGAGGAAGAGCTTTGCGGCCTGCCGGGAGGATGAGAGCATGAGAAGAAGAGATGGAGATTTGGCTCTTCAGGTCTGCGCTGTCATTCAGTACGATCCTAGATGATCTCTCTCGGCGCTACCTGCCTGCGCGGTTGTCCATTTACTTAGGAACTCGTCATTGACAATGCCCTTCGGTAGACGGTAGCAAATGGTAACTATCCTCTCGGTTAAGAAAAGTCTTCAAATCTCCATCCACTCTTTGTTTGCTGTCCCTAAAACAATCATTAATTCATTGCCCCCCCCCCAATATTCATGGGCCTAATTTACTTTATAATCTCTTGTTTGGCACCTTATCAAAGAGCTACTGAACATCTAAGTTCCTCTTAGCTATTTTTCAAAGTATGACCGTTAAAACTCGTAACAGATTTGTCAAACGTGATTTCTTTTCATGAAACCCCGTTAACTCCCCTCAATCCAATAGTTCATCTGATTGCCCTGTTGTTGTCCTTAATAATAGGTTTAGCATTTTCCCTTCATACTGACTGCAAGTTTAGTTGCCTTTGGCTCTCTCCTTCCTTGCTTAAAATTTGCTGGATTTACACTAGCTACCGTCCAATCTGAGGGAACTACTGTATATAGAATCAAGAAGCTGGAACACTTGCTAACGACACACAAACTTACAACAGTGTTAGCAAATTCTTCCTCAGAGTGTAATCACCCGAGGAATGGTTGATTATGTGAGTTATTATATGAATGACGACACTTGCGGGCTGCCCCCAGCACACCCTCTGGTGTGTTGGTTGTTAAACGCAATGACACGTTTCACTGTATGTTTCAATGTGAGGCCCTCCATTGGTCGAGGTCGAGCATAGATGTTGCGTCTCAGCTGTCTACGTGATACACAAGCCTGGCGAGTATGATATGCAGAGCAAGCTGTCTCTAAGTAGAAGGTTGCCCCTCTCCATGCAGCTGATGAATCTAAAGGAACAGTATGGACCAATACAGTTTGGCACCAATGGCATCGCAGAAGTTGCCAGTCAGCATTGAAGAACTTAACATAGTACCGTCTTAGGGACTTCAGCTCTGGGTTTTTCTTTGGGGTCTACTCCCAAAGCCTTTCCCACGAATGGGTATAACCACAAGCGAAGTTTGAGATCTCTCTAGATGGGCTGCCAACTACACCTGACAAGTCCCATCTGCCCGAAGTGACTAGTTTTAAGGCGCCAGAAACCTGTGTTTGGCCCTTCTTCTGCCAGTAGAAATGGTTCCGCCGGGCTTAGTAGCTAAGCCACTCATGAAGGGCAGGAGCTGGACTTGGTTGTTAGAGGCTATTTAAGACATACACTATTGGAAGCATTTAATGCATGGTGGGAGCTTATCTCCATACCAACCGCAGCTATAACAATCAAAAGGAATCAAGCACTGTGCTTTGATGTACATGTGATAAATAAATTTGAATCTTGAATCTTGAGTGGCCTCCCTCCATGTCCAGCAGCACAGCACTTGCCATCCAACCCATGA
The DNA here is from genome assembly GCF_963921235.1 of Mobula hypostoma. Lineage (NCBI taxonomy): Eukaryota > Metazoa > Chordata > Chondrichthyes > Myliobatiformes > Myliobatidae > Mobula > Mobula hypostoma. The sequence continues at coordinate 28,716,531 of NC_086119.1, read as the reverse complement.
GCCTATTAGGGCTGACTTTTATGATCAGTAGATCAAAGTAGAACTGGTATTATACTGATAATATGTTTGAGACACAGAACATCATGCCCACTAGATATATAACCCACAAGTTTTGACATTTATTTTTTTTTGGTGGGAGGAGGACATTTTGGGCAAAGCTAACATGTATCACCCTTGAGAAGGTGGGAATAAGCTACATATTAAACCATTGCGGTTCTTCTGATGAAGATAACCCATGGTGTTGATAGCTAGTTCCAGTACAGGTGAAGGAACAGTTATATGTTTCCTAGGCTATTATGCAACAGCCACTAAATAGTTGAGATTCATGTTAATGCTACTTCAGACTACCACCTCGTATAGTTCAGAAAATATTCCCATTGGCATAAATTCTGCTTCTCTTTGCAGGTGGTATAAAATATAACATGAAATAAATAACTTGCTATCACATTTGTCATACCAGCTAGGAGACAGATGGCAGGAAGGCAGGAACATTTTAATGTCTTACTTTGTCAAAGTAAAAACAATGAAATTGACATTGAAATATTGTGATTAAAATGTGATCTTCTTATTTCTTTATGAGATGCTTTCTCACATAATATTTTTATTGTTACTTGTGGTTCAGTCTCTGAGTTGAAAGATGATGACTTCTGATGTGATTGCAACGATTAAGAGAAGTTTGGGGAAGTACCTGGAGAGGAGGGTTATGGAGAGATATAGTCCAGCTGGAGGAGGATGGGACAACATGGTTTAGATGGGCCAAAGGGCCTGCTTCTGCACCACAGTGCTCTACAACTCTATGACTACAAGTTGATATCCAGTGATCTAAGCTCAAACATCCAGATTTACACTACAATGCATCAAAGAACGGATCTAACACTGTCTTTTGCATGAGATATTAAACCAAGGGTTGTCTGCTCTACCAGATGGATGCAGAGGGTACTTTGGCATTAAATCACAAAGAGTGGATATAACTCTTAACATGATGAAAAGATTATTTGATCATTATCACACTGTTTTGTGAACTGAAGTTCACTGGGAATAAATTGTCAATGAGTTTTCCTTCCTTTCAGTAATTAATAAGTGAAGGTTGTTTGAGCAGCAGCTCTTCCTGATACTGATCATTCTCTGTGGGAAGAAGTGGCTGTTATTGATCCATCATGATAAACAAGTTGTGTTCTAGCTACTCAATGATCTTAGGTGAAACAAATGTAAACCTTACTTACAGACTCAATGCAATTTATGCATCAGTGCTGTGAAATATCCTGAGGCCATGAAAGATGTGACATAACTGTAAGTCTTTCCTCTTCTTCAGCATGCTCATGGAGTCCGCTCAGGAAAGCAATTTTTCTTTAAGCTGAATTTGGTTTAATTGGGTTATCCATTTCCAGAACAATCAAGGATAAGGATCAAGGTTAAAAAAGAACTTACATAATGATTCATATTTGGGAATCTGTGGGTAACCATATCCATTTTTTATTTATATGGGAACGGTTGTGTGCCTCTGGGTGAAGAAGAAAAAACAGAGCTTCCCAATTGTATTTCCTCAAGAATGGTGCTAGAAATTTTCATGCATGTTAGACATCTGACCTGAACTAGGCTGAGCTAATATTCCTTAATGGTTTGCTGATACTTGTGTTAGGCATCAAAAGTGGTCGTCTTGTTATCAACATTGTTTGCGACAACTGGAAAGTAATATATTAAAATACCCCTGCCTTCTGGAGTATCAGAGAGAAAGTTGGGGAAGAAATTACCATAGGCTTGGTTCCACCCAGCAATCTCCGTAACAGTTGTGTCTCTCCTTAAGTAGATCTCAGACAGCCTTGCGCTGCTGAGGGACACCATCGCCTACGTGCAGGACAGGGGGGTGAACGCCTGCCTGGTCAGCTTGGACCAGGAGAAAGCCTTCGACAGGATATCGCACACGTACATGGCGGACGTGCTCTCCGAAATGGGATTTGGGGAGGGAATCCGGAATTGGATTAGACTGCTCTACACAGACATCCGTAGTGCAGTCCAGGTCAACGGGTGGGAAACAGACAGCTTCCCCATCAGGTCTGGAGTCAGGCAGGGCTGTCCCCTCTCCCCTGTCTTGTTTGTCTGCTGCATAGAACCCTTTGCGGAAGCCATCAGGAGGGATGAGGGCATAAGAGGGGTGACGCTGCCAGGCAGTGGATGGACCCAAGTGAAAACCTCCCTGTACATGGACGACATCACCGTCTTCTGCTCTGATCCAAGGTCAGTTCACCAGTTGATTGGCACCTGCGAACAGTTTGAGCTAGCGTCGGGGGCCAGGGTCAACCGCACGAAGAGTGAAGCCATGCTCTTCGGCAACTGGCCCGACCGATCCAGTGACCCCTTCACCATCAGGTCTGATCACGTGAAAGTGTTGGGGATCTGGTTCGGAGGGGCTGAGGCGTGCAACAAGAACTGGCAGGAGCGGACTGCCAAGGTGAAACAGAAACTGGGACTGTGGGGAGGGCGCTCCCTGTCGATAACGGGCAAGAACCTGGTCATCAGGTGTGAGGTGCTCTCAGGGCTGCTGTACTTGGCGCAGGTGTGGCCCGTCCCCCGCTCCTACAGCTCGGAAATGACCCGAGCTGTCTTCAGATTTGTCTGGGGATCCAAGATGGAGCGGGTGAGACGGACCGTCATGCACAAGTCCCTGGACAACGGGGGCAAGAACGTCCCCAATGTCACCCTCACCCTGATGGCCAGCTTCGTATGTGGCTGCATCAGGTTGTGTGTAGAACCCAGGTATGTGGGCACCAAGTACCACTATGTGCCCAGGTTCTACCTGTTGCCCTGGCTACGAAGGATGGGTCTGGCCCCACTCCCGCGCAATGCCCCAGTCAGCTGGTTGTTGCCGGCATACCTGTCCTACGTAGCAAAGTTCTTCCAGGAGAATGCCTTTGACCACAGGGCCATCAGGCAGTGGTCGGCACGTAGTGTCTTGCAGGCATTGCAGGAGAAGGACGTGATGGACACAGTGGGGTGGTTCCCTGAGCAGACTGTCCAGTTCATCTGGCAAAATGCCTCATCGCCAGATCTCACCAACAGGCACCAAGACCTCGCCTGGCTGGCGGTGAGAGGGGCCCTCCCAGTCAGAGTCCTCCTGTACGCCCGGAACGTCGTCGCCGCACCCTACTGCCCACGGGAGGACTGCAGTGAGGAGGAGTCTGTGACCCACCTCTTTGCACACTGCCAGTTCGCAAAGAGGGTGTGGAGGAGGATAGACGGGCTAGTGTCACGTTTTATCCCCAGCAGTGGCGTAACAGAGGACTCTCTGATCTACGGGCTGTTCCCGGGGATGCACACGGAGACCAACATCCGGTGCTGCTGGCAGATCATCAACTCGGTGAAAGACGCTCTTTGGTGATGATCTACTAGCACATGGAGATGTCTGTGGGAGAGTGCTGCCGACTGGCACATTCTCGGCTGCAGGAGTACGTGCTGAGGGACGCACTGAAACTCGGTGCAGCCACCGCAAGGGCCTGGTGGGGAAGGACCACAGTATAGGTTTCTCCACCCGTGGGAGTGGGAGGGGTCGGGGGGGGCGGGGAGTATACCCCTCAACAATGATATGGTAAGCTGAACTACTAGAGTGCCACGTGGGTGGCTATAAATACGGATATGTACTGACTATAATGGAAACGTATGCAAAGGATGAAAAGTTATTGAATGATTTATTGTATATATTTATTTTTGAATAAAGTATATTTTGAAATTAAAAAAAAACATTTCTCAAAGGTGGCAACGGTGGCAAGAACAGCATTCAATGCTCATCCCTAGATGTACTTAAGATGCAAGTATTGAGTCCCACTTTTTCAACTTCTTCCATTATTGTGAAGTACACGCAGAGTTCTCTTTGATAAAGGGCCAGACTTTGTTCAGTGCTGTGGAAGATTCCAAGACAATTTGTTGATAGGTGGTAAACACTGGAGACTCTGTACCAGTGGCTTAAGGAATGGATGTTTCAGGTAATTGGTTACATAGTTCATATGTGTGTTACCATGGAGAGGTTTGAATTATAATGGTTTTTCTGCTTGCTGAATAAATTCAACACAAATGAATATCTTTGTAACATAGGAATGGGACTAGACTGGGTAATTACTGGCTTGTTTTACCGTTTAGGAAGATCATGGGTGTTATGTGACTTAACTGCTTGTGTTGGCTTTTGCCATTAAAAGCTTTGGTCAATAAAATATATATAAATCTGAAATTTACAATTAGCAAATGACTCATTGCAAGAGTTCCAAACTTCTGCCACCCTCTTCATAAGTTTATGCAGAAAAGGCCAGATTCTAATTTTTAGATTTTGCCTCCCATACACCTGGTGTCTTAGATTGCACAAACAGAGAAAATGGTTTTTCTCTGCCTGCTCCATTAGATCCCTAAACATCTTGTAAACCTTACTTCAACTAACTTTTGATTGATGCATCATGTACAGCCTGGACTGTGTAAAATTAGATTAAATTCTGAATTTCAACCAGATTAAGCTGTGGTAATAATCAAATAGGATAATATAAAACTATTTTAAAATTAAAGATAGAAACAACAACTATAATAATCCTGTACTCTATTTGATTATGTACACGTGGAGGTAGTGCAGTGGGGCAGTAGACTAACAATTCTAAAATCTGAATGCAGAATAGGTTTAATTAATATAACCTGGAATTTTTAAAGGAACCGCAGTTTTCATAAAGGTGAGCAGAAAACTATGAGATTGCCGGAAAGCCCATCCCTCATCAAAAGGGAGGAAATCTGTCACACAGTCTGATATATACCCTGACGAAGGGTCTTGGCCCAAAACGTCGACTGTACCTCTTCCTATAGATACTGCCTGGCCTGCTGCGTTCACCAGCAATTTTTATGTGTGTTGCTTGAAATTCCAGCATCTGCAGATTTCCACGTAAGAGCATTGATAAATTGTGTTTTTCTCAGAAGCCCCGCTCACTTCTGCCCTTACCAGAATTCTTGTGCTGAACTTGACACATAAACCGGTACAAGGGTGTAGCAGGAGGTCAGACGTGGCCAGATCTAGCCTTAAGTGTGTTCCAGATTTGCATACTATAGAACTATTCATGAGCCACTGGGGCCTTTAGGCTTATTAAACAAGTTGGAGGAACTAACTGTTAGCCCAGTGCATTTCTGGGGAGGAAAATTTAGTTTGTTTAATGGATTGGATTTACGTCACTGACACCAAAACTGCAGTGATGTTATGTACATGATCCACAGAGCTCTATATAATTTACAAGTAGCAACTGGTGGCTGCTTTGAGTGGCATAGAAAAAAGTTAAAGAAGAAGGCAGTTCCTTATGTTTACAATCCATTGTGGGAGGAAGAACCAGCTGTCACCAGCCTATCATTATACACAAGGTGTGAATCAGCTATTCAATCAATTTAGGTTGAATGCGTGTAAGCTTTACTTCCAGATTCAATGCAGGATTAGTGCCGCATAGTGTATCATCCACTAGTATTTTAGAACATTCCAAGGTTACAAAAGATACTACATATATAGAAGATTCCCTTCCATTCCGTAGGAAGTCTGCTCATAAAAAGCATTCCTCCTTTAAACTGACTCTACCTAAACCAGATTAACATATTATGAATCTCAGTAGAAAAATTAATCTATTTTAGGAAAATATCTTTTGGGATAGGTTAAGTCTGTTATTCAGAGTTCAAATTACTTGCTATAAAGCGTCAACCCAAATAGACTAAACAGATATTGTTGGAAATAAAAAGCAAGATTGCACTTGTGCAGAGAGGAACATTTTCATTAGAACCGACCAGAAATGCCAATGGCTACCTGTTATGGTTTGTACAACACTTTGGTCAACTTGGGTTGTTTTTAAATGTGCTTTATACATAAATTTGACTTGACTTGGTGTTTCTTACTACACATTTCCAGTTATTATTTCAGATATCTAGTTTATAATTTAGTTTATCTTTTGTCATATAGAAATATAATTCCTCTCAAGTTGAAAGTCTTGAATAATTAATGTCAGAGTAGGAATGGCATTTCCTGAATCTTTCAGGCAGGGGCTGTTTTAGAGAATACTTAAACAATTTCACATCGTTTTTTCATCTCTTCAGAAATTAATCGTCTGTGAGTTTGCATTTACACACTTAACGTGAATAATGCCCAAATCAAATAGAGCTAAAATCAAAAGGCAAATAGATTTAATCCAACACAAATATGAATTGAAATCTAGACTCCCCATTATAAACGTAAACATGAGGAATTCTGCAGATGCTGGAAATTCAAGCAACACCCATCAAAGTTGCTGGTGAAAGCAGCAGGCCAGGCAGCATCTCTAGGAAGAGCTACAGTCGACGTTTCGGGCTGAGACCCTTCGTGAGTCCTGACGAAGGGTCTCGGCCCGAAACGTCGACTGTACCTCTTCCTAGAGATGCTGACTGGCCTGCTGCGTTCACCAGAAACTTTGATGGGTGTTGCTCCCCATTATAAGCAGTTTCAATTGACTATTGAATCGTAACAGGGGGAACCTGATTGTTCCTGATTCACAGCTGCATTTATTTATGCATTAATACGTAGATTCTAATTTCACCTTCATTTACAATGTAGCTTAAACAATGAAAGTGTTTTAGTCACTTAAAAATATTTGGGAAATTTTTCCATTAAAAAATAAATTTTGCCCATTGGTGTTCAGAAGAGACCATTACAGAAGGGCTTCTGTGATTTATTTACAATGCCTATATAAAGTATTCAGCCCCCTTGGAAGTTTTCAAGTTTTATTATTTTACAACACTGAATCACTGTGGATTTAATTTGTTTTTCTTTAACACTGATCAACAGAAAAAGACATGTCAAAGTGAAAACAAATTTCTACAAATTGGTCTAAATTTAGTACAATTATAAAACACAAAAGAATTGATTACTTAATTACTCACCCCCTTCAAGTCAGTATTCAGTATATGCACCTCAATTAGAGCCTTGAGTCTGTGTGGATAGATCTCTATTAGCTTTGCACATCTGGACCCTGCAATTTTTCCCCATTCATTTTTACAAAACTGCTCAAACTCTGTCAGATTGCATGGGGATCATGAGCGAACAGCCCTTTTCAAGTCCAGCCTCAAACTCTCAATTGGATTGAGGTCTGGACTCTGACTTGGCCACTCCAGGACATTAACTTTGTTGTTTTTAAGCCATTCCTGTGTAGCTTTGGCTTTATGCTTGGGGTCATGGTCTTGCTGTAAAACAAATCTCCCAACTCCCAAGTTGCAGTTCTCTTACAGATTGCATGAAGTTTTCCTCAGACCATAGAACCTTCTTTCAGCTGACTTCAGAGTCTCCACATGCCTTCTGGCAAACTCTAGCCAAGATTTCATGTGAGTTTGTTTTAACAGTGGCTTTCTCTGTGCCACTCTCCCATAAAACTGCAACTGGTGAAGCAACCTGGCAACAGTTGTTATATGTGCAGCCCCTCTCATCTCAGCCACTGAAGCTTGTAACTCCTTCAGGTTTGTCATAGGTCTCTTGGTGGCCTCTCTCACTACACCCTTTCTTGTACAGTCACTCAGTTTTTGAGGACAGCTTGCTCAAGGCAGATTTACCGCTGTTGCATATTTTTTTCATTTCTTAATGATTGACCTGACTGTACTCTAAGGAGATTCAGTGACTTGGAAATGTTCTTGTATCCATTCCCTGGCTGGTGTGTTTCACTGACCTTTTCACGGAGTTACTTGGAGTGCTCTTTTGTCATCATAGTGTGGTTTTTGCCAGGATACTGACTGACCAGCAGTTGGACCTTCCAGATACAGGTGCATTTTTACTACAATCAATTGAAACACCTTGACTGCACACAGTTCTCTAAAAACAGACCTCCATTTAACTAATTATGTGACTTCTAAAACCAATTGGCTGCACCAGTGATGATTTGGTGTGTCATATTAAAAGGGGTGAATATTAAAGCAATCATTTATTTTGTTTATATATTTGTAATTAGATAACTTTGTAGAGATCTGTTTTCACTGTGACACAAAAGAGTCAAAAAAAGCCAAAAATCCACTGTGGTTCAATGTTGCAAAGCAACAAAACAGGAAATCTTCCAAAGGGGGTTGGGGGGGTGAATACTTTTTATAGGCACTGTATGTGCTCATGTCAAGTGGATGTAAGTTAAATTGGTGCATAGAACAACAAAATAGATTGTTACAAATTGATTTAAGCTATTGAGGGTTAGCTGAAATGGAATACCGTTTTGCATAATTACATGAGTTATATACCTTCACTGCCAAATTTCTCGTAAAGTTTTCAAGAATGTGCAAGCAGAATTCTCAGCAGAAAGTTAGCAGACAGTCGGACCTGGACCCTAGGCACAAATGAGTACTTTTCTTTAAACTTAGACCTCCAAGTCTTCCTTGGTGAAATTGTAATGAAGAAGTTCAGCAGCCAAACTGCAAGGTTGTCACTTGCGAGAGATGGCGATGGCACAAAGTGCAGTGTAGTAATGCCAAGGTTGCTGACCACAGGAGGTAAACCTGTGCTACAAGAAGTTAACCCATTGTAACTTTCTCAGTGCCATTATTGGCACACATTTGCACAGCTAAACCTCAAGAGAGTCAGAACATGGCCAGCCTTTGATCTTTGCCTTTGGAGTATCAAGCCAAACGTATTCCCAAGCAAATCAAAAGCACAGGGCACAAGACAACTTTCCACTTGAAGGCAGCTGCTCTGAGATAAGGGTTATGTCTTATAAGCAGCCTACCTACCACCTTATGATCCTGACTGTTAAGTTGCATTCTGCTGAGACATTGGAATAACTGAATGAGGGCACACATGCAAGAACTCAAGGCAGGAATGTTATAAATAGTTCATTCATCATTCATTTCCATAGATGCTGCCTGATCTGGAGTTCCTCCAGCATTTTGTGTGTGTTGTGTGTGCGATAGTTGTTTGCCTTAGGAATGGCATCTCTTGAATCTTTCAAGTTGGGGCGGTTTTTGAGAACTTCACTTGAGCCTGTGTTGTGAAAGTTAGTATGAATTGAAAATGCTCACAGCTTCACAACTTTGCCCAACAAAACGTAATAAGATCAAGGGGATTTTCAAATTCAGCAAAGGATAACTAAGCCAAAGTTATCAGTGCATTCAGCCCAAACCAAAAAGCAAAGGAGGTCTTCTACTCTGACCTTTAAAAAAAGTTTTGTTGAAAGGGTTAAGACTGATAAATCCTTGGACCTAGTGACATGCACTCCTAGATTTTTAAATAGTAGTACTATAAATTGCACATTGCTCATTTAGATGGAGATGTAACATAAAGATTTTTACTCCTCATGTATGTGAAAGATGTAAGAAATAAAGTCAATTCAATTCAAAATAGTCAGATTTTAGTATCTCCTGTAATGAAGACTACAAATGTAACCTCATCATTCAAGTACAATTGGGATAAGTAATTATTACAGGCTCCATTGCCTGATACCAGTAACAGGAAAATTGGTGGAATATACCATTTATGGTATAGTAGATTATTAAATTACTGGACACTATTATGAAAGGGAATCACATTTCATGAATTTTTTAGGAAGTCTTGAGGAAGTAACTAGCAAAGTTTTTCGAGATGAGAAAGTTATCCAACTAGGGAATTTTGATTATACAATCCCTGGAGTTTAGAAGAATGAGAGATGATTTGAAAATAAATTTAATGAAGTGTGACATGGCTGATGTCAAGAAGATGAGTAGAATCTCAGAATAAAAGATCTGTCACTTAAGGACTGAATTTGGGGAATTGTGTATCTGTGAGATTCTCTTTCCTCAATGCTTGAAGAGGAAAAAAGAACCTTGTTGAAAATCTGAACTAAAAACAGAAAATGCTGCAAGTACTCGGCAGGCCAGATAACATCTGTCTCGAGAGGAATAGAGTAAATTTTCAGGTCAAGGGCCCTTTGTCTTAATTGAAAAATTGAGAAAAATAGATCACTTCCATTTGTAGAGAAGGCGTATAGGGAAGGGAGGAAATAAAGGAATGACTTTGATAGGATGGAGACTAAGACAATAAGATATAGGAGCAGAATTAGGCCATTTGGCCCATTGCTTCTGCATCATCCAATTTTCCTCTCATCCCCAATCTCCTGCCTTCTCCCCATATCCCTCAATGCCCTGACCAATCAAGAAAACCTTTACCTTAAATATACATAAATACTTGGCCTCCACAGCTGCCTGTGGCAAAAAATTCCACAGATTCACCACTCTCTGGCTAAAGAAATTCCTCTTCATCTCTGTTTTAAAAAGACACTCCTATATTCTGAGGCTGTGTCCTCTGGTCTTATACTCTCCCACCATAGGGAACATCCTTTCCACTTCTCTGTCTCCACTCTATCAAGGCCTTTCACCATTTGATAAGTTTCAATGAGGTCACCCCTCATTTTTCTGAATTCTAGTGAATACAGGCCCAGAGCCATCAAAAGTTCTTCATATGACAAGCCATTTAAACCTGGGTCATTTTCGTGAACCTCCTTTAAACCTTCTTCTGCTTCAGCACATCCTTTTTTAAGGTAAGTGGCCCAAACCTGCTCACAATACTCCAAGTGAGGCCTCACCAGTGCTTTATAAGGTCTCAAGATTACATCCTTACTTTTATCTTCTAGTCCTGTTGAAATGAATGGTAACATTGCATTTGCCTTCCTCACCACAGACTCAATCTGCTAAGTCTCTTTGCACCTCAGATTTTTGCATTTTCTCTCCATTTAGAAAATAGCCAACCCTTTCATTTCTTCTACCAAAATGTATGACCATACATTTCCCAACACAGTATTCCATCTTATATTTCTTTACCCATTTTCCTAATCTGTCTAGGTCCTTTTGTAGCCTCTGTACTTCCTCAAAACTATCTGCCTCTCCACCTATTGTTGTATCATCTGCAAACTTTGCAACAAAGCCGTTAATTCCATCATTCAAATCATTGACATATAATGTAAAAAGAAGCGATCCCAACACAGACCCCTGTGGACCTCCATTAGTCACTGCCAGCAAGCCAGAAAATGCTCCCTTTATTCCCACTGTTTGCCTCCTACCAATCAGCCACAGCTTTACCCATGCTAGAATCTTTCCTGTAATACTTGTTAAGCAGCCTCATGTGCAGCGCCTTGACAAAGCCCTTCTGAAAATCCAAGTATACGACATCAACTGGTTCTCCTTTGTCTACGCTGCTTGTTATTTCTTCAAAGAATTCCAACAGATTTGCCAGGCAAGATTTTCCCTTGAGGAAACCATGCTGACTATTGCCTATTTTATCATGTGCATCTAAGAGCCCTGAGACCTCATACTTAATATTTGACTCCAATATCTTCCCAACCACTGTGGTCAGTTTAATTGGCCAAAAGTTTCTTTTCCTTTGCCTCTTTCCCTTCTTGAAGAGTGGAGTGACATTGGAAATTTTCCAGTCTTCTGGAACCATTCAGAATCTAGTGATTCTTGAAAGATCATTGCTAATGCCTCCATGATCTCCTCAGCCACCACTTTCAGAACTTTGGGGTGTACGCCATCTGGTTCTGGTGACTTTTCTCCCTTCAGTCCTTTCAGTTTCCCAAGAAATTTCTCTCTAGTTGTGGTAACTTCACACACTTTATATCCCCCGACACCTGGAACTTCCACCATACATCTAGTATATTTGCTGATGCAAAATACTTATTCAGTTTGTCCACCATTTTGTTGTCCCCCATTACTACTTCTCCAGTATTGTTTTCCAGTGGTCCAATATCCGCCCTTGCCTCTTTGTTGCACTTAATGTGTCTGAAGAAACTTTTGGTATCCTCTTCAATATTATGGGCTAGCTTACTTTCGTATTCCATCTTTACCTCCTTAATGACTTCTTTAGTTGCCTTCTGTTGGCTTTTAAGAGCTTCCCGGTCCTCTAATTTCACACTAATTTTTGCTCTAAGGTGAATGCTTGTCTGTTACGTATGTTAGAGAGAATGCAAACTAAAAAAATTAATGGAGCTGTGAATAGTGCAGAAAGGTGTTTGGGAAGAAGATTAGGGAAGATTTTACTGAAGTTGAACAAGCCGAAAAACCTAATTGCCTGCAGCTGAACCTACTTCTTAGAGCCTATTACTTCTTTAATGGGATGCGGGCATGACTAACTAGGCCAGCATTTGGATTGTGTGAGGAATGTCAGGAAGAGGAGTCAGTAGAACATGTAGTTCTGAGTTGCAGGAAGTATGGGATACAGAGAGAGATGATGAGAAATAAATTAAGGGAGTTGGGGATGCAGGAATTCACATTAAAAGGGTTGCTGGGCATGGGTGAGAGAGCACAAGTCCGGGTATTTTTAGCGTTTTTAAGGGGGACAGGGGTTTTTTTTATAGAATATGACGAATAAACAGGAATAGGATACTAGGATGGTCAAAGATGGGAGGGTGAAGTGTAGGTTTGTGTGTGTGTGTGTGTGTGATTGGGTGAAGGGATTTAGAATGTATGTCTAGTGCACATTCTGGAGCAGAGGGTGGCGGTAATGCACCATTAAGCTGGATGCCAACCGCCGTAAAACAAGATACAGACAGACAGAATAGCTATTCCAAACACTACAGTATCTGTGCTGAAGTTACTCCCTATGTGCTGATAGTTGCCAGGTTCGAGGATTTTAACCCAGAGACAATGAAGGAACATCTGATGTACTACCAAGTCAGTATGATGTGCGGCATGAAGGAAAAAGTGTGGAGACGGTGGTGTTCCCATGTCCCAGTGCTTTTGTCAAGAGTTATACAGCTTGGAAGTAGGCCTTTTGGCCTAACTTGCCCTTGCCAACCAATGTGTCTATCTGAGCCAGTCGCATTTGTCCGTCTTTGTCCCATATCCCTCTCAATCTTTTCTATCCATGTAGCTGTCTAAATATCTCTGGTATTTAGGCTGTTAGAATTTGGGAAGAGCTGTCAGACAAGGCTTGGCAAGATGTTGCACTGTATTTTGTAGATGTGCACACTAAAGCCATAGTGGTGGAGGGAGTGCATGTTCAACACAGTGTATGGCGTCAGCCTTTCTCCCAGTTGGCTGCATCTTATTGGAGGGTAGTCCTTTGCACTTTTCCCTTATTGAAAAGTTTCTAGGAGCCAGGAAGTGAGTCACTTGCCACAGAATACTCAGTTTTTGACTTGCTGTTGCAGTCAGAATATTTGGAGAGCCAGCCTACTTGAGTTTCTGGTTTATTGTGACCTCCCTAGGATTTCAAAGGTATAGCAGTGGCAGCACTTTGAAATCCAAGGGGAAATGACTGCATGTTCTCTTGCCCAGATGGTCATTACCTGGCACGGCATGGTAGGGTTGCAGTTAGCGCAATTGCTTTATAAATGAACCCTGATTATCACTGATCAGGGTTCATTTCCTGCCTCTGACTGTAAGTAGTCTGTACATTTTCCCTTGACTGTGTGGCTTTCCTCCAGGTGCTCTGGTTTCCCCCCACAGTCCAAAGATATACTGTTAGTGTTAGTGAGTGGTAGGCTTGCTATGTTGGCACTGAAGGGGTGGCGATCTTTGCTGGCTGCCCTCCAGTACATCATAAAAAACAAATGACGGCATAAATGACACATTTCGCTGCATGTTTCAAAGTACATGTGACAAATAGAGCTAATCTTATGTCTCACATTACTTGCCACTTAGTATTCAGTACCTGGCTGTTGTCTGGATCCTGTTGAATTTGGACATGGTGTTACTTGATTATTTTGAATAGTTCTGAATGGAAGTAAACATTGCACAATTATCTGTAAATATGCCAATTTGGGCCCAGTGATTTTGAAAAGATCATTGATGAAGCAGCTAAAGGGCTTCAGAATTTGTGCTTTGATTTTCTGGAGCTGAGATGATTGCCCATAACCATCTTTTGTGACGGGTATAGTTATAGACAGTGGAGTGTTTTTCCCTTGATTTAAACTGATTTATATTTTAGTATGACTTCTTCATGTCATACTCAGTGAAATGCTGCTTTGATGATAATGACAGCCATTATTACCTTGCTTTTGGAATCGTCCATATTTGGACCTGGGCTATAATAAGGTTTGAAGCTGCCATTTCTGCCAGAATATAATGTGAGCATCAGTGAATGGGTTATTGTAGTGAAGTTCTGATACACTGGTTTGGTGATGAGTGACTGTTGAGGCAAAAATTAGGCAGAAAAGATATTTTCTCTTTTAAAAATTGTGTTTTTATGTACGAGGTATTGTCTAAATTACTCTGAATGTGTCATAGATGGAATCATGTAGCATGCAAACTGGCTTTTTGGTTCAGCAAGTCTACAAGTCAGCAAGTCCAAATCAGCATTAGTTTTACACTAATCGTATATAAATTTATTTTACTCTCAGATTTCCATCATCTTTTTGTAGTTTCTACACTTTTCCACGCACTCAGGGCAACTTACAATGGTCAGTTAGCCAACCAACCCACAATCTTTGGGATGTGAGACAAAACTAGACTCAGATGAGGAGAAATGTTTTCAGCCAGAAGCCGGTGAATTGGTGGAATTCATTGCCGCAGGTGACGTCGGGTATATCTAAAACGGAGGTCAAGTCATCGGGTATATCTAAAACGGAGGTTCGTTGGTTCTTGATTAGCAAGGGTGTCAAAGGTCAAGGGGAGAAATTAGGAGAGTGGGGTTGAGACGGATAATAAATCAGCCATGATGGAGTGGCAGAAATGGCTTGATGGGCTGAATGGCCTAATTTTGCTTCTGTGTCTTATGGTCTATGTGAGTGGATGGGGTAGAGAGTTTGAACTAAGGTAGTAGTTCTACAAGTTGTACCACTGGGCCATCCAAATGAGTGTAAAACCAGGAGGCTCATGAGACCTTAAATGCATCTGGTTCCAAATCAGACCAGTAGAAATTTGGAAGGGTCAGAAAGTCCAGGGAAACTTGATTACGTTATTGGGATCATGTGTGATTTTCCCATGCACTGAAGTGCCAAACATAATAGTATGGTGTCATTTCATGCCTCCTGCTGAAAAGATTAAAGTTTGCTATCTACTGCGAAGTTCAGGTCGCTCGTCTGTTCTCCAAATAATCATCAGCTCAGTGAAAGATGCCCTTTGGTTTACCCAGAACTTGTCAGTCCGCCAGCACATCGAGATGTCCGTGGAGGAATGGTCCCGACTGGCACATTCCAGGCTGTAGGAGAACACGCTGAGGGATGCACTGAAGCTTGGTGTAGCCAATGCAAGTGCTTAGCGGGTGGGGAAGGATCGCAGTGTAGGGTGCTTCTCCTACTGTAGAAGGAGGGGTTGGGTTGGGTGAGGAAGCCCCTCATTTATTTTAGTAACGTACTACCCCAGAGTGCCACATGAGTGAGGGAAGTGCGATAGATGTATATTGATGCAGTAAAATAATAGCGAAAGCATTGACTATGAAAGAATGAAAAGGCACCGAAAGTTTATTCTTGTAAATATTTTTTATTATGAGTAAAGTTTATTTTGTTAAAATTCTGTTCTCCATAAAATACAACTACATGATTTAGAGAAGGTGAAAATATAAAAAGTAGTCAAGAGCTGACATTGGAAGTCCAAGGAGCACACACAAGTTGCTGGAGGAACTCAGCAGGCCAGGCAGCATCTATAGAAAAAATACAGCCGTCGTTTCGGGTCAAAGCCCTTCAGTAGGACTGACGAAGGGTCTCAGCCCAAAATGTCAACTGTGCTTTTTTCCATAGATGCTGCCTCCCCAGTTGAGTACCTCCAGCATTTTGTGCGTGTTGCAAGAGCAACTTTGTGAAGTCTTTGCCGCTCTGACATAAATGATTTAAAATCATTTTGGCTTACACATTATTTGATTCTCAGAGTACATAGAACTCCCAGTTTGCCTCCAGAATTCTCTGGCACAACATTTATATAACGGGAGTATTTAAGCTTTTCTCTTTAAACTGGAGGTGATGGACATTAAAAGGTCAAGGCAACGCCAAGAGTTTCATTGTTTCATTGTGCAATTCACACTTTGTTTAGCACAAAACAGGTGAAATGAGAAACAGTTTTCCTTTTATAACTAACTTACATTTTTTTACTAATTACACTGGGAGGTATTAGTGATGAAATGCACCATTGTCCTTGGAGCATCTGAGGAAAAGACAGTTTAAAGATGAAGACCTGAAACCTGGCAGAAATTCGTAGTCCACAGGGCAGCAGTACTCTCTGTCCTACTGAATGCTCCAAAGATCTAGACGAGCTACATCAGGAACTTCAAAGTACTGGAGAGGTACCAGTGTTCTCTCTGCAAAAGCTTCCAAATGCACAGACAAAATAAGCCAGCCATTGCTTGTGTCCTTACTCATGCCAACATCTCCAGCATCAGGACCCTGATTACACCCAGCGTCTCCAGTGAGTACGCCATGTCACTCACATGTCTAACACCAAACTTCCGAGACAACCTCTCTCAGGGCAAGTTGATTATCAGATGGACAGAGTAAACAGTTCAAGGATGTTTTTATAGACTCCTTGTGAAAGAGACAGTCCTAGTAGGTTCATGGGGATCCTTGGTCATAACCATTTTGACTGAAGGAAGAGCATTTGGATAGCGCAGAGAACCTTATATTCATTTGGTAGGAACATACAGAAGTCTCGTGTAAAGTTCTAATGGAGTAGTACCTCCCAAGTAGCACCCCAGTCCATCCTATCAAGCACCTCCTGCACCATTTATGGCAATCTGTAGGCGCCATATTAGCTTCCTCAGTCACTGTAGAATCCACCTCATGGTATTGTCGAAGAGTGAGGAGGAGGAAGAAATGAGTATAAAAAGGCTGATAGGGCAGGTCCCAGAGTGTTAAATGGCGACCTGGATAAATGTTTGCGCGGTGTAATGGAATTTGGTAAATTGGTTTATTATTTATTTTGAAAAGTTATTTGGAGATGCCGTGTAGAACGAGCTGCACCACCCAGCAACTTAACTATTTGACATTAGCCTAATCACAGGATAGTTTACAATGATGAATTAACTTACTAACCGGTACATCTTTGGAATGTAGGGAAAAGCTGGAGCTCCCAAAGGAAACCCATGCAGTCACGGGGAGAATATTCAAACTCCTGACAGATGTTGCTGGAATTGAACCTCAAATCCTGGAGTACCCCAAGCTGCATTAGCGTCACACTAATTGCTATGCTATCTGTGCTGCCAGTTGTCATATGTACCGAGGTAGAGTGAAAAACTTGTCTTGCATATTGTCCATTCAGATCAATTCATTGCAACAGTGTAAAATTGTACAAGATTTAAAAAAAAGTGCAGAATAATGTTTTTCATACAGCGAAAGTGCAATTCAGGTAGACTGTAAGGTGCAAAGTCACAATGAAGTAGATTTTGAGATTAAGAATCCATCTTATTGTACCAGGATATCATTCAATAGTCTTATAACAGTCCTCCTGGGCCTGGTGGTACATGCTTTCAAGCTTTTGTATTTTTTGCCTTTTGGGAAGGGAGTGATGAGAGAATGTCTGGGATGGGTGAGACCTTTGCTAATACTGGCTGTTTTACTGAGGTTGTGGGAAGTGTGGACAGAGTCTGGTTTCCCTGATGATCTGTGTCCATAGCTCCTGGCAGTTTCTTATGATCTTGGGCAGAGCAGTTGCTATATCATGCCGTAATGCATCTGGATAGGGTTGATAAAATTTGTGAGGGTCATAGGGGACATGCCAAATTTCTTTATTTCCCCTCCCCCCTGAAGAAATAGATGAGTTGGTAACATTTCTTGTCCATGACATCAACGTGGTTACTGGAAACTTGAAACTCTCGACCCTCTTGACCTCAGCACTGTTGACATAAACAGGAGCATGTGCACTGCCCCTCCTGAAGTCAGTGACAAGCTCACTTGCTGGCGGTGACAGGAAGGTTGTTGTCATGACACCCAGTCACTGGACGTTCTATCTCCGTGCAACACGTTTCCAGCATCTACAGATGTTCTCACCTTTGTGCTCTGTCTCCTTGGTCATCATCCCAACTCATCATTGAGATTTGGTCCACTACATTGGTTTCACCTGCAAACTGATAGATGGAGTCAGAGCAGAACCTGACTATGCTGTCATAAATGTAGTGGGAGTCGAGTAGGGGGCTGAGTTTGCAGCATTCTGAGGCGCCGGTGCTGAGAATACTTGTGGCAGAGCTATTGGTGCCTATTACAGCACTGAAGCAGAGCTGTTGTCAATAAAGAACAGCTAGGCATTATTGATTAGTGAAATAATCATATTAGGTGTTACATTTTGACAGGATGGTGGTTATCAGAAGATGTGCACTTCATCAGTATTGACAGACAAATACTGTATTTGTAAAACCAGACCATGTGAAAACTAAGTGTAAGTGTCATACAATGAAGATGGCAGGAAGATAATAACATTGCCTCATCTCTCAGCCCTTTCAATTCTGTAACTCGTACATGAAGCTGTGTAACCTTTTACCTTCAGTTTGATAAGGCAGTCTGAAAGATCCACATCTGGGACACAATTGCATAAAACCGCATCAGCTTGAGAAACCACTACCAGGATTACAGCAGATATACGCTCAGTAGCCACCTTAATGGGAATCTCCTGTACCTAATCAAGTGGCCATGGAGTGTATGTTTGTGGTCTTCTGCTGCTATAGTCCATCCATTTCAAAGCTCGACATGTTGTGTGCTTAGAGTTGCTCTTCTGCACACTACTGTTTTAATGTGTGTTTATTTGAGTTATTTTCAGCCTACCTATCAGTGTAAATCAGTCTGGACATTCTCCTCTGTCCTCTCTCATTAACAAGGCATTTTCACCCACAGAACTGCCACTCACTAGATGATTTTTGGTTTTTGTGGCATTTTCTACAAATTCTAGAGATTGTCATGCATGAAAATCCCAGGATTTCGGCAGTTTCTGAGATACTCAAACCACTCTGTCTGGCACCAACAAAGTCACTGAAGTGACATTTCTTCTCCACCCTAATGTTTGGTCTGAATAAGTCAACCTCTTGACCATGTCTGCATGCCTTTATGCATTGAGTTGCTGCCACATGATTGGCTGATTGGATACCTGTGCTAAAGAGCAGGTATACAAATGCACCTCATAAAGTGACCACTGAGGTATTGGGAGGTTGCTCTGTGGATAATTAACATTATGTATTTTCTTTAGCCCCAAATGACCATAATATATGTTAATACATATATGATTAAAATTACAACTCCAAGCAGACATTTTGAAAACTCACTAGTTTAATATTTCAGAAGTTGTAGTTTATCATTACCACTAAAACATTTGGTATGATTTTTGAAAATATTACAAGTTACCGAATCTGTAGAAATACAGCACTGGTTTGACGTGTTTCAGTGAAATAACCCCATTAGATGTTAAACTTTGACGGTATGGTGGTTATCAGAGGATGTATAGTACAACAGTAATGACAACCAGATAAACACTTGCAGAATCTGACCACATGAAAACACATTCATTTCAGATGACAGGAAGCCACTGATCTGGGCTCCTTGGTTATTTTTTCTGGTGCATTTTCCATTTTACTAGAAATTTGTCATTTGATGTATTTTTTACCGTTTGTGACATGAATTTTATCTCGAAATAACTTCAGTGAAGTTGCGAGTTATTTTGCATTGTCCCGTTTTTCTTATTTGTAGTCTAGTTTAACCTCCCCAAATGGCAGATTTAATTAGTATCAAGAAGCCGTTTACTGTAGCCATATTAGAACCTAACGTATTTTAGGATGGGGTTGTCCAGTTTTGAAAGTGACTTTCTTTCACTTCCCTGAGTTCAGCCTGAATCTGCACAGGTGGGGAAAATCTGGTCAAGGTTCACAGAACACAACCCAGAGCTCTAAAATAGTTTAATAAAGCTGAGCAAGACAGCACAGATAACATACTATAAAGACAAACACTACAAATAATGTGACATGAAGCTACTGTTATATGAAATAATTGATATGATGTAAAACATGTCAATTGTTGTTTGTTAGTATGCCCTTTGAATTCTGTACCTCCCACAGCTTTGACCATTAACTGTAATCTATAGCATTCAACAGTAACAGGCAGACAAACACTTGTAAAATCAGACCACATGAAAGCTGAATCTAAGCATCATGCAAATCAGGTGACGGGAAGTAAAATTAAAAATGCTCATTTCTCAACCCTTTCAATTCTGCAACATGTAACTGAAGCTGTACAGTATAACTACGTACAGCATTCTTTATGTTTAAGCAATGTTCACTCTTTAAAGTTACAGCTGGTCAATTTGCATATCCCTTGCAAGAAGTTGAAACTGTCCTGAACTCTCTTTGTTTTGTGATCCCACTATCGCACTGTGACAGTTTGATTGGCATAGCCTTCTTTTAATTGTCCTACCTTCATCTTGTTTGCCTGCTGCAAGGAATGTTTGATGACCAACCATTAGCACAACAAAGATACTTTGATCAGTGGTTCAATTTAATATCAGAGAAACCTGATACTCTTACTCTTTGCAGACATCCATGAAACAGAAGAAAAATCTGAAAGAATGAATGACAGAAAAGGTTAGAACCTCATTCATGTCATTCATAGAGCCTCACAGTTAGATAGGGTAGTTAAGAAAGCTTATGGAGTGTTAGCTTTCATAAGTCAAGGGACAGAGTTTAAGAGTCACGAGGTAATGATGCAGCTCTATAAAACTCTGGTTAGGCCACACTTGGAGTACTGTGTCCAGTTCTGGTCGCCTCACTATTGGAAGGATGTGGAAGCATTGGAAAGGGTGCAGAGGAGGTTTACCAGGATGCTGCCTGGTTTAGAGAGTATGCATTATGATCAGAGATTAAGGGAGCTAGGGCTTTACTCTTTGGAGAGAAGGAGGATGAGAGGAGACATGATAGAGGTATACAAGATATTAAGAGGAATAGATAGAGTGGATAGCCAGCGCCTCTTCCCCAGGGCACCACTGCTCAATACAAGGGGCATGGCTTTAAGCTAAGGGGTGGGAAGTTCAAGGGGGATATTAGAGGAAGGTTTTTTACTCAGAGAGTGGTTGGTGTGTGGAATCAGTAATGGAGGCAGATACACTAGTGAAATTTAAGAGACTACTAGACAGGTATATGGAGGAATTTAAGGTGGGGGATTATATGGGAGACAGGGTTTGAGGGTCAGCACAACAATGTGGGCCAAAGGGCCTGTACTGTGCTGTACTGTTCTATGTTCTATGTTCTTAACCCCAAAGCACCCCATGCACAGACAGCAGCCCTCCCAACACTTGCTTCAGCAAAAGCATTGACCTTCTGCCACCCACCATGCAAACAACAGCAGAGCCCCCAGAGACCATCGTCTAGAGTCTATCAAAGAACACTGTTCACCCAATAGTTCAACATGCCACAGGCTCTCTCTCTCACTAATGCTGTTTCGATGTTACAACCGACAGCATTGCCTAGTTCGACAGCAGCATTCACTGCTGTCTCGATGTTTTAGTCTCCCGTGACACTTCTGTCGGCGACACTGACGAGGAATCGGATCATCCTCAAAGGCATATCTCTTCCTGGCCGCTCCTGGAGATACTGGAAATGCTAGTTCGCTTGGCGACTTCTGTGAGAGAGAACCTACCTACAAATGTAAAGAACCGTAGTTTGAATGTAGCTGTAGATCACAGTCTCTGACAGGACCCCAGCCACCTTGAAAAGAAAAGAAATTAAACTGTTTTGTGGATGAACTAGAAGGAGTTGCCCTTTGGCACCATCTGTAGCTCTTCTTCTTGAGCTTATCATCACTCTTAAAGGTTGTTAGTTAAAGTTGAAGTCAATTTTATTGTCATATGCACATATTTCATTATATCTTATTTCCAGGTATAGTGAAAATCTTGTAATAGCACCATAGGCACATAGTATCGTAAAAACAGAATTCACAGGAAAATATGATATCGACCTAAGTTATACACTTTGTTTTTTTGTTCTAATTGTGTTATTTTGTAAAATAAAGTCAATTTTAGTGCAAGGTGGTCAAAGTGTTTGTAATGTTGTGATTAAGGTTTTACTGTTCGGTTCAGCAACCAAGTGGTTGAAGGGAAGTAGCCGTTCTTGAACCTGCTGGAGTGTACTTCCTGTCACACGCTGGCTGTGAAAAGATGGCATGGCCAGGCTGGTGGGGGCCTTTGGTGATAGATGTTGCATTTTTGAGGCAGCACCCCCCGTAAGTATTACCAGTGGTGGGGAGGGATGTGTCCAGGGTGTATGAGGTAGAGTCCACTACCTTCCAGGACCTTTGAGTTGCTGTACAAAACCTTGTTGCCAACAGTTAGAATACGTTCAATAGCACATGTGTGGCAGCTTGTTAGAGCGTTTGATGACAAACCAAACTTCCTTGACCTCCTAAGAAAGTAAATGCTGGTGTCCTTTCCTTATGATTACATCTACATACTGGGCCCAGGACATGGTATCAAATATGTTAACACCCAGGAATTTAATACTTTTGACTTCCTCCACTGCTGCTTCCCCAATGTAAGCTAGCATTTGTTTGCCCTCCTTCTCTATCCTGAAGTGGACAATCGGCTCTTTAGTTGTGGTGACGTTGAGCAAGGGGTTGTTTCTGCGGCACCACTCAACCAGGTAACCTGTCAGCATCTGTGATTCATCGAACAATGGTTGAGCTGTGAGCAAATTTGATAATGGCATTAGAATTGTGCTTAGCCACATGGCTATGTGTGTATACAGAGTAGAGCAGGGGGCTAATCACACACCCTTGAAGTGCATCTGTGTTGATGGTCAGTAAGAAGGAGGTGTTACTGTTCCTCACTGATTCAGGTCTGCTGATGATAAAGTTGAGTATCCAGTTGCAGAGTTAGGCACAGAGGCCCAGGCCTTGAAGCTTCATGATGAGTTTAGATGTAATCATGGTGTTGAACGCCAAATTGTGGTCAATGAATAGAAGCCTAACATGTGAGTTCCAGTTGTCCAGTTGGTCTAGAGCGCATTGAAGAGACAGAGAAACTGCATCTGCTGTTGACCTGTTGTGGAGGTAGGCAAATTGGAGTGGAGGCAGCATTTGTTTTGTACCAAAACCATAAGTTTATTATGGTTGATGTACGTAGGTGCTACTAGATGGTAGTCATCGGGACAGGTCACCACACTCTTCCTGGGCACTGGTACAACACCTGCCTTTTTGGAGCAGCTGGAAACCTCAGACCACAGAGAGTTCTGTCTGTAAATACTAGAGACAGTTTGTGTGCACAGATCTTCAGTACTCGGCCTGGTACGCCATATAGATCCATCCTCTTGAAGGATGCCTGGACATCGCCCACAGGGACTGATATTGCAGGGTACTCTGGAGATATGGGGGCTTGTGTAGATGCGTCAGGCTCTTCTCATCAAGGCATACATAAAAGGTATTGAGCTGATTCTGGAGCGATGGGTCATTGCCACTTAAACTACCCGAGCTTGCCTCGTAGGAAGACCTGCCATGGCTGTCGGGTATTCATCTGTGTTTCCAGTTAGTCCATAAGTGCTGCTTTGTACTCCCACTGGCTTCCAAAGATCATACCAGGATTTCTTATGTAACACTAGGTTGTCAGCCAGCTCAGTCTAATGATGTTTACCACTTTCAAACATTGCTGGGGCCGGAGAGAGCTGCACCATATCCATTTTGCTATTTATACCATGGCTTGTTTGTCCTGATAACATCAACGCAGCAGGGGATCCTGAAGAAAAGCTTGTGCTTAAATAGACAAAAACTCCAACATTTCATTTCAGTTTTGTTTGAAGGATCCTGCACTGGCACTGAGTTTCCCAGAGTATCTTGGGATAGAAATTTTAATTATTTCATCCGCCAAGAGTTAAGCATTCCTGCTGAAATCACCTGACAATTTCTCCAGCAACATTTTACAAAATGGCACAGCATGGCACTCAGATCTCAAATGTAAAGCTAATGCAATATAATTTCACTGATACCTTGCAAATTATATTGCTTGGGCTTATTCAGACCTTCAGCTCTTGCAAATAATTCCTAACTTAGGTAAGGGAATGCATCACAGCTTTTCCCTCTGTGTCTGCGTTGCACATTAGAATAGAGAATGCTTAGGTTTTTTATGGTTTAAACTGTGGAGAGCATCTCTTTTGAAGTTAAACGTAGGGGAAATGGAACAACATTTGCTGTCTTAAGTATGATCCATTTCCTTACAAAAGTTTCAGAACCTACCAAATTAATAATTTGAGTTCAAGGCAAACATCTGTCATTAATTGACATTTTATGTTTTCAGTCTGAAAGCAGCAAAAACATGGTAGCTGCTGCAATGTTTTGCTGTGCAGAAGAGAATATCTATTATTGTGAACAAAATTGTCCTGCTGTGAAGGCTGCATATCCGACTCATAGCTCTCACTAAATAGATTGTGGATTCAAGCAGAGACTAGCACAAAGTGTCAAGGTCAGTACTGAGGGAGCTATTCTGATGAAAGGTTAATCCGAGGCCTCTTCTGATAAGTAGAGTGCATGTAAAAGATCTTGTAATATTACCAGGAAAAATAGCAGGAGATTCTGCCAGTGGACTTCAGAATGTGATATGCTTATTCTTCTGATGTTCCCTGTGACTTGAAGCTCGCATCTGAAGTGCAGCACGGGATCTTAGAGAATGCTTCTGCTCAAGGCATCAGCTAGTTCGCAATATTCCCTACTGACCCTGCCAAGTTTCACAAAGGAAAGGACTTGTCCCTTTAATTGAATAGGCCTGTGTGGCCTAGGCACAAACATTGATCAAAGCTGCTACAAGTCATGGAGGAAGTGGCTCCTTGCATCCCCTTCCTATCAACAGAAGGAACTTTGACTTCTCTCCTCAGAAGTTTATTGACTTATTGAGTAAAGGCTCATGTGACTATTCATCAACATAGTCATAGTCATAGTCATACTTTATTGATCCCGGGGGAAATTGGTTTTCGTTACAGTTGCACCATAAATAATAAATAGTAATAAAACCATAAATAGTTAAATAGTAATATGTAAATATGTAAATTGTGCCAGGAAATAAGTCCAGGACCAGCCTATTGGTTCAGGGTGTCTGACCCTCCAAGGGAGGAGTTGTAAAGTTTGATGGCAACAGGCAGGAATGACTTCCTATGATGCTCTGTGTTGCATCTCGGTGGAATGAGTCTCTGGCTGAATGTACTCCTGTGCCCACCCAGTCCATTATGTAGTGGATGGGAGACATTGTCCAAGATGGCATGCAACTTGGACAGCATCCTCTTTTCAGACACCACCATCAGAGAGTCCAGTTCCATCCCCACAACATCACTGGCCTTACGAATGAGTTTGTTGATTCTGTTGGTGTCTGCTACCCTCAGCCTGCTGCCCCAGCACACAACAGCAAACATGATAGCACTGGCCACCACAGACTCGTAGAACATCCTCAGCATCATCTGGCAGATGTTAAAGGACCTCAGTCTTCTCAGGAAATAGAGACGGCTCTGACCCTTCCTGTAGACAGCCTCAGTGTTCCTTGACCAGTCCATTTTATTGTCAATTCGTATCCCCAGGTATTTGTAATCCTCCACCATGTCCACACTGACCCCCTGGATGGAAACAGGGGTCACCGTACCTTAGCTCTCCTCAGGTCTACCACCAGCTCCTTAGTCTTTTTCACATTAAGCTGCAGATAATTCTGCTCACACCGTGTGACAAAGTTTCCTACCGTAGCCCTGTACTCAGCCTCATCTCCCTTGCTGATGCATCCAACTATGGCAGAGTCATCAGAAAACTTTTGAAGATGACAAGATTCTGTGCAGTAGTTGAAGTCCGAGGTGTAAATGGTGAAGAGAAAGGGAGACAAGACAGTCCCCTGTGGAGCCCCAGTGCTGCTGATCACTCTGTCGGACACACAGTGTTGCAAGCACACGTACTGTGGTCTGCCAGTCAGGTATTCAAGAATCCATGATGCCAGGGAAGCATCCACCTGCATCGCTGTCAGCTTCTCCCCCAGAAGAGCAGGGCGGATGGTGTTGAACGCATTGGAGAAGTCAAAAAACATAACCCTCACAGTGCTCGCTAGCTTGTCCAGGTGGGCGTAGACACGGTTCAGCAGGTAGACGATGGCATCTCCAACTCCTAGTCGGGGCTGGTAGGCAAACTGGAGGGGATCTAAATGTGGCCTGACCATAGGCTGGAGCAGCTCCAGAACAAGTCTCTCCAGGGTCTTCATGATGTGGGAGGTCAATGCCACCGGTCTGTAGTCATTGAGGCCGCTGGGGCACGGCGTCTTCGACACAGGGACTATTAGCATGAACTATTACCAGTGCCATGCCAGAACCAATCATATGGGAAGTCTTAAGAATTAGGAGGACCAATCTTATCCAATAATAATATAAAAATAGATCTCAACTATCCTAAAGCTATTGGCAGTGGCTAACCCCCAGGGTGTGATTATATTAGCGTATCAGACACAAATTGCTGGAGGAACTCTACAGGTCAGGCAGCATCTATGGAAATGAATAAACAGTCAGAGTTTTGGGCTGAGACCCTTCAACAGGACTGGAAATGAGGAGGGAAGATGCCAGAATAAAGAAGTGGGGAGAGGGGAAGGAGGACAAGCTAGAAGGTGATAGGTAAAAGCAGGTGGGAGGAGAGAGATAAAGGGCTGGAGAAGAAGGAATCTGTTAGGAGAGGAGAGTGGGTCATGGGAGAAAGGAAGAAGGTGGGGCACCAGAGGGAGGTGATAGGAAGGTGAGAAGAAGCGATAAGAGGCGAGAGTGGTGAATGGGAGAAGAGAGAAGTAGGAGGGATATTTATGTTTTTAACCGGAAGGAGAAATCAATGTTCATGCTATCATGTTGAAAAGGAAAGCCACATACAGTACTGGGAACAGATGAAGGAACTAAGAAAAGGATATAGCATTTTTACAGGAGCCAGGGTGGGAAGATGTATAGTCAAGATAACTGTGGGATAACTATGCGGGTGCTCAAGCCTACTCCTTGAGTCTGGAGAAAGTAGGATGAGTTAAAGGAGAAATTGTTGAGCTTGAGAACCAGTTCTGCCAGACGGAGGAGAGTGCTGGTGGAGGGGAACTGGTTGGGTCTTTTGTTGAGAAAGAAGCAGAGAGCTTTAAGGGCTTCTTGCTGGGGTATAGAATACTGGGCATCCATGGTACTTATATTCCCCATCAAGAAGGCCTTAAAGACTTCTACCCCCCATGAAGAAGGGCTTAAAGCCACGGATGTCTAGTCCCTTTACACTTCTTTGTCTTCTCAAGAGGGTCTTAAAGCAATGGATGTCCAGTACTGCTCTGGATTTTTAGCGTCTGCAGAATCTCTTGTGTTAATACTAGGTTATGATTAACCACAGGAAGAACCTAATGGGTTCATGCAGTAGCAATGTGAGAGAGCTTTACTGGCCAATTCTGCGTCAAAGGAAGCATTTGAACTCTTCCCATATAAAGTTGCGCTAGATTTACAGAATTTATTGGCAAGGCTGAAATTTGATTGTTGTCAAAGCAACTTGGCAATGTTAGTTTTCAAATAAGCAGTTATATTGCACTCTGCCCAGAATAACATATCACGGCCCACAAATAAACTTAAACATCACATTTAAAGAGAATAATTTACATTTTGCTTTTCACCAACCATCTGTTATAATGTCAATGTAAAATCTAATGCACCGAGCATATTTACTAAAGCAACATGTAATCTTATAACGACAGAGGGTCTGTATTTCAATTCACATGTTCACATTCAAACTAAATTGAATTTACTATATCATTTCCTTTGCATGCTGTGATTCACAAAATAATCAGAAAAAAATCAAATGCTATGATGTTCCTTCAAAGGCTCCTGAAATGTGCCTGCATTGGTATGACTCATTTCCCATCTGCTTTTTGTACAGTCTCTTTGATTTGACATGTTGTAACATGGTGCTTTTTAAGACAGTTAATTAAAATAGAAGGTGGGTCTTCGTTTTTTTGGACGTTGGCAACATTGCCCATTGAGCTTTCATTGCTCTTCCCTAATTGCCCACAAGGAGGCAGTGGTGAGCTATCTTTTTGAGATGCTGCAGTCTTTCAGATGAATTTATTTTCCTAATACAGTTGAATGGGGAGGGCCAAGATTACACTAGATGCAGTCATAATGAAGAAACGGTTTTATATCTACAAGTTATGAAATTGTACAACTCGGAGCAGTATCAGCATATATGTAAAACCCTTGCTTTTTTTTGTGGTAATGGCTGACAGTTTGTGAAGCGTTGCAGGAGGATCTTGAGCGAGCAACTGCTGTGGAATTTTTGGGTGATTCACATTTTACCCAGTTTGTGCCGGTGGAGGAGGGAATGAATATTGTCAGGTTATACCAGCCAGTTTTGTGTGCACGATGTCGAGCTTCTTGATACTTATTGTAAATTGCACAATTCCAGGTGGAGAACATTCCGGCTTCTAGAGTGTGGAAAGGCTTTGAGATGTGAGGAGTGATTAATCATTGAAGTATAACTTGTGTATGAGCAACTCTAGTAGCTGTGGTATTCATGGGGGCTGGTTCAGTTTGAGTTTCTGGCTCATAACATCAGGGGTATGAATAGCATGGTCATGCCATTGCCAAAGGATGGTGGCTAGACTCTATACCTGTAGTTGGATTTGGTGTGGCGCACATGTTGCTGAGATCTTGCTAAATGTAGGTGTGAACTTTTCTACCTGCTGTGCCATTCAGTAAGAACTTAGTTCATTCCTACCTTTAAGTACACTTTCTCACCCAAGCCTTGTGTTCCTTCGAGGGAATTTAAAAAATACTAGCATGAATAATCTTGATTGTACTCAATGACAAATCATTCACATCCGTCTGGGGAAGAAAACAAAGATTCTCAATCCTATAAGCCACAAAGAATCTCCTGTTCTGTGGTTTTTAAGGCTTACACTTTAACCCTGAGACCATGTAACCTAGTTTTGTCACAGCACCCAAAGAAAGCAGCCTCGCAGTATTGAACTTCTCAAAGCCACTCAAATGTTACGTTTCAGTGAGATTACTTCTCATTCTTCCAAATTACAAGGCTGTAGGCCTATATCAGTTAATGTATCTCTGCAGCACAAGTCATTCAGCCCTGGTGTATAGAACTCTGCTCTGTACACTAGACATGGACAGCCATAAAGCTAATGGGGCAGATATGAAGTATATCCAGTACTTTGCTGAACAACAGATCTGATATTTTCTTAGTAGTGGCTCCAACGGATGACTAGAAGGTCAGACATGCTGAAGCTCGCCTCCAGTGCGTGTAGAACAACTACTAGGACGGTAAAGCATATGGGTGCAATGGTACACTGCCAACATAGAGAGTGTCCTCACATCAGCCATTACTATCTGGTTTGGTGCAGGATCCTCTCACAGTACACCAAACCTAGAGCGAACTGTCAGGTAGGCTGAAAAGGTCATAGGCTACAGTCTACCAACTCTGCAGGAGTTGTCCAGGACAAAGAAGTGGGCAACAAAAAACATTGCAGACAGACGTCGTCGTGGCTATCCCTCGAGGTCGAGGATGATGGTCTTCGATCTGTTGATCTACCTATGGGCTCTCAAGTGGCTTATGAGTCCAATCTTGGCTTTGAAAATTCTTCCGCATTCAGGACAGGTAGTTCCAGATGGCAGATCAGGCTTTGGTTGTTGCTGCCTCTCTTTCCATTTTCTTCTCTTTTCTTCTAATTCTGCACATCTGTTGGCTTCGAAAGTTGCTGTTCCTTCTCGGATGATGGCTTGCCAGAGTTTCCTGTCCTTGGCATTGGTTTCCCAGTTGTTGATGTTGATGTTACATTTCTTCATGTTGGCTTTTAAGACATCTTTGAGTCTCTTCTGTTGTCTGCCTCTTTTATGTTTGCCTTCATTGCAGACAGTATACACCCATTGAATTGCTTTTGCTGAAAGTGCCCTTTTGGAAAGCGCTAAAGGGCTATTAGAATAAAAAATGTCACGCCATCTTGAAAGTTTTGTCCCCCAGTCAGTTAATCTGATCAACCATTCTAGTTAGCTCCCCGCCCCCCTCTATCTTTTACTTCAGTCAATGCACTGCACTCTAAAACACTTTAAACCACTTTTCATAAAGCTGTTTAATTTGTAAATACATGCTGGCTTATATGCATTTTGCACATTTATTCTGTATCTCTACTTCCAACTTCATGGATATATAATTCTTTAATCTTCGTCATTGTTGAAAGTTGTTTTTCTGTAGCATGTCATGCCACAACACCACAGGAAATGCCTAATACATGTAAATATAGATGGTGAATAAGTTGATCCTTTGCAGTGTGGAGAGGCGGAGAGGCAGAAAGGCAGGGAAGTGCTGTTAGCAAGCCATCCCCTATCCAATGACCACCTTGTAGTTCAATACCATCTGGGTCATTAATCCAGATTGTAATTAGCTGTTTTCCCACTGCTGAACCTGCAAGCTTAAGAAGGACAGGCTTAGTTCTAAATCTTGCATTATGGAATATTTTCAGGAAAGACAGCGAAGGATACAAAGAAGGAGAGAGGAAGGGTGGTGGTAGCATTTGCATATGAGACAGCTGCCAAGTTGGAGAGAGATGATTTCATGGAATGATCAAGGACTGAAGCTGTTTGTTCAGAATAAACAACTAATAGAGAGAAGCATCAATGTGTTAGATTAGATTAGCTTATGAGGACACTCAGTCCTCGTATATTGTCATTTAGAAATGCATGCATTAAAAAATGATACAAAGTTCCTCCAGTATGATATCACAGAAACACAAGACAGTCCAAGACTAAAACTGACAAAAACCACATAAATATAACATATAGTTACAACAGTGCAAAGCAATACCGTAATTTGATAAGAGCAGACCATGGGCACGGTAAAAAAAAAGTCTCAAAGTCCCGATAGCCCCAACATCTCACGTAGACGGTAGAAGGGAGAAACTCTCCCTGCCATGAGCTTCCAGCACCGCAAACTTGCCGATGCAGCACCCTGGAAGCACCTGACCACAGCCGGCTCTGAGTCCATCCGAAAACTTCGAGCTTCTGACCAGCCCTCCGACATTGAGCACTGAGCACTATCTCTGCCGAGTGCTTCGACCCCGGCTCCAGCCACCAAGCAACAGGCAAAGCCAAGGATTCAGGGCTTTCCCCTCCGGAGATTTCGGATCACACAGTAGCAGCGGTAGCGAAACAGGCATTTCAGAAGTTTCACCAGATGTTCCTCCGTGCTCTCACATCTGCCTCCATCAAATCAGAATTGTGCACGGCCTCCTACTTGACAGATTACAGATATTCATCACCGGAGAGGCCATGTGCGCTGTGTTAGAGAGAATTCTATCAGCTGCGAACCACTCAGGAGGATATTGAGGACTGAATTTGCCTGTAAATTGGAGAGATGTGCAAAAGGCATTCAGGAGTAAAGGTGTAGCCTTTAACTCTGACCAAACTCATTGACAGAAGCGACCCGATGGCAAATTCATGTTAGATCAATATAATATAAGCAGATTTATTGAGATATGGTGCAGAATAGGGCATTCCAGCCCTTTGAGCCATGTTGCCCAGCAACTCCCCCAATTTAATCCCAGTCTAATCACAGGGCAATTTACAATGACCAGTTAACCTACCAACCAGTAGGTCTTTGGACTGTGGGAGGAAACCGGAGCACCAGGAGGAAACCCACACGGTCATGGGAAGAACATACAAACTCCCTATAGGCAGTAGTGGAGTTGAACCCTGGTAGCTGGTACTGTAGAGCAGGGGTCCCCAACCTTTTTTGCGCTGCGGACCGGTTTAATATTGACAATATTCTTGCAGACCGGCCGACCTGCGGGTGGGGGGTGGTAGGGTTGCCAATGGACAAGAGTAGCAGTCAAAAAATACGTTGTGTTTACCCCGAGAAAGACTACAATGACCATGAAGCCTTGCGCGGGCACCAGTGCGCATGTGTGACCTGCGCATGTGTGTACCTGCCGATATTATTCTCTGTAAATCTTTTTTGGCGATTCTGTTCAGGGGGCAGGTTGGGAGTTGTTAATCACGACCGGAATATTGGTAATAAGGGGCTAATACACTCAACTTCGTTTCTAAAAGGGTTTATCTAACGAATTTAATATTAAACACACAGCGCATATTTTCCTCGCATGAATATAGTGGTAAGTCAATCATCAGGGGAGGACGGGAAAGCTTGAAGTAAGTGCTGAAAGAACTTCCAGTAGACGTGGTGGAGGCAGGTTCGATATTATTTAAAGAAATATTGGATAGGTATATGGACAGGAAAGGAATGCAGGGTTATGGGCTGAGTGCAGGTCGGTGGGACTAGGTGAGAGTAGCTTTTGGCACGGACTAGAAGGGCCGAGATCGCCTGTTTCCGTGCTGTAATTGTTATATGGTTATATAAGTCACTTATCAGTCAATAGCATCATAACATTTTAAGTAATGTTTGGATATTAAACACGGCACATATTTTCCCAGTATGAACATATAAAATCATTGCAACACACCAATATCGCAGAATCAGTGGGAGTCCTGGGATTGTTTTCCTGCAACAAGACGGTCCTATCGAGGGGTGATGGGAGACAGCGATACTCGAAGGAGGTTCCTTATGTCCAGTCTATTCCGCAATTTAGTTTTCGTCGCATTCATTGCAGAGATATGTTGGAAATGGAAGCAATGTTTTCAGTGCTTTCGTGGTTATCTCAGGATATTTGGCCTTTACTTTGATTCAGAATGCCGGCAGAGATGTTATGTCAAACATACTTTTCAGCCCACCATCATCTGCAAGCTCGAGGAGTTGATCTTCTTCCCGTGCTCACATGGATGACACGTGCGTAATGACCTCGCGTGTGTTCAAGCTCAACAGTGGGCGTGACAGGGAATGAGGAAAGGTGCAGCTGACTCATATCGCCAAATCATATCGTTTCTTCGCGGCCTGGTAGCAAATGCTCTGCGGCCCGGTACCAGTCCGCGGCCCGGTGGTTGGGGACCGCTGCTGTAGAGCGTTGTAGAGCGCTAACCACTACACTACTCTGCCGCCCCTGGTGCAGTACAATACCTATAGCAGTGGTTTGTGGCAAAATAGAAACAATTTTATTGAAGTTTTTAAAGGTGCCATTCTGCTTAAGTACTATATTGAAACACGTCTTTGCATTTTTCTTCAACTATAATCATATTATATTGCACACCAAGCCAATATAGTAAAAGTCTGTTTCAAAAATCAAAACAATAGCCAACATTCTAGAAGATTCTTCTTTATGATTTTTTGTAAGCTAAATATTTTAACTGACTAAAATCACTTAAGTTAAATGCAATAATTTAAAAAAAAATTTTCACTGAATTGGTAATGTTTAAATTTACGTCTATTGCTAGTTTGTACAAAACTACTAATATTTATCATATTATATTTAGTAGGTAATGCTATTCGCTCTGTGTTGTGTATGTTCAACTTCCCACTCTATATCAGTGCTCAGGAGCAAAAACATAACGATATTGTGGAATGCTCTTACCACTTTAATGATTTAATTGAGCATCATTCACCGTTTTAGTTAAAAGTTTCTAATACATAAATCTGTTCATTATCCTAGAATTCAGATGTGGCAGAATTGTGTCTCACAACAGACAATTTCCCTTTATCAGATCATGTCCAATATTTCTGGCGTATGTCGTGAAATTTATCTCCGCAGAGATAATTGCAATTACTTCAGAGGCCCAAAGGTCAGAAGCTTGCATTTATGTGGTGCATCCACGTTGTAAATGATAGCAGAGGCACATTGTCAAACAAAAGTAAACACGAGGTCACAAAAACAGTTACAAGAGTACATGTTTGCTGAAGGGGTAAAAAAGCAAATTCCTAAAGGAGGATTTGGATAACAGAGTGCTTAGATTCAAGGAAAAAACATCAGGTACTCTATAATTAAAGATGAAAGTCATCATTAGTTAGCAATTTAAATTGCTGAATAAGAAGGAACCCAGCACTGAAGGAACATGGATACGTATTTAGGAAAACGATATATCTGGAGATGCTTACTAAGATATTTTGCCGATGTGCCTTTGAGAGCATACTGACTGTGCGACGGTATAGTACACTGCAGCAAGATTGACCAGAAAACACTTCCTTGAGAGATCAGGGCTGGACAGAACATCATTGGGACACAACTCTCAGACATTACAACTCACACTGTCTACAGTGGGTTCACAACATCCTGATGGACTCAGCCAACCCCAGTGAACTCCTATTCAAGCTCCTACCATCTGGCAGGAGATATAGAAACATCTCTACCCAGATATCCCAA
Organism: Mobula hypostoma; assembly: GCF_963921235.1. Lineage (NCBI taxonomy): Eukaryota > Metazoa > Chordata > Chondrichthyes > Myliobatiformes > Myliobatidae > Mobula > Mobula hypostoma. The sequence continues at coordinate 28,682,403 of NC_086119.1, read as the reverse complement.
CTTTTATCCCAGGACTGTCATGCAACTGAAAATGCAACCCCCCCCCCAACCCACCCATAGTCTCAAAGTGCAATACCTAGGCACGTGGGGTTAAATGGGCAGATAGCCCTCCTTGATTTAGAAACTCTTTGCTTTCTTTAATTTCAGTTTTAATTCTGATCACCCCACTATAGGAGGCTTTGAGGCTTTGGAGAAGGTGCAGAAATGGTTTACCAGGAGGGCATGTGCCATCACGAGAGATAACCTTGGGTTGTTTTCTCTGGAGCGGTAGAGGCTGAGAGAAGATCCGATTGAGGCTTATAAGAGGCATAGACAGAGTAGACGGAGAGTATCTGTTTTGCAGGGTTGAAATGGCTAATACCAGAGGACATGCGTTGAAGGTGAGAGGTGGTAGGTTTAAGGGGGATGTGAGGGGTAAGGTTTTGACTCAGAGAGTGGTGGATGCCTGGAAACGCACTGCCTGTACAGCACTGTCTGTGGCGGCCAGTGCCATCATGTTTGCTGTTGTGTGCTGGGGAAGCAGGCTGAGGGTAGCAGATACCAACAGAATCAACAAACTCATTCGTAAGGCCAGTGATGTTGTGGGGATGGAACTGGACTCTCTGACGGTGGTGTCTGAAAAGGGGATGCTGTCCAAGTTGCATGCCGTCTTGGACAATGTCTCCCATCCATTACATAATGGACTGGTTGGGCACAGGGGTACATTCAGCCAGAGACTCATTCCTCCGAGATGCAGCACTGAGCATCATAGGAAGTCATTCCTGCCTGTGGCCATCAAACTTTACAACTCCTCCCTTGGAGGGTCAGACACCCTGAGCCAATAGACTGGTCCTGGATTTATTTCCTGGCATAATTTACATATTACCATTTAATTATTTATGGTTTTATTACTATTTAATTATTTATGGTGCAACTGTAACGAAAACCTATTTCCCTCGGGATCAATAAAGTATAATTATGACTATGGTGTGGTGGTAGAGGCAAATATATTGGAGGCTCTTAAGAGACATTTAGATAGGCACATGGATGTAAGGAAGATGGAGGGATATGGACATTGTGTAGATAGGAGGGATTAGTACTTGGGTGTTTATCATTTGATTTTTAGCTGATTCAGCACAATGTCATGGCCCAAAGAACCTGTTCTTGTACTATACTGTTCTATGTTCTATGTTAATTCTTGATGCTAGTTACAACACTTAAACCGGACAGCCACTGTTAATTTAAATTGTAGATATGTTTGTTTTTAATTCAATTGTAACTTAGATGTCATTCTAAGTAACTCGGATGTTATTTTAAATTTAGTCATTGTGTTTTTAGTAATTGAATTGCCAGTCTGCTGTTTTGTACTAAATGGAGTCCTCACCATTGATAGTAAAGCTCTAACAAGGGTTAGAGATCAGCCTATGAAAGGTTGAAAACAAGGATAAGAATTTTAAAATTAAGGTATCGCTTCATTATGTAAAATCTTACCTTTAGCTGTGAACTTGTAATTTTAGACCATAGGACCATAAGACAAAGGAGCAGAAGTAGGCCATTCGGCCCATCAGGTCTGCTCCTCCATTTTATCATGAGCTGATCCATTCTCCTGTTTAGTCCCACTCCCCCGCCTTCTCACCATAACCTTTGATGCCCTGGCTACTCAGATACATATCAATCTCTGCCCTAAATACATCCAATGACTTGGCCTCCACTGCTGCCCGTGGCAACAAATTCCATAGATTCACCACTCTCTGACTAAAAAAATTTCTTCGCATTTCTGTTCTGAATGGGTGCCCTTCAATCCTTAAGTCATGCCCTCTCGTACTGGACTCCCCCATCATGGGAAACAACTTTGCCACATCCACTCTGTCCATGCCTTTTAACATTCGAAATGTTTCTATGAGGTCTCCCCTCATTCTTCTAAACTCCAAGGAATACAGTCCAAGAGCAGACAAACATTCCTCATATGTTAACCCTCTCATTCCCGGAATCATTCTAGTGAATCTTCTCTGAACCCTCTCCAACGTCAGCACATTCTTTCTTAAATAAGGAGACCAAAACTGCCCACAGTACTCCAAGTGAGGTCTCATCAGCGCCTTATAGAGCCTCAACATCACATCTCTGCTCCTATACTCTATTCCTCTAGAAATGAATGCCAACATTGCATTTGCCTTCTTCACTACTGACTCAACCTGGAGGTTAACTTTAAGGGTATCCTGTACAAGGACTCCCACGTCCCGTTGCATCTCAGAACTTTGAATTCTTTCCCCATTTAAATAATAGTCTGCCCGTTTATTTTTTCTGCCAAAGTGCATAACCATACACTTTCCAACATTGTACTTCATTTGCCACTTCTCTGCCCATTCTTCCAATCTATCCAAGTCTCTCTGCAGACTCTCCGTTTCCTCAGCATTACCGGCCCCTCCACCTATCTTCGTATCATCAGCAAACTTAGCCACAAAGCTATCTATTCCATAATCCAAATCGTTGATGTACAATGTAAAAAGAAGCGGCCCCAACATTGATCCCTGTGGAACACCACTAGTAACCGGCAGCCAACCAGAATAGGATCCCTTTATTCCCACTCTCTGTTTCCTGCCAATCAGCCAATGCTCTATCCACGTATGTAACTTTCCCGTAATTCCATGGGCTCTTATCTTGTTAAGTAGCCTCATGTGTGGCACCTTGTCAAAGGCCTTCTGAAAATCCAAATATACAACATCCACTGCATCTCCCTTGTCTAGCCTACTGGTAATTTCCTCAAAAAATTGTAATAGGTTTGTGAGGCAGGATTTTCCTTTAAGGAATCCATGCTGAGTTCTGCCTATCTTGTCATATGCCTCCAGGTACTCTGTAACCTCATCCTTGACAATCGACTCCAACAATTTCCCAACCACCGATGTCAAGCTAACAGGTCTATAATTTCCTTTTTGCTTCCTTGCCTCCTGCTTAAATAGCGGAGTGACATTTGCAATCTTCCAGTCTTCCGGAACCATGCCAGAATCTATCGACTTTTGAAAGATCATCGCTAATGCCTCCGTAATCTCCACAGCTACTTCCTTCAGAATACGAGAGTGCATTCCATCTGGTCCAGGAGATTTAACTACCTTTAGCCTATTCAGCTTCCTAAGTACTTCCTCTGTCGTAATTGTGACTGCGCACACTTCTCTTCCCTGCCACCCTTGAGTGTCCGGTATACTGCTGATGTCTTCCTCAGTGAAGACTGATGCAAAATACTCGTTCAGTTCCTCTGCCATCTCCTTATCTCCCATTACAATTTCTCCAGCATCATTTTCTATCGGTCCTATATCTACTCTCACCTGTCTTTTACTCTTTATATACTTGAAAAAGCTTTTAATATCCTCTTTGATATTATTTGCTAGCTTCCTTTCATAGTTAATCTTTTCTCTCTTAATGACCTTCTTGGTTTCCTTTTGTAAGGTTTTAAAAATTTCCCAACCCTCTGTCTTCCCACTAATTTTTGCTTCCTTGTATGGCCTCTCCTTTGCTTTAACTTTGGCTTTGACTTCTCTTGTCAACCATGGTTGCATCCTTTTTCCACTCGAAAATTTCTTCTTTTTTGGAATATACCTGTCTTGCACATTCCTCATTTCTCGCATAAACTCCAGCCACTGCTGCTCTGCTGTCTTTCCCGCCAGTGTCCCTTTCCAGTCAACGTTGGCCAGTTCCTCTCTCATGCCACTGTAATTTCCTTTACTCCACTGAAATACCGACACATCAGATTTCGGCTTCTCTTTTTCAGATTTCACAGTGAACTCAATCATGTTATGATCACTGCCTCCTAAGGGTTCCTTCACCTCAATCTCGCTAATCACCTCCGGTTCATTACACAATACCCAATCCGTACAGCTGATCCCCTAGTGGGCTCAACAACAAGCTGTTCTAAAAAGCCATCTTGCAGACATTCTACAAATTCTCTCTCTTGAGATCCAGTGCTGACCTGATTTTCCCAATCTACTCGCATGTTAAAATCCCCCACAATTATCATAACACTGCCCTTCTGACAAGCCTTTTCTATTTCCAGTTGTAATTTGTAGTCCACATCCCTGCAGCTGTTTGGAGGCCTATAAATAACTGCCATCAGGGTCCTTTTACCCCTGCTATTTCTTAGCTCAACCCATAAAGATTCTGCACCTTCCGATCCTATATCACCTCTTTCTAATGATTTAATATCATTTCTTACCAATAAAGCTACGCCTCCCCCTCGGCCTACCTTCCTATCCTTCCGATACACCGTGTATCCTTGGATGTTCAGCTCCCAGAGACATGCATCCTTTAGCCAGGTCTCAGTGATGGCCACAATATCATACCTGTCAATCTGTAGCTGTACAACAAGATCATCCACCTTATTCTTTATGCTGCGTGCATTTAAGTACAACACCTTAAGACCAGTATTTGATACTTTTTGCTTTGATTTCACTGCAACTTTATTGCATTGCAACTCATCCCAATGGCTACAAATTTGCCCCATCACCTGCCTGTCTTTCCTGACATCTTTACTGCTCACTATCTTAGATTTATTTCTGTTTTCCCCTTCCTCCGCTCTATCATTCCGATTCCCATCCCCCTGCCAAATTAGTTTAAACCCTCCCTAACAGCTCTATTAAACTTTCCCGCCAGGATATTGGTCCCCTTCGGGTTCAGGTGTAACCTGTCCTTTTTGAACAGGTCATACTTCCCCCAGAAGAGATCCCAATTATCCAAGAATCTGAAGCCCTGCCCCCTACACCAGTCTCTCAGCCAGGCATTCATCTGCCTGATCCGACTAGCACGTGGCACAGGTAGCAATCCCGAGATTACTACCCTGGAGGTCCTGCTTCTCAGCTTCCTTCCTAACTCCTGGAAATCTCTCTTCAGGACCTCCTCCTTTGTCCTATCTATGTCATTGGTACCAACATGTACCAAGACAACTGGCTGCTCACCCTCCCCCTTTAGAATATTCAGGACCCGATCCGAGACATCCCGTGCCCCAGCACCTGGGAAGCAACACACCATGCGGGTATCTCTGTCAGGCTCACAGAAACTCCTGTCTGTTCCCCTGACTATGGAATCCCCTACGACTACCGCATTTCTCTTCTCCCTCCTTCTCTCCTGCACAACAGCGCCAGGCTCAGAAATTTTTTCCAGAAATATGTTGCATGGTTCTTGAAACAGTGAGAGAGATTAGTTCTTTTTATTACCTGTAAAATGCCATTCAATTGTGTTTTGTGAAAAAAATTAAAATACCCTCATTTCTCTATTTAAATGATTACCACGTAACTTGGGATTTAATTATCGCTTAAAACACCTATAAATTAAAATGATGAGGATACCAAAAGAATCCAAATTGTAGAATAGTTTTCTTTGCTCTAACACAATTTCAAGATGTCAGTCATGATGTCATGTGATTGTGAGGCAGATTGGATAAATTCTTCCCTTCTTGCTTTGCCATATCAGCCTAGTCAAGTGCTGGCACATTTTAATAGAGCACAGTTATGCAGAAAAAAGTTAATGACAGATAATGGACAAACAGTTTAGTGACCTGCACTAATGAGCTAGACATCTGATTCAGATCCCCCCACGTCAGCGGGAAGACTAACATCAATTATTTAAATTTTAAAAATGGTAGCTATGACTATGAATGTGCCATATAACCTACAACTCCAATAAACTAGCACAGGGGTTTCCAGACTGACAAAGTTTCTCGATTGTTGGAATACCCCCAGCACGCATTTAATTCACTTTTGTCAAATGTTGCACACTAATATAAATTTTCCAGTGAACTCAGTAGGCATGAGAAACAAGACCCAACTTGCCCAGAAGGACACTTGAGAATTAAGAAGGAGGTATGCAGCATTTTAATAAGGACGTTCAAAGATGGCCATTATATAATGTCCTTCGTAGCATTGCACATGTTTGTGAATGAATAATCAGGGAAGTAATGAGTACAAAGTGTGGACTGAGGAAAGTATAGGAATGCTCACTTCAAGTAAGATGTTAGTAAATACAATTACAAAGCTGTTACTTTGTTAAACCTTCAGAAACAGATTAATTTTAGGAATTGTGAAATAGAAAAATTCTGAGTAAAAATGAGCATGTGTAAGCTGGCAACGCATGAGTGGATGAACCAAACCTTGTTGTTAATGTTTTTCTAACACAATTTCAACTGCCCTTTAAGAGTGCCATCTTGCTGAAATTATCTAAGAGAGGAATAATGAAGAAGAATCTGTGATTCGTAATGGTCTCTAACACTTGTGTAAACAGCAAAATAAACTTCTTGACCGTGTTTATTTATTTATTTCTTGACATACGGCCCTTCGATCCACACCGCCCAGCAATCCGCCAATTTAATCCTGGGACAATTTACAATGACCAATTAACCCTCCAAGAAGTAGGTCTTTGGAATGTGGGAGGAAACCCAAATGGTCACGGGAAGTACATATAAACTCCTTACAGACCGTGGCAGGAATTGAACCCGGGTCCGTGGTACTGTAAAGCGTTGTGCTAACCACTTACAGACCGTGGCGGGAATTGAATCCATACTGTAAAGTGTTGTGCTAACTGCGCGCTGCATTCCACCTGTAATATTAGAAGCAACGTACAGCTCAGCTGCATACACCATCACGCTGTTTGGAAACATGTTGTTCAACTAAATTATATTGTAAGTTGTGCTCATTCTTATTTTGTCTTTGAAGCTTTGTGCCTCAGCCCTGGAATGTGGTCATCGCCCAGTGATATTTAACAGAAGATGCCAGAATGGATGTCTTTTAACTACACTGAAGCTGCAGCAATTTGGTGATCCATCTGATCTGAGAGAAGCAGTCAGATACATTCGATACAAACATCCAAACGCCAGGCTGTTCACTGTAAGTGAGAGCACGGGGGCTGGGCTGTTGCTCTCCTATCTCGGCGAGTGTGGATCATCCAGTTACGTGACCTGCGCTGCCTGCATCTCACCCATCTTCAGATGCCAGGAATGGTTTGAGACAGGACCTCCCTGGCTTTATCATTGGCTTTTGCTCCTTTATCAAAAAACTTGGCTGAGCAGGTGAGTGTAACCTGACTTGCAAAGTATTTTTTATTTTACAGAGAACTGGTGTGAGATAGACAATGCTACATAATCAATATTCTTTCCTCAATATTGGAGTAGTCTGTTGGTTGTCAATACAAATGATACATTTCCCGTGATAAATTAACTTGAATCTTGGATTTCGAATTTTCTCCTCTGTTCTGGAAGCGGCTTTTCTTTTTCGACCAGGGCAGATTCAGGTTCAGATTAATTTCATTTAATCACGTAGACATCAAAACTTGCTGTGAAATCTGCCGTTCGTGTTAACAACCAACACAGCTGAGGATAAGCTGGGGGCAGCCCTGAAGTGTCGCTACTCATTGCGGCCTCAACATAGCATGCTCACAGTGCTCAGTAGAATAACGCAGAACACACAACAGGATGTCCTATTCCATTGTGCCTAGTCAGTGGCAAACAACTTACAAACGTAGCCATGGCTCCAGCAAAATTGAAAAGACACTTAACTATAAATCACAGCCATATGACATGTAAAATGCTGATTATTTTAACTGACTATTGGAATTTCAAAACAAACAGATTAAAGCACAGTCAGTAAAAAGATCCAGGAAGCAAGTTATTTAGTAGCTTTAAGACCAGTTCACACAAGAATGTTTAAAAATTTGTGTGAAAACCTGGACAAAACGCATGCAGTCTTTTGCTACACACAGAAATCCAGTGGCTTAACAGAGGAAGAGTTCTCAACAGGGTGTTTGAGCTGAAAGGTGAATTGCAGGAGTAGGTTCGAGAAAATAGTAGACTAGATTTTGCTGAGTGCTTTGGTGATGAAGAATGGCTGCAGAAACCAGCCTACTTATCAGACATTATTCATCGTCTGAACCAGTTGAACAAGTCTCTGCAAGGCCCTGGAGAAAACGTTTTGACTTCAGATGACAAAATTCTTGGATGTGAAAGGAAACTGAATCTTTGGAAAAATCATGTTGCAAAAGGAAATCTTGAAATGTTTCCACTGCTGCTTCGGCTTGAGAGTGAGGAAGGATATCAGAAAGTCTCAAGTCTTATTGAAAACCACCTAGAGGAACTGCAGAACAAAACTGAACAGTACTTTTCCTCCCTTTCAACACAAGTACATGACTGGGTGAGGAACCCTTTCTCTGAATCTTCTGCTCAGTCTGAGAAGTGACTTTGAGAAAAGAGGAAGAACTTTGTGAGCTGCACTCTGTTCATGCACTCAGGATGAGATTTACTGACCTGCCCCTGGACAAGTTCTGGATTTCTGTGAAGGAAGAGTATTCTGCCATTCATGGGAAAGCAATGAGCATTTTGCTGCAGTTTTCAATTTATTACAAGTGTGAGCAAACTTTCTTGTTTAACAAGCATCAAGAGCAAGGATAAAAATCGTCTCATTTCATTTGAAGGTGAAATCTGTATACTTATCTCAAGTTCAATCTCCAGAATTGAGAATTTGATTATGTTTGCCTCATGGGTTTTTAAAATTTATGAAAGGGAAAGAAAGAGATTAACTTCAAGAAAGGTAAGCTAAAAATCATTCTCTACTCAAAAGAGCATTGACAATTATTTTTGGATTATTATATCTGCAACTTACTGATCACACTAACGTATCGTGAGCAGTAGATATAATTATTTTTACACCTGAAAATTATTTCAAGGTTTCTTCCAGGGCAAAAGGTTGAGAAAGGCCGGATTAGAGTATAAAACTGTTAGTTTTCTTCTAGGAACATAGAACATAGAAAACACAGAAAACCTACAGCACAATACAGGCCCTTCAGCCCAGAAAGCTGTGCCAAACATATCCTTACCTTAGAAATTACCTAGGGTTACCTGTAGCCCTCTATTTTTCTGATCTCCATGTACCTGTCCAGGAGTCTCTTAAAAGACCCTATCATATCCACCTCCACCGCCGTCACTGGCAGCCCTTTCCATGCACTCACCACTCTTTGCGTAAAAAAACTTACCCCTGACATCTCCTCTGTACCTACTTCCAAGCACCTTAAAACTGTGCCCTCTCGTGCTAGCCATTTACCCCTGGGAAAAAGCCTCTGACTATCCACACGATCAATGCCTCTCATCATCTTATACACCTCTATCAGGTCACCTCTCATCCTCCGTCTCTCCAAGGAAAAAAGGCCGAGTTCACTCAACCTATTCTCATAACGCATGCTCCCCAATCCAGGCAACATCCTTGTAAATCTCCTCTACAACCTTTCTATGGTTTCTACATTCTAGTCTATCTTTAGTGTACTTATAAGTGTATATGATTACTTATATGTATGGGATAGTTCAGTGAATTTTCAATAATTGCAGTTTATCAGTCTGTGTGTCAGGCCCCTGAATCTGACAATTTCAAAGGTTACCTCTTATCATTGGAATGTGCTTTATCTCTGTACTGAGCTGGTTTTTAGTGCAAGATGACCACAACTTCCTTGTTCTTTGTCTTCTCCTTGTCCCCCACCCCCTGCCTTCGCTTTTGTGCTCTCATACAGTATAATGAGTTGGTTACTGTTATGTTTTATAGTTATGAGCATCTAATAAAACGGGTATAATTACAAGATTTATACCTTATTCTTAATGTCTGAAGAACCCGTGGGTCAATATCACCAAGTCCAACACAAGAAAAAGAGGTTGAGTAAATGAGCTGAAGTTTTCTCAATTGTTTGCTCTGTGAATGTTAACGTTCAGGGTGATAAGATAGAATTGTGCATTTGATTTAAGGTTATTTCTAATTGTCATGCGTACGATATCCAGATCTTAGTGTGGACTTGAGAATATTTCATAACTCTGCAAAGTAGTGAAGTTTAAATTAACTGTGGAGTGGTATTAAAAGCCTAAATATGAATTTCCTTGCCCTCTCCAGGTACACCACTGTGCTAGGAGAGATTGTTGACATGGATAAGTTGTTTGCCACTCAGACCTTGAAGGAATTTGAGGAGGTGCTCTTCTGTCAAACAAAGAAGAGCAGCTTGTGCTGGGACACGTACTGGGAGAAGAATGACCCTTTACGAGATGTAGATGAGGTCGCAGTGCCAGTGCTGTGTATTTGCAGCGAGGATGACCCCTGCCGAGGGGAGCCAGACACAACCGTGCCATTCGAACTCTTTGAAACTAACCCACATTTTTTCCTACTGCTGACGAAACATGGTGGCCACTGTGGCTTCTTGAAGAGCAGGTCCTCTGTGTGGAGCCATGAGGTATTACTGGAATATTTTAAATCTGTCAGTGAATTCTTTGCGACAGAGGAAAGAACAAAAAGCTTTTCAAAAAGAAAATATGCAGTGGCTGTAAACTCCATGCCTTATAAATGTGGCAGAGGCAACAGCTTCAAAGGCAACTCATTTTGCTCCCACAATATTCATGAAATTTTCAGCTGGCAGAGGTCCTACACCAGATGATTAACAATTGGGACTTGTGAGAAAATTATCGTTCTTGTTAATTAATACAGCTTGTTTTTGTCTGGACTATAAAATAACATTCCATCAACATGGACATGAGAGCAGCAATTTTAACTGTCCTTGAGGTTTAAACTTTTTACCTGGCAACATAAATTTCAAAGGTTCAAAAAAGTTCAGAGTTTGAAAGGTTAGTTTTATTGTCAAAGTATGCATGTACAATACAACTTTGATATTTGTCTTCTCCAGATAGCTGTGAAATACACATGAAAAGACAAAGAAACAAAACTTGTTGGCCTCAGATACCCCCACTCTCTCCCCACAGAGAAAAAAAACAGCAACTATAACAATTCCCAACCCCCTCACCTGCAGAACGAAAATATCAACAATACAATCCCTGACCCCTCAATCACAGAAAAATATGACGGCGACAAAAACAACACATCCCTAACCCCTCCCCTGCAGAAAATAAAACATCAACGATAGGAATCCCTGACCCCGTCACTCGCAAATAAGAACTGCAACAGTAGCACAAAAAAACCTTCACCCCACTCACACAAAAAGAACTAACAGATCACCCACCCGCCAATCCAAGAAAATGACAAAAAACTGAAGGAGACCAATATAAATTACAACAACTTCCAGGCAGCTTGGTAAAGAAGAACTTACCTGTTCTTTTTGATTATTTGATGGAAATGCTGTACAGCATTTCAATACTTTAAGCTACAATGTAATTTATATAACTAGGCTAGGATGATTGTAAGTTATAGAACTTGTCAATGTCTTTGTGAGTCTATTCCATAGTTTAAGATTTCTTCTAGGAATGGGATACAGTTTGCTATAGCAACAGCTCCTTGTAAATAGCTTTGACTTTTATACTCCATCCTAGGATGGAAACTGTAGTTGGCAATTAGCCTATTAACCTTCAATGAAACATCAAACAAGACTGCCAAGATCCAAAGGACAAGTTAGCCTTAGTTTTTATATTACCTGCAATCTATTTATTGAATTAAAAGTATCTATGGGTTACTGATTATTTGTGGCTTATTATGGTTGAGAAAATATGTATGTTTTCAATGATCTTATTTTGAGATTTAACAAATTTAACTATAAGTTCAAGGCAATGATATTGTTCTTATAAAATAAAGGTGTTACTTATATGAAAAAATATGTTTGCTTGTTAGAAACAACACAGAAATTTGTACATTTTATCTGTTTTGTAAAAAAAATGTAGCTATCTTGTTTCATACATCTTGTAGTTTTCTGACTATATTTGTTGTATCTGTGTAATGTGCTTAAACATTAATTTATTTCTAGGCATGAAATGCCCCTTTTTGAGGCAAAGTCTACATAGAAAGAAGTTTCCTTTACCATTTAATTTTCATCCTTGAAATAAAATTATCAGTACCACCGGCATTCTAGCACTGACTACTTAAGGAAAAACTAACAATCAACTGGCAAAAACTGGCTGTAAATATTCATATTACAAGAGAATTAGTAATATTATTTCAACTCCCAAGTAAACTGCAATCAAGTATAATTTTTATAGATTACATATATAAATACACACAAATATATATATAATGTTTGGATAAACAATCATAATCATTGCAACTGTAAAACAAATTTGCTTTGTTTTCAACCAGAACAGGCATCTTGTAAACCATCCAGAAACAATAAGTCCTGGTTTTAGATTCCCCATCATTTGGAAACATGCTTTACTAAACCATGTGCAATCTTCATTATGCAAGTAGCCCATAATTGAATGCAACATTTTGGATATGTTCTTACCAAAGGTTTATATGATATGGCAAGATTTCCTCACATTTATATTCCTACTTGTAGGCAATTAAGTCTGATATGCCACCTGTACTGTTACTTGTTCACTGTACCTACATGTTAATCTTCTTTAGCAACACCCTGCTGAAGGAATTCAGAGGGTCAGGGGCAGTGGGGAACAATTGTTGACATTTTGGGTCAAAATCCTGCGTCATGTCCAAGAGTGGAGAAAGGAGCCATCCAGTATAAAGAGAAGAGGGGGAGTGGTGAGACGGGTGCCAGAGGTGAACAATGAACTGAGGGGAAAGGGGTGAATGAAGACAAGGAGATCAAGCCAGGCTGGGGAGGGGATGGGAGATGACCTTCTGTCTTGTTTTTGAACAATTGGTCACTCATTTGTCATACCTGTGTAGCTTTCTATTGCAGAATAATGTTTTTCAGATGTACAAGTGTAACTAATACAACTGGCTGAAACGCATTTCATAAATTTTCTGTACTGTTACAAGTAGCACTCTAGTCCAAGAAAGGTAAGACTGGAAGGTAGAAATGGACCCACATTACTACAATCAGGAAAGAGGTGATGTTCATGAACCCATGATCACAACCTGTCTCTTTTTGTTTATATAGAATGTGTATTATTGTAATCTATAGTATATTAAATGTATTGCACTGCACTGCTGCCACAAAACAACAAAATTTCATGACAGATGTTGGTGATAATAAACCTGATGCAGAGTCTTAGAGGGGAAGATTACAATCATCAGGGAGGAAGTATAGGAGCCTAAAAATACACTCACAATGTTTTAGAAAACAGCATCTTTCATTCCACCATCACATTTTGAATGGCCCATGAAACCATGCACACTACCTCACTATTTCAAGATACATTTGTTATCAAAGAATGTATAAATTATACAACTTTACAGGCAGCCACAAGCAAGAAACCCAAATGAACCCAATTAAGTAAAAGACAAACACACAATGTGCAGAGAAAGAGAAAAGAAACACAAATCATGCAAAGTATAGAAGCAAGCGCAGCATTCTGAAGCAAGTTGAGTCCTTAGATCCGAATCCCCAGAGTAGGCCCAAAGCCTCGGTCTCAGTTCATCATATTAGCAGGGCAAATCATCGCAATGCTCACAGTCATGAAGCACAGCAGCTGGTGCCGTCTCACAGTCTCAGCATCGCGGAGACAGTAGTGAACATCACAGTAGGAGCAATCAAAATTGGCCTAACTGCCACCTCCGGTCCTGACACCCTGCCTTTCCAGTCCATCTGGGCTGGTGTTTAAATTGTCCAAACAGCGGATTGTGCCACGCATTAGGACCTCGGCCCCGTGCAGCAAAACACTCCTGGCCTAAACCACACCGCCCAACCCATAGCTGCTCTTCGCCTCTCCAAACCGGCTTAGAACGATCCAACCTCACACCTGGATTAGTTGGACATGTATCGAAACTCCTCTGCCTCGACGACTCCTCTTTGGATCGCTCGCTCCAACTTCATCTGTGTCAATTTTGCAACGCACCAGCACAGTTCATCCCTCGGATTTGCTCGTCTCTTCATTGTTTGCTGTGATAGTTTACCACAATTTATTTAAGAAAAGGCATTATTCAGAATGTTTTAAGTTGCATTTCTCGGCTTTCGAACTATCAATAAGCTGTCACCCGCCTTCAGCAGCACCATCTTAAATCTTGTTTGTTGTAAATGATGATGTATGTCAGTGATAATAGACCTGGTTCTGATTCCAATTCTCAGAGGGGAAGGGAGAGCTTGGGGAGTTTGATATTGGCGTAACGTTATGAAGGATATAGCAAAAAATGTTGAAATGGAAAAAATAGAGAAGAGGAAGTAGGAAAGGAAGGGACAACAACAGAAACAGGAGAAAGGTAAGGTGAAGGAGAAGGGTTGTGTAACGCTCTTCTATATTGGCTTGTATTTATCCAGGGGAAACCCCGTCCGCCACCCAACTTGTCTCCGGATTACGTTGGTTGCTGTGTAATGCCACCTGATTCGGCTTCAAACATCAATCATCAGTCAGCACACAATGTACATTTTACAAATTACACTTTATAAATCTTACTAGCACTATGAGATTAATGGAGATACAATGAAAAATGTGCCAAATTTATCAAAGTTCAATTTCTTCGTGCACACAGTTGGAGCTCGAGACCTTCTTTCTTCCCCCTGCGATCCACTCCGACCCCTCGACTCGCAGCTCGGGACAGCCAAAGTGATGGACCAGAGCACTCCCAGCACATCCGTCGTCCTCCCAGTCTCTCCTCCAACTCCCTGCCAAAACCCCCATTTCCCAGCCATATGAGACAGCATATCACCCCGAGAAAGAATAACACGGACACCCATTGGTTCATTCGCTCTATTATCACTAATATAAGCCAAGCAAGCTACTAGCGAGAAAACTTCCTCAGCATTAGCCATTTTGATTAACATATGCAGTAACATAAAAGAAGAAACTCCTTACAGTTGGAATTGGTTCGTAAGAACACATAAACCGGCTGGCCTGGTGCCAGTACGAGGAAAAATGTGAGTATTATTGAAGATGTAATAGCTAGGCATTTAGAAGACTTTCAAAGTGAGCATGAATTTATCAAAAATAAAATTATACTTGACATATTTACTAGAGACCTTTGAACTTGTAACCAGTAGAATGCCCGGGGCAGGGAGTGGTGTGGGGTGTGTGGATGTGATATATTAGACTTCTGAAAGGCTTTTGACAAGGGTCCTACATGAGAGATTGGTGTGCTAAATTAAAGCAGACATAATTGAGGTTCCTTAAACAGTTGGAGTAAATGGGTTTTTTACCAAGTGACAGGCAGCTAGTAGTTCAACACTGGGAAGAAGTACAGTTGACGTTTCGGGCTGAAACCTTTCAGCACAACTGGTTTCGACCTTAAAAGGGCGTCTGTGCTTTTTTCCATAGATGCCACCAGGCCTGCTGATTTCCTCCAGCATTTTGTGTGTGTTGCTTAGATATAGTTCTACTACTTTCATGCAGTTATTCAGTTTTAATCCTGACTAGGTTTGATGTTTGGGGTCTAATTTTATGGTTGTTCCCTCAGTAGATATAGTTCCTCTGCCCCTAATTTTTTCATCACATTAATAACCTTTAAAATATCTAACCCTGAGGATTTTCAAGCCATCTTTTCAGGGAATCCATTTGTAGAATTCCCAGAATGCTAGGAGAAACTTAGAGTTAGGTAGTGAGGATTTTTTTTTAAAATCCAGAATATCAAAATGAAGTTGTTGAAATGCCAGGTTAAATTGTGAAGACACAATGATTAATGGTTCAAAACCAGGGCAAGGACTGAGCCACCTGAAAAGGAAAGAAGACTACATGCTGGAAACAGCAACTCGTAAACAAATTATCATTATTTCCATAAAGTCCTGGGTAACTAATGTCCCTAACCTGCACAGGCTGTGGAATTCATTTTACTATGGCTTACAGAATAACTGTCTAGACCAGGGATTCACAACCTTTTTTATGCCATGGACTCCTACCATTAACCGGGGCTCTGTGGACCCTAGGTTGGGAAACCCTGCTTTAGATGGCTGTGAAAGCTATTCATTTCATTAAGTCATTCGGTGGGTAGGTTCTCTTTGTATTCCTTTTATAATTTCACTTCTGGAGTTACTGATCCTGATTCTCTCCAATCTTAAGTCTAAGAATTAAGTTGCATAGAGATGATTCTAAAAATGTGAAACTGGCAGATGTCAGTTAGAGGCCTAGGTAATTAACTTGCCTTAGGATTTTAATCAGAAGCAACACCTGTAGTAAATTAGCTTTTAATTATATGAAATCTGGCCTGATGTCTGACAGATGGGCCAAATTACAATGCTGACTTTTTGAAGCTTGTAAGTGCATCATTTAAAATGGAAACCTTTTGTGTTCAGTGGTGTTTGGTTGGCTGTGAGTTTGATGGGAAAGCAAATGAACAATAATATCTTGCCACAGCAATAGAATGGGTCATCATGAAGGCCTCATTGATGAATATTGGATACACATAGCCCTAGGCCTGTTCTACATCTATTCTGCAATGTCAACAGTATGCATGATGGCCACAATACTGAATGTGATGAAACAGCTTTGATAGGAAACAGTGGGCTGGATTAAATGGGGAAAATAGAGATCAAATCATACACCTCTAACAGATGTATTTTAATACGTATATCATAGACCTATAAACACAATGAAGCAGAATGGAGTTGAGAGCAACTCTGTAACCAAGATTCATCCTTATCAACATAGTCCAGTAGTTCAATGTAAAATTATAAATGAGAAAAATGGTATCACCTGGAGCTTCAGAATTAATATCAAATAAACTGATCACATTTATGAGGCAGTAGACAATAAGACCAGCATTGTCCCTTCAATATCAAGAAATAGTTGATGATTATTCATAAATAGATGACACTTGGAGAAGGTATTACACAATGAAATGAGGAAACCAATTAGTTTTTAATTGGTACTGCTAATATTCCTGGTGGAAAGGGTCTTTGAATGTTGAAAGATACATTTAAGTCCTGGCATTCTTGGGGTATACAGAGTGTGCTTGTTTCATTTACAGTATAGATTTAGCAAAATTGATCTGATTAGTAATTGAATCTTGGTTCAGTTACTAATTAACCCAATCAAGTGTGATGGATATTTGCTTCCCAGGCCTGTGACCCTCTTGGTTTTTTGTCAAGCTTAGCTTTCTAAACACAGCAGCTGTCACTTGAAAGATCAAACAGTGTAAGTTAAATTTCCAAATATATGCTATGTTTAGCCTCTGGGTGTAAATGGGAGCCAGTTTTCAACTCTTAAAATATAAATGGCAGTAATCAGTTTGAAGCTCTGTCTAGAGAGTAAACTGTTAGCCCACAACATCTAGTTTATTGCTGCTCAAAAGGTGCAGTTTAAGACAATGGCTTTTTAATTTGACTTGTTTCAAAACAGACATTGCTGGCTAAATTCGCAAACGAGGAAATCTGCAGATGCTGGAATTTCAAGCAGCACACATGAAAATTGCTGGTGAACACAGCAGGCCAGGCAGCATCTCTAGGGAGAGGTACAGTCGATGTTTCGGGCCGAGACTCTTCATCAGGACTAACTGAAAGAAGAGATAGTAAGAGATTTGGAAGTGGGAGGGGGAGGGGGAGGGGGAGACCCAAAATGATAGGAGAAGACAGGAGGGGGAAGAGATGGAGCTAAGAGCTGGCTAAGTAGTTTAGTTCAAGGAAGCTTGCAGACAGATGGAAACAGCTCTTAGCATATGAAATAACCAATGTGCTTATAGCTGGAAGTTTGCTTCACATCATTAATTGTGTGTAGCTCAGAATCTAGGTCTCCAAGAGTCTTTTGGATTGCTTGTGTAAAAAGGGTATCTGATGAAATATCATATATGTGTGAAGACACCCAAGTGTCAATGAAGCTGGGTAAATGTTGACAGCATTTCACGCTAATTAGCAATGGGACAAGGAACATCAAGAAACATGAAAGAAACACAGGGTGAACTAGAAACCATTCCTCTGGCCTGGATTTGTGCGATGGATGATTCATTTGTCTGCATCGCAGTATGTCTTTTCATTTATAGGACTTTTACCTAAGCTTTGAAAATGCTTTGTGTTTTAGAAGTAATTTGTAATTTGGAAATGTTGAAGATAGACATCCTCAGAGAGTTTTAAATGTGTTTTAGAAACGTTTGGTTTTTAAACATGTGTCACTGAAAATAAATGAACTGTGACTTAAACTATCTGTTTAGCTGTAAGTATCTTTTCCTTGGTAGGAAGAGGGGACAAACCGCTCAAATGGTGGATATTGGCAGTTAAACTTGCCATGGAGAATAAACGGGGAAGTGAACTAGTCTTTGAAGATTGGGTAGTTACAGTATAATCTCCCTTTAGTGAGAGTAGTCTTGGCAATTCTTATCCGATAGAACTTTGCGGTCAGCAAACCCAATGCCATCAGACAACTGCAATTTTGGATGAGGCTCTTCACTGGGAAAGCAGGTCATTATTTAAATGTTATTCAAATAGTTAAATGACAGTCTATCAATATCTGTCCTTCTCCCCTCCTGCATTTAAGAAGTCAGAAGCAACCTGAGACCATGAACTGATGTTGGTTGATGTGACATTATCATATATGTCCATCAAATACACTATTTAAAGAGCAAAAAAAAATCATAAATTGCACCTCTCATTCCATAATAGCCCTTAATTAAATAAAGGGAAGCATGAGTAGAAGAGCTCTAATCCTGGTGCCAACTAGCAAAGACAATAGTAAACCATTTTGCGGCAAAATTTACCATAATGTCTCAGCAATAGCAGAACCAAGGGCTGGGACTTTGGTCATCCAATCGGAAATCAGAGGGGAAGAGAAAAGAACTTAGAGCAGGTAGCTGGAGTCTCATCTCCACTTCCGGATCACCTCACAATTGCAGAGCAGAGATGAGTCGCCAGGGCGCAGCAAGCTCCAGAAGGGTGGATTGCCAACAGTGAGACGGGAAGTCACCCGCTGTGAGCTCTTAAGGGCCTGCAGCAACCTAAAGGAGAGTGCGCATGCTGGTGCGTGTGCACGTATGACAATGCTGAATATCCTTTTACCATGGATGACAGGTGGTTGCAACAGCGAACTGGTGAACAAAGACACAACACATCAGAGCTTTCATCACTATCTGGCACCAAAGATTAAAGTAAATTTAGTGATCACTCTTGGAGTGTCAAAGTAATTTATCTCATGCTGCACAGACTTCTTCCTCATACCTTTGCCTCAGTCTAAGTAATTAATCCCTTCACAGCTTGTCATGTCATTAGGGATGAATTCACACCACCAACAGCTCAGACTTCTTTGTTTCACTTCTTAATATCTTTCTTGGCCATATTTTCATCTTCTATTAACCAGGCTAATATATAACAGGGACTGAAAGCCTTTGTCCGAGTCACATATTAGCTCACACCCTCTAGGAGAACTTGGAACTCAATAGAAGGAAGAAGAAATCATCACTGAGGAGGGATCTCTGCATTACAAAGAACCGAGTGCTTCATAATGAATACATCTCAAGTTGAAGTTCAAGATCAGTTTATTGTCATTCAACCGTGGACATGTATACCGCCAAACGAAACAACGTTCCTCTGGACCAAAGTGCTCAACACAGTACAGTACATAAAACTCACACACGCACAACACGTAAAGTAATATTACCACAAATAAATTAACAAATAATAAGGAGCACTTACAACACAATTTATTTATTTATTGAGATACAGTGTGGAAGAGGCTGTATCGGCCCTTCAAGCTGTGCCGCCCAGCAATCCCCCAATTTAATCCAGCCTAATCAAGGGACAATTTACAATGACCAATTAACCTACCAACTTGTAAGTTTTTGGACTCTGGTTGGAAACCGGAGCACCCGGAGGAAACCTATGCTGTCATGGGGAGAACGTATAAACTCCTAACGGGCAGTGGTGGGATTTGATCCCAGGTTGATACTGTAAAGTGTTGCCAAGTTAAAAAGTAAACAGTATAACACCACTGGCACTTCATACATGATGAGACCTGGGTGGTTCAGAGAGTTCAGTAGTCTTACAGCCTGGATGGGTTGAAGAGAAGCTCCGGAGATCCTCCTCAGAATCCTTTGTACGGTCTTGTGGTCAAGTGCCTTGCAATTCGCATACCAGATGGTGATGCGGCTGGTCAGGACACTGTTGATGGGTACTCCTGTAAAAATTGTTTAGAGAAGGGGCTCACTCAGTGTCCTCAGGAAGTGGAGACATTGCTGTGCTTCCAAGCAGAGATGTTAAGGGCCAGCTGAGATCGTCCATTATGAGCACTCCCAGAAACATAGTGCTCTTAACTCTTACCACAGAGGAGCCATTTATGCAGAGGGAGGAGGGGTCAGCCTGCACCTTCCTAAAGTCCACAATCACCTCTTTGGTCTCGTCCACCTTGAGACTAGAATTGTTATGCTCGCACCATTCACCCAGACGCTTTACCTCCTCCTGTACATCGTCTCGTTGTTCTTGTTGATGAGACCAACCATGCTGTGTGATCAGCAAACTTGATGACTCAGTTTGGACAGGACCTAGCAGTGGAGTCAGGCACCAGGAGCGAGCTGAGCACACAGTTCAGTGTGATGGAGATAGAAATATTTCCTCTATCTGTTGTCCATACATTCCCCCATCCATTTATTTAACTCACGGCAGAGGGGTGAGATAAACCACCAAGAGGAACGAGTGTTTACTCACTCTCAGTTGCTAAACAGCAGCAGAACATGACCCAACCAAAACACTGGTTGGTCCACATGTGGCGTGTTCTGTGTGCCATTCTAGACATCTCACAATAGGAAAGGTGTGGTTGTGTTGGAGTACAGAGGAAATTCACCAGGATGTTGCCTGAATAGAAGGACTTTAGGTATGGGGAGCAGCTTACTAGACTGGACGTGCTTTCACTGGAGTGAAGGAGACTGAGAGGTGACCTGATCCAGGTATAAGATGTGAGAGGCAAAGATAGAGCAGGTAGATAGAAAATCTTTCTTTCTCCTTGATAGGGGTATCAAAAGCAAAAGGGATTAGGTTTAAGGTGAGAGGAAAAGCTTTAAAGGGGATCTAAGGAGTAAGATTTTACACAGAAAATTGTTGAACATCTGGAACATGAGGTGGTAGAATTAGATACGATTACTATATATAAGAGGCTTAAATAGGGATAGGGTCGTTATGCAGGCAAGTGGGTTGATTGTGGATGGACTAAAAGGTTTGGCATGGACACTCTGGGCTGTTTCTGTTCGTGCGACTACAGTATATGACCTTACAGGCTGGATCCGTCCTTGGCAACAACCTGGACTCTTTTGAGTTAGTGGTGGAGAGGAGGTCACTAAACAAACTGCTATCCATTATGGACAATCAGGCACACCCTCTCCATGACCTACTGAATAAACAGTGGAGCACCCTTTCGAACAGGCTCACTCAGCTCCGCTGTCACAAGGATCGTTACAGAAGATCTTTCCGACCAAACGCAATAAGCAAACACAACAGTTCATCTCTGTGCGACAGGAGAACACACATCATAGTAAAAAAGTCTCTGTTTTATTATGACATACATTATTATTGCATAATATTGGGCATTGGTAAATTGTTATTGTGTATATTATTAATCTGTACTTTATTATGAATTATTATTATTATATTTATTACTATTACTAAGTGTGTCTTTAAATGTTGCTGCTGTAACAAAATAACTTCCAACTGGGAACAATACAGTGTAAAGTACTTATTATTATTATTATTTATATCTTGCAAATTAATTGAGAGTTGGAAGAAGACATGAGGACGGTGCAGGAGAGAGGGAACTGTAAGACAGGTTCTCCTGTCTGTGCTAAAGAAGATAGAGATGTAAAATTCAAAGACGGGATGGTCCTTTATCTCTTGTATTCTAAAACATGGGGTGATAGGTGGTTCTGAAAAATAGAAATATATATTGCATACCTGTGAGTAATTTTGTGCAACAATTCCAAATGAACAGTGGTGCACTTAAATAGGATTCAGAGAGTTTATCACAAGACGCAGGGCTTCCATCTCACATCTTGTTGTGTGATTTTATTTTTGGAGTTCTTCCAAGAGGTTTCCACCTGTCAACACTGATTTGATATGAAAAGTTAAGATTTTCACTTCTGAGTCACAATTTTGAATCATCAATTTAATATTGTTCCAGGAGCCTGATGCGGAACCAGCATTATTACTTAGCAAAGAGTGTTTGACATCATTTATTAGATTATTGACGGACAATTTATCACAGACATTACTCAGTGTTAGGGGTAACATTTTCCAAGCTTGATCTTCACACCACAGAATTCCTTTCTTTAAACTTTAAAAAATATAAAGAGGAAGTTTACCCAAAGAAACTAAGCTTAAAAAATCTAGAAGTGTACTAATCTTATCTAGCTGTTGGATAAGTATAATTAAATGGCAGTTACCTCTTCCGGGGAAATTGGCCTAGGCACGTTGATGCATCATTCATCTGAGTTGTTTCTTTCCGAATCTGGTCTCAAATGGGATCGTAAGGGCCAGCGTAAATTAAAGACTGTGCATCAACCTCTTTCAAAGTTCAAAGTACATATAGAGCACTGAGATTCTTTTTTTTTTTGCAGGCGTATTAGAAATCCACAATAGAACCAATGAAAGACTGCACCAGCTTGGGCATTCAACCAGTCTGCAAAAGACAACAAGCTGTGCAAATTCAAAAAGAAAGAAATAATAATAATAATAATGAAGTAATATATATCGAGAACATGAGATGAAGAGGACTTGAAAATGAGTCCATATGTTATGGGAACATTTCAGTGATGGGACAAGTAAGGTTGAGTGAAGCTATCCCCTTTGGTTCAAGAGCCTGATGGTTGAGGGGTTATAATTGTTCCTGAATCTGGCAGTGAGAGTCTTGAGGTTCCTGTACCTTCTTAAAGATGGCAGACGCGAGAGGAGAACATGTCGTGGGTGGTGGTGGTGGGGGGGGCGGGTGTGTCCCTGATGATGGATGCTGCTTTTTCGCACCAACGTTTTGTGTAGATAGATGTGCTCAATGGTGGGGAAAGTTTTACCTATGATGGACTAGGTCATAGTCACTACTTTTTGAAGGATTTTCCCTTCAAGGATATTAGTGTATCCATACCAGGAAAGATGCAGCCAGCATACTCTTTACCACACATCTATAGAAATTTGTCAAAGTTTTAGACGTTATGCCAAATCTTCACAAACTCCTAAGGAAGTAATTGTATTTATGTGCTGGGCTAAGTACTGGTCTTCTGAAATGACAACACCAAGGAATTTTAAATTGCTGACGCTCTCAACCTTTGATCCTCCAGTCAGGACAGTCTTCACTGAATATCTTAAGAAAACAAAAGAGCACATTTGCTGCAATCAGCTCTTTTGATAGCGTACACATTAGAACTACAGCTGTCGTCTCTGCCTTTGAGCACAGTGCATCTGTCATGGCATGAGGCTGGACAAGAGGAAATAGTCAGGGGGATGCTTGCACGCACAGATCATCATGACCCTCCCGCCCCCCACAAGCATTTTCTCTCACCACTATGACAACATTTCATGCAGTTGTTTTGTTTACAAGGCCACTAAAAATCCCAGACTGATTCCAACTCGACATTTGGGAGCTTATTAATTTTCCTTTTCTGGTTTTATGTATTGCTGGAAGTTTGATGATATGACATTGAACTAGGTAATGTACAAGTGCATAATGCTGGATCATGCGACGCCCATGGTTGCCCACAGTTTAGAAAGCTGTGCCAATTATGTGCATTTTCCTTAACTTCTCTTGGCAAATGAATGAGATTCTTGGCATGCATTTTATTTGTGATCTTCCAAAGTATTCCTAACATCTTGGAAAGATACCAGTGGGTGGAAAACTACAAAAGTAATACACTAACCAAAAAAAAAACAGAGGTAGAAAGTTGAAAACCGTAGACCATTTAGTGTAAGATCTGTCATGGGAAAAATGCCTCTGTACAAAGGAATCTATATGTCCTTGTACGTTAGAACATGAGGTTAGGATGCAAATACAGCCAGTAACTAGGAAGACTAGTGGAACATTGGCCTCTACTGCAAGAAAGATTGAAAATAAAAGTAGAGAAGTCGGTTTAAGATGGTACTGGTGAAGCCCAGTGACTACTTATCAGAGGCAAACTAAACAAAAATAACTACTAATTACTTTAATAGCAATTTATTAATAATGATCACCGCTAATAATGGAGAGACGAGCAGAGGCGAAGCAAGTTTGAGGCAAGCGGAGGAGGAGGTGAGGCAGAACCAAGGGAGAGTCAAGGCATCTGCCAGAACGAGGAAAGACCCGATGCTGGTCAATTTAAGCACTGGGCTGAACTGGAAAGGTCGGGTACGGGATGAATCATGGCGGCAGGTTCCAGGGCCCAGGGCAGTCCAAGAGCAAGGAACAACCCTATGTTTGGACAAGTTAAGCACCAGGACAGATTGAAAAGGTCAGGTCATTGGGACCAGAGGCAAGGAATGGGCCGGTTCTGTCCGGTTGTACTCCAATCAGTTCGTTTACTCGGCCCCGCACTGAACTGAGGCTCTGGCCTACTCCGACTGCAGTGGTACCTGGCTTAGTATCCTTGTAAAATGTCAATTCTGAAAGCTCTTTGCTTACTTCTATTGTTTGCACAATTTGTTATTTTTCTCTCTCTACACTGGGAGTTTGGTGGTCTTCTTTTTAATGGGCTCTGTGTGGGCTTCTTTGTCTTGTGGCTACCTGTAAGGAGGTGAATCTCAAGGCTGCATAATGTATACATACTTCGATAATAAATGTACAGGTATTTTGAACTTTGAACATGGCATTAGTGATGCCATAGCTGGAGTATTGAACACAATTTTACTGTCTTTATTAAGAGAAAGACATCATTATTTTATATATATTTCAAGATTCACTTGGTTAATTTCTGGAATGAAGGGTTTGCCATACGAGGCAAGGCTCCACAGATCGGGGCCTACATTCTTTGGAATTTGGAAGGCAGAGAGGTAATTTTATAAAAATAAATAAGATACTGGGGGAGTGTTGACAAAGTAGATGCCAAGCAGATAATCCCCCTTACTGGGGAATCCAGAACTAGAGGGCAGAGTTGGGAGATGGATATGGGAAGATAGAGATGAGGAGGAATTTTATCTGGTCAGAATTCATGAATGTTTGGAGTTCTCTACCCCAGGGAGTTGTGATGGACGTATTCATGTCTGAGAAAGGCAGATATTTGAAATCTAGGGGAATTGAAGAACTGGAAAGAAAGTGGAGTTGAAGCCAAGATCAGATGATCTATGATCTTACAGTATGACACAGCAATTTTCAAAGATTGGCACAACTTGTCAATGATCTGGAGTTAGCAGACATCCCACCTCTCCCAGAAGTTCCAGGAGTCTCCCGCATATTGATAGTAGCTCCCTGATGTCCGCAGATTATATACAATATCCCGGAAATTGATTTTTTTGAGAGCGAGCGAAAGAGCAAGAGAGAGCAAGAGAGAGGGAGGGAGAGAGAGAGAGAGAACACCATAGAGTGTTCCAAAAAAAGGACATATAAAACGTACGTCACCCCAGACTACACTAAAGTGTACCCCTGCCTAATAGGGGTCGAAAATAATGACAGCGTTGCTTGCTGCACTGTTTGCAACAGTGACTTTTCTATTGCCCATGGTGGGTTAAGACTGTAAAAGACATGTTGAGGTGAGTTTAACAAGTGTCATCCATTCATTAGCATAGCTAACGTTAGTTAAACTAGCTGGCTAGCTGCTAAGGAGCTACTCTATTGCAGAAATCCCACCTCTCCCGGAAGTTCCAGGAGTCTCCTGCAATTGATGGTGCTACTTCCCTGAAATGAGTTTTTGCAGGGTGGGATGTCTGAGTTAGAACATGTTGCTTCTTGCTTATATCAACATGTTGAATAATATACAACAATTAACTAGCTGAACAGACTTATTGACTGAAAAATATTCCTTTTAAAATAACATTACATGGAACTACCTGGCCACTTCAAACCAGCTTCTTCGGGTTTTAAATATTAATTTTACACATCTTTTACAAACAGTTTTGCCAATTAATTTTCAGGGGAAAGCAATATTTCTCAAACCAAAGGAATAGTGTCAGATCTCATCTGTAACCATGTGACAGGCATTTGATTTATTTTCCCCCTCTCAGCCATTAGGCAATTAAAACACAGCCAAATGATGACAGTTTTCAATATTTAAAATATGATTTAAGATGCCTATAAAGGCAATATCTTTGAGATTGTATTACTGTAGAGAATACAAAGCTTATTCATCAAACAATCATCCATTTAGTTAAGTTGCAGAAGTCATGGAGAATCTTCCTCCAACATGTTGTCGAATTAGGTATATTAAACTTCTTGTCCTCCTTATTTATTCTTCAAAATAATCTAAATATGCAGAATTTTTTTCATTGTTTCTACAATCCGAATCACCTAGTAATTTTGCTCCTTTGAGTTACGGTTATAAGAATATAAAATATTAACTTGTGACACAGTTGTGTAACATATACTGGAAAATTTATAATGAGTACTGCAAAATTGAGGTTCAATAATTTTATTCAGGGTATTCATGAGAAAACAAAATGATTTTCTTCAGTACAGATGTTTTCTTTCTAATGTTATTGGTGGATTTTTCCTGACGGTCTCATAAAAGTAATCCAAAGAGAACTTAGTAGTAGCAATATGAAAAGAAACTGAGTAAGAACGTTGTGTGCAGGAGGCAAAACACTTTGAGTCACCAATTTCTTTCATGTCGTATTTCAATGCTGGCAAATGAATGATAATTAAACTATAATTGAGCACTTTATTATGAGTTTAAAGAACATGACTTACACCATGGACTAGCAACTGATTTTTTTCTAGTGTATTATGCTGATATTGGCCATTTTATTGTAATACTGAGATGATTCATTCCACGAGGTAAAGAATTAAATTAACAGGTCATAAATAAAACGTTTTGTAGGTTTTGGACTTTTGTCTCTAAATGTGAATTTCAATCTTGGATTAAGTGCTTCATGAATAGATTTGAGAAATAGGGTCTAGCCGTCTCTAAAATAGGAAGTCAATATTCTAATACTCCACGGATGCGGCATATGAGCATCTACCAGTCATAGTAGATTCATTTAGCTATCCTATTAAGGCCTGACTGCAATGCATTATGGTTAATTTTGGAGCAGAGAATATGAGGGACTGCAATGCAGTCTTGCATTCCTCATGAATCATGTACTATCTGCAGTAGTTTTCACATTTGGTATTGTTAATCCTATACGGCCTCAAAATTCTCCCAGGTTGTTAGCACCAATACCCACAAGATTAGTTCCAGACTTCAAGTTAATCCAAGAAGGGAAGGCACAAGTAAAGTCCTGACAGGCTCTGGGTTGATTTTGCCATCTGTTCAGGTTAAAATTTAAGTCACTAGGTTTCTGGTTCGTGATTCAAACGACTTTAATCAGTCAGATGGAGTTTTTAAAAAAACCCATAAGGCTATGGGCGTGTTAAAACCTTCAATTCCATTAGCTTTACTTTCAAAGCGACTTAAAAAACAGATGTCAAGAGGTATTCTTTGAAACAATTTAATTTCTAAAAATATCACTGATGAGGAAATGCCCTACAAATGTATCTGCTAATCGGTATCAGTCCCTGGAGCAAATACACTTGAAGTCAGAGCTGTAATCACCACAGTCCACTAGATGGTGCATTTGATTTGGTCAGTAGTAATGTTGCAACTAGCTGTGATAATTTTACATAGGATTCCCTGGAATTTTCTTATCTGTATCTTTTCTGTTAGAAGTTGTTATGTTGTTTTTAAATAACAGAAACGGAACTTACTGTGCTGATATTATCAAAGCAACTGCGCAAATCGCAGTACAATAATGCAAATCTAATAGCCCTCATTCTTTCATTCACCCTTCCTAGCGATGGTTCATTCAATGACATAATGAGATGTACTACTGCCTGATTATTGAACAAGTTGGAAGTAGAATTTCAGGCTTGCTGTGCCAGAGATCTGGATTCAAATTCTAAGCTCTTTGCACGGAGTTGCCTGCATGGCGTTTACATATTCTCCCCGTGACTGCATGGGTTTCCTCCCATCTGCTGCAGTTTCCTCCTACATTCCAAAGACGTGCAGGTTGGCAGGTTAACTGGCTACTGTAAATTATTGTGTTGGTAAATGGTAGAATCTAGGTGTAAGACCATAAGACCATAAGACAAAGGAGCAGAAGTCGGCCATTCGGCCCATCGAGTCTGCTCCGCCATTTTATCATGAGCTGATCCATTCACCCATTTAGTCCCACTCCCCCGCCTTCTCACCATAACCTTTGATGCCCTGGCTACTCAGATACCTAGCAATCTCTGCCTTAAATACACCCAATGACTTGGCCTCCACTGCCACCCGTGGCAACAAATTCCATAGATTCACCACCCTCTGGCTAAAAAAATTTCTTCGCATCTCTGTTCTGAATGGGCGCCCTTCAATCCTTAAGTCATGCCCTCTCATACTAGACTCCCCCATCATGGGAAACAACTTTGCCACATTCACTCTATCCATGCCTTTCAACATTCGAAATGTTTCTATGAGGTCTCCCCTCATCCTTCTAAACTCCAAGGAATACAGTCCAAGAGCGGACAAACATTCCTCATATGTTAACCCTCTCATTCCCGGAATCATTCTAGTGAATCTTTGATGAGATCACAGAAAGGGGATAAACAAGTGATTAGTAGTCAGTGTACACTTAGTAAGCCAAAGGGCTTGCTTCCCCTATGTATGGATCTGTGACTCTAATTCTGTTGACAAAGATGATTAAAAAGTACTGAGCATTACTTGTGAATTTCCAAACATCTTCCTGTCTCTTCTGAAAGAAGATTCATTAAGGTACCAGTATATGGACTGTAGACATAATTCGATTCATTAGCTCATGGCTGTCCTTCACGCAGCAAGGTATCCTGCCATTCCACATTATTGCTAAGCTGGATCCATGTCCATTTCTAATAGTTATTATCAGTGTGTGAGCTATTCAATGGGCGTTGTAAGTACTTATATCCCTCCCCCCGCTCCCCGATCAAATTAAGCCCCTTATTACCAAGGACAACTAAATGAGCATTTCAAAGGAACTTTCTGGTCTGTATTTATTATCTAATTGAGTCAGCAAGTTTTTTTATGTTGATGCTTCCATATGAAAGTTTTTTTCTAAGCGTTATTTATGAATTTTAATCATTGAGCTTCTTGACTAATTTCCCCTCAGAGATGAAATATCTGCTTTTCTGCAGAGTTCCTCAAACATTTCCTGCAAATTGCTGTGGAAATTGTACATCTTAGACTAAGATGTTGGAGGCCTCTGCTTTGTGCTTAGCTTGTGAAGTTGGCATGTTTAAAAATCATTTCACTGTTATTTCATATCTCTCAATTACAGTTTGATCTATTGGAAATCAGAAATAAATTGCATCTTGAATATGCATGATATATAAGAAACATAGCAAAGAGAGAGCAAAGATTTATCATGTGCTTCTGAAAAAGCCTTCCCAGATTGTACAGTATGAGTTTATGAGTGAATAGCTAACCTACCTAGATCTAGAAGAGCCGAGTTTAATCCCAAGTCAACTTTGTATTGAATAATCAAAGCCACAATTGTGATCAGAATCCAATAATGCCGAAGGATCTGGGCCTGAAACATCGACTGTTCTTTTTTTAATTTCATAGATGCTATCTGACCTGCTGAGTTCCTCCAACATTTTGTGTGTGTTACTCTGGATTTCCAGCATTGTGTTTATGAATTGTGATTGGAACTTCTCTGCATCAGGATGCAAGAAGAAAAACTGTCCGCTTTTGTAGAACAGCAGCATTGCAACAACCCCACATGCCTAATGCCTTTTGTGCTTAATACCACAAACCAATCAATCACTATGGAATGGCATTTCAGTAAGAAATCAGTAGCTTCAGGAAGTGAGCAAAGATTGCCATCGAAGTATCGCACAGTGAGACCTCTCTGTAATAAATATTCCAAATGATGAGTCATTCTTTTCATACTTACTGTATAAAATGGTAATTTAGTGATGAACTTTTCAAAATGATTCAGATTGCACCTAAATGTATCAGCCAAAGAATTTCATAAATGTGAGTCATGTAACTACCCCCAATCTGTTGCCCATGACACATAAATCACAAATAACAATGCATTATTCAGTGTTCATTGCACTTTACATTGCAGATCTGAGTTAAGCGTTGTTTTCATCTCTGTGAACCCTTTGTTCAGTTCAAAATTGAATATGGCGCATCAGTCAAGACTCAAGCTTGATGATCAAGTTCCTCATAGAATCTTAGAATGGTAACAGTTCAGAAGACCATTCTGCCCTTTCAGTCCATGCTAACTCTTTCTTCACAGAGACCTGCATTTTGCTTTCTCTTTCAGATACTACTCCAATGTCCTTTTGAAAGCTACAGTTGAACCAGCTTTCATCGACCAATCAGGCATAATGTTTCACCTTTATTTGCTCTTTGCTCTTTAACAATTAACTTAAGTATGTGTGCCTCTGGTTCTCTTTGAGCACCGGAAGCATTTTCTCAGTCAAGACCCATCAATATTTTAACGCCTCAATCAAATCTCCTCTCAGCTTTCTACACTAAAGCAATCAGGGATAAACGTAAATTATTCCTGGAACCATTCCAGTAATTCTTCTCTGCGTCTGGCTCAGAGATTTTCACACTCTTCCTGAAGTGCAAAGGCCAGAATCTCCAGCATCGAGGACATTGTCAAAAGGCAACGCCTCAAAAAAGACGGCATCCATTGTTAAGGACCCCTATCATCCAGTACCTGCTCTTTCTTATTACTACAATCAGAGAGGAGGTACAGGAGCCTGAAGGCATACACTCAATGTTTTAAGGACGCCTTCTTCCCTCTGCCATCAATATTTATTTCCTTCTTTTGCACTACTTATTTAATTTAAATATATATATATATATATATATATATATATATATACTGTATATATATTTCTCATTGTAATATATAGCATTTTTATTTATTGCACTGTACAGCTGTCATAAAACAACAGATATCATGACATATGCCAGTGATATTAAACCTGCCTGTGATTCTGATTCTGCGAATAGTAAATAGTAACTCAATATGCCCTCAACCAGTGAAGGTTCATTGTAACTTCACTGTTTTATGCTCTGTGCCTCAAATTATGAAGTCCAGGATACCCCGTATTTTAAACTAACTTCTCCAGTTGCCCTGCCACTTTCAAAATCTTATGTGAATATGCAATTAAGTGTCACCGTTATTGAACTCCCTTTAAAATTGAACTGTCTGATGTTATACCTCATCATTCTTCCAACAAACATGTATCATTTTTCTCATGCCTGCTTGCTGAATTTAACTTGCAATGTCGCAGACCATTGCATGCCGGTCTTTGTTCCCTCGAAGTCCACCACTGTCTACTTACTCTTACGATTTTCCAATTTTGATGCGATGAGCAAGGTTTATACACTGAGATCTTAATTATAAATATACTTATATGAAGAAAAGAGGCTGTCCCAGAACAGGGAACAGCATTATAGAAATTCATCTAATCTGAGAGATGTTCATACACTATTACTCAGTTTGCTGTCACTTACCTAATTTTGAATACATGCTACCCTTGCCTCACTTATTCCAAGGACACCAACTTTGCGAAAAAACCTATTAAACTGCAACACACACAAAATGCTAGAGGAACTCAGCAGACAGGAAAAGAATACAGATGACGTTTCGGGCTGGAACCCTTCGTTCCTCCAGTGTTTTGTGTGTGTTTCTTGGATTTCCAGCATCTGCAGATTTTTTCTTGTTAGTTACAGTAAACTGCGATAACTTTGGAAGGAACAGAAAGGAAATATCTTCTGGTAAGAAGGTCAGAAGGCATGGGATCCAGGGAAGTTTGGCCAGGTGGATTCAGAATTGGCTTGCCTGCAGAAGGCAGAGGGTCGTGGTGGAGGGAGTACATTCAGATTGGACGATTGTGACTAGTGGTGTCCCACAAGGATCTGTTCTGAGACCTCTACTTTTCGTGATTTTTATTAACGACCTAGATGTGGGGGTAGAAGAGTGGGTTGGCAAGTTTGCAGACAACACAAAGGTTGGTGGTGTTGTAGATAGTGTAGAGGATTGTCAAAGATTGCAGAGACATTGATAGGATGCAGAAGTGGGCTGAGAAGTGGCAGATGGAGTTCAATCCGGAGAAGTGTGAGGTGGTACACTTTGGAAGGACAAACTCTAAGGCAGACTACAAAGTAAATGGCAGGATACTTGGTAGTGTGGCAGAGCAGAGGGATCTGGGGGTACATGTCCACAGATCCGTGAAAGTTGCCTCACAGGTGGATAGGGTCGTTAAGAAAGCTTATGGAGTGTTAGCTTTCATAAGTCGAGGGATAGAGTTTAAGAGTCGCAATGTAATGATGCAGCTCTATAAAACTCTGGTTAGGCCACATTTGGAGTACCGTGTCCAGTTCTGGTCACCTCACTATAGGAAGGATGTGGAAGCATTGGAAAGGGTACAGAGGAGACTTACCAGGAAGCTGCCTGGTTTAGGGAGTATGCATTATGATCAGAGATTAAGGGAGCTAGGGCTTTACTCTTTGGAGAGAAGGAGGATGAGAGGAGACATGATAGAGGTGTACAAGATAATAAGGGGAATAGATAGAGTGGATAGCTAGCACCTCTTCCCCAGGGCACCACTGCTCAATACAAGAGAACATGGCTTTAAGGTAAGGGGTGGGAAGTTCAAGGGGGATATTAGAGGAAGGGTTTTTACTCAGAGAGTGGTTGGTGGTGGAATGCACTGCCTGAGTCAGTGGTGCAGGCAGATACACTAGTGAAGTTTAAGAGACTACTAGACAGTTTTATGGAGGAATTTAAGGTGGGGGCTTATATGGGAGGCAGGGTTTGAGAGTCGGCACAACATTGTGGGCTGAAGGGCCTGTACTATGCTGTACTATTCTCTGTTCTATGTTCTATGTAAACTGCTCCCCCTCTGTACCTTTACTCTCACCTCCTGATCTATCCAGCCTCCATCACCCTGTCTTTCCCCTCCTCCACCCTCTTCATCTGCCCCTCATCCCAGTAGTTCCCCTCCTCTATCCCCATTCACCCCACCCATCCCTTACCATGATTCTGTGCTCCATCGTCACCACCTAACAGATTTCATCACCTTTAGCCCTTTATCACTTCCACCTGTCTCCTCCCAGCTTCTGGCATTATTCCTATTCTCCCCTCCTTCATCTGCCTTTTGCCCTTTCTCACCCGGATCCATCGACTAATTGCTGCCTCCTCCTTCCCTCCAGAGTTTTATACTGGCTACCTTTCAGTCCAGATGAAGCATCTTGGCCTGAAGCTTAGACTGTCCATTTCCCCTGAAAGATGTTGTCTAGGCTGCTGAGCTTCTCTAACTTTTTGAGTGTTTTTAGGATAATGCTGTGTCCTATGTTGTAAATAGACCATCTGACACTATCCTATACTATCTGGATCCAATATCACTTCAGCCTGTTCTCCATTGTACTTCAGCTTATCCATTACTCAGCCCCATGTGTATGATTGTGCACCCCTGCTTCATCTTGTTTTGTGCCTGTTCGAATGTCACTCATCTGTCATATCTGCCATTCTAATGTTCCACAGCATAATGTCTGCTTTCTTCACCAATAACCCCCTTTTACCCTCCATTATACATCTCAATCAGCTGAGTGTTACCAGAATTTTTTTTTAAATTTTATTCCAGATTTCAGACATCTTAAGTAGCAACTCCTTTTCTCTGTTTGTTCCATGCATGCATACATTTAGTATTGATATGAGCCAAACCAAACCAAAACCAAAACTATTACCGCTGCCAGCAACCCTACAGATTTGTTATACTTGCATGACGCATCCTCACTCCAATAATGGTTGCTCCAGAAGTCAAGGATATATATTTGACCCTTTATTTGCAATTAGCAAACATACAGTCTTGAAGTGATGAAACTTAAGCATACCTAGGTGTAAGCTAAGTATAATTGAGCTTTATTGAGTGGTCAGCAAAAGATAAGACATCCACCGGTCCCCAGCTACTACACACTGCGAGGAGCTAAGCATGCATGTGTGACTTATTCCCTTCGCATTTACCACGCAAAGTACGTATGTGTGACCTATTCCCTTTGCTTTTACTACATTCCCATTCATGTGAACTAGTTACCATAATCGACATAATAATTGTGCAAAACAGAATATAATGTAGATAGGAAACTGATGCATGACTCCTACATGAGATTTAGAACACAAAATGAATCCCTTTGCACCCTCATCTCAATATGGAAAATTAACCTCAATTAGTCTTAAGCTTAAATTTAAGAAATTGGAAATTGAGGGACCACCTGCTAGAAATAGAGTATAAAGGTTTGTTTATTCTAATTCTTTATCTGCCTGTCAATTTCTCACTGAGCAAAGAGTTGGGTGAACTCTGTTGAAACTCAAAACTTAATTCCCGTGATTAAGTACACCATGTCATTCAATAACAAGCGGTTCCATAGAAAACACTGGTCAGCTGTAATGTTCTGGACTTTTTCATTCACGTGCCCTGCAATGTAGAACTAAAGAAGGTTCTGGAAATCAAGTTCACCCCTAATCTGAGTGCCTAACTTTCATCTGGGATTACCAATGGGGCCAAGGCATTCTGTTGCTTTCTGTGCCAAGAATATACTTGGTATCTGACCCTTCAGAT
The DNA here is from genome assembly GCF_963921235.1 of Mobula hypostoma. Lineage (NCBI taxonomy): Eukaryota > Metazoa > Chordata > Chondrichthyes > Myliobatiformes > Myliobatidae > Mobula > Mobula hypostoma. The sequence continues at coordinate 28,647,938 of NC_086119.1, read as the reverse complement.
TTACACTAACTATAACTGATGCATCTAACACACTACAATCACTTGAATGTGGTCACAAAACTTAATTAATAAGATGTGAAGCTAATTTATGCCAATTTAATATATTTCCCAAATTGATTTATGGTTTTTGAAAAAACTTTAAGTTTTTATTATAATGCTTGTATTTTTCCTCCAAGAGAACCACAGCCTTGTCATGGGGTTTGGAGGCTTGCGTGCCTCAATGATCTGGAGAGCTATGCTGGCTGGAGTCAGGGCTTTATACTTTGGCTCTTCGTAGGGTCACCCATGCCAAACAAATCAAAGGGTAAAGGCCAGGCTAAGAATGGTCCACCAGTCCTCCAGGTTTGGAGGTTCAGCTCAGGGTGAACAACCTAGAGTGGGTTACAGAAACAGCAATGAAGAACCCTTCTACGTCTGTGTGTGGCGGTATGGACAGACAACGGTGGAGGATCTTCATCACTGCCCTAAATGCCAGCAGCATAATGGGCAGTAAATAAATAACTTATATTTTGGCTGGGGTGATATACTGCGTCTGGTGCTCTCGATGCAGCCTTCTATATATTGGCGAGACCAGACGCAGACTGGGAGACTGTTTCGCTGAACACCTATGCTCTGTCCGCCAGAGAAAGCAGGATCTCCCAATGGCCACACATTTTAATTCCACGTCCCATTCCCATTCTGACATGTCTATCCACGGCCTCCTCTACTGTAAAGATGAAGCCACACTCAGGTTGGAGGAACAACACCTTATATTCCATCTGGGTAGCCTCCAACCTGATGGCATGAACAGTGACTTCTCTAACTTCCATTAATGCCCCACCTCCCCCTCGTATCATATATATTATATATATATATAGTGTGTGTGTGTGTATTCTTTTTCTCTCTCTCCTTTTTTCTCCCTCTGTCCCTCTCACTATACTCCTTGCCCATCCTCTGGGCTTCCCCCCCCCGCCCCTTTTCTTTCTCCCTGGGCCTGCTGTCCCATAATCCTCTCTTATCCCTTTTGCCAATCATCTGTCCAGCTCTTGGCTCCATCCCTCCCCCTCCTGTCTTCTCCTATCATTTTGGATCTCCCCCTCCCCCTCCCCCTCCCACTTTCAAATCTCTTACTAGCTCTTCTTTCAGTTAGTCCTGATGAAGGGTCTTGGCCCGAAACGTCGACTGTACCACTTCCTAGAGATGCTGCCTGGCCTGCTGTGTTCACCAGCAACTTCTATGTGTGTTGCTTGGAATTCCAGCATCTGCAGATTTCCTCGTATTTGCGGACTTATATTTTTGGATCAATTAAGCTTTTTTGAAATGTTTCTCAATGTCTGTGATCATCAGGGATGTTTGGATAGAGAGGAAGGAAGGTAGAGGTCTTACACAGCCTGAGCTGCCAAAAAGCCATCGGGGAAGTGCATAGGGTGAGGTTAGATTCAGCACCTGCTTTCTTATCACTTCCCATGGAACACGCTCAGCAGTGATGTCAGCTGTGTACTGCGAGCTGAAGAGCTACAAGAAGAGCACCAGCAGGGCCAGGAGAAGACTAGCTACTGTCTGGTATTGTATGTGAAGAACAGCCACATCATTGAGATCCTGAGAATCTGCTGGAACCTTTAAAAAGTGCCTGCTGGAATCAGGCAGCTTATCATGGTTAGCAAGGTGATAAAATGGAAAACAACATTCAGACACATCTGCTTTGTAAGAATTGAAAGCAATTTCATTTGTCATGCTCAAGAATTATTTTACAGTAATTCATTTTAAATGGATTATCATTTTAACCATGACTCTAATCTGAAGAATGCGAATGATTTTCTTTGGAAGATGAATTTTGAGTCTTATTGAGGTGCAGTATAACAAACATCAAATAACCAGCCTATAATAAAATACTCACTTGAAATGGAGTTACTTCTTATCATAAAAGTAATTATAAAATAGGCTCCACCTGTTTTGGCTAAATCTGTTGCCTCACACTTAACTCTGCAAGGAACTATTTTAAATTAGAAAGCTGATTTCCTTACTCTGTTGAATAGGCAGTTCTTCATATTACAGACTATAAATGATGAACAGGGTGTCAAGAAAGTGGAAGTTCTTTTGTTAAAGCTTTCTTTCTTATCATGCTTTTTATTCCCATCTGCTGCTTTGCCAAGGTTAACTGGGACATTAGTACAATGGTATGATGTCACAGATCCTCCTGTTCCTGTGGCTGACTAAAACTAATTTCATTTGAGTTTATTATTTCAATATATTCACTTCAATTTTTACACTGATGAGTTCCTGTCTTTATTGCAAAGATGCTTTTCCATTTACTCCTAACTGGGATTAACTGCTTAAGGGCTCATCATCCCTCCATTCTTCATCATCCTGACCATTGCAAACGCCTCTCTTAAATCATCCAGGAGAGGTGATTATCATTCTGTTTCTGTTCCAACTCTGCAAGACAGAATTAACAGACTGGGGACTCACAATTTCACCTCACACAATTTAGTGTTCCAACCTACCTTTGATCGATCTAAGCCCCAGGCTGATTTGGAAAGGTCGGGTACGGGCTGAGAGGTGGCAGTGGGGCCCAGGCCCAGAGTATATCAATACTACAGGGCCCAGGTCCTAGTGTGAGGAACAATCTGATGCTTGGATGATTTGGACGCCGGGCCAGATGGATTGAGAAGGCAGCGTGTTGGAACAAGAGGCGAGGGTTGGGTCGTTTCTGCTCACTGCTCAGTGATGCTAATTTAGCGCTGTGCTCAACTGAGACTAAGGCTGAGGCTATGGCCTGCTCTGACTGTTCTGGGTTTCATGTCTATAGACTCACTTTTGTTCTGAATGCTATTTGCTTACTTCCACTGTTTGCTCAATCTGTTTTATCTCTCTCTCTGCACATTGGGTGTTTGACGGTCTTCTCTTTTATGGATTCTTTTGGGTGTCTTTGTTTTCGAGCTGCCTGTGAGCAGACGAATCTCAAGGTTGTATAATGTATACATACTTCGATAATAAATGTACTTTGAACTGTGAACATTGCCACTTTGCTGTTCTGTTAGACAGAATTTTAAAAATTGGCTTTGTTAAAAATATAAATTGGTCTTCATTCTATCTGTACATTTCAAGCAAATTTGATAGAAACGCAGAATAAATTATTATATTAGTATTTCAGTAATGGAAAAAATAATGTATTGGAATATTCCTGGTTCAGGTGTGGCCTGCCCACTTAGAGATATCGCCCAAGGCCTTCCTTTGTGAGTCAAGAGTCATAGAGCACAGAAGTAGGCCCTTTGGGCCTACCATGTCTATGCTGGCAACCTGGTTGCTATCGATACTAATCCCATTTACTACTACTTGTTCCATAGCCCACTATGCCTTGTTGATTCAAGTATCTGTCAGGTGCTACTTAAATGTGGCGCCTCCTTCCACCACCTTCTCAGGCAGTGTATTCCAAATTGCAACCATTCTCTGGCCAAGTATTTTTTAAAAACTTTCTCCGATCCTCTCAACATTTTTCAGTCCTCACCTCAAACACCCGGGTCTTAGGTACCACTGGTATGGTGAAAAATTTTTTCTGACCTTACCCTAGCTCAGCCTCTCATAATTTTGTATACCCCTAAAACGTTCCCCTTCTCCCTCCTCTGATCTAAGAGAAACAAGTCCAACCTATTGAATATCTCCTCATTCCGAAAAATTCCCTCCTAGCAACACGCTCATGAACCTCACCTTCACCCTCTCCAGTGTGATCACTTCTTTCCTTTCCCATGCTGACCAGAATACTCCATCTGTGGCCTGACTAACGTTTTATTACATTTCACCAAGTCTGCCCTGCATTTATATTCCATGACTTGGTTAACAGAGATAGGCATCCCTTTTGCTTTTTCACCACCCTATCTGTCTGTGCTACCACCACCAGGAAACTTTGGTTTTGTAGATCAATGTCCCTTTGTTCCTTGGTACTGTTCAGGGAATACATGATGCAGCATCTCACAAGGATGCAACAGAGTGATGGCCTAGGCCTGTCCGATCAAGTGCTGGGGTTGGAGGGGTGATTTAGTGATGGGTTGGGGGGAGCCTGCAATGATGATGTAGGGTCTAGTTTAGTTTAGAAAGTGACTGATGAGTAGGATGGCTGGTGACTGGCTGATGAGTGGATGGAAAGGGTGATTCTGATTTGGTAATGGTCTTTAACTTGGAATGTGGGTAGGGGTCAGTGGACAAGAGGTAGTGGTAGAGAGCTACTAATCCAATAAGGGGGACGTGGAGTTCCAGTGCTGACCTGAAACTCCCTTTATATCAAGCAAAATCCTATATCCATGGGCAATCCCAAACCAATCCTATGTGAATGTAAGCATTATCCAGACTTGTTGCATGCCTTGGGATGTAGCTATACTATGTCCCCTAGAAGCATTAAGGGCCTCAGAATGATAATCAAGGGCATCAGGAACCTGCTATAAGCCCCTAATAATCCACGATTTATTTTACAAGGTAATTGAATTGCTAAAAATGTAGTGCCCTATGATCTCATTTTTAGGCATTTTTCTTAAATCCTCAAGTGTTCCGGGAAACAAATTCACTGCTTTATTGCAACAGAGGAGTGGCGTGATCTACTGCCCATTTTGAGCAGGAATCTTTATCCTATGCTTTTATGCCTGCTAGAAATTGGATGGACCCCGACCAGTTTAACTTCACTGACTGCCATAGAGAACTCTTTGGTCACATATCTTAGCCATAAGAATTAATTACTTCAGCTATGTGCACCTTGGATTTCTTGGGGCATGATTATTCATATCCTGTTTAGTGTCTCTGTCTGTATGATACATGTCTGGAGCAGAACAACTGCTCAGAAGTAGAATTCCTGTGTAGACTTGAGTCAAGAGGCTGGGAGGAGAGTTGATATATTGATTTGAAATTTTCAAACTCTCCAGATTTGAGAAAGATTCAAAAATAGCAAATGACCTCCTTTATTCAAAAAGGGATCGAGAGAGAAAGCTGAATCTACAGGCTAGCTTGCTTAACAATTAACAAAAGAAAATTGTTATGAACCATAAGATATAGAAGCAGAATTAGACCATTTGGCCCGTTGAGTCTGCTCCTCCAACATGGCTGATATTTCTTCCTCTCAGCCCCAATCTCCTGCCTTCACCCCCGCCCCCGTATTCCTTCATGCCCTGACCAATCAAGAATCTTCTGTTATTATTAAAGGTATTGCAGCTGGGCACTCATGAATTTGCAATGTAATCATGACTGGTCAACATAGTTCTCTGAAAGAGAACCCCCATCCCTCCCCACTGATCTCCCTCCTGGCACTTATCCGTGTAAGCGGAACAAGTGCTACACATGCCCTTACACTTCCTCCCTTACCACCATTCAGGGCCCCAAACAGTCCTTCCAGGTGAGGCATCACTTCACCTGTGAGTCGACTGGGGTGATATACTGCATCCGGTGCTCCCGATGTGGCCTTTTATATATTGGTGAGACCCGACGCAGACTGGGAGACCGCTTTGCTGAACATCTACGCTCTGTCCGCCAGAGAAAGCAGGATCTCCCAGTGGCCACACATTTTAATTCCACATCCCATTCCCATTCTGACATGTCTATCCACGGCCTCCTCTACTGTAAAGATGAAGCCACACTCAGGTTGGAGGAACAACACCTTATATTCCGTCTGGGTAGCCTCCAACCTGATGGCATGAACATTGACTTCTCTAACTTCCGCTAGGCCCCACCTCCCCCTCGTACCCCATCTGTTACTCTTTTTAATGCACACATTCTTTCTCTCACTCTCCTTTTTCTCCCTCTGTCCCTCTGAATATACCTCTTGCCCATCCACTGGGTCACCCTTCCCCCCCCCCCGTCTTTCTTCCCGGACCTCCTGTCCCATGATCCTCTCGTATCCCCTTCTGCCTATCACCTGTCCAGCTCTCGGCTCCATTCCTCCCCCTCCTGTCTTCTCCTATCATTTTGCATCTCCCCCTCCCCCTCCAGCTTTCAAATCCCTTACTCACTCTTCCTTCAGTTAGTCCTGACGAAGGGTCTCGGCCTGAAACGTCGACTGCGCCTCTTCCTATAGATGCTGCCTGGCCTGCTGCGTTCACCAGCAACTTTGATGTATGTTGTTCTCTGAAAGAGAAGTCGATTTTAACCAATGAAGAGTTAACATATGCTGTCGATACAGGAGGTTGGTATGGATAAAAGAACGAATGGCTAACAGGAAATCAGGAGAGGACATAAGTGGATCTTCTTCCAGCTGGCAAGATGTAATGAGTTATGCATTACAGTGACTGGTGCTGGACTGCAACATTTTACAATCTATATAAATAACTAGGAGAAGGCATTGAAGGTACAGCACTAAAATTGCTGATGACTCAAAGTAGATTGAAAAATAAGCTGTGAAGAGGATACAAGGAAATTATAAAGGGATATAAATAGTTTAAGTGAGTGGGCAAAGATCTCACAGAAGGAGTGTAATGTGGGAAAATGTGTAAATGGCAGGCAGGACAGAAAAAAGAGCAGATAGTCTAAATTGTGAAAGATTGCAGAGCTGACATGCAAAAGGATCTGGGTTTCTTAGTACCTATTTCACAAAAAGTTAGTATCTAGGTAATGCAAGAAATTCAGAAAGCTTGCAGGTTGAATAGTAGGGAGGTTATCCTTCAATCATATAGGATACTTTCAAAAACTCTGTACAGTGTTCATTCATTTTGTGTCGTGTCGTGTCGTATCAAGGGTGATCATGGTCTTTTCATGACCATGATTGTTCTTGGCAAATTTTTCTACAGAAGTGGTTTGCCATTGCCTTCTTCTGGGCAGTGTCTTTACAAGACAGCCATTATCAGAATCAGAATCAGGTTTAATATCACTGGCATAGGTCATGAAATTTGTTGTCTTTGCAACAGCAGTACAATGCATAATAATACAGGAAAAAGTAAATTACAGGAAATAGTTAAGTAGTGGAAAAATTTTAAACTTTAAAAAAAGTAGTATTCATGGGTTCAATGACTATTCAGAAAATGGTTGTCAGAGGGAAAGAAGCTGTTCCCTGAATCATTGAGTGTGCGCCTTTTGGCTCCTGTACCTCCTTCCTGATGGTGGAGGTGAGAACAGGGATTGATGGGGGTTCTTAATGATAGATGCCACGTTTTTTGAGGCATCCTTGAAGATGTCCTGGATGCTCCGGAGGGTAGTGTCCATGATGGAGCTGACAAGGCTTACGACTCTCTACAGCTTATTTCGATCCTGTGCAGTAGCCCCCTCCTCCCCCTCCCACCATGCAGTCAGTTAGAATTTTCTCCACGGTGCATCTGTAGAAATTTGCGAGTGTCTTTATGTCTTTGATGATTAAATTCCAGTTCCAATTGAAGTATAGGCACTGTCTTGCCTTCTTTGTAACTGTGTCCATATTTTGGGCCCAGGACAGATCCTCAGAGATATTGACACCCAGGAACTTGAAATTTCTCACTCTTTCCATGTCTGATCCCTCTATGAGGAATGGAGTGTGCTCCTTCGACTTACCCTTTCTGAAGTCCACAATCGTTCCTTTGGTCTTACTGATGCTGAATGCAAAGCACTACTCAACTAGCTGACTTACTTCACTCTTGTACGCCCTCTAATCATCATCTGAGATTCTACCAACGATAGCTGTGTCATCAGCAAATATATAGTCGGCATTTGAGCTGTGTGTCATGGATATAGAGAGAGTAGAGCAGTACACATCTCTGATGTGCGCCAGTGAGGCGGAGATCCATGAAGATTGTGGTACTCTGGTTAGGAAGTTGAGGATCCAGTTGCAGATGGGGGTACAGAGGCCCAAGTTTTGGAGCTTGTCGAATAGAACTGTAGGAATAACTGTGTTAAACACTGAGCTGTAGTCAATAAACAGCGTCCTGACATAGGTATGAGTATTGTCCAGGTGATCCATTATCAATACTCTTCAGAGATTGTCTGCCTGGTATCAGTGGTCGCATAACCAGGACTTGTGATGTGCACCAGCTGCTCATATGACCATCCACCACCTGCTCCCATGACTTCAGGTGACCATGATCTGGGGATTAAGCAGATGCTACACCTAGCCCAAGGGTGACCTACAAGCTAACAGAGGGAAGGAGTGCCTTACACTTCCTTTGGTAGAGGCGTATTTCCACCCTGCCACCCTCTACGGTGTTGGACTACTAAAACACTATACAGTGTAGAACTACTAAAACAAGATAGATTATTAATCTACCAGAAGCAATTTAGAGAAAGCTGGTTCAGTGCCGTCTCCTAGACCAATATCATCTAAATGGTTTCAATAGAATCCTCTTCGACTCTTTTAAGTCCCAGTGGTTGAAACCCTACCTAGCCCAACCTAAGACAACATGCCAATTGAAGCTAATGGTCAAGTCTTCTTATTTAGGCAGTCCCTTGGAGAGAGGACTATTTGCTTCCACTCTGGTTTTATGAGCTCCGAGATGGTAGGGGCTGCAGACCTTGTCAGAAGCAGAATTACGTTTGACTTGTACTACCTCACAAACAATCCACATGTAATTGCCAACAGCTGTACATTCAAATACTATTCCAATTTCTGCAAGACGTCAACAGTGGAACATTTTAAATGTTTCTTTAGTGCTACCAGGTTAGTAAAAATATGATAAGTCTCGGACGCAACACCTACAGGGGAACAGCCTTATTATGCTCCCTCATGGCAGTTTTTGTATCTGTAGATCCCTCCCACACCCCTTATGGTTTTCTACTTACAAAATATTATCAGCATTAAGTATTTTATTTACTTATTGAGAAAGAGCGTGCAATAGGCCCTTCAGGGCCTTTGAGCCACATCGCCTAGCAACCCCTGACTTAAACCTAATCACGGGACATTTTACAATGACCATATAACCTACCAACAGGTACACCTTTGGACTGTAGTGGTGGGGGGGGGGAACTGGAGCACCCAGGGGAAACCCACGCGGTCATGGGGAGGACGTACAAACTCCTCACAGGCTGTGACGGGAATTGAACCTATTTTGCTGGCACTGTAAAGTGTTGTGCTAACCATTATGCTACCATACTGCCCCTTGTCATTCTTGACATATAAGGTGTGAAGGACTCATACACTTACAGGTAGATAGGGTAGTTAAGAAAGCTTATGGGGTGTTAGCTTTCATAAGTCGAGGGATAGAGTTTAAGAGTCGCGATGTAATGATGCAGCTCTATAGAACTCTGGTTAGGCCACACTTGGAGTACTGTGTCCCGTTCTGGTCACCTCACTATAGGAAGGATGTGGAAGCATTGGAAAGGGTACAGAGGAGATTTACTAGGATGCTGCCTGGTTTAGAGAGTATGCATTATGATCAGAGATTAAGGGAGCTAGGGCTTTATCTTTGGAGAGAAGGAGGATGAGAGGAGACATGATAGAGGTGTACAAGATATTAAGAGGAATAGATAGAGTGGATAGCCAGTGCCTCTTCCCCAAGGCACCACTGCTTAATACAAGAGGACATGGCTTTAAGGTAAGGGGTGGGAAGTTCAAGGGGGATATTAGAGGAAGGTTTTTTACTCAGAGAGTGGTTGGTGCGTGGAATGCACTGCCTGAGTCAGTGGTGGAGGCAGATACACTAGTGAAGTTTAAGAGACTACTAGACAGGTATATGGAGGAATTAAAGGTGGGGGTTATATGGCAGGCAGGGTTTGCAGGTCGGCACAACATTGTGGGCCGAAGGGCCTGTAATGTGCTGTACTATTCAATGTTCTATGTTCTTAACTTTACATTCCAAGGTGCTTTTCTATCTTTCACTTCAGCTGCCATTATTTATCATTTCATGTGAAAACAGCAGCAGAGCTGCACTCAAGACCTCTCTGCTCTACGTCCTCCTAAGTGTTTCACCCTTTATGTACGACCTCTCTTTGGCTCTCACACTGTTACTGAATATAGCCGTCTAAACAAAAGCTGCAGATTTGTTGACTCATTATGCACCCAGGAAAACTCTGAGAGGCATATGAGGCTGCAGATGCTGAAATCAGGAGCAACAAACATTCCGTTGGTGGAGCTCAGGGGTTCGAGCGACAACTGTGGCAGGAAGGGAAGTGTCAACGTTTTGGATTGAAACCCTGAATCAGGACTTGACCTGCGTTGGAACAGTCCCAAAGCAGGGTTTCAGCCCAAGTGCTGGCAATTCCTTTCCTCCTACGGATGTTGCTCAGCTTCCTGAGTTTCTCCAGCAAGTTGTAAGTTGCCCTGGGTAAACTTTGATGCAAGTAAGATTCTCTTCCCTGCCAGGTCTTGTGCTTCCCGCTGCCCACTACCTGTGTTTAGCAAATGCTTCAGAAAGTTTCTTCAAACTGTTATTACTTTTTCTGAACTTTATACAAGTTGATCCTTTGACTATCTTTAGAATTTGCTGCAGGGTCTTTTAAACTACCTGAGCAGAAAGTGGCCAAAGATTAATGTTTCCCCCAAGAAAGCATCGCCTCCAAAAATGCAACTCTTCTGATTAAACTGAGATTACGACTAGAGTCAGAAATTTGGCCTGTCTACAACGAGTTTGGTCCTGGTCTCACTACCATTTTGCTAAGAGGTGTGGGTACTAAAAATGCATTCCAATAAACCTTGTTGGTATACTGGAAACCAACCTAAACAACTGGAATTTTAGTCAGAAAACATTGAGGCCCACTTTCTGTACTGGAGTATGGGAGAACAAAACGAAGGTGGTATTCAGCCCAACAAGACAGTTTCAGCTCTGTTGAAATTCAAACCAGTTAATCCATTTGCTTGCTTCCTTCCCTTACCCCTGGCAATCTTTTCTCTTCAAATTGCCATCTAACTATTTTGTTTGGGAAATCTTTGATTGAATACATGTCACGTGGTGCACACCAAGTCCCAATCACTCAATTCATTAAGATGTTTTACCTTAGGCGCTATTTGTTCTGTAGCCAATCATAAGTGCTACTTTTGAACCAGGAATTATTTCAGTTGGCAAATTTTATACACGTTTATGGCAATCGTCTTAATGTAGCATCACTGAAATGGCAGAGGTGGTGCAACAGCTCCAGGGACGGAAATTTGATCCTGACCTCCGATGCTGTCTGTGTAGAGCATGCAAGTTCTCCCAATAACTACAAAGGTACCTTCTTGGTGCTCCTGCATCCCAAAGTCATGCTGGTTGTTAAATTAATGGCTGTTGTAAGCTACACTGTGTACATGATGACAGGATCAGAGAAATGTGAGAGATATAATACATTAAGTAAAATAAATGGGAGTATGGGATTGCACTAAGATTTTTATCTAGTCATTGGTTCACACATGCTCATTACTGATTGAATCAGCAAGAACTTGATGGGCCAAATGTTGTGAGGAAGTATGTTAAAATCTATGTTCATAAGATCATAATTTGTTGTTATTACTCATGAAAAAATTGCTACTAAAGAGAAATATTTACAATACCTCTGGATTTTTCTCAAGAAATAAATGGATCTTGGACTTTAAAGACTTAGATTATGTTCACAATCTTTTGGATGTATTATTTCAATGGTTACATTGAGTCTTCCCCTTCCCTTCATCTTTGACTGTCAGATACATTTACAAATCATTCATCTGCATACTGTATCTACCTTTACTCATACATAATCTTGCACCATCTTCTCGAGCAGCAAACTGGCTGTGAGAGCTAATCTATCTGCTCTCACTCATTCTTTTATTCATGTTCATATTCACGTAATGACAGCAGACAGGAGAAGATTTGGCCCCTGATGTCTGAGCTTGCATCCGCTAACTTGCATCCAATAACTGTGCTTTTCATTCACTTAATGTCTTAAATCTGCCAATTCTTTTCTTGAAATAAAAATATCCATAATTTTGATAATTAAAACCAAAACATTGGAAAATAGAGGCTTATAATCTCCAAATTCCATCATATTTGATCAGAAATACTTGTTTCTATCCATTACACAATCCTTGAAATGCACTTTGAAGTCCTTTCAATTGTCAGGTTAGATTTAGTATTGAGCACAATGGCTGACTGAGCAAACAGGCAAAATGAGGCAAGTCAGGCAGCATCTGCAGAGAAAAGAACACAGTTATTGTTCTCTGCTAATGGCCACTTACCGGAACTGATGTCTTTTTTTTTAACTATTTATGCTTGAAATGAGAAATTAAAATACTTTGAAAGCAATTATTCAATTCCAGGAAGCCACATTTCCTAGGAGAGCAACGTTTAAGCATGAAGTTCAGTTGTGAATGCAGTTTCAGGATGAGTCATCTTCTATTTAAAAATTTGTTAATTTTTAAATTAAATATGTTATCAAAACTAAGCTCCTTTATGGAAGGAATTCCACCAGGTCTTAAACATGTCTTGATTTGTAGTTTGATCATTTGTTTATTTTAGAGTACTACTTACCCTTCTCAGGATGTGCAGAACCACTTTTTTGTCATTAGCAAGGTAAGTTTAGGAGTTATAAAAGATGTATTTCAATATTACTATTTTAACCTGAATTCCTGTCAGTACATTATGTGTTCATGAACAAACGCAATTGCACCCTTTCCTTTATATATAAAATGAATGGCTGTGAGTGGCAGCCAAGGAGAATGCTATTTATAAGATATTGGATGCCACTGTGTCTGATTAAACCAGAATGATTTCTTTCGGCAGGAATGTTCACAGCACGAAACTACGAAATAGTTAGATAGGTGAAAATGCTATAATTTGCTGTTAAAGCAATTTGAAATGAACCATGAAATCCTTGCTGAGAGGATCAAATTTTACTTTGGTGATTAATTGATGAGGCATGCTATCTCATTGCTTATTATCATGGCAAAGAGCCAGTTACAATTTTCAGGCACCAGTTTCATTGACACTGTGTCTGTAGGGTGCCAAACAGTCATCGTGACCCAGCTTGAATTAAGGCTAACTGCCATAATAGAGGATGGCTGAGGCTAAAAGGAAATGACTCAGACGCAGTGGAGTACGGGTGATATCTCAGGGTCAACCCAACAGGATTTAGTGATCATGATTTGCCTATGCAAATATTCCTATCACCTGTAAGACCTCTCTTTCAAAACAGCAACAATGATGGTGACAGACTGAAACAGGAAGCTGAATGCATTGTGAGACTGTTATCCTGTAATCACCAGCCAAAACAATTCGAATAAATTGGTGCCAAGAAAACTAAGGAATACCACTGTCCTCTGGTCCTGGTACAGAGTAAATTCATCAAGGTTGTATAAATGGATGAGAGGGAAGAAGTGAGATGCATTCGTTAATCTATGAAATCTGTGTGTATGTGACTAGGAATGACATTAGAGTGCTTCAAAGGTTTGGAAGGTACATTTAATGCCAGAGAAATGTATATACAATACACATGCTGAAATGCTTTTTCTTCACAACCATCCACAAAAACAGAGGAGTGCCCCAAAGAATGAATGACAGTTAAATGTTAGAACCCCAAAGCACCACCCCCCCCACTCCCCCACCCCCCACGTGTAGGCAGCAAGCAACGATCTTCCCTCTCCCACCAGCAAAAAAGCACCAGCGCCGCCCCCCCCCCCCACCGAGCACTCAAGCGTGCAGCAAAGCATCAATAAAGACACAAACTTGCAGTTCACCAATGACTACTTGTTCTCCCGGTAATTCGACATACCACAGGCTCTCTCTCTCTCCCTTAAAAGGGGAAAAAAAGGTGTCTCCGTTTCACAGTGAGGGAGATCTAGGATCTTTTACCCTACATCAGGAGTTCACAACTTTTTTTATGCCATGGATCAGTACCATTAACTGAGGGGTCTGCAGACCACAGGATGGGAGCCCCTGCCCTAGGCCTAGATGATAGATATTTATAATGGAGTACTCTGAACTTAACTAAGAGGATAAGATCCAGACAATAGCAGCACATGATTCAATGAATAATACAGGTGTAAGGGGGTGGAGTAATTGTTCACCTAATCTTCATGTGGTTAAATAGAAGTTACTGATTAGTAACACAAATGGATAGTCAAGATAAAATGTGGGTAACCATTTTGAACAATTCTTTTATGCTACACATTATGGATTTCAGTACAATTGGATTTTAAGAGTCTTTTGATTTACGCACGAATTGGAAACAGAAGGAGGTCACCTGCCTACTTGAGTGTTCTCTAGAATTTGATAACATCAATGCTGACCTGTTTCTAACCTCAATGTGCTCCTGTTTACCCATGTAAATGTTTCACTCCCTTGCTTATCTATCAAACTTTGCCATAAAAAAACAAAGGCTTTGATTCCACCACCTTTCGAAGAAGGGATTTCTAAAACCCCATGACTTCTGATTGAAAATATCTTGCATCATTGAGGTCTTTATTTTTAAACAGTGGCCCTAAGTTCCAGATTCTCCCACAAGAGAGCATCCCCTCTAATCCATCCTACCAAGACCCCTTGAGACCACCCTCAGGGTGGAGGAGCAACACCATATATTCTGTCTGGGTGCCCTCCAATCTGATGGCATGAATATCGATTTCTCCTTGAGGTAAAAATTACCCCCCCCCCATTCCTCTATTCCCTACTTTGACCTTCTTTGCTCTCCTCACCTTCCTATCACCTCCCACTGGGTCTCCTCTTCCTTTTTCCTACGGTGCACTCCCCTCTCCTATCAGATTCCTTCCTGACCTTTCCCTCCCTCCTGGTTTCACCTGTCACCTTCCAGCTTGCCTCCCCACCTTTTTATTCTGGCATCTTCCCCCTTCCTTCTCAGTCCTGATGAAGGGTCTCACCCTGAAACGTCAACTGTTTATTCATTTCCATTGATGCTGCCTGATCTGCGGAGCTCTTCCAGTATTTTGTGTGTGCTTCCTCTGTGACCTTATACTGTATGCTTCAATTAAGTTGCCTCATGCTTCTTAAATACTTATAGCCTATCCACCTTTTCCTCACAAAACACTTATTCAAAGTATTAGTTTAGTAAACTTCTCCTGAAGTGTTTCCAATGCCTTAACATTCTTCCTTGAATAAGGTGACTATTGTACACAGTTCTCCAGGTGTGGTCTCACCAATGCCCTACATAAGTAAACATGACCTCCCTATTTTACTTAGTATAGAACCACAGAAAACAGAAACAAGTCCTTCTAGCACACCTCACCCACTTCCTCCAGCAATAAACAATAATGTCTTCTCAGCTTTTCTAATTACTTGCATTAAGTATATACCAGCCTTTTGCAAACCATGTACTTAGACTGCCAGATTCTTAGGGTTGTAATCAAGTTCAAATTTAAAGTAAGTTTATTATCAAAGTATATCTATGTCACCATATGCAATCCTGAGATTTATGTTCTTGCAGGCATACTCATAGTCAAAGAACACTACTGCATAGAACCAGGCCATTTAGTTCAACTTGATCATGCTGAAATTTTATTTCGTCTAGTCCCATTGACTCACACCTGAATCAAAATCTTTCATACTCCTTCCATCCATGTACTGTACTTATCTCAACTACTGTTAAATGCTGCAATTGAACCCCCATCCACTACTTCTGCTGGCAGCTCATTCCATACTCACACAGCCCTCTGAGTGAAGAAAGTTCCTTTAAATATTTTACCTTTCACCATTAACCTATCACCGTTTGTTCTAGTCTCACCCAACCTCAGTAGAAAAAGTCTGCTTGCACTTGCCCTGTCTATAACCCACATAATTTTGCTTACCTCTATGTCTCTCCTTGTTCTCCAGTGCTCCAGGAAAAAAGTTCTAGCCTATACAATCTTTCCCTATAATTCAGGTCCTCAAGTCCCTACAACATCTTAGTAGAAGTTCTGCTACTGGAATCAGAATCAGGTTATTTATCATTGATATATGTTGTGAAATTTGTTGCTTTGTGGCAGCAGAGAGTGCAAGACATAGAAGTCACTATAGGTTACAATAACACACATAAAAGTTGCTGGTGAACACAGCAGGCCAGGCAGCATCTATAGGAAGAGGTACAGTTGACGTTTCGGGCCGAGGCCCTTCGTCAGGACTAACTGAAAGAAGAGCTAGTAAGAGATTTGAAAGTGGGAGTGGGAGGGGGAGATCCAAAATGATAGGAGAAGACAGGAGGGGGAGGGATGGAGCCAAGAGCTGGACAGGTGATAGGCAAAAGGGAAATGAGAGGATCATGGGATGGGAGGCCTAGGGGGAAAGAAAGGGGAAGGGGGGAAGCCCAGAGGATGGGTAATAACGGATGGGGTACGAGGAGAGGTAGGGCAGTAACGGAAGTTAGAGAAGTCAATGTTCATGCCATTAGTTACAATAAATAGTCCTGCAAAAGATGAACTGAGAGCTAGTGCTCATTGACTGTTCAGACATCGTATGGCAGAAGGGAAGAAGCTGTTCTTACAACATAGAGTGTGGATCTTCAGGCTTCTGTACCTCTTCCCTGATGACAGCAATGAGAAGAAGGCTTATCAGAGTCAGAGGAACAATTGGCAATTATATTGTTACATTAAGGGATTTACCTAGACCAGGAGTTCCCAACCTGGGGTTCATGGACCCCTTGCTTAATGGTATTAGTCCATGGCATAAAAAAGGTGGGAACCCCTGACCAAGACATTGCCCCTTTAGTTATATCTTAACCTGTGTGCTACAATACAGAATTGTGTGTGGTTTAAATAAAGAATAAAAAAATTGTTAAGCTTACAATCTCAATTATTGTGACAGAGAATAAATAGAATAACAACTGAACTGATTTCCACAGGTGCAACTCTGTCTGTCCCATTCACCCTCTCTTAAATTTCAGTTGGTCATATAACCATATAACAATTACAGCACAGAAACAGGCCACCTCGGCCCTTCTAGTCCGTGCCGAACTCTTACTCTCACCTAGTCCCACCGACCTGCACTCAGCCCATAATCCTCCATTCCTTTCCCATCCATTTATCTATCCAATTTAACTTTAAACAACAACATCAAACCTGCTCAACCACTTCTGCTAGAAGCTCGTTCCACACAGCTACCACTCTCTGAGTAAAGAAGTTCCCCCTCATGTTACCGCAAACTTTTGCCCTTTAACTCTCAACTCATGTCCTCTTGTTTGAATCTTCCCCACTCCCAATGGAAAAAGCCTATCCACGTTAACTCTATCTATCCCCCTCATAATTTTAAATACCTCTATCAAGTCCCCCCCCCCCTCAACCTTCTACGTTCCAAAGAATAAAGACCCAACTTGTTCGATCTTCCTCTGTAACTTAGGTGATGAAATCCAGGTAACATTCTAGTAAATCTTCTCTGTACTCTCTCTACTTTGTTGACATCTTTTCTATAAAGTAATTTTCCTGCAAGTAATTTTCTTTTCACATGCCTAACAATTACCCTTTGACTCTTTAACCTACATAGCTAAACCAAGTAGCCAATAACCTAACAGCATGCCTTTTAGGATGTGGGAGATAAAGGAGGGTAGTCACAAGGAAATTCCACAAGACAGTACCTAAGGTCAGGATTGGACCTGGGTCTCTGCAGCTGGGAGGACAGCCGTACTAACTACTTTAGCAGCATGCTAAGCATTAGAGCTGGTGTATTACAGTGTAATCTTGGTGGGAATAGCATTGAAAAACACCAAGGTATTTCACCTATCATCAGGTACTCAAGTTACTGTAGTCTATAGTCATAAGGCAGCAGTGAAAACTCAAGCTGCAAAATGCTAGCATCACATGAATGCACGTGGCACCAATTTCTTGCTACGGATGTAGTACCAGCCATTTACCAGAGAACTATTTCTTTAAGCAGGAAACATGTCTGCAGCGTGTCTAAAGCATGTTGTACCATAAAGGCCTATCAATCCAAACTGAGGTAGAAGCAATACCCCTTCCTAGAGGGAAATACTTTCAGCAAGTAAAAACAGAAGAGGAGCTTTGAAATTCATTCAGAGTCGAGTGGCATAGTCACACTGCTAACTGAGCTGCTACTTCACAATTCTAATGAACCAGGTTCATTCCTGACCTCTGGAGCTGTCTGTGTGGAGTTCTGACATTCTCCCTGTGATGGAATGGGCTTCCTTTCATTGCTCCAGTTTCCGCTGCAACCCAGAGATGTGCTGGTTAGTAGGTTAATTGACTAGTGTAAATTGTCCCTCGTGCATAGGCAAGTGGTAGAATCTGGGAGAAATGTAGAAATAACAGGAACAGGAGAAAAGAATAGGTTACAGAAAGAATTAGTTGTAAATTGGATTACTGTGAGCCAGCCTAGACTGGAACGTTCAACTGGCCTCCCTCTACGTTGTAAAGAAATTTTATGGAATAGAAATAAAAGCAGAAAATTCTGGAACTACTCAGCAAGTCAGGAGTATGTACAGCATTTTTCTGCTTACATTTCTGAATTTTAACATCTGCATTTTTTCACTTGCTCTCAGACAGAATAGAACTACTCTTGTAAAGCATTGTGGAAACAGCAAGATTTCAAGACAAAAATACAGATAAACAAGGCACTGTAGATTCAGATTCAGATTTATTTATCACATGTACATCGAAGCATACAGTGAAATGTATTGTTTTCATTAACAACCAAGGATGTGCCGGGGGCAGCCCGCAAGTGTTGCCTCTGGTGTCAGCATAACATGCCTATAATGTTCAACAGAACAACACAAGTAAAAAAAAAACAACAGCAAAACAACCCCTTTCCCACTCACCCACTCACGACAGACAGGCCTCCAGTCCTTGGTTCTGGATTTTCAGACGACATGAATATGTGCAGCAAAGGCTTGTTCTATTTAGCACAGTTCGTCTCAAGATAAATTCCAGTGAAGCACTTAAGTAAAACAATGCATCTTCTAACATACCCAACTGTTAAAGTTGCCAATATCGTCAATAGCTAACTACATTACCAGATGATGATTAGTTAACAAAGACTGAGGATCAGCTAAGGAGATGTCATGTAAATGATTGCGGTGCTCTCACTGTAATCACTTGGATGACATCTCGTCAGTTGATCTTTGGATGTAACAGATCATATTGTAGATGATAAACTTTTTACAGATGTGTAGAGAACCATCCACTTAAGAGGAGACAAGTCAAGGGCGAGTTGAAGTGTCACACATTCCACGGATACAAATCAGACATTGGAACAATTATGAAAGGGTGCATCATCAAAAGAATAATTGGCAATTGTAAATATATGAAACGGTCTTTTACAGGAAGGATATCAGGCTGGTACATTCACATATAAATGTATACATCAACCACATTTATATGTGAATGCAAATTATTTTGTTTTGTAGTTACGGTTGGTACTCAATTGTTAAACATGTTCTGAAGCTCTTGGTATTTCCTATGTGTTTACGTTATGCAGTACTCACCATCTCTTCAATTGTGGCTTCTGGACCAGTTCCAAATACAACTACTGATAAGCCTCAAACTAGAAAAGAACTTCCCTTTGTGTGCTTCATTGGAAACATGCAAAGCAAATTAGGAAATGTTGAACTCTCTCTGAGATGGAATGGAGTGGGTGCTAGAGCTGCAGATGCTACAGCTCAATTGACTTGGAGTCCAAAGGATGATCGGAGATTGAAGGGAGGAGTTGTGAACTGCTCTCAGCAAGAGGAGTCAGGTCAGGTTTGGGAGAAGAGTCAGACCAGGGATTATTAGAGAGGTCAGTCCTGTGAGGGGTTGGACCAGGGTCTAGTATTCAATCTGAGGACGCTGTTAGAGCAGTTTGGGCAGAGAAGGTCGGTGTAGAGAGATTAGCAGAGATGTCAATGGAGGGGATGTCAAAGCTGGTCGTCATTGGGGTTGAGAAAAGTGGGTTAAATAAAGATCTCAAATTGTGGGGGTTGATGGAGTGAACGAAAACCCCAAAAGTACAACTGGCCATGTTTAGACATCAAGCCACACAGAGAAAAAAAAAACTGCAGTCTTCCTGCAAATAACTTTGTCCCCAGTTTTTCTTTATATTTACTGTCACGGAGATTGATAACTGTAGTCCAACTAAGCATGGTTCCATACTCTTCATTTTTGGGCAAATTATAATATTATAAATTTCAATAAAATATTTACTTAAGTACATTTTAACCTTGACATTTAAACTGGGAAAATTACTATACATGGCTATTATTTATATCTTATGTGAAAATTAAATTATAAAGCATTTTGAAGTGAAATTTTTGGAGGGGTTTTGGTGGTGCAACTCTATTACAGCACCAGTGATCTCGGTTCATTTCCCACCACTGTCAGTAAGGAGTTTGTACATCCTCCCCATGACCACGTGAGTTCCCTCCCACATTCCAAAGACATATGCGTTAGGGGGTTAATTGATCACATGGGTGTAATTGGGGGGGCGTGGCCTAGTTGAGCTAGAAGGGCCTGTTACCGTGCTGTATCTCTAAATAAAAAAAATCCAAAGCCAATATTTATTAAAAACATACCACCTCAAAAAGTTTGCAAGCAACCAGAGAATTTTTTTTTTAAATGTCATGCCATAGAGCAAGGTATTTGAATTTCACAGGTAAAATTAGCTGTAAATTTATATAACTAGAGAAAGAACAAGGCAATGTTTGTTGTCATGGTTACCGGACTTGTAGGGTGTCAGCTGCAACGCTTGCTATATTCACAGACTGCTCTCCTTCCTCACCTCAGGCTTTTTTCAATTGATGGCGTTCTACATGTTCTAGCTCTGACTTTCTGACAGTGAGCTGATTGGACCTTTTGGATCCTGAGTATATAAGCAATTTTTTCCAAGCCTAGTTCATGAACTCTGCACAAAGCACGATTGCTGCTCCTTCAGCAGCGCCTAACAAGAAGCTTACCAGCTGCTAATCATCATAACTAGGATTTCGGCCCAAAGTAAGTAGATCTCTAATGAAAGTGTCATTGACTTGAAACATCTGTTATTCTCTCTCCCAACAGATGCTGTCTGACCTATTGAGTGTTTCTTGTATTTGCCGTTTTTATTTCTGTCCCAGCAGCTGCACTAAATACTTTTGCTTTTATAAAACATTCCTACTGAAATAGCTTGCTTCTTAACACAGTAGCTGTATTTTTAGATATGTACTGCACAAAATCAGAGTATCATTTTATATGTCGGGCTAGAACAGGGATTTCCAATCTTCTTTCGTGCAGTGGACCCCTACCATTAATGGGGAACCCATGGGTTGGGAATATACTGTTTTTAGTAAGCAGCTCTGTAGAGAATCACTCAATGGCAAACAGCAGAATATAGGTCAACTCCAGCACTTGCACATTGCAACACAGGAGACAGAAATGAGCTCAAAGTCAGATGCAAATGCATTTGACTTACCACACGGATACTGCTCTCAGCATCAAGTTCCGAGGTTTAAACCAGGGATGTACTTTATGCTGTGTTGGCTCATTCACTTTTACTATGCTGATAATGACAGAGCTGGAAAGTACTCAGACAATAATTTCTTTGCCAGTTCCCAGGGCAGCCTTGTACTTAGCTCTATTCTTCTTATCGTCCTGCATTTCTGCAATTTCTTTTCTCCCACATTTGCTCCATAATTCTCCATTGATTCCTTTTGCCAAAATTTACAGTGGCTAATACACCTACACCAATGATTGGATTTTCACTCTTATATGACATGAATTTCTTTGTTTCGTGGCAGCAGTACAATGCAAAGCCATAAAATTACTATAAATTACTCAATAAATAGCACAACAAGGGAATAATTAACTAGTATTCATAGACTATTTAGAAATCTGACAGAAGCAGGAAAGAAGCTGTTTCTGGATCACTGAGTGCAGGCCAGGCTCCATTACCTTCTTCCTGATGGTAATAATGAGAAGAGAGCCTATCCCAGATGGTGAAGGTCCTTCATGATGCATGCCACCTTCTTGAGGCTGTGCCTCTTGTAGATGCCCTCTTTGGTAGGGATGTTTGTGCCTGTAATGGAGCTGGCTGGGTTTACAACCATCTGCAGCCCCTTGAGATCCCGTCCACTGGTGCCTCCATGCCAGGCTTTGACCCAACCAGTCACAAAGCTCTCCATTGCACATCTACAGAAATTTGCAAGAGTCTTTGGTAATGTATCACATCGCTTCAAACTCCTAATGAAGTAGAGCTACTGATGTGCCCTCTTTGTGATTGTATCAGTGTGGGAGAAAAGCAGAGCACCTCCGCAAGGTTAGAGAAATTACACATAAACTGCACATACAGCACCTGAGGTCAGAGTTAACCTGAGTGAGACAGTAATACTAACTGCTGTATCACCACGCTGCCTAATGAGTTTAACAGGGAATTCTGTATATGTTTTTCCCTTTTTACTTAATCTTAAATACTCTTAATTTATTTCTGTCGCTCAACTTCCTATAGTTAATTTACATTACTTAAAATTTTGCTATAATTATTTTGATCTGCTGTTAAATGTCTCCTATCATCAGTTATACTTAAAGTAACCCAAAGGTCTTTGCCAATAGTGAGGTGTCAAAGGGCCAAAGGACCAGCCTGGGGACAGTCTAAGTTACCACTTGCTGGAGCCCTAATTCTCGTTTGTAGCCCGTTGTGTTTCACAAGATGGTATTGGCAGTCGGCTCCCTGTAAAACTGGACCTGCAGGGCTGTATAAATTAAAAGTGGCCCATGGGAATTGAGCAGGTAACAGTACAAATCAAGAATACATTGATATTAATTCTCTCACGGTGTTTGCCTACTGCTGGCAAGACAGCATTTTTTGCCCATCTCCAACTGTACTTGAGAAAGTGGAGTCGAGCCACTTGATCTACTATAATCTTTCTGATAAGATACTTCTAATGTTGCAATGCAAGATGTTTGAACATTCCGGTGGTGACAGATGATGGAGGAACCATAATACGTTTCCAGGTAGAGATAGTATGTAGGTAAAATTTGCAGGTAATAACTATTGCTCTTACATTTTTCATTGGAAACATTGGGGGCTTGAGTTATTGTTCATGTAGACTAGAAAAAAACACAGCACAGAATCATGCTAATCACTCTACTTGTGTGCTCCGACCATGAAATTAATCAAAAGTAATCCCATCTGCCACAAGTGGTCCATATCCTCTATTCTGTGCTTGTTCATATGTCTATCTAAATACCTCTTAAATGTCACCATCTTATCTGCTTCTACAATCTCTATACCAGGGTCTGCAAGATACCTACCACTCTCAATGTAAAGAAAACTTGCCTTGTACATCTCATATAAATTCTCTACATCTTATCTTAAATGTATGCCCTTCCATATTGTAATGGATATTCACTGTCCTGGGACAGGAGGTCTCACTTTTGCTAAGTTTGCTTTCCAAACACACCATTTCCTACTTGTAAGTCAAACAGATATAAGTAAACTTCCACTTCAATTATTTTCTGGTTGTAAATGGAAGTTAGTCTTCAGTTCTTGAAATGCAAATGACAAGCAGTAGTTAGTTTGAAGTAAAAAAAAATGTATTATCTATAGAGCAGCTTTGAAGTTGCTCTGTCTGTAAAGAGTCACTGCACCTGTTTTATTGCTGCTGGATGATGCAGTAAAAGACAATGGGTTGCTTAAGTTGGATTGTTTCAAATAGACAAGCTGACTCTTAAGCTGCTAAGTTCAAGGAAGCTTGCAGAGCAAAAGGATAATATCATTTAGCATATCAATAACTGATGCATTTGTAGTGGAAGTTAGCTGCACAGCACTTACAGCATTAGTTGAGAACTATTTCTCCAAAAGATGCTTTTAGACCCTTTCTATTGAAAGGCATCTAAGGAAATACCAGATGTGTGTGAAGTCACCCAAGTGGTAGAAAAAGGGGATAAATGTAAACAACAGTTCAGGCTTATTAGCAATGGGGTAAGGATCATTAAGAAGAAACATGAAAGAAAAACAGGGTGAACTAGAATTCATTCCTCCAACTTTGTTTTCTGCAACAGAATACTTGTTCGTCTGCATCCTGGCATGTCTGTTTAGTTTATAGGAATTGTACCTGCATTTTGGAAATCCTTAATTCTTTGTTGGTCCAGAAGCTGGCCTCTTGGCCAATACCATAGGGCCTATCCATATAAACTCTTCTTGTATGTAATTGTAATCAATTTGATATGACTGAGTAGTTTGCCAGCCAATCAGCAGAAATGGTTTGTGATTTGAAAATGTTTAAGCCAGAAACCTCTGAGTTTTTAATGTGTTTTAAGAATGTTTGGATTTAAACATATATCGCTGATAATAAATGTCTTTTAAGATTAGATGGTTACAGTATAATCTCTCTTTAGTGTGAGTACTCACGGCCATTTATGTCGATAGGGCTTAAGGTCTTCGTTAGAGTTTAGAACATTGCGGTAAGCAAACCCAATACCATCATAGAATTTGACCTCTTCACCTTGGGAAAAGGACTGTGAGCATCTACCTTATCTCTACTCCCTCATAGCTTTATACATTTCTATCCAGCTGCCACTCAGCCTCTGACAAGCTAGTGAAAACTATTCAAATTTGTCTAATTTATCCTTGCAGTTAATACATTCCAATCTAGGCAACATCTTGATAAACCTCTTCTGCACCTTATTCATGGTCTCTATATCTTTCCTGATGGCATGGCAACCAGAATTGCACACAATACTCCAAGGGTAATTTAGTTAGGTCTTTATGGAACTACAATATAACTATACTCAGAAATCCCAATTGATGAAGGCGAACATGCAGGAAGCCTTCTTTACCACCCTATCCACACGTTATCACTTTCAGGATGCTATACACTAGTTGTATGTTGTGGAATGGTGCAGACAAAACCTTGGTGCACGGCAGTAGAGGTTATCAATTTCAGGGTAGTGTTTCAGGAGCCAATTAAATGGGTCACGTATTCTTCTGAAGCTGCATTTATGCAGGCAAGTGGACAGTACTCCTAAAATGTGCCCTTAAAATGTAGAATGGTTCTAGGGGCAGAAAAGCTGATTCACTCATTACAGAAAACCCAGCCTCTGACCTGTTCAGACATTCTGAGGCATGTCTTATCAACAGTGACTACAGAGTTGTTTGTTGGAAGGAGGCATAGCTTGATTCATTCACAGTAATGGGAAACTGATGGGAATTCCTTATCGCGAGTTAATAGGTCAGTGTAGATACAGTTCTACTCTACACAGTAGTTACAGTAGATACAGTGGTTGATGATCCACAGCTTAGGTCAGGGCTGGTAGTTCTATTCTAAATATATCCCATTTAATCTTCACGGTGTCTAAAGTCAATGTTAAGGAGATCCAAGGTCACTTTTTCTTAGTGCAAAATGGCT
This sequence comes from Mobula hypostoma, assembly GCF_963921235.1. Taxonomy (NCBI): domain Eukaryota; kingdom Metazoa; phylum Chordata; class Chondrichthyes; order Myliobatiformes; family Myliobatidae; genus Mobula; species Mobula hypostoma. The sequence continues at coordinate 28,622,849 of NC_086119.1, read as the reverse complement.
GCATTACAGCTTTTATTGATTCTGTCCTATGGTAAGAGAAGACACTCCCTGGATTTCAGACACTGGTTGAAAGGCATGATTCTGTAATAATTTAAGTGGTCCGTTGGATGGATCTCCAGTATAAACCTATCCCCAGAATTGCCTGACAGGTTTTGGTTCAATTGACAGGACTAAGAGTATCTTTGTTGGTCCAGAAGCTGGCCTCCTGGCCAATATCATAGGACCTATCCATATAAACTCTTCTTGTATGTAATTGTAATCAATTTGATATGACTGAGTAGTTTGCCAGCCAATCAGCAGCCAGTATGCAATCGACTACATTGCTTTGGGCTTGCCCGTCAGCTCCTCTTTGATATGTTTACAGAGAGGTAATTTGCTGTTGCCAGTTAACCATATAACCATATAACAATTACAGCACGGAAACAGGCCATCTTGGCCCTTCTAGTCCGTGCCGAACTCTTACCCTATCCTATTCCCACCGACCTGCACTCAGCCCATAACCCTCCACTCCTTTCCTGTCCATATAACTATCCAATTCAACTTTAAACGACAACATAGAATCTGCCTCAACCACTTCTGCTGGAAGCTCGTTCCACACTGCTACCACTGTCTGAGTAAAGAAGTTCCCCCTCATGTTACCCCTAAACTTTTAACCTCAGCACATTGTTGTGATGTGAATGGAAACCGGAGCACCTGGGGGAAAGCTATGCTGTCGTGGGGAGCATAACAGATAACACCCAAGATCAGAATTAAACTTGGGTTCCTGGAGCTGTGGGCTTGCAGCCACCATGCCACGTCCATTTAGAAATACACTCAGGCCAAACCAAGTAATAGCAGGAGAGGGTCTTCTATAAATGACAATAGTAAAACAGGTAAGCTTTTACATACTTCCTGTGGTTTCATTAATACCAACACTGACAATAGCTTTTTAGAATATATAAATATGCAAATATAAAAATTATTATATTTAGCTAAATTTAAATTCAACAATCTCCATGATGGGATTTGAATTCAATTCTCCACGCCCTTAGTTCATGATTACTAGTTCAGTTCACAATGGCAGCCACTCAAAGAAGTATGATTCTAAAATAAAACATTTAAAAGCAGTGAAATAATAGTCCTATATCAATAGGATGGACTCTGCGAGGTACTAAACATTTCTTTCTAGTTAGCCAAGCTCAATTACTCATATGTTAATTACCAATATGGCATTATGCAACAATTCTTAGTCAATCAGCCTGCAGCTTGTTGAGCCTTTTTGCCGGTGATGGGATTCTGTCAGGGTTCTTCTCTTTCTTTGTAATGCTTCTGAAAGGAATTTTCCATTACTGTGGTATTGCAATCCCCACTTTATCCCTCTACATGGATTTGGTTGTTACTTTTACTGAGAGTTTGGTTTTTCTTCAGAGGTTTCCATTACAAAGATAATGAAAAAGTGTAAAATGCAGCAAAATAAGTTAATTTGCGCAGAATAGTTTTGAAATTGGCGACTATTTGAGGGGAAGAAGTAACGAAGAACAAAATGCAACATTTTCCACAGAGCAAGTGAACCACAAATATCAAATTCATATTCATGTGCAGACCCAAGATTTGTTACAATGTGTTTGATCTTCTATTTTCCAGTTATATGATAATCCTATTAAGCATGAGTGCAGTGTTTGCAGCCATCTTTAGCCGGAATTGTAGAGTAGATGATCCACAATCCACCTCATCGCATTCCCATAAGGCCCTTACAATGGAAAAATCCAGTTTTCTCCCAGTTTGATTCATTATATTCATTGATTAATATCAAGAAACAGCTGGATATAGGACCATATGGCTATAATACTGAAAATTTATGCTCCAGACTCTTTGTTCTTAGGTAATCCATCAGCTTTGAGGATGACCTGTTTCCACTCTGTGTTTGTGGGTTCTGAACAGGCCAATATAGCCTACTGTAGATTCTTCAACAAATGTGCTCCAAATATAACAATTTCCTTTCCTTTCAATGGATGTAGAGTCCTCCAATTTTCTGTTTTCTTAGTGTGCCAACAGATCATACCTCTAGTTAAGGTATTCCAGTAATACTGAAGTGCATCTAGATATGTGGAACATTTCTCTGATATATATTGTCCACAAAAAATTGTACAAATTCATCTGGAGTAAACGCTACAGAATGTGTGTCAAACTGGAGCCATTGGATATCAAGGGGAAAGCTCAGAATGAGACACTCAAACAAGTTGAGGTGGTTGAAGTTGCTGGAGGTTCATCATCTTAGCTCCCAAGACATCGATACAGATGTTCCTTTGAACTGCTCCCTACATATCTTCAGCAAGGGAGAGATCTGATGGAATATTTCCACTTGGCTGCTTAGGACCAGCTTCAAAAGTACTGAAAAAGCTCAATTCTATACAGATAGCAGCCCACTTAATTCACACCCAATCCCCCAGTTTAAACTTGGCACCCACTAGCACCAAACACATCACTGTAACAACTAGGAAATGCACGGCACCAAATCATCCAAGCCTTTTCAACAGCATCTTGCAAACTCACCACCTTTGAACTGAGATGTTTGGGATTTCATGAACTGCAGAAGCCAAATCCACTCAATTTTAACTATTGGTGTTCGTTCATTATTACAGGTCAATACACTGGATTCTGACAAAACTGTACCGATTGAGTATTTTAAATACAAGTCAGTTTACCACCACCTTCTCATGCAGCCATGCTTGTTTTCCAGATATGGAAACCAAGCAGCAGAGTGGGGAAAATAATTCCTGTCCAGGGTGACGAGGTGGTAGCTGTACTAGTGAATAGAAAGTGAGAGAAAACGGCTGAGATGAGAATACAGAGGTGTTAATTATGTACATCCAGTGTTGGAAGTGGCAGTATCTCAAGGAGTGGGAGGAAGTTCATACACAGATGAGTGAGAATGATGTGCACAGAGAACGTTGTTGCACACTGTCGGGATTGCAGGTAAAATGTCATCTCCAAGATATGATTTCTGAGGGGTTAATAAATGTCTCTGGCATGCATAGAAAAATAACCTTTAATAATACGGTTTATAAATGGGTTCCATTACTCAATTGTAGTTTGGAGCTCTCTCCTTCATACATGTTAAAGCACAGACATTTACTGAAATAAACCAAATACATAAATACAAAATCTGACAAAACAAATCTGAATCATTTGAATTTTACTGAAGAGTCAATACCTTTTCACAACTGTAGTCATAAAAGCGTTAAATAAATGGCAGCCGCTCAAATATTTGCATCAACTCTGACACAAAAACAGTAAGTTGAAGGCAGGGTTTTTTTTTACAATCCAATTTATAAAATGATTTCCCTGTATGTGCCACAGATGGCAAATTGTGTAATAAGCTCATATGCAAAATAAAGGCTAAAGGCTTGTGTAATATCTTAATTACACAATAACATAACATTACATAAGGTATATTTCAGGAAGAAACCATTATTTAAAAGATTTGTGGGGGGGAGGGAGGAGTGGTCTTTCTTCTCTGCCTGACATTTCAGATGACCATTATATATTTCAATCCAGTATTAATTTAGTAACCAGTGTTTAGAAAGGAATGTACCATAGGTTGTATTCAACTTAGTCATCATTTACGCACTAGTCAGATGAAGACATAAAACGGCTGACACAGTTGTTTCAGAGGCTGCGGCTTTTATCTAGCTTTAAAACAGCCTGCAGTCTCTGTTCATTTTTAGATGATCTTAACTAAATGATAGGAATGCTGGACAATTAACTACGCAAGCAGCAAAATGGCAGACAATTCAGTTTGATATTCAATAAATGATCGACACCACAGTTTCCAAATATAGCACTTTGCACAATAGCTCGGTTCGACTTTGAAGCTATTGTATTCAAGGATCTGGGAGTGCTTCAGTAACAACTTGAAGCTCTTTCAAAGGATTTTGTCTTTCATAAACATATTATATATGGCCTTATGGTAATAATTAGAAAGGGAAATGTGATGTCAGCATTTATTGCAAAGGTGATGGTGTACAATAGAAAACTAATCTTACAACAACTGCAGAGGCGTTAGCGAAATCATTCCTGGTTTACTGCACACAATTTATGACTCTTAACTACCTTCAATGGTGGACGTTCTGATAAACTGGGTAGATTCCTAGGAAGGAAAGGGTTATCTTCTGAGGAGAGATTGAACATCTCCCTATAATCATTGGAAATTGGAAGAGTGAGAAATTTATAACATTTTGAGGTGCCTTGTCATGGTACTGTATTTGTTCAGAAGATATTTCCCCTTGATTTGGGGAGGTGGAGGGAAACAAGAGATGATTGATTCAGGAAGGATTTCTTTCATCAGTTTGCCAAGAGTCTTCAGAATTCCCTTCGATGAACATACTTAGGACTGAGATAGACTATGGGTCTATAGGAGAGGCAATGATTATGAGGGACAAGCAGGAAGGTAGACCTGAGGCCAAGATCAAATATAACTTATTTAATGGCAGAGCAGTTTGGAAGGGTACAAGGCTTATCCCTGCTCTTACCTGGTAGGGTGGCACAGAAGAGTAGTTGTTAGCGTAACGCTTGCTATTACACTGCCAGCTATAAGATCAGTGTTCAATTCCCGCCACTGTCAGTAAGAGCTTTTCCTGTGACAGCATGAGTTTCCTCTGGGTGCTCCGATTTCCTCCCAAATTCCAAAGACATACAGTTAGGGTTAGTAAGCTGCGGGCATGCTTTGTTGGTGTGTGAAGCACGGTGACACTTGTGGGCTGCCAACATAAACCTTGCTGACTAGTTTTGAAACAAACAATGCATTTTGCTGTATTTTTGGACGTACATGTGAAAAATAAAGCTAATCTTTATCTTTATCTCTTATATCCTTATTTTAATCTACATATTGCTAAATCTGTAGTTTGGGAAAGGTGAAATATGGGGATTACTGCTGGCCTACAGAAAGTTACTGCCTTTATTAGGATGCCCCTGGATTCAAATGACATAGCATACATTATGCGGCAGATTTTGCTCATCCTGTTGATCTCCATACACACTCTGCTTCGGTCAAAGTTCAAAGTAAAATTTATGATCAGAGTACATATATGTCACTACATACAACCCTGAGATTCTTTTTCTGCAGGCATACTTAGCAAATCTATAGATCAGTAACTGTAAACATCAGGTACTGTAAACTGTAAACTAAGTGTGCATATGTAGATAAGAAATAAATAAAAAGTATGAAATAACAATATAACAGGTTTCTTAAGTGAGTGTTGTCATCCCCTTTTGTTCAAGAGCCTAATGGTTGAGGGGTAGTAACTGTTCTTGAACCTGGTGGTGCAAGTTCTGAGGCTCTTGTACCTTCTACCTGATGGCAGTAGCGAGAAAAGAGCATGGCCTGGGTGGTGAAGATTTTTGATGATGGATGCTGCTTTTCTATGACAATGTTTCATGTAGATGTACACAATGGTAGAGGGGGTTTTACCTTTGATGTACCGAGCTGAATCCACTACTTTTTGTAGGATTTTCCGCTCAAAGGCATTGACGTGCCCATACCAGGCGTAATGCAGCCAGTCGTCACACTTTCCACCACATATCTATGGAAGTTTGACAAGGTTTCTGATGACATGCCAAATCTCTGCAGACTCCTGACATGTAGAGACACTGTTGTGCTTTTCTTTGCAATTATACGATGGGTCCAGGGCAGGTCTTCTGAGATAGTGACACCCAGGAATTTAAAGTTACTGACCCTCTCCACCTCTGATTACTGGCTCATGAACCTCTGGTTTCCCTCTCGTTAAGTCTACAATCAGTTCCTTGGTCTTTTTGACATTGAGTGAGAGGTTGTTGTTATTACACCACTCAGCCAAGTTTTCAACTCCCTCCTGTATACTGATTCATCACCTCCTTTGATACAGCCCACCACAGTAATTTCATCTGCAAACTTGTATATGGTGTTGGAGTTGTACTTAGCTACAGACATAGGTGTAAAGCAAGTAGAGCAGGGGGCTAAGCACACATCCCTGTGGTGCTCCTGTGTGGTTGGAGATTGTGGAGGAGACGTTTTTGCAAATCTGAACCGATTGAGGTCTGCAAGTGAGGAAATCTAGAATCCAGTTATGCAAGGGGATATTGAGGCCCAGGTCTTGAGGGGATGAGAGGATGATGGTGTCAAATGCTGAGCTGTAATCGATAAAGAGCATCCTGATGTATGCATCTCTGCTGTCCAGATGTTCCAGGGCTGTGTGAAGAGCCAACAAGACAGCATCAGCTGTGGACCTTTTGCTTCCGTAGTTGAACTGGAGTGGATCCAAGTGGCCACTCAGACAGGAGCTGACGTGCTTCACCACCAGCCTCTCAAAACACTTCATCACTGTGGATGTAAGTGCCACTGAGCCACAGTCATTTAGACAGGTTATCATGCTCTTCTTGGGCACTGGTATGATTGAAGCCTGTTTGAAGCAGGTGGGTACCACACATTGCTGGAGTAAGAGGTTGAAGATCTCTTCAATACACCAGCCAGCTCATCAGCACAGGTCTTCAGTACTTGGCCAAGTACTCTGTCCAGACCAGATGCTTTCCTTGGATTCACTCTCGTGAGGGCAGCCTGCATGTCACCTTCGGACACTGAGGCCAAAGAATCATTGGGAAACAAGGGGGTGCGCGATGGTTCCTTCCTGTTCTGGTGCTCAAAACAAGCGTAGAAGGCGTTGAGCTCATCTGGAGGTGAAGCTCTGCTGTCCCCTATGTCGCAAGGTTTAGCTATGTAGGCGGTTATGGCATTCAAACGCTGCCACGGCTGTTGAGCATCCCTTGTTGATTCCAGTCTGGTCCAGAATCTCCACCTCAGCCAAGAGATAGCTTTCCGGAGATCATACCTGCACCTCTTGTAGCGTCTTTGATCTTCAGACTTGAATGCCTTTCATCTGGCTCTCAGCAGGATCCAGATTTCATTGTACATCCAGCGTTTCTGATTGGGGAAAACCCTGAACAATTTCGTGGGGACACACTTATTCACAGCTGTTTTAATGAAGTCTGTAACAACCCTGGTGTAGTCATTCAGGCCCTCAGATGAGATCTTGAACATGGCCCAGACCACTGACTCAAGGCAATCCTCAGCTTCCCGCAACCACCTCTTGGTTGTCTTGATCTCTGGAGTCTTGCTCTTTAGGCTCTGTTTGTATGCAGGTAGTAGGAGTATAGCCAAATGGTCCAATTTGCCAAAATGTGGTCATACGAAGAAACAACAGGCATTCCTTATCGTAGTGTAGTAGTGGTCTAGTAAATTAGGACCTCTGGTGCAACAGGTTATGTGCTGGTGATAATTGGGTAGGGTTTTCTTCAAACAGGCATGTTTAAAATTGCTGACTATGACTTGAAATGCGTCAGGATGGGCCATTTCTTGTTTACAGAAAGCACCGTGCAGTTTTGTCAGTGCTTGTTTATAAACGGCTGCTGGAGGTATGTAAACTGCGGTCAGGATCACAGATGAGAACTCATGAGGCAAGTAGAATAGTCCACTTTTAACTATTATTTGTTCTAGGTCAAGGGAACAAGAAGTTGACATAATCCCAATGTCCGTGCACCAACAAAAATTGACTAAAAAGCATATGTCGCCACCTTTTTCCTTACCAGAATTTGAGGTTCAATCCATTCTGAAAATCGTAAAACCTTCTGGGGCTTCTGGCATGTTTGCTGTTAACCAAGTCACAATTCAACAAGCAATTGAGATCTGCTTCATCTGTATCTAATTCAGCAACCTTGCCCTGAGATGATCAGTCTTATTTTCAAGTGTCTGTACATTCGCCAACAAGTTGGTGTGTAGGGGAGGCCTCATCTCCCTGCACTTCCACCTGGTTCAAATTCTACCTCTCCTGCCGCATTTTCGGCCACGGCTTTGACTCTTAAAGGAGTTGCGCTTAACTGCTCCGCATTTAACCGTTGAACATGAGATCTGAAGATCATTGATGCAGTTTCGTAGTCCGTTGTTAAGAGGAAATTTACTTGCTGCAGATTGCAGTGAAAGTAGTTCAAAAATAGTATATTTAAGAGGAAAACTGGTACAATTTTCTGCAGCCCACAGAGTATCGCCAAAGTACGCTGGCACCATCTTAGTCAACCAGATATCCCATATTATTGGCTGAATTCTGCTTTCAGACTGGTTTGCCTTTATAAATGTTAAATGAAATGTTGCCCGGATATATAATGGGCAGCTTCACCCATTTTACATTGGCAAAAGTTAAAATTAAATACACTTTTCATTAACCATATAACCATATAACAATTACGGCACGGAAACAGGCCATCTTGGCCCTTCTAGTCCGTGCTGAACTCTTACTCTCACCTAGTCCCACTGACCTGCACTCAGCCCATAACCCTCCATTCCTTTCCTGTCCATATAGCTGTCAGTTTAACTTTAAACGACAACATCGAACCTGCCTCAACCACTTCTGCTGGAAGTTCGATCCACACAGCCACCACTCTCTGAGTAAAGAAGTTCCCCCTCATGTTACCCCTAAACTTTTGCCCTTTAACTCTCAACTCATGTCCTCTTGTTTGAATCTCCCCCACTCTCAATGGAAAAAGCCTATCCATGTCAACTCTATCTATCCCCCTCATAATTTTAAATACATCTATGAAGTCCCCCCTCAACCTTCTACATTCCAAAGAATAAAGACCCAACTTGTTCGATCTTCCTCTGTAACTTAGGTGATGAAACCCAGGTAACATTCTAGTAAACCTTCTCTGTACTGTCTCTATTTTGTTGACATCTTTCCAATCATTCGGTGACCAAAACTGTACACAATACTCCAAATTTGGCCTCACCAATGCCTCGTACAAATTCAACATTACATCCCAACTCCTATACGCTCTGATTTATAAAGACCAGCATACCAAAGGCTTTCTTCACCACCCTATCCACATGAGATTCCACCTTCAGGGAACTATGCACCATTATTCCTAGATCCCTCTGATCTACTGCATTCTTCAATGCCCTGCCATTTACCATGTATGTCCTATTTTGATTAGTCCTACCAAAGTGTAGCACTTCACACTTATCAGCATTAAACTCCATCTGCCATCTTTCAGCCCACTCTTCTAACTGGCCTAAATCTCTCTGCAAGCTTTGAAAACCTACTTCATTATCCACAACTCCACCTATCTTAGTATCATCTGCGTACTTACTCATCCAATTTACCACCCCATCATCCAGATCATTAATGTAAATGACAAATAACACTGGACCCAGTACAGATCCCTGAGGCACGCTGCTAGTCCCGGCCTCCAATCTGACAAACAGTTTTCCACCACCACTCTCTGGTGTCTCCCATCCAGCCACTGCTGAATCCATTTTACTACTTCAATATTAATACCCAATGATTGAATCTTTCTAACCAACCTTCCATGTGGGACTTTGTCAAAGGCCTTACTGAAGTCCATATGGACAACAACCACTACTTTACCGTTGTCAACATTCCTAGTAACCTCTTCAAAAAATTCAATAAGATTTGTCAAACATGACCTTCCATGCACAAATCCATGTTTACTGTTCCTAATCAGACCTTGTCTATCCAGATAATTATATATACCATCTCTAAGAATACTTTCCATCAATTTACCCACCACTGACGTCAAACTCACAGGCCAATAATTGCTAGGTTTACTCTTAGAACCCTTTTTAAACAATGGAACAACATGAGCAATATGCCAATCCTCCGGCACCATCCCCGTTTCTAATGACATTTGAAATATTTCTATCAGAGCGCCTGCTATTTCCACACTAACTTCCCTCAATGTCCTTGGGAATATCCTGTCAAGACCCGGAGACTTATCCACTTTTATATTCCTTAAAAGCTCCAGTACTACTTCTTCTTTAATCATCATAGTTTCCATAACTTCCCTACCCGTTCCCCTTATCTTACACAATTCAATATCCTTCTCCTTAGTGAATACCGAAAAAAAGAAATCGTTAAGAATCTCCCCTATCTCTTTTGGCTCCACACATAGACGTCCACCCTGATTCTCTAAGGGACCAATTTTATCCCTCACTATCCTTTTGCTATTTATATAACAGTAGAAACCCTTGGGATTTATTTTCACCTTACTTGCCAAAGCAACCTCATATCTTCTTTTAGCTTTTCCAATTTCTTTCTTAAGATTCTTTTTACATACTTTATATCCCCCGAGCACCTCATTTACCCCATGCTGTCTATATTTATTGCAGATCTATCCTTCTCCATAATTATATTGAAACTAATGGCATTGTGATCACTGGACCCAAAGTGCTCCCCAACGCAAACCTCCATCACCTGACCTATCTCATTTCCTAAAAGGAGATCCAACACTGCCCCTTCTCTCATTGGTACCTCTATGTATTGCTGCAAAAACCTATCTTGCACACATTTTACGAACTCCAAACTATCCAGCCCTTTTACAGTATGGGCTTCCCAGTCTATGTGTGGAAAATTAATATCTCCCACAATCACAACCTTGTGCCTACTACTAATATCTGCTATCTCCTTACGAATTTGCTCCTCCAATTCTCACTCCCCATTGAGTGGTCTATAATACACCCCATAAGAGTTACTGCACCTTTCCCATTCCTCAATTCCACCCAAATAGCCTCCCTAGACGAGCCCTCTAATCTATCCTGCCAGAGCACCACTGTAATATTTTCTCTGACAAGCAATGCAACTCCTCCCCCTCTTGTCTCTCCGATTCTATCACTCCTGAAGCAATTAAATCCAGGATTATTTAGTTACCAATCACACCCCTCCTGTAACCATGTTGTTTAGTAACCAATGAAACCATCATTGTTTTAACTGCTATGGCAAATAAACTCCGTGGCCATTTTATGAAGTACTTCCCATAACTAATAAATTGGCCACCAAGTGTACATTCATGGACTTCTGCTGCTGTATCCTATTAGGTCAGGTTAGGGCCTTGCCTTGCTACTGGTGCCACGTAGCCCAGTACTACCTGTCTCGGGTTGGGTTGTCAGCGACTCAACTGACACACCCCCTGGTGCACTTCGGTTAACCGGGGAGGAGGGTGTGTAGGCACCCAGCAGGACTAAAAACAAAACCCGTCAAAGGGCAGATGAACTCTTTGTGAGTCAACGGCCACCTACTGTCTGTGTGAGGAGTGGTGTGCCACACAGTCTTTCGTTTTGTGCCTTGTAAGGCATTATGATGACAGACAACCCAACAAACCCTATACTTCCAGAGCCGGGAGTGCTCAGGAACTCTGTGGAACACCCAGACCCTGGCCGAGACAGGCAGTATGAAGATGCAACCTCAAACCACACGGGGATGGTTGAGTCCGACAAGGGGGCCAAGCAAACTGCGCATCTTTTGCGTTGTAAGGTAAAAACAATCATCTCAACCTTCAACGCAAACTCCATCCGCCTCTTGCCCCGATGCACAGAGTTGGCATCACAGGCAAGCAGCTACGAGATCTCCACCCAGGGGATCCAAGAACACCGTCATGTACACCCTGACCAAGAGACAAGGTTGACAGAGGTAGAGGGGATGCACCTCATCACCTCGTCCACATGGAGACAGCCAACGACGATGTCAGCACAAGGTGGAGTAGGGCTGATGTTGAACCACAAGGCGAAGGAGGCACTGAGGGGCGGAGTCTCAGTCAGTGACAGAATCCTTACTGTGGAATTTGACGGAAACCCAGCGACCTCTGTCATCATCTGTTACTCCCCGCACAACTGCAGCAAGGAGAAGGAGGTGGAGGCTTCTACAGTAAACTTCACGAAGCTGTCACTTCAATACCGGCACATAACTTCCTGGCTGTGTTCGGCGATTTTAATGCCCAGGTCGGACTGGAAGATGTTCCATACTCATACCAAGACTTTACCAACAGAAATGGACAATATCTAGTTGATTTCATCCAGGAACACAGTCTCATTGTCACCAACACACAATTCAAGAAGCGAGCTGGTAAACTGTGGACATATGAAAACAGAGCTTCCATCTACTGGAAACAGCTCGATTACATCCTCGTAAGAACAAAATGGCGTAATTGTGTGATCAACACAGAAGCCTACAGCACCTTCAACTCGGTCAGTTCTGACCACAGAGTAGTGTCAATGCAAGTGAGACTGAGTCTGCGGCAACCCAAAGCCACAGGTTCCAAGGAGAAGGTAGACTGGAAGGCATTCTCCTCACAACCTATTCTTCAAGCCCAGTACACAGTGGAGGTGAGAAATCGCTTCGGCCCACTGGAAAGGGGGGAGGAAGAGACTGCCACCGACCGCTAACAACGGCTCATAGACGGACACACAGATGCAACAAAGAGTTTGCCTACTGTGAAGCGAATCAAGAAGAGTCGGATCTCGAAACATCCTGACGTCGTCGCAGCAAGAAGTGTGGTCAATGCTTGTCATGCCGAACTTAGAAGGAGTGAAACAGAAGAGCTAAGAGACAAATTCAGGACAGCAAAGAAGAATCTCTTTCCCACCTACGACTAACCGAATGAAGAGGAACTAGCTGAGAGGATTAGAGAGGTAGAGGCTGCTAATGAAGACAAGCAGCATGGTGCCTAGTCAATGAGATCAGTAGACGGAAGAAGTCCCCATCAGGTCAAATAAGTGGTAAAACAGCAGAGGACTGTGCCCTGACATGGTTTATCCACTTTAAGAACCTGCTGGGAAGCCCTCCAATGATCATGGAAGAAGAAGAGGACAAACCCATGATACTAACGCAAGTCGACATCGATGACGGCCCATTCACCATTGAGGAACTGAAGAAGGCCAAATATGCACTCAAACAGGGTAGGAGCGCTGGTCCAGATGGGATACCAACAGATGTCCTGAAGAACTGCGACCTGGACGATATCTTGCTGGACATATGTAATATGGCATTGATGAAAGGCAACAAACCAGAACAGTGGTCACTACCAAACATTATCCCAGTCCCCAAGCCTGGATCCCTCACGAAGACAGATAACTACTGCGGTATCAGCTTGACTTGCATCTTAGCAAAGCTTTACAATCGGATGATCTTGAACCGGATTCGCATCGCCATTGTACTCGGTCTTTTTAGTGTTCAGGTGAAGTCCAACTTTATTGCACTCAATTTCCACTTTTGTCAGTAGCTGCTGTGCTTCCTCCATCTGGTCAGAGAGCAGGACTATGTCATCTGCAAAATCAAGATCAGTGAGCGTAATTGGTCTGACCCTTTTGGTTCGTCCTGGTTTTATGGTAAAACCAAGCTTGTCATGATCTTTAAACAACAGGAATTCTGCAGATGCTGGAAATTCAAGCAACATACATCAAAGTTGCTGGTGAACGCAGCAGGCCAGGCAGCATCTATAGGAAGAAGCGCAGTCGATGTTTCAGGCCGAGACCCCTCATCAGGACTAACTGAAGGAAGAGACTCTTCCTTCAGTTAGTCCTGACGAAGGGTCTCGGCCTGAAACATCGACTGCGCTTCTTCCTATAGATGCTGCCTGGCCTGCTGCGTTCACCAGCAACTTTGATGTATGTTGCTTGTCATGATCTTTCGTAGCTTGACGCACAGCGTAATCAAGGACGATTATAAAGATGTAGGGTGCCAGAGTGTCTCCTTGCAGCACTCCAGCTAGGATTCAATCAGAATGATTTTCGGCAGAAGCGCACAACAGTAATGCAAATACTTGCTCTCCGTAGGATCATTGAGGAAGTCAAGAAGAACAACCTACCAGCCGTGATTACGTACATCGATATTTGCAAAGCTTTTGACTCCAATCACCAAGGTAAAATGCTGAAGATCCTGAAAGCTTACGGAGTGCCAGACCATCTACTGAGAGCAATAGAGTCCAGCTATACCAAAACCATGGCGAAAGTTGTATCACCAGACGGAGAAACAGCAGTGTTCGAGCTCCTAGCTGGTGTGCTGCAAGGAGACACTCTGGCACCCTACATCTTTACAATCGTCCTTGATTACGCTCTACGTCAAGCTATCAAAAGATCATGACAAGCTTGGTTTTACCATAAAACCAGGACAAACCAAAAGGGTCAGACCAGTTATGCTTACAGATCTCGATTTTGCCGATGACATAGTCCTGTTCTCTGACCAGATGGAGGAAGCACAGCAGCTACCGACAAAAGTGGAAATTGGGTGCAATAAAGTTGGACTTCACCTGAACACTAAAAAGACCGAGTACATAGTCATAGTCATAGTCATACTTTATTGATCCGGGGGAAATTGGTTTTCATTACAGTTGCACCATAAATAATAAATAGTAATAGAACCATAAATAGTTAAATAGTAATATGTAAATTATGCCAGTAAATTATGAAATAAGTCCAGGACCAGCCTATTGGCTCAGTGTGTCTGACCCTCCAAGGGAAGAGTTGTAAAGTTTGATGGCCACAGGCAGGAATGATTTCCTATGACGCTCAGTGCTGCATCTCGGTGGAATGAGTTTCTGGTTGAATGTACTCCTGTGCCCACCCAGTACATGGCGTTTAACTGCGACGAAGGTACTCTCAAGACCGTAAAGAATGATATCATTAAGAAATTTTTTCACTTCAAGTACCTCGGGTCAAGAATGATGAGTTCGGAGAAGGACATAAAGATACGGAAGGCGCTGGCGTGGAGGGCTATGAACGACATGAAGGAAATCTGGAAGTTGAACCTGACCAGAGGGCTTTAAAAGAGGATTTTCATAGCAATCATAGAGTCCATTCTCACCTACCGATGCGAGACGTGGACACTCGCCAAGACTATGCGAAAGTTTCTAGATGGTTGCTATACACGAATGCTCCGGATGGCTCTTGACATGAGCTGGCAACAGCACATGACAAACGTCAAGCTCTATAACGACCTACTGATGCTCACCACTAAAATCGAGGTGAGAAGACTGCAACTAGCAGGGCACTGTCTACGCCACCCCGAGCTACCTGCCAGCCTAGTCATCATATGGGAGCCCAGGCATGGGAGGATGAACCCTGGGTGCCCTCCCAAGACTATGGTCAACACGCTCCTAGAAGACAGCAGCACGGCTAATGTAGATGAACTGAACACACTGATGAGAGAGAGGGAGAAGTGGAGAGTCCGTCATCGTGCCTGATGCCAGCCCCCTAGGCCTGAGTCGACGTAGTAGTATCCACCTTAAGGTTCGACATGTTGCGTGGTCTGAGATGCTCTTCTGCACACCACTGTTGTAACGTGTGGCTATTTGAGTTACTGTTGCTTCCTGTCAACTTGAACCAGTCTGTCCATTCTCCTCTGACCTTTCTCATTAACAAGGTATTTTCACCCACAGAGATGCTGCTCACTGGATTTTTTTTTTTTTGTTTTTCATACCATTTTTCATAAATTCTAGAGCCTGTTATGTGTGAAAATCCCTGGAGATCAAAAGTTTCTGAGATAATCAAGTTCACAGGATTGTTTAATGTTATTTCCAGTACATGAGAACCAGAAATCATTCCATGATCAAAGTCACTTAGATTACATTTCTTCCCATTCTGATATTTGGTCTGAACGCCAACTGAACAATGTCTGCACGTTTTTATGCATTGATATACCTCCACATGATTGGTTGATAAGATATTTGCATTAATGAGCTGGTGTACAGGTGTCCCTAATGAAGTTGCCACCAAGTATATATCATAGCAAGGTACTTATTTCTATATACAAGCTAAGGATAAAATTATTTTTCTCTAATAGTTAACAGAAATTAATCAACCTTGAATGCTTATGGTTACAATGGGGAGTATTTATTCCAAACACATGCACAATTCTTGCAATCAAATACAAAATTGGAACCATGCAGTCAGCAGTTAAAGAAATTGGTTCAAATTTGGCAGCTTCAGCAGAGCTGAAATCCCACATAAAAGATATAATGGTGAATTTTATGAGTGGATATTGCTGGCATCGAACACTGCTAGTTGGCAGTATCTATCAGAAACTCAGTTTGCACTGTACGTTTAATGTTTCAACTATTTAGTAATGCGAGCTCAGATCTCAGTATGTTCTGGCAACTGCAAAGTTTCCCCTGTGGCGGTACAGCTTCACAAAATCTTTCGACTTTTCCTTGAAACACGGTGAATTGCAATTTCACCATGGCTTCATTATGACAGGGACATTAGTGCTTCTGGCTAAACAATGAGCAAATTGCAACCATGTAAAGTTTTGATCGATCTTCAGTGTGCATTGATTACACCAGCACTTCTCCAGGTCTGAATGTGGATTGTAGATTGAACTTAAATAACAACTCCATGAGCGATGACCTTCCATTTGACTGCAGAAGCCTGCAAGTGCATGAATGAGGCTCGAAATCGGTGGGAATTAACATTCATTTTGCGTGGCTAGAGTGTAGATGCGAAAAAGGAGGTGTTTGAAAACTATATGTGATTTAAAGGAAGCATTGCAGCTACATTGTAACTATAAAATTGTCCTGCTGTTACCTTTGATCTTTAGCATATAAAAATGTCATGTAATATTGGGTTGGGCAGGCCGCCTCTTCCAAGTGTGTCTCAATATCATGCCTGTGGCTCTTTGTGCTGAATAAAACACTTCTATATCTATTAGCTTCAGTGTCTCACCGGTGACTTTGTTCATGTAACAACACCACCTCTCTCTCTCTGAGAACCTAACACTTAACTGCCCACTGGGGCTAATTAACAGCAGCCAGTTAACCCACCAGCCTGCACCTCATTGGTGTAGAGGGAACTTATACTTTCACAAGTAGAATTGGCAAATTCCACACAGACAGCCGTTGAGGTCAGGATTGAGTCTCTGTGAATCAATGGCTCTACTATGCCGTTGTGCCACCGATTTAAAGCACAGTTTTCACTTAGTTTTAGGGTTTTCACTCACTAACTTTCAGTGAGGAGAGAATCATACATGTAGAGTCTCCGATCAAATTTAAGAGTTTGAGGAGATTTACAAATATCCCTTACAAATATCCACAAATGTATGATGGTGAGCATTCTGACTGGTTGCATTACAGGCGGGTATGGAGCCTCCAAAGCACTTCGCAAAAAGCTGCAGAGGGTTACAGATTCAACCAGCTCTATCTCTGGCACTACCCTCCCCACCATCGAAGATATCCTCAAGAAAGTGGAATCCATCATTAAATCCTTCAGAAGCTGGAAATCTGAACTAAAACACAGAAAATTCTGAAAATACTGAGCAGGTCAGGCAGCACATTCACAAGGAGAAAAGGAGTTAGAGTTTCAAGATTTTGACCTGTTAAGCATTTCCAACATTTTCTATTTTTATTATAATTGTATTACAGTATTATATGCCTTAAACAATGAAAAACAAATCCCAAGCTATTTATAACAAGGAATGACACACTAAAATAAGCTTATAATCTTAGCATTTGCAGCTACAATATACTATTCTGCTTGAATTTTATACTGGAAAAAACCGTATACAAACTGCCAAGGTTTGTATTCCCTATACCTGACCATCGTTATTACATGTCAGAATGAACAATGATTTCAATAGCAACTTTTAATGTTCCAACAGTGTATCGTTCTCCCCAGTCAGAAAAGTTAATCTTTGAGACAATTATGCAACTCCCAGTTAACAGATTATGCATCTATTTTTGACATAAACTGATTATATGTACATCATCAAAGGCCTTTTGAAGACATACATGTCTAATATTACTGTACAAATTTTGCTAGCATTTCCCCTTTATGAATCTCTAACAGAAAATTAATTGTTCTTAATAATCATCTCTATTAGTATTCCCACAACAGACACTGTAGTTATGTATTATATCTCTCTCCCTTCTTAAACCACATTATAATTTTCAAGTTTTTTGCATCTCTATAATAACCAAAATAAATATTAAAATTGCATGAGAACTGCAGCTATGTCCATCTTAATTTTCCCTAGATTCCTCAGATAATTGCTTTGCGCCAGGTGAGTATTCATTTCAAATGGTTCCAACCTTTTAGTTCCTCTTTTTCATCAGTTGTGTCCTTTCAAATACAGTGGATTCCAGTAAACTGGGACACATTAGGACCAGTATATTTTGGCCCAAGTAAGCAGTTCTCCCAATTAGCCGAAATTTCATGGAAATAGTTAAGAAAGATATACAAAAGACAAACTACCATGTAACTAAGTAATGAATTATGTACTTAAGTGAAATACAAAACAAATTATGACACTATCAATACAATTCAGCACTATAAAATTTTATCTCCTAATAGTTTTTGATGGAGGAATTCATCCAGTGTTCTTTTGATTTAATGTAGGTGAACAAAATCAACACAGACACCTAGTGTAGATATTGGACTGCCTTCATACAATGCTATCGATGATTGCATCCTCCAAATCTTCATTTTCATTGTAACATTCAAGATGATTGTCAATACTTTCAAATTCTTTATAGTTCATAACTTGTTGAAGTAGTGAAATGATTTCATTTTCACTCCCGGCTGTTTCTGGCATCTCCAAGCCTGAATGCTTGAAACCACAGGAAGCAAGACAGTTCTGCATTGTCTTACTGCTTATTTCTCGCCAACTATCAGTGACAAAAGTCATTGCTTTTTGAACACAAGCACACACAACTGACGCTATTTAGAAACTGTTTACTTTAAGCATGGTGTAGTATTTAACAGTCACACAAATGCATGTTTCTGATGCTATGTTGAAACTATTCGGCAACAATCTCCTGCTCCATTTATGCAGCCCTAATAAACAAAGGGAATCCAGGCTATTTTCTTGATAATGTCTTTGTTCTTTGTCTCAAATAAGTGGCTGCCTCAATTAACCAATGGTCCAAGTAACCACAATCTACTGTGTATCTGCATCTACCACTCCCATTGCTCCCCTTTCCTACTTTCATTAACTTCATCTGCTTCTTTTGTCAAGAAGGAATTATTCATTCATGAATCATTTTCCTGTACTATTAATATTTGTTCCTAATAGTTCACAGCAATCATTGAACTGCCTTTTTTATCTGTTTGTAAAAGGTTTTGAGTTCCTTTTTATGTAAGTTACCATATTATCCTATATTCTTCCTCGAATTTTCTCTACATTCTTTATCTTTGATTTATTCTGAATGTGGCACTAATAATATACACCCTTTTTGCTCTTAACTTAGCTTGTATTCACTGTCATCCAGGCAAGAACATGCTTCATTGGATTCATACTTTCTGCTTGCAGGTCAGTGGTTGCTGATTTACAGTTTTTCTGGCATTTTTAAGCATCCACAAAAATTTGCTCCATTACCCAAAACATCTGCAGTACTTATCATGTACTGTTCCATTAATTAATATCATTTGCCTTCAGGTTTTTAAACATTTACTTATTAAGTAAGGCATGTAAATATTTAAAAATTATTATAGGGAATATTTGATTATTTAATGAGTCTACTAGAGACATTAGTGGAATATGTTTTTTTTATTGATTAAACACAGAAACTGTATGCCCCCTGCTCTTAGTGATAATAAGAACTAACTATACCCCTCACTATTTAGAGGTCCACAGAAGAGATTTTAAACTTCTTCAACCACATTACATTTCTGAGAGTTTTGTTTTCCTGTCCCACTCAAAACTTCTACATACTTATTATGAACATTTTTAAAAGTGCTGTCCCTTCTTGCCTCTCTTGTGCCACCTAAGAATATGAAAGCCTAGGGTCTGCAGCAAACGGCTAGATATTTAAGTGCTCCTTGCAGCTATGTTTTGTAATTCCAGAAATGAATTGAAAGAAAAACACAAGAGCTGGGAAAAAAGTCAAGTTCATTTTTCTACTAGTGAGGTGCTCACATATGACCTGGTGGCATAATGTCATGTGCCATTCATGTATGGTACTTCTTACATATAACCAATAATGAATTACGTACTCCAAAAAAGAATGCTTAATCAAACAATATATTTACAATATCATTCAAATATTACTAAAATATTAAATACAGGACACTCCTCCCTGCTTAGCTATAAGCAACTTAATATAGAATACATCTCAACTATATACACAGTACAGTATATATAGTTGTATTCTATATAATGCAACTACTATATACAGATATCCATGGCATAGTAAATCTTAAATTGTACCATTCAGGCTATAGATTTATTCACTGTGGAGGATTTCTTGCTCTTGTGGGATAGAATCTTTTCTGACAAGGTGGAGTGGTCACTCTGTTTGGTAGGTGACATTTGTGGCTGTGAAACAATCTCAAATTTTGAGGCCTCCTCCACTGAGGCCTCTCCATAGGGTTGTAGGAGTTGACTCTGGGACTGCAGGAAGTGGTTCTGACACCTCTGCGCACCTTTCTTCACTAACAATTGACTCTGCTCTCCTCAATTGCTCGATGCGTTGTCTCCAGATGACTCCAGTGGCAATCTCCACTGTATTGGAGAGAGGTGCTGTTCTGTCCTTAGCCTTTCCGAGTACCCAACTTTTGATCACCTCTGTCATCCCTCACCAGGGCTGCTCGTCCAGGAGTCAAACATCAAAACTCCTCAATATGTCTCAGCTGTTTGTCCTGCATACTCCTTCTGAGACCGGGTTTGAGGAGACCCAAGAGTGTGCGTAAGGGACGACCCAAGAACAGCATAGCAGGTGAGTTGTTGGTTGTAGAGTGTGCGATATGCAAGGAGGAAAATGGCGGGCTGCTGATTCAGTGTTTGCCTGTTGTGTTCTGCTGACATTGCTCGCAGTGTATTCTTTAGATTCTGGACAAACTTGTCCGCCAGGCCATTTGTAGCTGAGTGTAATATTTCTTATTCCATTCACTTTCAAGAATGACTGACAATCTTCCACAGCACACTGTGGTCCATAGTCACTGATTAAGTGTCTGGAACACCAGCCCTTGAGAAGAGGCTTCTCAACACATCAACAGAGGCTGTGGTGAAGGCTATTGGAAACACTTCTGGCCAATTTGTAGCTGCATCCATGATTACCAAGAAATTTATGCCCATGAATAATCTGGCAAATCCACATCCTCTGCCAGGGCAATGCAGGTCATTCCCAGGGATGGAGAGGTGCTGCCCTTGGCATCTTCTGGATGTGCTGGCATCCCGAACAGTGCATGGCAGGCTACTTGATCTGTGGATCTATCTCAGGCCACAAGACAATGCTTTGAGCCAAGGCTGTCATTTTGACCATGCCTAGATGACCAGCCAATAACTCCTCCAACACATTAGCTCTCAGCTTCGATGTTACAAGAATCCTCAATCCCCACATAAGGCAACCCCCGTCAAGGCCAAGTTCATTCCAGCACTGGTAAAGTTCAGTTTATTATCAGAGTCACCACATACAACCCTGAGATTCCTTTTCCTGAAGGTATATTCAGCAAATTATAGAACAGTAACTGTAAACAGGATCAATGAACAACAAACTGTGCAAATGCAAACATAAATAAATAGCAATAAATAACAAGAGCATGACATAACAAGATAAAGAGTCCTTAAAGTGAGATCATTGGTTGTGATAAAAATGGGGGGAACTGGAATTTCTACTGAACATTCCAGCCATTTTGAGTTACCATATAGACTTGAGAGAGTCTGGGGTGCTTTCTGGTTTCCCTTTGGATCATCTCTGCCGTAATGGAGAGACTTTTGATTTGCATTAGGGAGAATTGGTCAAGAGGAGTACCTCATTTGTAAATTTTTCGGGTATTTCCTCTTACAAGGGTAAACAGGACAAACTATCAGCATTTCCATGATTAGCTGTCCTCTCGAATTTGATCTTGTAATTGTGTGCTCCAAGAAACAAAGTCCATCTCTGCTTTCCTGCAACTGCTGTTAGTGGAATTCCCTTCTGTGGATTGAAAATGGACACTAGTTGTTGATGATCAGTAATGAGGGTAAACTCTCTTCCATACAGGTACTGGTTGAAGCATTTTACATCCCAAACCAGATTCAAGGCCTCTCTGTCAAAAGTATGCGTAATATTTCTCTACAGCATTAAAGGAATGTGATGCAAAGGCGTTCACTTCCATCACTCATAGGATGTGACATGACTGCAGCAATACTACAATGTGAAGCGTCACAGGCAAGCTTTGCTGGGCGATGAGGGTCACAGTCTGTGAGTACAGTGTCTGAGATCACCATTTCCTTTGCCTTTGGAAAGCCACGTCACTTGCTATTTTTCCTCGGTCTGTAGTAATGAGTTCAAGTGGTGGAGCACAGCAGCCAGGTTTGGCAAGAACCTATTATAGTAATTGACAAATCCTAAAAAGGACCATAACTGTGACATGTTCTTTGGGCTCAGGGCATCCACCACTGCTTGAATTTTCTCAGCACGCATGTGCGTCAACGGTGTAACCCAGTCAGTGATGCTTGGTTTAAAGAATTCACACTTTTTGCATCATGCTGTGAGCCCACAATCTTCTTATCTTTTTAACACAGTCTTGAGAGTTTGGAGATGTTCTTTGTCACCATCACTGGTAACAATGATGTTATCCAGGTAACACTGGGTGCCTGAGCAGCCTCACAACACCTGGTCCATAGCTTTCTGCCAGAGTGCAGGTGCAAATGTTGCTCCAAAAAAAACCTATTAAAGCGATAAAGCCCTTTGTGAGTACTTATGGTGAGAAACACTTTAGACTCTTCTTCCATCACTATCTGTAAGTACCCCTGCCACTTTCAAATCTCTTACTATCTCTTCTTTCAGTTAGTCCTGACGAAGGGTCTTGGCCAGAAACGTCAACTGTACCTCTTCCTATAGATGCTGCCTGGCCTGCTGCATTCACCAGCAATTTTTAATGTGTGTTGTTTTGACAATCAACATTGGTTT
The DNA here is from genome assembly GCF_963921235.1 of Mobula hypostoma. NCBI lineage: Eukaryota > Metazoa > Chordata > Chondrichthyes > Myliobatiformes > Myliobatidae > Mobula > Mobula hypostoma. The sequence continues at coordinate 28,600,175 of NC_086119.1, read as the reverse complement.
CGGTTCTAAATGTCCCTGCATTACGTTCAGGATGTCAGCAATGCTCATTTTGGCTGGTTTGGTTGGAGCAGTTAAACCTCTATGCAAACTGTATGCTCTTCCATCTATTGCACTCAGCAACAATGACACCTGTTTTCCTTTGGCGATTCCATTTGGTTCAAAATATTGCTCAATTCTTTCAATATACGACATCCAGTTATCTGTTGTGCAACTGAAGATGTCTGTCTTTCCAGAGTAGCCAGCCATCTCTGCTTTTAGTTCTTTATTATTATTACCCAGTATTCCCTGTTTATGACTCCACGAATTTCATTCATTTTCTGCCTTTTTCTCATCTCAAACATCTTCCTCTCTCCCCTGTGAAGAAAACATCTTGGTTTTGTTTTAAAACTCCCTCATCACCGCAGTTACGTTTTGTACGTCTCGGGTTCATTTTGAAACTTCCTCATTGCCATTGTTTTGTTTTGTAGCTCCAGAAACTAAGTGAAAGAAACACGTGGGACCCCTGGAATACTAGTGTATTTAGTTCTTCTTTAGTGAGGTGTAAACATATGACACGGTGGCCTAATGATGTATGCCATTTGCATACTTTTACATATAAATTGTAATGAATTATGTAAACAAAGAATGCTTAGTCAAACAGTATATTTAGAATATTATTCAAATATTAAATACACTACCACCCCCCCCCACCCAATTCTTCGGAATTCCAGCAAGTACAGGTGCCACAGTAGCATGACACTTCACAGCTCATGACGCCAGAGTTCGGAGATCAATTCTGTCGTACTCTGCGAGGAGTTTGTACGTCCTCCCCGAAAACATGTGGGTTTTCACCAGCTGCTCCAGTTTCCTTCCACTGTGCAAAGACATCCCGATCAGTAAGTTAATTGGCCATTGTAAATTGCCCTGTGTTTAGGCTAGGGTAAGGTTGGTGGGCTGCTGGGTGGTGTAACTGATTGGACTGCAAAGGCCTGTTCCATCTCTAAATAAATTAAAAAGTAATTGTGGTGTGGTGCATCAGGATTGATTTGAAAAAGATTACAGGTCACATGAAAAGTCAGATTATCAACATTTTACATGAGCATGAATAAGTAATATTTTACATCAAGTTATTTAGACCATGAATAGTGCTGTGTCCACATATCACATGGAATCTACATGACTGTTATCACTCACAGTGATAGAGCTCGGGAACAACACTAATAAAAAACTGTGCATTTGAATAGGAAGGGAAGGTAAACCATAATATTCCAGTCTGTTCTCACCATCACAAAGGAAAACAACAGAGTAATGACAACAACACACTTCCTGACTGCCTGCTTGCAGCTGCCCTGTTTCCTGTTAGCTCACTCAGGCTGCACTATTGATAAAAGAGAAGTCAATGGAGGGATTTAACCATCAAGTCTGTAAATGCTGCCTTGTTTAGTAATGTTTCACATCCTGAAAAGATCTTCTGTGGCATAACAGAGTGAGTCAGTGGTTGCAGGATGCATGCATATCACCACTGGAAAAGCATAGAAAGTGTTTGACAAATCTCACAAGAGAGAATTAAGTAAACTGTTTTTTTAAATTGTTTCTTTGCCTTCTGCACGTCGATAAGTGTGTTCCTTTCTTGTAAAACATTTAGAGGGGAAAAACCTACATATCTATTGCAGCTGTTATGGTATTCCGAAGTATTTTCTAGTAAATTAGATTTTAAAAGTTGACACTTGTGATATGGGCCAATGTAACATTCAAAATACACACACCAAGACCACAAATATTAATGACGTAACTAACATAGTATCTCAATAAAATTAAAAAAAGACTGATCACTCAAAAAATCAAAATTTGCCTGTACATTATAGGCAAAAACTGGTACTGAACTATCATTAGCTATCTGAATATTTGGTAAAGAGGCAGGTTTGTGTGCTAAAGGAGAAATCAAAATAGAAGGCTCAGATAGACTCCAAGAAAACAGTTCCAATGATTGAGGGCACATAATACCAGAAATGATATCCAAAAGGCTAATATTTGAGGATACTGATATTCACAGGATACAAGGATGCAGGAGACTATGATGTAGGAAAGAATGAGATCCTGGAATCAAATTGAAAACAAGGATGAAAACTTTTTTAAAAAGAGGCATTGTTTTACAGGAAACCAATAGATTATTAGGAAGATTATAGCTGGTTAATAATAAACATCAGAAACACAAATCAAGCCAGTTAGCAATTAGAAGAATGAAAACTTTACAAGGAACCTAACTCTCAGGCTTTCACGCAAACACGAGGACTGTACCTCTTCCTAGAGATGCTGCCTGGCTTGCTGCGTTCACCAGCAACTTTTATGTGTGTTGCTCTCAGGTTTTCAATTTTCTTTCACAGGGCAGCAAAACAATATCTGAAGGTAAATTTTGAAACTGAACCTGATAGCTCACAATCTTACCTGTTTAGTAACTTCAGTATATATATATATATTAGCAGGACCCAAGTCCAAACCATATTAGTTGATATCAGATGTATGGTGATGTTGACTTGATATTTGACTTGAAATTCCCCTATTTCATGGAAGAGGAAGAATAACTTCAAGAGCTGCTGTAGAATAGGTTGTAACCTAGTTACCCTACCGAGAGAACTAAGAGCATGGAGAACAGTGTTGCCCTTTACCAGGTTACATAATGCAAAGAAGGTTATGAATTGGGATCTAAAAGAAAAATGATTAATTTGCAAGGCAAACGATGCTTCAAACTCACAGCAAGGAAGTAGTGCGGGGGTGGGGGGTGGGGAAGGAATATGCTCAGTAGTTTCACAAGGAGTCAGCGAATTGTTTAATGGAGCTTCACCATGTTAAGTGATGGAAAGCGCTGTCAATATGCCAGCAGGTACATTATAACGAAGTGCATTTTTAAAAAGGCATGTAAAGAAACAGTTGCTTGCTGTCATTGTATTGTGAGATTACAGCTTCTTACAGAAGTCACTTGCCAGAATCAAACTGACAGTAGGATTATTGCAAATAGCTGTCAGTGGGAGTGTTTCTTTTCATTAAAAAAGGTCATAGTTAGTGCCCTGCAACTGCTGACCAGCTCAGACATGATAACTTTAATCTATAGAGTCAGCGCTGGGTGAGGAATACAGTGATTCCTGCAAAAGAGTTATGCATCTTCATTCTATGATACAGTGGAGCATTAGGTCCCATTAAAACATCCTTGAAAATTAACAGCCTGTCATCTCCCCAATGATACTTCCATCCACAGACAGTTACAATGTGAGTTATTAAAAGTCTGGATTCTGATTAAAGTAGGGGCACTTAAGATGGAAAGCAAAGACCTATTTACAGCACTGCGGCTGCATCAGCTGAGATGGAGTAATCAGCTGTCTGACTCTGTTTATGTCACAGTGACGTCCGCAAGCTTCTGTCCATGAGGCATGAACATGCAGAAAATATTTTCAAGTCTCACTCCTAAAGAGGTAAATGAAACAGTAAAAGAGACCCAACTCCTCTACAGATTTAAAAATAGTTCTGACAAACAGAACAAGGTAAGAAACTTTTATCATCCAGTAATACTGATATTATCTCAAGCTCCGAGTACTTATTTCAAAAGTAATTGTTTGACATAAAAGGAATTTAGAAAATCAGTGTTTCGTTTAAATGGGATTCTGATCAATGATAGATTTTACTTACCCTCATTGCTAGGGCTTGACACCAATGTTATGTCAGCAATTTAACAAGAGCTTCTGTAACATTTTAAACCTTACCCCTTTCAGTTGCAAGATCAAATAAACTTTCTAAATCGGTATTTTGAAGGGAGCATCATGCCTTAACTAGCCATTATTGACAATACGAACGTTAATATTCTGCCACCAATTTTAGAGTATTACTAACTGGATTATTGCTACACCTGTGTTGACATTGTAAATCAATTACACCAAATGTAGATATTTGCATCTACCTGAAACCTGACCTCATTCCCGTGCAGGGTGTGGAACCCTGTATTAAATGCACCAGAACCTCCATCAAAATCCTAAGTTACAAAAGGGTTTGTCTCAAACTTATGAATCTATAACTATTTTATTTACTGAAACAGCAGCTGCAGGAGAATGCAAAGTTAATCTGTGATAAATAACACAAACCTCTTTAAAGGATTGACTTCATTAAAACTATGTTTGAAAGCAGAAGAGGCAATTGAGCTGAGTTCACATTACATCAGGGCATAATTGAATAGTTGTATAATCCTATTTTTAATATCTTCTTTAATCAAATTTTATTTATGTTGAACCTAATTGCATGATACTTCTTACTAAAGGAACATGTTCTTTTAAATTTAAAAAAGTCAGTGCCGATCTCAGTATCTGTAGATGAATTGATTATAAATTGATTTAAACAAAACACTTAAAACTCTCACGTGCTTATGCTGATTATTTTATGATAACATAGATCAGTTATTACTGATTATAACACTCGTATGGTAAAGGTTATACTGAAGTTATTTTTAACCTCCCCCAATAGCTTCCTGCGATATGATCCTCGATCAGCAACGGGGCTTAAAGTTCCGAGCCATGCAGAATGAATAATGTCAGCATTCCAAGGTAATTTCCCTCCTCAATTAGAAAACCATCCAGTTAACATGAAATTAATCTTTACAAAGCATCTACTATTATCATCAGGTCAGTAATTTGAGTTTATGGGAAAGCTTTCTTTGCTTTAAAGTTTTCTATCTATTTTAGAAATAATATATTTTAAAATTGTATTCTCTTTGTCATAATAATGATCACTGATACAGTTATTGAATAACTTGATAAAGCAGAAATCTGAGATAATTTATTCTTATTATTTAATATTATGAAATTGCGGTCCGAGAACGTGAGCAGTTTTGGGGTCCTTATCTAAGAAAGGATGTGGTAGCGTTGAAGAGAATTAAGAGGAGGATCATAAGAATGACCTGGAGAGGAAAAGTTTAACATATGAAAAGCGTTTGATGGCTCTAGGCCTGTGTACTCTGGAGTTTAGAAGAATGGGAGGGGGGTCTCTTTGAAACCCATCAAATAATGAAAGGTCTACATAGAATGCTGAGAGGATGTTTTCTATATTGGGGAGTCTACGAACAGTGGGCACAGCCACAGAATATAAGGACATCCCTTTAGAACAGAGATGAGTAGGAATTTCTTTAGCCAGAGGGCAGAGTCTGTGGAATTCAATGCCATAGATGGTTGTGGAGGCCAAATCATTGGGTATACTTAAAGCAGGGGTTAAAGGGTTCTTGATTAGTAAAGGCATCCGAAGTTACACAAAGAAGGAGAACGGGATTGAGAGGGATAATAAATCAGCCATGATGGAATGGTAATGCAGACACAATAGGCCAAATAGCCCAATTCTGCTCCTATGTTTTATGGTCTAATATAAATAAATAAATGTGTAACCAAGAAAGTTTCACCCCCTAATAATAAATGCTAATCGGACTGGTTGCAAAATGTGGCATGAACCTCATCTTGGATAGAAATGAAGCAGTTTTAGATTTGGATGTATTCTTGCAAGAAAAAGAGCAGTCATTAAAATTAACTCAGACAGATGAAAAACACTCAAGGTTACTCTGTGTGCAGCCTAGCCACAATTCAAGTATATGACTGAAATTCATACTTTGCAGTTCATAGATTAAGTACTGTATTATTGCCAGCAGTTATGGCTATGACTATCGTACTTAAAGAGAGCGTCTGTGGAAAGTGGAAAAAAATCTCATCATTCTCTGCAGGTATGCTTTCCTCCCTAACCCCCTCCCCACCTCAAAGACTATTGACAAGTAGCTGTCAAATATTGTACAAAATTGAATAATTTCCTTTATACCTCGATTGAAAATAGCTGTAAAATGGTCCAGATATTCTACTTATATCCATGTTTGTCTATCGTCGTCGTCGATGAAGACCTTGACACCATTGATGGTGTCGAGACTAGCGCTTCATTTGGAATTAAGTGAGGGAGAGTTGCGCAGTGTCAGCCTCACTCTCTCTTCCCAATTCCCACCTGGATTCAGTGGCAAGACAAGAGTCGAGATGGCTGGAGATGGGACTAGGTGCAGTGGATGACCAGGACGTCTTCTGTGTTTTGTCGTGCTCTACATGTTCCACGACGCTTGCAGAGACCGCCTTCTTGACCGTTGGACCTTCCATTGGTCTCGACCGCACAATCCGCCGGAGTCTGTCTTCGCATGTTGGGATAGACAACTCCCTATCTCACCGAGGGTTTGAGACCCGTCGGCTACCCTCATCTGTCTTAGCCGGCTTGTCGAAGCTGTTGCCCGTGGGTGTGGCCACTGTCACATGCAGACAGCTACAGGGAGCCACAGGTGAGTGCTGAGTGCCAGGTGGGGACCAATGTTGGACTAACCGCCTTGAAAAGGACGCGACATGTTCCCCCACCAGAGGTGCTACCCCTGACACCCCATCCACTTATATACACAGGCTTAAATGTGTGCTAGGTTAATTTGTGACTGTAAATTATATTTGCTGGAGGTTATTGGTTAAAAAAAAGAATCAAAAGGGAGTTGTAGCACATGTGTAGGAGAGAGTTCAGTGCTGGGAAATAAGATGAGGGGAAAGACATTGGTAGGATTGCTCTACCGAGAGCACACATGTGGCTGACGGGCTGAATGGCCTCATTTTGTCATTATATATATGTATATCATGGTGTAAAATACATTGCTCGCTTCAGAAGATTAGGTTTAAAATAAAAATAAAAGCAAAAAGAATACAAATTTCAAAATTCCAAAACAAACTCAAACACTGTTCGAAGATTAAAACAGGCTGACTTGCATTTGTAGAGAGAACATATACTGTAGGTTAACATTCCAAGTCTGAAACCTCCGCAAGAAAGGCATCAGGTTTAAAGTATCCTTAGTCCACTTTAAAACATTTACCCTAGCAGTAACAGGCACTGAATGCTCTTATTGTACATGCAATATATGATTCATGTATTTTATTCATAGTCATGATCCGTCTTCATGTGTCATTTATGCCTTGGTGTTTTGAGAACTTAAAATTTACAAGATATTTGGCCTTTAAAAAACACTTTCCCTAATCCTTTGTGCAATTCTCTCTTTATCTTAACATTTGAACAATGGTTGATCACAAAAAGAGCAATTTTACTTGTAATCCTTATAAACAATCTTTCTTTGACATTGTTCAATTAACTTTTATGACTAATTAAAGAGGCAACAAAGTCCAACTTTTGGACTCTGGAGAGTGACATCACATTTTATACTGTGAAAGAGTCCACAAATTAATTATACCACTATTTCACTCGCAAACCCTCCAAATTAAATCATAAAGCATTTTTGTATTAAAATCCCATTAGAATTATGTAGATATTTAGTAGATAATTCATTTTATATACCATTATAGTAACAAGATATAATTCTTTATTTGACCCAGTTCTCGCTACTCATAAGAACTACAGCATCTACCTTGATACTACAGTGAGGAAACCATTTTGTGTTCTGATATTAGAGGCTGATGTAGTTGGCCTGCATAATGACTCATTTAATACCTTAGATATGAATCAGAACTTCAGTTGCTACCTATGGAAATATTGATTGTTTTTCATGAAGGAGGATAAATGGTCAAATTTTAGGTTCTAAAGATTTATCTTCCGTATACATTCACCAGAATTAACAGATCAAGATGACTTGACATTCACTTTGGATATGAATGTTGCACAAAATTGAAGGGAATCAGAAGAGGGACTGTCAGAGAAAACACACCATGTGAGTCCAGAAATTTCTACAATGATTAATGCAACAAACATAGCTATTTCATACTTGCTGTTTACTGCCCTTCCCAGCTCCATCATTATATAAATATACAAAGTCTACCACTTCCTCACACTCCTGCTTAAATTGTTAAAATGTCTCCCATCATTATGCATACTAGATCCTCACTAAACAGCAAAATCTTTTATGGGAGGTAAAGTGAATAGATAGAAAGATTTGAAAAGATGTCTCTGTGGAGTAGTGAGTTTTTTTGTCACCAAGGTACATTGGATGTAGAACTGAGAGAGCCAAAATGAGAATTTAAAGGGTGAAAATTAGCACAAGATCTTGGACCACTCTGTTGAGGGCATCCAAAATTTTTCATTGAAATTCATAAAACTGCAATGCTGGACATTTTATATAACAACAAAAGATACTGGTAAAGTAGTGTCTGTGGGAAAGAAAAATCAATAATATTTTATCGGTCAGAATGCTTCTGATGTACTACTTAAAGTGGTGGGGATCTCTATGATTTCCAGCCGCCAATTCTCTCCAGTATTCTACCTAGAGAATCCCATTTTTAAGGGTCGATGAGATGGTACTTCCTACTACAAATATTTCTAAATAGCAAATCTGAAGGACTATCAACAGCGAACACATTCCACATCTCCCATAGCTGGTGGCTCTTTGCTTTGACAACCATATTGATTCTTTGTAGTATTACTCAAAGCCTACACCACAATTTTGTTCTCCCATATGCTCACAGAGTAAGCCAATAAATATCGTTTTTTCCTGCCTTTAAAATATCATGCACATTTACGAGAGGTTTGCGACAAAAATGAAGAGGGTTTAGTAACACCACAGATTGACATGCATTGAAACCAGTCCACTAAAATCTAGTAAGGGAACATGTCAGAATCAGAATCAGAATCAGGTTTCTTATCATCGGCATGTGACATGAAATTTGTTAACTTAGCAGCAGCAGTTCAATGCAATACATAATCTAGCAGAAAGAAAAAATAAATAATAAATAAAATAAAACATAATAATCAATAAACAAGTAAATCAATTACGTATATTGAATAGATTATTAAAAAATGTGCAAAAACAGAAATACTGTATATTAAAAAAAGTCAGGTAGTATCCAAAGCTTCAAAGTCCATTTAGGAATCGGATCGCAGAGGAGAAGAAGCTGTTCCTGAATCGCTGAGTGTGTGCCTTCGGGCTTCTGTATCTCCTACCTGATGGTAACAGTGAGAAAAGGGCATGCCCTGGGTTCTGGAGGTCCTTAATAATGGATGCTGCCTTTCTGAGACAACATTCCCTAAAGATATCCTGGGTAGTTTGTAGCTAGTGCCCAAGATGGAGCTGACTAGATTTACAACCTTCTGCAGCTTCTTTCAGTCCTGTGTAGTAGCCCGTCCATACCAGACAGTGATGCAGCCTGTCAGAATGCTCTCCAAGGTACAACTATAGAAGTTTTTGAGTGTATTTGTTGACATGCCAAATTCTAATAAAGTATAGCTGCTGTCTTGCCTTCTTTATGACTACATCAATATGTTGGGACCAGGTTAGATCCTTAGAGATCTTGATACCCAGGAACTTGAAGCTGCTTACTCTCTCCACTTCTGATCCCTCTACGAGGATTGGTATGTGTTCCTTCGTCTTTCTCTTCCTGAAGTCCACAATCAGCTCTTTTGTCTTACTGACGTTGAGTGCCAGGTTGTTGCTGAGGCATCATTCCACTAGTTGGCATATCTCACTCCTCTACACCCTCTTGTCACCCTCTCCTCACCACCTGAGATTCTACCAAGAATAGTTGTATTGTCAGCAAATTTGTAGATGGTATTTGAGCTATGCCTAGCCTATGCCTAGTCCTGTGCATTTCCAACAATTTTGATTTGATTGCAGAATTTCAGTATTTATTACATGGATGCTTCTAAAATATAATCTAAAATAAGAAATTCAACCACATTTCTTTTATATCAGATGCAATATCAGTTGCAATTTTCTTTGAGTATCAAAGAAATTTTATTTTAAATTACAAATTTTAACATTTAAATGGAATATATTCAATAAATTCAAAAGCTATAATCAAATTTTGAACAATTATTTCAATCATACCTCATGCCATTCATATTACTCGATGAAATAAATTAGCCAGTTCTTAAATTGAGAACAAAAACTCAGCGCCAAATAGCTATAAATTCCCCAGAAGCTGCGAGCTTAAGCATGCTTAAATTCTAAACAGAAGCAATACTGTGTGTAAATTTAACACAACAACTAATCCAAAGACTCTTTTAGATTATGCAAATTAGCTTCTAGATATAAACGTTCTCAAACTGAATCTGCACCTGAAAGAAATACATTTTAGATCATGCAAATTAGCCTTTGGATAAAAAACTTCTCCAATTGAATTTGAGCCCTAAATATTTTTTTAAGTCATCGAGTATAAAAAATACACCTCCTAAAACTTTGACTGCATAAATGGATATCCCCTCATGTCTTTTTAAATATAGTTCACTTCCAACACATTTTAAATAAAAGCTAATAATTGTTCGAATATCTCATAAACCAAGTGCTTACTTTGCAGATTTAAGTTGTATTTATTTTAAAACATAAAAGCAACTTTTTAGTAAGGCTAATTTATCAACTTTATCTACATTAATTTACTAGTCATAACAGTAAGAATTCTGCAATAATCACTAATGCAGTCAGCCTTCAATAAAATGAATTAAATGATCTTGATAACAGTGAAGTAAGAGTAATTTAGTTTAAATTAAACTAAATTTAATTTAGTTTCTATTTATAGGTTCTATTTATATATATATCAGTTTATATCTATATACTGTATGCATGTATATAGGTATAAACTGATAATGCTCAACTTGCTATCCTTCATTCATTCTCCTTTTCCAAACCACCATATGTTTTCCCTTTCAGTTCTTCCCACTTTCAATCCCCGCCGTATCTCAGATTATTCCTCGCCCATTTTTTACATCAAGGTCCAAAACTGATTTGGTCCAGCAATTTCCTTTGGACCCACTCACAATGTATTTCAAAGTGCAACTCTTGACCACACTGACATAGGATTCACCTTCCCTCAGGAGACAGAAAAACAAATAAAATAAAGAAACAGGGATTGGAGCAAGGAAGCAAAATAACACAAGAAAGAATTAGTATGATTCAGATCAGATTATTCTTTTAAATACAACATCAATGAAGACATTCGTTAAATATGTTGTATTAGTGACGTGTTAACATTCGGTAGCAATCTAGAATCTCTCCATTGATTGGATAATTCTTCCATTGTTTTACACCAGCCTTGCATCTGTGGGATTATTTTTTCATCATTCGGCTTATAAAATCAGAATTACCTGTACTACACCAGTCCATTGTTTTATCGTATATTTTCTACCTAGAATGGTTTTGTAAGTTTTGAAAAAATGAGATTTCCAATGCTTAAAATCGTATTTAGTTATATGTAAGCAGTTTATGGAGTGTGTTCCTGTTCCTAGGCATGAATATTAAGGAGATGAGTGAACTTGTAGGCGTTTGAAAGATAAATGTTGCCAGCTGAACTTTGAACACTCTTCTGAGTCATGAGATCTCTCTTTCTTTTGTAGCAATGGCTGACATGAGAGGTTTAAATGACTTACCCTTTGCTCTCACTCCCCGGAGTCCTTCAATTGGTGATCATTCAGGTAATGCTGTATAGTTAACTAAAATGTCCATTCCAGGATTGAATGTTCTTGCAAAATGAAATGGCTATCTGCTGTCAAATTTAGCTGGACCTTGTTGAGCACTAAACAATTTTCCCTCTCAGAAAGCAAATTCTGTTTGAGGAGGGAGTCAGGGCAAACTAAATAAACCCAATCTGTTCAAGATACAAACTTGCTTGATCCCGTTTATTGCGTATAATCTTGAATGACAAATATTAGTTCATGAACCTCATTTCAAAATTTTAGGTTAACCACTCATCCTTGTCTTCCAACAACTGCTTCAACGCTAAGCACACATTATTATTATTTCCCCATTCTACTTCACTTCAGACACAATGATAAAAGTCACATTCACAAGGCCTTCCACTTCCTCATCGAAAGGTATTGTTTTATGTTTACGGGACGTAGACTTCAATGTCAAAGAACAACTGAAGAATCAGAAACCACGTCCAGCAGTAGGATACCCAAACTCTGGGTGAAAGATTGGGTCTTAGTATTCATATCACTTGTCCAGTTAACCTCCAGGTGAACGGTGGCCTCAGAATGTAGATGGGGACAGCTTGTGACGGTAACACTATTGAGTGTGGAGAAAAGGTAGTTGGCCATTGCCTGGGTGGCTTGCTCCTTGCCATTGATCAACCATGGCTAAATGTTGTCTTGGTTTTGCCACAAACAGGATTTGTCTGTTTCAGTTTCAGTAGGGTTTCAAATGTAACTGATTATAATGCAACCATCAATGAATGTTCCAATATCTCACTTGAAGGAAAGAAGGTCATTGATTTACCAGCTTTAGATCATTGGGTCCAGGACTGAGAAATTCCCGCAGTGAGGTTGGCACTGGATGATGTTGCCTCCAACAACCACAACCACTTCCCTCCCCTTCCCTTCTCCTATCCCTATTTCACTCTGCCCCTCCCCCAGCTGCCTATCACCTCCCTGATGGTCCCGCCTCCTTCTACTACCCATTGTGCTTTCCCCTTTTCCTTCTTCACCTTTCCTGCTTCCCCTCCCCCACCCCTTTACCTTTCCCCTTACTGGTTTTTCACCTGGAACCTACCAGCCTTCTCCTTCCCACCCTCCCCCCACCTTCTTTATAGGGCCTCTGCCCCTTCCCCCTACAGTCCTGACGAAGGGTTCCGACCCGAAACGTTGACTGATCGTTTCCACAGATGCTGCCCGACCATTACCACAACCATTTTCCTTTGGGCAATGTATGCTTCAACCAGTCGTTTGTTTTCTTCTCAAAGTCTTTCCACTTCTTAATTTTAAAAGCTAGTATATAAAATTGGCTGAAGATTGATATATGATAATGGAAATCTCAGAAATAAGCATTCATTTGACAGTTCTGGCTGAAGATGGTGGCAAATGTTTCAGCCTTACCTTTCACACTCAAATGTTGGCTCTACCATTATTGAGGATGAGATGTTGTCAGGGTTTCTTCTTGCTTCCGACAATTTTTAAAAAATATTCTAACTTGATTTATAGCTGGGTGTGGGAGGATTGCAATACTGTATTTCTTAACCAGGTGTACTGCAAGGTATTTTAACTGTTTACCATGCAAGTAGTCCTGTCCTTTAGTTTTACATACACACACACAAAGAATTGCATACCATTGAATTATACAAATGGCACCTCATTATTAGGTTTACTTTCTGCTGTCCCACCTAACTCTTCCTCGAGGCTCATTCAACTACAGTTGATCCCATTTATCATCAAGCAAATGACTAATGGATAATGGGCAAAGACTGCTTGTTAGCCATCATCTGTTTACCGGTGTGCCTAGAGTTCTGTTCACACAATGATCTGTTGTGCCTCTGCTTTTTCAATTTATTGATTTACTAATATAGCTCATTAGCTACTGCTCTAGGGATTTATTAATTCACTGGTGAGAGAGTGTGAGGGGGAAGCACAGCGAGGGAGAGAAACAGATTATGATAAATTCCTTAAATCAATTGACAATTCCTATCGAAGGATCTTTTCACAGTAACCGATATGCTGTTGTTTTTTCATTGAACAAATCAGAACAGCGAAAGTGGAAAAAGAATGAAGCAAAGTTGATGCAAAAGTCACATATTAGAATATATCTACAATCTCTATTGATATAGATGAAAATGTAAGCGTATTGAATCTGGGATTGTTGCTTGTATGGTCACACATCTTTGAAGAGAAAGGTTGAAAGTTGTCTTCGAAGAACACAAAAACATCTTTGCATTTTATTCTTCTTCCCAAATCTAGTTCTATGGACAATTTACTTCCATTCAGATGAATTTATAACGCTAAGAGCCTGCAAAGGAACCTAGACGAGCAAGTGGCTATGAAGTCTGCCATGGAGTACAATGTGGAGAAAGTACCAGTTAGGAACATAAGAAAACAGAACCTTTTCCATATGGTGAGAAGCCATTAAATATTGGTGTTCAGGAGGGATACGGACATGCATGTATACAAAAGATATGAAGTTAATGTTCAGAAACCACAAGCTATGAGGAGGACAAATGATAAAATAGTCTTCAGTGTACAAGAACAAGAATGGCTTCTTCCAGTTATACCCATCTTTAATGATCCCACACATGCAGGGATGTCTTTAGTCCTCATAGCCAAGGAAGAATATAGTTGCCTTGGAGACAGTACCGTATTTATCAACGTGAAGCGAACAAGTTTGTATATTAGGCGGGAGCAAACGAAGTTGGGAGTGGCAAGAAAGGTGTGCCGTGGGAGGGGTGCCAGGGGCAGGGCATGGTGCGGGTGCAGCCCTGAGACACAAGGCAAGGTCATTTGATTCCAAACAATTGGTTTTATTACAGAATATATCTCTGGTGCTTCCTGCTCACTCCTCTCTCCCTTCTCCTTTTCCTGAGCATGACTCCCCTATCCCTGCCCCCTTCCTACTCTCAGTCAACAACAGAGAGCCAATTAAAAAATCAGGTTTACCATCACTCACATATGCTCTGAAATTTGTTTTTTTTGTGGCAGCAGTACAATGCAATATATAAAATTACTACAATACTGTGCAAAAGTCTTAGGCACCTAGCTATATATATCTGCCTCAGAATTTTGCACAGAACTGTAGGTTCATTTGAATCACCCTTCAGAAGCAGGCTTTGCTTAAGAGAAGGGGCACACATTCACTGGAGTATGAGTTGGCTAGGAAGTGATCTCACTGAAACAAGAAAAATTCTAAGGCAGAATTGACACAATAAATGTTGAGCGCTGTTTCCACTGTTTCAAGAGTTTAAAATTAGGAAAATGGGTCAGTCATTTAAGACAGAATTGAGAAACCTCTTTACTCAGAGTTGTATTTGGAATTCTTTGCCTCTGTAAATGTAAATGCTCAACTGTTGAATACTGTATAGTCAAGAATTGATAAAAAAAAATCCTGTATGTTGGAAAAATTGAGGCATACATGGATCAGATTGGAGAATGGTCATGAAGTGGGTAATTAATTTTTAAAACACAGCACAGGCTTAAGAAGCTACATGCCATCTTCTACACAGGACCTCATCCTGGAGCAGAACAAGATCTAAGCAAATACAGATCATTTAAATAAATCATATAAGTCATTCTCTGCTTCTAGTTGACATTTCTGGTGGGTTATTTGAGTAGAGTTGGGTGCCAGCCATAGGGATGTTTGAAGAGGTTGTCATTGGGTGTTCCTGTAGGCTGAAGGCAGATACACTGCAGAACCGGAAAGTAAATGCAGGATCCTCAGTAAATGGAAAAGCCAGTTTTGCATTTTTGCAAGACAGTTTTGCAAAGGATGAAAAAAGAATTTTAGTACCTTTGGAATGAAAAATGATTACCAATTTTTGGCCTGTTACTTAAAGTTTAATATATACTATGGTTAAGTAGAACTATTATTTTAATGAAAAGGTTAAATAAAGATATATATTTCACAGTTACATTATGAAAGATATTCACATCTATTACATCTCAAGCTTTTACTTCAAAACCTTAACTGCTTTCATAATCCTAGGTATTGGCTGAATTTGCTTGGCAATTCCCTTCAGATGTCATATAGATGAATGTTCCAACAATGTACAGTCATTGAAATTTCACAGCTGCAGTTTGCATCACCAGCTTTTGGTGCACCAAAGTAGAGGCATGCTTCAATTTCTTGAGGAAATTTGCAAGTTTGCATTCTCTACGAAACAGTAGTGTGCAAAGCCATAGGAGACTCACCAGTAGATGGCTTGTAAAAAATCAAAGCTGATTAAAGTTCAGAATTATTGTACAGAAATTAAATTTATTAATCAAAGGAATCATTTGAACTGTGTTATTAGAATCTTCTGTCTGCAACTAAAGCCCAAAATTTGCTTATATTTTGACATTCCAATTTTAGCATAAATGTAGTTGGTATCCTATGCTTCAGCTACATGCCAACTATAGCTGGCAATTAAGGCAAGAATCTTCAGTTGAAAAAATGCACAGGTTAGGTTTTTTAAAGGCTTTCTTGAGTAACTTCAAATACTATCATCAGGTATGTTTCACGTAAATTATCTTTAGAAGTTTTAAACATTTGAATTTTTTTATTTGTTTTGATATGTCTCTGATCAAAGAAGACAGTTAGAAACAGTTCAATGACTTTTGATGACAGTAAGAGGACAAAAGGATATTGAGGCAATCAGGAAGTGGACTTTGACATGACCGCCCAAGGCCTAGTTTCTGCGGCAATACGTTCTGTTTTATAGCTGCAAACCCTGGAGGAAATCTCAACTAACTGGGCCTCAGAAGGAATAAGTACCACCACATGGATAGTTTCTACTTTGAAATGGAACATTCTTTCACTTCCGTGTGACCGCGCTTAAGCCCACAATCTTCAGATTGAGATGAGTGCTAACATACTAAATAAAGCTAAAGTACATTATTCTGTAAGTAAAACAACTGCCAAAGCACTTGGTGGTCTAATTTATGAACAAATGTCTATTCTTAAAATAATTAGAGAACCAAACCCAAATAGATTAGTTAATACTAAGTTTAATGAGATCTTAACAGGGACAAATATTAGTGATTGATACTATGAAAGATATTGTTATGACACATAACCGGTAACTTAATTGCTTGCCAGTCAAAATGTCCACCTGTACAAAAACTAATTTAACAGAAAGAGAACTACAAATATCATACACCTCTGATTATGGCTATTTCAGGTCAGTGATTCTTCATGAGAACTGGAGAAGGGAGAATAGTGTTTTTCATTGAAGAGAAGTGGATAGGAGAGAACAAAAATGATCTGTGATAGGGTGGAGAGCGGGGCTATTCAGGTAATAATGCTTCCACAGCTGCCTAATTAATTTATTCATGAGAACAGTAAGAATATTTTAAAAAATCAAAGTGCTGGAATTTTGAAAAACATACAGTATTTGTTTTACATTGGAGATCTCAAAAGCAGATTTGATGATCTCTTTGTAGAACTTCTCTGTTCATTCTCCAAGGATGACCCTCAGTTCGCAATTAATCATTTAAATTCCCCTCTCTGATCTTCGCCTTCTATATTATTTTAAAGAAACCTAATGGTAGCTCGAGGTACAGAACACATCTTCCACCTTGGAACTCAATAGTGAATTTCAGATAATTAGATGTTTCTGTGTTTGTCAGTTCTGGCTAATTCTCATACTTTATACTTTATACAATATCTATCTTATTCAGATATTCTTTCTCCATAGATGCTGCCTGTTTAGCTGGATATTTCCAATATTTGCTCATTTCAATTTTCCAGTTACTGCTGTGTTCTGCCTCTCATGATTCCAGCACATGTTTTAATGTTTTTGAACGTAGAACACAGAGCATAGAATAGTAGAGGACAATACAGGCCCTTCAGCCCATGATGATATGCCAACCCTTTAACCTACTCCAAGATCAATCTAATACTTCCCTTTGACATATCCCCCCATTTTTCTTTCACCCATGTGCCTATCTAAGAGCTTCTTAAATGTCCCTCATATATCTACCTCTACCACCACCCTGACAGTGCATTCTACACAACCACCATTCTCTGGTAAGAAGCATACCACTGACATCCCCCCTACACTTTCCTCACAACACCTTAAAGTTATGCCCCCTTGTAAAGACCCCTTGAAAACTTACTAACCCACTCTACCACTTCCTCATCCAAGCCATTTATAAAAGTTACAAAGAACAGGGGTCCCAGAACAGATCTTTGTGGAACACCACTGTTCACTGACGTCCGGGCAGAATAAGCTCCATCTACTGAGGCAATACATGCCCCTCACACATCTAGGTTGACTATCTCTAACCGGACTATGCTTCTCCAAATATTTACCTTCTTTTAACTAGATATACTAAAAGCATTATATCACCTGGAGAACTTAGGCCTCCAATTTACTATAGACATTCTCTTTGTTCTCTTTAGCCCTGTCCATCAGGCATACCAGCCAGTTCCCCTCCACCGCCACCCTCCTCCAACTGGCAGAACTGGTCCTCACCCTGAACAATTTCTCTTGGCTCCTCCCACTTTCTTCAAACTCAAGATGCAGCCATGGGCATCTCTATGGGCCCCAGCTATGCCTGCCTTTTCATTGGCTGCATGGAACAGTGCGTGCTCTAAGCCTTCCCTGGTAAAGCTCACTAAATTTTTCTGTGCTACATTGATGACTGCATTGGTGCTGCTTCATGCATCGTTCTGAGCTCCTCAACTTCATCAACTTTGCTTTCAGCTTCCGCCCTGCCCTTAAATTCACTTATTCCATGTTTGACACATCTCTCCCCTTTCTCCATTTCTCTGCCTCCATCACTGGATACAAACGGTCTACCAATATCTTTTATAAAACTATCAATTTCCTTGGCTACCTTGATTATATCTCCTCCACCCGTAAAAATGCCATTCCCTTTTCTCAATTCCTTCATCTCCACCACAACTGTTCCTAGGATGAGGCTTTCCTTTCCAGGACATCAGAGGTGTCCTCTTTCTTCGAAGGACGAGGTTTCCCTTCCTCCACCATAGATGCTGCTGTCACCCGTATCTCCTCCATTTCTTGGACATTCGCCCTCATCCCATCTTCCCACCGCCTTAACAGGGATAGAGTTCCTCTTGTCCTCACCTATCAGCCCTTGAGCCTCTGCATCCAACAGATCATTCTCCTACCATCTTCAACAGAACCCTACCACCAAACACATCTTTACCTCCCCCCCACCCCGCCCCACCACCACCACTCAGCATTCTGCAGGGCATACTCCCTCCATGATTCACTTGTCATTTCATTCCTCCCCTCTGATCTCCCCCCGGCACTTATCCCTGAAAGCAGCAGAAATGCTACACCTGCCCATTCTCCTCCTCCCTCACCTCCATTCAGGTTCCCAATGAGTCCTTCCAGGTGAGGCAACTCTTCACCTGTGAATCTGTTTGGGTCGTCTGCAGCATCTGGTGCTTCAAATGCGGCTTCCTCTACATTGATAAGACCCAACGTAAATTGAGGGACCACTTTGGTGTGCACCTCCACTCCATCCACGAAAAGCAGAATTTCCCAGTGGCCAACCATTTTAATTCCTATCTACATTCCCATTCCGACATGAAAGTTCATGGCCTCCTCACGATGAGACCACTCGCATGATGGAGGAACAACGCCTCAAATTCCACCTACGCAGCCTTCAGTCTGATGGCATGAACATCAATTTCTCCATTTTTCAGTAAATTCCACCCCCCCCTTCCATCTTCTTCAACTTCCCACTCTGGCTTCCTTCCCCATCTTGTCACCTGCCTATCACCTCCACTGGTGCCCCTCCGCCTTCCCTTTCTCCCATGGTCCACTATCAGATTTCATTTTCTCCAGCCCTTTACCTTTTCCACCTATCACCTCCCAGCTTCTTACTTCATTCCCCCTCCCCCACCCACCCAGCTTCACCTATCACCTTCTAGCTTGTTCTCTCTCCCCCCACCTTCTTATTCTGGCATCCTCCCCCTTCCTTTCCAGTCCCGATGAGGGACCTTGGTCCAAAACATTGACTGTTTACTCTTTTCCCTCGATGCTGCCTGACCTGCTGAATTCCTCCAGCATTTTGTGGGTGTCACTCTGGATTTCCAGCTTCTGCAGAATCTATTTCGTTTAACATATTAGTTTACTCACTTCTCCATTTTGATGAAGGGTCATTAACAGGAAACATTATTTGTTTTTCTCTCTATGCAGAATGCTGCCTGGAATTTCTAGCACTTCTTGTTTTTATTTCAGAATTTTAGAGCCTTCATTTCCTTTCCCCATGAACATCAAATCCTTGTTTCCATGTGACTGTGTGGCTCTTGTATCCTCCCACAGGCTAAAGCTGTGTAGGTTGGTAAGATGTAAAGTTATCCCTCATATGAAACGGAAAGGTAGAATCTGGATGTTGGATGATAGGTATGTGGGGAGAATAGGTTACAGGCAAAATGAGTTGAGGAATGTGATTGTTAGGCAGGTTGGCACATAAACAACTAACTGAAATAGTCTAGACATTTGAATCATTGAAATTTCAAGACTGCACTTGAGGAAGGGATTACTGACAGCAAGTTCTGGACTCCCGTGTTAAGCTGCAGTCAGTTTGGATTGATAACAGCATCACCTCCACAATCTCTTTCAGCACAGGTGCACCACAGGGCTGTGTGCTTAGCCCTGTGCCCTACTCACATTACACTTATGGTTGTGTGGTATTGCACAACTCCAATGCCAAGTTCAAGTTTGCTGACGACACCACTGTCGTAGGCCAAATTAACGGTGGTGACGAACATAGGAGGGAGACTGAAAATCTGGCTGAGTCATCCCACAGCAACAAACTCTTACTCGATGTCAGCAAGACCAAAGAGCTGATTATTGACTTCAGGACAAAGAAACCAGATGTTTATGAGTCAGTCCTCATCGGGGGATCAGAGATCAGCAACTTCAAATTCCTTGGAGTTATTATTTCAGTAGGCCTGTCCTAGGCCCAGCATGTAATTGCAATCACAAAGAAAACATGGCAGTGGCTCTACTTCCTTAAGAGTTTGTGAAGATTTGGCATGACAGCTAAAACTCTGACAAACTTCTATTGATGTGTGACAAACAGTAAATTGACAGGTTGCATTACAGCCTGGTACGGAAACACCAATGCCCTTGAAGTGAAAATCCTACAAAAAGTAGTGGATACGGCCCAGTCCACTATGGGTAAAGCCATCCCCACCCCTGAGGAAAGCACCATCCATCATCAGGGAAGCCCTCCACCCAGGTCATGCTCTCTTCTCGCTGTTGCTATCGGGAAGAAGATACAGGAGACTCAGGACTCACCGCACCAGGTTCCCTCACCCATCAAACTCTTGAACCAAAGGGGATAACTTCACTCAGCTTCACTGGCCCATCATTAAAATATACCCACAACCTATAGACTCACTTTCAAGAACCCTTCAGCTCATATTCTCCATATTTATTGCTTATTTATTTTTTATTATTATTATTACTTCTCTCTTTTTGTATTTGCACAATGTGTTGCCTTTTGCACACTGGTTGAACGCCCAAGTTGGTGCAGTTTTCCATTGATTCTGTCATGGTTATTATTCTGTCATGGATTTATTGAGTATGCCCACAAGAAAATGAAACTCAGGATTGTATATCGTGACATATATGTTCTTTGATAATAAATGTACTTTGAGCTTTGAACATATTTACCAGAACTTGGTGTCAGGTTTGCAGCATAATAGTTAACACTGACAATTTCAACATTATTACAACCAGAATATTTACAGTGGAGTGTGGAACAATGAACTGCTGGAATGAGAATCCTCTTTCCACAGAACCAGTTGCTTAATTCCAAATGTAATATAGCAAGAAATCACTAAAGTTACCAGTGATGGGAAAGGGAAAAATTAGATGAAATTATTTGAGCTCACTCATGGCCTCTGGTTTCAAAGAAAAATAGCCAATACTTGGAAGCAATTTGCCCTTAGGAAGCGGAATATGATTGGCAGTACAGAGGGGAAAAAGTCTTAGGAAAAGCAGAAGAAAAATGTCGCATTTAACCAATTCACACACATCAAAGTTGCTGGTGAATGCAGCAGGCCAGGCAGCATCTCTAGAAAGAGGTACAGTCGATGTTTTGGGCCGAGACCCATCGTCAGGACTAACTGAAGGAAGAGTTAGTAAGAGATTTGAAAGTGGGAAGGGGAGGGGGAGATCCAAAATGATAGGAGAAGACAGGAAGGGGAGGGATGGAGCCAAGAGCTGGACAGTTGATTGGCAAAAGGGATATGAGAGGAACATGGGACAGGAGGCCTAGGGAGAAAGAAAAGGGGGAGGGAGGGAAATGCAGAGGATGGGCAAGGGGTATAGTGAGAGGGACAGAGGGAGAAAAAGGGGAGAGAGATAAAAGCATTAGGTTTAAAGACATACAATGTGCTTCAAAGTTTCACTGCTCCAACCAAACCTGCAGAAATAAGATTTGATGATATTGTCAATGTAATGCAAGAAAATTTAGAACCAAAGCCATTTCTGATTGTAAAATCCTTTAGGTTTCATAAGGAGAGGGGAGACCATTTCAACATATGTGGCCGAATTTAAGAGACTGTCAGAGCATTGTCAGTTTGGTAATGGTCTTAGTGATGCACTGAGAGATTGGTTAGTTTGTGGAATCCTACAAGAAAGCATTCAAAACTGACTTCTAAATGAAGCACAGCTTACACTTAAAAGAGCAGTGGAAATTGCTATTTCAATGGAAACTGCAGACAGAGATGCAATTGAGTTGCAATTAGGAATGAAAGTGAGTGTGAACAAAATGGCAGCATCCAAACTGAAACCAACCTGGCCAAACAAATTGTGTTACCATTGTGACAGGGGCTCACATACACCAGACCAATCCAGATTTAAAGGCACAACTTGCAGAAAAATGCAACAAATTATGGCACATACAAAGAGCATGTCAGGGAGACAAAAATTAAATGGATGGCTCATGGAAGAGAAAAAGCTAAAATGTCAATTTACTGTTTCAAAATGAGCACTAATCTGCATGCTGTTGATGAATAATTTGATAACGAAGAGAGTGACACAAGATTGTGTAGACTTGAGATTTACAGTGCCAAAATTAACAACAGACAAACGATATGGCTTATGCCAGAAATGAATGGCAAATTAATTAAAATGGAATTAAACACTGGTTCAATTGTTTCAGTCATTCCTCAAAATGAGTGTGAATGTCTTTTCAAAGATACTAAACTGAAGCCTGCAGACATCCAAATAAGTACTTATACTGGAGAAAAGAGAATTCCTGTAGGAATGACATTCGTGACAGTGAAACACAACAAACAAAAAAGCACATTGGGCTTGTATGTGGCAAAAACAGAAGAGCCAGCTGTTTTTGGGGTGTGATTGGCTGAGACAACTGAACTTGATTGGAGATCGAACTACAATTTGCATGCTGCATCCTCTGCAATGAAGCTATATGAAGGCAAATTAAGAAAGATCCTGGTTAATGCCATAACTGTCTTCATGCTGAACACGATGAACCATTGCCCAAAAGAGGAAAAACAGGTTCTGGTGCCTCTGGTTGGAAAGCATATTGGACCAAGGAAGGACCGTGCTGCTCAGAGGAAGTGCGCAAGTGACAAAAGCAGTGGTCTGACTACAACAGTATTTGTAGGCAACATTTTTGAGAAAGCTTTTGCTATGTTGATCAGGCAGTTACTTGTGAAATCTGGCTATGTTTGAGCTGGAAGAGACTTCAAGGATCTTCAGGAAGCAAGCATTCGGCTTTTGTGAATATAAGGTTATCGCATGAACTTCAAATAGGAGAGAAAAAGCTTCTTGTAAAAGTAGATGCAAAAACCAGAGCCCAGCTGGATGAATGGAAGGCCAAAAAGAGAGGAGCCAATGCAGATACAAAAACAGAGGATTTGTCAGATGATGTTGTGGATGAGGAAACCACGAGGAGAGATTAGATCAAAAAGGGAACAATAGAAGAATTACTAAGAGAATATTCCAGTGAACTAAATGCACCTTGCCAAAATCAAGATGCACAAACTAGAAGAAAAAGGAAGAAGAAAGGTTGCTTCCGCTGTCAGAACCACTTCCTGAATTCCAAGAGTCAGCTCCTGCAGCCACCACAAGTGGCCCCACTGTGATTGTTTTCACAACCGGAAGTCCCACCTGTCAATCAGAGTGACACCTCCCCTCCCCCACCCCCACTCGTCAGAGAAGACGTTATCCCACAAGAGTAAGAAATCCACCACGGCGATAAAATCTTTAGATCTGAATGAGGCAATTTAAAATTTACTATGCTGTGGATGTCTGTATATAGTAGTTGTATTAATAGTAGCCTATGTAAACAAGTTGAAATGCATTCTCTTTTGAGTTGGAGTCTATAGCTAAGCAGAGAGGAGTGTTGTGTATTTAATATTTGAGTTTGGCACGGACTAGAAGGGCCGAGATGGCCTGTTTCCGTGCTGTAATTGTTATATGGTTATATTAGGCTTTTTCCATTAAGAGTTGGGGAGATTCAAACAAGAGGACATGAGTTGAGAGTTAAAGGGCAAAAGTTTAGGGGTAACATGAGGGGGAACTTCTTTACTCAGAGAGTGGTAGCTGTGTGGAACAAGCTTCCAGCAGAAGTGGTTAAGGCACGTTCGATGTTGTCATTTAGCTATATGGACAGGAAAGGAATGGAGGGTTATGGGCCGATTGCAGGTCAGTGGGACTAGGTGAGAGTAAGCGTTTGGCACAGACTAGAAGGGCTGAGATGGCCTGTTTCCGTGCTGTAATTGTTATATGGTTATATGGTTATATAGTAATATTTGAGTAATCTTGCAAACATATTGTTTGATTAAGCATTCTTCTTCGTTTAAATAATTAATTATGGGTTATATGTAAAATTATGTTAATTGAATGTGTCATCACTCTACCATGTGATACGTGTGCGCCTTGCTCAAAGTAAACCTGTAGTTAGACTCATATTTCGGACACCCGTACCTTCTTTAAATTAGTTTAATATTTTGACATCATTCAATGTATGCCCAAAATTAAAATGTTTTTCAGAAGAACAGTAGAACAAATCTGCAACACATTCTCCACTTTAATTCCATACCCCTAAAAGCAAACTGAGATTGGAGCAATTTAAAACTAATAATTGAGATTAATAACTTGATCAAAAATACTCAGGGCTATGGAACCAAGGCAGTTATAGAAAGTTAAGAGCTAGGTTAACAACTTTAAAGGTTGAACAGGTTAGAAGGGTTGGCTAGTGAAGTCCATTCTGCTTCTTGCACTTTTGAAAACCAGCAGGAGAAATTCTGCTTACTTGATGATGCAGTAACTTAGGAATAGCCAACAGAAGTGATATTTTTGATCCTTCTGTTAAATTCAAAGAAACTTGGAAACCTTTTATGCAACATTTTCATATGATGTAATTTTGACCTTTCCGAATCTTCTTTATTAACTTAAAATATATGAATAGAGGAGCGGAGTTGACAACATTATTGAACATATTCGATTCAAGATATTGGTCTAGCCCTGTTTTGTTCCTTTTGCTTTTTTTGGGTTTAGTATTTAGTTTTCTTTGGGGGGGGGGTTTCTTTGCTTATATATGTTTTTTTTCCTTTTATTTCTTTTTTTTCTTTATGACTAATTTCATCATGAGTTTGGAAGTTTATTATACCTATGTTATTTGAATTTTTTTCTGTATATGTTTATTAATTATAAGATTATTCCAATCTCTCTGTATTAACATTGTTATTGTGTTTATAATTTTGAAAATTAATAAAAAGATTTAAAAAGAAAGAAAGGAATAGCCAATATCAGCAAGAGGATTAGAAAGAAATAAAAAGCTGGAGCGGGGAATGCCAGTGCAGTGTGTAATTCTGCACAGGGAAGAAATCATGTATTCAAGAGGCTAACATTATTATACTTTGGCAGTTAACTTAACATCAAACATGATTCAGCAATTACAGCTATTTATAGAATGTCATACTCGTATTTAAACATGAAATTGAAGTGACTGAACGTCCAGACCTTCCAATTATGGTATTCCCCTTGGAGATGATTAAGCATTCTAGATTCATTACCAAGAAACCTTACTGCAAAAATTCTCACATCTTGTAAACAACATCTGATGCAGAACAATGTAATATCTGAATCCACTACGGATATTTATTACTACTATATATCTTTAAACAAGATAACAGCTTTTAGACTTTGCAAGAAAAAAGAATCTGAAAACTGGATTCCCTATAAAGATTATGCAGCAGGTTATGGAAAAGAAGGGCACAATTAAATAAATTCTAAATGGTTCGGCCTACCTAGAATTTAGGAGGAGTCCGTTTTTTGTGTGGTCAGTAGAAGCACAAGATTTGTTGGAAATCGGTCCATGGCTCTCATTAGTGTATTTAGCAAGAGCTCTGGCAATATGTTTGGACAAGTAAAGACCTGAAGGAAATTTGGGTATAAAAGGATGGCCTACATATGTTTTGTGCTGTAAACAGCACAACATACACCAACTAGTACTCCACATTTCTCAGGAAAATACTATCTACATCTTTTTTTCTATATTGATGACACAACTTTCTTAAATTTGCTTTGCATATCTGCATGTGTTTTCTAAGTGAAAATGGGCTTTTAAGAGTTGTTTGATAACTATTCTATCACACTCCCAACCAATCCTCCACTCTGCATCCCACTGAACAATTTCTTTTAATTAATCTTTGTTGCTTAAAAAAATTGGTTTGGTTGGGTATATGTAAAGGGACTATTCCAGTGTCCAGAAAAAGTGATGTCATCATGCAGTAAGTGGCCAATCACATTAGGGAAAAAAGTTTAAAAGTTTAAAAAGTACATACTTGAAATAAACATAGTAGCATAATCATAAGTAAGTTTTAAAATTAAATAGTTTTAGGAAAAAAATTGAAATTGTTCAGGGAATGACAATGCACACACCTAAAATGAGGTTCAGAGGCCCAGAGAGGCTGATTAATAG
Source organism: Mobula hypostoma (assembly GCF_963921235.1). Taxonomy (NCBI): domain Eukaryota; kingdom Metazoa; phylum Chordata; class Chondrichthyes; order Myliobatiformes; family Myliobatidae; genus Mobula; species Mobula hypostoma. The sequence continues at coordinate 28,573,826 of NC_086119.1, read as the reverse complement.
TATGCAATTTAAAACTCATTCATATTTCATGCAAAAGTATTTTCATTCTTTTCTTCACACACTGTGCAGTTCATAAATATGACACATCCTCACCAGCTCAATTTTCCTGACAATGCTGAAGAAATTGTAAAACAAAAGACCCTGTGAAGAAGCAGTAATTATTAATAGCAACTTCAGAATTTCCATATTTAACTGTATATGTGGGTGCTGTAGATAGTACTGGCAGTTCCATGGTATAATGACAGAGAAAATTCAATGTTTCACAATCACTTTGATTGCAAAGTTTGAACCATGATCTGCTCTGTTTTACAGAAATAGATTAATGGGAGTGCTCTGAACTGACTCCAAGTAGGATGACAAGTGCTACCTATTTTCTTGAATGAGGACACTACTAATAAAATTGAAGCAGCACATTCAAATTAAACCAGCAAGACTAAACAGCAATTTGTCAGTGAAACATATATCCAAATATGTGCATCAGGTATGTAAATCTTCAAGTAAACTGGTGGGCAGTGTGACTTAAATATCTGGAAGAATTATTGCTGTAAGTCAGCTTCATTTGAAATTTGGTCCTGACTTTTAGGTGGGACTTTCATTCAGCTATGTACCTTCCTCCCAGCGTCCAAATATGATGTCAACAATTGTGCAATGCCCAAACTTTGACTCCCACATGACTTTCACAATCACTGGTCTGAAACACAGTAGTTCTTATTTGCACAGCAAACTAGCTTTTACCAGTCTGCTTCCTTTTCTTCAGTGCTATTTAAAGGGCCGACGCTGAGGCACCCTTCTTCATTCTCACTGAGATGTGACCTGTTTATTCTTCAGAAAAAGGCTAACATATGAAGCTGGACAGTTTTCCACATTGAAGTCAAGGTCGAGATGACTCTCAGCTTCCTATCATGATCTGCTGGGACTGCATCCGTCCTCTTCGATTAATGCAGCATTCATTCTTAAATAAAGTCATAGAGGCATAGAATTGAACATCATAGGATGAGGTCCTTCAGCCCACGGCATCTATACTGCCTATTGAGACAGCTCCCACTCCTCTTGCCTGCATTAATACAAACATCAGCAGCTGTGCAATCTAATACAGCAGGGAGCATTAATACAACACAGCATTCCATTAGAAGCCCAGAGCTATTGTTCAGGAAGCCTTGCAACTGAAAATTACTATGTTCGTAGGACTTATAAAAAAATAGTATCAAGGTGATACGTTATGCTGCTTTAGTGGCATTAAAATGTGTTTATCAATTCCTCAGCCTTGGAACCATACTCCATGGTCACCCTAGTATATAATCGACGATTAAAACACAGTCAAGCTGTTAAAGTGAACCTGGACGTTATGCACAGTGGATTTCAACCATTAGCAAAGAGATTCAAGAATCAACCCTGTGGGATGCTGGAATTTGATACTCACAATCTTACTAATGAATAAAATGCCACAGCCAGCCTCATCTCGGCCCACTGGTTCTAGTTAGTGAGGAACCAGCCTCGGTTCCAGAGCAATTCTGTTCTCATCTTTCTATCCACATCTTGTACAGCTGAGGATTGAGTAAGCACATTCAAATGAGGAAACAACTATGAATGTACTGTAGATGTAGCATGGTGGGGCCAGGAGAAGTGGAAATTTATGATCTTCTTTTCAGAACAAGGTGAAATGGTGCATGGGTCCCTCACATGATACATGACAGGTCTTCCTTATTTAGGAAATTAGATTTTTAAATAGATGGAAAGAGAAATAATGTTCAAAGTATCCTCATCTTTGGGGCAAGATTGAAAGACTCAGTGTATTGTGTATGCTTAACCAACTTTCTCATTTAAATACAAGGCCTTGGAGCCTGTGTAAACTCGTAATGCACTCCTAATACGCAAACCTGATTTTGATTTAACAGTTCAAGACAAAAGTCAAAATAATCTAAAAATAAAGCAGTGGCAAATGATGAATCATTCTTAAATTGCCGCAAAAGCAATCCCTTACCAAAGTTAAACTAAATGATAGATTATTACAGCCAAATTGAGATCACTTATAGGAACTACCAGCCTTAAAACGAAGAGATGTCTAATCAGTTCAAAATAATAGAATTTTCAAAATGCAGTTGCCTCTGCCCTAAGAAAACATCCCCCCCTCGAGAAATGTACCATTTCAGGAGGCTTTAAAGTAATTTCCTGAAAATGCTGAATGTGTTTAAGTCTTTAGGCAAATATGCCAGCATTATTAGCAGCATTTTGCTTGAGAGGGTCACCAAAATTAAACTGTGGTATACTCACAGATTTTTCCAACACCTTACTAGTTAGTGAGGTATGCACATCATGCTAGCTTTAAGAGAGAGATCACGCTCAGAAACAGATATGCCATTTAGTGACAGTCAGCAGTCCAAATATAGTTACAGTCTAACACCTGCACTATATAAAGTTCTGATGAATCATAACATCTAATTAAACTATGTAAAATGAGGTCAATTTGAGCCCAATATACCAATCACAATTTAAATGTAAAGCTAAAGTTAGATAAAAGTGATATTTGCTCAACTGCCCCCATAAAAAGTCCACAATTTTGTCCTGGTAATCGGTTCATTGTTACATAAGACTATAGGATATAGGAGCAGAATTAGGCCATTTGGCCCATCGAGTCTGTTCTGCCATTTCATCATGGCTGATCCAGTTTTCTTCTTAGCCCCAATCTCCTGCTTTCTCCCCGTATCCCTGCATGCCCGGACCAATCAAGGATCTATCAACCTCTACCTTAAATTTACATAAAGATTTGGCCTCCAGAGCTGCCTATGGCAAAGAATTTCCACAGATTCACCACCCTTTGGCGAAAGAAATTTCCTCCTCGTCTCTGTTCTAAAAGGACGCCACTCTATTCTGAGGCTGTATTCTCCGGTCTTTGATTCTCTCACCATAGGACACATCCTCTCCACATCCACCCTAGCGAGGCCTTTCACCATTCGATAGGTGAACGTTCCTTACTGAGACTTGTACCATTACTCTGAAACAACGTTATCCAAAATGTTTTTGATCAGGGCATCAGATTGTTTGCTAATGTCATTTTGTCTGCTACTGTAACTGATTAATATCTAACAGACTTACCTATTTGAAGCAAACACAATTCATTTAAAGTACAATACTACAGTACTTTTTAAAAGAGATTCTTTAAAACAGGCAATCATACCAATTGCTGTCATGAAAACAGGCTAAATTACAAACATATATATGCTATAGAAAATATATAGATGGCATAGATTGGGAAACAACAAATATGCATTTTGATGATAATGCATAAAAGAAGCCAGTTAATCATGCGTTTTTGCATTGCTAATTGTAATCTTGTTTCAGTACTAATTATGTTCCATCCAACATCTTTATTTCACTTAACCATGCATACATATAATGCATAATTTGAAGATCAAGTGTTTTTTTAAATCAGGTTCATGAAATAAAATAAAATCACTTAATGTGGTTCAGAGAGCTGGCTCAGAAGCAAGGTGATGAGTGTACATGACACCACTCAATGATCTACTAAGGTTTGGAACAATGGATTGAATGACAGAAAAGAATTCTTTACAAGGGGGAGATAAAACACAACAGTGAAACTTGAGAAATATTAGATTTTCTGCCAACCCAATGCACAACATAGTAAGTACTGCAGATTTTGCATCATGTGCATATATGTGTGCACATATATTTTGCATAGACGTGAGGACGGTGAATACAGAAGCATCACTTGAGTTTTGCGACTAAGTCTCTTGCATTAGTGAGTGATTCATAGAACATAGAAGAGTACAGCACAGTGACAGGCCATTCAGCCCACAATGTTATGCTGTACCGGCTAAAAAGCAAATCAATGAGCACCCAAATACCAATCCCTCTTACCTACACAATGTCCATATCCTTCCATCTTCCTTACATCCATGAGCCTATCCAAATGTCTGTTAAAAGCCTCTAATGTATTTGCCTCTACCACCTTATCAGGCAGTGCATTCCAGGCATCCACCACGCTGAGTAAAACACTTACCCCCTCACACCCTCAATCCATGCCCTCTAGTATTAGACATTTAAATGGTTCAATTGAGACTTTTCAGAATCAGCATTAATTAAGGTAGTTTATCACCATGTTATACTGTTAATTTAAAAGTAAGGATTAGGACAGAACTAAATCATCCATACAAAAATTATTAATTCTCCAAAGTAGCAATTCTGTACACTGATGAATTGCAAGATTCAGGACAGATTACATGAACTGCTGTGGAACCAACAGGCTATTTTAGTTTACACCTTGCATGGCATTAACAAGAAATCTCATGGCAAGGGATTTTTCAGTGAATACTGATCACAACCAAAGAGATTTTTTTAAATAATCATAAAATTTGTTTGTGACATGCTTGGGGCATAGACATCAACTATACAGGTACAATGACAAGCTGATGAAGATAAATTGGGAAATTGGACATTGTGTAGGTAAGAGGATTGCTAGCAGATAACATAACAAAATTTTTAAAAAACTATTTCCAAATTCTCCACAAATGTACTTCCCATCTGAAATTAAAAACTCTTCAGGAAAAGTGGGCTAGCATAGCTAATTCATGAGGTTAAATATGACAACATTTTAAAGCAAAGCATAATTTTCCAAGGTAAGAAACAAGACTGAGCATTAGGATTGTTTTAGGAAGCAGCAAAAATTGCCAGAATACTTATTGATGGAGAAGGTGTAATGCAAATATAAATTAGTAAGGAATGCAAGTGTCAAAAAATTATATAGAGTTAGCATAGTTCCAGAGGCAACTATAAAAGGCAAGATAAATTATGAAAGGAAAGGTTAAGAGCATGACAAAATGACTTCATAACTAACGGGGTTGACAAGAGGTAGCAAGGAGGAATCTGGATCATGTTCTTCTTTAGCCATAGAGAACCAGTAAACAACAGCATTATGGGTCAAAATATTCCTGGGTTGCACAAATGCGATTGAAGCGTGGAAGTCAGGAGTGCACTAGAGATCAGATGCCAACTCTGCTGATGGATTTGACACCAAATCAGGAACAAATCTTATTCATGCTGATCCAGGGACCAGTTAGGTGTTTGAGTTTCTAAGGCCAATAACACCATAACCCAGGGATGAGCCCAGCAAATTGAATGTTCCACTTCATGGGCAGCCACAGCTGCAAGGTCTGCAGCTTGATTTCTTCAATGGGGCTGCAAATAAATTCGTATAGTTGGTGAGGAGTTGGGGTGAGGGGACTATTTGCTAATATTAGGCACAGAATTGAATCAAGCATACTAGCGCTTTATTTCTGAATTTACAAAAGGCACTTGACAAAATGGCACGGCAAGTGGTTATATGAAATTAGAGAGTCAAAGGATTGGAGGTAATATATTAGAATAATTGGATGATTGGTTGAAAGGCAGAACGCATAGAGTAAGAAAAAAATGGGTTACTTGTGATTTTCAGATTATTGCTCAGAGGATGAAAGCCCTCTATTGTTTATAATCTACATAAATCTTGAATGAAAGGATGGAGTGTACTGCATCCCAGTTTTTTAATAATAGAGATCTGAATTGGAAAGTAAGCACTGGGGATTATATAAGATGATGCAGGCAAATGTTTTGGAATGTCAGAGTAAAGAATTCTTATTGCAGGTGTATAGAGCTTTGGTAAAGTGCCATATAAAATTTTAGAATTTACAGAATTATCTATCTGGAAGAAATAGGGAATAGCATTACACAATTGATTCCTGAGATGAGGGCTGTCCCAGAAAGAGAGACTAGGAGGTTAAACCCAAACTATTCAAATGGCGTGGCAGACTGACACACAATTGAAAACTGAAATATAATGAACAGATTTCAACTGGTATTTTAGCAGCGTTTTACTAATTTAAAAGGATGCTGCTTATTTACCGGTTACTCATTTACTGCTTATTTCTCACCAATTATCAGTGGCAGAAATCTCAGCAGTTTGAACACAAACATATACAAATGATGCTAGTTAGAAACTGTTTGGCAACAGTCTCCTATCCCAGTTAAGCGGTTCAGTATTCCAAATAAGCTAAGGGAATCCTAGCTATTTTTTTGATAAGATTTTTTTTCTTTAAGAGTTTTCCCAAATAAATAACTGCCCCAATTCACCAATGGTCCAATGAATACAATACATTGTTGCTTGTACAAGGTTCCTTTGTGTAAATTGGTTTCTATGTTTCTTGCATGACAATAGTGATGGTATTTAATTTGTTTTAAAGCATTTTTGGATATCCTGTGATTGTGCAGATGTACATTTTCCTTTTTGAATATGATCACAGTCTATTTTTTTTACTGAGCAAAGAGACAATGCATCATCTCACTTGTAAAAGGCATCCAAAGTTACAGCATTTCATGCTAAAGAGACAATTTAGATTACAAGACTTAGAAGTTTTCTCAAATTCACAAGATATTCCAGCAAGGTAATTATGGAACTAGATTGTTAATTCAGAGGCCTATTCAAATTATCTGGTGATTTGATTCCAAATCCCAGAGAGGAAGAAAAATATTCTGAAAAAAAGTTACTTATAGCAGCCATTATTCTGACATTGCACTCAATTATAACAAAACAACTACTATATAAAAAAACTTAAATTGGTCGGACTGCTCAAATTCAACATGACAGGATAACCCGCCAAAATAACCTTCCTAAATATACTTCTGAACTATTCTCATTGCAATTGCAACCTGTAATTTCCCTTTAAGTAATGTACTTTAGAAAAATCTTAATGAACTAGCGATTTCACGAGCTTCTGAAGGACTCAGCAGACCTAACACTCAAGGATGCAGATACTGTACCTTTAAGCAGATGAAGGGACAACACCATTGTCATAAGAGGTAGAGAAGGGAAGCACTCCAAGCCAGAGAAAAACACCGAGGCATGAAAGTTCCTCTAACTAGTATCATGTTAGCAAATATACAGTTGCTGGAGAACAAGACTGCAGACCTAAGGACAAGATTGTAGTAATGCAGGGAAATAAGCCATTGCTACATTCTGTGTTTCACAAGACATGGCTCACTCCAGTATACCTGATTCAGCAATCAAAGCCAGGGGCTTCCTGATACATATCATGGAGCAGACTGTTGATTTGGAGTAGGGAAAAGGTGAGGGTCTGTGTTTCATGATAAGCTCTTTGTGATGTTTGGATACAGCAGCCTTTTCACACTCTTGTTCCCCCAACCTGGAACATCTAATGATTAAGTGCCAACCATTCTACTTACCAAGAGAGTTCTCTTGCATGATTTTGACCACAGTTTACATATTGCCAAAAGCTGATGTAAGCAGGTACTCGAGGCACTGAGTGCTACCGTCAGCAAACAAGAAACAGCCTAACCCAGTGCACATCAAATCATGGTTGGGGACTTCTATCAGGCTTATTGGAAGAAATCTCTGCCCAATTGTCATCAATAGATTACCTGCAGTACCAGGGGTCCCAAAGCTCTTGTCCACTGCTATATTACCATAAGAAATGTCTACTGTACAACCTCTAGACTGCATTATGGAAAATCTGATCATTCGCTGTCCATCTCCTACCTGCATAAAGGCAGAGGCTAAAGAGCAAGGCACCAGAAGTAAGGACAATGAAGAAGTGGTCAGAGGAGTGGCTATGGGATTGCTGCAAGTTGAATTCATGTTCAAGGACTCATCAAAGGATCTGAAAGAATACACCATAGTTGTCACAGACTTGACCATTAAAACATGGAAGCGCCTTCACAAACTTCCACAGCCCCCAATGACTTTGTGATTTCATTCTCCAAGGCCGACATGAAAGCATCCTTCAGAAGGATGAACCCATGAAAAGCATCCAGCCCAGATGGGGTACCTGGCCAAGTACTAAAGACCCATGCTGATCAATTGACTGGAGTGTTCACCGAATCTTTAACCTCTCACTTTGGCCGTCTGAGGTACCCACCTGCTTCAAGCAGGCTTCAGTTATATTGGTGCCCAAAATCAGTGCCTTCTTCAATGACTATGGTCACACTTACATCCACTGTGATGAAGTACTTTGAGAAGTTGGTGATGAAATACATCAACACCTGCCTGAGAAGAGACTTAGATCTGGTCCAATTTGCCTATCGTACAACAGATCAACAGCAGATGCCACTTTCTTTGGCTCCTCACTCAACCTTGGAACATCTAGACATTGAAGTTGCATGCATTCAGATGCTCTTTATAGACCTCAGCTTGACATTCAATACTATCATCCCCTCAGAGTTAATCAATAAGCTTCAAGACCTAGACCTCCAATACCTCCTTGTGCAACTGGATCCTCAATTTCCTCACTTGCAGACACTAATCATTTTGGATTGGCAACAATATCTCCTCCACAATCCCCTTCAGCACCACAAGGCTGTGTGCTTAGCCCCCTGCTCTAGCTGCTTTATACTTATGACTCTGTGGCACATCTCCAATGCCATACTTAAGTTTGCAGACGACACCACTGTTGTTGGCTGAATCAGCATATAGGAAGGAGATCGAAAATCTGGTTGAATGCTGCCACAACAACAACCTCTCACTCAATGTCAGCAAGACTGAGGAGCTGATTATTGACTTTGGGAAGAGGAAACTAGAGGTCCATGAGCCAGTTCTCATCTGTCGATCAGAGGTGGAGAGGACCAGCAACTTTAAATTCCTCAAAGTTATCTGTCCTGGGGCCGGCATGCAAATGCCATTATAAAGGAAGTACAGCAGCACCTCTACTTTCTTAGAAGTTTGGGAAGATTTAGCATGTTTCCTAAAACTTTGACAAACTTCTACAGATGAGTCATGAACAGTATATTGACTGGCTGCATCATAGCCTGGTATGGAAATACCAATGCCCTTGAATGGAAATGTCTACAAATTGCAGAGGATATGGCCCAGTCCACCATGGGTAGAGTCCTCCTGACCATTGAGCACATTTCCATGGAACAAAGCAGCATCCATCATCAAGGTCCTTCACCAACCCCAGGCTTTCATGTCACTGCTGCCACCAGGAAGGAGCTACAGGAGCCTCAGGGCCAACAACACCAGGATCAGGAACAGTTATCACTCAACCACCAGGCTCTTGAACCAGTGAGGATAACTTTACTCAACTTCACTCACCCCATCATTGAGCTGTTCCCACAACCTATGGTCTCAATTTCAAGGACTCTTTCTCTCATGATCTTTGTATTTATTGCTTAATTAATATTATTTCCTTTTTAATTTTTTTTTTGATTTTGCAGTTTGTTGTCCTCTGCACATTGGCTGTTTGGTCCATCCTGTCGGGAGAGGTCTTTCATTGATTTTGTTTCTTGTATTTACTATGAATTCCCACAAGATAGTGAATCTCAGGGTTGTACATGGTGACATATATGTACTTTGATAATAAATTTACCTCAAACTTTGAAGTCTGCAACATATAAATTTCCTCACTAATAATTGATTATTATTTAAAAAAACAAATCTAGTTCATTCATCTCGCGATAATAAAGCTGTTTCTGACACGGGTCTCTGTTGTGGACTGAGAGTGGGAAGGGGGCAGGGAGAGGGAAATCGTGCTTTGGAAAAGGGGAAGGGAGCAGGAAACACCAGAGAAACATTTTGTAATGGTCAGTAAACCAATTGTTTGGAATAAAATGACTTTTGTGTGCTGTCTCAGGGCTGGGTGTGACTGCACCAGCATCATACCCCATCCCTGGCACTCCACTGCCATCTGTCCCACACCCTTCCTGTGGCGCGCCACCCATGCCATTCCCAACACCCGCCAGATTTACAAACTTGCGCTCTGCTCCACATTGACAAATAAAATACTGAGCAAAAGTCTTAGGCATCTAGATATACATATATATATATATATATATATATATATATATATATATATATATACCCAAGTCTTTTGCATAGCACTGTACCGTTGGGATGCCATGGCCTTGAGCGAGCACAGTATTTGCACTGCAAGCAAATCTCCTCCTTTTAACTCCAAGCAACACTTCATCATGATTAGGGCATTATTTTATGCTAGTTTATTACTCCTTAGTCAAAAGCTAGCACTTGGTATCTAATAGCATTTAGTGCAATAACTCTTCCAGCACCAGAGATCACTGATCAAGATTTGATTCCCGCCACTGCCTGCAAGGAGTTTTTTTTTTAACATTCTCCCTGCAAATGTGTGGTCTCCTCCGGGTGCTTTGGTTTCCACCCACATTACAAAGATGTATGGTTAGGGGTAATGATTTGTCGACATGCTATTTTGGTGCCAGAAGCATTGTGACACTTGCGGGCTACTGTCAGTACAATCCACAGACTGTGTTAGTCATTGACACAAAACATTACATTTCACTGTATGTTCTGAGGGTTTGATATACATAAAGTGAATCTTTATCTTTTGTTATAATCTTTAACAGTAATAATATTTGAGAGGCATTTAGACAGATACTTATATGAGCAGAGTATACAGGAATGTAGAATTAATGATGGGATATGGGGTGGGTACAGATGCAATAAACTGACGGGTATCTTGATGACTGAATTTACTCAAAAAGACAATACACAAGAAGCTAGGTATGGGGTATAAATATCAACTTTGTTAACAACATTCACATGAAAAAAAACTCAACAGGAAAGGGTTGCCATTATTGGGCCAAATTAGCTTTTAAGATATTTTAGCCTTGTTTAGCCAAATAAGCCTAAAGAGGTTTTATTTGTTTATTTTTATGTATCTCTACAAATGACTCTCAGAATCAGATTTATTATCACCAGCACGTGGTGTGAAATTTGTGACCATGTTAAATTCTAGCTTTAAAGTGTAAACATATCTTTTATAAATTGCAAATAATATTTCAATTAGATTTTAAAATACAGGGAAGTTATAATCAAATGGATTTTAAATTATAGTTGACATAATTTAGATTGATGTTGAAATTTTTGATTGCAAAAAGGAGACTATTTTAGGAAAACAACTTAATAAGATCAAAAATATACTCTCTTCATTCCGATTGTATAAGAGGGTCAAAGTACTAAATACAATCGCATGATTATCTGTCCGCTAGGAATAATAGCAGAGTAATCCATCATTTGATACCATGGCGCATTGAGTAATCAGCAAGCAGCATGATACAAGTTGCCATTGTGAGAAGGTTGTTACCAGATGCAGGAAGGTTATAGCTTGCAAATGTTCTATATACCTACTGCATGTGACCAGCTTCATTTACGTCACACTTCGGGACGTCCCATTAGTCACGGGGGCAGGAGTGGGAAACAGCTGATCGCACTCCATGAGGTCAGCGAGTTCGCAGTGCTCAGCTGGAGGGGGCGGACACTTCTTACGCAACTCTTTCTGATGAGTCATTGAGTCAACCGACCTCGCCCAAGTCCCGCCTATCCCGTTAACCATCATCCGATTGGCTTGGGTGGTTGCCAGTCAAATCCTTCCTCCTCGTCCTATCGTTATTCCACAGTCATTTATAAGTTATGTTGAGTTAAAATTATCATATTTTGAACTTGATCCACGTTTGGTGAAATTGTCAAGATAAATAAACCAAGGGATGGACGAACAGACAACGAATAGCAAAATAGCGTTCAAAAAAGTGGAAACAACAAAAGTTTCATCGTAAAACTAACCACGAGCTTACTCTTTTCAGCAAATAACGTGAAAGAAACTATTAAAACTCATAAAATCACCATTCATAAATTGCCAAGTCATGTCGCGCAATGCTTTCTGGGATTTGTAGTTTCATGTTGCGCAGTGCCTCTCATAACCGAGAAACTATCTGACTGGAACAACAAATCCCGACAAAAGTGAATTCACCTCATTGGGCTGTTTGCACCCTGACACTCTGTTTAGAGAGGCGCAGGCAAGGTATTGGCATTCCTATTGGTTTCTACTTCTGTCAATTTTCATTTGTAACAAAACGCCGCACCTCCTCCTCCACCTAATTTCTGCTTGCATTTGGATGAGCTGCTCTCGTCCGTTCTATCGAAAGGCGGTGCCGAGATTGCTCATTGGATAACTGGGTGCGCTGGCCACCTTTCTCTCCCTGTGGATTGGTGGATATCACTGTCAATCTCGGGAAAACCGTGACGATCGCAGCTGTCAAGAGAAGTTGAGTCGGAACCGGCTGGTTACTGAGAGTTGGTTTGCTCGCTGCGCAGTGAAAAGCTGCGAATGGGGAAAGTATTTAGTTATTGTGTCGGGTGTAACTTCAGAAGAAGTAGATGATGAGCTTAACCTGGACATTGAAGAGAGTGATCTAGATCCCAAATACTTATCATTGGCGCGAAGAGAAAGAAGATACCGAAAAGCAACTGGATCGGCCGGGACAGGGACTTTAAACATGTAGTTTGGTTTTAGCCCGGTGGCTGGTGGTCCGAATCTGCGCAAGTTCCTGAAATGAAAAAAGACCGATGAGAACCCAGACAACTCCCTACAAGTGTAGAGAAGAGGGTGATCACGGGAGAATTTTTTTAACTTCTTATAATACGTATTTTGGTTATATATTCGAAAGTCTTAACTTTTTGTAGGAGGAAGAGAAACGATAATTTGTATGTCTGGTGAGAATTTTTGGGCTGATCTTTTTGTGCCTAACTTTTCTTAGGTATCGAAGCTTTTCTGTGTAAAGGAGGGGAAAGTCCTGAAATTTCTATTTTATACTTAGATGTATTATGAAACCTAAGCGGTCAGGAAAGTTCTCGAAGTGCAAAGGAACATTGGCTGTGTGCGAGAAGCTTAATTTAAAACTACAATTAGGGAGTTTTAAGAAGGCAAATGTATTACTGCTCACCTGACCTGACCTGGTGGAAGTTCCGGAAAAATCTGTTCCCATATGGTACATAATTAAAATGTATTTTTCTCATTTAAAATTTTCCTGAACCCTGGTGTGCTTATATATCATGTATCACAAATATGAGATTTTCGTCACGTTTTGAAAATATCAAAAAAATGCGAGTTTAGTTGTTTGTCTTTATTTTATTCGTGCTTGCGCAACGCTGCAGTTGAGTTACTGCCCTTAGTTTGTAACTGCAGGGAGCAGACTAGCTCCAGTGACATTGATCTGGTGTTTGTAAAATATGGTTTCTTTCGTTTATTTTTCCGATTTCCGATCCCATTCCTAAGATTCCAATAATTTAGCCCATGGCAAATCAAATACACTGAAGTGCCTGGCTGTTTTGTGCATGTGTTTCATGAAAGGGAACTGTACAATCTCCCTAGAGCGGAGTGTAAACTGAGCAAATCTCTGCGGAAAGCAAAGTGAAATGACTAATGCGGTTTACTGTAAATCTTCCACGTTATCTGGAGTCATTTAGGTTGGGATTTCTCATTGGGATTATCGTGAGTATGGGCGCTCTTTAATGTTTTAAGTAATTCTCAATGTGCTGCCTGAAAATGTTCTTTTAAAAAAAAATCTGGGGTGTGTACTATTTGTGTCAGCAAAGAATTTACTGGGAATTGCTATTTTTTGGCGGATATAGAGGTTTTCACAATCGTTACGTGTGAAATGGAAGTAGTTAATCTGAATACGTGGAATATATCGCGGAGTTTCTCGTTTATCGCAATCTGGATATTGGGGGCAGTCCTCAACTTGTAACTCTCCCCCGTGCTCATTTTTTTTTAATAACAGCAAACCTATAATTGAATATTAGTCTGTTTAACATTTTAATAGGTTCTTGAATCAATGAAAAAGGCCATGTTGTTCTAATTGATCAGTTTCGAATCTATTAATCTATACAACTATACAGATGAAAACAATGTATTATATAATGTGAGTTTTCAGATTTTTTTTCCAGTGATAGCAGATTTGTTGCCTCGTATTTCTCTTCTCCACTCCACCCCAGATTTCCTGTTAAGTCACTTGAATGAAGCCTCTTAAGCTTTGGCGTATTGCTGAATCATGCATTAAAAGCAAGGTGAAAGGCGTACTGACATTTGGAATACGGTTCAGACAAATGGCTGGCAGACTAATTGGAATTTGTACCATATGTAAGAGGCATCCCAGGAATTCAAAGCATCATGAGCTTACTGAGTAACCCACAGTACTGGAATACAGGCCCATCTAGTTTCCATAGCTACAGTACCTACTTGGTTCTCTTCTGGCAAGTCTATCTCAAGAGGGTGTGACCATTTTTTTAAAAATAGCTAAATTTAGTTCTGTATTAAATGATAGATTTTGTTAAAACAGTATTCATAGAACTAACTTATTGTTTCCCCAGAAAACTTATTTTTACATAGTTCACATTGCTGGTATAATGAAAAACAATTGTACTCAAAATGTTAAAGTTAAAAAAAAATGTTAACCTCACTTAAAATAACCCTTGCCCACCGTGGCTTCAAAGCATTTTGGTTGCTATGTAATTCATGTAACGAGATAAACCACTATTTTTCTTTTATTTTTGTAGGAGGGTTGAATTCCACAAATTGGTCTGGCTATCCTACAGCCGTTCTTCACTGGCTAGTTTTATGTCATTGTCCACCAGCTAAAGCTGCCAGTTGAAGAACTGTTGAGGTTAGCTATTTACAGCAGGACATTGAAGAGGATGTAAATGTGTGGAATTGTGGTCCATTTGAGACTAAACCCTTCTGGTGTTGTGAGTAAACACTGATTACTATTGGTCTGGAATCAACTTCGAGAACTTCATTCCAGTAACTTTATTTTTTTTTCCAAATGATGTTTTAAATTTTATTGTAAAACTTGCAGGGTTTTTTTTCTTCATTATTTTGGGCGGGGCTTTTACTGCAGCCATAGACTTGCAGTTAAGGGTTGAGTAAAAATGTAGAATTTACATTGGGTATTTGAACCTTCCATTGGCCTACTTCATTGTTAAAGTTCATCAGCTTTTTTTTAAATTTCAAGCTTTTTTTGCATCTGAATTTTGCAGCTCTTTATTAAATCATGGTTTTAAGCAATTCCTTCACTAGTCAAATTCCTTTGTACTGACATCTGGTGCTTCACAACTGCATTTATTATGTTAAAACCTGAGCTGCAATGAAACCGAAATGTTTTAAAGTGATAAATGTTTGCTTTTGTGTGTACGATGCCTATATGTTTTGTCTTTGTAATTGGTTAATTTTTTTGTCCTTTGAAATTTAATGATCGCTGGCAAAACGGGCTGTTATTCATGCTCTTTATCTATGTTTAGGTTGCCTGCTGATTTTCGCTTTCTCTGTACAAGGCCTATGATGTATTCTGAGCTGGAACACTAACCCCCCTTTGCAATTCACATAAGCTGTGCAGGCGTTTAATTTTATTTTTAAAGAAGGTGCTCACCTTTGGGGGAAGGAAAAAGGTTAGCAAGTAACCAATATTTTATTTCAGGAATTACTTCTCCATCCACGACTAGCCGTTATGCAATGCTGTCTTTAACTTACGAGGAGATCCCTTTGGATGTTTCACAGAAGGATAAATAGACAAAATGAAAACAATACATTGGAAATAAAAAAATGATGAGGAATAAGATATTGGAAATGATGTAAGCATTTGTAGATAGAATTTTAATCATTGCACTTGGTGTACTGCTAAAATACAATTAGAATTTCAAGTTAAAAGTTAATCTTGAATACAAATATAAAAATGGCTCTCCCTGGTAGACAATTTCCTTAATACATCTCGTATGCATGTTTCAAAGTTTTGTTTATCTTGTGCATGCGTTGTGATGCAGGTCTCAATGAATTGCTTTCTTTACTGAATAGCAAATCTTTGATGTTATGAAATCCATCACAGGAAACAACACTAATGTTGTCTGCAGAATTAATAGAACAGAAAGTTTGTGTAGTGATTCCACAGCAAAAGTAGAGAATTGGTTAATTAGAAATCACTACAGTAATATTTAGAGTAGAGAATATTTACAGTAGAGAATTGGTTAATTAGAAATCACTACAGTAATATTTAGAGTAGAGAATATTTACAGTAGAGAATTGGTTAATTAGAAATCACTACAGTAATATTTAAGTGTATGAATTTTGAGTTAGTACCTGAATTATGTTGAAAGATTGTTTTGGTGAATTGCAGGACCTAAAGATCTTCATTACTCTCAGTCTGCAGGAGGAGTTTTATTCTGCACCAAATGGTGACAGTTATTGTAGTAATGAATAGTTTCAAATCAAAAATTTCCCTTGTTCTCAAACAGATAAAATGGGACTTCTTAAAAGTGCAAGGTGTACAATGGAAATCTAAGTGACTTGATGTAGTGTAGAATAGGAGTTTGTACAATAGAGCTTTTTATTGCTTTGCGATACAAGTAATTAAAAGCTGATCATAACTCCTAAGTTTTCTAATGCTGCCAAAATTGATGGTGTAAATTGACAGTTAAAAAGTTCATGGTTGCAAGAAAATACCTGTGGTCTGGTCTGGTCAGGTGTAATGAGTGACAATGAATTGATTCTGGAAAAGTATGGGGAAGGCTTTTAGGGAGGGGAAAGAAATGTACAGAAATAGAGGGATCTTGGTTTGCTTATCTACAAGTCCCTGAGATAGCAAGAGTGCTAAATTAAGACCTATGGGTTACTAGATTTTTTTTTAGTTATGCTATCACTGTTTAAAACATTTTGAATCATTGCCTAGATCTAGTTGTCACACTACAGGAAGTATGTCATAGTATAAAAGCGTAGAGAGTAAGTTTGAGGATGTTGCCAGAGTTGATGACACAAAGATAAGTGAATTCACAAATTTTGAAGATGGCACCAGCTTGGCAAAAAAAGGCTACGTTAAGTGATCAGGGAAAGAGTTGGCAGATGGAACATATTGTGAAGTTATTCACTTTGGATTAAGCAATGGAAAAAGCAGATATATTATTTAAATAGAATGATACAACAAAATATTAGGATCCTCAGTGCATGAAGCAAAGTGTTGCTATGCAGATAGCAAGTTATTACATGGAGAAATAGACTCCTGGACGAAAAGTGCTATTGAAACCCTACATGGAGTACTATTTAAAAGGATCCACTAGGTTGATTCCTGGGGATGCAGGGGTAAAGAATACAAGATAATATTATTGAAAATGTAAGATCCTGAGAGACCTTTGACTGGGTTGATACTGAGAAGATGTCTCTCCAAATCGAGGTACAACCAAGGAACGTGCCTGAAGAATAAATGGTCATATATTTTGTAAAGAGTAGGCAGAATTTTCTCCCTGAGGATTGTGGCTCTGGAATTCACTACCCCCAAGGAAATTAAGCAGATGATGATGCAGTGGAAAATATTAGGGGTGACAAATGACAAGCATGCTTTTATGCAAAGTGGTAGAGGCCAGTAAGCTTAATGGGTTGATTATTAATGTTTCTTGTGTATAATACTTGTAGTATTAACCTGCTTAGGTTGATGGTGATTTATTTTTATACAAAAAAGGCAGTTTGGTGGAAAGTCAGAAGTATTTAAAATTTTAGGTGTATGGTGTAAGCAGAGTTGCATTTCCCTTGGCAGAGAGGTGAGCACCAAGGTCTTGGAACATGGTGTTTTATATTACAAACTATAAATACCATTCTGAAATGAAACCAGAAAAGTGCTGGAAATATTTAAGCAGAACAAAACCACATTAATGTTTCAATTTGATGACCTTCCATCAGTACTTTAGTACAAGATTAGAGAAAATGTGAGATTATTTCATTTTGGGAGTGGGGGGAATCTGGCACTCACTGCCTGGAAGAGTGGAGGCTGGGGCCTCCACTTCATTTGAAGATTTACTGGATGAGTACTCAAAGATATAATCAGCTCAGTAATCACCTGCAGTGTTCTTTTCTATTTCATTATGCCACTCATTATCCCAGTATTAACCTTAAAGCTGGTTCTATAGAAAATCATTTTGGAGGTCCACATGAAACTTATCTAATTAAGCATGGGATCTTTTCACTATATTGATAAATGAAACATTGTTTTGCTGCAATTGCAAATGCACATCATCCTGGACTGCTTTTGTGCACTTATAATAGAAGATAATCTGTAATGGGCATGTGTGAACTAATGATGAGAGAAAAATCTAGATACAAAAATAAATAAACCAATTAATATAGTTTTTTTTTCTTTTATTAAAAGAGGTAACATGCATAAATTCATTAACATCTGCTTTGCACTTTTCCATGAAAATAAATAAAATTTGTACCAAATATAAAGTAGGCTACTGATGCTCATCAACCTTTTCTCCAACTGACCAAATTGAATTTATTATATTAGTGTAGATTTGTATTGGTTAACATTAAGACTAAAAATTCCTTCAATTATTATTTACAGTATATGGATGACTATCATGATACACAGCTAATATTTTGCATCCATTTCATCCTCCCTTGTGAGCTTCATGTAGCAAGACCATTTGTCAGTACAGTGCCTAATATTGTTAACCTGATTAGTTACAATTTTCTGAATAAATGTAAATCTGTCTTGAACAGTTGGATTGAATGCTATGATGGAAAGGATATGCATTAACTTTCAAGAAGACAGAAATCCATTTATACTTAGAAGTGGAATATGCCTTGTTTCAAATTTCAGGACAGCCCAAAAGTTTAATGGAATCTTGCAGAAACCGGATTACTCAAGTTGGTGAGATATGTTTGCAGAAGCAACAATGAATTAGTAATCAGAGTAAAAAGCGGTTGAAATGTGATGGAAACTGTAGATTAGCCTGTTTCTCAGTGATCCAAAGATAGAGATAACCAAAAATGACCTTAGATTGCAACATACATGTGATGTATTCAGTTACTTTCATCAGTTCTTAAAATCAAGAAGGCAACTGTTATCTATCACCATCCTGATTTGTTTTGTTTGCCCACATATTAAATATGCAAGTGTTTGACAGCATGCTGATACCATTAAGCACTTAAAGGATTGAATGACAATTTACTACCATAATGTGAGTTTGCCACGTGCAATTCAGTGATACCTGACATGACATGGATCAAGATGTAGGTTATGACTTAAATTACGCAACTCAGTGGAACAAATAGCTTGTAATGTATAGTTTTTGCCATCCTAGTGGCAGTTAGCATTCTCTAAACTGGGGCATATACTTACACTTGGCTACATCTGTGGCAAATGTAATGCTGATTACAAAATGGTGCAATACACTGAGGAATTTGGCCTACTGAGATTTTTGACAGCGGCTTATCAACTGTCAGGATGATATCGAACAATAAACAGAATTAAGTGAAAACTATAATTAGTTACTAAAGACTCTATTCTCCTCAGAATTTGAAATGGATAATCTTGTGTTGTCTTCTGCATAAAACAAACAAGACATTGTGTCCCTTTTCGCTCTCTGTTAGGTTGTTATCACAGTATTTGATCTATTGCTGTCTTCTTTAGAGTTTTTGCACATTTTCCTTCTATGCAGCACTTAAATGCATTGAAACAAGAAGTTAAATTTGATCGAGTATGTGTAGATTTCAAATCCATGCTTATCCACAAAAAAAAGTTGGTTAAGCATTGTTCTGAAGTGGTAACTTGGTAGCAATTGGTAAAGTGGTATCTGTAGTTGACTGTCAAAAAAACCTAAAACCTCACAGATTGTGCTCAGACAATGTAAGCTAGATCATGGTGCATGGTCGAACTTTATAGAGGGTATCCGGTATATGACAATAATTGTCAGTATTTTAACCGTATGCAATTTGTATCAACACTAAAAATGAGCAAGACAATGGTTAGCCTAGGTGTTAATACTTACCATTTTTAATTTGAAATTGCAAATATCAGTAAAAGCCTGAAAAATCTTAATATTGCCAAATTTTCAGTGTAAATTTATTACAAGATGGCAAATATTAGTTAATTCTGCCAAAACAAGGAGCTCTTGTCAAGCAAAACTCAATAATACTTACTGGTGTACATACTGTGAAGTACTGAGAGTATCTCTTGAGCATATAAATTGAGTTGGTCATTTTACTGACCATAACAATGACCACATTTATTTAATTTATCTCCAAACTGAAAGTAATTCAGTTATGTGAGAAATAAAGAATCCTACTCTAACTGGATAACAAGTCCTGTATTAATGTTATTGTATTAAGAATATTAAACAAAGAACTAAAGACATTTTTAATACATAGTAATATTGTCAGAAAACAATAACTGGAGGTATGATAATACATGCA
The DNA here is from genome assembly GCF_963921235.1 of Mobula hypostoma. Taxonomy (NCBI): domain Eukaryota; kingdom Metazoa; phylum Chordata; class Chondrichthyes; order Myliobatiformes; family Myliobatidae; genus Mobula; species Mobula hypostoma. The sequence continues at coordinate 28,553,781 of NC_086119.1, read as the reverse complement.
TAGAAAAAGCTTTAATCCATTCATGTTATTTGAGTAGTTAAAGCACAATTATGCATCATTCTAAACCACTACTTGAGCTGTGACATTTCACCCTGGCGTAGTTTTGAAATTGCATGATCAATAAGTCAAACCACTTGGTGAACAAAAAGATGTGCAAGGATCAACATGTATGCGATATCAAGTGAGATGGTCATGACCAGTTGACATGAGAGAGTTTTAAGCAAAGTTTAGCCGCAAATAGTTGGCCTTCAATTTCAGTAGTCAGAATAATGAGCATTCTGGCTTTCTCCTAACAGTTCTTGCACTGAAAATGAAATGGACTCCCATCTTTTGATTACTGGGACAAACATTAGAAGTTTGTTTGAATGCGCACCTATGCACTTGCACAAGATTTTAGGTCTTGAGGTCATATGTCAGTGAAGAGAAGTGTAGGCTGAGCCTCCAGGATGCCAGGTGAGTGAGGTGATGATGAGGATTGGATGATTATGTGCTGCGGAGAGCCTTGTCAGTTCTTTTCATCTTTTTGCTTGGGTAAGTGAATTTTAACAATGATTGCAACTTGCCATTCTTCAGGTCAGCCAGTTGTGCTATGTAAAGACTTAATATTTCTGAATATAACAATTATTAAGGAGCAACATTATGCAGAGGGTAACAGGGTATCACCACTACTTCAGATTAGTGTCCAAGAAGCTTAGTGAGGCCTTTTCTTTAAAGTACACACACTTCAAAATTGAGGCCATGCAACTAGGTGTGTGCAGAGAGGTGTCAGCAAGACAGCCTTGCTGTAGTAAGCTTCAACCTCAAACTAATTTGGACCAGTAATACAGTACCTTTCCCTGTTAAGTAGACAGTTTCTGATTTAACTCAGCATGTTTGCGTTCTGTTAAAAATGGTATATTGCAGGATTACCACTTGTCTGTTCCTAGCATTCCCTGGTCTCTTACACATTAGAATGTAATTCCAGTGTACCAGAGACAAATGGAATGCTGATAATCTCTGATGCAAATAGCATGCTTGTGCTAAATTTGTTTCTTTAATTCAAGTGTAAGATGGCACACCATTAAGGGTGTGTTGGATGGCTGTAGTAGTGATGCATTGGTGATCATTTCAGGGTTAACTGCTATACATTTCGGTAGAGTGGAAGACCTTGTCAGCTACTAAACTGCACAGGTTTCTTTGTCAGACACAAAGGTGCAGTAGTGTTTCTGAAGAGTGGAAGGCAAGAACGTTGCATTAATAGTGACATGTACAACAATGATGTTATTTTGGGTGTGCCTATCAATGATAGCTGCTGGGACAACATTGTCTCACCAATGTAGAGGAGGCTGCATTAGGAGCACCGGATACAGTAGTCAACCCCTCTAGATTCGCAGGTGAAGTGCTGCCTAACCTGGAGGGACTTATCTATGCGGGGTTAAGTGCTAGGAGGGAGACTAATGGGGAGAGATGAATAGACAAGGGCATAATCAAGTGGGTGATCCCTGTGGAAAGTGGAGGGGGGAAGTAAAGATGTGTTTGATGGAAGGATCCTGTTTTCCTGTCCAGAACATCAGAAATGTTCTTCAAAGAATGGGGTATCCCTTCCTTCATCATTGATGCTGCCCTCACTCTCATCTTCCCACCACCTTAACAGGGATAGTTCCTCTTATCTTCACATACCAGCCCATGAGCCTCCACATCCAGCACATCATTCTCCACAGCTTCTGCCATCTTCAATGGACCCCTACCACCAACACATCTTTGCCTCCCCCACATTCTCCACTTTCCGCAGGCCTTGCTCCCTCCCCATTAATCTTCATCCCCCTCACCCACCTGGCTTCACCTATCACCTTTTAGTTTGTACTCCGTCCGCCCCCCGCCCCCCACTGCACCTTCTTATTCCGGCTTCTTCCACCTTCCTTCCCAGTTCTGATGAATGATCTCGGCCTGCTGCATTGACTCTATGTTCATCTCCATAGATGCTGAGTTTTTCTAGCATTTTGTGTTTGTTGCTTTGGATTTCCAGCATCTGCAGAATCTTTTGTGTTGACAGTATGGTTCAAATTTCCTCTCATGGCTTTAAAAGAAGCATTCCGTCGGGTACAACTTAACTCAACATGTACTGTATACAGTGCTTAGTAGTCATAGAAGGCACTGAAACAGCTTGGTGTCTCTCATGTAAACTAAATATTCCATGTTGCCTTTCTAGTGATAAATAATGTCAGTTTTCACTGAACCTTGCAGCCCAAAGCATACACTGAATATTTAGTTTGTACAGTGAGATGATGCTCTGCCTGCAAAGTAACGTCACTAGTTTTGCGAATTTTTAAAGATGGACTCTCAATTTCCTTTGAATTCCTGTAAAACTGGAAATGTGGCCTTTCTTTAATTTAGCTCCTGTTCATTACCTGCATTCTGGGATTTTTAGCATGGTTTAGATACTTGACCTTCTATTTACTCCTTCCTTGCATTTGACAACTCTGACGGTTTGTAAGTACACCAATGCTGAAAACTAGATCATTAAGGTTGAATTTGTACCAAGATTACTTTTGAAGTTGGAAACATAGAAAACCTACAGCACAATACAGGCCCTCTCAGCCCACAAAGTTGTGCCGAACATGTCCCTACCTTAGAAATTACTAAGCTTACCCATAGTCCTCTATTTTTCTAAGCTCCATGTACCTATCCAAAATTCTCTTCAAAGACCCTATCGTATCTGCCTCCACCACCATTGCCGGCAGCCCATTCCACGCACTCACCACTCTCTGAGTAAAAAAAACTTACCACTGACATCTCCTCTGTACCTACTCCCCAGCATCTTAAACCTGTATCCTCCTGTGGCAACCATTTCAGCCCTGGGAAAAAACCTCTGACTATTCACACGATCAATGCCTACCAGTTGTTTGGATACCAGTTCGCCTGAATTCTTCGGAAAAAAAACTACATCACACATCAGTATTCTATGCAAAAACCTTAAATCTGGCAAAATATATGTCATCTCCTTGCCCTTTTAAGTAATGATACTTTACATTCCAATGTTATGACCTGTGTGTTATTAGTATAAGAGGCAGCAAAAATAAATCAAATGAATGGTTGGACTCACCACTGCACAACATGCTAAATTTTCAGAAAATGTTGATGCTCATTACCCAACACTGCATCACCCTTCTGTAAATAGACATAAACTAAGAAGTGTCTGCACACTTAGTTTGCAAAACACTTAAAATTCATTTACAAAGCCTATGATTTTTATACCAGCATGAAAACTGAAATGGCAAGAGTACTGTAATTATTTATGATATTCCAGATGCACTAATGGAATTTTGAAATTGATTAACATTTTAAAATGCCAATTGCATGAGAATTATAGATAAATCGATATCAAATAAACAAGAGTTCACTGTAATAGTTCAACTCTGTTTAAAGTAAATTTATTATCAAAGTACATATACTGTATGTCACCACATCCAATCCTGAGATTCATTTTCTTGTAGGCAACCATGGTTCATCTGTGGCTCTTTAGACACATTTTGAGCAGCTAAATTAATTAAACTTTGGTACACTTTGCTTGGTCTTAAATCCAAGCAACATGAGAGAGCAATGTCACCATTACTCCCCAGAATGAAGTGCTGATCTAGATGTGAGTGACATTTTGGGATTCAAGCTACCATTTAAATGCTTCAATCAACTATCTTGATAAACCCCTGTAGTTACTTTTGTTTCTACCACCACTCCTCCTCCTCCTCCTGTCACTACCCAAGAAATTCTTCATGAAAAAGGAAGAATTGTTTTTTACTCAACCCTCTCTCTAGAAAGAGGCAAAATTACATTTTAGGGGGAAAAGTAGATAATGTAGTATTGACTCTCGGCCTGGAACTGTTCGTGCATATGTATGATATTGATTACCTGTTTGCAAACTGTTGCTTTATCAAAATAATTTTCACTTCATCCAAATTTAGAGTGTTGAGAGTCTTTAAGTCTTTTGAAGATGATTGTGTAATGTGATAAATTAAATTCAATAAAATAGTGATTGCAAGTAAAAATGTGTAATCTAAGAATACATACATTTTCAGTAATCGAAAGAGGGGAAAAATTGAGATCCTGTTCCACTATTCATGGCCTATAATTCAGAATGAAAAATGTGTTGCCACATTGCAATTAGTAATGTCCCTCATGCCTGCTGACTGAAAACCAATTCTTTTGTTGGATTTCTTTTTTTTTTGTCTCTGACTACAACTCCAAATCTCTACTAACAATTATAACTATATGTAATACTAGAACAGAATATGTTGCCATCAGAAAATAAAATACATATGACTTGAAATGGGGTTGGGGGTGGGGAGGAAACTCTGAGCAGCAATGGAAAAAAAAACTTTTGATGGGTAACAAGATGAATTGTAGTATTGCCTGTCTGAAAGTTATTTTTATTTTGGCACATGCTGGAGCCTTCTGAAGCTTTGGAAGCAATAAGTAGGTTTTAGCAGTTGAAGTTTAGAGTGAATTTATACAGAGGATAAAAATTTGTGTTGTGAATGTATTCTTACTAGAGAAAATGTCAGAATTCATGTGAAATATGAAAATGCCACAATAGAAACTATCAAAATAGTTAAATCTGATTTTTAAACATGGTTTAAAAATAAAAGCTATTTTGGAGAGAGTTGAATAACTTACTTGTTCCCCTTGAATGCTGAGATATTGTAATAGTTCAAATATTTCAGCCTTCTTCCATAAATACTTTCAGTTGTAAGTATTGTACAACTGAAACATAATTTGAAAAAAATGGTAGTGTAGTGGGCAAGTGAAGATTGGGTGAAAATTCTTCCACATTTGTGCACTTTAATTATACAGAAACAATCAATTCCACTGATTTTATTGTAGCCTATAATGTGATAGAATACTAATCAAAACTAGAATTGAGTGGAATATTGGTGAAAAGCTTTAAAAGTTTCAGATTAAAGTCTAAGGAAAGCAAGGTGAGTTAAGAAAATTACTCAACTAAAGATGCATTCAAGGAAAAAGTTTAAGATATTATAAATAAACAACCTGAACAAGACATGTTGAACAAACGTTTTATCATCCAGTAAATATGAATATATCTGTTTAATAATTTCTAAAATCAATGAGTACAGTACTGTGCAAAGCTTTTAGGCACATGTGTACAGTTAGGGTGCCCAAGACTTTTGCACAGAGTTGTATTTGTCAACGTGGAGCAGAGAGAGAATATGTAAATCTGGCAGGAGCAAAAGATGTTGGGAAGGGTGAGGGTAGAGCGCTGCGAGAGTGGTGTGGGACAGGTTGCAGAGAAGGAGTGTCAGGATGAGGGGTGGTGTGGGTGAAGAGACACCCAGACCTGCGACACCAATCAAGGTCATTTGATTCAAAGCAATTGGTTTATTAATCATTACAGAATGACCCTCTGGTGCCTCCTGCTCCCTCCCCTAATCCTTCCCCTTTTTCCAAACATAATTCCTCTCTCCCTGCCCCCTTCCCACACTCAGTCCACAATAGAGACCCATTTCAGAATCAGGTTTATCATCACTCACATATGTCATTAAATTTGCTGTTTTTTTTTGTGGCAGCAGTACAGTGCAGTACATAAAACTACTACAGTACTGTGCAAAAGTCTCAGGCTCCGTAGCTGCACATATGTGCCTAAGACTTTGGCACAGTCCTGTAGAAAAATCTGTTTTTTTAAAAAAAAAAGTATTTGATTTATGGACAGCTAAGAAGGAGAAATGACCAGATTGTGGAGCATAATGTTCAACTTCTGGTCAATGGAATTATAAAGGAATGTATTTTAAATTTTGCTCCATGGCCCAGTTTAGTAATCTATCTCACTTCATCATTGATACGTTACGGAAATGAACTTGCATTTGACATTTTTGAGCTTCACATGAATTCAAAGATTGTTGCTACGTCGCTATCTATAACTTTTGTAAACGTAACCTGCAGTTTGAGTGTGAGAGGGAGCGCGAGAGAGGCTAAAATCAGATGTGTCAGTATTACAGTGCAATGAGAGAGGAGTTGGCCAAAATCAGTTGGAAAGGGACACTAGCAGGACTGATGGCAGAACAGAAATGGCCGGAGTTTCTGGAAGCAATGCCGAAGGTGCAAAATAGATGGATTCCAAAAAAGTATTTTAAAGGGAGGATGATCCAACCGTGGCTGACAAGGGAAGTCAAAGACAACATAAAAGCAAAGGAGAGGACATATAATACAGCAAACATTAGTGGGATGTTAGAGGATTGGGAAGCTTTCAAAAACCAACAAGGCAACAAAAAAAATCGTAAGTATAGAAAAGATGATTCATGAAGGTAAGTTATCAAAGAGGATACCAAAAGTTTTTTTTTGATATGTAAAGGGTAAAAGAGGTGAGAGTAGATATCAGACTACTGGAAAATAATATTGGAGAGGTAGTAATGGGAATCAAGGAAGTTGCGGATGAACTGATTAAGTATTTTGCATCAGTCTTCACTGTGGATGACACTAGCAGTATGTCAGATGTTCAAGAGTGTCAGAGGGCAGAGGTAATTGAATTGCTATTAATAGACAGAAGGTGCTTGGGAAGCTGCAAGGTCTGAAGGTAGATAAGTCACTTGGACCAGATGGACTACACTCCAGGGTTCTGAAAAGATTGTAGAGGCATTAGTAATCATCTTACAATAATCACTAGAGTTTGGAATGGTAACTGGAGGACTGGAAAATTGCAAATGTCACTCCATTCTTCAAGAAGGGAGAAGAAAGGAAATTATATCTCAGCTTGAGTTCAGTGGTTGGGAAGATGTTAGAGTTGATTGTTAAGGATGAGGGTTCAGGGTACTTGGAGATGCACGACAATATAGGCCAAAGTCAAAATGGTTTCCTAAAGGGAAATATTGCCTGAAAAATTTGTTGGAATTGTTTGAGGAAATAACAAGCAGGATAGACAAAAGAGAATTGGTGGATGTTGTGTGCCTGGATTTTTAGAAAGCCTTTGACAAGGTGCTGCACATGAGGCTGCTTAACGAAATAAGAGCCCACAGGAAAAAGACTAGCATGGATAGAGCATTAGCTGATTGGCAGGAGGCAAAGAGTGGGAATAAAAGGAGATTTTTCTGACTGGCTGTCAGTGATGAGTGATGTTCCAGTCTGTGTGGAGCTTGATTTTTTCAATGTTGTACAGTATGTAAATGATTTGGATGATGCAATTGATGGCTTTGTGGCCAAGTTTGCAGATGTTACAAAGCTAGGTGGTGAGGCAGGTAGTGTTGAGGAAGCAGGCAGACTGCATAAGGGCTTAGACAGATTAGGAAAATGGGCAAAAAAAGTGGAAGATGGGAAGTGTATGGCCATGCATTTTGGTAGAAGGAATAAAAATGTAGACAATTATATAAATGGGGGGCGGGGGAAGATTCAAAAATCAGAGGTGCAAAGGAATTTGGGAGTCCTCATGCAGGGTTTCTAAAGGTTAAATTAAAGGTTGAGTTGGTGGTGAGGAAGGCAAATGGAATGTTAGCATTTATTTCAAGCAGACTAGAACATCAAAACAAGGCTATAATGCAGAGGCTTTTTTTTTAAGGCACCAGTGAGGCCTCAGTTGGAGTATTGTGAGCAGTTTTGGACCCCTTATCTAAGAAAGGATATGGTGAAATTGGATAGGATTCCGAGAAGGTTCACAGGAATGATTCCAGGAAATGAAAGGGTTATCATATGAGGAGCGTTTGATGGCTGTGGGCCTGTACTTGCTGGAATTTAGAAGAATGAATGAGGGTGGGGAGGGGGGAAGAGAATCTCATTGAAACCTATCAAATGTTGAAAGGCCTAGATAGAGTGGATTTGGGGACGATGTTTCCAATAGTGGGAGATTCTATGACCAAAGGGCACAGCCTCAGAATAGAGGAATGACCATTTAGAACAGAAATGAGGAGGAATTTCTTTAAACAGAGGGTGGAGAATCTGTGAAAATCATTGCCACAGGTGGCAGTGGAGGCCAAGTTACTGGGTGTCTCTAAGGTGGAGGTTGGTAGGTTCTTGATTAGTCAGGGTGAGGAAGATTACAGGAAGAAGGCAGGAGAATGGGTTTGAGAGGAAAAATGAATCAGCCATGATGAAATGGTGGATCAGATTTGATCGGCTGAATTGCCTAATTCTACTCCTATGTCTTATGGTTCAACAGTAACTAGAAAAACGCAAACGCTATTAAGGAAGAGAAGAGAGAAACAATGGTTTGAACTTATCGATTCATGCTCAACTTGCAACACAGAAAAGTTACAAAGAGAAGGTTTTGTTTATCTGGCAAATTAAAATGCAAGCTTGCAGATGGAATGAAAAAAATCCCAATTCTTTTAAGGGTCAGATTTTCCTGTTTTTCTACAGTATCAAGCAAAAACTGTTGCGTAGCCCACCCCAATTTTGTTAAGCTTTTAGCAAAGTGTTTTTTAATGCTTTGAACAGAGATTTTCCATTTTAATTACAGTCGGAAAACTTGCACCTTGACTCTCATAAAATGTGAATGTGGAGTTTGAGAATTTGTGGACTTTGATTTATAGATGTGGTCGTTTTTCTCTGAAATTTGAACATGCGGAAATGCTTTTGCTCATGCATTGGAATGAGAGATGATGCTCACAAAGGATGTATTCATTGTTACTAACAACTCAACTGGAAGTATGGGTTATAATATCACTGGTTCTGTTGAATGCTGTTGCATCATAATTTGCAGGAAGCTCTCCAGATTTAAAATTGTAGAAGGGATATTGGACTTCAGTTTTGACTGGAGAATAGAGACATTGGACTGGCTCTTCTAGAGCAGAGAAATTTAAGAGGAGACTTATTAAAGATATTCGGATCCTGAGGTGTTTAGATAGTTGGAAGCTAGGGCCAGTTTTTCCATATTACAAACTTTCTTTGAAGCAAAAAATTTATAAAGTTTCTCTTTCCCGGTAGCTTAAAATTTCATTATTCATTCTTGTGCATAACACTAGTACTATGCTCAAGAGTAAATACACTGAAGAATGGGCTATTGGGATGAGTAGCCTATAACCTGTGCAATTTTGATTGCTTTTTATATTATAGTTCTTGCATTTTACCATAAGCTAAATGCTGGGTTTGTTAGAAGAATCACCCCTCGTAGTAATGGTCAGTGAGGCACAGAAAATCTGTATTTATCAACAAGTAACTTCTGTTGTCTCTACTAAAAATGTGTGTGGGTTCACAAACGAGCTACCTGCGTGCACCCCACTAGAATCCCTGACACTCCATGAACAGTAAATGAAGAAAAAAGGTATTACCCAGGAAAAGAGCCTTTATGCTGGCCGGGCATTCCTCATGGTCCCGATCTCCGCATGTCTGCGGGGTCCTCCTTATCCACGATGGTTGGTCTCTGGTTGCTGGAGAGTTTTCGGCCAGAAAAACACTAACAAGTGTTTTTCACATACAGTATACACTTGTTCTTTTGGTGAGAGCATGCATGAGGCATACGCTACTGGTCTTAACTTCCCATGCGTCTCCCGTAATAGCACTGCCGAGAGTGGCCAACGCTTGCTTCAGAGCTGTGAACCCGGGCCGACAGGTTCTTTTAAAATTTTGAACGAGGAGCACTGAAATGGCAACATATGCATTTTGATACAATGGCACACGCTGACTTCCTGGTAGTCGAACATTCTGTTAACAGTGTGTAATCTGTTGCAGTTTGGCTCTTGATCCATCATTCTTGTCACCAAAGTTTTTACGTATGACAAGGGAATGTCTTTATGCACACGCATACAGTACCTTTCTACCAACAAACCCAAAGGGAATAAAAACTATATTGTTTTATTTTAATAGGTTTATCTGCAATGATATCACCAAAGATAGAAGGTACATTTATTATCAAAGTATACAGTCCTGAGGTTTGTCTTTCACAGACAGCCACTAAACAAAGAAAACCATGGAACCTATTCAAGGAAAAACATCAAACCCGCCTCCCATGCACAAAAGGTGAAAACACAAGCGAAAAATGCAGAATACAAAACTTAGAGTCCAGGTGTATTCTGTTCCACTCAGTTCTAGTCCAATCTTGTGCCTTGTCATTCGTTATCTGCAGGCCACTCTGATCAAAATTGCCCAAGATAGTAACAAAAAAAGTGACCAGAAAACACATCTTATCCTACAGAGTCCAAATAGATCAAAAGAACTCTTTAGCGGAAGTCGAATAATTGTTTTTGATTGATTAATACTAAGTTTGTAAAACTGTCAGTAGACCACTTCCATTTAGCATGAAAATTACTCATGTTAAAGCATCTGAGAGATTTATTTTTAAGCAAATTTATTTTTTAAGTAGGTGCCTATTTATTGATTGGTATTGGAATGCATCTTTGTTTAGTCAGAATTCCTGCAAAGTAGGCTCCAATTTTTTAAGTATCAATGCTATCACCATGTGGTGAATACATGCTGGTACTGAGTGTTGTAGGTATGATGAACATTGTTGATATAAGCTCATGGAAACAGTGACTGGAAGAGGACGGTTGTGAGTCAAAATGTGACTAATTCTTGAATCATTCAATTGGTCTAGACTCCATCCATGATCCTGAATGATAACTGGTTAGGTTAAATATTAATACACTTTGAAACTTGTGTATTAAGAGGAAATGGTGACTCATCTTGCAATGGAAAGCTTTGTGGATTCATTATTATGGTACTGGAGCAAAAGTTTTTCCAAGCAATTTAAATAAACACCATCTTTATGAAGTAAGTGCACTGAAATATGTCTATCTGAATTTTGTTGCAAAGACATAAGCATTTGTGGTTTACATGTCTGAATTTTTTTTAAAGAAAAATTGATTCGTACAAATTTGATGCCTTGTAAATTGCGATGTTCGCTGTATGTTACGGATTCAAAAATATCAAAATGTATTTCCTTTGACTTGTATTTTTAGAAGTATATTTGATGGGAAAGGAAGCTGCATGTGCAATGCTGATTCTGTGTATCCTTCAAGCATGTAAAATATGTTTTAGCCCATTTTGCACCACTATCTTCATTTTAGATGTAAAGAAGTATTCCGTGTACAAGGTTATCCACGTTTTTGTATTACATTACAATCCATTAATTTTTAGAAGAAATTATGAATATTAATGGAAGCCTTGATGGCAATCAGTTTTGTTTCCATTGGTAGAAAACAAAGTAGATACTTGTATTGGAATTATACTCAGTGGCCACTTTATTAGAAACCTCCAGTACCTAATAAAGTGGCCACTGAGTATATGTTTGCAGTCTTCTGCTGCTGTAGCCCATCCATTTCAAGGGTCGACATATTGTGCATTTAGAGGTGCTTTTCTTCACACCACTGTTGTAACACCTGGTTATTTGAATTACAGTCACCATCCTGTCAGCTTGAACCAGTCTGGCCATTCTCCTCTGACCTCTCTCATCAACCAGGTGCTTTCACACAGAACTGGAGCTCACTGGATGTTTTTTTGTTTCTCGCACCATTCTCTGTAAACTCTAGAGAAAGTGTAAAGCCCAGGAGATCAGTAATTTCCGAGATCCTCAAAACCACCCCACCTGGTACCAGAAGTCATTCCACAGTCAAAATCAGTTGGATCACTTTCTTTGATGTTTGGTCTGAGCAACAAATGAACATCTGACCATGTCTGCATGTCTTTATGCATTTAGTTGCTGCTGCGTGATTGGTTGATTAGATATTTGCATTAAAAAGCAAATATCAAAACGAAGTGAATGTACTTTATATGTGCAAATTTTTGATGTTTTGCATTAGGAATAAAAAAAACAAAAGAACAAATTTACATGCAAAGTTTATTTGTGACTTAAAAAACAGTAGGTGCTGGATTTGCAGCAGGGTAGCTCAGCAATACAGGATAGGCTTGTCATTCTTTCCGGTCTGTTGTATTAGGATTGAATTTGGCTTGCACATCGTCTTCTGTCTATCACAGGAGATTACCTTGTACTGATCTTTGTCAAAGGCACAAAGAGTAAGTGAGCCACAAGCTATCTCTTGATTTTACCATTTAGTATGCTTCAAAATGTGAACAGTTCCCTTTGCATTTCTGTGAATTTAACTTTTCCTGATGCATCACGACTGATTCCTAACTCAATTAAGACAGATACTTGAAATGACTATAACTCTTCAAGATGCAGGTTTATTTATCACGTGTGCATCGAAACATACAGTGATGTGTGTCGCTTGTGTTAACAACCTTTGAAAAATGTCAGCTGGTAGCAGTATATTTAGCAACTAGTGTGATAATATTGAAACCTAAATAACTTAATTAGTTTAAGTAATTTACATAAGATGCAGCAGAATTAAAATAACTGAAAATAAATATCTTAACCTCTCTCAGTAATAAAAATAAGAAGTTGAGTGTATCATCCTGTGTGTTTATTAGCAGCTTAAAGCAAATTATCAACAAAGAAGCTAAAATATCACATTGCTCAAATAGTATCAAAAATCTGCTTTCAGCACTGTGGTTACAAAGAATTAATGGATGTTTAATTAATTGTATTTGCCTTCTATTGAGTTAGAAAAATCGAGCTCCCATTCTTACTAAATGAATCTGGGCGTAACTTTCCAAGCTTTTTATTGAAAATCTTGCCTTCTCAGAACAAACATGCCTGAATATGTTTGCTAATTATTTGGGACAAATATTCAAAGGTTCAATATTCAATTGCTGAATTTTGTGTTGGTTGTTCCATAATTTGAGGTACTAAACTACGGATAAAAACATTTAACTGTTAACTTGGAATTTTATTCAAGGTGTTGTGTTGCATGGGTACAATTGCCCTGATCATTGCTGGGAACTGCATGCTCTTCCTGAGTTGATTTAATTTCAGCGGTTAGCTTGAATTTGTCAGTCCTTTGGTGAATGTTTCTGTGCTAATCGGTGCAAGTTGGAGCAGCTTTAAAAAGATAAACCATCCCACTTTTCAGTGTGATTCAGTGTATATTGGAAACTCTGTCAGATTGTGTTATCCATTATTCACATTTAATCAGCTGCAAAAAAAAATGTCATTTAATTTGCATCATTCTAAGTTTGGTAGATTTGAAATTGGCAGTTCAAGTTAAAATTTTAAACTTTTTCATCTAAACTGCCTGATGTAGAATTAATATGGCATGTGGATTGTCTAGATTAATGAAGGTCACTTCAATCTTTTTAAAGTATGAATTGTGTTATAAATTCAAACATTTATAGTGATTTCTCAGTTGTATTTTAAAGAGCTGGAATGGTTAATACTGCTTGGCTTAAAAGATTACACATTTGATTCAATTGACACAATGGAAAAATAAGGAACAGAAGTTGAAAACATGAAAATTAATAATCTCTAAATTAATTTCTTCAGAAATGTCATAGAATTTCTGAAGCCTAATGGCTTAATAGTAAATTCTAGAAGGTGTGTTTACCTACATTCTGGTGAAGGGCCTTGCACCTGATACAAAAGCCAAATGACTTGTTCCTCTGAAGATGTAGCTGGACTACTGTATGTTCCAGCAACACGAGCTGCTGAAGGAACTTTGTGAGTCTGGAAGGGAGGGGAATGAACAGTCAATCTTTCAGGTCAGGACATCCAAATGAAGGGTCTCAACCCAAAATGCTGACCGTCATTTTCCTCCATTGATACTGTCTGACGCACTGAGTGCCTCCAGCATCTTGTGTGTTGCTGTAGAATACAGCACCTGCAGTCTCTTGTGACTCCTTGTGAATATTCCAGCTGTGAGCGTTTTTCCTGTTTTCAGACTTGTAAGCATAAGCAGTAATTTGATTTTGGTAAACAAGTTTACCCCATCTTTTAAAGCTTTCTGTGGTCAACACTTAATTGAAAACATAACAATGTCCCTTTTTCACTTTGAAATATTATTCTTTCTGCACTGCAAGTTGTAATAATTTTTCAATCACGAACAAGAGAAAATCTGCTGATGCTGGAAATCCAAGCAACACACACAGCATTTGTTTCTCCAGCATTTTGTGCGTGTTGCTTGTAATAATTTTTATTAGTTTTCTTTTGACCTTTAGATGAATGTGTACATTCTGTACATGAGATATCTATAAGTGAACTAAAAAAGAAATATACATTTACTTATGCTAAAGGAAATCTAACCATGCATCTTTGCTACTCTGTAATACTGATTGTTTGAGGGAAGCAAGTAATTGTGCTTGAATAAAATGCGATACAAATATCAATTTTAAACTTGGCTTTAAGTAGCTTCTCGACACATTTTATAATCCAGCTTGTGATCTTGAAGCATACTTGGATGCGTTTCTTCTCTACTGAACAAATGCTTCTACTGAGCAGAGTCCAGTACCACCATTTGCCATCAGCTGAATGAAAGACCGCAGGGTAATGCATATGTTTCTATGCCTTGCATGATTCACAACCATCAACATTGAGTTGGTGTTCACTTAAAGAGGCTGGACTGACATGATGATTTAATTACGTTAAGTTTACTGCACATTTTGTTCTGTGTTTGGTGGACAATAAATGAGTTGTTATGGTTTCCCTTAACAATTAAATGCTTCTGCCGTTTTATTTACGAAAGCCTATAAACCAGCTGATCAGTCCTGGATTTATCCACTTGGTTTAAGTATCTACTCATTTCACTAATCGCTTGAGTTTCAAAAAGACAATTCTATTGGAATGATTGTTGTAGATGACTGGACGTGATCTACAAAATCATAACAGGATTAGCTCCTCACAAGTTAGCAGTGATTAAGACAAAAGCTCTTGTTTACAAAGTTAATATCTGCCGCAACTAGACAGGCAGAATTAACTTTGTGTATCAGTTTGCGTAACTGGCAGCAGAGCTTTGAATATACCATCCGGTGCCCAGAGAACACTTTGTCCTACATACACAACACCCTGGAGGAACTCAGCAAGTCAGGTAGTATCTGTGGAATGGAATAAACTGTCGACGTTTTGGGCTGAAACACTTTGTCAGCACCTTCATTCCTCTCCATAGGTATTGCCTGACTTGCTGAGTTCCTCCAGCATCTTGTGTGTGTGTGTGTGTGTGTGTGTGTGTGTGTAGTCCTCAGGACTTCCAGCACCTACAGAATCTCTTTACTTATGATCTCTTTGTCCGGTTGCTAAAAAAAAAATCATCATTTGAATTTGCAATGCAGTCATTTGGCACTAATGAAATTTTAGGGAGCTTGCTCTTTGAGGGGAGAAATTCAGCCATTCTGTCATTGACACTTGATGCAGCTATTAAAGAAAAGAACTTTTTATACACTGATATGTTGAAATTACAAATCAGTAACAGCAAAGTGATGAACTAGCTGGATATGGACATTGTTAGTAAAGACAGTATTTATTTTCTGTTCCTAATTGGCTTTGGTGGGAATCGACCTCCATGAGCCACTGCAGTCAAATCAGATTGCTGTTGAGTAGAAAGTTGCAGCATTTTTTTTTCGCAAAAAGTGAAGGAGTAGTGATATACTTCCAAGTCAGGATGTTATTTGGCTTGCAGGAATGCTTGCAGGGTGTGGTGTTCCCATGTGCCTGTTGCCTTTGCCTATTGCATGATGTAACTAGTTCAGGAAAACGAGAATTCAGTTCTACAGCCAGCCTGTTGGTTGGATGTGCAGATCTGCTGCATTCAGTGCTGCTGATTTGTTTCTCTTTCATGTAGAGTCGACTGCAAAAATGCAAGGACAGCAAGCTCTGAGTTACAACTCGTAATGTTTTAGAAATATCGATTGAGACAAACATTGGCCAGGATGCAAAGTACGATTTCCAATATGAGATAGTGTCATCGGGCCTTTCACGTACAGACACTTGAAATCAGGCCACGCTGTAGCTTAGGATCATAGTCAGTTCTGAGGCGAACATAAAGGGAAAGGACGATTTTGATTACGTGGAGAGGAATAGCGGTTGTATCCAGAAGGAAGAGCAAGAAAATGCTGAGTTTTAGGAGGGTGAAGTGGTAAGGTGGGAGGTAGCAGATGACCATGGCTCATCTATTAATCAAATAGCACTAAAGGTATTATCATAGAGATAATATTAGTCTCTACCCTCGCCCTGAATTGAAATGCACTTGTTACACGTCTCCATTTCTGATAAAGGGTTATTGACTGAAATGCTATTTCTGTTTCTTTGTCTCTCAGGGCGTTATCCAACCTGCTGAATGGGTCGAACAAATTGTTTTTCTAGTTTCTGTGGAGGGTGTTCCTGTGCCTGTGGTATATTTCCAGTAGATTCCCAATAAGTATATAATTTCAGCTGCAGCAATGTTACTGGTTTGTGTTCAGTGTTACTGTTGACCAGGAATACTATACATTGTACGTTTGTATTTGTGCTTGCACATTGTAACGATTATAGGTCAGCATGTGATATTAGTTGTGTTTTAAAGCTTATTTGGAGATGTGGCTTTTGGGAATCATTAGTACTTGAAATGACCATTTTAGATTTGCAGGGCAGTTTGCAATTAAGAGTCTAAAGAAGCAAATGAAGTTTGTTTCGTGTCAAATGTAAGAACAAATGACTTTGGTGTAAATGATGTGAAGACTGAATTTAATATACTCAACCATTAATATGTTATTAAACAAAGCCATGTTGTATCATTAGCTCTTTCCTTGGCTTGGGAAACAAGTCTGTGTCTGCTGTATCCAATACTTTACATTGTATTGTCAGCAAATCTGACAGATTGGTCCCTTTTCGTTTGAAGTTATTAGTCTAAGTCAGGGATGGCCAACCTTTTACATTCCATGCGTCAATTTTTTCATGCATGAGTTCAGATCAGAATCAGAATCCTTTATTGTCGCCAAGTGTGTGGATACATACAGGGAATTTGATGCTGGTTTCCCTGAGCTCTCGCTGTACAGAATCAAACAGCAAACAAAACAATAGTACAAATGATTGTGAACTATATACAATGAGGTATACCTGTGTACGTACAAGTGGACTTGGTTTATAATAGACCAAAATTCAAGTGTTCATAAGACTGATGGCATACGGAAAGAAACTGTTCTTGTACCTATTTGTCCTGGCATACAGTGATCTAAAGTGCCTACCAGAAGGAAAGAGTTGGAACAGGTGATGTCCAGGGTGTGATGGGTCTACATTGATGCTGTTTGCTGGCTTCCTGACTCTAGATGCATATAAGTCCTGGATCGAGGGCAGCTTCACACCAATAATCCTTTCCGCAGCCCTGACGGTTCTTTGGAGTCTATTCTTGTCTTGTTTGGTAGCTGATCCAAACCAGACAGTGATGGACGAACAGAGAACAGACTGGATTATTCCTGAATAGAATTGAATCAGCAGCTCCTGAGGCAGGTTGTACTTCCTGAGTTGACGTAGGAAATACAACCCCTGCTAAGCCTTTTTGATAAGAGTGTCCACGTTGGGTGTCCACTTCAGGTCCTGGGAGATTGTGACACCCAGAAACCTGAAGGTCTCCACAGCAGACACAATACTGTTGAGTATAGTGAGTGGGGGGAGTATTGGGGAGCTCCTCCTGAAGTCCACTGTCATCTCCACAGTCCTGAGCGTATTTAGCTCCAGATTGTTCTGACCACACCAGAGGGCCAGCCGTTCCACCAACCGTCTGTATGCAGACTCATCACCATATGCAGATGCACCATGCAACTCTTGTACCCCCATTGAATTCTTGTAAAAATAGACATATTTAACATTTTTACACAATATATTGATTTAATATAAAAACAAGATAAACATTACTTACCTTAATTTAACAAATATATTTTGTCTTCTTTTGATTTCTTCCTTTTTCTTAATCACATATTCTTTCCATAACTCAGACCCAAGCACTAGCTTCAGTTTTCCTTCTATTTCAGTCTGATGTTGTGTTTTATAGTGTCTATTAGGATCATGTCTTCTATTATGTGAGAAAACGTTTTCACAAACAATGCACAACGGTTTTCCTGATGGACCTGCTATAAATAAGAACTCATTTTCCCACTGTTCATTGTATTCACACTTACTATCACTTTCTGCTTTTCTTTTGCTCATTTTCTTTTGCACCGTGATGGGTAACTGAATGTAAAAACAAGGCTTAATTTTCGAAGAAGTACAAAACAGCAAATGTTCACAACGGACGAACAAAGCACAACTCCGTAGCGCGCAAGTGTCAATTGTAAACTGACTGACTAAAATCTGCGACGCACCACTGGTGCAGACGCCTGGCACCTCAGGATCAAACAAGTATCAAACGTGTATTGAACAGTTATGGAACGACTGCAGAACAAAAGTCCTTCTTTCCTAGTTTGACTCATTGAACATTTTTTAATTGAAAACAGATTAATGTGAAAGAAGATGACATTCACCAAAAGGTGTGCATGAAATAATAAAATCGCTAAAAATAACTGCTAAGTTTTAGATTTATTCTCAGTAAAACCTATTTCTAGCTCTAAGCTACTTGAAATCCTGTTACAGATTTTTTTTCTACAAATCGGTTTTTGGTTAATACTATTTGCATGAGTAGGCTTACTTTTTTTTATCACTGCGGTATAATGTCCCACTTCTAATCATCCAATGCGCTACAGATTGCCCACTCCTGGTCTAAATAGTAAATAGTGGCTCAGTACTGAACTTTGGGGCACAACATAACTTGTCAAACCAAAAAGAGCCCTTCCATTCCAACATTCCACTGTCCATGCTAGTGCAATACCCAAATGTACTGAGTTCTAATCTTGGACAATAATCCTTCTATGAAGTACCTTATTGAATACCTGCTAGAAATCCAAATCCTAGAGCAGAGTGAAGTTACTTCCCATATGTGTTCCTATTTAAAAAGTTTGACTATTTCATGCAACAGGAAAATTATAAATTGCATTGCATTTTAAAGGGTCAATTTGAATAGTTAAAAATCAGATTAAATGCTACTTCATTAACTTGTCTTCATAACTGATCAAAAGATAATTGGTACCATTTTCTGATTCCTTAATTTTCATTTGCCTTGTTGAAGATGCTGTATTGCTGCAATCTAATATGAAAAGTGACCTATTTTTAATTAACAACTATTTGCAACTTAACAGCTTTTATAGAACAGTGCTGTAAAATGTAGTGAAGATTAAAACTGTATTTGGAATCTAATTAGAGTAGGATACTGTGAAAGGAATCCATTGCTTTCAAAAAAATAAGTGTTTAAAATATGAATTAAAATTCAGTTCAAGTAGGTAGCTTAATTTATTCTACTTTTCAATAAAATAAACTCGAGTACAGGAGGTTCAATATAAAGCAAAACATGTGCAAGCCGGTGGTTTCTGAGTCCACAAAGATAAAAATGTAATGGGTAGACAAAATCAATAGTGAAGCATATTATTATTTTAAAATAAAACCTACATCTTATTCCTGGATCATGTATATAAAAATATTGTTTAAAAATTTTAGTTGTTATTGCTATATTATACTTTTTTGGAAAAATAATTGTAAGAGATGTGACTAAGTTGTATATTTATTATAATTTATTTTTAAAAAAATTAGGTTTCGATAGCTAATGTCAGAGATGTGTATACAATATACAACCTGAAATTCTTTTTCTTCACAAACATCCATGAAAACAGAGGAGTGCCCCAAAAAATGAATGGCAGTTAAAACCCCAAAGCCCCCCCCAGCTCCTCCCCCTCCCATGCACAAGCAGCAGCAAGGCAACAACCCCCCTCCCCAACCCCTACCAGCAAAAAAGCATCAACACCCTCCACTGAGCACTCAAACATGCAGCAAAGCTTCAATAAAGACACAGACTTACAGTCCCCCAAAAACTATTCATTCACCCAGTCATTCGACATACCACAGGCTCTCTCTCTCCCTAATAAGGGAATACAAGGTGTCCCCATTTCACAGCGAGAGGGGAGACATAACAAACAACTCGTTGATTTACGATGTTAAAAGTCTGTTGCATCGCTTTTTCCGAGCTTAATATTAATATTGCTAAATGGTAGCACAAAGCAGGCAAGAAGAGAATGTATGTTTTAATTTCCTAAGAAGTTTAAAAAAAAACTGATGTTCGTATCACCGAATGTTCAGGGATCCACATCGCAAACCAGAATTAGGTTTAATATCACCGGCATATGTTGTGAAATTAGTTGTTTTTGTGGTAGCAGTACATTGCAATAAAAAAATAAAAACTGTGAATTACAGTAGGAAGTGTATGTGCCTTCAGGCTCCTGTACCTCCTCCCTGATGGTAGCAATGAGAAGAGGACATGTCCTAGCTGATGGAGACCTTAATGATGGATACTGCCCTTTTGAGGCACCACTCCTTGAAGATGTCCAAGATGCTAGGGAGGCTAGTGCCCATGATGGAGCACAGTAGCATAGTGGTTAGCACAATGCTTTACAATACAGGAGACCAGTGTTCAATTCCTGCTGCTGCTGGCAAGGAGTTTGTATGTTCTTCCTGAGACCATGTGGGTTTTCTCTGGGTGCTCTGGTTTCCTCCCACAGTTTGAAGACATACTAGTTGGTAGATGAATTGGTCATCGTAAATTGTCTCATGATGAGGCTAGAGTTAAATCAGGGATCTGGGCATTGTGTCTCAAAGGATCTATTCTGTGTTGTAACTCAATAAGTGAATGAAAACTGACTTGAGTTTTCAACTTCTGGCAGCTTATTTTGCTGCTGTACAGTGCCCCCACCCACCCCATACCAGACAAGGGCAATGCTACTATCCTTTAAATCTTCGACTCTTTCACTCTGTCTCATTATTCCCATACTGTACTTATGGAGTTTGAGTAGAATTTTAGAAAAACCCTGCTGTGTCTAAATTCTACTCAAATCCATGGCTTGGGTTCATCCCATATAAAAGTTGTTATTACCAAATATGGATTTACTCATAGACTTTGTTTTAAATTCCTGCAAATTTGGGCCTTACAGAATTAAAAACCTCAAATCTTTGGACTCTGGAAGGAAACTGGAGCACCTGGAGGAAGCCCATGCGGTCACAGGGAGAATGTACAAACTCCTTACAGACCGCGGTGGGATGTTTGGGGTATTCAAGATTCTTGTCTAAATCCATAAATTTCAACCGGGTATTTCAATATTGGTGCCAAACTTACATTAATTTCATTTCAGATCTGTAACTTCAAGGAAGAGGGTACATAATTTTCTTTACTACTGATTGTGGCTTCTTCAACATATTAACCCATTTTGGATGAAAGTAGTTTTGGCAAAAGTGTTAGTTTTCCATTTGAAGTTGTTTAACTTTCTGAAAGTATCACTAGGTGGTAAAATCAACAACATATATTAATTGTCGGTGATTGTACTGTGGGCTTACGGAGTAAAAATCTGAAATGTGTTGCATGAACCTAAATGTTCTCCATACACGTGAGTTATCACCATTTCCATTTTGTTCTCTGCAATTTCCACTTGGAACAATTTGTGGATGCATTGTACAGTGATAAGTCTGGAGTCATTAGAGGGTAGTGGCTTCGACTTCCTGTAGAGTATGACCGGCTTCTATGCAGTGGCAAGATTTTGAATGTATGAAGTTTTTTAGCAATGACTCACTCAAGCCTGAAGCAGATGTTTGAGGAAGGCATGATTACAGGCTTGGCCTCTGCTTTCATCTGGTCACTGTTTGAAAGAAAATGAAATTTTACACAAATAAAATGAACCCATATTTACAACCTTTATTTGTCCAAGCTTAAATTTAATGTCATAAATGAGTCACATAGGCAATAAAGCTGAGTAACTGGAAGAAAATCTGAGAGATTAAATAATAAGACTACCTTCTGTGTTCATTGACTTTGCTTATTTGATCATTAGATTGAGTTACAGTGTAAATGTGCAGAACTTCTGCAGATATTTCATTACATAGAAAATGTTCAGAATTCAAACAGAAACTTCCATGTGTACTTCAGTTATCTCTGGACCCAAGGAGAACCTCAGTTTTTTTTTCTCTGAATGAATTTTACACCTGCTGATTTAAGTTTAGAATGTCTGACTCTTACTCTGGTTTGGAAGTGTGTATCTCACACAACTTCTCCTGGTGGGTCCCAGAACACATCCTCCACAGTTGAGAAAGCTCACCAAAACCTCTACTTTCTGCAATATTCATGCCCTTCTGCAGATGTAAAGTTGAGAGCATTCTAATGTGCTGCATCGCTGTGTGGTATGGAAATTGCACTGCGGCAGACAGGAAGGTTCTGCAATAGATAGTTAAAACTGCCCAAAGCATCACTGCATCAACCAATCCGCCATCAAGGCAGCTGGCAGCTGGAAAGGAACGTCAATTCCATTTTTAAAAGCATGTATTAATGAGATGGCATTTGAGGGGAAAATGTGCACGGGTAGTTTCTGAACATTTGGATGTAATTATTTCCTTGAAGCCTGCAAAGGCTTCTAAAATAGACATACAAATCAGAAATCTTACTTTGTTATGTGCCCCTCATTAAAATTGCAGCATCTTAATTCTTTTCATTTAAATTCATACTCAAAGCACTAGAAAGCCCATCCCTAATTCTTGAGAAGGCACTGCAGTCACTATGTCAAAAGTTCTCCATTAATATAAAAACAGAAGGTTTCAGGAGTTTTGAACCAAAGACCAAAAATATAAAGTGTCGCATGAAAGGAAAGGTTGTAAGTGGTAGCCTTCCCAGACATTTGCTAACCTCTTCCAACTAAATGGGAGAGTCCAAATGCTTGAAAAGATCTGTCAGAAAAAAAAACCTTGTTGAGTAGTTAAAGTGCTCTTTGCAGATGATGCACATTGTAAATACAAAGCACAGGTGGTTAAAGGAGTGATTGTTTAATGTGGTAGTTAGATTGCCAGCCAAAAGAGTTGCATAGAACTTTATCTATTTTACCGTTGTTGATTTGACACAATCCAGGCACAGATGTGCAAATAAGCCAGGAAAGATAAAGGTTTGATCTGACACAATGATCGATCTTTTCACTTTGTTGATGCTGCCTGGCCCACTGAGTTCCTCTAGCATCTTGTGTGTCACTCCAAGTTCCAGCACCTGCCCTTTCCTGTGTCTTCAAGCAGATGTATTGGAATCTGGGACAAAAAGGACAGAATGCTGGAAGAACCTGGTGAGTCATGCAGTATCTATAGAAGTAAATGGTGTAAGTTGTAAGGTATGTTGGTTGTAGAATACTTGCCCCTCCTGATGCCATGATATTAATGTTCTGTACAGTCTACTCTCGTTTGAAGAAAACTAGTGGCTGAGCATACTGGATCTCACTTGTGGACCTGGACTTAATTCTCTGGTGTTGGGTTCAGTGGAGGTGGGGGGGGGGTGATAAATCTGATCCTGCTTCTGGTATAATCTTCTGTGGTGTTTGGTCTCCTGCCTTGATGACTATGAGGACTGTATCCCCATTACGTTGCCACTGAAAATAGATGGCATAACCACTTTTAAAGACGGTCTGTCTTGAGCACAACAGGGTTTGGGTCGTTTCTGATAACCTTTGGATTGTGCTTCCCTTTTGGTTCATCCCCAAGTGACATGGATGTACAAAAAAGCCAACTGGGCTGGTTGTCCTTTCTGTGTTAGACTGATGTCAAGTAATCCATTTAGCATCATCTAATTTTATCATATAGAAGTGTGGCTTATTGGTCCTCGTAGAGATATTAGAGAACAGTAAAGAGTGTGTCTAAAGCTACACAGAGGTCAGACTAGGTAGGAATACTGTAATAGATTTTCTTCCCAATAACACTAATGAATCAGATGGGTTTTTGCCACAGTCTCGTCCGGTAGTTTTCAGACTGTTATCGTTATCCAGACCTCGGTCTTACTGGTGCAGGAACTGTTTCTTTGGATAATTTCCTATGTGTCTCCCTTAGTTCCATGCTGTCATGTCAGATGAGAAACTGGTCTGTTCTCTGCTTTGAAATTGCATTTGTTACATGCAGCAGCTTATGAATTCCGAAAGGAAAGCGGGTTGGAAAAGCATAAGCATCTTATGTCGGCCGAACGAGCACTGAAGTGACTGAGGGTCATTGTATGGGGAGAAAGCAGACCTATTGGCAAGAATTAAAAAATGTAGGCAGCAGTCTCAAAAGGTCTGCTATGTTGTATGAGTGTACTTCATCTAACGATCATTTTAGTTCTCTTACAGTTTAGAGCTGGGGTGTCACGGTACCGGAATGGGTAGAGTTGCTGCTTTTTGCAGCTCCCGTGGCCCGAGTTCGACCCCAATCTCCGCTGTCTCTGTGGTGGTCTGCATGTTCTGTGATCACATGAGTTTCCCCTGGA
The DNA here is from genome assembly GCF_963921235.1 of Mobula hypostoma. Lineage (NCBI taxonomy): Eukaryota > Metazoa > Chordata > Chondrichthyes > Myliobatiformes > Myliobatidae > Mobula > Mobula hypostoma. Next base: position 28,529,674 of record NC_086119.1, on the reverse strand, counting down.
TCTTCCCACTTCCTCCCAAAAAAATGTGCAGGTTAAACACTGGAGGATTTCCCCTGTTGTGTACGTGATGGAAGCCAGTGAGGAGAGGCATTCGGAACCAAATCACATTTGTACTTTTTAAATTTAAATGGGTGCTTGATGATTAGTGAGGACTTGGTGGGCCAATAGTCTATCTCCAAGCTGCATGGTTCTGACCTCTGTTACTCTAGCAAAGTTGTTGAGATAGCTTTCTTTTTATCCTGTGGCATAGCTTTGATCAACAGACGTCAGAAAAGTTCAATGTGCAGAGGTTAGTGACTCTGGCGGTAGAAAACCAAAGGTTGAAGACCAAAGCTGATAAGTCTGGCTGTAGAAGCCCGAAGGTTGCGTCTGCAGGTCTGAGCCAAGGACTGGAAGTTGGAGGCAGCCTTTTCTGGAGTTGAAGGCCTAATTCTGAGAGTGGGAGGGTTTGGGAAGGGGCTTGCTTTCCTGTTGTTGTCATGTTTTGATCTGCTGAACATTGTGGCCATGCTATGCTAGCACTGGAATGTCTGGTTGTAAACGCAAACCACATATTTCAGTATGATTCAATATACATGTGATAAATAAATAAATCTGAATCTGAAACCAACAAAGAAGCAAGTAAATTAGTAACATAAATGAAGAAATGTGTGGGATTTAAATTGAACAAATTCTCTGCAGAGGACGGTCCTTATCTTGAACATAGAAGATATGGCAGTAAAGTAATGGATATATTAGTAAAGGTCTTCTAAAATTCAATTCCAGGAACTATTCCAGTAACTTGGAAAGTAGCAGATTTACTGTTGCTATTAAGGGGGAAAGGGGGAAACACAGACCAATTACTTGGCATCAGCTGTAGGGAAAATACTAAAGCATTATGGAATAAGTGTTTTTAGAGCACTCCAATCATTATATGATTAAGAAGAGCCAAATGTTTTTATATAATGAAAGCTCAGGATTTTTTTTGAAGCTGCATTTGGATTTTCAAAAGATATTCAATTGGTGGTCATGTGAATGATTAAAGATTGGTGGGGATGTGGAGTGATAGCACGGCTGAAAGTTTAGTTAAGTTGGAAAGCAGAACGAGTGAATGGATTGTTACAAGTGATAGGGGCTGTCTCATGTAGTCAGGTGCTGGCTAATTTCTGCCAAGTGTTAATGACTTAGCAGAAATTAGCTGCTAATACTTTCCTAACTCATTTTATAAGTCTTAAGGTGTAAAGAGGCAAATTAAGTTGTGGTGAAGTTAGCAGTGTAGGGAATTGAAGAAGTTAGCAGTGTAGGGAATTAGGGTTAGTAGTTGAAGACCAGGACCCATTGCAATTTTCCTACAGCCACAGTAGGATGCAAACACTCTGGGCTTTGGACCACCTGATGAACAGCAATAGCTATGTTAGGCTGCTGTTTATTGAATACACCCAGTGTTCGATATCATTATCCCCACAGTACTAATCAATAAGCTTCAAAACCTGGGCCTCTGTACCTCCTTCTGCAACTGCATTCTTGACTTCCTCATCAGGAGATCACAGTCAGCACAATTTGGCGATAACATTTCCTCACTCACTGACAACACAGACACACCTGAAGAACACATGCTTAGCCCACTGCTCTCCTCTTCCCTACACTCAGACCGTGTGGCCTTGCACTTGACATCAACAAGACCAAAGAATTGATTATGGACTTCAGGAAGGGGAAGTTGAGAGAATACGCACCAATCTTCTCAAAGGCTGAGCAGGTTTACGTTCTTGAGTGCCAAAATCTCAGAAGATCTATCCTAGGAGGGAATGTCGACTCGCACCATGAGAGGCCTGCGTCCGGCATTTTCATGCCCTACAAGGCGCAGATTGGAAGTCTGTAAGGGGCGCCTCTCCTCACGCAGACACTAGAGCAATGTGTGATTAGTGCCTTGCTCAAGGACACAAACAACGCTGCCACAGCTGAGGCTCAAACTAGTGACCTTCAAATCACTAGACGAACGCCTTTACCACTTGGCCACGGGCCCACCATATTTATGGTATCAGGACAAAGACATACCAGCAGCTATATTGGATCTGAGGAGATTAATGATGTCACCAAAGACTCCAGAAACTTCTACAGATGTACCACGGAGAGCACTCTGACTTAGTTGCATCACTATCTGGTGTGAAGGTGCCAACGTACACGATCGTAAGAGGCTTCAGATGGTTGCAAAGCTATTAAATATAATAAATCTTTGCATGAATGTACTACCTAACCCTAAACTCCTCTTATGGTGTAATTTTTTAATAATTAAATTTACTCAATTTATTGTGAAGTTTGATTCATGTTAAACTTGCAGACAAAGCTGTTTTACTTAAGGACTATATTTAACCCAAGTGCTAACAAGATCAGTACAATATTCGAGTTGTATCTCTAAAATCATCTACTCCACTTGTATTAGGATAATTAATCTGCTGGTCATTTGATCCTCACATCATACAGCCCTGCGATGAAAATAATTCCAATAAATTGTTAGCAATCTCTATAACCAAGTATATTGGATGTCATCACATCCACTAGAATCTGTTTAAGCTATGGAATTTAGTTTTAACATGAATTTCCCAGAAATATCTCATCGCTTCACTATCATTTAACACTGTACTGCTGCCACGGAACAACAAATTTCATAATAAACGTCAGTGATAACAAACCTGACTTTGATTCTGATTTTCTGTGCATCTCAGTGATAACTGTCATTTCATCAGCACAACTTAAAAGACATGAGTATACTCCCAGCCTAAAGTTGCACGCAAGCACATAAACATGAAGACTGGTTGTTAAGCCATGAATCTATTCAGCAAATAAGCAATAATGAGATTGAATCTTGGTACCACCAGCCTTGAACATTTATTGTTATTAAACTGATTTGCATTCTAAATGTCTGGACCAAAATGTGAGTGATAATGAGATAATTTTTAAGGCATTGGCTCAAATGTATTGTAATCCTTGTTTCTTCCAGATTTATTCCTAAGAGAGTATACTTTTCATCAATCCACCTAACTCAAGCATCAGATTACATACATCAACATCATCTGAATGTTTTATAAGTTCAGTGGAAGTTGCAATCAATGTTGCAATAACTCGTAGTTATTTTTAGTTAATAAATTATACAACGTACTAGGAAGAGGGGATAGAGGGGAATGCTTTTTAGTCCATTCTGACTTGTAAGCACCACCAATCATCTGGTCTTCCAATAGATGTAAATCTTTCACCTGCCCATTATCTGAAAAAATATACCTTTCCCCACATTTTCCTCTATATGGTTTTGCTTTTTCCTGGGCTCTTCATAAAATAACAATCCAGAATTACAGCTGCAATTAAGCTAGTACCCAGTTCAAAACAGAAACCTGGAAGTTTTTGCAATTTATACCTTACTCATTCAAGGGGACATTCATGTAGCTTTTCTAATTAGAATTATGTAGAAATGACTGATTTGTCATGTTCTTCATGGGAGGAAGGAGTAGAAAATAAGATTTAACAGAATTCCTAATCATACTGCTGAGCAGATTCTCTGGTCCTCAAATCCTACTGGTGTGATACTTCATTCTGTCAGAAGAACTTACTAAAATATGCAGATTTTCAACCAAAATTTGTCCTTTGGTTACTCACCCTGCCATTGTGTACATTTCAATCTTTACAGTGGATTCATTGCATGAAAATCAAAATAATTTTGTTCTTTTTTTCTTGCATTGCTATCAGTGAGAACCATACAGTGTCATTGATTCAAAGTACATTTATTAGTAAAGTATGTATAAATTATACAACCTTTCGAGGCAGGCAGCCACAAAGCAAGAAACCTGAAAGAATCCAATTAAGAAGGAATGACTGACACCCAATGCGCAGAGAAAGAGAGAAAAACACAAACATGCAAACATAGAAGCAAGCAACAGCATGCCAAACCAGACTGAGTCCGTAGGCCCCAAATCCCCAGAGCTGCTGGAGTAGGCCCAAAGCCACAGCCTCAGTTCATCATATAGCAGGGCAAATCACTGCACTTGGTCTGCCCAGAGCTTGATGCCTCATGACCCCTTATAGGTAGTGTCTAATTATTCTGATGAATAGACACCAGAATCCAGAGATCTCCTGAGGAAGGAGAAGAGCTTCACTTCTTTGCTGTTGTGTACTATGGCTCAATGGGATTACTTTCTTCCCTACTCCACCTGGATCTTTTGTTTAGAGTGATAAGAGCATAAGAAAATAGTAGGTGTAAGTAGAATATTTAGCCTCTCAACCCTGCCCTACCACTTAATACATCTTTAGCAGATTTGCTCCTGGCTTCATCTCTCCTGTACCAGTTCAAAACCTTAAATTCCATGATCTTTCAAAAATATATCCACTTTCTCTTTAAATGCACTAAAAAAGCAGCCTTCAAACCCCTAAGCATTTGCCACCCTCTCTTTCTAAATCACCAGTCCCTAATCTTATAACTATGGCCTCTTCACTATTTTCCCAACAGTGGAAAAAGTCAATAATTAAAGTCAAGATTCTCCATCATCTTACATGAAGCATCATATAAATCGAGCTACAAGATGAAAATATTCATTTAACTGATAATCAAGGGACTACATTGTATCATTGCAGTTTTTCTTGTGTGTTTCGAAATAGTGAGTTTAGCATCAAACTGAACTAGATACTGTTCTCAGCTGATGAAGTCAGTTAATAACTTTATGGTAGTGTTACAGTACTAGTTTACCAGGGGCCCACACTAGTGATGTAATGAAGTAGCGTGCAAGTGTTCTGCAGAGAAGGACAACCTAAATCATGTCTGAAAGCCATCATTTACAACTGCAGATCCTGAACTTCCTGAGACATATACAGTGCGATCGTTTCAACTCTGCTCCAGAATTGCAGGGCCAGTAGCAGAAAGCCAACTTCCTGCAGTTTCTCTACAATCCTCTCTTCACTTACTCCAATGGAAATATGCTAGATCAAAGCAAACGTTGCTAAGAAGAGCAGTAAGCCGAGGATGGAAGCATGTTTCAGAATTCAACAGCAGATCGCCAACGCAATGAAAAGGACAAGGAAAATACAAGTCTAGCACAAAATAGAAAAAATGAAACATACAAAGAAGAAAATTAGCTAAAGCTGATGTGGGTTGCTTACAGACAGATGCAGAGACCTTCATACTGAGCTAAAGAAAAAAGCAGCGAAATTAAAACTTTGAGCATAAGAGACTTTACAGTTGCTGGAAATCTAAAGCAACACCCAAAATGCTGGAGGAACTCAGGAAGTCAGGCAGGATCGATAAAGGGAGTAAAGAGTTGACATTTCTGGTTGAGGCCTTTCATTAGGCCATTATCTATTAAAATATTGTTTGGCTTAAGGGAAGAAGCCACAGAAAGCCACCTGCAACAGTTCGAGTTTGTGAAGAGCTCATAGAATTTAGTATGGGTTTAAATAACAATACTGTAGTTGAAATGAATAGGGATGAAACCTTGTCCTAAGAGCTCTGAAGAGGTGGTTGTGGAGATGCATCCATCCAAATCTGCCCAAATTTGGTAAATTCTAGAATGGTTTCTTTTGGTTAGTAGGTACCAAATATAACCTTGACTTTTAATAAACAACAGAGGAACAAAAGGTTCATAAACCATTAGCATGACATCATTATTATGGAATCTATTAATCTGGAAATGATAACAGGGCACTTAATAAAATTGGGCAAGGTCAACATGAATTGTGGAAAGGGAAAATGTACTAGACATTTTAATAAAAATTGTGGCTAGCTGAATAGTTGAGGCTAAACCAGTTGATTTGATGTATTTGTGTTTTCAAACATGCTGCACAAAGGTGCCACACAAGAGATTATTAAATTTTAGCATGCACAATATTGGTAGAAATATACTTGAGACTGAAACACAAGTAGCAAAACAAGACTTTTTAAGTTCCAAGACTGTAGTACCCAACTAATCAGAATCATCTTGGCACTCCAGATCTTCACAATGCATATCAATAATTTGAATGACAGGATAAAGTTTAATATTGTAAAGCTTGATACAAAAGCAACACATATCAAGGTTGCTGGTGAATGCAGCAGGCCAGGCAGCATCTCTAGGAAGAGGTACAGCCGACGTTTCGGGCTGAGACCCTTCGTCAGGACTAACTGAAAGAAGAGCTAGTAAGAGATTTGGAAGTGGGAGGGGGAGGGGGAGATCCGAAATGATAGGAGAAGACAGGAGGGGAGGGATGAAGCCAAGAGCTGGACAGGTGAATGGCAAAAGGGATATGAGAGGATCATGGGACAGGAGGCCTAGGGAGAAAGAAAAGGGGGAGGGGGGAAGCCCCAGAGGATGGGCAAGGGGTATATTGAGAGGGACAGATGGAGAAAAAGGAAAGAGAGAAAAAGAATGTGTGTATATAAATAAATAAATAATGGATGGGGTGCGAGGGGGATATGGGGTATTAGCGGAAGTTTGAGAAGTCAATGCTCATGCCATCAGGTTGGAGGCTACCCAGATGGAATATAAGGTGTTGTTCCTCCAACCTGAGTGTGGCTTCATCTTTGCAGTAGAGGAGGCCGTGGATAGACATATCAGAATGGGAATGGGACGTGGAATTAAAATGTGTGGTCACTGGGAGATCCTGCTTTCTCTGGCGGACAGAGCGTAGGTGTTCAGTGAAATGATCTCCCAGTCTGCATTGGGTCTCGCCAATATATAGAAAACCTCATCAGGAGCACCGGACGCAGTATATTACCCCAGCTGACTCACAGGTGAAATGTCACCTCACCTGGAAGGACTGTCCGGGGCCCTGAATGGTAGTGAGGGAGGAAGTGTAAGGGCATGTGTAGCACTTGTTCCGCTCACAGGGATAAGTGCCAGGAGGGAGTTCGGTGGGGAGGGATTGGGGGGACGAATGGATAAAGGAGTCGTGTAGGGAGCGATCCCTGTGGAAAGCAGAAGGCAGGAGGGAAAGATGTGCTTAGTAGTGGGATCCCTTTGGAGTTGGCGGAAGTTACAGAGAATTATATGTTGGACCCGGAGACTGGTGATAGAAACATAGAAACATAGAAAATAGGTGCAGGAGTAGGCCATTCGGCCCTTCGAGCCTGCACCGCCATTTATTATGATCATGGCTGATCATCCAACTCAGAACCCAGCCTTCCCTCCATACCCCCTGACCCCTGTAGCCACAAGGGCCATATCTAACTCCCTCTTAAACATAGCCAATGAACTGGCCTCAAAGTTTGCTGTGGCAGAGAATTCCACAGACTCACCACTCTCTGTGTGAAGAAGTTTTTCCTAATCTCGGTCCTAAAAGGCTTCCCCTCTATCCTCAAACTGTGACCCCTCGTTCTGGACCTCCCCAACATCGGGAACAATCTTCCTGCATCTAGCCTGTCCAAACCCTTTAGGATCTTATACGTTTCAATCAGATCCCCCCTCAATCTTCTAAATTCCAACGAGTACAAGCCCAGTTCATCCAGTCTTTCTTCATATGAAAGACCTGCCATCCCAGGAATCAATCTGGTGAACCTTCTTTGTACTCCCTCTATGGCAAAGATGTCTTTCCTCAGATTAGGGGACCAAAACTGCACACAATACTCCAGGTGTGGTCTCACCAAGGCCTTGTACAACTGCAGTAGTACCTCCCTGCTCCTGTACTCGAATCCTCTTGCTATAAATGCCAGCATACCGTTCGCCTTTTTCACCGCCTGCTGTACCTGCATGCCCACTTTCAATGACTGGTGTATAATGACACCCAGGTCTCGTTGCACCTCCCCTTTTCCTAATCGGCCACCATTCAGATAATAATCTGTTTTCCTATTTTTGCCACCAAAGTGGATAACTTCACATTTATCCACATTAAATTGCATCTGCCATGAGTTTGCCCACTCACCCAACCTATCCAAGTCACCCTGCATCCTCTTAGCATCCTCCTCACTGCTAACACTGCCACCCAGCTTCGTGTCATCCGCAAACTTGGAGATGCTGCATTTAATTCCCTCATCCAAGTCATTAATATATATTGTAAACAACTGGGGTCCCAGCACTGAGCCTTGCGGTACCCCACTAGTTACCGCCTGCCATTCTGAAAAGGTCCCGTTTATTCCCACTCTTTGCTTCCTGTCTGCTAACCAATTCTCCACCCACACCAATACCTTACCCCCAATACCGTGTGCTTTAAGTTTGCACACTAATCTCCTGTGTGGGAGCTTGTCAAAAGCCTTTTGAAAATCCAAATATACCACATCCACTGGTTCTCCTCTATCCACTCTACTAGTTACATCCTCAAAAAATTCTCCCTCCTTTTTTAAAAAGTGGGGTTACATTAGCCACCCTCCAATCCTCAGGAACTAGTCCAGAATCTAACGAGTTTTGAAAAATTATCACCAATGCATCCACTATTTCTTGGGCTACTTCCTTAAGCACTCTAGGATGCAGACCATCTGGCCCTGGGGATTTATCTGCCTTCAATCCCTTCAATTTACCTAACACCACTTCCCTACTAACATGTATTTTGCTCAGTTCCTCCATCTCACTGGACCCTCTGTCCCTTACTATTTCTGGAAGATTATTTATGTCCTCCTTAGTGAAGACAGAACCAAAGTAATTATTCAATTGGTCTGCCATGTCCTTGCTCCCCATAATCAATTCACCTGTTTCTGTCTGCAGGGGACCTACATTTGTCTTTACCAGTCTTTTCCTTTTACATATCTATAAAAGCTTTCACAGTCCGTTTTTATGTTCTCTGCCAGTTTTCTCTCATAATCTTTTTTCCCTTTCCTAATTAAGCCCTTTGTCCTCCTCTGCTGAACTCTGAATTTCTCCCAGTCCTCAGGTGAGCCACTTTCTCTGGCTAATTTGTATGCTACTTCTTTGGAATTGATACTATCCCTAATTTCTCTTGTCAGCCACGGGTGCACTACCTTCCTTGATTTATTCTTTTGCCAAACTGGGATGAACAATTGTTGTAGTTCATCCATGCAACCTTTAAATGCTTGCCATTGCATATCCACCGTCAATCCTTTAAGTGTCATTTGCCAGTCTATCTTAGCTAATTCACGTCTCATACCTTCAAAGTTACCCCTCTTTAAGTTCAGAACCTTTGTTTCTGAATTAACTATGTCACTCTCCATCTTAATGAAGAATTCCACCATATTATGGTCACTCTTACCCAAGGGGCCTCTCACGACAAGATTGCTAATTAACCCTTCCTCATTGCTCAAAACCCAGTCCAGAATAGCCTGCTCTCTAGTTGGTTCCTCGACATGTTGGTTCAAAAAAACCATCCCGCATACATTCCAAGAAATCCTCTTCCTCAGCACCTTTACCAATTTGGTTCACCCAGTCTACATGTAGATTGAAGTCACCCATTATAACTGCTGTTCCTTTGTTGCACACATTTCTAATTTCCTGTTTAATACCATCTCCGACCTCACTACTACTGTTAGGTGGCCTCCTTTTTTAAAGAAAGGGGCTTCCCTTCCTCCACCATCAACTCTGCTCTCAAATGCATCTCCCCCATTTCACGCACATCTGCTCTCACTCTGTGGTAACACATATATATATGTTGTAACCGGGTTACCTGTCTGGACATGCCCCTCTGCTGACTGCTCCTGTGGCTCCTCCCACAGATCCCTGAACAAAGGGGATTTCACCATTGCTTCTCCTCCTCAGTCCAGGGGCAGACACTCAGCATGGAGGTCACATTTTACTGAGAATAAAAGCCTTTTAGTATTTACCCTACTTCCAGTCTTTTGGAGTAATCGAAGGTGCATCAATTTCATTTGCAGTAATTTTAAAGCATGGTACAACTCTGAGACCCGACAAGTTAGACCTCGACCCGCAAACACCTGAAGCTGGAAACGCTTTCGAACTCTGGCTGGCCTGCTTCGAAGCGTACCTAGAGGAGATTAAAGCGACCGACCCCGTAGCGAAGCGCAGAGTTCTACTCTCCAGGGTCAGTCCACGGGTCTATTCGCTGATCAGAGACCAGCCAAGCTACGACGGCGCGATGAGCGCACTCAAAGGACAATACCTGCGGCCGATAAACAGCCTCTATGTGCGGCATCACTCGAGCAACTCGGCACCAGCGGCCCGGGGAATCAAGTGCAGAGTTTGTCCGGGCACTACACACACTCGTGCGGGCCTGCAATTGCCAGGGGCTGACAGCAGGACAGCACGCAGAGCTCCTAGTGAGAGACGCCATGGTTACGGGGACCAGGGCAGTGTATGTGCGCCAGCAGCTGTTGGGAAAAGCTGATCTTACCTTAAGTTCAGCGATCGAGCTGGCCGACACGCTGGAGGCCACTCTGCACAACTCTGAGGCTCTCCAGGCACGCAATCCCCTGACGGCCTTGTGGGCGCCGCAGACCCCACAACCCGCTGGCGAATCAACCTCGGCTGCCACCAATCCTGAGTCCATGAAGTGCTACTTCTGCGGACTCAAGAAGCACCCCTGGAAACGCTGCCCGGCTCGACAAGCTACCTGCTCCAGCTGCGGAAGGAAGGACCACTTCGCCAAGGTCTGTAAGTCAAAACCGCGAGCAGGATCGAGCAGCGCCGCGTGCGAGACGTGGGGGTCGCCATCTTCCCTGCACACTGCCACCACGTGCGAGACATGGGGGCCGCCATCTTGGTCAGCACCACCTCCCACCGCCTACGACCAATGGGTGCTCACAGGGCACCCCACCGCACCGGACCAAGACAACGACTCAACCCTGGTCTCCGTGACCCTCGACCAAAGCACTCCCCACCAGCTCGCAGGGTCAATGATGGACATCCTGGTGGAGGAGCGCAGGACAAGCTGCCTGTTTGACACAGGCACACGGAGAGTTTTATCCATCCGGACACGGTGCAGCATTGTGGACTCACGATACGGCCGGTAAGTCAGAGGGTCACCATGGCTTCCGGGTCACATACAACAGACATCCGGGGGGGGGTTGTGTAGCGACACTGGTGGTGCAGGGCACAGAATATCGGGACTTTACGCTACTGGTCATGCCTCAACTGTGTGCCCCTGTGCTATTGGGTCTCGACTTCCAGAGCCACCTGAAAAGCGTGACAATGGAGTATAATGGGCCCCTCCTGCCAATTACTGTTGTAAATCCCCAGTTTTGTAGAGATATGTCACGTACCCTGCTACTGACCACACACACACACACCGACCCGCGCATCCCACCCATCACCATGCCAACTGCCACACTACCGACACCACTTGCGGCCTCTCCACCCTCAGGATCCCTCCCCCACCGCTGTTCACCAACCTGACCCCCGACTGTAAACCTGTGGCAACTAAAAGCAGGAGGTACAGCGCAGGGGACAGAGCTTTCATTAAGTCGGAGGTGCAGCGGCTGCTCAGGGAGGGGGTCATTGAGGCAAACACAAGTCCTTGGAGAGTGTAGGTGGTGGTTGTTCGGAACGGGGAGAAGAATAGGATGGTCGTGGACTATAGCCAGACCATCAATAGGTTCATGCAGCTCGACGTGTACCCTCTACCCCGCATCGCGGATATGGTCAATCAGATAGCACAGTACGAGGTGTACTCGACCATAGACCTAAAATCTGCTTACCATCAGCTCCCCATCCGCCGGGAGGACCGCCCTTACACTGCCTTCGAGGCGGACGGCAGGCTTTATCAATTCCTGCGCGTCCCCTTTGGTGTCACGAATGGTGTATCTGTCTTCCAGAGGGCAATGGACTGGATGGTGGACCAGTGCCAACTGAAGGCCACGTTCCCATATCTGGATAACATCACCATTTGCGGTCACGACCGGCAGGATCACGACAACAACCTCCAAGAATTTCTCCAAGCGGCCAAAGCCCTCAACCTCACCTATAACAAGGACAAGTGTGTGTTTGGGACCACCCGACTTGCTATCCTTGGGTGTGTCGTGGAGAATGGAGTCATTGGCCCTGACCCCGACCGTATATGCCTCCTGTTGGAACTCCCTCTTCCCAACACACTCAGAGACCTCAAAAGGTGCCTGGACTTCTTTTCATATTACGCCCAATGGGTCTCTAACTTCACAGACAAGGCCCACCCCCTGGTCAAGTCCACCACATTTCCCCTCTCAGCCGAGGCCCGCGCGGCCTTCAGCTGCATAAAAGAGGACATTGCCAAAGCAGCAATGCATGCGGTGGATGAGGCCATTCCCTTCCAAGTAGAGAGTGACGCCTCCAACTTCGCACTGACTGCTACCCTCAACCAGGCAGGAAGACCGGTGGCGTTCTTCTCCCATACCCTTCAAGGCCCTGAAATTCGGCACTCCGCGGTGGAGAAAGAGGCCCAGGCCATAGTGGAAGCTATAAGGCACTGGAGGCACTATCTCGCTGGCAAAAAGTTCACCCTGCTGACTGACCAGCACTCAGTCGCATTCATGTTTAGTAACTAACAGCGGGGCAAAATCAAAAATGATAAAATTCTGAGGTGGAGAATCGAACTCTCCACCTTCAACTATGACATTATGTACAGGCCTGGGAAGCTCAACGAGCCCTCCGATGCCCTATCCCGGGGAACGTGCGCCAGCGCGCAGATTGACTGGCTATACGCCCTACATGTAGATCTTTGCCACCCGGGAGTGACCCGGCTTTTCCACTTCGTGAAAGCCCGGAACCTGCCTTACTCCCTTGAGGAGATCAGGACGATGACCAGGGACTGCCAGGTCTGCGCAGAGTGCAAACCGCACTTCTACCAACCCGAAAAGGCACAACTAATCAAGGCCACCCACCCCTTTGAGCGACTGAGTGTTGACTTTAAGGGCCCCCTTCCCTCTACCGACCGCAATGTGTACTTTCTTAACATTATCGACGAGTACTCGCGGTTCCCCTTCTCCATCCCCTGCCCTGACACCACTACCACGTCAGTTATAAAAGCCCTACACAAGCTCTTCACTCTGTTCGGATACCCATGCTATATCCACAGTGACAGAGGGTCCTCGTTTATGAGTGATGAGCTGCGCCAATACCTGCTGGGTAGGGGAATTGCAACTAGTAGGACCACGAGCAATAATCCCCGGGGGAATGGACAGGTAGAGATGGAGAATGGCACAGTGTGGATGGCCACACTCTTAGCCCTCAGGTCAAAGGGACTGCCGGTCTCCCGCTGGCAGGAGGTCCTTCCCGAGGCACTCCACTCCATCCGCTCCCTGTTATGCACGTCCACCAATGCCACCCCTCATGAGTGGCTCTTTTCATTTCCCAGAAAGTCGACCACTGGAACCACCCTACCAACTAGGCTGACGTCCCCGGGGCCAGTGCTGCTCCGGAAACATGCGAGGAGCAATAAATACTCCCCGATGGTCGAGAGGGTTCATTTACTTCATGCAAACCTCCAGTATGCCTATGTGGTTTTACCTGATGGGCGGGAGGACACGGTCTCCATCCGCGACCTGGCGCCCACAGGAGCTCCGGGCCCCTACCCTGAACACTCCGTGGTGACTATTAACCCCGAACCCACCGATATATATACCCACCAGACACCGCGCACTCCAAGCCCTACACAGACCCCCTACGACATTCCCATACCGGGCCAAAGCACATGCATGAGGGATTACCGACGCCTAACGTGCTGACACCTGAAGTCAGGCTGGAGCCAGCACAACCGCCATCGCCGGTGCAATCACCGCCGGTGCTACGTAGATCACAGCGACGGACTCGACCGCCTGATAGACTTAACCTGTAAATATACTTGTTTTTAAATATTGTCAGTCACTTCACCCCGCTGGACTCTTTTAAAAAAAGGAGGGGTGAATGTGGGAAACCAGAATATATATGTTGTAACTGGGTTACCTGTAATGTCTGGACATGCCCCTCTGCTGACTGCCCCTGTGGCTCCTCCCACAGATCCCTGAACAAAGGCGATTTCGCCATTGCTCCTCGTCCTCAGTCCAGGGGCAGACAATCAGCATGGAGGTCACATTTTACTGCGAATAAAAGCCTTTCAGTATTTACCCTACTTCCAGTCTTTAGGAGTAACTGAAGGTGCATCACACTCCATCCTCCCGCCACCCCACTAGGAATAGGGTTCCCCTTGTCCTCACCTACCACCCCACCAGCCTCCGGGTCCAACATATAATTCTCCGTAACTTCTGCCACCTCCAAAGGGATCCCACCACTAAGCACATCTTTCCCTCCCCCCTTCTGCTTTCCGCAGGGATCGCTGCCTACGAAACTCCCTTGTCCATTCGTCTCCCCCATCCCTCCCCACCGATCTCCCTCCTGGCACTTATCCTTGTAAGCGGAACAAGTGCTACACGTGCCCCTACACTTCCTCCCTCACTACCATTCAGGGCCCCGGACAGTCCTTCCAGGTGAGGCGACACTTCACCTGTGAGCCAGCTGGGGTGATATACTGCATCCGGTGCTCCCGATGAGGCCTTCTATATATTGGCGAGACCCGACGCAGACTGGGAGATCATTTCGCTGAACACCTACGCTCTGTCCGCCAGAGAAAGCAGGATCTCCCAGTGGCCACACATTTTAATTTTCCACATCCCATTCCCATTCTGACATGTCTATCCACAGCCTCCTCTACTGTAAAGATGAAGCCACACTCAGGTTGGAGGAAAAACACCTTATATTCCGTCTGGGTAGCCTCCAACCTGATGGCATGAGCATTGACTTCTCAAACTTCTGCTAATGCCCCACATCCCCCTCGCACCCATCCATTATTTATTTATTTATATACACACATTCTTTTTCTCTCTTTCCTTTTTCTCCATCTGTCCCTCTCAATATACCCCTTGCCCATCCTCTGGGGCTTCCCCCCCTCCCCCTTTTCTTTCTCCCTAGGCCTCCTGTCCCATGATCCTCTCATATCCCTTTCGCCAATCACCTGTCCAGCTCTTGGCTCCATCCCTCCCCCTCCTGTCTTCTCCTATCATTTTGGATCTCCCCTCCCCCTACCACTTCCAAATCTCTTACTAGCTCTTCTTTCAGTTAATCCTGACGAAGGGTCTCAGCCCGAAACGTCGGCTGTACCTCTTCCTAGAGATGCTGCCTGGCCTGCTGCATTCACCAGCAACCTTGATGTGTGTTGCTTTTGTATCAAGCTTTACAATATTAAACTTTATCCTGTCATTCAAATTATTGATATGCATTGTGAAGATCTGGAGTGCCAAGATGATTCTGATTAGTTGGGTACTACAGTCTTGGAACTTAAAAAGCCTTGTTTTGCTACTTGTATTTCAATCCCGAGTAGCTATGTGTGTTGCTGTGTAATCCTATGATTTTCAGGAAACCTAAAGTAGATTGGTTGAATGGAGAGTTAAGTCTTTAAAAAGTACAATATTTAACTTTTAATAAACAAAGCTTAAAACACAGCCAATAATCAGCAGGTCTGTCAGCATTGAGAGACTAAAGTTGTGATGTATATCCTTCATTATTCTGCATTATTAATAATTTTCACTTACATTTTGCCCCGTAATTTTAAAATTATGTTTAATTACCTGCGTTTCACTGCTTGAGGGAAGTGTAATGTACCAGTTTTTTCAAAATTATTTTTTCCTTACGGAAGCAAGTATTGGGGCATACTCAATTGACGACCTTCTGATCTTTCATTAATCTTTGTTCCAGAAAAAGTTCTCCTTAAAAGGGATGGTGCTGTGCTTTCAGGCTGTTTGGATGCACTGTAGGTCCACCTCCTGGAACAAACTTTGCCAAAGAATTCCTATTTTGATCACAGTAATATCTGGCAAAGTTGTTCTGCCACAAATGTCATGGCAAATTCAGTGCTTCAGTTACAGTGTGGTCGCTTCAGATCCATGTCAATGACAATAACTTTGTTATTTTGGGGGAGGGTGCAGAACAATTGCTGCACCATTTATGAATCGGCTTTACAATCTCCAGTTACAATTATGGATTAGGGTGATGCATCTCAATGTTAGAACTCCTATTTGAAAATCAGACTTCTAAAATGCATTGCTCTGGTACAAGGCAGGTGAGTACATGACATCTACAAGAACTCCAAGAGAACCTCACCTCCACTGGAAGAGTCAACTTAACAAGGCTTTACCACGAGTTAAGCACAATACCATCAGCAGAGGGTTGAAAGAAAGACCAGCCTGTGCTTTTGGCTCAGAAATGTACATGAAATAGGACTATAGGGAAGGAATAAAAACAAAAGATCCTGGAAATATGCATCACAGCTTGTATGGGGTGTGTGTGGGAGGAGGGGTGGGGAGAACAGTCAGTGTTTCAAGCCAATGACTTTTCATCAGTTCTGTTGAAGGATCATTGATACAGAACACTCTGTTTCTTTTCCTGCAGATACTGCCTGATCTGCCAAGTGTTTTCGGCTTTCTGGTTTATTTTGATTTCCAGGATTTGCAGTTTTGTGTTTTTTTTTGGTTACAATGTAGAGCTGGGAGTTAAAGTTCTTGTTTACATTCCATTCTGCCTCTCTGGATACTTCTGTTTAAGCAGTATCCGTGACCTTAGTTAATGGAATGAGTTACTGAGATTGACAGTTGTAAACAGTAAAAGTTAATAGCTTTTAAAGACAGTAAGACCATAAGATATAGGAGCAGAAGTAGGCCATTTAGCCCATCGAGTCTGCTCCATCATTCAATCATGGACTGATCCAATTCTTCCAATCATCCCTACTCCCCTGACTTCTCCCCATACCCTTTGATGCCCTGGCTAATCAAGAATCTATCTATCTCTGCATTAAATGCACCCATCTACCCATCTAGGAATTAAACTAGGGAAAAGATCATTTTGTGCACACTGCTTTTTTTTAGCCTGACAATTATCAGCAGCAGCAGTAACATCTTCAAAACAGTATTTTTAATACAGAAAACCTAATTAAAATGAAGGGGTACAATGCATTCTCAAAGAATTATTTTCTTGTGGTTTCTAAAGTAATGATAACTGTTATAAAAGTTCCTCCCCTCCCATCCCCAGATGTTTACTACATATCATTCATGATCTAAACATCACCTCAGCAAAATGACCCAAATGTAGTATTTTAAGTTAATTGCTCAGTGGCTAAAAACTTGTAATCACAGCAAGTGAGGAATGCCTGGAATTCTTCTGAGAGTCTTCCCAGATCATTCAAGAGGAAAGCTGGACTTGTTTTATCCAAAACTGTCAAGATGTGTCATTTGCGACTATTTATGTAATACAAAGCAACTACTGAGATGCATGAACACAGCTTTAACATTTAATTTCAAGGAATATTAATTTGGGTACAAACATACCATAACAAAATTTCTAGCGGTATATGTCACAACATAAAGATAATAACAAATCACCTTTCCAAGTGGCATTGAAAACTTGTGCTTCATCCTGTTCTGCACAAGTACCGTTTACTATCATGACTCTGCCTCCTGCTTGCAGCCTGCTGTCTTTTTGGCCTGTTTCCCTACTCTGAAGGGCCTGCCAACTACACTTTTGGTTTCACTCAATCATTCCATGATCTTGCATAGAACAATTATATGAATGGGAACACTTTACATGAGGGCCCCTTTCTTCATTATATGCTGTCCATCCATCCCATTAGGGGGGAGGCTATGTAGTATAAACATCAGGACCACCAGACTCAAAATACATTTATTTTCCCCAAGCAGTAAGGCTGATCAACACCTCCGCCCACTAACCCACCCTACCACCACTACTTTACATAAGGTGTCAAAGTCACCTTAAGTAAAGTCAATCAATCTACATATATAAGTTATCTTATATATTTTTATTTATTGTGTTCTTTCTCTTATTGCGTTTTTGTTTTGTGCTGCATCGGATAGGGAGTGACAATTATTTAATTCTTCTTTACACTAGTGTATTGGAAACGACGTTAAACAATCTTGAAACTTAAAACTTGAATCCATCTCTAGGCATCCCAAAGTACTTTACAACCGCCACAGTAATTAGGAGATATAGCTGCTGTTCTACTGCCGCAAAGACATTAATGAAACAGGACAGTTTTAGCTTGTATTGATATCCATTTTGTCTTGCTAAAGTTAGCAGTGAACAGAGAACTAGCAGTGTTGGTTTCTTGTCCACAGCACAGCAGATTTTTAAAAAAGTTGCTTCTAGGCTTGAACTGGCTGTTGGAATATTCAGCTTCTTATTGTGGTTTCCTATCTCCTTGTCAAAGATTTACATTCAGTAGTTGAGTTTATTTGACAAAATGTGAAAGTCATCAGTAAAGATTAACATTTTCCAGCAGTTTTATTGCAAAAGTGAACATCATTAACAAAACCTCTACTAACATTCCCCACTTGATCTCAGAAGTAACTTGTGAACAATTACTGACCTCAAGTTTAAGTAGGATTCTGCACTGTTAGTCAATTGACAGAGAACTGATAATGAACAGCTATTTTGGGAAGGGGGAAATCCATTCTGTCACGTTACTGGAATCTTCACAGGAAGTTCCCTTTTCAGTTCTTGGAAATGGCTTCAGGATTTGATTGAAATGGGAATTCCAGCTTCAATCTCTATCAGGTTATGGTTCCAATTTTAAAACCATCTTCAATGTACTGTTGCAGATCTATGATAGTAGATCTGATTTTAAACACAAACTGTCAAGCTGCATTTTATGTGCATGGAAAGAGATCAGCTGGATCAACAATGCGGCGATCGTGAACCCTGTCACTGAAGATCCATTGTGCATTTCTGCCGTAATTGCAACAGGAAATTTGAGTTTTTAGCGTCTGTTTTTGGATACTATAAATATCCTTCACTCACCAGCCAAGGGCCTGCAGTGCAAATAGCAAGCTTGGCATCTTCCTTTATTCTAAATACATTTGGGCAACTCAGGGCCATGACTACTGCGGTAAAATGGCTGACAACTCTCGCGTACAAACAGCATCCACATGAATGTAAAAGTAATGTCCCATTGCTGCAAAAATGGCATGGTACTAACATAATACTCTGTTTCAGAGGAGCCCTGCAGTACTGACATGTGGGGTGTCAAGCTTTTTCATGGTGTCCTGTACGCTGCGTGAACTTGGTATCATGAGAAGGCAAAGAAGAGAGCTTTTCTGTCTGCAGGGCTGGAAACTACAACTGAAATTCCCCAATGATTTCCCCTACATCATGAGTAATCAGAACCAATCATCCTGAGCAATCAGGATACACCATTTAAATTCATGTGCTCCGCTGCATAAACACAATAGCACAACCTTTGCCTTGATCTGATATCATAGCTTGCACACACACTTTCTGTTGAACCATGCACTCACATTATCCGATAGACCCTGAGAAGCAACTGTGTATAATGGAGTGGGGAGCTTGGCCATTATCAGTGTCTCTAGAAAGAGATTGCCACTGTGGGTTGAGCTCTCAGCCACCCTTGCTCTGTACTATGTGTCCACTCTCAGCAACTCTCCCTCTGGATAGGACAAGGATGAAGTTTCCCTTCCACCCCACCAGCCTCCACATTCAATGTATCACTTCTGCCTTCTGAGTGTGCAGTACTCCGCTCACTGCAGACCAATACAGATCGTGCTATCAAACTCACAGACAAAGAAGGTGTTTTTTTCAGTCTGGCAAACTGATCTCTACCTCACGGAGGTGAAGTGTCAGCTTTCATACATATCCTCAAACCTCTTTCCAGACCATAATCCCACCAACAGAGTTACTGATCTCATTTCATCAGAGAATCCACAGCCTCTAATCCTGCATTGACCACTTCCATATCCTACCCAAGATTCACAAGATCCTCTTGCCCTGTCAAGTACCTTTCTTCCTACCTTGGCTTGATCCTTTGCCAGCTCAGACACTTCCCAGTCCAGCCTCTTTGCATTTACACCTGTAACACTTGCAATGCCCTTCACCATCTTGAAAATTTCCAATTCCCTGGTCGCAGATGATTCATCTTTAACATTGACGTCCAGTCCCTTTTACACCTCCATCTCAAATCAGGAAGGTCTGTGGGCCTTTCATTTCTTCCTCAGATGGCTAGTTTCCCTCTACTGACACACTTTCAATTGACTGAACTTGTCCTTATTCTCAACAGTCTTTCCTTCAATTCCACTCACTTTCTCCAGCTTAAAGGTCGAATATGGGAGTGTGCATGGGCCTAAGCTACATCTGTCTATCTGATGAATACAAGGAGCAGTCCTTGTTCAAGGCTGGTTTGAGACCATGCCCCAGCACTGTCTCCATTATATTGATTGCACATCCTGCATCCACATAGACCTCAAACTGCACATGGCCCACGTCTGATGCCGCCCTTCTCTCTTTTTAACGTTTTTATCTCCATCTCTGGAGATTTTAAAAAAAGCCACAGATTCACACAGCTGCCTTGACTGCACTGGACAACAAAGATTTTACTTCCTGAAGACAAGCACGCCCTCAGGGTTCCAGATCTTCATGGCTCTGGAGGAGTGTTGATTCTAGGCCAGCGCCCCTGACTGAAATGTCGTGGGAGAACACAGAACACTGGGAGCAGCGGGTTAGCTGCCATGGGTTGTGTGTCTGAAGAGCTGCACCTTTCCTGGGCTGACCCTGTGGGCACAGAGCTCGGAAAAAACGTGCAACAGACTTTTAACATTGTAATTCTGCTAGTTGTTTGTTATGTCTCCCCTCTCACTGTGAAATGAGGACATCTCTTTTTCCCTTATTAAGGAGAGGGAGAGAGCCTGTGATATGTCAAATTACTGGGTGAGCAAGTAGTCTCTGGGATACTGCAAGTCTGTATCTTTACTGATGTTTGCTGCACGCTTGAGTGCTCGATGGAGGCTGCTAATGCTTTTTGCTGGTGAGGGTGGGGGGGTCATTGCCTTGCTGCTGCTTGTGCGTGGGTGGGGGGGAGCTGGGGGGTGGGTTTAGGGTTCTAACATTTAACTGTCATTCATTCTTTGGGGCACACCTCTGTTTTCATGGATGTTTGCAAAAAAAAAGATTTTCAGGATTGTATGCATTTCTCTGACATTAAATGTACCTACCTATTGAATTCTTTTGGGTATATCTTTCGGATGTGGGCTGCTGATTGTGAAAATCACCATGAAATTTCCGTATCACACACTATTTTTTTAAATCGCCTATACTTGTTATTTCAATTAAAATGTCAAATCAGTTGTTAAATGTACTGAAGAAGGGTCTCAGCCTGAAACATCAACTGTTTGTTTACTCTTTCCCATAGATGCTGCCTGGCCAGCTGAGTTCCTCCAGCATTTTGTGTGTGTTCAATTAAAATGTTGCCCACAATGCAAGCTGAAAAGTTTTGTATCTTGTCCAGACATACCTGATATGCTTAGGTAGGGTGGATGCTGCCTGGCAGGACAGACTTTCGAAAGGCTGTAAAAGCATCATGCACACACCATTTTATGCACTGTGTTTACACGTATATCGGTTTGTGATCACGTGGATGCTCTACACTCACATCATGTTGTGTGCGCTCATTATAATGAATTTTCAGGAGTATTTGTGACAGCAAAATGTTTCGCCAATATTGCGACAGCTGTGTCACTTCCTGTTATATTTGTGGCCAGTACACTTAAACCTCAAAGACGGCGCATGGCTCCTCTTATCAAAAAGCCTTTGAGCTCTACTTTGGGTGTAAAATTGGTGACCAAGACAAAGCCTGGGTTCCTCACATTTATTGCGCAACATGTCCTGTCGACCTTAGAGCCCGGCTCAGAAGTAGTTGGAAATCAATGCCGTTCACTGCCCCGATGATACAGCGAGAGCAGACGGATCATGTGACAGACTGCTACTTCTGTCTGACCAATGTGCTTGGTTTCTCTGCTAAAAACAAGAAATACGTTAAATACCCCAATCTCCCTTCGGCCTTGAGACCTGTGTCACACGATGATAGTCTTCCAGTACCAAAGTCATGCAGTTCAGAGGAGGCAGACAAAGATGCTATAATGCACAAGCCAGGAATGGAAAACGACACTGATATTGATACAGATATTGAACCTTTTATGTCAAGTAACCTCATCTGATAACTCAATCAGAGTTAAGTGACCCGATCAAAGACGTGAGTTTGTCTAAGACAAACTCAGATTTACTAGGTTTAACACTGCAAAGATGGAATTTGCTGCCATGTCACCAGGCTCAAAAATGTCTACAAAGGATTTTGATATTTGACACAGATGATTCCCAGAATAATTGACGCCAAGATTAAGGAAGGCATTTTTGCTGGTCCACAAATCAAACAGGTCATCAGTGACAGGGAATTCGAAGAACTTCTAGTGGGACTGGAGAAAATTGCATGGAAGGCACTTAAGGAAGGCATATAATGATACAAAAATGGAGCATTATGTGGGAAGGAAGGGTTAGATTGACCTTAAAGTAAGTTAAAAGATTGGCTGAACATCATGGGCTAAAGGGCCTGTACTGTGCTGTAACCTTCTATGTTCATGTCAAATATCAGTGGCAATGAACCTGATTCTAATAGATAGTGCATTCAATTTTCCCGATGGCCATTATCCCAGTGTTCAAAGTCTCCCTGTGTTCCACCAAAGTTCTTCCTTTTCCAAGTTAATTCCATTTGTAGAATAGAATTAGTATACAATTATTATGATTGATATATGTCATGAAATGTGTTGTTCTGTAGCAGCAGTACGGTGCAAGACATAAGTTACAACAATAAGTAGAGCGAAAGATGAAAAATGAAGTAGTGTTTATAGATTCATAGACTGTTCAGAAAACTGATGGCAGAGGGGAAGAAGCTGGTCCTAGGATGTTGAGTGTGGGTCTTCAGGCTAATGTACCACCTCCTGGTGGTAGAAATAAAAAGGGGGCATGTTCCGGATGGTGATGGACATGAATAATGGATGTTGCCTTCTTGAGACACCTCCTCTTAACGACGTCTTCGACGATAGGAGAGGTTGTGCCTTTGATGGAACTGGCTATGATTATAACCCTCTGCAGCCTCTTGCCATCCTGTGTATTGGAAGCTCCATAGTAGACTGTGATAAAATTAGTCAGCACCTATTCTGCACCTGAAGAAATTTACAAGTGTTTTGATGACTTACCAAATTTCCTCAGAGTCCGAATGAAGTAGAGTAGCTTCATTGTGATTACATGAGCTGAGTGTTGGGCTCAAGATAGATTCTCTGAGATGTTGATGATAAGGAAACTGCAGACACTTATCCTTTCTTGCACTGACCTCTCAATGAAGGCTGGTATGTCTTCTCCCAACTTCTCCCAACTTCTCCCTCTTGAAGTCTGCAATCAATTCTTTCTTCTTACTGGTATTGAACGTAAGGCTACTGTTGCAACACCACTCAGCCGGCTGATCTGTCTGATTCCAGTAAGCCGCCCCACCACCCTCTGAGACTCTGCCATCCACAGTGGGATCATTAGCAAATTTGCTGATGGTATTTGATCTGTGCCTAGCCATACAATCATGAGTGCAGAGAGAGCAGAGCAACGGGCTAAGCATGCATCCGTGAGGTGCGTTGAGTGGCAAGCGGCAAATGGATTGAGAATAGTGAGGCAGAACAGGAAAGGATTGAGGGGAAAGTTCAGGGGAAATTGAAACCAGTAAAACATTCAAGTTGAACCCTGTTCAATTATGTGTTCGGTTCATTCATTAAAATAAGATAAAATAAGTGCAAACTCACTCTTACAGATAGCCCTACGTATTATGACATAATGAAAACATTTATTTATGTATTTAAAATAGTTGAAATAAAGCAACACACACAAAATGCTGGAGGAACTCAGGAGGCCAGCAGCACCTTTGGAAAAGAGTAAACAGTCGACATTTCGGGTCAAGACCCTTCACCCATCCTGATGAAGGGTCTCAGCCTGAAACGTTGACTGTTTACTCTTTCCCACAGATGCTGCCTGACCTGCTGAGTTCCTCCAGCATTTTGTGTGTGTTGCTTTGATTGCCAGCATCTGCAGATTTTCTCTTGCTTATGGTGAAATATATATGCCATTTTTTTATGAAACACATTTACATTCAAAAATGCAAATGCAATACTGGAAAGTCGACATCGAGCCTGCAACTTGAACTTGGGCAGTGTGCTTAAATTTACTGTGGAACTCCTAGTCTATCACTGGTGCTCACGCTTAAGGGGAAGTGGCTGCTTATGGGAATAAATATTGTTACCGGCTGTGTCAAGCTTCAGCATTCATTTTAAATAAATCATCCTGTGAACGCACTCAAGGGAATGGGTGAATGTGGTGGTATTCAGAGACCAGGTAGGGTGCCCAATTAAAGTGAAACTAAATCCATGTAGAGGCAAATGATCCAAGACTTGACTCCATATTCAGCAGCAGTATGTGTGGGGATTATGTGGAGAGCTGCTCTGCCTTGTGCTTCAGAGCGCACTCCCACAATGCAGTTTAAGGCAAATGAATCACTTGTCAGTGTTATGCATGACTATCTGAAAAAGGGATGTCTGGTCCATTCTATCACTTACTCACACGTGATGCCATTTCACCAACAAGCGTGTAAGTGACGTGATCAAACACACTCCTGTCTACTGGAGTGACACCATTATATATATTCAACTGCAAAGAAAAGTTAAAGAGAAACAGGAGATTCTATTTAAAGCAAACAATAGGAATTCTGCAGATGCTGGAAATTCAAGCAACTTTGATGTATGTAGATTCTATTTAAAATTGTTTTTCCTGGAAGTACAGTTTACATATGCTGCAGTAAGACATATAGCTGTTGTTTAAATGGCTTAACTATTAGGTACCAGGACCAAGAAGTACAGAAGTTGTTTGCAATTTCTGGTCTGTGCCCTGTACAGATAGAGCACTGTAACCTTAGTTGTCATGAAAAATATGTATTCTTAAAAAGTGCCAACTTTCTGATAAATATACATATAAATAATTGACTGTACTTAAATACTATGTCCGTGAAATCTGAATTTCCGGTTCACGGTCTGGTCCATGTTCCTTATTCCAGGTTTTCCGGTTTTCCCCAGTTTCTGTTGAGGCAACTGATTCTCGGTTGGACTGGCTTCATAAATACCTCCAGGATTCAGCCTCTGGTTGCTGGATTGTTCCTGTCCATAGCCCTGTCTGAATCCCTCCTGTTCCCTCGCCTGGTCTGAAGCCTTGCCTTGCCTCACCTCACCTTGCCTGGTCAGAAGCCTCGCCTCACCTCGTCTGTAACCCTCAGCTGCACCACTGTCAAGTTCCATCGTTGGAGCAAGATAAGGAACAGTCTCTTGTTGTTTTGAACTGTCTCTGTGTCCACGCCTTCACTAGGTAGGTCTGGCCATTTGCCGCTACCTTGTGGCGGGAACTGTCTCGTCGCATTCTGTGTAATGAGTCCTGGCCCTACGTCCTGTACCCAAGGAGGGGTCCTGGCTCTGTGTTCTGTGTATGAGTCCTGGCACTATGTCCTGTTTCCAAAGAGGGGTCCCGGCTCTGTGTTCTGCGTTCCCGTCTCTCCCTCAGCCAAGGCCCTGCTTTCCTATCTCTCCCTTGACCAAGGTCCTGCGTTCCCATCTCTCCCTCGACCAAGGCCAAGTCAAGGCTTCAGGGTCTCATCCAGTCCTAGCCACTATCCAAGAACCTTATCCTGTCCAAGCTATGGCTTTGTGTTCTTGTCTTGTCCATGTGTCTCGCCCAGCCCAGGAGTACCTTGTGCAGCCTGGTGCTGGGGTTCCCTCGTCCTGTGTTGGGGTTCCCTTGTCCTGCCCAGGAGTCTCACGTCCAGTCCTGTTGCCACTCCTCATCCTGTAGCCACGTCTTGTCCTCGCCTAGTTCTGGAGTCCGAGCCCGAGTCAAGTCCCAGGTTCTGGGTTTCCCAGTCTCTGGCTCGAAGTCCCTACCCAAGCCTTGTAGTACCCTAGCCTCAAAGAACCCAAGCCTCATTGTGTCTTCACCTAGATCTAGGGTCCAAGCCCGAGTCAAGACCCAGGTTCTGGGTCCTTGTCCAGTCTCTGGCTCGGAGTCCAAGCCCAGGCTCCTAGTTCCCAGTTCCATGTCCTGGTTTCGCTATCCTAGTCAAGTCCTAGCTCAGGCCCTGTATCCTTGTCTTGTCCAGGGCCTGTGTCATGTCCAGTGTCCTTTCTTCCCAACTTCCCTTGCTTTCTTGACTAACTTAGTCCTGTTCCTTGTCCTTCAGCGTCTGTGCCTCACATTTGGGTCCACCCCCCAACGCCCCCCCATTATGACATACTACATTTCAAGAATTTTAAATGGCTCAATTTCAAAGTAAATTTATTATCAAAGTACATATATGTCACCATATACAACCCTGTGAATTGACTTCTTGTGGGCATACACAGTAAATCCAAGAACCATAATGGAATCAATGCACCCAACACGGCAGACAAACAACCAGTGTGCAAAAGACAACCAAGTGTGCAAATACAAAAGTGAAAAATGATGATGATGATAATAAGCAATAAATATTGAGAACATGAGATGCAGAGTCCCTCTAAGTGAGTCCATAGGTTGTGGGAACAGTTCTGTGATGGGGTGAGTGAAGCTGAATGAAGTTGTCTCCACCAGTTCAACAGCCTGATTAATGAGGGTAAATAACTGTTTCTGAACCTGGTACTGTCAGTCCTGAGGCTCCTGTACCTTCTTTCTGATGGCAGGAGCTAGAAGAGAGCACAACCTGAGTGCTTGGTGCCCCTGATGGTGGATGCTGTTTTGCTACAACAGAACTCTGGGTAAACGTGCTCAGTGGAGGGGAGAGCTTTACCTCTGATGGACTGGGCCGTATCCACTATTTTTTGTAGGATTTCCATTCAAAGACATCGGTGTTTCCATACCAGGCTGTGATGCAACCAGTCAACATACTGTCCACCAGACATAAAAGTTTGTCAAAGTACTAGATGTCATACTGAATCTTCATAAATTTCTAAGGAAGTAGAGACGCTGTCGTGCTTTCTTCATAATTGAAGTTGCGTATGTGCTGGGCCCAGGACGGGTCCCCTGAAATGATAACACTGAGGAATTTACAGTTGCCAACCTTCTCCACATCTGACCGCCGCCCCCCCCCCCCCAATGAAGACTGGCTCATGGACCTCTGGTTTCTTCTCCTGAAGTCAATAATCAGCTTTTTGGTCTTCCTGATATTGTCAGAGGTTGTTGTTGTGGCACCACTCAGTCAGATTTTCAATCTCCCTTCTATATGCTGACTCATCCTCACCTTTGATTTGGCCAACGACAGTGGTGTCATCAGCAGACTTAATTATGACATTGGAGCTGTGCTTAGCCACACAGTCAAAAGTGTAAAGCGAATAGAGCAGGGTCGAAGCACACAGCCTTGTGGTGCACCCATGCTGATGGAGATTGAGGAGGAGATATTGTTGCCAATCCAAACAGACTGGGGTTCTCAAGTGATGAAATTGAGGAACCAATTGCACAAGGAGATAAAGAGTTTTACAACCAAAATAAAAGCTTTGTAGCTGTGTAGTTACTATTATATACAAAGGTCTGATAATTAATCCCTACATTGTAAAACCACAAATACAAATCAGCAATCCATTAATGAATTTGTTTTTATGATATTGGTTAAGCAATTGTATCAAAGATCTTTTACAGGTCGGGTCTCATGTTGTTATTGCAACTAAATGTCATTACCTTATATTGTATACTTTGGAGAGACAGCAATAAGAATTGGTCTAAAGTATAAACTTTAATCCCTGGAGTGAATTTTTTGACTCCAAGCTGAAAGTGGTATTATTCAGCTTGATTGACCTGTTTGGAAAAAAGAATTCCTTTTGGAGATATTGGTACTTCTAACTGTGTTCTACTGTTTTCCATCAGAGTTGCTAATCAAGATTATCAATAACTGCTTCAAGGAAAACTGGAAAAGTTAAGATGGGTATTCTAGATGTAATTTTGCAGATATCTCTAGACATAACAATTCACAAGGTTATTCAGGAAGCTCTCATATGCATTTCTTTTGAGAGGCTTGAACCGAGACTGCATATAAAGCGAGAAACATGTAATGTGATACTCCAAATGGTATACTTGAAATGTAGACAACTTGCCACTTTGGATTTAACGTACATTAGGCAGTCGATGGTTAAACTGACTTTGTAGTAATTGAACTACTTAGTATATTGTAAGGAGATCTGTGAGATTATGAAGTTGGTGTTTATTGCCAAAGAGCTGCTGCTTATATTTTTGAATCTGTTGGCTTCTTTCCAGTTGTTTCAATGATTGTAAAAGCTCAACATTAGACTCAGGAGAAATGAAAACATAATATTTTGATGTATTTCTGTTCTTGTTTTTCAAGAACTTTCTTTAAAAGGAATAAGCCCATAAATCATAGTGTTTGCTGTTCTGTTGTTCCTGATGACTTTGTACAGCCTTTCTAGTTTATCTGACTTAATACTTGCAGGTCTTCTTACATCAAGTCTAAACCACAAACGATACTATTATTCTACAAAGTGCGTTGTCTCTGTAATTATCATTTAACTGACCTAAGTGACACAACTTCATTAGTTTTATTTGTAAGTATCTAAATTAATATACATTGGTGCATTTTATTGTTGAAATACATTTTCCTTAAAGCACACAATATACATAGCTCTTATGACTTTTCCCCCATTTCTTCACTTTTGAGGAAACCTGGTTGGTCTTTCCAGACAGAACTATTGTCCCTATGTACTGGAATGGATGGAACCAAGAAAGCTGAGGTTGCTACAGCACAAATACACTCTTAGTCACTTGTGGTGGGGTTCACGAGATTTAGGGCATGAATAGCATTTCTCTTTAATTACAAACCAGTAAAAGTTTAAAAGCCCAGTGTGGAAGTGACTTGATATACAACCATTTCAAAGACAATTGTCTCATCCTGAAGCAGGAGTTTCACCTAAAACACCTACAATTCATTCTTCAACCTTTATAGAAGATGTTTGACTTGCTGAGTTCATCCAGCATCTTGTATGTTGCTCCATTTTCTTCAGTCTGCTGTCTCTTCTGTCTCCAATCCAAAGACATAAAAGACATTCTCTTTACGTCCTTTAGCAGCCATTAATGATGGTGGATAAACAAGAAGAAAGCTCGTGCAACCGAGGCATCAAAACATTAATCTTATGAGCAATGCAAATCAACTCACAACTTCCACTCTTGCATACAAAATAGATAACTGGTAATTCATATTTTACACTTAATTATTAACTACTTGTTTATTGTGCTTGAATATTAGAGAATTGAAATTAAGTTATTTTGATTTCAATGAAATACTGATTAATTTGGTCTTGCATGTTATTAATATTTTTACACCATAATGAAGATGTAATTTGATGCCTTGTATTCCTTTAAGCTCACCGTGAAGAATTTGATCTTGTTTGTTGGTTTAGAGAGACTTGGACATACAATGCACAGAGTCTGAAGTATTTTTTCCCTTAAGAGGATACTCTGCGTGGGGCATCACTGAAAGCAATCATCCAGTCCAACTTCATTTGAATCAGTTTTCCTTTGGAAACTTCTGAGTACTTACAAACTCTCTTTTAGCTGTGTGTTGATAAATAGATTCAGGATGGTAGAAATTTGTTGGGCGACTGGGATTTCTTTATTTTTGAGTTACGGATCCTCATTCAGTTGTGTGTGAGATTATGAAGCTCAATCTCATTTTAATGCAGTACGTATGCCTTGTGCTATTTGTAACATTTGAATCACACGGTTCTGTGTGCGTACAAAACAACACACTGATGTTTTCAATTCTTTTTGTACTCTTGTTCTGGTGCATTGGACAACATATGTGCACATAACAGAGTACTCAAGCAGATGAATCTTACCAGCAGGAAGAAGCCTCACAGCCATGCTATTTTAAGGGATTATTAATTATTTGCAGGTTTACTGGAGATTGACTTAGAAGTGAGCTGGTTGTGTCAGGCTGTGCTAAACTTTGTGTTTAACGAGGATCACTGTTCATTACTGGGGTGAAGCCTGCTGTATTTTGTTTAAACTTATTAGTGCTCTCTGCTGGTGGTCCTTCTGAGCATTTTGCATGAAGGGAGTCAAGAGCCTACAAACATGCCTCCTTGCCTGGAGATTCTGAAGACCTGTGAGCGAGAAAAATTCTGGTCAGTAGGGCCTAATCCTCAAGAGTCTTTGGTAAGCAACATTCCTCATTCTACATTTCTGTGAAGAACTAATATCTGGCATTCTTTGTAAGATGAGCTGCAATTGTGCACTTTTGAGCTGAATACTCTCCCTGTGGAGCTGAGGATAACAAAGGCCCTGAGGCTTTTAAGTCTTGGATCAGTCTGAATGATTGATGCTGATATTATTTCACATTGCAGTTTGTAACACAATACTGTATTTACCATGTGGCATAAGTTCTACCTACACTAAAGGTGGCAGGAAATCTTCTCTTCCTCCAATAGATTACAGCTGGCAAATGGACTCCTCAGATATCAGGTTTCCTGCAGGGTTCAGAGGACTATGGATCTCTCTTCCTGAATACACAAATAGCATGTTCCTGGCATGTTCATATTTCATTCATTCTGAAGTGTTCTGCTCTGACTGCCAGCCCATCAGAAAAATCTTGTAAGATAAATCCGGTTTCCTGAATGCATGACTCCTCATTAGCAATCCATAGCGGATCATTGATTTTATTACCTGAGATTTAGTTACATTTTCAGCTGAGGGAGTGATGCACCATCAATAACTCCAAAAGACTGGAAGTCGAGTAAATACTGAAAGGCTCTTATTAGCAGTAAAATGTGACCTCCACCATGCTGGGTATCTGCCCCTGGACTGAGGGAGGAGCAGTGGCACAATCGCCTTTATTCAGGGGTCTGTGGGAGGAGCCACAGGGGCAGTCAGCAGAGGGGCGTGTCCAGACAGGTAACCCGGTTACAACATATATATATGGTTTACCACAGGGAGCTAAAGTTCAAATACACTTGGAATAAAGGCAAGTGATCACTATGTAAGTGCCTGATTGTCATAGAAGCTTGGTATCTTTTGTTACTTAACAGCCTTGCCTAAATGTGACTGCCGCCCATCAGTGTGATTGACTCTGAAATGGCTACTTAAGGATTGATACAATGGGACTCTTTCTGGATGTGTATAGGATGCACCGAATAATGGCCGTCTCTTACAAGGGATGATCTAACCATCTAACCTTGATATGTAAAATCATTACACTGCCAGCAACCCTCACCCCACCCCCATTAATGTTTTGGGATGGCATCAACTAAAAACTCAGCTGAACCAACCACAAATAGCATGGCTATAAGAGCAGGTACCCTGTGTGGAATCATTCACGTTCTTACATTCCGAAGGACTTGCTGCTATCTACAGAGCACAAGTCAGAACCGTGATGAAATACACTCCACTTCTCTGCATGAGTGCAGTTCCAACAATACCCATAACGCTCAATGCCATTCAGAACAGAACAGTTCACCTGACTGGCGTCTCAGTCACCACCCTAAACCTTCATTTCCTCTACAAAGATTGAAGCAGAAATGATATAGTTCCTCTTAATGTAAAAGATCATTGGAAAGATCATTACTAAGTAGGAAAATAACTTGCAGAGCACTTGTGTTCTGTTCACCACAAAAGGCAGAATCCCCCACTGGCTCCCCATTTCAATTTGACGTCCCATTCGCTCTCTGACCTCCTGTACTACCAAAATGAGACCAAACTCAGATTGGAAGAGCAGCACCTCATATTCGATTTAGGTAGCCTCTAACTTGATGGCGTAAATATTGATTTCTCTACCTTCTGGCTATTTCTTTCCTTGCTCTTCTTCTCTCTTTTTCTATTCCCTGTTCTAGTTACCCACCCCTTTTCTTTCCTCACCTGCCCATCATCTCCCTCTGGTTCCCATTTTCACTTTTTTTTCATGGTCCACTGACCTCTCCTATCAGATTCCTTCTTCTTTATACTTTTACATCATCCACCTATCACTTCCCAGCTTCATAGTTCTTCCCGCCCCTCCTCTTCTGCTTCAATTGGTCACCACGTCACCTGCCAGCTTGTACTCCTTCATTCCCCCCCCCCCCACCTTCTTACTCTGGCTTCTGTCCGCTTCCTTTCCTCTCTGAAGAATGGTTGTGGCCTGAAACGTCGACTGTTTATTCCCCTCTGCAGATGATGTCTGACTTTGAGTTCATCCAGCATTTTGTCTGTATTGCTGAATGTTTCCAGCATCTGCAGAATCTAGCTCTTCTTTCAGTTAGTCCTGACAAAGGGTCTCAGCCCGAAACGTCGACTGTACCTCTTCCTAGAGATGCTGCCTGGCCTGCTGCGTTCACCAGCAACTTTTATGTGTGTTGGTCCTGTGTTTATGATTCTTTCATACGTTATGTGCCGTGCCATATGACATGGGCGATCATGGTCTTCCCATGACCATGATAGTTCTTGGCAAATTTTTCTACAGAAGTGGTTTGCCATTGGGCAGTGTCTTTACAAGACAACTGTATACTATTATGTTATCTTGGTTTCTTATGCTTAAATTACATTGTTTGTAGTATTTTCTTTTTGGTATTGTTATCTTTTGGAATTTTATTATACTTTAACATTGTATTAATGTTTATATGGCTTACCTTTTTTGTATACTTACTCAATAAAAAGATTTAAAAAGAAAGAAAGAACAAGACAACTGATCCCAGCTATTATCAATGCTCCCTAGTGTACGTCTGCCTGGCGTCAGTGGTGGCATAGCCAGGACTGTTTTATGCACCAGCTGCTTATACGACCAACCATTACTGCTCCCATGGCTTCATGTGACCATGATTCAGGGGCTAAGCCTGCAGGCTAGCAGAGGGAAGGAGCACTTTACACCTCCTCGGGTAGAGATGTATCTCCACCCGGCCACCCAAATTATGAGTAACATACATCAAAGTTGCTGGTGAACGCAGCAGGCCAAGCAGCATCTATAGGAAGAGGCGCAGTCGACATTTCAGGCCGAGACCCTTCGTCAGGACTAACTGCAACTCTTCTTTTCATTCTGAAGATCTCATAATGCCAGGATTTGTTATCCTGGGCAGGGCACGTGTGGTGAGGAAGCGTAAGAGGCCTGCAGTCCTGCTATAGCAAATCCATACCCGCTGGTCTCCCAAAAGCTAATTCAGGTTCAGGGCATCCATGATCTGAGAGCTCATAACCTGGGGAGTATCTATAAATGCAACTTGTGCATGTGTGAGCTCTTGTGTTTCTGAAAGGGAAAAAAAAGTACCTTGATGTGACCAGAGCAGAGAGAGGCAATACAAGAAGGGTGTAGGCAGACCCATCGAAACTCCTCAGTCAGAAGAGGGTGGCTCTATGACATGATCACTAGTACCCGTTCTTCAGGACTAACTAAACCTGTACACATTCTAAAGTTCAGCACCTGTTCACTTCATGGGCTGCAGTAGTGTGCTTTTCCTTGCTAAAGAACGGTGTGTTAATACTTTAAGTTCTTGCAATGTGCCTGCTATTGTTGAATAAGTGGAGGGAGGCATGAGCGAGTTTTTTTAACTATGTGTGAGACTGTGAATGTGTGATGGAGCATATAACTATCTGGTAGGTATGGTAATTGCAAATGTCTTATTATCTTCCTGAGCTACTGGAGGAAAAATGTAGCTATTCAAATTAACAAAGCCTGCTTCCTAAACAAAGAAAGCCTGCTGAGAGACAGTATCCTGGTTCTAGTTAAATTGCATGCCCACTGAATAGATCTGCCCAGTTCTTCATTAATACATCTGCTTACGCACGCACGCACATACACACACACACACACACACACACACACACACACACACACTCCGAATCAAATTTATTTTCACTTACATATGCCATGACATTTGTTATTCTGTGCCAGAAGTGCAGTGCAAGACATGATACATTTTACAAATGAGTAGATAGTGCAAAAGGGGAACAACAAAGTGGTTTTAATGGGTTCATGGACCATTCAGAAATCTGATGTCCAAGGGGAAGAAGCTGCTCCTTCAGGCTCCTGTGCTTCCTCCCTGATTGCAAGTAATGAGAAAAGGGAATGTTCTTGATGGTAAGGGTTCTTAATGATGGACATCACCTTCTTAAGAAGCCCTCAGTGGTGGGGAGTGTTGTGCCTGTGAAGAAACAGGCTGAGTCTACAAGCCTCTGCAGCCTCTTTTGATCCTGCTTATTAGATCCTCCAGACCAGGTTGTGTTGCAAGCAGTTCGAACGCTCTCCACGGTGCAGCTGTAGAATTTTGCTTCAGTCTTCAGTGACACACCAAATTACTGCAAAATTTTAATGAAGTATAGTCATTGCTGTGCCTTCGTCAAAGGTTCAAAGGTTCATTTATTATCAATGTATGTATGCAATATACAACTCTGAGATTCTTCTTCTCCAGATAGCCATGAAACAAAGAAAAAAGATGGAAACATTTCAGACAGAAACAGCAAGCTCACCCCCGCACAATAAAAGAATGGCTACACAGTCACCAATCTCCCCCAAACCCCTGTTCCCCCGTATGAAACACAACAAGACCATTGGCCCCCAAATCTTCTTCTGCACAAAAACTAATAAAAACACAACAACCATTTCACCCCCAAACCCGTCTCTCCCAGCATGAAATGCAACAGAAACATCAACTCCCAAATTCCCCTCTCTCCCAGATTTTAAAAAAACTAACAAAAATGCAAGAAGAACATCGAACCCCAAATCCCCCTCCCCCGCACAAAAAGCAACAAGAACGTCGACTCCCAAATACCCCTTCCCCCACACAAAAAAGGCAATGAGAATGAACGGGCAAAAACACAGAATATAAAAATCATAAGGCTGAAAAAATCCACAGTCCATTGTCCAAATTCATAACGCAGAACCTTGGTATCATCTTCAACATCATCAAAAGACCTTGAATGCAAAAGACCTTGTACCCTCCAGGCACAGTGATTGGCCCCATGAACTCCTTCCCTAACAGCAGAGCGATCCTGTCAGTGATCAGAAGGCGGGTAACTGGCTCTTGCCTCCCACATTCGCACATTTCAGTCTTCCGTGTCACATTAATCAGGGAATAATGAAGGCTTTAATTGGCAGAATGGAGTCGAACATCGGCTGCCGCCACATCTCATATTTTGTTTGCTCGAAGCTTGCACTGGCTGCTTTCCGGAATCTTCTCAGAGACAGCAAAGCACCGAGTCACTGAATCGACCTCCAAACTGTAAATCACAGGCCCTAACAGATCCAGAAAATGCATTTAAGATGAAAAGCAGACGTAAAAGAAGTGAAATAAATCACTTCATGGTCTATCCAGAAGAAGTCGACCAAGCGCCATCTTGACCTGGAGAATGCCCTCATGATTCGGCAATCTTCATCACTGTGTCAATGTTTGGGCCTTGGATAGGTCTTCTGACGTGTTGACACCCAGGAACTTGAAGCTGCTCACAATTTCCACCCTGGACCCCTCAATAGAAACAATTAATCAGATTTTGTGATACTTAAAGAAGTACACACTCAAAATTACATAAACCGCATACCTAGAACTCACCTTTACCTGACTTCAGTGGTGGAGTCATGCTGAATGGAGTAATGTGTGAGCGCAGTTGTGCAATTTTTAGCAAATGTAATTCATTGCCGTGTTTAGCTAAGTTTGACCCTACAAAACGTCCTTAAGCTTCTGGCAATGGGTTGAGTTGCCAGGGTCACTTTTCCAGGCATTGACCTGCCTTCAATGCAACTTAATTTCTGCCCTGAATGGAAACTGTCCCAAGAACGACTTCCTCCAATTCTCTCACTCCCACCCAGGTAGGCAAGTCCTATTTCAAGGAGTCAACTTCCATGAGGATCTCGAGCATGAGTCAGAGAAGCAAAGTGCTTACCTGGATATGTATATTGTTTTCCCAAGTGCTCAAGGAGATAGTCAATGATTAGCAATTAACCACCATTTTTAGCAGTGGGAGCTCCCTTTAGGAGATGCAGACTTGAAAGTGTATGTTATCTTCAGCTGGTAACCTGCTAATTTCATTGAGATGCCTGAAATGACTCTGTTATTGAATACTTAAGACATAAACCAGCCTGATTAGTGTTGCCTGTGCACTTGCATAATTACAGGAAGACTAAATATGATTTCAAATGGCAGCATTGTGCACAAGCCCCCTCCACACCCATAGCCCCAATGCATAATCATTAACCATATTAAATAGCCATGTGAAATCATGTGACGTGTATAACATGCAGTTAAGGTACCCCTCTGAAAGCAGTCTAACTTGCATTCAAACACATAACTTTAGGGTCACTTATACATCATGGGAAAGTGTCCTTTGACCAGACTGCCCGTCTCAGCTAGTTCCATTTGCCTGTATTTGGACCATATCCCTCAACCTTTGATTTCACCTCTCAGTGGAACTAGCCCCAACTGGGATGGACACCTCTCAGCTTGCTATTTCAGAGCACATTGTCAAACACAAGCAATTTTCCATGCTATAAATGTCCATGCTGTTAATGTAATTGGGCCTGTTTTACCCAGTATCTAATGATGAAGATTTTGTTGTGGCAGTATCTGTGGGACTTACATAGTTCCAGTCAAACACTTTCATGACAAAAAAATGATTATCACATCTAGCTAAACAATTATCTACAAATCTTAAACAATTTGTTGTTAAGCAACAACCACGAATTTACTGTGTATTAACACAATATGATCACCTGTTGCAATGCCCTCTTGTTGCATTAGAAAGTTAATTTTAGTTAAAAGTAAAGCTTATTTCTTAAACCAAACAACACACATCAAAGTTGCTGGTGAACGCAGCAGGCCAAGCAGCATCTGTAGGAAGAGGTGCAGTAAACCAAACTTGTGATATAACTAATACTACGGCTGGATACAACAAAGTTTTACATTAGAAAATGTGCAAACTAAAAACTGGATAGAGAAATGTTGCTGAGACCAGAAACCATCCTGTTTATAATACTGAAGGCTTGCAAACTAGAAGTAGCCATGCCACTGGCCAGGATGTTCTAGTATAAAATATTATCAGCTAATAAGTCATCAGATAAGAGATAGAAGGTACAGGTTAACATTCACTTTCTAATAACATCCAAAATTGTGGGTCTCTTTGTGATCTTGGTCCAAGCATATGACTGCCCTTGGCATTAATCTCATGTGGCTTCACAGAGCCTTGGTAAAACTAAAATTAGTCGACTTCAGAAGGAAAATACTCATCTGGTTGGAGTCGTACTTCACATAAAAAAAGATGATTGTGGTAGTTTGAGATCAAGCATCGAAGTCTCAGGCTGCAGGAGCTTTTCAGAATGATATACAAGGCATAACCACCTTCAGATGTTTCATCAGCATCTGACCTTCAAGGCTGGGATGCTCGCTGATCATTGCACAATTACTGAATTTATTTCACAGTTCCAGTCCTCAGGACTGTATGAAGCAAAGCCAAGGACTTCATGCACATGGGAACACCACCACCTACAGGCTACTCTAGAAGTCACAGGCCATCCTGAACTAGAAACGCATTTCTTCTCCTTCAATATCACTGGGTTTACATCTGAAACTCCCTACACCCTGGAGAGTATCATCACCAGAAAGGCTTCGTTGAATGTAGAAGTTGGCTTAAAAAACCACCTCAATGGAAGGACAGCACATACGGCCTCTGCCAACAGTGGCAACATTCTGTAAAGTGCCTTTAAAAGGTTGAGACTTAAATAGAGTTTTAATAAAGGGTAAACGCAAAGTGATTCCTTTTGTCAGGGAGAATAGTAGTATTACCAGCACCACAGAAAATTAAAAAATATGTACCGGATGTGATAGAACAGCAAAGAAGACTAAGATTACCATAATATCTAGGAGCAGAATTAGGCCATTCAGCCCATCAAGTCTGCTCGGCCATTCAGCCCATCAAGTCTGCTCTGCCATTCCATCATGGCTGATTTATTGTCCCTCTTAACCCCATTTTCTTCTCTCCATAACTTTGACACCCTGATTAATCATCTTCATGCTTAGATATACTGAATGACTTGGCCTGCACAGACGTCTGTGGCGAAGAATTCACAGATTCACAACCCTCTGGCTAAAGGATTTTTTTCTCATCCATGCTCTAAATGTACGTTCGTCAATTCTGAGATTATGCCTTCTGGTCCTGAACTCTCACCACTATAGTAAACACTGTCTCCACATCCACTCTATATAGATCTTTAAATATTCGATACGTTTCAATGAGACCTGCCCCCACCTCCCCCGCCCATTCTTCTAAACTCCAGCAAGTAAAACCTCAGAGCCTGGGATCATTCTTGTGAACCTTCTCTTTACCCTCTCCAATGTCAGTACATCCTTTCTTAGACAAGGAGCCAAAAACTGCTCACAATACTCCAAGTGCGGTCTGACCAATGCCTTACAAATATATTCTAGTCCTCTCCAAATATACACTGACATTGCGTTTGCCTTCCTTACCATCAACTCAACATATAAGTTAACCTTTAAGGAATTCTGCACAAGGACTTCCAAGTCCCTCTGCACCTCTGAATTTTGAATTTTCTCCCCATTTGTATCGAATTTTAGGTTCTCCTTGTCAAGCTGAAGGGGGAATTCTATCACATTTATGATTACTGCCTCCTAAGGGTTTCTTTACCCTAAGCTGGGCCATTTCATAACACCCAATCCAGGAACTGCAGTTCTCCTAGTGGGCTCAACCACAAATTTCAAGCTTCAGGATCTTGGCCTCAATACCTTCTTGTGCAATTGGATCCTGGATTTCGTCACTTACAGATCCCAGTCTGTTCAGATTGGCGACAGCAACTCCTCCACAATCTCCATCAGCACAGATGCACCACAAGGCTGTGTGCTTAACCCCCGCTCTACTCTACTAAACTGTTAAGCACAGCTCCAATGCCATTTTCAAGTTTGATGAAAACACCGCTGTCATAGGCCAAATAAAAGGTGGTCACAAATCAGTATTTTGGAGGGAGATTATAAATCTGGCTAAGTGGTGTCACGACAACCTCTTATTCAATGTCATCAAGAGCAAGGAGCCGAATATTGACCTCAGGAGGAAGAAACCAGAGGTCTGTGAGCCAGTTCTCATCAGAGGATCAGAGGTGGGGAGAGTTAGCAACTTTAAATTCCACCGTGTTGTCGTTTTGGGGGCCCAGCATGGAAGTGCAATTACAGGGAAAGCATGGCAGTGCGTCTACTTCCCTAGGAACTTATGAAGATTTGGCTTGTCGTCTAAAACACCATAGATGTGTGGTGGAGAGTTTATTCACTGGCTGCATTACAGCCTGGTATGGAAACACCAAAGCCCTGAAGGAAAATCTTTCAAAAAATAGTGGATATGGCCCTGTCTGTCATGGGTAAAGCCCTCCCCACCATTGAGCACATCTACACAAAGCATTGCCACAGGAAAGCAGCATCCATCATCAGGGACTCCCACCAGCCAGGTCATGCTCCCTTCTCATTGCTGCCATCAGGAAGAAGGTACTGGAGCCTCAGGACTCACACCACCAGTTCAGGAACAGTTATTACTTAATCATTAGGCTCTTGAACCAAAGTGATAACATCACTCAACTTCATTTGTCCCATCACTGAAATGTTCCCACAACCTATGGACTCATTTTCAAGAACTCTTCATCTCATGTTCTCAACATTTATTGGTTATTTACTTATTATTATTATTTGTTTTTGTCTTTGCACAGTTTGTTGTCTTTTGCACACTGGTTGAATACCCAACTGGCGTGAGCTTTCATTAATTCTATTATGGTTATTATTCTATTATGTATTTATTAAGTAACCTGCAAGGAAATGAATCTCCAGGGTTGTATATGGTGACATACATATTGCTATTACTTTCTGCACCTCGTGGGTGCATTGTGCCTTTTCTTTAGTATTTTTGTATGTTATTTTTTACAAGGCTGAATTGTTAGCTTGATGCTCAACCAGCAAGGATGGAAATCATGCAAGGAGCCAGTTGGATTCGAACCCAGGAACACTCGCCTTAAAGTCTGGTGTGGATACCACTATACCACAGGCTGGCTTGACATATACATACTTAGATAATAAATTTACTTTGAACTTTGAACTGCTCTAAAAAGCTATCTTGTTTTTATTCTACAAATTCCT
Source organism: Mobula hypostoma (assembly GCF_963921235.1). Classification (NCBI taxonomy): domain Eukaryota; kingdom Metazoa; phylum Chordata; class Chondrichthyes; order Myliobatiformes; family Myliobatidae; genus Mobula; species Mobula hypostoma. Next base: position 28,489,848 of record NC_086119.1, on the reverse strand, counting down.
TCTCTTGGGATCCAGCACCAACTAAGTTTTCCTAATTGAATATTGACTTCAGAAGAAGTAGCAGACCACACAATCCCATTTACATTGGTGGTGCGCAAGTGGAATAGGTCAAAAGCTTTAAGTTCCTTGGGGTCAATATCACAAATGACCTGACTTGGTTCAACCAAGCAGAGTCCACTGCCAAGAAGGCCCACCAGCGCATTTACTTCCTGAGAAAGCTAAAGAAATTTGGCCTGTCTCCTAAAACCCTCACTAATTTTTATAGATGCACCATAGAAAGCATTCTTCTAGGGTGCATCACAACCTGGTATAGAAGTTGTTCTGTCCAAGACCGGAAGAAGCTGCAGAAGATCGTGAACACAGCCCAGCACATCACAGAAACCAATCTTCCGTCCTTGGACTCACTTTACACCGCATGCTGTCGGAGCAGTGCTACCAGGATAATCAAGGACACGACCCACCCAGCCAACACACTTTTCATCCCTCTTCCCTCCGGGAGAAGGCTCAGGAGCTTGAAGATTCATATAGCCAGATTTGGGAACAGCTTCTTTCCAACTGTGATAAGGCTACTGGACGGATCCTGACCCGGATCTGGGCCTACCCTCCAAATATCCGGACCTGCCTCTCGGTTTCTTTGCACTACCTTACTTTCCCTTTCTATTTTATATTTATGATTGATAATTTAAATTTTAATATTTGCTATTGATTTGTACTCCAGGGAGCGCGAAGCGCAGAATCAAATATTGCTGTGATGATTGTATGCTCTAGTATCAATTGTTTGGCGACAGTAAAGTATAAAGTATTGAAATCCTCCATGGCTATTGCAACATTGCCCTTTTTTACGTGCCTTTTCTATCTCCCATTATAATTTGTAGCACACATCTTGGCTACTGTCCAGAGGGCTGTACATAACTCCCATTATTTTACCCTTGCAGTTTCTTAACTCTACCCACAAACATTCTACATCTTCCAATCCTATGTCACCTCTTTCTAAGGATTTGATTTCATTTTTTATTAGCCCATAGAGCCACCCCAACCCCTCTACCCACCAGCCTGTCCCTTTGATCCAATGTGCATCCTTGGATGTTAAACTCTCAACTGTGATCTTCTTTTAGCCTAGACTTGGAGATGCCCACAATGTCATACCTGCCAATCTCTAAATGTGCTACAAGATCACCTACCTTATTCCATACTCTGTGTACATTCATATCTGACACCGTCAGTCCTGTGTTCATAACCTTTTTTGATTTTGGCCCTTTGTTACACTTTAACTCATCCCACTGACTGCAATGTTACCCAGTCATCTGCCTGTCATTCCTCCTTCTGTCTTTTTTATTTTATTTCAATTACAATTGAACAAGTAGTTAAATGTAGCATCAGAAATTAAATAAAACAGCAAATCTGGAATAAACACAGAGAATGCTGAAAATACTTAGGAGATCCAACAGAATCTATGGACAGAGGAACTGGTTAAAATTTCAGGTTGATGTCCTTTTGGCAGAACTGAGAAAAGATGTTTTAAGCGGCAATGATGAGGGAGCAAGGAGGAACTGCTTCAATAAACTGGAAACTGTGCAAACAAAAAGGGGTGTTTGTTCAGGATGAGAGAAAGTGACAGACATTAAATGCAGTTAACCTGCAGGCGCTGCAGTATCAAACAAGATGCTGGAGGAATTCAGTGGGTTAGGTGTCCTCTGTGGGGGGGAGATGGACAGTAGATGTTTCAGGCCAACTGTCAGTCCAGATGAAGGGTCCTGAAACGAAGTGTGAGCTGTCTATTTCCCTCCACAGATGCCGAGTTCCTCAAATTTCAAGCATCTGCAATCCCTCATGTCTGTCTGAAAGACGTAAACAACTGATGTTCAGAGAAAGAAAAGTTAACCTACAACCATGAGATATAAAATGCCACAGGTGCTGGAAATATGAAATAAAAACAGAATGCTGAAAATTCTCAGCAGGGCGGTTAGCATCTATGGAGGGAGAAAAAACAGAGTTAATTTTATAGGCTGGTGATCTTTTATCAGAACTGGCCAGGCCTGATACAGAAAGGCTGGTTATCTGATAAAGTTGAATTCAGAATTAGGCCCTGAACGTTGTAATGTCATTAGAAGAGTTCTTCTCTGGGCTTTGTTGAAATAGTGTAAGAGACCAAAGATAGAGAGGTCGGACTGAGAGTGGGACAGAGAATTCAAGTGACAGTGACTGGAAGCAAGGATGTACTGCATTTGGTTTCTCCAGTGTAGAGAAGGAGTGTTGCATCCTTGGATGGTGGAAAGGAAGCTGTAAAAGGCAAAGTGTTGGGCCCCCTGTAGAAAGTGTGTCAAGAGGAGAGGAGTATGTCCACATTTTATTTTTTGAGCTCAATAAATTTTAAATTAAGTGAACTATGGTGAATTTATGCTTTTCTATTTTCCTTTTCGGATCTAAGTAGCAAAGCCAGCATTTATTGCTCGCCCTGACTGCCCCTAAAGAGGCGAAGGTGAGACACTTTTTGAACAGCTGAAGTCTTCTAGTGAAAGTACCACCACACTGCTGCTAGTAGGTTGTTCCAGGATTCAGACCAACCACCAAGAAAGGATAGCAATAATTTCAAAGGTATGATGCTGGAGGATGGTGATCTGCTCTTGTTTGTGGCAATGGTTGCTGCTTTATGAGGTTCTATTGTGGGTGAACAACTGCAGAGCCTTTGTATGTCACACATGGCACCAATGATGGAGAAAATAAATGTCCAGGCATGGACTGCTTTATTTTTTGAGCAGTTTGAAACAGAATTGAATATCATGTAGTCATCAACTGAAACCACAATGTCCAACTTTATGATGAAAGGAAGGTGATTAACAAAGTAGTTGAAGATATTTGAGCCCAGGATACAGCCTGACTGATGTCCTAGTGCAGTGATGATTGACAAACTACTACTACAGCCCTTCCCTGAGGATCGTCACCTTGTCGTGGTGGTGATCCCAAAAGCGATGCTGTCTGAAGCTTAGCCAGCTGGTGCTTAGCTCCTGGCAGAGTAACCCATGGCAGTAAGGTCAAGGGGGGAGGGTTCCATACGAAGAGTGATCCAACCAAGTCCTCAACACTGAAGCTGGCTGAAGATCATGACGCGCCATAATGGCAGTGAACGTCGAGGAAGGCTGCAGTGAAAGGTCCCCAGTTGTCTTGCATTTCGTGCCACTGGCCCCTGAGCTTGATCTGTCAAGGACATTGTTGCAGCTGCCCATGAATCAGGCTCCCCATGTTAAACAAAATCGCTCAAATCCATCCTAACATCTCAGATTAAGTCCCGTGGTGATCAGCAAGTGGCGAAGAAGGCAGGATAATGTGGATTCTAGACTGGCCTTTGCAGCCACATGAAGACACGCCAATAGGTAACCCTTTAGGGGAACATCTGGTCAACTTGAGTAATCGCACTACTACCACAAGAAGCTTCCTTATGAGGCATGACTCCAACCATTGGAATGTTTTGATTCTTGAAGCCCTTTTACTGGGGCACCTTCATACCACAGCTGGTCAACTGATGGCTTGATATTGAGGACAGGCACCCTTGCCTCTCCTCTGGAATTCAGCACTGGCCTTTGGGTGGACCAAGGCAAAACTGAGGTGTGAATTGTACTGGCAATCCCAACGAGGCAGCTTATGGGTAGTAACTGAAGTTTTATACCACCATTGATTCTACCTTTCATCACTTGGCTGAGTATTATGAGCTGATTAATTGGTTGAGAAATAATGAAACTGGATTTGTCAAGTATGCAAGCCGCCTGCCCTGGACATTCTCTCTTCTCTCCTCTCCATCATAGAAAAGCCTGAAAGCACATAAAACCAGGTTCAAGGACAGCTCGTATCCCAGTTTTCCAACTCTATAATGGACCTCTCATACAATATGATGGACTTTTGCCTTCACAATTTACCTCGTTGTGATCTTGCATTTTATTGGTACCTGCACTGCACTTTAAATAAACTTTATTCTAATTGTTATTGATTTACCTTATTTTAGCTTGAATTGATTTGATGTTTATAGACAGAGTGTAGAGCAGGCTTGATGCCACATATTGTTGTATGTGACAATAATAAAGCAAACCCAGACACAGTACCAGTCGATGCCAAACTTGGCTGTAATTGGAAGATTACACAGTTCTTTGTCTCTGTGCTTTTAAACAAACACTGGAGAACATGACGATAATTACAAAGCTGGTCCCAGAACTGATTTTTGATGCCAGATCCTCTCCTAATTTATGGACCCAGACAAGTTAATTATATATGGACACAGGTTAATACCAGAACTGTGAAATTTTTTAATGCATAGGTTAATATCTGGCAAGTAATATCTCAGAGACCTGCACTTGTAGAAATCCTGATGCAAGTTTGAACAACATCACAGGTTTATGATAGTTTCCTGTACTGTGACCAATAATAATTTCTCACAGTAATCGTTAAAGTTTAGACTGGAACTTTAAAAATGTGCACAGCATAATGTATATATTTCCAAAACAAAATATAGTTGCCGCTCTTCACTATGATTCATTTCATAGGTATATTTTTAAAATATGATGCATGGATTTTTAAAGGATTGTCTAAATCACAAAAGAATCGTTAAGCAAAGGTCTGTCTGAATGTACATGATTGAACTATCAATCAAAAGTGTATTTTGTACACTGGATGATGTAGAATTTGTTATAGTGTGCAAATGTTCTGTTGTCCTGACTCTTGCTGAGTGATGTTGTCAGCTCTAATGTCAAATGTTTAATAAAAAGTCTAATGGCAGTTCCAGCACAGCCAGGAATAGTCACTCCACACTGATTAGCTGCATAAGATAACGTGGTTAGACAGTGCCTCAGGTATTGTAATTACTTACGTCAATTGTACTTTGCAGTAAGATTAACTGGATGAGTAACAGCACAACTTTGCAATTGAATAAGCTGCCCTTTATTTTGTTTAGAGATACAGCACCGTAACAGGCGTTTCCGAGTCAACAGTCCTGCACTGCCAATTACCCAAGTGACCAATTAGCCTACTAACCCCTACATCTTTGGAATGTAGGAGGAAACTGGAACACGGAGGGAACCGACACAGTCATGGGAAGGACGTACAAACTTCTTACAGACAGCAGCAGAATTCAACGTAGGTCACTGGTGCTGTAGTTACTTTCATAATTTTAACTTATAAGGTATTCTTGAATTGGACCTTAATACTTCACTTGAATTTAGTTCGGACTAATGTGATCATCATTACAAAAAAAAATAAGCATTCTCCTGTCTGTGGATGTGCAATGATTAAGGAAGAAAGTTGAAATGTTTAAGTGAAACATGAGGGAGAAACTCTTTCACTCAGAGGATGATGAGCGTGTGGAACAAGTTTCCAGCAGAAGTGGTGAATATGGGTACGATTTCAACATTTAAGAGAAACTTGGATAACTACATGGATGCGAGGGGTATCATCCAGGTTTGGCACAGATTAGATGGGCTAAAGGGCCCATTTCAGAGCTGTGATGTTCTATGACTCTATAATAATAATATCAGCCACAGAAAATGGCTGTCTTCAAATGCTCCTTCAAATCTGGTATTTGGTAATGATCAAGTTCCTGTACCAGGCATTGGCAGTGCCTTCGGGGTGGTGTAGCTGGTGAAACCGCTGATTCACAATTAGACCGATTGATCCAGGTTTGACCCTGCCTTCAGGTGCCAACTCTGTAGAGTCTACTAGCTCTCCCCATCACCATATGGATTTCCTCTCGATTCTCTGATTTCTTCCCACATCCCAAAAGTGGTAAATCGCCTCTCAAAAATAGGCAAGTGACAGAATCAGGGAAATTGACTGGAGTGTGAGAATAAAATGGGATTGGTGGAATTGGTTCCCCAGAGCCTGAAGGACCTGTTTCCATGTTGTCTGTCTCTTTGATCTCTATGACTTTACATTGCTTCTGTGAACCTTTCTTTTAGACGCTCCTTAACACCTACATTTCAGGCATCTGATATTACTTTGCATGGGATAGAATTAAGTTTGCTTCATTACAGTTCTTGCATATTCCTGTATGCATCCCAAAGTATAAGCTATTGCTGAAATACAGAAAAATTGTAATTGCGTGTTAGTATCTAATTATTATGACAATGATGATGAGTTTAATTGCGTACAGGCAGACATTAACAAAGAGTCAAGGAACAATAAATGCCTTTATGTAACAGGATTGGGAAAAGCAATTCATCCACGATTTTAAGGTGCGGACGCTGCAGGGATTTCAAGCATTTTGATACAAACAATCAGAGACTTTCTTTGTCCATTGTTTCCCTCTTCAACAAATATGATGACTTCCTGCTGTCACACCTGGTCAAATTGCTGTTCACTCAGCACCCGTTGTTGAAATGCTCATCTTTGAACAGCTGCCAGTGATTGCATTTCTTGTGACTCTGAAAAAGCATGCCTAAATTCTGCTGCTGCGTGGACGCAAAGTGATTTTCAATCCATACATAAGTAACAATAAGCGAAGGCTTTGCTTATAAATTTGTGTACGTGGTGGGAGGGGGTAGCTTTTAAAACTTGGTTTATATTTTGGTCTTTCTTTAAGTAGCTCCTCTAAGACATTGTCCCTGGAAGCACTGTGAAACTGTTAGGACGTATTCTGGAGTTAGGGTATGTAGCAAGTGTTAATTTCACCAGCAGACAATCTTCAGATATGAATGTAGATTGCAGATTAGATTTAAAACACAGCTCAAAACAGAAAGATATCAGAGGCCTGTATATGCATGAACGTGACCTAGAACCAGAGGAGATTAACATTCCTGCCGAAGGGTCTTGGCCCAAAACATCGACTGTATATTTTTCCATAGATGCTGCCTGGCCTGCTGAGTTCCTCCAGCATTTTGTGTGTGTTACTCTGCAATAACTTCCAGTTTATCGATGGCACCTCCCACAATGCAGCACTCTCTCGATGACGCACTGATCTTTCACCCTACATTGTTATGCTGAAGTCTCTGGAGTGTCTCTTGAACCAACAACCTTATGAATCAGATGAACATATTGAGACAGAGCTGACAATGGATATGTCCTAATAAATCCAGCAAGGATTTTAAAGAAACAGTTGAGTTGAAGTGAATAGGATGGATGTCTTTAATAAGGAGGAAGATTTTGAAGGTTGTGCTGATAGGGACATGTGATAGAGTAGAAGGAGGTTTGTCTAAATCACAAGCACTGGCTCAGGACATTTGCTATAAATGTGAATGATCAGTTGACTGACTGGAAAACACCAAATCCATTTGTGCTCCAAAAGTCCCAGGCTATTCATGTACACTTCTTCCAGATGTGTGTACTGTATCAAACAATGTTAGAATATTTCTTAAATTGCTCCTGAATGTTCCACTTTCCAATAGCTCTGTTACATTCATGATATCTAATTTTGCTTATGTTCCTGAACAACAGGGGCAAAAACATCCCTGAGCTTTGTCAAGCAAGATGTACCTTTTAGTCCCTATTATTTCCACATACTGTATGACACTCCCCTTAAAGCAACATAAAAATATTACTTTTACTTACAGCTATTAAATAATTTTAAAAATGTTTCAGCTATGATTTAAAGGGTAATGCTGTTATTTATGAAACAGAAACTAATTGTTTGATTCAAGAATATTTAGAACATAAATCTGGGCTATTACTCTAGTTAATACTGAGGGAATGTTGCACTGTCAGCGATTCTATTTACGGGATGGCAACAACTAAACCACAGCCTGTCTTGTCTCTCAGCTGGGCAGAAAGTACCCCATTTAGTAATGCCAAGAGCAAGGACATTATTCCCATTGCCCAGATCAATATTTCTTCCTCAGTCAGCAGAACAATGGGATATTAATCATTATCACGGTACTATCTGGAGTTTTCTGTACTTTATCTATCTATTTTTTATTTGTTTATTTATTTATTTATTGATATATAGCACAGAATAGGTTCATCTGGCACTTCGAGCCATGCCACTCAGCAAATCGCTGATTTAACCCTCGCCTAATCACAGAACAATTTACGATGACCAATTAACCTACCAACTGGTACATCTTTGGACTGTGGGAGGAAACCAGAGCACCTGGAGGAAACCTACGCAGTCACGGGGAGAGCGTACAAACTCCTTACAGGTAGCAGTGCGAATTGAACCCAGGTCGCTGGTACTGTTAAGCGTTGTACTTCCGGCTATGCTACTGTGCAGTAGTGTTTACTGCTTAGTAAATAACTGATGGTAAAATGCTATGGGACAATGTGAAACATTAAAGACACATATAAAAAAGCAGACTTCTCTTTTGAACTATATTTCTATTCCAAAGTATACTTGCTCTTGCTAAGGCTCACTCAATAGCTGGTATCCATGCACTGCATAAGTGGATGTTGGGAACCATTATTTCCCTTCTCCTTCCATGCATTTTGCACCACAAAATACAACATTTTCTGCTTGGAAACTGATTATTATGGTATCCTATATTACACTAATCTACCTTGAACACAGATGTGAAGTTGGTGATCTCCTCCCAGAGAATAAACAAAGAAGCATAGAAATCTACAACACATTACAGGTCCTTCTGTTCACACTGTTGTGCTGATTATGTAACCTACTCTAGAAACTGCCTAGTATTTCCCTACCGCATAGCCCTCTATTTTTCTAAGCTCCAGGTACCTATCCAAGAGGCTCTTAAAAGTCCCTATTGTAACTGCTTTCACCACCACCGCTGGCAGTATATTCCGTGCACCCCCCACTCTCTGTGTGAAAATCTTGCCTTTGACATCCCCCTTGTACCTACTTCCAAGCACCTTAAAACTATGCCCCCTCATGTTAGCCATTTCAGCCCCGGGAAAAAGCCTCTGGCTATCCACACGATCAATACCTCTCATCATCTTATACACCTCTATCACGTTACCTCTCATCCTCTGTTGCTCCAAGGAGAAAGGGCCAGGTTCACTCAACCTATTCTCATAAGGCATGCTCCCCAATCCAGGCAACATCCTTGTAAATCTCCTATGCATTCTCTCTATACTATCCACAAACAAACAAACAAATAAATAAAGTGTTTCCTTGCTTCTTATCTCTTTTTCATTATGTGTGTTCGCTTCCTGTTAACAAACATTGTATTTATTTATTTTATATAACACTGAAGAATTTTTATTTATTGTACCTGAAATGTGTAAAGCTTTTGCTAAATTCAGTTCCCCATACAAATAAAGTGACTTTTAACATGAACACACACAGAATGCTGGAGGAACTCAGCAGGTCAGGCAGCATCTATGGAAAGGAATAAAGCCCTCCTGATGAAGGGTTTTGGCCCAAAACATTGACTGTTTATTCCTTTCCATAGGATGATGCTTTAAATAGTTTTGCTCCATGTGCCTTTTAAACTAAAGGCCAAACACAACTTCCACTTATCATGTCCTGACAATTTGGCCCCAGCAGTCCATGCAATTCCATTGTACATTTCTTCTCCTGGTCCTTTCATTGTTGGCCTTGAAGTTTACCTTAAATGACAGCTTCTATAGGCATCTGTTAGTCTCATGAGAGCCTGGATTTGCGCCTTGGAAGGTTTCCAGGGCACAGGCCTGGGCAAGGTTGTATGGAAGACTGGCAGTTGCCCATGCTGCAAGTCTCCCCTCTCCACGCCACCGATGTTGTCCAAGGGGAGGGCATTAGGACCCATACAGCTTGGCACCGGTGTTGTCGCAGAGCAATGTGTGGTTAAATGCCTTGCTCAAGGACATAACACGCTGCCTCAGCCAAGGCTCGAACTAGTGACCTTCAGATCACTAGACGAACGCCTTAACCACTTGGCCACGCACCAACACAGTGACAGCTTAATCCTATTGAAATCTCAAGCTTCAAATTTCTATTCAAAGTTCAAAGTTAATTTTATTATCAAAGTACATAAATGTCACCATATACAACTCTGAATTTCATTTTCCTGTGAGCATAGTCAGCAAGTCTATGGAACAGTAACTATAACCGAATCAATGAAAGATCAACCAGAGTACAGAAGACAACAAACTATACAAATGCAAATTTAAATAAACAGCAATAAATAACGAGAATGAGATAAAGAGTCCTTAAAGTGAAGTAATTGGTTGTGAGAACATCTCCATGGATGAGCAAGTGAAGAAGCTATCCCTCCTATTCAAGAGACTGTTGGCTAAAGAGTAGTAATTATTCTTGAAACTAGCGGCGTGAGTCCTGAGGCTCTTGTACCTCCTACCTGATGGTAAAAATCAATCTGAAGTTCTTCCATAAATTCATCTATGAGGATTATGAAGGTCAAGAACTTGGGTCTACCTGACTAATGTTTGGTTTACTTCCACATTAAATAGAACAGAGATCAGAATAAGAGTAAAATAAGAACCAGAAGCTGGAAAGCTGGTCCTTCACTTGAGCTTGTTCTGCAGTTTCTTATAATCATGGCTGATCCAATCTTGGTCTCAGTATCACTTTCCAGCCTCTTCTCCTCATCTGTTCAGGTCAATGTAGTTCAAATGCCTACCTGTCCCTGTCTTCAAATGTCTGTCAGTCATTGCACCTGGGACAGACTACTCCAAAGAGCCACGACCCTCTAAGTGATGAGATTTCTCATCGCCGTCTTAAACGGATAATTCCTTATTTTGAAACAATGATTCTGTTCTGGAAAATCCCACAAGGGGAAACATCCTGTTAGCAACCTCCCCGGGGTCCAGTGTGTGTCTAATGACTGTCTCATTCTTCTAAACTCCAATGAGCAGAGGCCTTTCTTTGCATGTTAGTCTCTTCTTCCCCACCCCCGGAATCAATCTTCTCTGCACCATTTCCAATGTGAACACATCCGTATCATAATATGGAGACCAAAATGTGATACTAAATAATATAATTGCTTCCTGTGGTAAAATAAAGATTCAAAATGTTGCCCGTAACAAGTTGGCCCTGTTACCCTGAAACAACGGGAATGAAGAGTTAACACTAGGGGGCACTCAAACTTCGCATTAAGATTGTAAATGAGTCCGCAGAGAGAATTGCTTTGCTTTTATGAATGCTTTTATTGAAATACAGAAAGAGAAATGGCATAATCATGAATACAGAAATTGGACTAAATCATATAGCGTAAGTTTGCTTCATTCATCAAAAATTAAAACTTCTGTCAATGTTACATAGCTGCAGTATGAATGGCTTGAAAGCTTAGAATAAAAAAGATACTTGTCATGTTTTTTATATATACAGATTGCAGGAAGACGAATGTTCTGCATCAGTTGAAGAAAGCCAGTCCAAAGCAAAAATGACCATCAAATAAGTGCTGAAAAGAATGAACTAAATAGCCAACTTTCGAGATTGCTTTCATACTTGTTCTGTTTTGGCCATTGATATTTATACATCACTTGCAAAACAAGCATTCCAAAGACAACTAGTGCAGCAATGAGGCAAGCACTAAATGCAGACTTTGTTCTTAGATATGGTATATGTGCATTAAAAGAAGGAATAACTCCAATCAAATTTACTTGCTGCTCTTCAGTAAAGATATTTCAAAAGTTCTAATTGCAGTGAAGAAAACAGAATTACTCCATCAATGTGCATCGAAGCTTCATCCAGAGTACTGCTTTGTGAATTATTTGGCATTTTCTGTGAGGGGTACATTTTCTTGAGACCAAGGGGGAGAATTGTGAACTGAATATAAAAATGAAAATGGGGAACTTTAAAAAATGATTTTTACAGCTATATCTATATATGGCAAAATAGAATAAAGAGTAATAATATTCTTGTATGTCTGTGGCTTATTCTGTCTTAAATTTAAAACACTGAAAATCATGTGTACAGAGATGCATGTGACTTTATATATTCATATGATTTGATTGCATAACACTGCAACAGCTTGCATATTGGAATATATATTTTCAACACCAATACAGATCCAAAGTTTCCTCCACTATCAACCCCCATAAACTCAGTTCATTGGAAGATTATGCCATAACGTGCTCATTATCTACATCTACAGCTAACCAGAGGATTATTCATTCAAATTTTTAGCAATTGTGCTGTAACCATTTATCAATTTCGGGAATAAGTAGAAATCAGCAGAAATACCTATAAAACACAATTATAATGGTAATTCTATTACATTTCATTTTATCAGGCAGGTTAAAAAATATAGAAATATTAGGTATGGTAATCAAAGTTAATTGTAGATTATAGAAATTAATTATTGTATTCTCCCAGTTTACATAGAATGTTTTGAAATAAAAGGTTCATAAAACAAATAGAAAAATCAATTAAGTTTTGGGAAACTTCCTTTAAAATGTAATTCTAAAAGTTTTGCTTGAAGCATGGAAAACATCAGATCTTTTTAATCCACGGCATATCCTCGGAGCTGTTGGAAAGTAAAATAAATATTTCAGTCAAATGAACCTTGAACTGCACTATCATTACTACAGGACAATAAAGGTGAACCAGGACAGCAGAGCACAGAGATGATGTTCATACAGATTTGAACTTGCAAGTCTACACAAAGTGACATGTATATACGGTGAAGATGGCACATTTAGAAAAGAATCAAACACCAACCCAATTAGCTCATCCGGCCACCCCTGAGTATCTCAAAAGCAGTAGGAACAAGATAAAGTGAAAATTTTGGGAAGTTTAGAAGTAGAGAGAGAAGGTTTTGCTCTTTGTCTACTCAGGCATATGAGTTTCACTTCAGGCGAATGCAGAGTTAAAGCTGTGAAGCAACACATCTCCAGTAAAACATTACTGACAGTACGTTTTGTCAATCTATTTAAATACACAAGGGTTTTGATTGAACTTTGCTGTCAGAGTCCAATCCTCCCTCTCTCTGATTACCTTGACCACTCCTCCATTCTAAAGAGTAATATCACACCCAGGTACTGATTCAACACAAAAATGCTCAGGGAAAGCACAAACTGCAGAAATTTAAGGTAGTATTCAGAACAGAATTTGCCTGGGTCTTTTCAGTAGAGCACCAAATCACTAAAGATCATGGTAAACTGTCAGCCAACTCTCTCAGACGGTTACAGCACAGAAAGAGGCCATTCGGTCTGATGAATCTATACTGGATCCGTGTAGGAACGTAACTCATTTCCCCAAAATCTCTCCACCACACTGCAAATGCTTTCCTTTCAGATTTAGCTGCTTTTTGAATGCCCTAATTAGATCTGTCACCACAGTGGCGAATTGACTTGAACTGAACTGAATTGACTTTACTTCTTCTTATATCCTTCACATACATGAGGGGTAAAAATCTTTACGTTACGTCTCTGTCTAAATGTGCAATCATAGTAATTTACAATAAGTAGGACAGTCAATTTAACATAGAGTACACTCAAAGCAGTGTGATTTAATCAGTCTAATAGCCTGGTGGAAGAAGCTGTCCAGGTGTCTGTTGATCCTGGCTTTTATGCTGCGGTATCATTTCCCGGATGGAAGCAGCTGGAATAGATTGTGGTTGGGGTGGCTCGGGTCCCCAGTGATCCTACGGGCCCTCTTTTCATACCTGTCCTTGTAAATGTCGTGAATCATGGGAAGTTCACAACTACAGATGTGCTGGGCTGTCCGCACCACTCTCTGCAGAGTCTTGTGACTAAGGGAGGTACAGTTCCCATACCAAGCAGTGATGCAGTCAGTCAGGATGCTCTCAATTGTGCCCCTGTAGAAAGTTCTTAGAATATGGGGGCCCATAACAAACTTCCTCAACCGACTGAGGTGAAAGAGGTGTGCTTTATAAAAGAAGGTTGCTCATTTCACCTGTGGCTTTTTTGCAGTCAGTGTCATGGGTCCAGGGTTTTGCCTGGGGCCAACGTGTGGATTGTGGGCAAGATAAACTGTGAGAACCAGGAATGAGGTCCAGAACAACAGGGGTCAGGAATATGGGTACCTGTGCAGTCAGAACCAAGGTTTTAAATGCTTATTATATTTCCCACTTCCTGAGACACACTGGGTTCCCTGGGAATTTATTATTCTACTATGTAGCATGTAAAAATGAATTAAAACCATGCTGGGAAGTATTAGCATAAAATAAATGCAGATAGCAACAAACAGTCTGCTGGAGGAACTCAGCAGGTAGGTTGTTTGTTGCTTGAGCTTCCATCATCTCCAGTCTCTTAGTCTCCAATAAAAACTTCTAGTCTAGCACCAAAACTGCAAGGTGCCAGATCTTTGTAATGTTAGTGTAATACAGAGTGAAATACTAATAATGCAATTGTAAAATGCCTTGTACAAAGTCTTGTGATAGTTTTATGAAACTGAGATACATCCCAGGATGCGCTGGGACACATAATCAGTGTTGTAACCTGGGGGTTATCAGGTGATTCGGGTCTTTTCAACACCAGACACCATCACCTGGTCGACACAGCCAGGATCTACCAGGCCCTGGCACGTGTCCCAACAGCATGGGTCCACGGGTTACACCTCTTGATCCACAGCCATCTGGATGGCTCGTTTCTTTGCAGCCCCTGTAATGCCAAGGAGAGAGTAGGTTCTGCACAGCAAGCAGAAAGCAAAGCCTCTACACCCCACCTCAATAGGTTTGCATTGTGCCTTCCACCCATCTCCAGCACTGCTCTACCAATTCCTGGTATTTGGCTTTCCTGAGTTCAAAGGATTCTTCAATTTGGTCTTCCGAAGGAACTGTCAATTCTACCATGACCACCTGCTTTGAGGTTCCTGACAAAATGACCATGTCACGCCTCAGGGTGATGATACGATAAAGTCAGGGAACTTTAATTGCCTGCCAAGATCTACTAAAGGTTTGTATGATACAGGAGGGAGATTGAAAATCTGACTGTCATAACAACAACCTCACACTCAATGTCAGCAAGACCAGAAGTCCGTGAGCCAGTTGTCATCGGATGATCAGAGGTGGAGAGGGTCAGTAACTTTAAATTCCTGGGTGTCTCTATCTCAGATGACCTGTCCTGGACCCAGCATTTAAATATAATTACAGAGGAAGCACAACAGCGTCTCTACTTCCTCCGGACTTTGCGGAGATTCAGCATGTCATCAAAAACCTTGACAAACTTCTGTAGACTGGAGAAGATGGCGGCGCGACGGCAGCGGGCGTGGCCACTTCGGTGGTGATGTCTGTTATTTGTCAAGTAGGGGGCCATGCACAATTCTGATCTGATGGCGAGACGGATGTGAGAGTACGGAGGAACATCTGGAAACTTCTGAAATGCCCGCTTCACTGCCGCTGCTACTGTGTGGTAACTGGAATCTCCGGAGCAGAAGGCCCCGAAATCCTCGGCTTTGCGTGTTTCAGCGGCCGGGGCAAGGTCGAAGGTGCTCGGCAGAAGATGGCGCTCGGGAGGCTGTATCGGAGGGCTGGTCGGAAGCTCGAAGTTTTCGGACGGATGGACTCAGTGTCGGCTGTGGTCAGCTGCTTCCAAGGCGTCGGCAAGTTGACAATGCCTGGAGCTTTATGGCAGGGAGTTTCTCCCTTGTGCTGCCTGCTATCGGGGACTCGGGAGTCGATTGACCTGGGGACTTTTGAGACTTTATTTACCATGCCCATGGTTTGTTCTTCATCAAATTATGGTATTGCTTTGCACCGCTGTAACTATATGTTATAATTATGTGGTTCTGTCAGTGTTAGTCTTTGGTTTGTCCTGTTTTCTGTGATACCACTCCGGAGAAACATTGTATCATTTCTTAATGCATGTATGCATTTCTAAATGACAATAAAAGAGGACTGAGTGTTCTCATAATCTAAAAAAAAACATGTTTGGTGGAAAGTGTGCTGACTGGCTGCATTATGGCCTGGTATGGGAACATCAATGTCTTCAAACAGAAAATCTTACAGAAGGAAGGGAATTCAGCCCAGCACATCATGGGTAAAGTCCTCAAACTATTATGCATATTTGCTTAAAACAGTGTCATAGGAAAGCAGCATCCATCATCAAAGATCCTCACCACCCAGGCCATGCTCTTTGCTCGCTGCTGCCACCAGGTAGAAGGTACAAGTGCCTCAGAACTCACACACCAGGGTCAAGAACAGGTACTATCCCTGAACCATCAAGCTCTTGAACAAGAGGATAATTCATCTATTGAGATGTTCCACAACCAGTGATTGCTACTTAAGGACTCTTTATCTTGTTATTTCATGCTCCCATTTCATTGCTATTTATTTATAATTGCATTTGCACAATTTGTTGTCCTCTATGTCCTTTCTCTTTCCCTAATCCTGTTTACAGCTACTATTCTATAGATTTGCTGATCTGGCCACAGGAAAAAGATCTCAGGTTGTATATGGTGACATGTATGTACTCTGATAATACATTGTACTTTGAACTTTGAACTTTAAGTATTCCAATTTTTGTGGTTGATTTTTTTCATCTCATGAATTAATGGAATGTAAATAAAAATGGTTCAGCTTCCAACTAATTTCTGGAAAAAAGGATTGCCTAATCAGGTTTTCACTGATCTACTTGAGATTGCCATCGTCTCTAGTCCCTCATGTATTCATTTCTTTCATCACTGTTTCTCATATAGATCATCAGACTATTTTTAGGATTTTCAGTCAACTCTGAGAAAGGTTTGGGCTGAGAAGGCAATGTTCGTTCATCAAGAGATGAATTTGATATTAAATAATATATATTCAAAGGTTCATTTCTAAGTGAGGTGCAACATCAAGCTAAAGTTAAATTCTGCCTGCAGAAGTGGTAGAAAAACATTGACAACTGGGTAAGCCACATGACGTGGTTGGCAAAGATGTCAAATACATTGAATATATCTAAACATTTTCTGATATTCAGAAACATTTTAAAATTACACTATTAAAAACTGTACATTTCAAAACTTTTTTAAAATTTAAACATTTGACAAATTTGAATAATTAGAAGTCTTTAATTGGCTGATATTTTCAAATGGAGAGCAACCGGTATGAGGAACCAAGGCAAAGAACAGGGAAATTGTTGACACAAGTGTTTGAGTGAAACTCCACAACTTTGTCCTCATGACCAAAAGGGTGAGAGATTTTCCTACCAAGGGAGGCTAAATAATTTGACTCTGTTCTATGGAGGTTAGAAGAGTGAAGGGTAATCTTATTCACATATACAAGATCCTAAATGAGCTTGACAGGTTAGATGTTCGCATGTTTCCACTAGTGGGAGAGTTTCAAACAGAGGGATATAACTATAAGATAAGGGGCCAGATATTCAAAATGTAGAAATTTCTTCTAGCAGATGGTATTGGACCCCTGGAATTAATCTTGGGAAGTTGGATCACTGGAAGTATTTAAAGTGGAGGTGGATAAACATTTGATGGATGGTGAATTTGAAGGATATTGAGAAATGACATAGAAGAAATGTTGAGGCCAGCATTGATCAGCCATGGTCATACTAAATGGTGGGGCAGCCTTGAGGCCTGAAGGCATAATCCTGCTCCTGTTTTCTCATGTTCCTTACTGAGTCAGAGCACGGTTGGTAAAATTGGCAAATATATCTTAACACAACTTCAGGATCTCTGCATTCATATGGAAATTCTGAAGCTGATGTACAGTTTCGCAGGGAGAAGATAGCGAACAGCTGATATTGCTATACCAAATTTTGGTCTTAATCCTTTCCAGTGTAACTTTAATTTTTGACATTCAAGGAACACATTTCCAGTGTTTCACTTAGCACAATGAATGTTGCAACATATGAAACACAAATTTACTGCTCATATACACAAAGCTGGGAGACAATGTGAAATGTGAGGAAGATGTTATGAGAATCCAGGGTGACTTAGACAGGTTGGGTGAGTGGGCAGATGCATGGCAGATGCAATTTAATGTGGATAAATGTGAGGTTATCTACTTTGGTGGCAAGAACAGGAAGGCAGATTACTATCTGAATGGTGACAAGTTAGGAAAATGGGAAGTACAACAAGATCTAGGTGTCCTTGTTCATCAGTCACTGAAAGTAAGCATGCAGGTACAGCAAACAGTGAAGAAAGCTAATGGCATGTTGGCCTTCATAACAATGGGAGTTGAGTGTAGGAGCAAAGAGGTCCTTCTGCAGTTGTATAAGGCCCTGGTGAGACCCCACCTGGAGTATTGTGTGCAGTTTTGGTCTCCAAATTTGAGGAAGGATTTTCTTGCTATGGAGGGAGTGCAGCGTAGGTTCACTGGGTTAATTCCAGGGATAGCAGGAATGTCATATGTTGAAAGATTGGAGTGACTGGGCTTTTATACACTGGAATTTAGGAGGATGAGAGGGGATCTGATTGAAACATATAAGATTGTTAAGGGATTGGACACGCTAGAGGCAGGAAACATGTTCCGGATGTTGAGGGAGTCCAGAACCAGAGGCCACAGTTTAAGATTAAGGGGTAGACCATTTAGAACGGAGTTGACGAAAAAAATTTCACACAGAGGGTTATGGATCTGTGGAATGCTCTGCCTTAGAAGGCAGTGGAGGCTAATTCTCTGGATTCTTTCAAGAAAGAGTTAGATAGAGCTCTTAAAGATAGCGGAGTCAAGGGATATGGGGAGAAGGCAGGAACAGGGTACTGATTGTGGATGATCAGCCATGATCACAGTGAATGGCGGTGTTGGCTCAAAGGGCCGAATGGCCTACTCCAGCGTCTATTGTCTATTGTCTATATGCAAATAAATGAAATCTATATATTTTTATATAATCAGACTTCTACAGAAGCATAAATGTTAGACTTGGACAGTTACAGATTATGCCGGATCTTTAGAACAGTGGCACATGTTATACTTACTTTTTAATCAAGTTCAGAGAGATAACATAGGATACAGTATATCAAACTCACATATTAAGAAAGACATACCTAGCTTCTTCCTTCGATATAGTCTTTCCTGAGGCTAGAACTTCAGCTACTTGGGAGACCACAGGATCATAATTCAGACTGCAAACTGCAATGACGGTATCTTCCCTAATAATTTGAACAAAATATTACAGATTATATGCTTTAATTTCAGTTTCTTAAAATATAGAATCTGTGAGTATTTTTCTTATTTAAATAGATTTTTGGTGAAGACTTACTTGATATAGAATGCAACAAATCTCATTTCATCCATATTGCCATGAATGATTACTTCTTCATAGCCTACTCCATGTCCTGGCAGAAAACAAAAGGGTAAATTTAAGGAGAATTAAATGCATGATTGTAATTGTTATATATGCTCTAATTGATTAGGAATGTCTCAACCAACTGAATATGCAAAATTAAATGTCATAGAAATGAAAGGAATCTCAAGTGAAACTTTTATCATAATATGACCAGGATTCCCACTCTGGATCAATAAAGTACTTACTATTATTATTATTCCATAGAAACTTAATTAAGCATAACACATTATTCTGATGAGACTATGAACAATATTACTTTTAAAGAAAGTATACAATGTCAGCTAGTGTTTGAGAGTGGTGTAAGTTTAATAGAGTTAGAAAACTATAGTCAGAATCAATTATTATCAATGTCATAAATGATGTGAAATTTGTTTTGCAGCAGTAATACACTGAAAAAGCATAAAATCACGATAAATTATAATAAATAAATAAACCCCCACCAAAAATGAATAACAACATAGCGTTCATAGGCCATTAATAAATCGGAGGGGAATAAGCTGTTTCTGAAAATATCGAGTGTGGGCCCTTGGACTCCCCCAACACCTGCTTGATATATAGTAACATCAATAAAAACAACACAGATGGGAGAAGGATTGGTTTATTAAACAACTCAAGCCGACTCTGCTATTCCCACAGGATCCGAGCAGTTCTGACTTCAGCCCCAACTCCAATTCTTGCCTATTCCTCAAAACCAGAGACTCCCAAAGAGTCCAGGAATCCACCCATTTCAGGCTTCATTATGAATCGGTCTCTCCAGCTCACTGAAAAGATTCACAATTTCAGAGTTCATCCTACATTTTAAACAGGAATTTGTACTTAATGCAACATGAACAAAAGTGGAAGTGAAAGTATGATCAGAGACCAAACTAATCAATCAATCTGTTCTCCATGCAAACAAACGCAAAAATGAAGTACACATCTTGAAATTAGTGACCATTTCCTCTGCTAAAGCAATGCACAGGGAAAGGATAGATTTCCATTTTTATAGTTTCCGTACATTTGACACCTGAACCGTATTACTGTTAGCAAATTACTCAGCCACACAGCACATCATCCATTATACAACCAGCATTTACTGCTACACCACAGTATTTCACAGTCATGGTTACACAACCATGGATGTGAAATATTGATGCAAGTTGATAAATAGTGAGAACGTCAACCAAAGAATCATTTATTTCATAAGTAAGTATGAAAGTAATAATGAAAACAAAGAATTTGCACGTGCCTCAAACCTAAAATAAAAACAAAACAGATGCAAAATGCATACAAATATTTGACAAAAGGCTTTTAATCTCAAAGATTAATTTTAGCTCATCATAAACACAAGAGATTCTGCAGATCCACAGCAACACACACAAATTACTGGAGGAACTCAGAGGATCAGGAGCATCTATGGAAATGAATAAAGAGTCGATGTTTCGAGCCGAGACACTTCATCAGGACTGGAGAGAAAGGAGAAGCCAGAATAAGACGGTGGAGGGAAGCGAAGGAGTATACAGAAGATAATAGGTGAAGCCAGGTGGGTGGGGGAGGGGGAATGAAGTAAGAAGCTAAGAGGTGATAGGTGGAAAAGGAAAAGGGCTGAAGAACAAGGAATCTGATAGGAAAGGAGAGTGAACTATGGGAGAAAGGGAAAGAGGAGGGGCACCATGAGGAGGTGACAGTCAGGTGAGGAGAAGAGAAGAGGTAAGAGGGGAGCCAGAGTGGGGAATGAAAGAAGAGGGGATGGTGAATGGGAAAAATTACTGGAAGTTAGAGAAATCAACTTTCATGCCATAAGGTTGTTCAAGTTCAAGTTTATGTTTAATTGGCATTCAACCATGCATGAATACCTATGAATAAAGCCAAGTGAAAAGATGTTACTCCAGGGGCAAAGTGGAAAACACAGGACTGACAGTCATACATACTACAAGGCACATATAAGATAGCAAACACATATAGCATATAAGACAGCAGTAAAATACAGGCATACAAAAAATATGTAGTCCAAGTCCCTGAGTCCACGAGTGTTGCAGCAGTCTGCAGTTGAACAATACAGTTTGTCTTCCGCTGAGTGATCATTGGGGAGGGGGCAGCAATGACTCCAAATGGACACCACATCACACCGCCTCCAGCACTCCAGCGCAACCTCCCCCCCTGACTCCGACGTCTCTCCCTGGCTGGCTGTGAACAGGGGACAACATGGCTTGAGGTCCAGTCTTCGCTACGACCGAGACTGCGCAGCTCTCCTGCCGTCCACTAATAAACCAATGAGTTGGACTTGCAGCAGTCCTCACCACCAACGTCCAAACATTTCTTATGATCACAAGAAAAGTGACTAAGACGATCACTTGCTGTTAGTCTACATGCCAACTTCACACATTGGCACCTCTCTGTTGTAGGCAGCGTCATGTTACACTCCAAATCCAGCTCCTTCGGCTTCTGTGCCAATGAGCAACTTGTTGAAGGAGTAGACCCACAGTATTTTAAGTTCTTAATGTCCGGCAGGGCACTGCGATTACAAAAAATACAGTAACACTTTTGGTTGACCCTGAAGCCGCTGCATCTGAGTGCACGACCCAGGCAAAATATGAGGTGTTGCTTCTCCAATCTGAAATTAGCCTCATCGTGGCAGCAGATGACACTGTGGACCAACATGGGAATTGGAATTACAATGGTTAGCCAGTGGGAAATCCTGCTTTTTGTAGATGGAGCAAAGAAGCTCGTCCTCCAATCTACATCAGGCCTCATCAGTGTAGAGGAGGCCACATCAGGAATATCAGACACAGTAGACAACCCTGAAGGATTTACAGATGAAGTCTTGTCTCGGCTGAAAGGAGTCTTTGGGGCCCTGAATGGAGCTGAAGTAGGTTGTGAATGGGTAGTGTTACGTACCCCGTAACTGGGTTGCCAAACCAGCAGAAATGGATCAGTCAGTTGGAGTCTGGATTACTAGAACTAAGAAAGTTTTATTAAAGAAACAAGCAACACAGTAATCGAAAGGATAATAAATGCAACAGTTCAGCAATGATAAACACACATGTGCACAGAATTAAGATAACAGCATCAATCAAGCTCTATCATTGTCTAGGGGCAAATGACCAAATTTCAAAGTGACACAAAGTTCAGTCCAATTTAGTTCAGTTCGCAGTAATCGTTGCCATGGCGATGGACAACGTGGGGGGAGGGAGAGAGAGAACGGGAACGACTGATCATTCAGACACGGCTTCCACTCACAGATCGGTGATATTTGCTCACAAGCAGCTTTCGGGCAGGTCCTTGGTGATGTCACCTGAGGTCACCGACTGTGACCCCTCCTCCAGATGCGGTCGATCCTCTGCAGTGAACCCAGCACCCAAGCGAGGGTGGACACACACCGGGTTCCTGCTGATTGTACCTTTCCACCCTGTGCGCTTAAGGTCCGGTACTTCCCACCGACTCGTGAGAGGCGCACCGCTTCCAGGGTCTCGTTACCTCGGGTGTCGTGTGTGTCCTGCCTTAGCGAACCTGTCCCTTTTTATCCCCCTGCTGGGGTATCGTCTGTCCATCACTTCAAACAGTTCAGGGTTCAAAGGGGGAGCCGCTCCAGACAGCTCTCTCTCTCCCGTCCCTTCATTACACATCTCCAGATGCTGTTTCATTGTGTTCCTTATCTCTCTCTTGAAGACAGGTGGCAGACCAACTGCTGATCACACAGGACAGCTAACATCTTATCTATGTGTATTCTCCTCACAGTAGGTGCAGCACTTCTTTTGCTTGAAGGGACAAGTGTCAGAAGGAAGATTAGTGGTGAAGGGCAAGCAAATCATAGAGGAAGCGATTCCTGTGGAAAGCGGAGAGCTGGGCAGAGGGGGGAGGTAAAAATGTACTTGATGGTAAGATCCTGTTGAAGATGGTGGAAGATGCTGGAAGCTGTGGAGAATAATGGATAAGGAGGCTCGTGGGGTGGTAGGTGAGGACAAAAGGAACTCTATCCCTGTTAAGGTGGCAGGAAGATGGGGTGAGGGCATGTGTGTGAGAAATGGAGGGGATATGTGTAAGAGCAGCATCAATGTTGAGGAAGGCAAATCCCATTCTTTGAAGAAGAAGGACATATTTGATGTTCTGAAAAGGAATCCATCATCCTGGGAACAGATCCAGCAGATACAAAGAAACTGAGAAAATGGAATTGCATTTATACTGGAGACAGGGTGGGAAAACATAGAGTTAAGATAGCTGTGGGAGTTGATAAGTTTATAAAAGATATCAGTGGACAGATTGTCTCCAAAGATAGAGCCAGGGAGTTCGAGAAATGGGAGAGAGGTATCAGAAATGGACCAAGTGAATTTAAGGGCAGGTTGGAAGTTGGAAGCAAAGTTGATGAAATTTGAGGAGCTCAGTATGGGTGTGTGATGCAGCACCAATACAGTTATCAATGTAGCAATATCGGAAATACAAGATCCAATTGCACAAGGAGATCTTGAATTGTATTGATTAGTCTTGAGGTGATGATAGTGCCAAATGCTGAGCTGTAGCCGATAAAGAGCACCCTGATGTATGCATCTTTACTGTCCAGCTGTTCCGGGATTGAGGAGTACTTCATCAAAGTACTTCATCACAGTAGATGTAAATGCTACTGGGCAATAGCCATTGAGGTTCTTCTAGACATCATTATAATTGAAGCCTGCTTGAAGCAGATGGGTACCTCAGATGCCAAAGCGAGAGGTTAAAGGTAATCGATGAACATTCCAGTCAGTTGATCAGCACGGGTCTTTAGTACTCGGCCAGGTACCCCATCTGAGCCAGATGCTTGCCGTGGGTTCACTCTCCAGAAGGTGCTCGTACATTGGTCTCAGGGACTGGAATCACAGGGTCAACGGGGGGTGTGGGAGTTTGTATAGTCCTCCATGTTTTGATGGTCAAAGCGAGCATAGAAGGCATTGAGCTGATCTGGGAGCGAAGATTTGCTGTCACTTATGTTGCTCGGTTTCAATTTGTAAGAGGTGATAGCATTCAAGCCCTGCCACGGCTGTCAAGCATGCTCCAGTGGCTCAAGTTTGATCCTAATTGCCACTTCGCACATGAGATAGCTTTATGGAGCTTGTACCTGGACTTCTTGCATCTTACTTGGTTGGCAGTCCTGAATGCCACTGATCTGGTCCTCAGCAGAAGGCGATCTCATAGTTCATCCAGGGCTCTGCTTGAGGAAGATTCCAAATGATTTTGTGGAGACAAACTCAGCCAGGACTGTTTTAATCAAGTCTGCGACAACACTGGTGTATTCATTCAGATCCTCTGATGAGCCCTTGAATATAACCCCGTCCACCAACTTGAAGCAATCCTGTATCTGTTCCTCCGCCTCCAGTGACACCCCTTTGTTGTCCTGGTCAAGCTGAAACACCAAGCAATGGAAGTTCCTCTACCCAGCATCTTATTAGCAATTATCAGCTGTAGAAGTTCATGCTGTTGATACACGAATGCATCGCTGGATCCGGTTAAAACCCAATCATCAAGCTCACTGATGACACAAGTGGTTGGCCTCACGAACAATTACGATGCGACGGCATTCTGAGAGGAGGTAGAGTGGTTCGGAGAATATTGAGAGCACAACCCGAGCCTCATGTGGATAATACAAAAGAGACGTGTGTGGACTTTAGGAAGGTGCAGGCCTGCCACTCCTTAGTGCACATGAACTGCTCCTCCATCGAGAGAGTTAGGAGTACCAAATTTCTCGAGTGCACATAACGGACAATCTCACCTGGCCCCTCAACACCACCTCTTTGATCAAGAAAGCACAGCACCGTCTCCAGTTCCTAAAGAGAAATACTGTGGGTGAGCGAAGATTCCCCCATCCCCCCCACCATTCCAGCCAATTACGGGAGAACCATTGAGACTGTCCTGACACCTGCATCACCATCTGGGACGGGAATTGAAAGGCATCTGATTGCAAATTCCTACAAGAACTGCTGAGGGGATCGTCGGAGTCTCTCTTCCAACCATCAGAGATATTTACCAGGAGCGCTACATATGCAGGGCCCTTAGCATTGTCAATGATCCATCCTATCAGTCCAACAATCTCTTTGACCCCCTACCATCAGGCAGGAGATACAATTACATTAGGATAAGAACCATTAGGAGGGAAAACAGCTTCTTTCCCTCAGGCTGTGAGACTACTGAACTCCCTGCCATCACTTCGGTCTTATCACATACAAAGTGCTAATAGTGCTATACTCCTTATGATTTAACTTGTGTTGTAAATGCACCTGGTTATTTGTTAATTTATTTGTGGCAATATCACTTCATGTGTTGCATGAAGTTGTGCTGTGCACCTTTGTCCGGAGGAACGTTGTTTCGTTTGGCAGTATGCTTGTGTATGGTTGAATGACAACAAATTGAGCTTGAACTGCATTGATTGCATTAGGGATATGCTGGGGTTGGAGGGGGGCAGCCTGCACGTGTTGCCACGCATCCAGTGCCAACATAGCAAGCCCACAATTTACTAACTCTAACCTGGGCATCTTTGGAACGTGGGGGGGGGGGGCTAGAAAGGAACACCTGGAGGAAACCCATGTAGTCTCAAGGCAAATGTACAAACTTCTTACAGTAGCAGTGGGGTTTGAACCCCGATCTCACAGCTGCTGTGCTATGAAGCATTGCGCTAACCATTATGCTACAGTGCTGGCCCTGTTGACGATTTATTGGGTCTCTTTAAACCAAGAGGTACATTTAGAGCAGGGGTTGGCACCCTATTTGTCTCTGTGGGCCGGATCGCGAATTAATGAGCAGATGGTGGGCCAGATAAATGCCATAACAAAATTGAAATATGGGAATTATCCATTTAAATACATCTAGTTATGTCTGGCCTCAAGTTAATGAATAACGCATGCTCGAAAATCATTTGTGCCTAAGGTTGCCTACCCCTGATTTAGAGAGTAGGAAGGTTCAGTTCCACAGAAGCACCTATCTTTCTAAGGAATTCAAAGTAGAAGAGGAGAGGGACTCAGTATGTGTTCTACATTTAGTTAAGTTTAGGCGAATATGACATTTTCGTGGATTGGTTAATTAGATCTCCATCAAGGCTGGTGACAAATAATTTGAGTAGTTTGTAAGCTAGTTTAAACCCAAGTGTAGCATCTGGTTTAAAACCAGTACCTACCAGTGTATGCCAAATCATATTAACACGTTTGCAGATTGTCATGACTGTCTATTCCTTTTGTCTCACATACTAATACCAGTTCAGTGAAAGGCCAGGCAGTTGGGCATGGTGAATTGAGAACCCAATCACATTTTGTATCACTTTAAGCCCTGTGTTGTACTGTTCTATGTTCTTTGTTGTAAGGTATTATTACTTCCACAATGAGCTAGGCTTTTGATTGGCAGGGCGTGAATGGAGTGAGTCCAAACGCATTTTACTCCATTTCCCCCAGAATGATGCATTGGCTCATCATTACCTGCATATCGAATACTGTTTTCGGAAATGATTGACCAGAAGTATGGCACAGAATTAAAGGCAGCCTTCTTCTTCAGCATGTTCAACGCAGCCACATGACCTTAAGAGTACGAAAAAAAATAGATATTTACATTTTCTGATTTTATAAACAAGAATACCATATAAAATGTATGGCTGGAGGCAAAATTCTCACAGCATTTGATGTGGTAGATACAAAATTGTCTTCCCTGGCTAAGGATCTCAGAACCAGAGTCACAGTCACAAAGCAAAGTTCAGAGTAAATTTATTATCGAAGTATGTATATGTTACCATATTGGGAGTCATTTTCTCACAGGTATTTACAGGGAAAAAGAAATAAAGATAGAATTTATGAAAAATTATACATAAACAAAGACTGAAAACAACCAATGTGAAAAAGAGGGCAGACCTAAAGTATATAAGATAATATATACTTGGGGTGAATATTAAGGTTAGCAAGCACTAAAGGACAGTGGGGTCTTGATGCATATGTCCAAGAGTTCCTGAAGGCAGCATAACAGAAAGTTAAAGTCAGTGTAAACAATAATTGCTTTCATTAGTCAGGATAAAGAATCTAAAAGAATGGAGGCTACTATAAAATTATAAATCATTCCTTAGGCCACAGTTGGAGTACTTCATTCCGTTCTGGGATGATGGGATTATAGTGAAGGGATTGCAGAGAAGATTCACTTAGATGTTGTCCGGGGAGGACCGGTTCAGTTATGGAGAGGCTGGATTAATTTTCTTTGGAGTGAAGAAGGCTGAGGGATGTATACAGAATTATGGTGTGCATTGGTGCAAAGAGTAGACAGTCGCAAGGCTGCGGGACTGGACAGCATCCCAGGGCAGTTACTCAGGATGTGTGTGGCACAACTGGCAGGTGTGCTTACAGACATTTTTAATTTCTCCCTCTACCAGTGTAGATTACCCTCCTGCTTCAAAACATCCACCATTATTCCTGTACCTTAAAAGACCAAGGTAACATGTCTGAATGACTGACGTCCTGTCGCACTCACCTCAATAATAAGCAAATGCTTTGACAGGCTGGTCAAGGACTACATCTGCAACTTGCTACCACCCACAATTTGCCTATCAACACAATCAGTCAATAGATAACGCAATAGCCACAGCTCTACACACCGTCCTTAGGCATCTGGGGAAAAGGGATGCTTATGTGAGAATGCTGTTTTTGGACTGTCGTTCAGCATTCAACACCATAATTCTCTCCAGGCTCGACAAGAAGCTCAGAGACCTTGGCCTTCACCCTGCCTTGTGTAGCTTTATCCTGGACTTCCTGTCAGATCGCCAGCAGGTGGCAAGAGTGGGCTCCCTCACCTCTGCTCCTCTGACCCTCAACACAGGTGTCCCACAGAGCTGTGTACTAAGCCCCCTCCTTTACTCTCTGTGTACCCATTTCTGTGTCACCACCCACAGCTCCAATCTGCTAATTAAATTTGCTGATGGCACTACACTGATTGGCCTAATCTCAAATAATAATGAAGCAGCCTACAGAGAAGGAGTCATCACCCTGACACAGTGGTGTCAAGAAAACAACCTCTCCCTCAATGTCGCAAAAACAAAGGAGCTGGTTGTGGACTACAGGAGGAATGGAGACAGGCTAACCCTTTGGACATCAGTGGATCTGGGGTTGACAGGGTGAACAGCTTTAAGTTCCTTGGCATAAACATCACTGAGGATCTCACATGGCCTGTACATACCGGCTGTGTGGTGAAAAAGGCACAACAGTGCCTCTTTCACCTGAAACGGTTGAAGTAGTTTGGTGTGGCTCCCCAAATCCTAAGAACTTTCTAAAGGGGCACAATTGAGAGCATCCTGTTTGGCTGCGTTACTGCCTGGTATGGGAACTGTACTTTATCCAATCACAGGACTCTGCAGAGAGTGATGTAGACAGCCCAGCGCATCTGTAGATGTGAATTACAGATCGATGTAGTTATAAAGAGGGCAAGACAGTGGCTATACTTTATTAGGAGTTTGAAGAGATTTGGCATGTCAACAAATACACTCAAGAACTTCTATAGTTGTACCATGGAGAGCATTCTGACAAGCTACATCACTATCTGGTATGGAGGGGCTACTGCACAGGACTGAAAGAAGCTGCAGAAGGTTGTAAATCAGTCAGTTCCATCTTGGGTACTAGCCTACAAAGTACCCAGGACATCTTCAGGGAGCGGTGTCTCAGAAAGGCAGAGTCCATTATTAAGGATCTCTAGCACCCAGGGCATGCCCTTTTCTCACTGTTACCATCAGGCTGGAGGTACAGAAGCCTGAAGGCACACACTCAGCGATTCAGGAACAGCTTCTTCCCCTCTGCCATCCGATTCCTAAATGGACATTGAATCTTTGGATACTACCTCACTTTTTTAAAAAAGTTATTATTGTTTTTGCACATCTTTTTAAATCTATTCAATATACATAATTGATTTACTTGTTTATTTACTATTTTTAAATTTTATTTGTTATTATTATTATTTTTTTCTGCTACATATGCATTGCATTGAACTGCTGCTGCTAAGTTAACAAATTTCACGTCACATACCGGTGATAATAAATCTGATTCTGATTCTGAACTTCCCACTATTCAGGACATTTACAAAGACAGGTGTGTAAAAAGGGCCCAAAGGATCACTGGGGACCTAAGTCACCCCAACCACAAACTGTTCCAGCTGCTACCATCTGGGAAACAGTATTGCAGCATAAAAGCCAGGAGCAGCGGGATCCAGGACAGCTTCTTCCACCGGCTCATCAGACTACTTAATTCATGCTGACACAACTGTATTTCTATGTTATATTGACTATCCTGTTGTACATACTATTTATTATAAATTACTAGAAATTGCATATTTAGACGGAGACATAACATAAAGATTTTTACTCCTTATGTATATGAAGGATACAAGTAATAAAGTCAATTCAATTCAATTCATTGATAGGGGAGGCATTGATCAATTTTGCCCTCAGTATGAGTCTAGTCATAGGTTGAAAGTCAGGAGTAGGAGATTTAATGGGGATTATAGAAAGAATATCTGCACCATCTGAGGGTATGGTGTGGGCAGATACTCCCACAGCAATAAAAAGTGTTTAGAAAAGCACTTGAAATACCATAACAAAGAAGACAATGGACAGAGTGCTGGGAAATGGGACTAGTTTAGATAAATGCTTGGTGTGGACTTGGTGAGCAGAAAGACCAGTTTCAATGCTGGATGACTATGGGCTTCCATCAAAAACCGCTGGATAGGAAAAAGAGATGATAAAGCATGATAAAGTCAGCTGTAAATTCTGTGGCTTAAGACAGCAACTCTACAAGTAAACTAACTGGACACCCTCCAAGAAAGAAAGAAATAAGAATGATTTTCCCATATCATTTCAATCTGTACAACCACAATTCTCAAATGGGCAGCTCAAAGTACCTTGTGAATGAGCCACTTGCCAATGACGAACAGTCACATTTTCATTATTTTTCAGTGGTAGTGGAAATGAAGTAATATCCCCAGCTGCAAACACTCTAGGATTACTGGTCTGCATGTTCTGAAATACAGAGCCAAAACAAAAATGAGAGCAATCACTTGCCTGGCAAAATTTCAAACTTCAGCATTGTTTAAAACTTGCTCTAATACACCATGCAGGTCAGTTTCCAGATCAGTCACATTTCTCCTAATCCCAAACAAAATGCAATGAAATCAATTTTTTTTTATTTCACGATTTTTTTTACCACAATGAGTTGGGGAGTCTAAGACTAGAGGACACAGCCTCAGAATAGAGGGACGTCCATTTAGAATGGAGATGAGGAGGAATTTCTTCAGCCAGAGAGTGGTGAATCTGTGGAATTCACTGCTGCAGGTGGCTGTGCAGGCCAAGTCACAGGGTATATTTAAGGCAGAGGTTGTTGGATTCTTGATTAGTGAGGGCATGAAGGGATACTGGGAGAAGGTAGGAGATTGGCGCTGAAAGGGAAAATGGATTAGCCATGATGAAATGGCGGAGCAGACTCAATGGGCCAAATGGCCTAATTCTGCTCCTATAACTTATGGCCTTATGGGTGGGAGACTGGTAGATGGAATGAATGTAACTGGACTCAAGAGGCATCACCACAATGAGAAGTAATGCAACTTTAATTGCAAAGCATTTCATTTCAACCAGATGATGCACAACAGCTCCTTCGGAACTTAGAACTGACAGCATTTACAGTTGTGAATTATGTTGAAGGTGACACTAAAAAGATGTTTACACAGGAAAGGATGGATCTGTTTAGCCAGTCTGGCAGTCAGTAGATAAAAACAAACATAGAAAACCTTCTGGTTATTACTAACCAAGTATTTTTAGCAGTGATCTTGCTGTACACGTTACACTAACATGCTCAGCTGTAAATGTAGACCCACAGAACAGATCCACATTGGTAATCTGATTAGGTTACACTTGAGTGATTAGACAAATGCCAAGCTACTGGAATAGATATACCCATATTTACATTATTAATTTTATAAAGAGCTCAGTGTAGGTGTGGTCTGGCATGTTCTTAATGAACTACAAAGTGACCAGGCACAACTTAAGGACATCACTGCAGGGTCATTTGAAAGCTTATACACTCCTCCCATTAAGTCACACTTTAACAGAGGAACCAGTGTCTTGTTGCAGCACTAAAACCAGCACTAGATCTTCGCCAAGAGTGATGAACTTATCTCAAATTCAGCATGAAAATCATTAACCGTCGCTCCTATCGCCACCCTTTTTTCATTCATAAAGAGGAAGTGGGCTTTGGAGTCCAAGCCAGTATTTAACTGTCTGTCCCAAACTGCCCTTGAGGATGTGGCGGAGAGCTGTCATCTTGAACCACTGCAGCCCTTGAGGTGTTGGCATAACCACCATGCTGTTAGGAAGTTCCAGGATACTGACCCAGGAACAGTGGTGTACTTCCAAGTCAAGATGGAGTGTGACTGGGAGGGCAAATGTCAGGTAATGGTGCTCCCATGCTTTTGCTGCTCGTGTCCTTCCAGCTCGTAGGGGTTGTTGGCTTGAAAGCTCCTGTCTAAGGAGTCCTGGGCCGCTACAGCATCATTGTACAACACAGAATCATAGAATGGTACCAGCACGGTAGATCGGCACTGGCTCCGTGCAACTGTGTTAGGTCATTTGCAGAGCAATCCAGTATCTTTCTTGACATTAATGCAATAATGGAGACCAAGATAAACTGCAAACTGCGGTGTCGTTGAAGGGTCTCGATGCAAAACATCACTGGGCCCCTTTGCCTCTATAAATACTCCCTAACCTGCTGAGTTCCTCCAGCAGTTTGTTTTCCACTGGCACTGAAGTTATTCCTCTCACACACTACCCCTCTCACGTTACAAGTTTTACTCCCCTGTCAATGACACCTTCTCCTTTCTTGACTGATCTCCTATGCTAAACAGGAAACACACAATGTTCGGTTTCCAGTTACGCTTTAAACAAAACATCTTGTCCATTACGAAGATTACTCAGCTCCATCTGTGTAATACTGCCACCATCCTTTGCTTCAGCCACTTATCATTGCAGGTGTGAGTCAATGGGACAAGGTAGAACAACAGTTCAGTACGGACTAGATGGGCCATAGAGCATGTTTCTGTTCTGTAGTGCTCTATGACTATATCTATCATGACAACATACAAATTTGCACTGACCTGATATGCTCCTCCCACCCTACACATTCACATATTGAAAATGTGGAAAGGATGTTTCCCATGGTGGGGGAGTCTAGGACAAGAGGGCACAGCCTCAGGATAGAGGGGCATCTATTTAAAACAGAGATGCAGAGAAAGTTCTTTAGCCAGAGGGTGGAATTTGTGGAATTTATTACCACAGGCAGCAGTGGAGAGCAGGCCATTGGGCGTGTTTAAGGCAGATCTTGATAGGTTCTTGATTGGACACAGCATCAAAGGTTACGGGGAGATTGCCAGGGAGTGGGGCTGAGCAGGGGGAGAAAGGATCAGTCATGAATGAATGGTAGAACAGACTCAATGGGCCAAATGGCCTAATTCTGCTCCTATGTCTTATGTTGCCTTCTGTATTCTGTCCACGTTAAATTTCATTTAGCCATTATCTCCATGTTTACTGACTAAACACATCCTATTTTCCAGGAAACAACTTATAAAAAATTTAATCCCTTTCCTATTGAGATTCCCCAAGTAGGTTTCTGTTTCAGACAAATGATTTACGTTGTAAGATACACCAGAGTGAAAATTAAGCATTTTGATTGGCTTGCAGCCAGAGGCTGAGGGAAAATCTAAAGAACTAAATCGAGGAGGAAATGCCCTACTTTAGAATTTGCTCTTTAATATGAGAGGGCACAAGTGAAAAAGCAACAGATCATTCCAAAGTGGAAATGCTATCATTTAAATCAAGGAATCAATGGTAAAACATAAAACAATTTCTACCTTATTGACAATAACTGCACCATTCGAATCAGTTTTTATGCCACTCTTGTTCAGGAAATCTGTTGCAGGTACCACTCCTTTCCACACAGCAAGCAGTTTATATAAGAGAAAAAGATCATGTGAGGACAGCCCCATAGGGGGAAAAAACTAAACGATTCACAATTGGCGGATACGATAGGATCTTTTAAGAGACTCCTGGATAGGTACACGGAGCTTAGAAAAATAGAGGGCTATGGGTAACCTTAGGAAATTTCTAAAGTAAGTACATGTTTGGCACAGCATTGTGGGCTGAAGGGCCTGTATTATGCTGTAGGTTTTCTAAGTTTCTAATTATGTGAACCAGTGATAGTTACCATGTGCAGGCAGAAATGATTAAGTGTTATTAGCTGCCTATCCCTATGTGTACGTACGTGCGTGTGTGTGTGTGTGTGTGCACATATGATTTGTAAGAAGATATAGAATGGCTGTTTAGATAGAGGCAAATTTGGAGATAGATTGTCAAAACAGATAGCAGGATATAAATCGTTTAGAAATTTCAACAGAGAAATGGCAAGAATTTAATTCACACAAGGATGAGGTGTTGCACATTGGAAGTCAAATGCAAGAAGAAAGTATGCAGTAAACATCCAAGGATACATATTGTATCAAAAGGACAGGCAGGTAAGCACAGGGGGTGGTGAGGCTCTGTTGGGAAAAAATGAAATCAGATCCTTAGAGGAGGAGACATAGAATTAGAAGATAAAGAATCCTTGTGGGTAGAGTTAAGACACTGCAAGGGTAAAAAGACCCTGATGGAAGTTATATACAGGCCTCCAAAAAGTATTCAGGATGTGGGCTACAAATTGGAATGGGAGATAGAAAAGGCATGTCAAAAGGGCAATGTTGCAATGGTCATGGGGATTTCAATATGCAGGAAGATTGGGAAAATCAGGTTGGTGCTGGATCCCAAGAGGAGGAATTTGTAGAATGCCTACAAGCTGGATTTTTAGAGCAGCTTGTGGTTGTGCCCACTGGAAGATCAACTATTCTGGATTGGGTGTTGTGTAATGAATCAGAATTGATTAGGGAGCTTAGGGTAAAGGAACCCTTTGGAGAAAGTGATCATAACATGATCAAATTCACCCTGCAATTTGAGACGGAGAAGCTAAAGTCAGGTGTATCAGTATTACAGTGGAGTAAAGGGAATTACAGAGGCTTGAGAGAGGAGTTGGTCACAGGTGATTGGAAGGGGACACTAGCAGGGATGACAGCAGAACAGCAACGGCTGGAGTTGTGGGAGTAATTCAGAAGGCGCAGGATAAATACATCAGAAAGAGACGTATTATAAAGGCAGGATGACGCAACCATGACTGACAAGGTAAGTCAAAGCCAACGTGAAAGCAAAAGAGAGGGCACATAAAAGAACAAAAGTTAGTTGGAAGTTAGAGGATTGGAAGACTTTTAAAACCCAATAGAGAGCAACTAAAAAAAAGCCATAAGGTGGGAAAAGATGAAATATGAAGGTAAGCTAGCCAACAATATCAGAGAGGATACCAAACATTTTTTTCTGGTATACAAAGAGAGAAAGAGGCGAGTGTAGCTATTGGACCACTAGAAAATGACACTGGAGAGGTAGTAATGGGGGGCAAGGAAATGGCAGATGAACTTAAGTATTTTGCATCTATCTTCACTATGTTAGAAACTAACAGTATGTCGGAAGTTCAAGAGTGGCGGAAGCAGAAGTGCAGTCGCTATCAGTAGAGAGAAGTTGCTTGGAAGCTGCAAGGTCTAAAGGTAGATAAATCACCTGGACCAGATGGACTACACCCCAGGGTGCTATGGGGTGCAGTCCATATAATGAACTAATGTGGAGGCATTTGTAATGATTTTTCAAGAATCACTATGGTTATATGGTTATATGGTTACCAGATTTTGGAATGGTTCCAGAGGACTGGAAAACTGAAAATGTCACTCCGCTCTTTTAGAAGGGAGAGAGGCGGAAGAAATTATAGGCCAGTTTGCCTGGTCTCAGTGGTTGGGAAGATGTTGCAGTCAATTGTTAAGGATGTGGTTTCGGAGTACATGGAGGCACAACTTAAAATAGACAATATTCAGTATGGTTTCCTTTATGAAAAACCTTGCCCGACAAATCTGTTAGAATTTTGAGGAAATAACAAGCAGGGTAGACAAAGCAGAATTGGTGGATGTTGTATAATTGGATTTTCCAAAAGCCTTTGACAAGGTGCAGAACATGAGGCTGCTTAACAAGGTAAGAGCCCGAGGAATTACAAGAATAATACTAGCATGGCTAGAGCATTGGCTGATTGGTAGGAGGCAAAGAGTGGGCCTAAAGAGAGTTTTTTCAGATTGGCTGCCAGTGACTAGTTGTGATCCGCAGGGATCGCTGTTGGGACCACTTCTTTTTATGTTTTATGTCAGTGATCAGGTTAGCAGATTTGATAGCTTTGTGGACAATAGAAAGATAGGTGGAGGGGCAGGAAGTGTTGAGAAAGCAGGGAAGGTGCAGAAGGACTTGGACAAATTGGGAGAATGGGCAAAGAAGTGGCAGAGTGGCAGATGGAATACAGTGTCGGGAATTGTATGGTCATGCACTTTGGTAGAAGGAATAAAAGCATAGACTACCTTCTAAATGGGGAGAAGATTCAAAAATCTGAGGTGCAAAGGACTTTGGAATCCTTGTGCAGAATTCGCTAAAGGTTAATTTGCAGGTTGATTTAGTGGTGAGGAAGGCAAATGCAAAGTTATCATTCATTTTGAGGGGTCTAGAATATAAAAGCAAGGATGTAATGTTGAGGTTTTATAAAGCACTCAGGAGCCTCACATTGAATATTGTGAGCAGTTTTGGACCCCTTATTTAAGAAATGATGTATGTTCTGGAGCGGGTTCAGAAGAGACTAATGAGAATGACTCTGGGAATGAAAGGCTTATCATATGAGGAATAATTGATAGCTCTGAGCCTTTACCTACTGCAGTTTAGAAGAATGAAGGGGGATCTCATTGAAATCTATCTATAGAACTGGATGTGGAGAGGATGCTTCCTATGCTGATAAGTCTAGAACAAGAGGGCACAGCCTCAGAATAGAGCAACAATCACTTAGAATGAAGATAAAAGAGGAATTTCATTAGCCAGAGGATGGCAAACCTGTGGAATTGATTGCCACAGGTGGCTATGCTGGTCTGGTGATTGGGTGTATTTAAGGAGGAGGTTGATAGGTTTTTGATTTGTCATGCCATGAAGGGTTATGGGGAGAAGGCAGGAGATTGGAGTTGAGAGGGAAATGGGTCAACCATGGTGAAATGGTACAGTAGTCTCGATGGGTTGAATGGCCTCATTCTGCTCCTATGTCTGATGGTCTAAATGGCAAGACTAATGTACAGAAAGATAGTGGGGCCCAAGATTTTAGGTCTCTGAAAGTGGCAAAGCAAATGGATAAAAGAGATACACATGCTTGTGTTTATTGTTCACAGTAGTTGACAAGTGATACTGCAACTGTAGTAAACATTCGTTGCGTCACATTTGAAGTGATGTGTGCAGTTCACGTCACCGCAGTACAGGAAAGATGTGGAATCTTGGAGATGGAGCAGAGGAGGTCCAGCAGGATTTTGCTTGGATTAAAATGTAGCTATAAGGAGAAGTTGGACAAACTTGGACAGCTTTCGCTGGAGCTTTGGAAGCTGGGGGGAGATCTGATAGAAATATATCCTGTCAAATTATGGGAGGCATAAGTAGGTTAGATAATCACAGTTTTTCCTCCAGGGTATAAATGTTAAAAACTAGAGGACATGGGTTTATGGCAAGATTATGAGGCAAGTCTTTGCACAGAGAATGATAGGTGCCTGGAACACACTATCAGGGGTATGATATATGATATGATAGCAACATTTAAAAAGTATTTTGAAAGTCACATGAACAGACGAGGAACGGAAGGATATAGACAAAGTACAGGCAGATGGGATTAAATTAATTTGGTATTGTGGTCAGCACAGGTTCATGGGTTAAAGGGCCTCCTCCTGTTCTGTGTTGTTCTATGGTCAATATATGATTCTAACCAAATATATGGTTTAAAAATGGGTAAGTTTATACCAATTCCTACTACACAGGTGTCTGCTGGAAGAACCATTCCATTTTCGAGCACAACTTCTTCCAACTGCAAATATATGAAAAATAGTTTGTGTAAGTTACAAAAATTGATGCAGGATATAACAACAGCTAATCACTGAAATGATTCAATTTTCATTGGGTTTACCGATCCATTCTGTCCCCTGAGTTCAGTCACTTTACTTTCCATGTAAAACTTCACATTTTCCGCTTCAAATTTCTGTAATGTTACAGACAAGGATTTCAAATCAAAACAAAGTTAAGAAGAATTAATACAGGCTTATATTAAAAACTAAGAGGAAGATTGAAATAAACAGTGCTTTTCTTCATCAGCAATGGTAGATATTTTCAGTATTTTCTCACTAATTAAAACAAACATGGCTAAAGTTAGGATTCAGATCAGTGGCTTCTGTCAAAAACAATCAGTAGGTCAGACAAAATCTGTAGGAGGAAAAATATTTTAATCTTAAATATTAATTATGTTTCTTTCCCCATGGACAATACCTGACCTGATAAGGATTTCCTGTGCTTTCACTTTCAGATTTCCCACAAGTGCAGCTTTTTTTTCCCCCACTTTCAATTTCTTTCACAATTTCCTACACCGATTTTTAAGTCCAACAGACTGATTGCAAATTTTGAATTGTGTTCTCTTCAGACAACTGAATTTTAATTTGGTAACTTAACTTCATTATTGCAGTGCCAACATCTCTTCCCAACAAATCCTGAAACGGAACCTTGCTGGTTCCAACCACAGACACAGACTTAGGTTTGTTAATCAGGTACCAAGTTATCTCCATTCCTGGAAGACAAAAGGAAAGATCTGAAGTAAAATATTTACATTACTTCATTTTATGAAGACATGCATGTACTAACAATTTCCCTGCACCTGAAAGTTGAAGGTTCAAATATAGCTTTCACAGATAAAATTCAGACTGACTTTCCATCTGGTGTAGTATATGGGAAATGCTCTGTTATCTCAGTTTTGACTCTTAGAACTTGTCAGACTGAGGATTTGCCTGTCCTCTAGACATAAAAAGTGCAAGACAAATGTAAACTTTTGGAGGGGGAGGGGAGAAACAAATAGTGATTAAAAGAAAAAACTGAAAATTTCAAATAATTGCCTGAGGTGGAAAAATAATTTATCTTCTTTTGCTATAGTTATTTAGTTGCCTGTAGGCTCGTCCCTAGCACTAGAAGGCAGTGCCATGGGACATTTAAGAAACATTCAGATCAAAGGAAATGTACAGAACAAGGATATGGCCAGAAACACAAGATATTCTGCAAATGCTGGAAATCCAGACTAAGACACACAATATGCTGGAAGAACTCAGCAAGTCAGACAGCATTTATAGAGGAATAAAGAGTCAATGTTTTGGGCAAGACTCTTCATATAGCCAGGGCCTGAGACTTGGTACGAAGAGAGAGGCGAGAGTGATAAGGCTACAATTGTTTCATTGGTTCAAATGAGGCTGAGAGAGCTTAAATTGAGGTGTACAAAATCATGAAAAGCCTAAACTGAGGATATTATTATCCTATTGTGTTCTATTATCCTTAGCAGAGAATATGATATCTGGGGTGCATATTGTAGAAGAATAGAGTGAGGGAGGAAGTGGTGAAGAAAGACAAATTTCATTCACTATTTCTCTTCCATGGTCACTTCTTAAAAAGAAGTGGGAGAAATAAATACCAGCCTGATATAATAAGTCCCTGGAGGAGCCCTCAGAGCTATAACTTACAGGGCCACAAACCCAAGAGCTGGAAAGAGGGAATAACCTAACATCCAGATTTGGTTGACATAGACTCAATGGGCCAAATGCCCACCTACTACCACGTACATTTTTACACTGAATTCCAGCTGGTAATATTTCCTGGTCATTACTGTATCCTGGAAGTCATGTTAGTAATATGACACAGCAAAAAAAATCCCAGGGTCACTCAGTTCAAAGCTATTGCGCTGCTGGAATTTTAAGAAAATCTTCAATTACAGGTTTCGGGTACTCCAGGAAGTGTGAGTGTTTTGACTGTTTGACATAGGTTCACAAGCTGACATCAGAATTAAATTGCCTGCTGATACTGAACTGGAATCAAAAAACAATATCAGGAATTCACTCAGTCCACAGTTTCCCGCTGGACAAAATAAAACAGCTATTTAGTCTAAACTCAACCACAGCTCCCTGGCCGAGCATTACACATCATTTCAAGGGTTTATCTATTTCATTGAATACCCTGAGGATATCTGTCACGACCACCTTTTCCAGCAGTAAGTCCTCCTCCACTTCCTCAATTTGGCAGGGAAAATAAAGATTAGGTAATAGAGCCCAACTGTAATTACTGATACAAATAAATTCTGTTCTAACAGATGTCCATAAATTAAAAAATAAACAAATAATACTCAATATGGTAACTGCCCCTTCACAGTATTGTAATGAATATCATCAAAAACTCATAAGAACAAGTACTATAAGTGAACAGAAGGGGAAGCTAGGAAGAAATGTATGTACACACATATGTCAGACTAATGATTTTAATAATATTTAGGAGCACGTTCAAATGTAGTGGTGTCCCTAAGCTGAGGTGTTCTTAACTCAGCAATGGCCTTTATACAATTAAATGCAAGGAGAACAGCGAATAAGGCAGATAAACTCAGGTAGATCTGTGGACCTACGACATAGAAGTGCACAAAAATATCTTTATAAAGGGGCAAGACTAGATGCTTAATTTTGCTGTTTGCAGAGCTTACAGTAGATGTAGAGAAGGATTTAAAAGGAGAGCTGCAACGTTGTTTAAGGTGTAAGATGGGGTGCTATTTGGAAGCTGCATGGGTTGAATGAAAGAACAAAAACAGAGCAATTACACTAGTACATTACAAAATTCCAAATAGAGTTAATAAAGCAGCACAGCAGATTTTTGACACATACAAGAGCACTTTGGTCAGTAATAGCGGAAGTTTTAATTACCCTAATACTGACTGAGATGCAGGTAACATAAAGGATATGGAGAGCACAGGATTTTTACCTTGCAATCAAGTATATTTTTAACCAATAAAAGAGATTATTGGTGGGGGGAGGCACAAATCTGAACCTAGTTTTAGGGAATTAAATTGGGGAGGGGCATTGTTGGGGGGGAGCACTTTTATTTTAGTGATAATTCAGCTTGATTTGCCTAGCAATGAAAAAAGACAGATAAAACCAGAGTAAATTTTTAAAATTGAAGTAGGCCAATTTTAGAAGAATAAGTCTTTTATAAGACCATAGGTTCTTGATCGGTCAGGGTATGAAGGGAAATGGGGAGAAGGCAGGAGATTGGGGCAGAGAGGAAAATTGGATCAGCCATGATGAAATAGCGGAGCAGACTCGATGGGCTAAAAGGCCTAATTCTGCTCCTCCACATGGTCTTGTATTCTGTGTTTTCGTCCGTTCTTTCTTGTTACTGTCCGAGCAATTTAATTTGGCAGGAGCGATTTGTAAGTTTTTTTTGTGCAGGTGGGGGAAGTTGGGGTTTGATGTTCTCACAGTCCCGAGAGAGGGTTGATGCTTTTTCCTTGAATCATTTCCATTATTTTCATTGTTTCATGGCTATCTGGGGAAGACGGATCTCAGAGTTGTATACTGAATATATATAATCAATGAACCTTTGAACC
The DNA here is from genome assembly GCF_963921235.1 of Mobula hypostoma. Lineage (NCBI taxonomy): Eukaryota > Metazoa > Chordata > Chondrichthyes > Myliobatiformes > Myliobatidae > Mobula > Mobula hypostoma. Next base: position 28,449,199 of record NC_086119.1, on the reverse strand, counting down.
TTTAACTTAGCTAAGTAAAACAACAAAAGTGGACTGGAATTGGCCAATTGATGATAACTTAACCTGAGCAAAGATTGTTCTACAGGGATATGAACAACAAATGGCAGGATACTGAATGGAGGGAAAACGAGAGCTTAGAATGGATGTCCATAGATTCTTCAAAAGTGGCCAAACAGTTAAAAGGGCCTCAGAGATGACAGAGGCACATTGGAAAATGAGTTGCAAAGCCATATCCTGTGTGCATATGAACCTAGTGTTAGAAGGTATTTCGCAGCATGAACTATTGGGTCGAATGTTCTACAAGTTTTCTAGGATATCTCAAAAGGCTGCTGAAGCAGAGAATATGAGACCCTTACAAGCAGATACAAGGAATAAGAAAGTGGCTTAAGTATTAAAGAATTTAAGTAGAGCTGCTAACTCACAGCTCCAGCCACCTTCGACCTCCGGTGCTGCCCATGTGGAGTTCCCACGTGTGACTTCTCCTCCCCCACCCCCGTGACAGTGAGAGGTTCTTCTAGGTGCACTAGTTCCCACCAACACCCCAAACATATGCGATTGTTAAGTTAATTGGCCAATGTAAGTTGCTTCAAATGTGCAGGTATGTGGAGGAATTTGTGAGGAGGTGACGGGCATGTGAGTTAGTGCATAACTAGTGTAGGTGGGTGCTTTATGATTGACAAGGCTCAGTGGCCAGGTGCCTGATTTTGTGCTGCATCACTCTTTAACTTAGGATTCACCAGTATGTTTTTATGAAGGAAGACAGAAAAAAAAGGCAGAACTATGAGGGAATGAGGAATTAGGAACTGAGGAAGTAGGTATTGCTAGAAAAATATTGATGACATCAACAATCTTTAAATCCCAAGTGTCCAATGATCTGCATGCCAGAGTTTTAAAGGAGACACTGCTAGAAAAGTCTAGGGACTATAGAAATGTTCCTGTGGATTGAGAGTAGCAACTACGACACCACTGTTTATGAAAGGATGGAGAGATAAAACATGGAATCACCCATTTGATTAGATTAGTTTATTATCATTTACACAAGGGTGTAATGAAATGCCTTGTTTGCATGAAGCTCTCAGAGTAAACAGTATACATGGCAATAACAAATACAGCAATAAATATAATGAAAACAAAACAGCAGAATGGTGCAAAGGTAATCTATGGTAGTGCAAATCAAAAGTAAAGTGACAATAGTGGAATAACTGAGAGAGGTTGAGTTAAAAGTACAAGAACATGGCAGCAACTGGGCCACGGATGATCCCAAGCCTGGCTGAGAAAGGACCCCACCCCCTTCCCATAAAAATTTAGTGCTACAGAAACAGCAACAGAAGCTTCAAAAACCTCATCCCTGGGAGAGGAAGGACGTACCAAGAAGACGGGCTGCACCTGGGAAAACTTGAAAGGCAGGCTCAGGACAGAAGACTCTGGTGAGCAGCTGTCAGCGGCCGACACCCCTGTGGGGGTGATGGGATGAGGAAGAAGGGGAACAAAAGGTGAAAGAAGAGCAATAGAAAATGGAAGAGGAAGAAGAAAAGGAAAAATAATGCTATAAATACAAGCCTGATTCAGTTCTAGAGTCGGCGGCCCACAAATTATATTGCAACCAAGCCACTATTACAACTAGGTCAATCCATAATAACTGTCTGGCTATAATATCGCAGGGTAAACAAGCAAGAACAACTTACTTAATAGATATAACTATTCCAAACACACATAACATTAAGTGAAAAACACCAGAAATAAGCTGAATTAAAAGAGGAAATTGAAAGACTATGGAACATGAAAAGGGTATACTTCTACAACTGTTATTACCCCAAGGTCACTACACAGTAGAATTAAGCAATTAAGCCTACACAGCAATATTTATGTAAATCTCCAGAAAGCCACAATACTAAACACCACTAGAAAAGTCCGAAAGTTCCTTGTAATTGAGTAATGAGTCTGTTTGGCTGTGTCCACACCTCAGGTTTTACCAGCTTGAGCGGAGAAAAAATAAAAACACAATAATAATGTGGCAGCACCATTGGGAAAGAGGTGATTAGTTCAGAAACCTGGTAGCAGAGGAGAAGTTGTTCTTTTTAAGTCTGGAAGTCCAGCGAAAAAAGGCCCTATGGTAATTATAGGGAAAATGGTTACGTCTATTAATGAGGATGTAATAACAAATATCTTTGAATGAACAGTAGGATTGAGTTGAATCAACATGCATTTATGAAAGGAACAACATCTTTTATGAATCTAATTCTTTGGGGTTGGTCAACAAGGTTAGAAAACTTGGAATTGGGGATAGCATACTGACATGGATTGGGAATTGAAAGCAAAGTGTGGGAATAAACAGATCCTTCTCGGTCTTCAAGACATCCTTTAAAACCAACTTCCTGTGCTAGTCTCTCATCTTGAGGCCTGGTGTCTAATTTTGTTAAACAGTGTTATACAAAACAGCTGAGCCCTTGAGGCATTTTGCAATGCTTAAGGTTGAATTGTTACTGAGGTATTAACGAGAAATATGTGCTCACTAGAACAATTCTGTATGTACAAGCTAGACAAGCCAAACAGCCTTTACAGTAATTATCACTAATACATTCAATACCACACACAACATATAATGTTGGTAACATCTCTTGCAGACTTACTTTTCTTATTACAGACAACCGAACTTCTAATGTAGACACACTATTATGTACAATGGAGTTACTTTGATTTATAAATTAGTTCCTAGGGTATTAGTGTATTTCCTGATGACCATAAAATAATGGAAATACAGGTTGAGTACCCCTTATCTGAAATGCCTGGGGCCAAAGTGTTCTGGATTTCAGATATTTTTGGATTTTGTTATATTTAATGAGATAGCTTGGGGTCGCCATCACTTCTGACTTTAAATTTATGTGCTGCTGGTAAGCAGTCTTTAGCTTACACTTGTCCATTACACATGTGTACTTAACAATAAAAATTATTACACTCAATTAATAGAATGAAAATATAATGTGTGCTGGGTAACAAGAGTAGCATCGGGAGAATACCTGAATCAGCTGTTGAACAACAACTAACAACGGCAAGCTTTCAGTCTCCACCTACGATACTGTATTTTGATTAAAAGGTTACAGTACATTGTATTGTACTTTACTTTTTTTTACATTTTTATGTAAGGTATAAAAACAAGCAATATTCTAGACTTGTTCTGGTGTGAGATTTTCATCAGCAACATGTTAAAAATGTAATACTATTATGTAAGGTATAAAAACAATCAGCAACATAGACGTTCTGTTGCCGGATTTTCGTGATCAGCAGTTGCTTTAAAAAATTTAATTCTGTACCTTTTCTTAAATTTCAGACTGCTGAATATTCACAATTACCTTCAACTTTCAATTCTTCATGACAGATCTTTGCTTGTTTCATGATCAGCATATGATAAATTAATTCTTTCACTACACGATCAAGGCGTTCATTTTTTACTTTATGCAGTGTTTTTGCATTTTTCATCAACTTCTGTTCATTACATACATGATGTTACTTTTCAGAACTACCTGTGATACACAGAGACCAGGTCATCACCTGGCAACCTTTCCAGAGCCTTGTGGAATTTTGTTTTACGCTGATGATGGAGGATTTTGGAATTTCGGATAAGGGCTACTCAACCTATTATAACACTAGTGACCTTCTCAGAGAGAAATGTAAAGGAATTACCAATGAATGAGGAGCCCACGATGACAACATCTTTTTCATTTGATAATTCGTGAATTTTGTGTGCATCTTCCGGAGTATACAAGCAAAATACATTTTCTAGATCTGCTCCCGGACAACTAAGTTTTCGAGGTCTGCATTTAAACATATCACATATGGTATTATAAACAAAATAAAACTGAACTCCAAGGAACTGGTGCATATCAAATATGTTTTTCTATTGCTATAATGTCAAAACTAGAAATTTTGAAGGATTATATAGTAGAATTAACAATCAACTCCAAAGAAATCTCAAGACAAGATCTGAGGAACTATTATGTTAATAAACTACCACTTCAGTGAAAAGACATTACCAAGTTCAAAACTAATTAGAAGGCACTTGAAATTATTCATATACATGTGTCTAAACATGTGTCTAAAGTCTTCTGCAATTGCTTTGGACTTCCACATACGTATGCTGTGGACAAGTATCTGCTTTTTGCTTTTATACTTTCAGACATTTTATGATGCCAATTTGTAAGGTGGTTACCGCTATGCAAGGAACTAACTCAATGTCCTGCACTGATGCCATACTGAAGGTAGTATTAAATCACCAATACATAAAGTTTAAATAAAACCAGTGCCTACATGCTGTAGAGGCTCAGCTGCTAAGTTCTTTCAAAACACAGAATTCTTTATCAAGGGAATTAAAGGATATTGAGACAGCACAGGAGAATGGTGTTGAGACAGAACATCAACAGAAAATCTCGAAGAACAATAGAGCTGGTTTGAAAGGCCAAATAGCCTCCTCCTGCTCCTACTTCTTATGGTCCAAAGTGCTCCTGGCCAACTTCCTTGTTGTACCATCTTAAATTTGTCCTTCAAAATTCCCACTGATATAACGTAACTCATGTGAAGTCCTAGCTATCCATCTGTCTGGCCAACATGGGCCCTGGTACGTTACACCTTGATTTAAAATTTTTATCTCTGTCTCCAAAATCCTCCATGTGTTCACTGCCCTATCAGTTTCTAAATTTAATTGCTAATTTTTGTGGTGTGAACTGAAGTCTCAAAGGTTCAGAACAATTGTGGCATGGTGGGCATGGGCTGAATCAAGGCAGCAAGGACCGAGCCTGAGAGTGGGAAATGAGCCAATGTTTGGCTGCTGGAGTAGTCTTGGAGGTGATTCCAGACATCCCACCTCTCCCGGAAGTTCTGGGAGTCTCTTGCATATTGGTAGTGACTCCCTGATGACCGCAAATTATATACAATATCCGGGAAATCAATTTTTTTGAGAGCGAGCAAGAGAGAGCGTGAGAGAGAGGCCGAGAGCCAGCAAGGGAGAGCACGAGGGAGCGCAAGAGAGAGGGCGAGAGAGAGGGCGAGAGCCAGCGAAAGAGAGTGTGAGGGAGCCCAAGAGAGAGCGTGAGAGCGAGCAAGAGAGAGTGTGAGAACATCATGGCAGTGTTCTCCAAAAAAAATATATAAAACGTATGTCACCCCAGACTACATTAAAGTGTACCCCTGCCTAATAGGGGTCAAAAATAATGACAGTGTTGCTCGCTGCACTGTTTGCAACAGTGACTTTTCTATTGCCCATGGTGGGTTAAGACTGTAAAAGACATGTTGAGGTGAGTTTAACAGGTGTCATTCATTTATTAGCATAGCTAATGTTATTTAAACTAGCTGGCTAGCTGCTAAGGAGCTACTCTATTGCAGACATCCCACTTCTCCCAGAAGTTCCGGGAGTCTCCCGCAAATTGATGATGCTACCTCCCTGAAATGAGTTTTTGCAGGGTGGGGTGTCTGCGATTCGAAGTGCCAGAACAGGGGCAAGGTGGGCAGACGCAAGGCAGAGTCAAGTTGGTGGCGTTCGGACCCGAGAATGAGGTAAGACCTGAGGTTTCGTCGATTTAAGCGGCGAGCCAAACTGGAAAGGTCGGGTACAGACCAAATCGAAATGGCAGGGCCCAGCACCGAGACAGCATTTCGGAAATGGCAAGCCCTGGGTCTGAGAGCAAGGAACAGCCCGAAGTTTGACCAATTTAAGTGCCAGGCCATATTGAAAAGGTCAATGTGTCGGGGCCAGAGGCGATCGACGGGCCAGTGTTCAGCTCACTTTTCCGCAAGGTTTACACATTTCTGCATTGAACTGGGACTGTGGCCTACAACTAATGGTCTCCTAAATCAGATACAGTGATGACTGGCTTCATGGCTGCGAGCTTCAGTTGTTTGCCTACTTTCACTGTTTGCACAATTTGTTTTCTTTCTACACGTTGGGTGTTTGACGGTCTCTTTTAAAAAAAGGTTTCTATTGGGTTTCTTTCTTTTGTGGCTGCCTGTAAGAAGGCGAATCACAAGGTGGATATAGATTACGTAGTTTGACAATAAATGTACTTTGAATTTATTTGGTTTGGCTCAACTTTGTGAGCAAGGGCCCATTCCTGTGCTGTACTGTTCTATGTTTCAAGATGAACCATATATTCTTCCTACTGAACAGAACAACTTATTCTCAGCCTAATTTAATAAGCCTAGATATAAACAAAAACATTAAAAGTTATAAGCAAGTTGGAAAGCATTCGACCTACACATTCAGGTAGCTGGTACTATGTGCAAATCAGAAAGAACCAATCTGAGAAGGTCAATCACTTACATGCAGCCTGTTGCTATCAGTAAGTAGTCATATTGCTGAGTGGTTCCATCTTTAAAGGCAACCCTCCTTTTACCCGCGTTCACCGATATTGCCTAAACATAACAGAAACAAGGCATTTAAATCTGAACCTTGCAGGGAATGCATTTCTTTGCTATCAGCATGTACTTGCAGGATTTGGGCCAAGGATTAAACTGTGTGTTTACATTTTTGAATGGAAACCTCTGCTAAGACGGAAGCAATAGGAATCCTTTCCTTCTGAATAATTTTCTTTTCCAGTACATGTAGTATTGGCAACTGTAACACAGAAAGATTCCTTCTATTTGACATTTTGTAAATATGTTGAATTCTTAAAGCTACACAGACAACTTGAGGAAATCTCTTTATGCCATCACAATGTGTAAATAAAAGGAGGACATCCTAGTGCACCTACATTCATTGTTTGTAATCTAGAATTTGCCTCTTGTTATTATTATCTCTGCCCAGTTTTTACTTGAGCACCCTACCCTTTTTATTTGTGGAATAGTTTACTGAAAAGTTGAACTGTGAATTCAAGACCATACGAAAATGGGTCAAATGATAGCATAAATAATCCTGACTCATGTCTGGGTGAAATTGTTGTAAGGGTTCATTTCCTGAACAGGTAAAGCTCTGATGTAAGATTATATTGCACAAATATACATTCTTTGCTTCATTGACTATTACAATATAACATTTGGTTACTTCATAGAAACATAGAAAATAGGTGCAGGAGTAGGCCATTCGGCCCTTCGAGCCTACACCGCCATTCAGTATGATCATGGCTGATCATCCAACTCAGAAACCTGTACCAGCCTTCCCCCGCATATCCCCGACCCCTTTAGCCACAAGGGCCATATCTAACTCCCTCTTAAATATAGCCAATGAACTGGCCTCAACTGTTTCCTGTGGCAGAGAATTCCACAGATTCACCACTCTCTTCGTGAAGAAGTTTTTCCTAATCTCAGTCCTAAAAGGCTTCCCCTTTATGCTCAAACTGTGACCCCTCGTTCTGGACTTCCCCAACATCAGGAACAATCTTCCTACATCTAGCCTGTCCAATCCCTTTAGGATTTTATATGTTTCAATAACATCCCCCCTCAATCTTCTAAATTCCAACAAGTATAAGCCTAATCGATCCAGTCTTTCATCATATGAAAGTCCTGCCATCCCAGGAATCAATCTGGTGAACCTTCTTTGTACTCCCTCTATGGCAAGGATGTCTTTCCTCAGATTAGGGGACCAAAACTGCACACAATACTCCAGGCCTTGTACAGCTGCAGTAGTACCTTCCTGCTCCTGTACTCGAATCCTCTTGCTATGAATGCCAGCATGCCATTCGCCTTTTTCACCGCCTGCTGTACCTGCATGCCCACTTTCAATGACTAGTGTATAATGACACCCAGGTCTCGTTGCACCTCCCCTTTTCCTAATCGGCCACCATTCAAATAATAATCTGTTTTCCTGTTTTAGCCACCAAAGTGGATAACCTCACATTTATCCACATTAAATTGCATCTGCCATGAATTTGCCCACTCACCTAACCTATCCAAGTCACCCTGCATCCTCTTAGCATCCTCCTCACAGCTAACACTGCCGCCCAACTTTGTGTCATCCACAAACTTGGAGATGCTGCATTTAATTCTCTCATCTAAGTCATTAATATATATTGTAAACAACTGGGGTCCCAGCACTGAGCCTTGCGGTACCCCACTGGTCACTGCCTGCCATTCTGAAAAGGTCCCGTTTATTCCCACTCTTTGTTTCCTGTCTGCCAAGCAATTCTCTCTCCATATCAATACCTTACCCCAAATACCATGTGCTTTACATTTGCACACTAATCTCCTGTGTGGGACCCTGTCAAAAGCCTTTTGAAAATCCAAATATACCACATACACTGGTTCTCCCCTATTCACTTTACTAGTTACATACTCAAAAAATTCTATGAGATTCGTCAGACATGATTTTCCTTTCACAAATCCATGCTGACTTTGTCCAATGATTTCACCACTTTCCAAATCTGCTGTTATCACATCTTTGATAACTGACGCTAGCACTTTCCCCACCACCGATGTTAGGCTATCCGGTCTATAATTCCCCGGTTTCTCTCTCCCTCCTTTTTTAAAAAGTGGGGTTACATTAGCCACCCTCCAATCCTCAGGAACTAGTCCAGAATCTAAAGAGTTTTGAAAAATTATCACTAATGCATCCACTATTTCATGGGCTACTTCCTTAAGCACTCTGGGATGCAGACCATCTGGCCCTGGGGATTTATCTGCCTTTAATCCCTTCAATTTACCTAACACCACTTCCCTACTAACATGTATTTCCCTCAGTTCCTCCATCTCACTGGACCCTCTGTCCCCTATTTCCGGAAGATTATTTATGTCCTCCTTAGTGAAGACAGAACCAAAGTAGTTATTCAATTGGTCTGCCATGTCCTTGCTCCCCATAATCAATTCACCTGTTTCTGTCTGTAGGGGACCTACATTTGTCTTAACCAATCTTTTTCTTTTTACATATCTATAAAAGCTTTTACAGTCAGTTTTTATGTTCCCTGCCAGTTTTCTCTCATAATCTTTTTTCCCCTTCCTAATTAAGCCCTTAGTCCTCCTCTGCTGGACTCTGAATTTCTCCCAGTCCTCAGGTGAGCCACTTTTTCTGGCTAATTTGTATGCTTCTTCTTTGGAATTGATACTATCCCTAATTTCTCTTGTCAGCCACGGGTGCACTACCTTCCTTGATTTATTCTTTTGCCAAACTGGGATGAACAATTGTTGTAGTTCATCCATGCGATCTTTAAATGCTTGCCATTGCATATCCACCGTCAACCCTTTAAGTGTCATTTGCCAGTCTATCTTAGCTAATTCATGTCTCATACCTTCAAAGTTACCCGTCTTTAAGTTCAGAACCTTTGTTTCTGAATTAACTATGTCACTCTCCATCTTAATAAAGAATTCCACCATATTATGGTCACTCTTACCCAAGGGGCCTCTCACGACAAGATTGCTAATTAACCCTTCCTCATTGCTCAATACCCAGTCTAGAATAGCCTGCTCTCTAGTTGGTTCCTCGACATGTTGGTTCAAAAAACTATCCCGCATACATTCCAAGAAATCCTCTTCCTCAGCACCCTTACCAATTTGGTTCACCCAATCTATATGTAGATTGAAGTCACCCATTATAACTGCTGTTCCTTTATTGCACACGTTTCTAATTTCCTGTTTAAAACCATCCCCAACCTCACTACTACTGTTAGGTGGCCTGTACACAACTCCCACCAGCGTTTTCTGCCCCTTAGTGTTATGCAGCTCTACCCATATTGATTCCACATCCTCCCAGCTAATGTCCTTCCTTTCTATTGCGTTAATCTCCTCTCTAACCAGCAATGCTACCCCACCTCCTTTTCTTTCATGTCTATCCTTCCTGAATATTGAATATCCCTGAATGTTGAGCTCCCATCCCTGGTCACCCTGGAGCCATGTCTCTGTGATCCCAACTATATCATATTCATTAATAACAACTGCACTTTTAATTCATCCACCTTGTTATGAATACTCCTTGCATTGACACACAAAGCCTTCAGGCTCGCTTTTACAACACTCTTAGCCCTTATACAATTATGTTGAAAAGTGGCCCTTTTTGATTTTTGCCCTGGATTTGCCGGCCTGCCACTTTTACTTTTCACCTTACTACTTTTTTCTTCTACCCTCATTTTACACCCATCTGTCTCTCTGCACTTGTTCCCATCCCCCTGTTGTGAACTAATCTCCTCTCTCCTAGTCTCTTTAATTTGATTCCCACCCCCCAACCATTCTAGTTTAAAGTCACCTCAGTAGCCCTCGCAAATCTCTCCCCCAGGGTATTGGTCCCCCTAGGATTCAAGTGTAAACCGTCCTTTTTGAACAGGTCACACCTGCGCCAAAAGAGGTCCCAATGATCCAAAAACTTGAATCCCTGCCCCCTGCTCCAATCCCTCAGCCACGCATTTATCCTCCACCTCATTGCATTCCTACTCTCACTGTCGCGTGGCACAGGCAGTAATCCCAAGATTACTACCTTTGCGGTCCTTTTTCTCAACTCCCTTCCTAACTCCCTATATTCTCCTTTCAGGACCTCTTCCCTTTTCCTACCTATGTTATTGGTACCTATATGTACCACGACCTCTGGCTCCTCACCCTCCCACTTCAGGATATCTTGGACGCGATCAGAAATATCCCGGACCCTGGCACCAGGAAGGCAAACTACCATTCACGTCTCTGGACTGCGTCCACAGAATCGCCAATCTGACCCCCTTACTATCAAGTCCCCTATTACAACTGCCCTCCTCTTCCTTTCCCTACCCTTCTGAGCTACAGGGCCAGAATCTGTGCTGGAGGCACGGCCACTGTCGCTTCCCCCAGGTAAGCTGTCCCCCCCAACAGTACTCAAACAGGAGTACCTATTGTCAAGGGGCACAGCCACCGGGGTACTCTCTATTACCTGACTCTTCCCCTTCTCCTTCATGTTTCCTATTAACCAGGACGTTAGAGGAAATAACCAATGACGAAGCATCCTGATTGATATCCGGAAAGTGCTGTGGAAACCCATGGGATAAAACAGGGCCACACTGAGAGAGCACTGTAGGACATCTGAGCCACCTCTTCTGCTGCACATTGCTTAAATCTTTCTGTGGTTTGCAAGGTAACGTTGTACAACAACTATACCACATACTGTATCTCCCTGATTCTATAACCATTAATATTATTTTTAACAAACAAGAGAATATCTGCAGATGCTGGAAATCCAAGCAACACACACAAAATGCTTAAGTGAGAGTAAGCGTTCGGCATGGACTAGAAGGGCCGAGATGGCCTGTTTCCGTGCTGTAATTGTTATATGGTTCTATGCTGGAGCAATTCAGCTGACCGGTAGCATCTATGGAGCCCTGCCGAAGGTTCTCGGCCTGAAATGTCTACTGTACTTTTTTCCATAGATGCTGCCTAGCCTGTTCAGTTCTCCAGCATTTTGTGTGTGTTGCCAATATTTTTAACTCTTGGTTAACCATCAACCCCATTCCTAATGGACTCCGGATAGTAAAGCCTTTACTGCATTACCAGAAACTATCTTCACCACAATAAACCTACTGATACACCTTAGCTTGATACAAAGCTAGGCACCTTACCAGACCATGTACAGCCATGACTTTTGTTTTTCTTGGTTTATTTATTTGTTTATTGGTAGCTAAAAGTGGCTGTAAAATACCATCACAGAGAGTAAATGTCACATCTCACCTCCTTGTTCGTTAGCACCTCAATACCATGAGTGGAGTAAAACTCGGACTTCCGCAACAAGATTCTTTCAATGTCGATTTCTAACTTCTAAAGAAACACACAACAATACAGTCAGAAATGTTTCAGAGAATGCAAAGCACTGTTTGTTACAGTAGAGGAAATAAAGAGCTATATTCAGTCAGCTTGATAAATCACCTTATGGGTGTATAGTCATGCAACTAATAATATCAGTTCTCAGCTCATTCAATTAATACTGTTCCCAAGAGTCTGTGAGGAAGGAACAAAAGAGAAAAGAATCTTCATAGAATAGTTGACAAGTAAATGGGTGTAATGCTTTCAAGAAATCTATGTAAGTCCAAGTATAGAGGTAACAGTAATGTCACAATCATTGCAGTTACAAGAACATAATTTACACTGAAATTAGTAATTTCCTGTCAATTCTTTAATGCATACACAGTAGAACAAATCTTGTCTGAGCTGGAAATTACTTTGACAGTGATTACATTCAATTTCTCCATTCAGTTCAACACACTAAGACTATCTTTACTCACAACCAAGACCTATTTGCTTCTGTTCTTTAAATGAAGTCACAGAGTTACAGAGCACTACTTCAGCCCATCTCGTCCACACCAAACTATTATCCTGCACCAGGACCATAGCCCTTCACCCCCCCCTACAATCCATATGCTTATCCAAACTTCTCTTAAATGCTGAAATCAAACCTGCGTCCACCAGTTCTGCTGGCAGCTCATACCACACTCTCACCATCCTCTGATTGAAGAAGCTTTTCCTCACGTTAAACATTTCACCTTTCACCCTTAACCCATGACAAGTTATGTTTCATAACTCCAAAGCATAAAATTAATCAAAAGAAAAAGATGGGGAGCTGGGGATAACGTGTCTACTTAGTTTCTATTCTTGTGAGGCGTACACTTACCATGTGGTGTTGTAATGACGTATGCCATTAACGTACATTTACATATAACGCATAATGAATTAAGTAAACAAAGAATGCTTAATCAAACGATATATTTACAATATTACTCCTCCCTGCCTAGCTATAAGCGCCAACTCAATATAAAATGCATCTCAACTTATTTATATAGTATAGTATATAATACAACTACTATAAAGACATCCATAGCCTTTATTTAAACTCAATCATCTTTCCTTTTCCAAAGAAACCACGTACTGCACTTCTTTTTTAAACTACAGCATCTTGCTGCACTTTTTAAAAAAATTAAATGTCTCTTTTCCCTTTACGAAGTAAAAACATGCTGCACTTCAACAGGTAGATAGTTGGCTTGGGTTCATTTTAAATCTTGATCATCACCACTGTTATGCTTTGTAAGTCCAAAACATGAAACTAATGGAAAGAAAAACACTGGGAGCCAAGGATAATGTGTATCTACTTCATTTTCATTTCTGTGAGGCACAAATTTATAAAGTGGTGGCATAATGATGTATGCCTTTCACATACTTTCATATATAACCCACAATGAATTATGTAAACAGCAAAGAATGTGTAATCAAACAATTCATTTACAATATTACTCAAATATTACTAAAATATTAAATACACAACAATAACCTCTTGTTCTAGTCTCAGCCAACCTCAGTGGAAAAAACTGCTTTAACTATACCACTCATAATTTTATATACTGTTATCTACTCCTAACTATGCTCTAACTTTTCCCTATAACTCAGGACTTCAAGTCCTAGGAAAATCCTTGTAAATTTTCCTTGTACTCCTTCAATCTTATTAATATTTTTCCTGTAGGTAGGTGACCAGAACTGCACACATTACTCCAAATTAGGACTCACCAATATCTTATACAACTTCAACGTAACATCCCAGATCCTGTACTCAATACTTTGCTTTAAAAAGGACAATGTTCCAAAAACTCTCTTTACAACCCGATCCACTTGTGATGCCACTTCAAAAAATTATGGATCTGTGTTCCCATATCCCTTCACTTTACTGAGGAAACAGCCCAGGAAAGACAATCAATATGCATGCAGACACAAACAATACATTCTAAATGGGCAATCTCAATTATTGCATTTACTGTAGGATCTCAAATTTTTTTTTGATTGGAGTGGTGTCAAATGGGATCATTCAATTATTCAAACACGAGGAATTCTGCAGATGCTGGAAATTCAAGCAACACACATCAAAGTTGCTGGTGAACGCAGCAGGCCAGGCAGCATCTCTAGGAAGAGGTACAGTCGACGTTTTGGGCCGAGACCCTTCGTCAGGACTAACTGAAGGAAGAGCTAGTAAGAGATCTGAAAGTGGGAGGGAGAGGGAGAGATCCAAAATGATAGGAGAAGACAGGAGGGGGAGGGATGGAGCCAAGAGCTGGACAGGCGATTGGCAAAACGGGTATGAGAGGATCATGGGACGGGAGGCCCAGGGAGAATTATTTCAATTATTTCCTCATTGCTGAGCTTCAGAAATAGGGTTAACAAAAAAATAGATTTAAAATACCATTGCAAAAATCTCTATAATTCAGAGCATTTGTCCAAACATTACAGTGTTTATGTAGTCCAAGCATTATTTATTTCATATACATATACAATGTCAAATTCTTCGTGGATTACTGTTTAGCAAACCAGAAATCCACTATCTGGGTCACTGTTTTTCATGTGTTAACAACAGAATTACGCTATGCTAATTCTGATCAATACTAACCATGGTGGGTTATCAAACTCACTGGAATCAAAACATTGGTGCATTTATAGTCCTTGATCCACTATTTTATAGGAAAATACGTCATAAAATACACAACTAATTGCACAATCCATCTAAATAATATCATATTGCAGGTGAGGTGGAGTCAGCATTTAGCCTCAATTATTGCAGAATAAACTTCTAAAATAGACGACAGGATAAAATTGCAGGAAATTATAGCAACAATTGCAATTGACGTAACAAGGAAACATTATCTTCGCACAGTCCAGGAACAGGAATGGGCCACTCATTTAGATCAGAAATGTGCTAGTATATTTAAAATAACGTTAAATAATGCTGACAGTGGTTCATTATGTCTGAAGGTGGTAATTAAATAACTTATTTTAAACTTATTAATCTCCATGATATTTGTCTTCATACAGAGAACATACCAGGGACATTTTGGAAAACCAAACTAATTCCCATTAGGTCTCTAATAACTGTGACTATAACATTTTTGATTTTAACAGACATGAACATCTTGGAGGTTATCCTGCTAATCCCAATTCCATTAAAAAGGTGAGGATAGAATATATGTTGAGGATAGTGAACACTAATTGGGTATTAAAGTTGACTAATTGTTTTCTACTGGTTCTGTATAATACCAATGCATTACTCTTTTCTCATGATTTTTTGTGCCTCTGCACACAAAACACTTTTGTGGCAGGACATAAGAAATAGGAGCAAGAATAGGCCATTTGGCCAGTCGAGCCTGCTCTGCCATTCAATAAGATCATGGCTGATCTGGTCATGGACTCAATTCCTCCTACCTGCCTTTTCCCCATAACCCTCAATTCCCCTACTATGCAAAAATCCAACCTTGTCTTAAATGTATTTACTGAGGTAGCCTCCACAGCTTCATTGGGCAGAGAAGTCCACAGATTCACCACTCTCTGGGAAAAGCAGTTCCTCCTTATCTCTGTCCTAAATCTACTCCCCCAAATTTTGAGGCTATGTCTCCTAGTTCTACTCTCACCTACCAGTGGAAACAACTTTCCTGCCTCTCTCTTATCTATCTCTTTCATAATTTTATATGTTTCTATAGTATGACAAGCTCCTTAGTGTAAGTGGTTCCCAGTACTGATTGTTTCTTCTCTTACTGCACAAAAAAGGGGTTCACAAAACACCGATCAGGAACAGAATGCCGGCTGGTCTTCCTTATCCAAACCCAGGGCTGCTTAGGCCAGCAGTAACCCTTGCCAGGATAACTCAGCACAAACATGGATTAAATTGCAAACAAATGTGTGGTACTGTTTTTCAATGGACAAAATATAGTGGGAACTTAAAATGGAGCAACCAGTGCTGAGGAATAAAGCATTCCTTGCTTTTGAGACCAATTGCTGGTAAAATGAAGAACTTGTTGTTCTGAATGTCATCTCTTCTTCAGATTAACTTTAGCCTTGAATAGATACTGTATTACATCATTGCCATCTGTATTATCGCAATCTAAGCACTAATCACAGATTTTATCCATTGTCAGCCATTAGAATGGTGATACTACCACCACCACACTCAGCTATGAGCTGAATCCAATATACTTGCAGTTAAATGATGCCACAAAACTTAAGATAAGTGAGGGTGGCACATTCAATGAACACTAATGAAATTGCAGGATCCTAAATAATAAGTGAACAAACTAAACTAAATGTAAGTTAAAAAATGACATGGCAAGCATTTTCGATTGGAAAATATAAATAAAAAGCAGATGAATAGATAACATGTTCAGATGAATTCCATTTTCCTTACCTCATGTTTAAAACTTAAAACAATGAGGCAAATGAAGGTTGGAGGACCTGCAACTGCACCTAACTTGAAATTGTTATTGCGCAAATGAAAGAAAAGAATGAATTTATTGATTAATTCTCCCAATTTCCAGCACAAATTCACAGTAGAAAAGGCATGACATTTGAAAAAGAAGATAATCAACATTTGTCTGACTTTGTGGGTTTTTCACAACTCTCTTACACGGCAAGTACTTCACAGGTGAGTAAAATTTACATGTGCAATCTATGGTGATGGTGAATTTAAAGAAATTACTTTTAACATGTCTGTTTCCATGGTCATGCTTTTACAGACTCTGAAATACCTACCACATTAAACTGTAATGGGTTCTTTGGGAATAACCACATTACAGATAGTCTTGCACTGTGTGCCTGTACCTGTGGTTAATTTGAGACCAATTTACTTAATATCCTTGGTTCCTTAACAGATTGTCAACTAACAAGTAAGGGCAGGCATTAACATAATCTTCTCTTTAAGTGCTGTTTCAACAATTACAGGAAAACAATTACAAATCTATACAGTATCTTGGTTTCATTTCGCATTCAAAATATTCTTCAAACAAGTCCAGATTTCCCTAGGGTCAAAATTTTTTATATTTTGCATGTCCACCAGTGATGATAGTGTTTCATTTACTATGAAACAAAGTGACAAAATAGCAAATTTAACAGTAAAGAATGAAGATTAGAGGCAAGAGTGAGTCTAATTATTTAACCTGCAATACAACTATTTCTTTACTAACCTTGCTGAGTTTTGTACGGTCATAAGGCAAATGTTGTTCTTTGGTTGCTATTATTATGCGTCCTGTGTAAAATTCCTGGCGAAGAGTTTCTGCACAAACTAATGAAGCTGGACCTCATAGCAGAAATGAAAACGTACAAGAGTGTTAATTTAAAAGTCTTCAATAAATCTACAAGCGAACCATATTCTGACTTCGGCAATAGTTACTTTGGAAGTTCTTGCTCAAAACAAAATACATGATTTCTACAGCTTGTCTTTCATTTGGGCTTTTTTCAGGACACTGACAACATTATTCAGAAATTAACCATATAATATGCCCTAAAAGTAAACATTAACATAGAAATATGATAGCAAAAAAACAGGCACAGTGAGGCCATGCTAAAGAAGACATCATCAAACACAAGAGATTTAAAACAAACTGCAGATGCTGGAAAGCTGAAACAGAAACAGGAAATGCTGGAAAAGTTTGCTGAGTTGTGACAAAGTACCTCAAGTCCAAAACTTAATATTTCTTTCCAAAAACTTAGCCTTAACTGCCAAGCTTTTCCAGCAATTTTTCAGCAGCCATCAATCATAACCATGACTTGTTTGAGTTCTATTGCCTGAATTGTGGCTGTACTTCAGAATAGAGATCCTGAGGATCTTTTGATTTCAAAGGTACTTAACAAAGCTTAATTTTTAAGGTTATTAATTCTAAGCAAGAATAAACTTCAGACCTGTTCTTTCCTAATGTTTAGCAATTTAAAAATAATCTTTGCACATGAGCACAGCCAGTTTATTTTTTTATTTCAGTCATCAAACAAGATTCAGAACAGATTATAGCTTGGGTTTGGTGTGGCTGCATTGCAACACGCAGAGGCAAATTACTTCACTTCGTAGAGAATATAACCCTTTAGTTGATACACTATACCTACCTCCACCTATAAGAAGAATGACTGTCTTATTTGTTGGTGATGGGGTGACCATGGTTTTGATTCTTCTGTTTTCTTCCAAGGCCTATTTAAAACAAACACACCCACACAATACTGAATCCTGTTGACAGGTAGACAAACAAGATGGTAAGAATTTATTTTTGAAGTTTGCCTTTGCCACACAAAAGAAAACGTACTTCAACACTTGCCGATATAATAACCTTGCCATTCTGAACTTCAACCTGTGAAATCAAAAGCAAAAACAATATTAAAATAATTATACTTGAGCAGATTTTTCTTCAAAGCATCTGTCTTGCCAACTTCACGCAGAAGGGGATTTATTTCTGAAGTTTATTCATCTGTTTTATAAACTGTCTCATCTGTTCAATGTGTCCTGGGATTTCATTGTCCAGATTGCAATAATGGAAAAAGAGTGAAAAAGAATACCCTGTCTTAAAAAGAAAGAGATGCCTTATTGTCATATGAATTACAAGACATTCAGAAATGTTTGAAGGGATGAATTTAAATCTTAATCCATTGCTAATGTTTATGGGTGCTCTTTCATGCATGTAAAGAATAGTCACAAGTGACATTTCTCAAAAGATACATTGTTCAAAGTTTTATGTTGTATTAGAGCTCGGCTTACTTCCTGGCAAAGCAGAAAAACGAAGAAAGATCTGAAAGCAATATGGGACAAATGAGCTGTGAATTACATGTTATTGTCTAATACTTTAGAGCAGCCATCGATAATGCCTTTGAAAACCATTCATTAGACATCAGGTCAATCTATCACTTAGTTTTGCTGGCTAGCTTAAAAAGCCAAATTGACCAGGAATATCCTCAAGTAACGTACTGTACTTTTGAACTTTCTAAACAAATTAGTGATTTCATTATCTTCTGAAAGACTCGATGGACGTCGATCAAGAATGAAGGTAAGGCACCTTAAAGTGGACAATGGTACATCGCCGTGGCCATAAGAGAGGGAGGGAGGGGAGGACTACAATCAATCCAGACTGAAACACTGAGGAAAGAAACTTCCTCCACCCAGCACCTTGTTAGCAAATATGCTGTCACTGGGGAACAAGACTGATGGTCTAAGGGCAAGATTGCTGTATCGGAGGGAAATGAGGGGCCACAGGCTGTGTGCTTAGACCCCTGCTCTATTCACTCTATATTTATGACTGTGAGGCTAAGCACAGCTCCAATGCCATAGTTAAGTTTGCTGACAACACCATTGTCAATGGCTGAATCAAAGGTGTTGATGAATCGGCGAACAGGAGGGAGATTGGAAATCTGGCAGAATGGTGCCATAACAACCTCTCACACATTGTCAGCAAGACCAGGGAGCTGATTATTGACTTCAGGAGGAGGAATTAAGGTCCACGAGCCAGGCTTCATCAGGAGATGAGGTGGAAAGGGTCAGCAACGTTAAATTCCTCAGTGTTATCATTTCAGAGAACCTGTCTAGGTTCCAGCACGTAAGTACCATTAAGAAGAAAGCATAGCAGCCACTCTACTTTCTTAGAGGTTTGCGAAGATTTAGCATGTCATCTAAAACTTTGACAAACTCCTATAAATAGTCAGTGGAGAGTATATTGACTGGTTGCATCACAGCCTGGTATGGAAAAGCCATTGCTCTTGAAAGGAAAAGCCCACAGAAAGTAATGGATACAGTACAGTACAGTCCAGTCCTTGACCCCCATGGAGCACATCTATAAAGAGCAATGCCTTAAGACAAAATTATCCATCATCAAGGACCCCAAATATTGAGGCCATTCACTCTTCTCACTGCTGCCATCAGAAAGAAGATACAGGAGCCTCAGAACCCACACCAGCCAGTTCAGGAACTGTTATTATTTATTCCTCAACCATCCGGTTCTTGAACCAGAGGGGATAACATCACTCAACTTTACCTACCCATCATTGAACTGTTCCCAAAACCTAAGGACTCTTCATCTAATTTTTTTGATATTTATTGCTTTTTTTTTCCTCAGCTCAAGCTGGTAAAACCTGAGGTACAGGAATAGCCAACCAAATTTCTAAGCATATTTCTTAATTGCTATGAATTTTCAGACTATTCCAGTGGTGTTTACTGTGGTGACTTTTGGGAGATTTACATAAATATTGCTGTGTAGGCCTAACAGCTTAATGGTATTGTGTAACGATTTTGGGATGATACCAATTGTTTGGGGCACAGTACACCCTGTTCATGTTCTGTAGTCTTTCAATTTCTTCTTTTAATTCAGCATATTTCTGGAGTTTTTCATTTATTGATTTTTCTATGTTATGAGTGTTTGGAATGGCTATATCTATTAAATAAGTTATTCTTGCTTGTTTATCCTATAATATTATATCCAGATGGTTATTATGTATTGTCTTATCTATAATAATAGATTGGTCATAATGTAATTATAGGACACTAAAACTAGATCAGGCTTGTATTTATAGTCAGGTATGGGTGTTTTATGAGTTTATATTTTAAAGCAAGAGTTTGGTGAATGACATTTGCCACTTGATTGTGCCTAAGTAATCAGATTGCATTAAGCTGCTGCAGGATCCTGTAACGTGTCGGATTGCTTCTGGTTTCTCTTGGAATTTTCTGCATTTGTCATCAACTTAGCACATTTGGTTTTTTATTATGTATATTTGATTTTTTTTTTGTTTTAACCACCTGGTCCTGTGTTGCCAATGAACTGCTTCTCGTAAGTGGTCTCCAACTCTAAGCCAGGTGTTCAACACTTCTTTGTTGACATCCAGGCTGCTCAGATCATGGGCAGATGTTAATAATGATATTATTTTTTCTCTTTCTTTTCATAATCATATTTGCACAGTTTGTTGTCTTTTGCACATTGCTTGTTTGTCCATCCTGTTGTGGTAGTCTTTCATTGGTTCTACTGTGTTTCTTATATGCACTGTGAATGCCTGCAAGAAAATGAATCTCAGGGCTGTGTATGGTGACATATATTTACTTTGACAATAAATTTATTTTGAACTTTGAATGTTTTTGGTTTGGTCTCACTTTGTGCTGTTTAGTTGAACAGGAAGGGTTGCATTTCATGTGAGGGCTCTGGGTCATAAATTATAAGATGATTGCAATTAGCCAAGGTTCAAGCACCTAATGCTGTACAGTGAATCTGCTAAAAATTGCCAGTGTGATAATGCTGTGCCTGAATGGGATCAAGCCTGACAAAGCATCAAAAAAAGATTTGCCAACATTTATGGAGCTGTTTTATCGCAATGGTGAGTTGAATTTTAAAAACATGAAGAAACTATCATTGCTAATAGAAGTTGGTGAGAGATGCTGACTGATGAAATCCTAAGATATACACATTCAATAATTTGCATCTTGAAGATTAAAGGTTAGTTTTAATTGTCACATGTACTTCAAAGGGTAGGGAGGGAGGGAACGTCGACTCAGACCATGAGAGGCCTGCGTCAGGCATTTTCATGCCTTACAAGGCGCAGATTGGAAGTCTGTGTGGGGCGTCACTCCTCACACAGACCAGAGCAATGTGTGATTAAGTGCCTTGCTCAAGGACACAAACATGCTGCCACAGTTGAGGCTCAAACTAGCGACCTTGAGGTAACTAGACAAATGCCTTAACCACTTGGCCACGTGCCCAACATTTCAAAACATAGAGTGAAATGCATCGTTTCTGTCATAAATGTGCTGGGAGCAGGCCACAAGTGTCACTATGCTTCCAGCACCAACATGGCATCCTCACAACTTACTAACCCTAACCTGTACTTTCTTGGAAAGTGGGAGGAAACTAGAGCACCAAGAGGAAACCCATGCAAATACAGGGAGAAAGTACAAACTCCTTACAGACAGCAGCGGGAATTGAACCCTGAATGCTTGCACTGTAACAGCGTTGCGCTACTGTGCATCCCCTTGAAGAATGAAAATCTTGAAGGTTCGTTATGAAATTATAATGCAAGAGTATTTTTAGTTATATCAATATTTTAGTAACCTTGTGCTAAGTTGAGGCTATGCACTGCTGTAAGAATCCATCATCATCTCTTATTGAGGTTTTCATTTATCATTAGCTCAACAATACCTTCCCTACATCTATTCTGCTCAGAACAGTTCTTCAATACAAATCTTTAACTGTGTAGACATGAATTTTAATCTTAAAATGAACTTATATCATTAATATTTTAATACAACCACCTGGATGTTAACTACTAGTTATGCATAAATTT
This sequence comes from Mobula hypostoma, assembly GCF_963921235.1. Lineage (NCBI taxonomy): Eukaryota > Metazoa > Chordata > Chondrichthyes > Myliobatiformes > Myliobatidae > Mobula > Mobula hypostoma. Next base: position 28,427,233 of record NC_086119.1, on the reverse strand, counting down.
CACTGATAATTCATAGTTCAAGCACAAATAGAATCATCATTGTAATTAAAATTGTACCGGAAAGCATTGTAGTGCATCAAGACAAGGGTACTCTTCGATATCACCTGTTTTTATATTAAAACAGGCACCATGCCTGGAACATCGAACTCTCCCATTTGAGAGAACTCCTAGATATGTAGAAAGATTTAAGACTATGTATAAGATTAGAAGATACATTGAGAAGCACGTTGAAAGCAAATTTTAATAACACATTGGACAACATTTAGGATTCATTTCAGAGAATAAAAATATACAAATCCAGGAATCCTCTCCCCCCCTTCACCATTTCCTATCCACTTGTTCCTCTCTCATGATATCTCCTTGCCTGCCCATCGCCTCCCCCTGGTGCTCCTCCCCAAAACCCCCCACCTTTTTTTCTTTCTTCCATGGCCTTCTGTCTTTTTCGCCAACCTACTTCCTAGCTCTTTGCTTCATCCCTCCCGCCTCCAAGTTTCACCTATCGCCTGGCGTTTCTCTCTCCCCCCCCCACCTTTCAAATCTACTCCTCAGCGTTTTTCCCTCCAGTCCTGCCTAGTAGTGACACAAACAAAACAAAGGGTCCTACCTAATATTCCTTTCTCAGCCAGTATCATTTCAGTTCAGTAGGTGTTATGGATTCTTACTGAGAGTACGTATACATTGCTGTTGCTTACAGTGCTTTTTGACATAATAAATTGTAATGAAAACCATGTATTTTGACAAAATGAACTACAACAGAAAAGCAAAACTGCATTTTCTTGGCAAAGGAGGCTCAGTTATTTCCTCATAGGGAAGATGCCTGAACACATTGCTGAGACTGGTGGTAGAGGCTAATACAGCAGGGACATTTAAAAGACTTTTGAATGGGCAAATGGAAAGAAGAAAAATGGTTGGTTATGGCCATGTTAGAGGAAAGGGTTAGATTGATCATAAACCAGGTTTAGAATTACCTGGCACAACATCGTGGGCCAAAGGACCCATACTATGAGACATTGAAAAGTGCACCTGTGGCTCTTCCTAATTTGACAAAGAGAGCCAACTTTGGGTAGACTATATGAGCGGTGGAAATCATCACCAAAATCAGTAACTCATTACTCTAGGAAATTAGACAGTGATTGATTCCACATGTTAGATAATTAGCTTAATACTCTAAGTCTATCTAGTGTACTTGCCTCGTAGTTCATTTGTGCTGAGGAAGATGCACTGAATGATAATTGCATGGCATACCAATAGCTCTTTCAGTCCAGGGAATGCAGCAGAGAAATTCATTACTGAGTTCCACTTATACATTTTTCCTACTAGAGGTCTTCAGGAGGACAGTCTCATAGAAGTCCCTGAGTACAGTCAGGGATGATGGTTGGGTATGATGTGAGTAGATCCATTTGGTATTGGTCACATGCCAAAGTGTGATCACAAGGTAAATTAAGCAATTACTTCTCTAGATCATTACTACTGTACATGTTAACATTTTAAAATTACTGATCTTAAATAATGTGTATAAACATGCAACAATATGTGGCAATAATGAGTGAGTTTACATGTATGAAAGACAACATATTACCTTTTACCAGTGGAGCTCCAGAATGAGTACACAAGTGCCCTATGGCACTAAATTCCCCACTGCTTTTGATAAGTAACAGCTTATGGTTTTCTACTTCAAATTCACGCATCCTGCATGCAACAGCAGATTAATTAAAGACAGGAAAGGTTTAATTCCACTCAAAAGAAAGAATATTAGACACCAGTAATTAACTCTCTTCTAGTTTAAATTTCTCTCCTATCTTCAAAATTAATTAAAATTTAACATTTGTTGGCTGGAGACAGAGCTACTTTTGTAAAGAAACAAAGTTATGTAAAGTTATCATTTTTGTAAATGTATAACTAGACGCATGTTACAAAGGGAGATCATGGTTCAATGGTTCTGTTTAATATCAGAGAATGTATACAGCACAGACATCCTTGAAAAGCATGCACAAGCAGCATAATTACCTAACATCATCAGTAACCAGGACAAGATTGCTGCTCTCTGATATTCTAATTTTGTACCTTGCAGTCAGATAATTAACTCTACTTAAATGCATATTTCTTGCTACCATTAAATTATGAACAACTAATACATTGCTTTCACCAAAAATCTAGAAGCGAATCTGATAATAAAGCTCAAAGCTTAATATTGATATATCCATTGGCAAATTAAGGTAAAGGGAGAATACCATGTCAATATTGAACCAAATGTAAAATTGAAGTCAGCGTTAAAGAGAAGCTCTCCAATGCTAAGATACAAACTGGCATATTTTTCAAAGATGCAGGAGCGCATACCAAAGGAACAGACTAAAGCTCGGTGGACTCGCTGCTAAGGTTTTGTGGGGAAGGGTTACAATATGGAGTTATGCTATCACTGAACTTTGAGGGGCTAGATGATTATGTAATAGCCTTTCTCATGGGTATATTTTTTAAAGAGGAAACATGAGTAGAATTGGTGCATTGTAGGAGGATGTATTAACTTGATGATGCGATGAAAGAGTAATTGCATTTCCTGTATATACCTTTAATAAATAATGTACATTTTGAAATTACAAAGTAAGTAACTTTAAAATGTAAACACAAGAAACAACAGATGCTGGAATCTGGAGCAACAAACAAAAGTCTTGAAGAACTCAGCTGGTCAGATAGCATCTGTGGAAGGAAATGGACAGCGGACTTCTCACACCAAGACCTTTCATCTGGCCTAATCATGTGATGGCTTTGACCCAAAACATTGACTGTCCATTTCTTTCTGAAGATGCTGCTGGACCTGCTCAGTTGCTCCAAATTTTTGTGTGTTCCTGCAATAAAATAGAAGACAACTCTGTATGTTTCTCGATCTCCTCAGTCCCTCAGTCCCTCAGTATTATTTCCACAATAGTAATTGAGTCCTATAGGTTATTGGGCAAACAACAGATCTTTGAGTAGAAACACTAATATTTTGTTAACTGCAGTTATAAAAGGTATGAGCACTTACTCTCCTTCATTCATCTCATCAACTGAACAAATCTCTTTCACAATTATAGCCTCCTCTTTCTCTTTCGTCCCATGTGTATGCTTGGGAAATTTATTCTCTTGGCCATCAATAATTGGAAAATTAACTGTAGTGAGGAAAAAGAATAGGGGAAAAGAATTTTAAGCTCTTTCTTCTGTGAAATGACAGGCAGCCCAATACCGTCTCCAAGTTTGATTACATAAACTCAGAAATCCTTAGAACATTAGTCATAGGTCTTACTTTATAAACACTGCCAGTAATGGCATTGTGAAAAATAATTTCAATAGTAATTATAGTCAATTATAAGAATCTACACTTAAGTGACAAAATTAGCACAATATAATTTGGATCTGATTTATTTGTTTACAGATACAGAGATTCTTTTATCCTTGTTCAGCATTAAATCAGATCTTAAACGTGTGGATGAGGAGGTGGAGGGATGGGTTGGTGGGTTTGCTCATGACACAGGGGTTGGGGGTGTTGTGGATGGTATGGAAGGCGGTCGGAGGTTGCAGCGGGACATTGATGGGATGCGGGGCTGGGCTGGGGGGGTGGTAGATGTAGTTCGGCCCGGATGGGTGTGAGGTGGTTCATTTTGGTAGGTCAGGTGTGATGGCAGAGTGTAGTGTTGGTGGTGGGACTCTTGGCAGTGTGGAGTATCGGAGGGGTCTTGGGGTCCGAGTCCGTGGGACGCTCGGGGCTGCTGCGCAGGTTGGCTTTGTGGTTGAGGGGGCGTGCGGTGTATTGGCCTTCATGGGAGCCGAGAGGAGGTGTTGCAGCTGTGTGGGACCCTGGTCGGACCCCACTTGGAGTGCTGTGCTCCGTTCTGGTCGCCTCGCTATAGGAGGAATGTGGGGGCCGTGGAGGGGGTGCAGAGGAGATTTACGGGGGGATGTTGCTTGGATTGGGGAGCGTGCCTTGTGAGAGTGGGTTGAGTGGACACGACCTTTTCTCCTTGGAGCGACGGAGGATGAGAGGTGGCCTGAGGGAGGTATGTGATATGATGAGAGGCGTTGATCGTGTGGATGGTCGGAGGCTTTTTCCCAGGGCTGGGATGGCTGGCGCGGGAAGGCGCAGTTTTGATATGCTTGGAGGTGGGTACAGGGGAGATGTCAGGGGTAAGTTTTTTGTGCGAAGAGTGGTGGGTGCGTGGAGTGGGCGTCCGGCGGTGGTGGTGGAGGTAGATACGATAGAGTGTTTTAAGAGACTCCTGGACAGGTACATGGAGCTCAGAAAAACAGAGGGCTATGGGTAACACTGGGTAATTTCTAAGATAAGGACAAGTTCGGCACAGCTTTGTGGGCCGAAGGGCCTGTATTGTGCTGTAGATTTTCTATGTTTCTGTGTTTCTACGTGAGGTGAGAAAGTCAAGGAAAATTTCGTCATAATGCTATTAGTGTGGAATCAGCACTGCAGCACAGAGAAGTGACGTCAGTTGACTGCCTTTTCAAGCTGTGACCAGCAAAGCTACAAACCAAATGTTGGAAGGGTGGACAAACCTAGGCAGCGCTTTCTCAGTTAGCAAGGATACGATGGGCAATTGGCCTCCTTCTGCATTGTATAAGGGATGTTAAAGTGTTTTGTTAGGAAACCTTAACTAAGCCCCTCAATAGCTGGGATGGCAGGATAGTTTATTTTGTTAAAGCAGATATTAAAATATTCAATCTTGTAACTCAATTTTAAAAAGTGCAGAAATGCCCCAAATGCCATCAGTTATGTTCACACTCACATAGATCGGTTTAGGAGTTGTTTCTGAACCTTAAATTATGCTGCCTTTGAGAACAGTCAAGACTGATGAAAATTGTTTTAACAGTCAGTGCCAGAGAACATCATCTACAATTTTTTGACAGAATCAAGTTTATTATCACTGAAATAAGTCATGAAATTTGTTGTTTTGCGGCAGCAGAACAGTTCAGTACATAAAAATTACTATGTTGCTATAAGAAATATTTTTAAAAGTTATGCAAATAGAGAGCAAAAAGTAAGGTATGTTCATGGTCCATTCAGATATCTGATGGCAGATGAGAAGAAGCTGTTCCTAAAATGTTGAGTCCAGATCTTCTGCAGTGGAATAGAATATCTATTTATAAATGAAGCTGTGTTTGGATTGCGACTACAAATCTCTAAAACAAAATGAATATAGAAGCTAAACACTTACTAAAATGTATTCACTAAATACCATGAAAGCAAAAGCAATTAAACTTCAGTTTTACTCAGTCTGAAAACTATTTCTTCTCTAAATATAAATAGTTTATTATAAACACAATTCCAGAAGGAAAAATTCGTTTCCCCTTAAAACATATCCAGTAACGGTAGCTGTATAGATACATTCCAAGAATAAACCTGTAATTTGATATACACAGATACACTGCCTTAATACTTAAATCTTTATTAAAAATGTTGTTGAAATCTAAACCAACATGCATATTTTAAGGATTTTTGCTAATTTTATTAAATAAGGAAAAGCTTATGTTAGTCTTTAGAAAAATATTAGAACAAATTTTCCATTCCATTCGTGCTATCCTCCAATATTTGGAGTTTAAATGATCTGTTACCACTGTTAATTTTACTCTTATTTTTAAATGAATATCGTTTCAGTCAAACCAGCGAAACATTGTTCAAAAGATACTACAAAGTTCTACAACACCTCGAAAGTGGTCCGAATAACCAAAACAAAACACAACGTTAAGCATAAAGATACACAAGTAGCAATGACACAACTATAATATTTCATATTTAGAGATTTTTTATGCATATCTGTTTAATTTTTGCTTTTCATTTAAGTATGATAAACAGAAAATCCAGAGAATTCAGTCTACGGCCACTCCTAGCTCGGGACCTTATCTGTAGTGTATTATCTGCGACCTCCTTATGTAAACTATAATCAAATATTTCATTTTAATAGAACAATGAACCGCTGATAATAATTGTAAATTCTATTTCCGTTCATCTGAAACGCTCTTCAATCTAGGAGCAAATACGAATCAGTTCATTTCTCCTTAAACAATATGGTGATAATACATAAAATACATTATACTTTTTACTCAAGAAGTTAACCATTCAGGTTTATCTTACTACCCATTCATGATATTCTGTTCATCTTGAAACAACACAATATAAGATTCTTGATTATACCGTATGAAATACATCTTTGCTCATAACGTTAACGAGGAACAAGTTTTCCGAACACATGAATACACTTTTATAGAGGCGTTTAGTACCTGATCTAGATTTGCCTACCCCCATCCTGAGAGGGTGAACCTCAGACAGCCACAGCGACGGAAGATGCCGAGCCACGGGAAAGCGAGCCTGGAAGGGAAGCAACCGGTTAGCGGCTCTGAGCATCGAACGGTTTGCCGAGCCAACGTCAGCAGAGTCCACGGTAAACAATGGGCGCCTGTCGCCAAGGAACAGCCCCGGCCCGCCCCGACCCGCCCCGCCTGATGTCACTAGCTGTCACCACCGACTGCGCACTGAGATGCAGAGATCCCGCAGTTACTCATTTCAGAGAATCGTGCAAAACTTGTTCTTTATCGTGAAACAGGACAGTACAGCAGGAACGCGATCTTTAGCCCTCGATGTCCGGCTGAATATGAGGCCAAGCCAAACTCGTCCTATCTGCCTACAACGGTCTGCATCCATCTATTCCTGTCTCTTTATGAGTCTGTCTAAATCCACATAAAACGCTGTGGTATCTCATTCCACAATTTACCATGGCAGAACAATCCAGGTAATTATACATGATAATTGCTGGTGAACGCGGCAGGCCAGGCAGCATCTACAGGAAGAGGTACAGTCAACGTTTGGGGCCGAGACCCTTCTTCAGGACTAACTGAAAGAAAAGCTAGTAAGAGATTTGGAAGTGGGACGGGAGGGGGAGATCCGAAATGATAGAGAAGACAGGAGGGGAGGGATGAAGCCAAGAGCTGGGAAGCTCCTGTCCCATGATCCTCTCATATCCCTTTTGCCAATCAACTTTCCAGCTCTTGGCTCCATCCCTCTCCCTCCTGTCTTCTCCTATCATTTGGGATCTCCCCCTCCCCTTCCCACTTTCAAATCTCTTACTGGCTCTTCCTTCAGTTAGTCCTGACAAAGGGTCTCGCAGGAAACGTCAGCTGTATCTCTTCCTATAGATGCTGCCTGGCCTGCTGCGTTCACCAGCAATTTTTATGCGTTGCTTGAATTTCCAGCATCTGCAGATTTCCTCATGTCCAGGTAATTATAACTCTCTGTGTAAAAAAATTGCCTTGTAAATCTTTACCCCTTTCCCTTTAAATCTGTGCCCTTCAGTATTGGAAAAAATACTATCTACCCTGAAGCAGCCCCTTCATAACCTGATGAAGGTTCTTGCCCTGGAATGCCCATTGTTTATTTCCCTCCATAGATGCTGCCTGACCTCCTGAATTCCTCCAGCACTGTCTCACAGCGGGCATTATCCGACCTTCACCCTCCCCTGTTGACGCAGGTTTCTTCTTTGTGGGGAAGAAAGACGGTTCACTGCACCCCTGCATTGACTACTGGGGCCTAAATAGCATAACCATAAAGAATAAGTATCCACTACCCCTTATCAACTCTGCTTTCGAACTACTTCATGAAGCCACAATCTTCTCCAATTTGGACCTACGAAGTGCCTACCATCTACCTAAAGGAGGGAGATGAGTGGAAAACAGCGCTTAACACCCCTCTTGGTCACGTCAAATACTTGGTCATGCCTTTCGGTCTCACCAATGCCCCCGCCGTCTTCCAAGCCCTGATCAACGATGTCCTTAGGGACTCTATTAACCGTTTTGTTTTTGTTTATTTGGACGACATCTTAATCCTCTCCAGCGGTCTTCAGGAACACACCCACTACGTCCGTCAAGTTCTGCAGAGGCTTTGGTAGAACAAACTATTCGTGAAGGCTGAGAAGTGAGAGTTTCATATCCCTTCTGTCAGTTTCTGAGGGTACATCATCGAGAGCGGGTAGGTGAGGGTGGATCCCGAAAAGATCCGGGTGGTGGTGGAGTGGCCAAAATCCACAACACTCAAGCAACTCCAGCGATTTCTGGGGTTTACAAACTTTTATCGTTACTTCATCAGGGATTACTGCCAGGTGGTAGCGCCCCTTACTTGACTCACCTCGCCTACGACCCCTTTTCACTGGGACTCTGAAGTGGACTCAGCCTTCTCGGAGCTGAAGAGGCGTTTCACCTCCGTTCCCATCCTGGTCCAACCAGACCCCTCTCGCCAATTCATTGTGGAAGTCGATGCCTCTGACTCTGGAGTGGGAGTGGTCCTCTCCCAACGTTCCGGCCCTGACCAAAACCTTCATCCCTGTGCCTTCTTTTCTCGCTGGCTTTCCCCCGCTGAATGGAACTACTACATAGGGAACCAGGAGTTACTGGCCATCAAACTGGCTTTGGAGGAGTGGAGGCACTGGCTGGAGGGAGCGGAACATCCAATTAACATCTGGAAGATCACAAGAACCTCGCATATATTCAAATTGCCAAACGCTTGAATTCCCGTCAAGCACGTTGGGCATTATTTTTTGGCCATTTCAGATTCACACTCACCTATGGTTCTGGGGTCCAAGAACGGGAAGCCCAATGCTCTCTTCCGTCAATACGTTTCCGAGGATGGCCTTCCCAACCCCAAGACCATCCTTCCACCATCCTGTGTAGTGGGTGCCCTCACCTGGAAGATCGAATCCATAGACAAAGAGGCCCAACGGACTCAACCTGACCCAGGTAACGGACCCTCTAATCGCTTCTTTGTGCCTGATTCTGTTCAGTCTCAGGTTCTCCAGAGGGGGCACACTTCTCGTTTCGCCTGCCATCCCGGAATCAATCAGACTCTGTCCCTTCTGAAGAGACATTTCTGGTGGCCCTCCATAGACGCTGACACCCATTCCTTCGTCTCTGCTTGTTCTGTTTGTGCCCACGGAAAAGCTGCTAACAATCCGTCCTCCTGGAGCACCCATCTCGTTTAGGTCAAGTACGCCCACAACACCCTGGTCAGCACTGCCACCAGGATGTCTCCCTTCGAATGCTCCCTCGGTTACCAACCCCCTCTGTTTCCCGCACATGAAGATGACATTGCTGTGCCTTCTGTTCAGGCCCATGTCCACCGGTGCCACAAGATCTGGAAGGACGCACGTGCGGCCCTGCTCCACTCAGCTGACCGCAACCAGAGGATTGCGGATCGGCATTGAATTCCTGCACCAAATTATTGGCCTGGGCAGAAGGTTTGGCTCTCATCGAAAGATATGCCCCTCAAGAATAAACCCAAGAAACCTACCCCTCACTACCTGGGACCATTCGAGATCGAGAGTGTCATCAACCCCTCAGTGGTCAGACTCAAACTGCCTGGATCTATGCATATTCATCCTACATTCCACCTCTCCCAATTGAAACCTGTATCTGTGAGCCCTTTGTGCCCTCCTGCCGGACTCCCTCCACCCGCCCGGATCATTGACGACCACCCAGCATTAACCATCCAGCGAATACTGGATGTGCGCTGCCGAGGCACAGGCCTCCACTACCTGGTCGATTGGGAGGGATATGGCCCGGAGGAACGCTCCTGGATTCCCCACTCCTTCATCCTGGACCCTTCCCTCATCCATGATTTCCATCGAGACAATCCGAACAAGCCTGGTTGTTTGCCTGGAGACTCCCATTTTGTGGGGGGCGGCGGGGTATTGTCACAGTCCCTATCGTTAATTCCCTATTTTCTCCTAATTCCCCTTTGATTGTGCCACAGTTCCGACCGTTAATTTCCCAATTGCTCCTAATTCTCTTTGATGACGACACACCTGGTTTCCATCAGGACCTGCAGCATAAGAACCGCGGCTTTACAACCACTAGTAGCCAGATAGTTGGTTTTGCCTGTGTGGTGATTAACGTTTCCCAGCCACTTAGGACCGTGTGTTCTAGGTTTTGCTCCACTTTCGGGGTTTACTTATGAAAACCCGTCTCTCCGTGTCAAGATCCCTTCTGTTTGCCGTCCAACGTTCACGTCCACGTAAGCATCCTAACTCAATCCCCGTGCCTGTGTCCTGCACTTGGGTTCACTTCATTTGCTCCTCGCAACACCTTTGTATCTCTATCACACCTATTTCATAATTGTATATGCTTCCATCAAGTCACCTCATTGAAAACTTAAGTGCATTCAGCAGTTGGATCTAAACCAGTCTCCTTGAAGCATGGGGAAGTAATGATGTAATTGTTGCATTTTTTGCAGCAACAGTTTATGATGTCTGCAGTAAAAAACAACTAACAAGTTTTTCCTTTTCTTTCTTTATTCCTCTCTGCCCCACCTTTCATTTTCAGATCAACTAACTCAAGAAAAACCTGACTGCAAACACAAGAAAGTCTGCAGATGCTGGAAATCCAAAACAACACACGCAAGATGCTGGGGGAACTCAGCAGGTCAGGCAGTTTCTATGGAAAAGGGTAAATAATCGACGTTTCGGGCTGAGACCCTTCTTCAGGACTTCAGAACCCTTCTTGAGAGCTTTTTAGCATTGCACGCTGCAGTGTTATTCCGAGTGCATACAGGTCCTCTCAGGGTAATGTCAGGGTTCCCTTCCTGTGAACTGGCCTCCCAAATGCTTGTTTGTATGTACAGGCTGAACAAAAGTGTGGTGTTTGTAGCCTGGAGAAGACCTGCATCTGACCTTCAAATGAAAATATGCACACAGTATTACTGGGCAGGATATTCCAAGACAAGCACCCGTTAAGGATGAAGTCGTTCATCTATTGGCAGTTCAGTTTGAACATGATTGCTATGCTATCACCTTCCACACTTGCCCCTGGCAGGTTCAAAATGGTTGCAAATACTTCAGTCTTACCTTTGGCACTCACGTGCAGGGCACTCCTATCAACGAGGTAACTGGCTCGCCTTCTAGTTTCCCATCCCCAGCTCCTCCAAAGTGGTCTCAATACAAGGTAGAATCATTAGTCAGGGTGGAAGGTAGATTTGGCTTTGAGAGGCAGACCCAATCATCAGCAGTGAATAGGTAATCAAGGACAGGATTAATAGTTGCAGGATCATATTGGTAGTTGTGAGCTATGATTGGCAGATGCATGGGAAATTGGTGGCTGCGAGGGGTCATTGTTGGTAACTGGAGGGTAACATTGGTAGTTAGGGGTGAGATTTGTGATTGTCACCAATTGCTGGAATGGGTCGTTGATTGTGGGATGGGGTGGTGCAATGTTGGGGGGTGGGGGCGTCCGCAGGGTGGGGCCTGACTGGATTAGCAGGTTGATAGGTTGGAGGGAGATAAACCAATATTGAAAACATGAAGTAAGTATGTCAGGTTCCAGACTGAGTTGGACAAAAACTTAGGAGGCTGAGGATAGGGAGGGAGGCATGCTTTGGCCCTTGTGTGTCAGTGGATTTCCCAGTGATGGTCCATAAACATAATGTTTGTTAATCCATGAGCAACCAATATTTTAATTAACTGTTAAATAACAATCAAGATTTTATGCCAAAGATCTGTCATCAGTAAGATCTTGCATCAGTACTGACCAAAGCTTCTGAAGAGGTGAAAAATCTGAAGTGGCTCAGTATCTGTAGCACAATTATGTCCACGTTTATTATATAGTTAGGAAATACAAAGGTTCAAAGATTCATTTATTATCAAAGTATACAACTCTGAGATTCTTCTTCTCCAGATAGTCGTGAAACAAAGAAAAACCATGGACGTCAATTCATAGAGAAGCAGCAAACCCACCCGACCCCCCCTTACAAAAAAAGAAAGGCAACATGATCATCAATCCCCAAAAACCCCTCCCCCCACACAAAACATAACAAGATCATCAGGCCCCAAACACCCCTCCCCCACATGAAACACATCAAGAACATTAGCCCCTATATTCCCCTACCACGCACAAGAAAACTAACAAAAGAAGGCAACAAGAACATCAACCCCCTCCCAGCCACCCCCCACACAAACACATCTATCCCAAATCCCCTCCCCCACACAAATAAGCAAGTAGGAATTGTGAGTTTCATGCTGTCATCATCATAAAATGCTGTGTCATATGATGTAGACAACCATGGTCTCATGACCATGATTGTTCTTGGGAAATTTCTTACCAAAGTGGGCTGCCATCACCTTCTTCTGGGCAGTATCTTTACAAGGTAGGTCACCCCAGACATTATCAATACTCCTCCGAGATTGGCTGCCTGTCGTCAGGAGTTGCATAACCAGGACTTGTAATATGCACCAGCTACTCATTTGACCAACCACTACCTGGTCCTGATTGTGGGGCTAAGCAGATGCTGCACTTTGCCCAAGGGTGACCTGTAGGCTAGCAGAGGGAAGGAGCGCCTTACACCCCTTTTGGTAAAGACATATCACCACCCCGCCATCCTGTACATTAGTAAAATCTCTGCTTTAGATCTCTTCTCTGTTAAAATTTGCAATTCTATAAACCTAATGTGAAAATTGTTATCTGAGCTGGTTAAGTGGAACGTACTGGGCTCAAGGTGCAATAGCTTAAGGTTGCCTTATTACTTATTACTTATGTACACATCATAGTTTGTTAGGGTGTGAGAGTCTGTTACAGGACTGTTGCTTGTTTTAAGGCATAAACTAAATAGTGAGTGCAGCTTGAAAATGTTAACAGGAACAAAAAACCCTGAATACAAAAACTATGATTGCATGACCAAGGGTTCTATCTCTTAGATGGATACTAATGGAAATGGAATCTGTGTTCATAGTGTCATGCAACTAGCACTGTGTCCATTTTTACTTTCTTTCCTTCCATTTACTTACTTCCCATTTTTCTATTTTCTATTTATGATTTATAATTTAAATTTTTAATATTTACTATCGATTTGTAATCCAGGGAGCGAGAAGCGCGGAATCAAATGTCGCTATGATGATTGTACGTTCTAGTATCAATTGTATGGCGACAATAAAGTACAAAGTATAAAGTATGTCCACATCATCTATCAAATAGCCATCTTTACGAATCCCATTTACTAGCACATGGACCATTGCTTTCTACTCCTTAATGACTTAGGTGTTTATCTACATATGGTTTAAATTATGTGAGTGTACCTGCCTACAGTTCCTGAGGAGTTTGAGATGAGCGAGGCTCCCCACCCCCATTCTAACCACATTCTACTGGAGCACCATCAAGAGGGTTCTGACCAGCTGAATCACCGTCCGGTACGGGAATTGCAAGGCATCTGACTGCAAAACCTCGCAACAAATTGAGAGGACTGCCGAGAGAATCATCAGGGTCTCTCTCCACCCCATGCAGGACAGACACCAGAAGCGTTGTGTTCGCAGAGCCCTCAGCAGAGTCAAGGACCCTTCCCATCCCTCCCACTATCAGGCAAAATGTATCTGTTAATATGATTGTGTTTAATAATATTGCATGTGCTGTATGTGATATATGTACTGTGTTTTGCACCTTGGTCCTAAGGAACATCATTTAATTTAGCTACATAATTGTGTACAGCTGAATAAACTTGAACTTGAGCTTCACCTTCTCAGGCAATACACTTCAGTGTCCAGATTCTGGGGGAAAAGATTCCTCCTCAGATTCTCTCTAATCCTCACCCTATGTACTTTACTAATTCAAGCTAGCAGATAGTTAACTACCAGATAAAGAACTTAAAACTAACCATTGTAAAGTAGTTGCTGCAACACACACAAAATGCTGGGGGAACCCAGCAGGCTGAAATGTCGACTGTATTCTTTTCCTAGATGCTGCCTGGCCTGCGAGTTCCTCCAACATTTTGTGTGTGTTGCTCGGATTTCCAGCATCTGCAGATTTTCTCTTGTTTGTAAAGTAGATGCTGCTTGTTTTATCAAATTTCCCCTTCCAAAACAATGCTTTACAGTTGTGTGTGATGTTGTGATTCAACTTTTTGACCATATAAAAAGCTTTAAGGTTTAAAATAATTTTCCATTTTGAACCATTTCTTCTGACATTGTGTAAACAAGATCTGACAAGTCAGCTTAATCCTTGCTTTTTAACCCCTGGTAATTCACTAATAAGCATCAAAATATAATCCTATTGGAAAGTTTTTATTCTCCCTGGGGAAGATTATTACCTTTTCTTCCTGGGTGATAAAGTGGTGGAGTGGATCAGTTACTTGTTGTCAGACCAACTAAAGCCCAAGCAATTTATTCCATCTGATAATTGCCAAGCAACATATTCTCCGATTAGTACCTGGTCTGTAGTGAATTACCATGAGCAGTATGCAGCATAATAGGAGGGAAACAAATACTCTAATATTTTCCAGGATTATTCAAATTCCTTCTTAAACTCTGAATAGACACTCAGTGACCACACTTCGGAATACATAGCAACAGACGCTCCAGCCCACTGTGCCTGTGCAGTGATGCTAATCTAACCTAATCCAACCTGCCTACACCTGGTCCATATCATTGGAAATAGTCTTGTACCCCTTATGAGTTTTTCCAGAATTTCTGTTTTTTATTTCAGATTTCCAGCATCTATTCTTTAGAGATCGGGACTTCTCTAAGCTTGATTTAATTAAATCTGGAAGGCCAAAGTAAAAGCAAAGCAAACAGAATTATGTCAACTGCGGGGAGAAGAGGTTTATGTTACTTGGTTTGTTTGAAAGTGGGTAATGATCTAGAAAGATTCACGTAGACTATATGTTCTCAGAGCATGACACCAGGGAGAATTGTGAGGAAGACAGTGAGCTTAAATATTCCCCGGTGAGTCCAACAATTCTCGGAAGTGACTGAAGAGAGTTAAGAACAAACACCTTCATTGAGTCCAGAGATGGATGCTACACAAGCAATGTCTGTGGAGTCTCGCCAAACTGCACCAGTATGGTTGTGCAAATCAAAGTAAACTCGAAAGCTAATTGATCCTTAAACTTGTAAATATAGCTGAACAGGGTTACTCTTCCAATCATAAGACCATAAGATATAGGAGCAGACTCATTTGGCCCAATGAGTCTGCTGCACCATTTCATCATGGCTGATCCATTTTCCTTCTCAGCCCCGATCTGCTGCCTTCTCCCCGTACCACTTCATGCCCTGACTGATCAAGAATCTATCTGCCTTTAATATACCCAGTGACCTGGCTTCCACAGCTGCTTGTGGTGACGAATTCCACAGATTCACCATTCTCTGGATAAAGACATTCATCCTCATCTCTGTTCTAAAAGGATATTTTCCCACCATAGGAAATATCCTCTCCACATCCACTCTACAAAGCCCTTGATAAGTTTTAATAAGTTCATTCCTCATTCTTCTAAATTCCAGTGAGTACAAGCCCAGAGCCATCATTCACTCTTCATACGACAAGCCTTTCAATCATTTCTGTGAACCTCCTTTGAACCCTCTCCAATGTCAGCACTTGCTTTCTTAGATAATGGGCCAAAAACTCTCTTGCATATTCCAACTGAGGCCTCACCAATGCTTTATAAAGTCTGAACATTACATCCTTGCTTTTACATTCTAGTTCTCTTGGAACAAAAGTTAACACTGTATTTGCCTTCCTCACCACCGACTCAACCTCTAAATTAACCTTGAGGGAATGCTGGCCAAGGCCTCCAAAGACCCTTTGCAGCTCAAAATTTTTAATTTTCTCTCCATTTAGAAAAGTGGCTGCCTTTTCATTTTTTTTTTAACCAAAGTGCATGGCCATACACTTCCTGACATGTTGTTCTATAATGTGAGCTGTCTTAATGACTATCGCCTAGTAGCACTCATATCTATGGTGATGAAATGCTTTGAGAGGTTGGTCATGACTAGATTGAACTCCTGCCTCAGTAAAGACCTGGACCCATTGCAATTTGCCTATTGCCACAATAGGTCAACAGCAGACGCTATCTCAATGGTTCTCCACACGGCCTTAGACCACCTGGACAATACAACAGCTATGTCAGGGTGCAGTTCATCAACTATAGCTCAGCATTTAACGCCATCATTCCCACAATCCTGATTGAGAAGTTACAAAACCTGGGCCTCTGTACCTCCCTCTGCAATTGGATCCTCGACTTCCTAAGCAGAAGACAACAATCTGCGCTGATTGATGATAATATCTCGTCCTCACTGATGATCAACACTGATGCACCTCAGGAGTGTGTGTTTAGCCCACTGCTCTACTCTCTATATACCCATGACTGTGTGGCTAGGCATAGCTCAAATACCATCCATAAATTTGCTGATGATACAACCATTGTTGGTAGAATCTCAGTTGGAGACGAGAGGAAGTACAGGAGCGAGATATACCAACTAGTGGAATGGTGTCGAGCAACAACCTGGCACTCAACATCAATAAGATGAAAGAGCTGATTGTGGACTTCAGAAAGGGTAAGACAAAGGAACATATACCAATCTAAATAGAAGGATAAGAAGTGGAGCAGTTTCAAGTTCCTGGGTGTCAAGATTTTTGAGGACCTTATCTGGTCCCAACATATTGAAGCAGCTATAAAGAAGACAAGACAGTGACTATACTTCATTAGGAGTTTGAAGAGATTTGGTATATCAACAAAAACACTGAAAAACTTCTATAGATACACTGCGGAGAGCATTCTGACAGGCTGCATCACTGTCTGGTAAGGGGGAGGGGCTACTGCACAGGACCAAAAGAGGCTGCAAAGGATTGTAAATTTATTTGGCTCCATCTTGGGTACTAGCCTACAAAGTACCCAGGACATCTTCAAGGAGTGATGTCTCAGAAAGGTAGTGTCCATTATTAAGGACCCCAACACGCAGGGCATGCCCTTTTCTCACTGTTACCATCAGGTAGGAGGTACAGAAGCCTGAAGGCACACACTCAGTGATTCAGGAACAGCTTCTTCCCCTCTGCCAGCCAATTCCTAAATGGGCATTGAACCCTCAAACACTACCTCACTTTTTGAATATATATTATTTCTGTTTTTGCACAATTTTTAATCTCCAATATACATATGCTGAAATTGACCTATTTGTTTATTTATTCTTCTATATTATGTTTTGCATTGAACTGCTGCTGCTAAGTTAACAAAATTTCACGACGCATGCTGGTGATAATAAATCTGATTCTACTTGCCACTTCTTTGCCCATTCTCCTGATCTGTCTATGTCCTTCTACTTCTATGATCTACTTCCTCAAAACTACCTGCCCCTCCACTTATCTTCGTGTTGTCTGCCAACTTTGTCACAAAGCTATCAATTTCATCATCCAAGTCATTGACATATAAGGTAAAAAGAATTGGTCCCAACACAGACCGCTATGGAACACTGCTAGTCACCAGTGGTCAATCAAAAAAGGCTCCCTTTATTCCCACTCTTTGCCTCCTGCTAATTAGCCTCCGCTTTATCGATGCTAGTATTTTTCCTATAATACCATAGGCTCTTAACTTGTTAAGCAGCCTCATTGTGGCACCTCATTAAAAGCCTTCTGAAAATCTAAGTGCGCAACGTCTACCAATTCTCCTTTGTGTCTATCCTACTTGTTATATCTCCAAAAAATTCCAACAGATTTCTCAGGCAAAATGTTCACTTGAGGAAACCATGCTGACTACAGTCTATTTTATCACTTGCCTGCAAGTACCCCGAAACCACATTCTTAACAATCAACTCCAACATCTTCTAACCACTGAGGTCAAATTAAATGGCCTATGATTTCCTTTCTTCTGCATCTCTCCATACTTGAAGATTGGAGTGGCATTTGCAATTTTCCATTGCTCTGGATTCTTGCCAGAATCAACTGATTCTTAAAAGATCATTACTAATGCCTCCACAATCTTCTCAGTTGCCTCTTTCAGAATCCTGGGGTGTACACCATCTGGTCCAGGTGACTTACCTACCTTCAGAACTTTCAGTTTCCCAAGAACATTCTCCCTAGTAATGGCAACTTCATATTCTTCTTCCATCTAATACTCTTGAACTTCCACCATACTGCTGGTGTCTTCCACATTGAAGACTGAAGCAAAATACTTCTCAGTTTGTCCACCATTACTGTTTCTCCAGCATCATTTTGAGCAGTCTGATATCCACTCTTGCTTCCCTTTTACACTTTTCCTATCTGAAGAAATTTTTGATATCCTTTTTAATATTATTGGCTTGCTTACCTTTGTATTCCATCTTTTCCTTCTGAATGACCTTTTAGTTGCCTTCTGTTAATTTTAAAAAGCTTCTGAATCCTCTAAATTCCCACTAATTTTTGTTCTGTCTTATGCAATCTCTTTGGCTTTTATTTTAGCTTTGACTTTTCTTGTTAACCACAGTTGTGTCATCTTGCCTTTAGAATACTTCTTCCTCTTTGGGATGTATATATCCTGCACCTTCCAGATTGCTTCTAGAAATCCCAACCATTGCTGCTCTGCCATCATCCCTGCCAGTGTTCTTTTCCAATCTGTTATGGCCAGCTCCTCTTCCATGCCTGTAATTCCCTCTACTCCACTGAAATACAGATACATCTAACTTTAGCTTCTCCTCCTCAAGCTGCAGGGTGCATTCTTATCAAATTATGATTACTGGCCCATAAGAATTCCTTTACCTTAAGCTCTCTAATCAATTCAGGTTCATTGCACAATACCCAATCCAGAATAGATGATCAACTAGGAGCCATTCTAAAAAGCCATCTTGTAGGCACTCTAGGAATTCCCCTTCTTGGAATCAGCACTATCCCAATTTTCCCTATCTACCTGCATATTGAAATCCCCCATGATGACTGCCCTTTTGCCATGCATTTTCTACCTCCCATTGTAATTTGTAGACCACATCCTTACTACTGTTTGGGGGTCTGTATACAACTCTCATAAGGGTCTTTTTACCCTTGTATTTCCTTAGCTCTACTCACAATGATTCAACAGTTTCTGACCCAATGTCACCTCTTTGTAAAGATTTGATTTCCTTTTTTACCAACAGAGCTACACCACCCTCTCTGCCTACCTGTCCTTTCAATGCATTTTGTATCCTTGGACATAAACCCCCCAGCTATAATCTTCTTTCAGCCACAATTCAGTGATGCCCACAATGTCATACATGCCAATCTGTAACCATTTAAAAGGGGAAATCTGTTTAGTAGATATAAATCAAAATGACATAACAATGTAGCTTTTTTACCATTTGGGAATCATTGGTCATACACTTAGCGGCCACTTTATTAGACACCTCATGCACCTAATAAATTGGCCACCAAATGTATGTTCATGGTCTTCTGTTGCTGTAGCCCATCCACTTCAAGGTTCAATGTGTTGTGCATTTTGATGAGCTCTTCTGCACACCACTGTTGTAATATCTAGTTACCTAAGTTACTGTCACCTTCTCTTTAACTTGAACCAGTCTTGCCCTTCTCCTCTGAACTTTCTCATTTCCAAGGTGTTTACGCTACCACTCACTGAATGTTTTATTTTGTTTTTTGCACCATCCTCCGAAAACTCGAGAAACTGTTGTGCATGAAAATCTCAGGAGATCAGCAGTTTCTGAGATACTCAAACCACCCTGTCTGGCACCAGCAATCATTTCACAGTACAAGTGAAAAAGACTAAGGAGCTGGTGGTAGACCTGAGGAGAGCTAAGGTACCAGTGACCCCTGTTTCCATCCAGGGGGTCAGTGTGGACATGGTGGAGGATTACAAATACCTGGGGATACGGATTGACAATAAACTGGACTGGTCAAAGAACACTGAGGCTGTCTACAAGAAGGGTCAGAGCCGTCTCTATTTCCTGAGGAGACTGAGATCCTTTAACATCTGCCAGATGATGCTGAGGATGCTCTACGAGTCTGTGGTGGCCAGTGCGATCATGTTTGCTGTTGTGTGCTGGGGCAGCAGGCTGAGGGTAGCAGACACCAACAGAATCAACAAACTCATTTGTAAGGCCAGTGATGTTGTGGGGATGGAACTGGACTCTCTGATGGTGGTGTCTGAAAAGAGGATGCTGTCCAAGTTGCATGCCATCTTGGTCAATGTCTCCCATCCACTACATAATGTACTGGGTGGGCACAGGAGTACATTCAGCCAGAGACTCATTCCACCAGGATGCAACACAGAGCGTCATAGGAAGACATTCCTGCCTGTGGCCATCAAACTTTACAACTCCTCCCTTGGAGGGTCAGACATCCTGAGCCAATAAGCTGGTCCTGGACTTATTTCCTGGCATAATTTACATATTACTATTTAACTATTTATGACTTTATTACTATTTATTATTTATGGTGCAACTGTAACGAAAATCAATTTCCCCTGGGATCAATAAAGTATGACTATGACTATAAGTTACTTAGATCACATTTCTTCCCCATTCTAATTTTGGTCTGAACAACAACTGAGCCTCTTGACCATGTCTGCACGTTTTTTTTTGCATTGAGTTGCTGTCACATTATTGGCTGATTAGATATTTCCATTAAAGCGCAGGTGTGCAGGCGTATCTAATAAAGTGGCCACCGAGTGCATTTCTCTGGAGGGTGTTCAGTGAAGGTTCAAAGTCAAATTTGAATTTATTCTCACGTGCACAATTACATGGAATGATTGAAGAAAAGTAGTTGTTCTTTAACCTAGTGGTGTGAGATTTCACCAGATTGGTTTCTGCCATGGCAGGACTATCATTTGGGGTGACTTTTGATTGGCTAAGCCTGAGTTCACTGGCATGTAGAAACATGAATGTGTGTCTTATTTGAAAGTATAAAACTTTGACAAAGCTATACAGAGCCTAATCACTAGCTTAGCAACATTTTGAAAACTGAGACCACTTATTTTATACTAATTGTGTTTTCACATGAAAATTGTGTTGAATTTATGTCTAATTAATGGTTATCTTGTGAATGCTGCTTATATGATGCTATGTGCCTGTGATGCTACTTATTGCTACATGTGCATGTAAATATGACAATAAACTTGACTTTAACTGACTGTACTCAGGGAAAAGGTTAGCCCAGCTGAGTGTTTAGAACTAGGTGGTATTCTCAGAATGTGAAATAAGACATTTAGGACTGAGATGAGATGACATTTCTTCACTCAGGTGATGAACCTGTGGAATTTTCTACCACAGAAGGTGGTGGAGACTAAGCTACTGAACATATTTAAAGAGTTCTGTGACTCAGAAGGGAAGAGGAGAGAAGAGGCACACTGTGGTGATAGGGGATTTTTTCGTCAGGGGAACCAACAGGAAGTTCTGTGGGTGAGAACAACATTCCTGGATGGTATGATGCCTCCCAGGTGCCAGGATCCAGAACATCTTGGATCAGATGCTCACCATTCTTAAGTGGGAGTGTGAACAGCCACCTTGAGGTCGTGGTCCATGTAGGTACCAATGACGTGGGTAGGATGAGTGATGAGGTTCTGCATAGGAAGTTCAAGGAGTTAGGGGCTAAGTTAAGGGGCAGGACCTCCAGGGTTGTGACCTCGAGGTTGCTACCCGTGCCACATGCTAGTGAGGCCAGAACTAGGAAGATTATTCAGTTAACACATGGCTAAGAAGTTGGTGTAGGAGAGTGGGCATAAGATGTTTGGATCATTGGGCTCTCTTCCAAGGAAGGTGGGATCTGTACAGAAGGACGGGTTTGTACCTGAACTGAAGGGGACTAATATCCTAGCAAGAATGTTTGTTAATGTTGCACAGTGGTGTTTAAACTAGAGCAGTAGGGGGATGGGAACCAGGGTGCCAGTACAATTAGCGAGGAGGTTGTGGAGACAGATGTTGGTAAGACCTCAGACAAAGTCAGGAATCATGGTGTGACTAATGTCCTGAGCTGCATATATTTCAATGTAAGGAAAGGCCCATGAGCTTAGGGCATGGATCGACACCTGGAATTATGATGTTGTAGCAATTACTGAGACTTGGTTGCAGGAGGAAGCTCAATATTCTGGGGTTCCGTTGTTTTAGATGTGACTGAGTGAGAGGGGTTAAAAGAGGAGGACTGGTAATACTAGTCCAGGAAAATGTCACGGCAGTGCTCTGTTGGGACAGACTGAAGAACTCAACTAGCGAGGCGTTATGGGTGGAACTGAGAAATAAGAAAGGTTTGACCAGGTTAATGGGGCTGCATTATAGACCATCTAACAATCCTAGGGATTTAGAGGAACAAATGTGTCAGGAGATTGCAGACTGTTGCAAGAAACATAAGGTTGTTATGGTAGGTGATTTTAACTTTCCACATATTGACTGTAAATCCCATACTGTGAAAGGACTAGATGGGATCCAGTTAGACAAATGTATTCAGGAACGTTTTCTTCATCAGTATGTAGAAACCCCAAGGAGAAAGTGTGTGATACTAGATCTGCTGTTAGGGAATGAGACAGGGCAGGTGACAGAAGTTTGTGCAGGGAAACACTTTGCATCCAGTGATCACAATGCCATTAGTTTCAAAGTAAATATACAAAAAGATAGATCTAGTCCATTGGCTGAGATTCTAAATTGGAGAAAGGCTAGTTTTGATGTCATCAGAAGCGATCTGGCAAGTGTGAATTGGGACAGGCTGTTTTCTGGCAAAGGTACGCTTGGAAGTGGGAAACCTTCAAAAATGAAATTTTGAGAGTACAAAGCTTGTATGTGCTTGCCAGAGTAAAAGGTAAAGATAACAAATGTAGGAAACTTTGGTTTTCAAGAGATTTTGAGGCACTGGTTAAGAGAAAAAAAGAGGTGCATAGCAGGTATAGGCAAGTGAGAACAAATGAGGTGCTTATGGAGTATAAGAAATGCAAGGGAACACTTAAAAAAGAAATCAGGAGAGCTAAAAGAAGGCACGAGGTTACTCTAGCAGACAAGGTGAAGGAAAATCTTAATGGTTTCCACAGATTTGTTAAGAGCATAAGGATTGCAAGGGACAAAATTGGTCCTCTGGAAGATCAGAATGGTAGTCCATGTGTGGAGCCAAAGCAGATATGGGAGATCTTAAATAAATTATTTGTATCTGCATTTACTCAGGAGACAGATACAGACTATCGAAGTGAGGCAAAGAGGCATCAACTTCACGGTCCCTGTACAGATCACAGAGGAACAGGTGCTTGCTACCTTGAGGCAAACCAGTTTGGATAAATCCCCAGGGCCTGACAAGGTGTTCCGACAGACCCTACGGGAGGCAAGTGCAGAAATGGCTGGTGCCCCAGCAAAGATATTTAAAATATCCTTAGCAACAGGAGGGGTACCAGAGGATTGGAGGATAGCCAATGGTGTTCTGTTGTTTAAGAAAGGCTCTAAACATAGCCCAGGAAATTATAGGGCGGTGAAACTGACATCATTTGTGGGAAAGTTATTGGAAGGTATTCTAAGAGACAAGGAGATAACATTGAGGCTTTATAAGACGCTAGACAGGCCACACTTGGAGTATTGTCAACAGTTTTGGGCCTCATATCTCAGAAAGAATGTGTTGTTATTGGAGAGAGTCCAGAGGAGGTTCACAAGGATGATTCTGAGAATGAAGGGGTTAACATATGAGGAGTGTTTGGTATCTTTGGGCCTGTACTCACTGGAATTTAGAAGAATGCAGGGGGATCTCACTGAAACCTACCAAATGTTGGAAGGACTAGATAAGGTGGATGTGGAGAGGATGTTTCCTATGGTGGAGGTGTCCAGAACCAGAAGGCACAGCCTCAAAATTGAGGGGCAACCCTTCACAACTGAAGTAAGGTGAAATATTTTTAGCCAGAGAGGTGAATCTGTGGAATGCTGTGCCACACACAGCTGTGGAGGCCAAGACTGCAGGTACTGATAGTTTACTGATCAAGGCATCAAAGATTATGGTGAGGAGGCAGGTGCATGAGGTTGAATGGATCCAGGATCAGCCATGATAGAATGTTGGAACATACTCAATGGGCTGAATGGCCTAATTCTGCCCCTGCGTCTTATGGGACCAGACATAAGTATTTGGATAGACATGGACTGATTAAGGATAGTCAGCATGGCTTTGTGCTAACCAATCTCATAGTTTTCCGAGGAAGTTACCAGGAAAGTAGTTGAAGACCAGGCAGGGGATGTTCCCTACATAGACTTTATTAAGACATTTTAGTAAAGAACATAAGGGAAAACTTCTTCAAACTGAGGGTCGTGAGAGTGTGAAATGAGCTGCCAGCACAAGTGGTGCATGCAAGCTCGATTGCAAAATTTAAGAGAAGTTTGGATGGGTACATGGATAGTAGAGGTATACTGTAGAGGGCTATAGTCCCGGTGCAGGTCAATGGGAGTAGGCAGTTTAAATGGTTTCGGCATGGTCTAGATGGGCCAAAGGGCCTGTTTCTATGCTGTACTTCTCTATGACTCTATGAGATAGATATTGTACATGTCTGGACTCAAGCGTCTTGCCATACAGGAAAACGATGGAAATGTTGAATACAAATAGAAGATTATCCATAATCCCATTGAATGTAAATAGGCTCGAAGGGCCTACTTCTATGTTTCGAATATAGTAACTTTACGAATATTTTATGTAATTTGTTTTTTTTGACAAAAACTGAAGAGTTTGATATGCTGGAAGTGGCTCGGTGCTGTCAACAGGTGTCAGTGTAATCCGCACTAAGAGCAACAGTCGGCTGGCACTTGGAAACCGGAGACTGGTAACAGCCGACAACTGTTTGCAGGGTGGACCCCACATCGCGCCGTATCGAGTTCGGTTCCAGCAGCGGGCGGCGATATTTCGATTGCAGAGCGACTTCACTTCAGCGCGCCTGAGGACGCGAAACGCACCCTCAATCCGGACTGCAAATTTATCCAACATGTCAACTCCAGCCCGCCTTGGAACATATTTGAGGACAGCACCATGCATTGCCAGAAGTGAGACGCGTTTAACCCGTTCGTGGCGAGACGTGGCAGAAGTTCTGCGCTCTGTTGCATCCAACGGAGATGGGAGTATGCTCGGTCAGCGGAGGACGGGTCGGGGAGTAGCTGGCGCCCTCTCGTGAGCCGCGGCGCGCGCAGTGGGTGAGCTCCCGCCCAGTGTGTGTGTGGCGCGCTCTCGTGAGCCGCGGCGCGCGCAGTGGGTGAGCTCCCGCCCAGTGTGTGTGTGTGTGGCGCGCGCGGTTCCGGTTCTCGGAGGCGTTGCACGGAACACGAGAGACCGGGCAAGGCTGATGCGAGGCAGCCAGTTGCGTAAAACTCGCAGAGGTTATTTGTCAAGCCCACTCGGCTGAGCTTCTGCTCCTGTAGCTGAAACCAAAACAAAATCCTGTGTTCTGTTTTACTTGGCGGGGCGGTTACTGTTCACTTCTTTCGTTGTATGGAGTGAAGTACAATGGAGTGGAATCCCGCGATTTTAATTATAGGGGCTTCCTTTGGAAGTTTCAAACTGATTAGTCGAGTTGTGGGGTCTCTCCCAACGCCAGAGTCTGCCTTGAGGAACAGATGGAAATGGAGAAACATCCCCACTTCTATGGTGCACAGTGTGGTGACAGGGATATGGGCTGTCCTGTGGTGAGTGTTTCAAACCAACCGCGTTGTCCGATTTTATTGAGGATACTAACTTTAAAACCCCATGGGGTTTAATTACTGATTGTATTATTAGTTGCTAAGCGAAAATTCGCTGAAATATTCTTCAAACAATGTGATATTTAGTTCCATTAAGTTTTACGTTGCTCGCGGAATCCGGGCACAGCCAACAGGTCTGGTCACTTCCAACTCGTTTTGCACTTTTCAGTTTTTATTTACACCCGCCGATGGCCCAGGACCTGATCGCTACGTATTCTCCCTCGTCTCACTGTCTCGTATCAGTCTCCGTAGGTAAGTACAGATGCACGTGGGGAATGAGAGAGGGGTTCTGATGTTTTTGCTCGGTGTGAGTGATGTAATGAGGAGTTATACAACGCCGTGTTACACAATATCAGTCAGTAGATGTGGTAGTTAAGCACGCGGAATTGACGTGGCCCTGCAAATGAACTTTGGCTGTGTCTTTTTCCTTGATCTTAAATTATTTGTCTCACTATTATTTTATAAGCATGGCTGTTGAGCGCAGTGACATCGGGGCAACAAGATATGCGGTTTACTTTAAATGTATTAATTTTAATGATTCCTTGAGTGTGGTTGGAGTTCAGTATTTTGCATCCGAATCACCTTGCCGTGGCAAACTGGCTCCCAATACATGAGGCTGCTGTTTCTCCGTATTTCCACCAATCATTAACGCAACTTAAATATCACAGGCAGGTTATGCACAGTTGTACAGAATCCCCAGATATCAGCAACAAGTCTCTTAGCTAGTTTGTGTCCGAAAGTATAAGAATTCCGAGAATCTCCAAACGCTAGCCAGATTTTCCGGTATGACGGATGAGCTGTTCGCTTGTTGGGCGGGGAGCTGGAGAGGTATTGGTTGAGGTTTTAGGTTAATCGTTGTGTCAATTTGGTTTGATTCTGTAATTTTATGACATGTTAATTATTTTGTGTTATTCAAAAGACAAGGGCTTCACCGTCTGAGCCCGCATTTAATGGCCCAACCCTAGCTGCCTTGGAAAAAGTGGTGGTGAGCCATCTCCCTGAATCGCTGCAGTCCTTGAAGCGTGGGTATAAGACCACAAGACCTAGAAGCAGAATTCGCCCATTCAACCCGTCAGTATGCTGTGGCTGATTTGTAGTCCATATCAACCCCATTTTTCCGCCTTCTCCACTTAAACTTTGACAGCCTTACTAATTAAGAACATATCAACTTCCACTTTAAATATACCCAACTGACAGCTGTCAGTAGCACTGAATTCCAGACCCTGAAATTCTTCCTGATCTCAGTTTTAAAGGGATGCCCGTCTATTCTGAGGCTATGTCCTCTGGTCTTAGACTCCACCACTATAGGAAACATCCTTTCCACTTCCACTCTCTTTTCAATATTCAGTCGCTTTCAGTGAGATTCTTCCCCCCCCCCCACCTGCCAACCATTCTTCTAAACTTAAGTGTCCAAAACCATCAAATGTACAATGCTAACATTGCATTTGCCTTCCATATTACTAACTCAACCTGCAAGTTAACCTTTGGGGAATCCTGCACTAAAACTCTTGAGTCCCTTTGCAGATCTGATTTCTAAATTCACTTCACATATAGAAAATTGTATATCCTTTATTCCTTCTACCGAAGTGCATGACCATACAATTCCCTACACTATATCCCATCTGCCACTTTACCCATTCCAAGAATCTGTCTAAGTCCTTTTGTAGACTCCTTGCTTCCTCAACTCTGCTTGATGCTGAGAGAATCATACACAGAAGTTTTGGTGCGGGCAGCTGATAGTTGGGTGACCACCAAGAAAGATAGAATGAGCAGGTGAACAGTGCAAGATGCGCCCGTGGCTATTTCTCGCAGCAACAAGAATATCCTTAAGTATTGGGGCGTGACCTGTCGGGGCTCAGCAGCAGCAGCAGCCGCCACCAGGTCAGTGGCGTTGTGGCCAGTTCTGACACACCACAGGGGAGGCTAAAGATTGCAACAGCAATAGTGGTAGGAGACTCAATAGTTAGGGGTTCAGACAGGATACTATGGCTGCAAAAGAGATGCTAGCTGGTGTGTTGCCAACTGGGTACCAGGGTGAGGGATGTCCGGGAGCAGCTGCAGAACATTCTTAAAGAACAAAATTAATTGAGTAATTAGCTGGGATTCCCTTTGTTAATTTGGGACACTGTGCCCCTCAATTGGGGCAGGAAGCTGTTGTCAAACAGTTTCTAACTAGCATCAGTAAACATAGAAACATAAAAAATAGGTGCAGGAGTAGGCCATTTGGCCCTTTGAGCCTGCACCACCATTCAGTATGATCATGGCTGATCATCCAACTCAGAACCCTGTACCAGCCTTCCCTCCATACCCCCTGATCCCTTCAGCCACAAGGGCCATATCTAACTCCCTCTTAAATGTAGCCAATGAGCTGGACTCAACTGTTTCCTGTGGCAGAGAATTCCACAGATTCACCACTCTCTGTGTGAAGAAGTTTTTCCTAATCTCAGTTCTAAAAGGCTTCCCCTTTATCTTCAAACTGTGACCCCTCGTAACGTGCACTTGCGTGGCTGTTAGATACTTCACCGTGCTTAGAGTGAACAGTTTTTAAATAGTGTCAATTGAGTGTGTTTGTGTTCAAAAAGCAGTGAGTTTTGTCACTATTAGTTGATGAGAAATGAGCAATAAGACGATTCTGAACTGTCCTGCTCACTGTGGTTTCAAGCATTCAGGTTTGGAGGAGCCAGGAGTGAAAATGAAATGATTTCACTACTTCAGTAAGTTAGAAACTACAAAGAATTTGAAGGTATCAACAATCATCTTCAATGTTACAGTGAAAATGAAGAATTGGAGAATGCAATTGTCAAAAGCGTTATATGAAGGCAGTCCATTATCTACATTAGGTGTCTGCGCTGACTTTGTTCATTTACAGTCAATCAAAAGAACGTACCTGCATACACTGGATGAATTCTCCATCTGTAACTATTTGGAGCTAATGTATAGTTTTGTAGTCCTGTTCTGGTATTGATAGTGTTCTAATTTATTATGTTTTTCATTTAAATACAGAATTTGTTACTCTGTTAAGTGGTAGTTGGTATTTTTTATTGCTTTTAAACTATTTCCAAGCAACTTTGGCTAATTGGGGCAGCCGCTTGATTGGGCCAAAATGTACTGGTCCCAATATGTTTCAATTAACTGGAATCCAGTGTTGTGCACTCTGGCACCAGCAACATGGGTATAAAGGGGGATAAGGTCCTGTGCAGTATGGAGTATGGAGAGTCAAGAAAGAGGCTGTAAAAATGGGCCACAAAGGTAGTGATTCCTGGATTGCTCCCAGTGCCACATGTAGGCAGTGCAGGAATAGAAGGATGGAGCAGATGAATGTGTGGCCTAGGAACTGGGGCAGGGGACAGGGTTTCGGGTTCTTGGGTCATTGAAACCTTTTCTAGGGGACGGACAATCTCTACAAGTTCTATTATATTGCCATTCATCTGTAGACGTGTAGACAGCTAAATGAAACAACTCTCCTCTGGGACCAGGGTGCAAAACACATCACATACAGCGCATCACATATAGCACATTAAATAATATTAACACAATAATGGTGGCTGTCTGTTGTGCCCAATGACGACAAGAAACCTGTGCTGGAAAATTTTTAAACGGAACAGCCACTGGGGTAGTTCCACTGTCTGGATCTCAGAAATCCAGGTCCTGTGATATGAATAAGCATCACAAACTGGGGTCTTCCTTGGTTGCAGTGGATGACCATGATGGCTTCCTTGCCTTGTCTTACCCTTCGCTCTCCATGGAGAGTTGCAATACCACCTTCCTGGCCATAAGGTCCCACTGTAGATCTCGTCCGATCAGTCCGCCAGAGCTGGCTTTGCATGCTTGGACAGGTATGTCCTGAGCAACACACACAAAGTTCTGGAGGAACTCAGCAGGCCAGGCAACATCTATGGAAAAGAGTAAACAGTCAACGTTTCAGACCAAGACCCTTCATTATGACTGGAGAAAACAAGATTAGAAGTCAAAGTAAGAAGGTGGGGGGAGGGGAGGAAATACAAGATAGTAGGTGATAGGTGAAACCGAGAGAGGAGGAGGAGTGAAGTAAAGAGCTAGGAAGTCGATTGGTGAAAGATAAAGGGGTGGAGAAGGGGGATAGAAGAGGACAGAAGGCCATGGAAGAAAGGGAGGGGGAGATAGACTAAAAGGAGGTGATGGGCAGGTAAAGAGATTAGTTGAGAGAGGGGAATGATGAAGGGTTGGGACAATTACTGCATTGGAGAAATTGATGTTCATGCCATCAGGTTGGAGGCTACCATAAGCTGTTACTCCTCTAACCTGAGTGTGACCTCATCATAAGATCCCTTCGGGAGTCCAGTGAAACCCTCTCTCGCTGTTTCCCCTCTGTGATCTCTGCTGCCCTCCGAAATATTCCCTTCTAAGGCATATCTCTATCTCACCGGGGTATGAGGCTGCCAACTACCCTCGCCTGGTTTAGCCTGCCTGTCGAAGTGGTGTAATGGGATATGGCTGCAAACAGCTACTTGGAGCCACAGGTGAGAGCTGAGTGTCCAGTGGGGACCAAAGGTGAGTGAGCTGCCCCGAATGGACTCAGGTGCTATCCTTCTCTGGACACCCCATACACCCCTATTATGTTATTAGCACCATATTAATAACAGATAATAAAAAGTATTCTGTAAGTATACAAGTTGACAAAGTGCACATACCACATATAGTTAAATATGCAACAGTATAATGCTACGGGAGCTGTCATAAATAATGTGCACTGGTGGTTGCAGGGTGTTCAGTAGTCTCACTGCCCGGGGGAGAAGCTGTTACCCAGACTAACAGTCCTTGTTCTTATGCTGCAGTACCTTCTGCCTGATGGTAGGTAGTCATAAAGTTTGTGGGACTGATAGGAGGGGCCACTACAAGAGGGGCAAGTTGCACCTTAAGTGGAGGGGGACCAATATGTTGGCTGGTTTGCTACCTGGGAGAGTTTAAACCAGTTTGGCAGGGGGATGGGACCACAGCACCATAGAACTCAAAAAAAAAAGTTCCATCACTCTGATGGGATTATACTACAGACCTTGCAATAGTCACTGGGATATTGAAGAACAGATATGCAGGCCGATCATGCACTCACAAGGAGATCATACAGGCTTCTTGCAGCGGCTGGATTGGTGATCACGGTAAATGTAATGAAGTTGAAGCTTGTGACTAATTATTCAAATTGTAAGTGTTAAGTAACAACTGCCCTTTTTAAAATTGTCTTACTCTTGTTTTGATAAAAGTGATTACTTGGAATGATAAATGGCAGTCAGGGCAAAGAGTTTGACAGCTGTTTATGTTGAATGTTTTGGGAAAAGAGGTTGTGCAACAATACGTTGATTTCCATCACTTTTCCTTTGACATTTATTCATTTTTGGGATCTGGGTGTCACTGGCATTGATAGCCCATCCTTGACAAGGTAGCCGTGAGCTGACATTGAGCTACTGCAGTCCTTCTGGTGAGATTATTACCACTGGACTATGGATAATGATCTAGACCCAGTGATAATGAAGGAACAGCAAACAATTTCCGAACCAGGAAGAATACAAACTTTTGGAAGGGAACGTGCAGATAGTTGTGTTCCTGTGCAACTGCCCTTGTGCAACTCAATCACAGATTTGGAAAGTACTGTTAGAGTAGCCTAGGTAGTAACTGCAATGCATTTTATGGTTAATAGAGACACTGCAGTCCTGCTTGCCAGAGGTAAAGGAAGCTACTCTTGGTGAATCAAGCAGACTGATTTGTCCCAGATAGTGTCAAGCATCTTGAAGGTTTTTGAGGAAGTACTCATCCAGACATATAGAAAATATTCCATCGAACTCTTGTGCCTTGTAGGTATCAGGGAACTTGCACAAAATGCCTGAGGAACTCAGTAAGACAGGCAGCAACTGTGGAAAGGAATAAACAGTCGACGTTCCAGGACCCTTCAGTATTTTGAGCATGTTTCGCTGGATTTCCAGCATCTGCAGAATCTCTTGTGTTGTAGATACCATAGAAGATAGAACAGTACAGCACAGGATCAGACCTTTTGGCCTACAGTGTTGTGCCAAACCAATTAAAGTATAATCAAATGACCAACTAAACTAATCTCTGCCTACACAATGAACATACCCTTCCCTTCTCTTCACATTCATGTGCATCTCTAAACATCTCTTATAAGTCCCTAATGTATCTGCCTCTACCACCTCCCCAGGCAGTGCATTCCAGGCATCCACTACTGTCTATGTTTTTAAAAAAAACTTGTCCCTCACATCTCCTTTGAAATTACCCCTTCTCACCTTAAATGCATGCGCTTTAGTTTTAGACATATCAAGCCTAGGAACAAGATACTGTCTATCTACTCTATCTATGTCTCTCATAATCTTATAATCTGCTATCAGATCTTCCTTCAATTTCTGCTGCTGCAGGAAAAAACAACTCAAGTTTGTCCAACCTCTTGTTGTAGCACATGCCCTGTAATCCAGGCAGCAACCTGGTAAACCTCTTCTGTAGCCTCTCCAAAGCCTCGACATCCTTCCTATAATGGGGCGACCAGAACTGTATGTAATACTCCAGATGCAGCCTAACTAGAGTTTTATACAGCTGCAAAATAACTTCCTGACTTTTGAACTCAGTGCCTTGATTAATAAAGACAAGCATGTCATATGCCGCCTTAACCACTCTATCAACCTGTGTAGCCACTTTCAAGAAGCTGTGAACTTGGACCCTAAGATCCCTCTGCTCATCAACACTGTTAAGGGTCTTGCCCTTAACAGTGTACTGTCTCTGTATATTTGAATATCAGGCGAGTTTTGAAGCCCTCCATTGTTCAGGGTCAAACATGGATGTTGTATCCCAGCTGATCATAGTCATAGTCATAGTCATACTTCATTGATCCCGGGGGAAATTGGTTTTCGTTACAGTTCCACCATAAATAATTAAATAGTAATAAAACCATAAATAGTTAAATAGTAATATGTAAATTATGCCAGGAAATAAGTCC
The DNA here is from genome assembly GCF_963921235.1 of Mobula hypostoma. Classification (NCBI taxonomy): domain Eukaryota; kingdom Metazoa; phylum Chordata; class Chondrichthyes; order Myliobatiformes; family Myliobatidae; genus Mobula; species Mobula hypostoma. Next base: position 28,394,851 of record NC_086119.1, on the reverse strand, counting down.
AGGACCAGCCTATTGGCTCAGGGTGTCTGACCCTCCAAGGGAGGAGTTGTAAAGTTTGATGGCCACAGGCAGGAATGACCTCCTATGATGCTCTATGTTGCACCTCGGTGGAATGAGTCTCTGGCTGAATGTACTCATGTGCCCAACCAGTCCATTATGTAGTGGATGGGAGACATTGTCCAAGATGGCATGCAACTTGGACAACATCTTCTTGTGATATGCAGGCCAGTATGCAGACCAGAGCAGTACGATATGGAGAGCAAGCTGTTGCCCATGTAACATCCTACACTGTCCATGCAGCTGATGAATCTAAAACCATAGCAAAGACTGATATAGTTTGGCTCCAGCAGCATTGCAGGAGTTGACAGTCAGCATAAAACTCAATGTAGGGCTTTCTTAGGGACTCCAGATCTGGATTTTTCCTTGGCGTTTACTCCTGAAGCCTGCCCTATGTGTATGGCCGTAAGGTAGTGAAAGTTTGCGATCAGAGTTTTCCTTTTAGATGAGCTGCCAACCACTGCTGATGAGTCCCATCTGTGTGAATTGGATGGTTTTAAGGCGCCAGTGACCTGCCTTTGTCCGATTTCCTGTCAGAAACAGTTCCACCGGGCTTAGTAGCTAAGCCACACGTGAAGGCCAGGAGCTGGACTTGGTTGTCAGAGGCTATTTGAGATGCATGCCATTAGAGCACTTAATAAATAGTAGGAGCTTATCCCCACTACCATCCCCGGCTATAACAACCTTAATGAACTAAAGTGAGTTACTCACTACATTATACCCTATTCTCTAAATCTGCTGTTGAAACCATGACATTTATGTCAATGGTTATGTTCCATTTCTGGACTGCTTCATTTGCTGAGGAGTTGTGAATGTTTCTGAATATTGTGTAATCTTTACAAGACATCTGCACTTCTGACCTTGTATTGCAAAGAAGGACATTAAAGCAACGAGTTGTTGAGACCAAGAACATTGCCTTGAGGAAGTCCTGTAGTGACATCTTGGGACTGGAATGATGGCTCTCAAAGTAGCACTATCTTCTTTTATGCAAGATTTAACTCCAAGTGTTGCAATGTTTTCCTTTGATATCTATTATCTTCAGCTTTGATAGGCCTCTCTGATGCTGTAGTCAGTCAAATGTCAATGTCAAGAACACTCAAGGGTTTACCTTCACCAGTCCCACACAACATCTCTTCCTAACTCCATCTTCTGCTTCTCCCTTGCAATTTGCAGTAAATCATCAGATGTACATTTTAACCATTGTAACATTGACTTTAGCTTTGCCTATAGTGGAGTTTAATGCGTATTCTTACCCTCTAGATATATTTGGAAGATTTATAACAGAATCATCTAGCAGAGGAAATAATTATATCTTCATGTATTACTCCATATTAGTATGGTTTATGGAAATCTGAAATAAAACCTGTGGGGTACATCTAGTGTTAAATGAAATTAAATTCGGAAAGGTGGAGCAAGTGATTTGCTGCATTTCAGTTCAACAAATAGAACAATTAGCTGCCCTTTTGTCTACTTTAAAGGAAGAAGTTATGTAATTTTTCCTTCCATGGTATAATCCCTAAACATTTAGACTGCAAAACATTAGCATAGCTGCAAAAATACCAAGTGATTTCATTTGTTCCAAATTCTCTTTGTTGCCTTTCCTGAGATTTACTGAGCTATAAGATTAATCACATTTAGTTAAAAATAGATTTTTGGTTTCAAGTGCCTTTGAATAGGCAAATAAACTAGCAAATCTGAATTCTATTCAGTTTGCTACAATAAATGAGTTGCTGCCTGAAAGTAGAAAGTGGGTTGGAAACTTGGATGCCGAAAAATCTTGTAATGTTTGAAATGTTTTTTATGTATATGTCCACAGAATTGTTCCCAGATGTTTTAAATGAAATGAGTTTTTAAGAGGGCGGGTGTACTTTCATAACTTGGTTTTGAAAATCTTGTATTGGATACTTAATCAAAACGAGAACTCAGAAAGATTCTAATGCTGTATATCACTGAATTATCACATAATTTTAATTTATACATTTTACGTTGTAAAAGAAAATTGAAGTGGTAGACCAAACTGGATTTGTTTTATTTCCTAAAAATGTACTTCAGGCATAATATACACTACACATCAAGATCTTCATTCACGAGAAGTGCATTTCAGTACCTTCCCTTACAACGCCTCAATATCATTAATGTTTCATCTTTAAGCATTTTATCAGTGAAACATTTGAGAGTCTGTTACATAGGGCCCAGCTCCTCACTGTCCACTAATGGTAGGTTTCTAAGTTTCTGGTCGAGCCTTGTAATGGCTTGTCTAGGCATCAGTGCATCTCTCAGCGCATACTCCTGCAACTGGGAATATGACAGTGAACAACATTTGCTCATGATCATCTCCTCAACCTAAAAGACCAGCAACGCAGATTATTGCATCTTATACCGAGTTGATGGCTGAACGATGTCTCACCTGCAGTGTTTTATATTTAATATTTCAGTAATATTGTAAATATACTGTTTAAATAAGCATTCTTTAGTGTTTACATAATGCCTTGCAAGTTATATGTAAAAGTACTTAAATGGCAAATGTCATTAAGCCACCATGTCATAAGTACATGTCTCGCTAAAAGTAAAAATGAAGTTTAGATGCATCTCTTGAGGTCCTATTTTGTCGTCTAGTTAGTTATTCTGTTTTATAGTTACAAAACATAACAGTGGTGGTGACAAACAAGAGACAATCTGCATATGCTGGAAATCCAAGCAACACACATAATATGCTGGAGGAACTCAGCAGGCCAGGCAGCACCTATGGAAAAGAGTACAGTCGACGTTTCGGGCTGAGAGCCAAGGTGCTTCCCGGCCTGCCGAGTTCCTCCAGCATTTTCTGTGTGTTATAGTGGCGATAAGTATGTTTTAAATGAACCCAAGATGACTACCTACTTGTTGAAGTGCAATGAGACATCCAAGTTTTTAAAAAAAATCATAGCAAGTTTATTCTTTCTTCGCAAGAAGAGAAAGATGGTTGAAATTTTAAAAAGGCAGAAAATGAACAAATTCACGGGTTCATGAACAGCGAGTACTAGGTGATAATTATACATTTTTAAAAAGTAGAAGTAGTTGGCTACATTGTAAAGACAGGTGTGTTTGATTACTCTGGATTTATAAGGAGTGAACTGAGCAGTATTTTAAAGCAAATGGAATAGCCATTTGGAATGCTATAGAGTACCAGTTTTGCTTTGTGTAATAGGTGGGAAAGCATGCAGTTTGCTTAGACATTTAATTGGTCCAACAAATCCAGCTGAAATGAGCTTTGCTGATATTATGAAAGTAATGCAGGAACATTTAAACCAAAACCATTATTGATTGTAGAATGCTTTAGGTTTCATAAGCAGAATCAAAAGGAAGGGGAGCCCATTTCAGCATGTGTAGCTGAATTGAAGAGATTGTCCGAGCATTGTCAATTCATTGATGGGCTTAATGATACACTGAGAGATCATTTAATTTGTGGAATCTTACAAGAAGGCATTCAAAACTGGTTCCTAACGGAAACACAACTCACATTTAAAAAAGCCGTTGAAATCGTTATATCAATGGAAACAACAGACAGAGATCCAACTGAGTTGCAGTCAGGAATGAAAGTGACTGTGAGTAAAATTGTAATGTCTAAACAGAAACATGTCTGGCAGAACAAACTGTGTTACCATTGTGGCAGGGGCTCACATACACCAAACCAATTTAGATTTAAAGGTGAAACTTGCAGAAAATGCAACAAAGTAGGACACATACAAAGAGCATGTTGGGCAGAAAAAAATAAATGGACTGCACAGGGAAGAGAGGAGAATAAAAAGTTCCAAAAAGAACACTACTCTGCATGCTGTTAATGAAAAATAAATAATGATGAGAGACACCGGACCGGGTAACCTTGAGATTTACAATGTGAAAACTGACGATAGACCAGCAATATTGCTTACACCAAAAGTGAATGGCAAATTAATTAAAATGGAATTGTTCACTTGCTTGGTGACTTCAATCATTTCACAAAATGAGTTTGAGCAGCATTTTAAAGATACTGAACTGAAGCCTGCAGATATCCAGCTTGTTACTTGTTACATACGCCTGTTAGGGTGCATTCTGCAATTACCTTATAAGGTAACGGTAGCCTTCAGCCGGGAGCAGATGTCATCAAGTTGTTCCCAGCCTTCACCGAGTGTTTCGACCCTTAACCACGAACTTGTACTGGAGAAAAGATAACTCCTGTTAGAGTGACATTTGTAACAGTGAAATATAACAACAAGCAAGCTACATTGGGTTTGTATGTGGTAAAAACAGAAGTGCCATCATTGTGGGAATGTGAGTGGCTAGACAACTACAACTTGATTGGAGATCCATCCATGATTTGCTTGCTACATCCCCTGCAATAGAATCAACTGAAAGTGTATTAAGAAAGGTACTGGATGATGCCATAGCAGTGTTCAAGGATGGCATTGGAAAACACAAAGATACCAAGGGTAAAATAGTATTAAATGAAAATGCCACACCCAAGTTTTGAAAAGCCTGCCTGCTTCCTTATACCATCCATGATTAAGCAGCCAATGAGTTAAATTGCATGGAGGCTGAAGGAATTCTTTGCAAGATTGAGTGGAGCCCATGGGCATTACCAGTAGCCAAGAAGAAAGGATCTGTGGTAATTATAATGGCACCATCAACCTAGTACTGAAAATAGATCAATACCCTTTGCAAACCTTTCTGGAGGAAAACACTTCAACAAACTGGACTTAGCTGAGGCCTACCTACAGCTGGAAATGGAAAAAGAGTCTTAAATGTTTCTCACCGTAAACACTCACTGATCTTCAACCATTAGTGTCCATTTTCAATCCACAGAAGGGTGTTCCATTAACAGCAGAAGCATGAATGCAGAGATTAGCTCTTGGCAGTCACAACTGCAAGACCGAATTCGAGAGGATGACTAATCATAAAAATGCTGATGGATTGTCCTATTTACCCTTGGAAAATGAAATGCCTGAAAAATTTACAAAAGAGGATATTCTTCTTGATATACTCTCTCTAATGCCAATTGAAAGTCTTCCTATTATGGCAGAGATGATCCAGAGGGAAACCAGAAAAGACCCCATACTGTCGCAGGTCTACACGGCAACTGAAAGTGGCTGGGAAGTACAACAGAAACTCCAGTTCACCCTTTTTACCAGTACTGGGATGAACTTCCCCTTGATGGAGGTTGCCTTATGTGGGGAATGGTGCTCATCCAGATGTAGTCAAAATGAAAGAGTTGGCTTGAATTTTTTTTTGGTGGTCTGAGATAGATCAGAAGATTGAGCAGCTTAACATGCACTGTTTGGGATTGCAACACATCCAGAAGATGCCAAGAGCGGTATCTCTTCATCCCTGGGAATGGCCTGCATTGCCCTGGCAGAGGATTCATGTCGATTTTGCTGGACTACTCGTGGGCACAAATTTCTTGGTAGCAGTGGATACAGCTATAAAGTGACCAGAAGTCTTCCCAATAGCATCAACTAGAGCCTTGCACACTGTTGATGTGTTGAGAAGTGTCTTCCCAAGGATTGGTGTTCTAGAACACTTAGTCAGTGACAATGGACCGCAGTTTATTGTGGAGATTTTCAGTCATTCCTGAAAATAGATGGAATCAGACATATTACATCTGCAATGTACCACAAATGGCTTGGTGGCAAGGTTTGTCCAGAGTCTAAAGAACACACCACGAGCAATGTCAGTTGAATACACTACACTGTCACTGAATCTGAAGCTCGTTATTTTCCTCCTTGCATTTTGCATTACCGCACACTCCACAACCAGCAACTCACCGAATAGGCTGTTCTTGGGTCGTCCCTTGTGTTCACACTTGGGTCTCCTCAAACCCAATCTCAGAAGAAGTATGCAGTACCAACAGCTGAGACAAATTGAAGGCTCCTCAAACAAAGAGTTTCGCTATTTCACTGCAAACAACAGGAATTCTGCAGATACTGGAAATTCAAGCAACACACATCAAAGTTGCTGGTGAACGCAGCAGGCCAGGCAGCATCTCTAGGAAGAGGTACACTCGACGTTTCAGGCCGAGACCCTTCGTCAGGACTAACTGAAGGAAGAGTTAGTAAGAGATTTGAAAGTGGGAGGGGGAGGGGGAGATGCAAAATAATAGGAGAAGACAGGAGGGGGAGGGATGGAGCCAAGAGCTGGACAGGTGATTGGCAAAGGGGATATGAGAGGATCATGGGACAGGAGGCCCGGGGAGAAAGAAAAGTTGGGGGGGAACCCAGAGGATGGGTAAGGGGTATAGTCAGAGGGACAGAGGGAGAAAAAGGAGAGTGAGAGAAAGAATGTGTGTATAAAAATAAATAACGGATGGGGTATGAGGGGGAGGTGGGGCATCAGCGGAAGTTAGAGAAGTCAATGTTCATGCCATCAGGTTGGAGGCTACCCAAACGGAATATAAGGTGTTGTTCCTCCAACCTGAGTGTGGTTTCATCTTTACAGTAGAGAAGGCCATGGATAGACATGTCAGAATGGGAGTGGGATGTGGAATTAAAATGTGTGGCCACCGGGAGATCCTGCTTTCTCTGGCGGACAGAGCGTAGGTGTTCTGCAAAGCGGTCCAATATTGCGTCCGGTGCTCCTGATGTGGCCTTCTATATATTGGCGAGACCCAACGCAGACTGGGAGACCGCTTTGCTGAACACCTACTCTCTGTCCGCCAGAGAAAGCAGGATCTCCCAGTGGCCACACATTTTAATTCCACATCCCATTCCCATTCTGACATGTCTATCCACAGCCTCCTCTACTGTAAAAATAAAGCCACACTCACGTTGGAGGAACAACACCTTATATTCCGTCTGGGTAGCCTCCAACCTGATGGCATGAACATTGACTTCTCTAACTTCTGCTAATGCCCTACCTCCCCCTCATACCCCATCCGTTATTTATTTTTATACACACATTCTTTCTCTCACTCTCCTTTTTCTCCCTCTGTCCCTCTGACTATACCCCTTACCCATCCTCTGGGTTCCCCCCCAACTTTTCTTTCTCCCCGGGCCTCCTGTCCCATGATCCTCTCATATCCCCTTTGCCAATCACCTGTCCAGCTCTTGGCTCCATCCCTCCCCCTCCTGTCTTCTCCTATCATTTTGGATCTCCCCCTCCCCCTCCCACTTTCAAATCTCTTACTAACTCTTCCTTCAGTTAGTCCTGACGAAGAGTCTCAGCCTGAAACGTCGACTGTACCTCTTCCTAGAGATGCTGCCTGGCCTGCTGCGTTCACCAGCAACTTTGATGTGTGTCGCTACTTCACGCCTGGACAAGCAGTCCTAGTTAGGGAATACAGAGGTGATCAAAGTGGGTACTCAGAAAGATTAAGAACAGAACTAGACCACTCTCCTACACAATGGAGGTTGCGTCTGATGTCATCTGGAGACAACGCATTGGAAGAGGCCCCAGAACCTGAGATTGTTTCACAACCACAAGTCTCACCTTCCAAGCAGAGTGACCCCGTTTGTCAGGAAAGACATTATCCCACAAGAGTAAGACATCCTCCACAGTGATTAAATCCTTTGGTCTGACTGGGATCATTTAAAAGTTGTTATGCTGTGGATGGATATATTGTAGTTGTATTATATTGTATACTGTGTAGGTACGTTAAGATGCATTTCAATATTGAGTTAGAGCTCATAACTAAGCAGGAAGGAGTGTTGTCTATTTAATATTTCAGTAATATTGTAAACATATTGTTTGATAAAGCATTATTTGTTGCTTACATAATACATTGTGGGTTATACAATATATTGATTAAAATAGGAAGATGTTCGGAAACATAAGAGTACTTAACTTTGTATTAGCTGAATCATGTTAAGTGTTATTTGGTAACTGGAAAGTCGTAATAAACAGTACTGTGCAGAAATCTTGGGCACCCAAGCTATCTATATCTAATAAGTAAATACATACATGTAAGACTTTTGCACAGTAATGTATTAACATGAAGCTCTTTCTTAGATGGGTGTTTGTGAAGTTATCTCTGGTGCCTTGCAAAGTTATCCCCTCATCTTATGTGATGGATGGAGACAGATTGTTGGGTCATTTTCATACTCTTATGCAACTTTGCTGCATTGCTTACATTACAACTGTGAACAGCCTTCTAATAAGGCTCCATTAGATGGAAGGGTTTCTTTTTCATGATAGTGGTGTAAAAGGCACTATGAAGGTTATTACTGTGTTTTGCAAATAGTGTACATGCAGTGTCATGATTTTGGAAGATGTACATTAATTCTTTTCAATGTATAATTATTCTGTTAAATGCAACTATTTCATAATGTTAAACATTTTGAAATTACTTAATTGAGTATTACAGAAATATATATTAATTATTCATCTACAAATGACTGGTGCATTTTGACACTTTAGGTAATGGAAGTTCACAAAACACTACAAAAAATTTGAGATGGAGTAAACATTTGGCCTGATGCAATTTATAAGAGAAAATGTAAATAAATAAGCACCAATTTTGTTTTCAAACTCTCATTTTTGCACAAATGACATATCTTTGCATTACAGATGATCATAATATGGATCATTTTCTAGGAGCACAACCCTTCCTGTAATGTAGAGAAAGCTTGTACTGTGATCCTCATTATTAGAGCCCATTTAATATTGTCATTGGAAAAATCATGTAACACTGGACAGTATGTTTATACCTACATTTTTTCACAACATTTTTTCATTCTTTCCAATGTTGTAAAATACATCTTTTCGCCATTAAAGTAAGAAATGCAATCATTCTACGGGCTGAAGGGGAAAGATTACTAGAAATTTTAGGTAGTCCAAAGATAGCAGTAATAGGGTGAGGAGAGATATCTATATTTAATACCTTAGAAATAATATTAAAAATATCTCTCCAAAAAGTTTCCAAAGTAGGGCAAGACCAAAACATATGAGTTAAAGAGGCTATCTGCCCCGAACATCTATCACAGAAAGGATTAATATGCGAGTAAAAACGCGCTAACTTATCTTTGGACATATGTGCTCTATGAACCACTTTAAATTGAATTAGGGAATGTTTAGCACAAATAGAGGAAGTATTAACTAATTGTAAAATCTGCCCCCAATCATCAGCTTAATGCTCCAACTACCTTTTTTTGGTTTTCTCAGACGATTTTATGTTTGAATTTGGAGAAAATTAGAAGTAACCTTTATGATTCTTCATTTAAATTTGAACAGATTTGGGGACCTTTTATTCGATATTTTCATTTAATGTAATATTTACCCTTGTTTTTTTTTCACTGTTTTTAATGGAGGTCGGGATTGAGGACGTGATTTTAAGTTTAACTCTGTTTGGTTTCAAGTTAGCCCATTGCTTTGCCTTGCTTTTAGTTAGTTGCACGGTGGGTTTTTTTTGGGGTTTTTTTTTTCTTTTTTTCCATTGATATATATAAAATTTAGTATACTATTATGTTATCTTGGTTTCTTATGTTTAAATTACATTGTTTGTAGTATTTTTTTTGGTATTGATACCTTTTGGAATTTTATTATACTTTAACATTGTATTAATGTTTATATGGCTTACCTTTTTTGTATACTTACTCAATAAAAAGATTTTAAAAAAAACATTTTTTCATTCTTGAATAACTTTGTTTAACTGGTCACAGAAAATTTGTGGATGCTAATAATGTCAAGAGTCTTTGATGAAAGCTGTGCCTGAAATATTCCAAACATGAACAATACTTGTTTCATTGAGAATGAAGTTAGATTAGATTAGATTTAACTTTATTGTCATTGTGCCGAGTACAGATACAAAGCCGATGAAATGCATTTAGCATCTGACCAGAAACGCAAAGAATAGTGTTATTTACAAAATAACTGCAAATTTAATGAAGTGCTACAGCACACAAATATAAAAGTACTGAGACAGTACAATACGAGTGCAATACTGCTTAGTGCTGTGAGCATTGTACTGGGGAGAGCTCTAGGCAAAGAGGTACAACCTATAAACTTATTTTTATATTTTGATTCATAGGTTATTTCCTCCATGATTTCACGGACATGCTGTGGAATCAGAAATTACAACATTCCTGGGAGCTTCTTTTCCATCATGCTGTGGTAAGATACTTCTTCACATGTTTACAGTCACTTGAAGTCGGCTCAGTACACTGCATCAGATCTTGCCTGCATAGGTACCTTGATCTGTTTTTTTTAATGACTGCAGCATTAGTAGTGTTTTCCAACCCAGAATGAACCATGATCTCATTTATTTAGTATCCTTTCACCTGCTGTGTTCACTGATGCCCAGCTGTGCCCCAAGCTGCTGTTTAGGAAGTTGTTTATCTGGATATGGGATGACTGCTTTATACACGTGTAGGTGTGATTTTTTTTTTCTCTTGTTTTCCCTCCATGAAAAGAAGCTGAAATCAGGAAATGTTATTTTCTTAGTTTTACGGTTGATTTCTGGAAATTATTGAAAATCTGTATTCCAATAATATATTCACATCTATAGAATTTAATTGTTTGAATGTATAACAGAACTTATTGTATAATTTCTTGCAAGATAGAAGGAGGCCACTTGACCTATAAAGTCAATGCAGGGCCTTGGAACGATGCAATTTCCAGCACTTATTTCTCTTTAGCTATTTTTTTTCCTCATGGACCCATCAAGTTCTTACTCACCTATACCGGGGTTAGTTTACAAAGCTAGTCAGCATGCCTTTAAGATGTGGAAAGAAACTAGAGCCCCAGGGAAAATCTACATGATGTTAAGTAGAACATGCAAGTTGCACCTTAGGACATAGGAGTGGAGTTTGGGCATTCTCTCCATCAGGTCTGCTATGCCATTCGACCATGGCTGATTTATATTCCCTCTACCTAAAGAACTTCCTCCTCATCTCTGTACCACAGGGACGTCCTTCTATTCTGATGCTCTGCCCTCTGGTCTTAGATTCTCCCACTATTGGAAACATCCGCTCCATCTAGGCCCTTCCATATTCAATATGGTTAAATGAGAAACACCACTAAGTACAGACCCAGAGGCACCAATGCTCTTCCCACATTAATTCTTCATTCCCAGAATCTCTCTCATGAACCTCCTCTGGACCTCCTCCAATACCATCATACCTTTTTCTAAATATGGGGCCAAAAACTGCTCACAACACTCCGAATGCAATCTGACCAATTCCTTCTAAACCCCCATCATTAATTTTATTCGTAAACACGAGGAATTCTGCAGATGCTGGAAATTCAAGCAACACACATCAAAGTTGATTGGCAAAAGGGATATGAGAGGATCATGGGCCTCCTGTACCTCTTCCTAGAGATGGTGCCTGGCCTGCTGCGTTCACCAGCAACTTTGATGTGTGTTGCATTCATTAATTTTATTTCCTAGTCCTCTCAGAATGAATGCTAACATTGCATTTTCCTTCCCTACTACCAACTCAACCTGCACTAGGACCCTCAAGTTATTTTGCACCTCTGATTTCAGAATCGGCTCCCTGTTTTCGAAGAGCCTTTATTCCATTTGCCAAAGTGCACTTCCCTGTAGTGTATTCTATCTGCTATTTTGCCCACTCTCCTAATCTGTCCAAGCCCTTCTACAGACTCCCTGTTTCTTCAAAACTGCCTGCTCCTCCACCTACCTTTGTATTATCTGCAAATTTGACCACAAAACCATCAATTCCGTCATCCATATCATTAACATATAATGTGAAAAGTAGCTGACCCAACAGCATCCCCTGCAGAACAATATTAGTCACCGATAGCCAACCAGAAAAGGCTCCTCTTGCCTCCTCTCAGTCAGCTATCCATGTTAGTATCTTTCTTGTAATACCATGGGCTCTTATCTAGTTTAGCAGCCTCATATGTGGCACCTTATCAAAGGTCTTCTGAATATCCAACTAAGCAATATCCACTAACTCTCCTTTGTCTACCCTGCATGTTATTTCCGCAAAAAGTTCCAACAGATTTTATTAGGCAAGATTTCTCCTTAAGGAAACCATGCTGACTTCAGCCTATTTTATTGTGTTCCTCCAACAACCCCAAAACCTCATCCTTAATAATGATCTATAATATCTTGCCAACCACCAAAGTCAGCTTAACTAGCCAATAATTTAAGGCCTTTTACTTCCCTCTGTTAAAGCGTCAATGAATAACTTTATTTGCCATATACATTTCCTTTTATTAGGAACTTGCTAGGTGTATTAAAAAACAACACTCAACAATTATAAAGAAATATATAGAAGTACTTAGAGGATAAAGTACAGATATGGAATAAAATGTGCATAAACACAGTACGCAAATACCAGCAATGTAAACAACATTATTAAAAAGTGGAATGATATTTGCAATTTTCAAATATTCTAGAACTCTTCCAGAATCTAGTGCTTCTTGTAAGATTGCTACTAAATGCCTGCACAGTCTCTTCAGTTACCTCTTTTAGAATCTAGACATAGACAATACTGGAGATCAGGGCTGAACCTAGATCACAGAAACGGTGAGGTAGATACAGCAGTTACCGCCTCATGGTGGAAAGGGTATGTAATTGGAAGTAGATATGAATCTTAAAGGCATTTGTTTATAGTTCCAAATAAGATGGTTAAATTACACATGAATGGTCATGGAGTCAAATACATTTAATGTGGGGTAAGAACAATAGGTTCTGTATGTATTCAGATAGGACCATGGGTTTCCTTCAGGGAACTGCTCTGGAAACCTACCTATAATGTTTAATATATTAACCATTATATCGTAACCTATCTATTCATCTGAGATTATTGATAACCTGTTAGTAATTAATAAACAGTGTAATTGAGAGTATAAGCTAACAACAAGTTAATGGCAGATTAAATTAATTGTATTAAATTAAAGAAAACCTGGGAAAAATGGATTCCATTTTAATTAAATGTGAACTGAAAAATATAATGGTTTCAGAATAAATGATGGAAAACTAGGAACATCTGAAGTCCAAAGGGATATAAGTATATGCATACAAAGATCACTTAAACATAATACTCCAGACCAATAATAATCAAAATTTAATGGAATGCTAGTCTTTTGGTCCGTAAAGCAAGGATATGTCAAATGAAACTTTGCTACAACTAGGTATGGCAATGGTTGGATCTCATCTAGAAAATGTGCACAGCTGTCAGGGTTATAATTTAGATAGTCCTTTAAAATAGCAGGGCAAAGATTCACTTTGATGTTTCCATGGTTTCTGTCAGGATCTGAAACATAAACTGTTTTCCGCAGACTATATAAAGTTATGTGGTATTGAATATTTCTGGATTTCAAAAAGTTTATAGGGTGTCGGGGGATATCTAGTACAAGCCATTGTGGGGGAATCAGTTCTTCATACAAATAGTGGTAGCAGGATGGAACTTCCTTCCATAAGCAACAGATGTTAGTTCAATTATTTGAAAATAAAATATTAGTAGTAGTTTGTCTTAGAAAAGTATACAAAGATATAAAGCAAAGGCAGAATGTTAGAGTTAAAATGGAAATCTACAGTGATCTCATTCAACATGTAACATAAGTGCACCTCATGTGTAATGAGCATGTTGCTAGACACTAGTTTTCTGCTTAGAGATAGCTAGAAATAAATCTTCCTTGCTTCTGTGGCACTTCATTATCCTCTGCTTACTCCTGATCTTTTCCTTGCATTTTCGTTTTTCAATCAATTGAAAAACTGCATTGTAGACAACCTCAGAAAATGGCTGGGAAAAGTAAGAGTTTATTTTAATACTCAAGGGGAGAACATCTTTTTTTGTTAAAATTATGCTCTTTTAAAAAATACGGTAGAATAGAGTGTTAAATCAAAGGACATGATTTCAAGAGGTGTACAAAAGGCCAAGACAACAAAATTTACATAAATAAGATTCTGAATTAGCTTCCTTTGAATAAATGTTGTTGAGACTTTTGCGAATATGGGCATGTGACTGCACTGGTAATGAACAAATCTTCCATTAAATCACTTCTATGAACTAAATTTAGGCATTCCAGTGCAAAAAAAAAGTATCTACCAAAAACATGAGAATTTGATTTATTAGATTGATTGAAAAACATTCAGAAATAGAGCTATGCAAGATTCTTTTGCTTTACTTGAAAGGTACTTCTAACCCTTTTGGAAGTCTATCTAGAAGAATGTCATATAGTGTGTCTGAGACTTAATTAGAGCTTCAATTTTCAACTTTTCAAATATGGTTCTGCCTAATTGGCTTCTGTGAACAAACCATTCTGCTCTTCATGGTAGTTCTATACAGGGTTTTGTATTATCTATATTGTATTAGTGGACTTATAGTAAAATTTGAAACCCTTCAGAGCAATTGAGATCATTCTTTGAAGTTTTATGATCCTTAAAGAACATGGCTATCATACTCTTGAAATTGGTGATTGGGCTACATTGAGAATCCAGTCATTTTATATTACTGTCTCTGAATACCAAGGACCAAATGAGCTGACCCTCCACATTCAACAAGTTGCCAGTTAACTGACTGTCAATTTTTTTTTTTGTTTAGATCTTTTAAGTAACTATGGTATTTAAAGCTATTATAGATGATCTTAAAATGTTTAAACATCAAAAAACAGGAATTAAATGACATTTGAAAATACTGAAAAATAGTTAAGAATAGTAAAATAGAGTAAAATCAGTACAAGCTCTCTTTAAGACCATAGATTCTCAGGATAAAAATAATGTTTCTAAAATTATTGTAATTGCTGATTTTTTTTTTGGAATTATAGAATAACACATCCCAGAAGGAGGACATTGTAGCTCATGCTGTCAGTCAGTATTTGTGTAGAACCATATGTGATTTTGTGTGTGTGTACATGTGCAGAGGGGAGTGTACCATGGGAGAAAGGAAAGAAAGAGGGGCATTAGAGTGAAGTGATGGGCTGGTGAGCAGAAGAAAAGGGGTGGAAGGGGAATGGGAAAAGAGAGAAGGGGAGGAGGAGGAGAAATTACTGTAAGTTTGAGAAATGGATGTTCATGCCATTAGGTTGGAGGCTACCCAGATGGAATATGGGTTGTTGCTCCTCATTGTGGCATTAGTGGAGGATGTGAACTGACATGTCGGAATGGGAATGGGAAATAGAATTAAAATGGGTGGCCCCTGGTAAAACATACTCTTTTAGGTAGATGGAGAAAAGGTGCTTGATGAAGGTCTCCCAGTCTAAGTTGGATCTCACCAATGTAGAGGAGGTCGCACTGGGAGCACCAGATACATTAGACAAGCCTGACAAACTCGTAGGTGAAGTGTTGCCTGACCTGGAATGACTGTTCAGGGTTCTGGATGCTGGTGAGGGTTGTGGTCCAAATGAAAGGTTTTACAGAAGGCACAAATGGAAAGAGATGTCAAACAACTCCAGAAAGAAGGTCCATTCAACCTCTCTGTACATCATTTGTAAAAGTAGAATAGTTTATGCCTTAGCTTTTTAAATGACTGAAAATTGAAAATGTGTATATCAAAACTACAACAAGTTAATTTGACCCTTTTTTAATTGTATGAAACCTGGCAGAATATAAATATAAGGAAGATAATGCAGTATGAAGGTCATGAAAGATCCGCCCACTCAATTCAGGAACCGTTTGCCCCATTCCCATCAGGGAGGAGACTACTCACATCCACGCTAGGACTATCAGTCACAAACTCAGTTACTTTCCCCAAGCAGGAAGGCTGTTCAACACCTCCACCCATTAACCCACCCCTCCACACCCCCAACCACCACTACTTTATCATTTCCTGTCAGAGTCAGCTTATGTACAGACACTCCTGTGCCTAGCATCACTTTATAGATGTACAATCTATGTATATAAACTATGTTATTAATTTATAATTCTTTTTTTTTCTTTTTATCATTGTGTTCTTTATCTTATTGTGTTTTATTTTGTGCTGCACTGGATCTGGAGTAACAATGATTTTGTTCTCTTTTACACAATCTTGAATAATATTGTAAAAGCATTGTGCAAGTGAATAACAGTAAAACATATTACTTCCAAACTGAGTTCAGGAATTAATGACTGAATTTTGTAAGGGGATTCCCAAGCAGGAATTTCATTGTACAAAAAGAAGTAAAGAGCCAAAAGTTGTTTTGTGGAATTCCCATTAAAATTGGGGAGGGAATCAGGGAAGCCTTGTGAATTTTTATTTTGTGTTTATTATTTATCAGCAGTCACTGGGGTATTCCTGCTACAGTGATTTATGTCAGATAGTAAAGCTAACTTGAAAGGGAAAATGAGCCTGAAGTGATTACGTTCCCTTTGTAGTATCTAATAATGAAAACATTACATTAAAATAATGTCAACCTACTTAGTATTTCACAACATCTGTTCAGAAGTAAAAGTCTGCTGGCCAAATGTAATGAAATATATTACAAATGAAAGTGGTAGGTATTCCCCATTGGCAAATGTTGAGAGTGTCTGTATATAGATTTCCAAAATGAAGATTTGTGATGCGCTCACATACTGTTTAAGATCATTTGTTAAACAAAGGTTTGTAGTATGATAAAATTTGTAACTTGGGCAAATGTGGGAAATCCAAATTCCAGTCTGAGGCCTGGCTGGGGGCAACTGTTGAATAATTCCAAGTTTGCAGGAATGCTTAAGTCATAAATTATTTCGCCTATCCTGCTTTGCAATCCAGAACATGCTCATGGATTTGATTGTGAGTTATATGGAAATTGGCAGTGTATTTTTCCTGCTGCCTCCTCTTATACAACAGTAGGTGTGATTTATATCCATGAACCTGCCAAAATTAAGCATGTACTCAGAAAAGCATAACCCATTAAGTACAAGGATTGTATAGTGGAAATCACTGCACTTTTTAAAACAATAAAATGTGATTCATTCAAATAGTTATTTGCATTTCAAAATTACCCTTATAAAAAGTTTTTGGTAATTACTCAGTCCTCAGGAAGTTTTGATTGATAATATATTCAACATTTAGTCAAGTAACATGTATATTCTGTTCATACCCCAAAAGTGTTAAAAGCATTAGATATTTCTCCTCACTGTTGTTCTTTGATCAGAGCAACAGATTACATTACCGCTCCCTGACCTAATACAATTGCTTCATTCTCACAGGAAAATACAGGTCTGACATGGAGTTCCCATTAGGCAGCTTAGTGGATTTTGTGCATGTTCGTATGAAACATCAGCCAAGTTGGAAGTTTTCTATCTAATGCAATACCAAGAAATCTTTATTTATTCCATTTCCAATGAAACAAATACTTTACTGTATTTTTCAGCTGTTTGCAATCAGTATAAATGAATACTTTTTTTTAAAGAGGAGTAGCAAGCCATTCAAGCCCTTTAAACTTCTTCCACCAAAAAACACAATCCTGGCTGATTATCTCTTTGAATACCTGCTGTACCTCATCCTTGAATATACACTCAGGTACCTCCTGCGTCTAATAAAGTGACCACTGATTGTACAGGATGTTCATGGTCTTCTGCTACTCTAGCCCATCCAAGTTAAGGTTCAATGTGTCAATGTGTTGTACATTCAGACATGCTCTTCTGCATACCAGGGTTGTAGTACATGGTTATTTGAGTTATTGTTGCCTTTCTGTCAGCTTGAACCCAAGCTGGCTATTCTCTTCTGACCACTCTCATTAACCAGGCGTTTTTTGCCCACAGAACTGCCACTCACTGGATTTTTTTTTTGTTTTTTGCACCATTCTCTGTAGGTTCTAGCATCTCTCTAGTGACTGCTGTGTGTGAAATCCTAGTCACTTAGATCGCACTTCTTCCTCATTCTGATGTTTGATCTGAACAACAACTGAACTCCTCGACTACGTCTGCATTGAGTTGCTACCACATAATTGGCTGATTAGATATTTGCATTAATGAGCAGATGTACATGTGTGCCTAATAACGTGGCCACAGGGTGTATATATTAAGATATTAAGAGTAGGAGTAAGCCTTTCAGCCCTTTTGACTTGCTTCACCCACCGACACAATCCTGACAGATCATATATTTGAATATCTGCTGTACCTCCTCCTTAACCATACTTAACCAATTGGTCTCCACTGCTGAGCACTTCACAGGTCACAGCTCTTTCGATAGAAACATTTATCCTCATTTTGTTTATAAATGACTTGTAGGTCTCCATTGCAACATTAGTAAAGTTGCCTTGCTGCAATTGCACCAAGCCTAAGTTTGCTGCAACTGCCCAAGTTTGCCAAGCTAATTCCTGAAATGGCAGGGCTGGCACATATTAATCATTTAGGCCTGTAGGCATTAGAATATAGAGGACATGACCCCAAGTTCTGAACTCTCCGGCATCAGAAAAGTCTTACACAGGATCAATATACAGTCTGCTTTCCTGAAGGCTTGCTGCTTTCAGCAATTGATGTACAAAAACATCCAGGTCTTGTGTCTTCCTTTCTCCAGTCTTATTACCATTCACTATTGTTTCTAGAAACGTCTTTATCAGTCTATCAAAGGCAAAGCCCTCTCCATCATTTTGCGCATTTACAAGGAGCGCTGCCACAAGAAAGCAGCATCCATCATCAAGGACCCCCCCCCCCCCGTCATCCAGACCATGCTCTCTTCTTGTTTACTATCATTGGCAGGAGGTACAAGAACCTTAGGTCCCACAGCACCAGGTTCAGGAACATTTATTACCCTCCATCAGGCTCCTGAACCAGTGTGGATAACTTCACTCACCTCAATACTAAACTGTCTCCACAACCTATAGATTTCATGTTCAAGGACACTACAACTGAGTTATTTATTTACTTATTTATTATTATTTGCACAAATTTGTCTTCTTTTGTACATTGGTTGTTTGTCAGTTTTTGTTGTTTATAGTTTTCATAAATTATACTGGATTTCTTTTTCTGCAAATGCCTGCAAGAAAATGAATCTCAAGTTAGTATATGGTGACATGAATTTACTTTGAACTTTGAAAGTGGATCAAGGCACATTTTTTCACATTAACCTGTATTTACTCATTCATCCAACTTGTCTGAATCGTAATGGAACCTCTTTGCATTCTTGTATCTCACATTACTCACCACCCATCCCACACCCATTTTGTATAATTTGCACATTACATTCAGTTCCCTCGTTCAAATGATTGATGTATATTGTGACTAGCCCAAGCACCAAACCCTGTGGCACCCCCACTAATCTGTGCCTGCCATCTGCACGGCATTTTTGCTAACACTATAATTTGCATTCTTTTATTGCTTTTCCCTTTGTACTACTTCAGTATACAAATGCATGAAATTATCTGATCTGATGGCACACAAAACAAAGTTTGTCACTATACCTCAATGTAGCATTGTAGCAACAAACCAATAATAACATCTTGTTTACAATATCTTTCAGTCAACAAGTCCTTGGCCTCTACCAATGTAGTATCAATCTCATGAGCTTCAATTTTTTATACTAGCTCTAGTGTGGGACATTATCAAAAATCTTGTGAGCATCTACAATATGTTGAAGACAGTGCCATCTGCAATTTCTACTTTGGTTACCTCTAGTCATTACATTATGATTTTTTTCATTTGGGAACAAGTGGTTGGCATATGTCTGTCTCAGAGGACAATGGGTGACAATCACCATCAGCACAAGCCTGGGCGGAAGGGATGGAGATCCTGAGATGCCCAGTCATCAAGAGCCCTCTCTCGGCCTCAGCAGTGTAGTCCAAAGGAAAGCTTATGAAGCAATACGTTTGGCACCATCTTGGCTGCAGGAGCTGCCAGAAGGATGTTCAATGACATCCAGCCGTCTTAGGCCACCGGACTTGCTGTCTGGGTTTACTCCCGTAGCATTTGTCTCTCATGGGGCTTGCCCACAAGGCAGTGGGGCTATTTACCCATAGCCAGGAAACTGGTTCATGAGCACCAGGGCGTGTCCACGCACTGGTGGGCCTGCGTGCTACGTGTGCAGGGGCCAGATGTTCTGCCTATCCTCTGTAGGAACAAGTACATCACAATAATAACTACTCTTCTTTTATTATTTTGGTGACTAGTAAGAATGTATAAAATTTGCACATTCTCGGAAACTTGGGATCTTTTGAATAGTTATCACTGGACAAATGCAGCAACCAGTTTGCATTCAGGAGAGCTACATAGATTAAAATAAATGTTATTTCCTTTTCTCAGTTACTTTGTCTCCACTACATCTGATCCCAGGATGAGGTTTTTCTTTCCAGGACATCAGAGATCAAGCACCTTCACTCCATCTGCTAAAAGCAGAACTTCCTGGTGGCCAAACATTTTAATTCCTTTCCCCATTCCTGTTCCGACATGTCGGTCCATGGCCCCCTGTTCTGCCATGATGAGGCCACTCTCAGGGGTGATGGAGGGGCAACAACTTGTACTCCATCCAGGTAGCCTCCAAATGAATGGGATAAACATCAATTTCTCCTAGTTTTTTTTTTTGGCTTTTTTTTCTTTTCCCCTTCCCCTTCCCCTTCTCTCTTCTTCTGTTCCCCACTCAGGCCTCTTACCTCTTCTCACCTGCCTATCACCTCCTCCTGGTGCCCTTCCTCTTCCCTTTCTCCTGTGGTCCACACTCCTTCCATTCAGCCCTTCACCTTTCTCACCCACCTGGCCCTCCCCTACCTTTTTATTCTGACTTCTTCCCTCTTCCTTTCCAGCACTGACGGAGGGTCTTGATCCAAACATTGATTAGTTATTTTCACAGATGCTACCTGACCTGCTGAGTTCCTGCATGTGTTGCTCTGGATTCCCAGCATCTGCAGAATCTCTTGTGTTTATGAATAACAAATATCATTCACGTGGTTCCTGATGTTAACCACTGTTTTGCTTCTTTTTATATGATGTTATTGGAATGCAATGATGTCATTAGAGTTTTATCAATTTTGACCAAAGATGCCTACTTGGAAAATTTTGCATTTATGTGACAGAAAATGCAAGCTGCTTCTCTCAGAACCTTTTACATGGCAAGTTTAAGAGGGGTTTATAAATGCCTCCCTGTAGTCTGCAAGACAATCTGCAGAGACTATTCTGAACAGTTTTTCAAACTATTTATCCAAATCTAAGATGCCTGTAGTTGTTTCTGTGTCTAGGCAACTAACACGCACTGGCTGTATCACTTTTTTGTCACTCAGTACACAGAATCTTCATTCTAAGAAGACTGAAACCCTGTATCCACAAATAAATAATCTTACAGGTTATTCTAGCCTTGTGTCTCTGGGCTACTAATTTTTATTTTAAACGCTTTTACTCAATAGGTCATCATCAGGTAAGGTCATACACTACCATAAATCCTGAGACGGAATACTTTTAGGAAAAGACATGATAGTTTGAATGGTGAGGGTTCAGTAGGAATGGAGTGATAGAGTGTTGCCTTATGTGGGAGCATTATCTCCCATTTCTGGATCATATTAATACTGTCAGCAAGTTCCTGGCTAGTATCTGACATTTGACCTTCCGCTTTGTAAATGTATCTTTGAATGCCTTATGGGAATTGCAAAATTAGTAATCATCTGAAGGCTGCTTGCCACAATCTTGAATTGTCATTTTTTGAATCGTCCTTCCAAGTGCTTGAATATTAACATATACTCTTGGTGCTCCACTCTTAAATGTATAATTTTAAATATCTTGAATATAAAACTGGAAGTTCCCAAAATATTAACAAGACTAAGCTTCAGCTAAAGCCTAAATGAACAATTAAACAACAGCCAAACCTGGCTTCATTCCATATGGATTTGCATTTCACTTAGAGTTGTATCAAATTGACTACATTATCAACAAGCAAGTATGACATTGCAATGTTTCAGGGTTAAGATGGCCTTTGAAGGGCTTGAAAACAAGCAAGATAATTTCAAGTTTGAGGTTGTGGACTGGAAGCAATTGTAGGCATAATGTATCAAGGTGACTGTGGATTGAGACTTGGTGGACTGAGATTTGGACAGCAGAATATAGGCTCTCAAGTTTATAGAGAGTTGCAGATGGGATGCCAGCCATGAGCAAATTGAATGATCAAGTCCGAAGCCAAACGTGAGAGTCATAGGAAGACAGAAGCAAGGGCAGAGATGCACCCTAGATAGTTGGAGGGGAAATACAATCTGAAATCTAGCTCGTAGTTAAATAGAACACCAAGATTGGGACAGTCTGATTCATCTGCAGACTGAGCTACAGATGTAGTCTTCCTAATTCATTGAAGAAATGTACAACATTTTCTTATCCAGTGTTCAATATAGCATAAAAGGAGGTATATACATTTATAAAAGATCAAAGAAATGGGGAATTGGCATAGAAGACGAGATGGGCCTGTGACAGGTCATAATAACCTGTGGAACAAGCTTGAGGGGCCAAGTGGCCTACTCCTGCTCCTGCTCCTATATCTGTGCTTTCTCGACTGGTATGAGTGCATTAAACGTGATTGGAATCAAAACTGACACAATAATTGAACTTCAGTTCCAATCATATTTAATACCCTCTTACAGTAATTGGGATTCAAAGCTAATAAAGTGGCAGTAATAATTGTGCCCAAAAAAACTGAGACTATTAATAAAGTAATTTTAACATGCATATTATTCAAGAATTGATTATATCAATGATAAGATTACAAAATAGAAGAAGTTTTACTTCAATTGAGTGAAATTTATTGAGAGAAAAGACTTGATCATCAGTGCTGTACATAAGCATTGACTACTGGCAGTAAATTCTGTTTCAGCAACAGGTAATCTTGCACAGTATTTTCTGCTCTGGTGTCCTTTTTTGAAGACCAAATACACTGTATCTGTGTGATTACACAGAATTTTTTCTTCAAAGTCTGGGGCTGGATGTAAAGATGGTAGTAATGTCACGTCACGTACACCTACCTCTATTCTAGTTGTTATAAGAGGATATTTTGCGATCTGTTTCATATACTGACAGACACATTGAGCCTACTTGTAATAAGTAGGTGTGTTTTATGGACACCATGAAACTCTGTATTTTCTGTTAACACAGATTTAATTTTGCAATTGGACCAGTGCAAAACTCACAGTAAAATTAACTTGTGTTGAAGATTTTCTGACAAAATTAAACAATTTTTAGCTCAACTCTGACAGAAGTTGCAGATTTAACAACTTGCTTATTAATCTATTGTGTCTTCCACATCTAGAGTTTCGCCGCATGTGTTCATTTGTACTAATTACAGCATCTCTGATTATCAACCATTGTATAAAAGGGAAGGAATTACAGTTCTAAAGTCTTCATTTTCAGACTTCATGGAGTACTATATTTTAACTAGATGTGATATGTCATGGAGTTCCAGGCTTTGTGGTTTATTTTGGTACTAGTCTAATTTTTGTTTAATCCTGCCTCCGGTTATAATTCTCCATAAGATCATAAGACATAGGAGCAGAATTAGGCAATTCTGCCCATTGATTCTGCTCCACCATTCTATAATGGCTAATTTATTACCTCTCTCAACCCCATTCTTCTGCCTTCTTCCCATAACCTCTGACATCCTTACTAATCAAGAACCTATCAACCTCAGCTTTAGGTATACCCAGTTACTTGGCCTCCACAGCCATCCGCGGCAATGAATTCCACAGATTCACCAGCCTCTGGCTAAAGAAATATGTCCTCAAAATTAGTTCCTAAAAGGAAGGGCCTTTTATTCTTATTGTGTGCCCTCTGGTCTAGACACCCCCCCCCATAGGAGACATCATCTCTACATCCACTCTATCTAGGCCTTTCAATATTTGATAGGTTTCAATGAGATTCCCCCTCATTCTTCTAAACTCCAGTGAGTACAGGCCCAGAGCCATCAAACATCCCTCATACAGTAACCCTTTCATTCGCAGGATGATTCTCGTGAACCTTCTTTGAACCCTCTTCAATGCCAGCACATCCTTTCTTAGATATAGGGCCCAAAACTGCTCACCATATTCCAAGTGCAGTCTGACTAATGCCTAATAAAGCCTCAACATTACATCCTTGCTTTTAAATTCTAGGACTATCAAAATGAATGCTAACATTGCTTCCTTACTACCAATTCAACCTGCAAGTTAACCTTGAGGGAATCCTGCACTAGGACTCCCAAGTCCCTTGCACCTCTGATTTCTGAATTTGCTCTTTCAGTTATATCATTTAGGCTTGCCTTAAAATTTGGGAAATAAGCAGTGGGCTTTTTTTAAACTCGGATTACAGGTATTTTTAGAAGAACAATAATTTTTATTTACTATATGTGGAAAGGAAACTGACATGTTTAACATGGGTGAAGCACCTTCAATAACTCCAGAAGACTGAGGTTAGGTAAAATACCGAAAGGCTTTTATTCGCTGTACAGTACAACCTCCATGGTGAGTGTCTGCCCCCGGACTGAGGGGGAGGGGCAAGGCGAAACACCTTTATACAGGAACTGTGGGAGGAGCCACAGAAGCAGTCAGCAGAAGGGCGTGTCCAGACAGTTAACCCAGTTACAACATATATACATGGTTTACCACACTGGGGAAAAGGAGCAGATATTTGCAAAGTCAACAAATGCTGGCAGAAATTCCTGACCAATTAGTGACTCATTTATGAAGGATCCTCCCAATAGAAATCAATGGTGACCACACCTATACATTGTCACATTAAGTGCTAAAATGATGATTTTGTCATCCTTTCCTGCTTTTGGCTGCTTGTGCAAGGATTAGAAAGTGTGGAAAATTTCTATGACAGCTTGTTTTCAATGTGATTAAGGATTTTATTTAGATTATTGTAGTTCCATGTAGGAGGCAATAGTGGGAGTGAGAGAATGCATGAAGCAAAATGGGGAGAGATCTTAAAGATACAGAACGGGTCACTAAGTCATGGCAAGATGGATATTAGGAGCAATTTGTGGAGTATGGGTCAAATCAAAACTTGAAAACTGCTTTTGAAAAAATCAGGAGGTTTGTGCCGCAAAGGAGTTTGTTCAACCCATTGATTCTATGTAGATCTATGCAAGAGCAGTAAAACTTCTGCCAACCCCAACCCCCTCCCCTTAGCCATACAGTTTCATGTGCTTACTTTCCAATTAGAATGGCCTCACTGAATCTGGTACCACTACTTGCCTGGTAGTACGTTCCATATATGGAGTTCCATTCAGAGTTTTTAAATTCCTCCTGTCACTTTAGATTCTTTGCAATCACCTTCATTCTATTATCTCCTGGTTCTGTACTCTTTCGCCGGAGGAATTAATATGTCTATATTTGTCTTTTGCAACAACGTTCATGATCTTAAATACTTATCAGATACTTTCTCAGCCTCCCCCTTCTAAGGAGAACAATTCCCAGATTTTTCAATTAAAATTCCTCATTGCTGGAATTGGTCCAACGAATATCTTCTCCACCCTCTCCAAAGCCCTCATATTTTTTTCCATTTATGAGAGCTAAGCACATTTCTCCAGTTTTATTATGTCACAATGTAAAATGTTTCCTGTGCCCCCTTGCATTTGTTCTCTGATTTCATAACTTGATGGTACAGGACAGCGACCAAAATTATTGATCACACTGAGTCTGTAAGTTAAAATAAACTATAAAGACCATTTTCCATTGAGCTTCGCTTCATCCCAAGTTAACTAGTATGATTGAGGTGCTCTTGTTTGCCTCTGTTTTTATGAACCATAAACCAAACCTTTTCAGAAAGACCTTCAGTCAATACTTAGGATGATTTACAGCAAAGTAAATTAATCATTTTGCACTTTACCCTTTGTTCTCTAACATACTGTCTGTCAGTGACAACATTTTAAAAAATGTCATTAGAGGAAAATCTCCTGTTGTATTACAATACCATGAGTAGATAGTTTTTCATTTAAAATGTATTTCCTCTGTACGTAAATTGAGTCCCACTGTAAAATCAATAGGCATTTAATGGCACTTATATTTGATGCAAAACGGGAGGAGATAATGGAACTGACTGTGAATTAATACATCTATGTATATAATCGATATCTCAGGCGCTACATTTGCTGAAAGTAAGCTCTACTCAAAGCAGGCAGTGTAGATGCTGCTTGACGCACTCACTGAGAATCAGAATCAGGTTTAATATCACCGGCATATATCATTAAATTTGTTAACTTTGCGGCAGCACTACTATGCCCTCTGATTTTCTTCTAAAGCAGTTTTCAAGTTTTGATTTGACCATACTCCACAAATTGCTCCTAATATCCATCTTGCCATCACTTACAGTGACCCGTTCTGTATCTTTAAGATCTCCTCCCATTTTGCTTCATGCATTCTCTCACTCCCACTATAGCCTGCTACATGAAATTACAATAATCTAAATAAAATCCTTAATCATATTGAAAACAAGCTGTCATAGAAATTTTCTGCACTTTCTAATCCTTGCACAAGCAGCCAACAGCAGGAAAGGATGACAAAATCATCATTTTAGCACTTAATGTGACAATGTATAGGTGTGGTCACCATTGATTTCTATTGGGAGGATCCTTCATAAATGTGTTGATAATTGGTCAGGAATTTCTGCCAGCATTTGTTGACTTTGCGAATATCTGCTCCTTTTCCCCATGTAAAACATGTCAGTTTCTTTTCCACATATAGTAAATAAAAATTATTGTTCTCCTAAAAGTACTTGTAATCCGAGTTTTAAAAAAGCCCACTGCTTATTTCCCAAATTTTAAGGTAAGCCTAAATGATATAACCGAAAGAACAAATTCAGAAATCAGAGGTGCAAGGGACTTGAGAGTTCTAGTGCAGGATTCCCTCAAGAATAACTTGCAGGTTGAGTTGGTAGTATGGAAGTAATTCATTTGCTTCAAGGAAGTAAGGAAGCATTCATTTCGAGAGGCCTAGAATTTAAAAACATGGATGTAATGTTGAGGCTTTATTAGGCATTGGTCAGACTGTACTTGGAATATGGTGACCAGTTTTGGGCCCTTTATCTAAGAAAGGATGTGCTGGCGTACTT
The DNA here is from genome assembly GCF_963921235.1 of Mobula hypostoma. Classification (NCBI taxonomy): domain Eukaryota; kingdom Metazoa; phylum Chordata; class Chondrichthyes; order Myliobatiformes; family Myliobatidae; genus Mobula; species Mobula hypostoma. The sequence goes on along the minus strand of NC_086119.1, from coordinate 28,367,991 downwards.
TGTCTTTTATTCACTCATTGATAATGGACATCTGCTGAGAAGGGAAAGACCACCCAAAAGATCCCAGCCACTCTTATTGCATTTTTTGGGTGAGTGGATACTGCACTTGCCATTCTATCTTCAGGGTTACGCCAAGTAAGTTAAAGATGGAATGTTAGCATGGTTCACAGCCTATAGACTAAATATACACATACGTTGAGTGAAAGAGTGGATGCAAAATTCCTGAAAGCTTACGGCATGCCAGACCGTCTACTGAGAGCAATAGAGTTCAGCTATACCAAAACCATGGTGAAAGTTTTATCACCAGACGGAGAAACAGCAGTGTTCGAGCTCCTAACTGGTGTGCTGCAAGGAGACAATCTGGCACCCTACATCTTTATAATCGCCCTCGATTATGCTCTGCGAAAAGCTACCAAAGATCATGACAAGCTTGGTTTTACCATAAAACCAGGACGAACCAAAAGGGTCAGACCAGTTACGCTCACAGATCTCAATTTTGCAGATGACATAGTCCTGCTCTCTGATCAGATGGAGGAAGCACAGCAGCTACTGACAAAAGTGGAAATTGAGTGCAATAAAGTTGGACTTCACCTAAACGCTAAAAAGACAGAGTACATTGCATTTAATTGTGATGAAGGTACTCTCAAGACCGTAAAGAATGATACCATTAAGAAAGTCTTTGACTTCAAGTACCTCGGGTCAAGAATGATGAGTTCGGAGAAGGACATAAAGATACAGAAGGCGCTGGCGTGGAGGGCTATGAACGACATGAAGGAAATCTGGAAGTCGAACCTGACCAGAAGGCTTAAAAAGAGGATCTTCATAGCAGTCATAGAGTCCATTCTCACGTACAGATGCGAGACATGGACACTCACCAAGACTATGCGAAAGTCTCTAGATGGTTGCTATACACAAATGCTCCGGTTGGCTCTTGACGTGAATTGGCAACAGCACATGACGAATGTCGAGCTCTATGATGACCTACGGATGCTCACCACTAAAATTGAGGCGAGAAGACTGCAACTAGCAGGGCACTGTCTACGCCACCCCAAGCTGCCTGCCAGCCTAGTCATCATATGGGAGCGGAAGCATGGGAGGATGAACCTTTGGCGTCCTCCCAAGACTATGGTTAACACACTCCTAGAAGACAGCCGCGCGGCTAATGTAGATGAACTGAACACACTGATGAGGGAGAAGGAAAAGTGGAGAGTCTGTTATCGTGCCTGACGCCGGCCCCCTAGGCCTGAGTGGATGTAGTAGTAATCCCCTGGGGTTTGGGCTCTACTCCAATGCAACAGGATGCAACCCTGAGTAAAGTTGGGTTACCAGTGATTGTCTCCAGCTATTTTCATTATTTGGAAAGTTGCCTGGTAATAAGAGTCACCTCAGGAAGGAAGAATCATTGATAGTGTTGTGGATTTTAAAAAAACTTTGAAGCGCTATTAACCCATCTAAGAGTGTTATGAGCTAAATCAGGAAATACATGAGTATAAAATGACCTGCTCGTTTAATGAAACAAAAGTTAGCTAATGAAGAGTATGTGCAGTAACAGAGAAAATAGATGAGGGAGATCCTATTTCATGCTGGAGAAACACATAAATAAGCTGGAAAAGATGCAGAAGCCAGGTCATCTTCAAGGAGTGGTGCTACAGAAAGGCAGCATCTATCATTGAGGACATCCACCACCCAGGACATGCCCTCTTCTCATTGCTACCATCAGGAAGGAGGTACAGAAACCTGAAGGCACACGCTCAACAATTCAGGAACAGCTCCTTCCTCTCTGCCATCCAATTTCTGAATGGACATGGGACCCATGAACAATATCTCACTACATTTTTTTATTTTGTATTTTTTTGCACTACGTTAATTTATCTATATCTACTGTATATATTTTTTTTACTGTAGTTCAATTTTATTTTTCTCTCAATTATCAACGGTGGCAGGGATCTCTTGGGTGGTCTTTCCTTTCTCAGTCAAACTTCTTTATTGATGAATAAATAAAAGACAAAGTATGTATTTCCTTGGTGCTTATCGCTTTGGTGCAGTAGCTTGTGATTGATTGATACTTTAATGGCTGGAATAAATAAATACTGAACAATTTCTTATTTAATTTTGAGAATTAAATTTCTCCCAATTTGTTTTGATGTCTGATAATCCAAATAATCTGTTACTGATAATCGCTGGAGGATTCTTATTCGTGTAAGAATCCGGCCACAGACGGTTGTTCTGGAGCTTGGAACTAGCTTTATTGTAATGTCCACTGCAGTAAGTATATCTTTTCACTGACCTGTCAATAAAGATGGTGGCTGTTGGTGTGGAGGCATCTGCACTGGACTTTAAGGTGAGTGGTCATAGGTTTGAATCCAGCCCTCGAGCTGGCAACTTGTCCTCATTAAAAAAACAGGCAAAATGCTAAAGAAATAGCAAGATTGCTGCCTGATGCACCACAAGGCGTGGCGAGGAACAACATTACTAAAGACAATAGGCCAGATTTTCCTGTTTTAAAAATAACAGGTTTGTACACAAATCTTGCAGATTCTTTTTTCATTATAAATACACTGTCTAATGTATCCATTTCTAAATGTTCTTGAGTGATTTAATTAATGTCAAACAACTTGTCTGACATTGAAATTTGAGCATTCTTGTATGTTCATATGCTATAGATTTTGATCACTGAAGAACTTAATGTTAAAAATAATATATTCCATTTGTTTTACATGGTTTGTTTTTGTCTCTCAGTGTATTTCTGAATGTAATCTGACATTGAATTCATGATTCTGACCTGCATTTCTCATATTTAAATATTAGGATATTCATGACCCATTTTTTCAATCTGATGATTATAAAGAAACACCAGTCAGGAAATTGGAATGTGTGACTCTTTTCATTTCTGCACCATGTGATTGCAAATGTATTTACATGGAAGAAAACTTGACTGGTGGTCATTTCTGGATCTTTACATGTCACTCCAGAAATGCAACTAGGTTCTTCCCTGTGTCAGTCACACATTCCCTGTTGACTGAGCGACTCAGATGTAGGGTTAAAACATGACCCAAGCACAGCTGATCTGCACCTGACCTAAGTTGTTCTAATTCTTTTCCATATATCAAACTTAAACAAGTTGTTTGTGATTGAAGCACCATATGGATCAACAACCCAAAAATACTAGCAGGAATGTTTAGCAAATGATTCTGACAGAATAAAATATTTAAATGAGTACAGATGTTTTAGCGAGATGTTCACCCACTACATGTAAGCCCTGTCGGGTACAAGTGGGTAGCCAGACTGGCCTTCAGACACACATTAAGCACATCAAATTACCTCAATCCCCACAAGGAGGGAGTTATTCAATTCATAAGCATTAGAAAGTCTCTAGATTCTGGAAATCCAAAGCATTACACAGAAAATGCTGGAGGAACGCAGCAGGAATGGAAATGAATAAATAGTCGACGTTTCAGGCTGAGACCTTTCTTCAGGAGACTGGGTCTCGACCCGAAACATAGACTGTTTATTAATTTCCATAGATACTGCCCGACTTGCTGAGTTCCTTCAGCATTTTGTGTGTGTGGCTTGGAAATTATACAAAGTTGTTCTGGGAGGGGCCTTTGTGAGTAACCCCAGGAAAACTACAACTTGCTGGACTGGGAACTCAATAAATTAAGTCTAAATTTTTCCTCTTATTTGCTGTGCCTTCTCCAAGCTCCCACACTTTCTTGACTCTCCAATGGTCCCCAACCTGCTGCTGTTGAACCTCCCTTATTTCCCATACTGCCCCATTCTATCAAATGTCCAAAGTAAGCTTCCATCCCGAGTGTATTGTCTGAGGCCTGGAAGGGAAACTTTTAGTCACAAGCCCAGGACTGAAATGGAAGTGGGCATACCACTGTTACCCTCACCCAGTATGTCCACCAAGATTCACCATGCCATAGTTGCTGCTTTTGTTGACGCAGCTCCCAGGTGTTAATAGTGGAGGGCTTCCTGAATTTCCATTTCTTATATTAAGCAAGATCTCCTTAATTAAACTGGCAAGGGGGAAGTCTAGCAGTGGCGAGATTGAGTTGTAGGTGAAGGTTTGTAGCAAATGCAGATTGGATGCAACAAATTTCAAGCCAAGCTAAAAAAAAATGGTTATTTCATATTTAGTTGGTAAAGTTGGTAAGTAAAATCATGACTCCTCTATTTGTCCCACTTGGTTTTCTATTCCTGGGCCAGGTCGTCAGAAAGGGAGAAATAGAATGCCTTACATTACAAGGCTGTATCCCTGGGAAATGCGGAAGAGGGAGGCAAAGAAGAAAATATATGGACAGTGTGAAAGAACTAACAGATCTAAGTGTGCAAGATATTGACGCTGCGTGGGATCGTTGGATGTGGAAAGCCATGATCGCGCAAGGCACATGAAGAAGTGGTAGTTTTCTATTTAAGCCTTTTTTTTTGGTCATTGGCTAATATTTCCTCTGGCAGAAGTGTTTAGAAACATCAGTTAGCTTTTTGAAGACCATTTGGAAATAAATTGTTGAAATACATCCAGATTTTGTTTTGTACACTAAAGGCAAATTTCATGAATTGAAGTGTTTCAAGTAGTCCTATCAGCAACATCTCCTTTAGAACCTGAAGAAGGTTATTTAATTAAGTACCAACATAACAGATCACTAAAAACATAAGCGTAACTACTGATATTGACATCACTTAATCTCCTGCACGGGCTTGGCTGGTTTGACTAGTTTGTTCCAATGTTAGTAACAAAATCATGTGAACTTCTTCATTCCATATATTTATATGTCTTTAATTTTACAGTGAAAGAGCAATACTAACTGCTTTCTTACTTTCTCCATAAACCCTATCAGCAAGGAGTGCGGTTGTTTTCTATAATGCAATCCTACTCAAAATACTTAGTGAACTTAAGGCAAAATACACAGCTGAATGATAGGCTTGCTGCTTTTACTTTTAAGAGGCAGCTGTTGAGTCATATCTACTAACGTAATGCTTGCTCTGCTAATAGATATACCACACCAGTAGTTTAGAAATTGTGATACTTATGTGGTTTTTGAAAGGAGGGTTGAGGAGGGTGTGCCTGCTTGACAAGATATTTTATTGTTGACTTAAAGTTTGTCAATCTAACTTGAGAGATTAATTAAATACTAGAATACAGTACATAATGGCATTTGAAAAGAGTGCTCCACTTCAGTGATTGAATTTACTACAGTAACACACTCCAAATTCCTTGGTAGCCATTGGCAATTAATACTTAAACTTCTTGCTTATGTAGCAGCTGCTGGGAAACGTCAAATAAAACTATTGCATTATTATGTTATACTAGCTTTAAAATTAACGACATGTCAGCAGATATTAAATAGAATGTCTAGCTGTTGCACTTCAGCCTTTGAGGCTTGACTGAGATTTGAACACAAAACAGTTCATTTCTGTACCTGATATCTAATGAATTAGCACAGGAGCCATAAATTGAAAACTTTTTTTCCTATTGATGAACACAGTCAACCGGGCAAATAATCAAATTAACAAAGATAGGGGAGCTGAACTAAGAGTTGACCCTTACAGAAGTGCTATATCCCTTTTTATTTGTTCAGTGGACATGGGTGATGTTAGCCTATGACATTTATTATGAAGCATCCTTCTTGAGTTTTCTATCAGTTCTAATATATTAAATTCCTAAGCAGCTGTAGTTGGAGCTGAACTAGTGTCTTGAGATCATTTGGTTAGTTCTCCTTGTATACGACTCTGCTGTAAAAGTCTTTATCATTAAAACTTCTGAACTGTTGTTATTAGCTGTTGATAGCCTGTATGGTAATCTCTGTTTAGTCAACAATACCTGTTAGAAAGAATTACATTTAAGCACTCATCCAGAAATCTACCTTGCAGACATTCTGCACAGAAACAACAATGGTGTAGGTTCGCAGGCATTTTAATTTTCTTGGCCACTTTGGTTTTGCTGAATAATAATTTAGGGAGACTATTTGACCCATCAAGTCTATGTTGCTTCTCAGATTAATCCCATCAATCCCATTTGTCACTTGTTTCCTTGTAACGTATCACCTTGACACCTCGTGGAGACAGCTTGAATCAATATTCTGCCATCCTAGAGATTCTGTCACTAGCCACCTCCACAAGGAGTTTTTGACAGTAATCTATTAAATTGACAGCCAGTGAGATTTGGAAATGTGGAAGGAAGCCAGGGGTCCCTGGGGAAAACCCACACTATCATAATTAGAATATGCAAACTCCTACATATTGCTGGAGTTGAGAAGTAAACACAAGTCCCAGGAGCTGTGGGAAATCTGCACTGCCATAACCATGATACATGCATAGTTGACCCTCTCTTATAGCGCAGACGGGGAGGGGTGATATTCTTAAAAAATGAGCAATATTTCAACTTGAGGCACATTGTCTGGCCATGTGTGAAGAAAAAGTCTGAATAAAAACTGCATAGATTCATTTACTTTTTCCACATAGATTCCACGAGAGAGAACTTCATTCTATATCTTGAAATTTTGGATAATGATGTGTAAATTCTGCAAGGACAACTTTCCATAAACTGAATGGCCATAGTACGTGGATTGCCCATACTTCTGTTATGCCATCAACTGCTCTGTTGTTTAACACACACATTGCTGGAGAAACTCATCAGGTCAGGGAACATCTCTGGAGAGAAATAAACAGTAGAAAGTTTTGGGCCAAGAGGGTCTCGGCCTGAAACGTTGACTGTTTAGTCCTCACCATAGATGCTGCCTGACCTGCTGAGTCTCTCCAGCATTTTGAGTGTGTTACTTTGGAATTCCAGTATCTGCAGAATCTCGTAAGCTCCCTTTTGTATGACATTTTAATTAACATGAATGATCTTATCCCTTTTTAGTTGCACGTCTATACTTGTGATGAACTAAATTTGACACTTTGTGGGGACAATTTGTATTGATTTTCTTTCCTCCAGGTACATGCTGTTTATTGCTAGATATAGTATCGCTCCCATAGCCCCCAGTGCTCAGCCAAATCTGCCCTGGCTTAGATCAGTCAGTGTACTAACTGTGTATCCCAAGAGTCATTTGGGATAGTTAGCTATCTTGCTTAGATTTAACAGTCCTGAAAATGTCACTATTTCTGTTGAATGATTGAAGAATAATTGGGCCCATATTTACAGAAGGTTGACTTGTTTTGATATCAAATAATCTTTAGTTTAAATGGCTTCCTCTGGTTTGACAAGTATTATTCATTGAATTAGTGAAGCTGATAATTTTGAATCCCCATCTTCCTTAAGTTTGTTGTGCAATGCTACGGAGATTCATTGTGCTAAGCGGAAGAGGGAAATTAGGAAATGTGCGAGACTGTTTTACTTTCTCAATATTAAAGCTTCATTATTGTGTGAGAAATGTGCTGAGTTAATTAAGAAGGTGAATTTATGAGCATAAGACCTTAAGATATAGGAGCAGAAGTAGGCAATTCGGCCCATCTAGTTTGCTTCACCATTCGATCATGAACTGATCCAATTCTAACAGTCATCCCCACTCCCCTGCTTTCATCCCATATCCTTTGATGCCCTGGCTAATCAAGAACCTATCTATTTCTGCCTTAAATACACCAAATGACTTGGCCTCCACAGCCGCTCGTGGAAACAGATTCCACAGATTTACCACCCTCTGACTAAAGTCATTTCTCCGCATCTCAGTTCTAAAAGGACGTCCTTCAATCCTGAAGCCGTGCCCTCTTGTCCTTAGAATCCCCTACCATGAGAAATAACTTTGCCATATATAGATGAGGGTAGTGCAGTGGATGTGATCTACATGGATTTTAGTAAGGCATTTGACAAGGTTCCACACGGTAGGCTTATTCAGAAAGTCAGAATGCATGGGATCCAGGGAAGTTTGACCAGGTGGATTCAGAATTGGCTTGCCTGCAGAAAACAGAGGGTCATGGTGGAGGGAGTACATTCGGATTGGAGGGTTGTGACTAATGGTGTCCCACAAGGATCGGTTCTGGGACCTCTACTTTTCGTAATTTTTATTAACGACCTGGATGTGGAGGTAGAAGGGTGGGTTGGCAAGTTTGCAGACAACACAAAGGTTGGTGGTGTTGTGGATAGTGTAGAGGATTGTCGAAGGTTGCAGAGAAACATTGATAGGATGCAGAAGTGGGCTAAGAAGTGGTAGATGGAGTACAACCTGGAGAAGTATGAGGTGGTACACTTTGGAAGGACAAACTCCAAGGCAGAGTACAAAGTAAATGGCAGGATACTTCGTAGTGTGGAGGAGCAGAGGGATCTGGGGGTAAATGTCCACAGATCCCTGAAAGTTGCCTCACAGGTAGATGGGGTAGTTAAGAAAGCTTATGGGTGTTAGCTTTCATAAGTCAAGGGATAGAGTTTAAGAGTTGCGATGTAATGATGCAGCTCTATAAAACTCTGGTTAGGCCACACTTGGAGTACTGTGTCCAGTTCTGGTCGCCTCACTATAGGAAGGATGTGGAAGCATTGGAAAGGGTACAGAGGAGATTTACCAGGATGCTGCCTGGTTTAGAGAGTATGCATTATGATCAAAGGTTAAGGGAGCTTGGGCTTTACTCTTTGGAGAGAAGGAGGATGAGAGGAGACATGATAGAGGTATACAAGATATTAAGAGGAATAGATAGAGTGGACAGCCAGTGCCTCAAGAGGACATGGCTTTAAGATAAGGGGTGGGAAGTTCAAGGGGGATATTAGAGGAAGGTTTTTTACTCAGAGAGTGGTTGGTGCATGAAATGCACTGCCTGAGTCAGTGGTGGAGGCAGATACACTAGTGAAATTTAAGAGACTGCTAGACAGGTATATGGAGGAATTTGAGGTGGGGGTTATATGGGAGGCAGTAAGGGTTGGCACAACATTGCGGGCTGAAGGGCCTGTACTGTGCTGTACTATTCTATGTTCTGTATCTAAGCTGTTCAGGCCTTTTAACATTTGGAATGTTTCTATGAGATCCCCCCCTCGTTCTCCTGAACTCCAGGGAATACAGCCCAAGAGCTGCCAGACGTTCCTCATATGGTAACCCTTTCATTCCTGGAATCATTCTTATCTGAACCCTCTCCAATGTCAATATATTCTTTCTAAAATAAGGAGCCCAAAACTGCACACAATACTCCAAGTGGGGGCTCATGAGTGCCTTATAGAGCCTCAACATCACATCCCTGCTCTTATATTCTATACCTCTAGAAATGAATGCCAATATTGCATTCGCCTTCTTCATAACTGACTCCGCCTGGAGGTTAACCTTTAGGGTATCTTGCACAAAGACTCCCAAGTCCCTTTGTATCTCTGTATTTTGAAGTCTCTCCCCATCTAAGTAATAGTCTGCCTGTATATTTCTTCCACCAAAGTGCATGACCATGCATTTTCCAACATTGTATTTCATTTGCCTCTTCTTTGCCCATTCCCCTAAACTGTCTTAAGTCTCTCTGCCGGATTTAGATCCAGTGAAATGCATAATTAGTAAACCATGTACATGATTGAAAGTTGACAATAGCCATTTGTTTTATGCTTGTCACAGTAACACAGCACTGTTTACAACAAAATGAATAACCATGTCATGAGACTGGCAAGAGGCACTACGCACATGATCTGTTATAAACTACCTTGTTTCCCATCCGCTAAAGATCACACAAAAATCCCATCACACTAATGATCCATGTGAATATTTTTTCTTCAGATGCAGTTAAACTTGTATGACTTCAACACCTCTTCACCTTTTGAATTTGAGGCAGGTTACCTTATACAGTTAATTTTATTTTTCCTGAATGTCCAATTGTGGAACCCTTATATTAAGTCTTCCAATTACAATTTATTCTTGAGTTTGGCATACATGACGACTAATTCATTTTTCTTTATTGTTTCTTAATTCTTTTTGTACTTGTTTAATTCATTACAAAGTTAAATTTAGTTATTCCCAGAAGTTAGTGTTTCCCAGAATGACATGGCCTATGGACTGGGTTTCTCTAATATTTGGTTATCTATCACTTAATTTTATATTAATTTCTCAATGGAAGGTTTGATGAGTTTGAAAATGTACTAACTTGGCACAACAGTTTACTCTTCATCATAATTCTGTATGGAGTGGATAAAGAGCTCATATTGCAGAAAATTTACTAAACATTGTTGAATGTTTCTTTTTTCAAAAAAAAAGTCATAGAGCTCTACAGAACAGTAAAATGCCATTCAGCCCATCTACTCTGTGCCAAACTATTATTCTGCCTAGTCCTGTTGACATGCACCTGAACCATAGCCCTCCATACCCCTGCCATCCATGTGCTTATCCAAATTTCTCTTAAAGTCTGAAATTGAATGTATCCACCACTTGCACTGGCAGCTCATTTGACATTCTCATCACCCTTTGAGTGAAGATGATCCCCATCATGTTTCCCTTAAATATTTCACCCTTAACCTATGACTTCTAGTTCTCATCTCACCCAACTTCAGTGGAAAAATCCTGCTATATCCATACCCTCATAGTTTTGTATACCTCTATCAAATAGTGGTGAGATTAAAACAGAATCCAGTTGATTAATGGTACTTCCAGCAGATGGACAATAAAAACATTAATTAAAATTTTGTATAGATATTTGGTTACCTGTGGACAGAATTCTGATTTTCTTTGTGCCTTTGTCCACTTTCTTCATCTTTTTATTCCTTCTCGCCTTACTGAACCCTCTCTGCAATCTCTTTATCAGAGGACCTAGCACTTCAGCATCAATTTTTATCCATTGCTCCATATCTTGTTCTATCATTGTCTGTCATACCCGTGGCATACTCCACCAATTCGTGGGTCATTTTCTTTTCACTGTAAGCTCTAAACGCAGCAAAGTTAGGAGCATTATGAAAAGATATGATCAGGATATTTAGTAGTGAAAGACTCTGGGAAAATAAGTAAGTACAGTTTTAGTCGTAGAGTTCAAGCACTCTAGCCTAGCACCCCAGGGAGCTGGCTGGTGCCGGAGCACAAAAGATGCCCTGAGAAACCTCTATGTAAACATATGATTAGTGTGGTAACTTGCCAGTTCACTCTGCATATTTATTGCCATGTCCAAAAAAGTAAAATAAAGCTTAAAACAGAAAATAAAATGATCATTAATGCCAGAAGAATGTTTTTCTTCATGAAATAAGATATGAAACTTGCAATTGAAAAGGTGTACTGTACCTTCACTAATGTTGCTGAAAGATGCACATAGAGCTTAAGGAAGAAAAACAAATTTGATCTTTATCCATTTCTCCAGATTTTGTTCTGCCTTGTCTTTGACTATTTCAAGACACTGAGTCTCTCCTACTGTTCACAAATTCTGGATAATTTTCTTTTCACTGGCAGCTCTAAACACAGCAAAGTTAGGAATCCTTGCCTTTCTCTTCATCAGACTTCAGGATTGGCCACAATTTGTGTTAGCCACCCTGCAGAGTCCAGTTATCAAATTTGCCCCAGGCTAAAGCAAGTGCCATCTTTCACATTAAATTCCTTAATGAACAGTGGAACAGGCTTCACACATAAAAATTGCTGGTGAACGCAGCAGGCCAGGCAGCATCTATAGGCAGAGGTACAGTCGCCATTTCGGGCCAAGACCCTTCGTCAGGACTAACTGAAAGAAGAGATAGTAAGAGATTTGAAAGTGGGAGGGGGAGGTCTGAAATGATAGGGGAAGACAGGAGGGGGAGGGATGGAGCTAAGAGCTGGAATGTTGATTGGCAAAAGGGATATGAGAGGATCATGGGACGGGAGGCCTAGGGAGAAAGAAAGGAGGAGGGGGGAAGCCCAGAGGATGGGCAAGAAGTATAGTGAGAGGGATAAAGGGAGAAAAAGGAGAGAGGAAAAAAATATATAATAATAAATAAATGAATAAATAACAGATGGAGTACCAAGGGGAGGTGGAGCGTTAACGGAACAGCAACAGGCTTCTCATTGTTCAATGAGCAAACAGTGCATGAACTCTGATCTATATTTACATTTCAGGGCACAGGGCTGAATCAAAGTAGTACATTTAGGATGTAAATATAACTGAATAACATTATCTTTGTTCTGTTCTGGGATGGGCTGAACATGCAAAAATACTTTGCACGTTGGATCAAAGCCATCAAAGTTGCAAAGTGCTCTACTTCTGGTGAAAATAATTTTCAAACCATTCAAGACATCCTTTTATTCTTATCTACCTTCTCTTGTTGCCATGGCAGAAAACAGGGAAAAATTCACCTCTTTATAGACCCTTGTGCACCCATTCCAATCAATTAACATTAGCTTTGGTCTGCCAGCTGCATTGCTGCAGCCAAGAATTGTGAGCCTATTCTTGGAGTCCTTACTTCCAAGTGGAGTCTCCTGAATTTCCTGAGCAAGAGATTTTCATGGCATGCAGAGCTAAAACAGACTGGTCTTATCAACTGCTCTGTAGATAAATTTTGCATTGCCACCAACTGTGCAGATTCATCCACAGCTTCAATATCAACACCTTGTTTTTCTGCGACCAATAATGCAATGAAATACCATACCTGCTTTTAAACTTGTATAGCCATCTGTGAATATTTGTAATCATACTCAAGGTTGAATTCTTGATGAAGAACCTTTGCCTGTACCAAAATGCTTACACCATCATTATGTCCAAGTTTATGCCACTTTATAAATGCCCTAACTTCATGTTCTTTCCAATTTTCAGTTTCCTAACTCTAAGATTTTCTGACTTCTAAAAAAATGCTTTTAAAAATATATTTTATTTCTCTAATTTACAAACAGTTGATCTAATATCATAGACTCTTATCAAAATTTCTTCATCTAACCAGAAATTCCAACTTTTGGACATGCATCTTAGCACTATCACCGCCTCCCACGCCTCCTGGCAAAATCCTGTATAACCAAAGATAAAAGTGTAGAACCAAAACACTTGGCTAGTAATGTAAACAAGCCTGACACTACTGAAACAGCCACCCTGGAGACTGCTCTGCAAACTAATGGCACCAGAACATACAGGAGCATGGGATTTTCTGGATCTGAGTGGTTTAACCAGTACTAAGCTAATTTAATTTTGTGCCAGTTACATCCAGAAGTTGGAAAATGCAGAGACTAATATGTTGGAGCCAGTTATTTGTAAATAACTGGAATAGTTGGAGTCCCAAATATTCAGAGCAATAGAACTTTCTTTGTCTATAACTTGCCTAAATGCAAATTTCCATAGGCTTTCTTGTTGGCATTTGAGAGCAAGCTTGTGGCATGGGGTCTTTTTAAGCACGGTGCCCTCAACAGAGAACTATTCCTGTTTGTAGCTAGTGGAGGGTTGGTATTCCAGCATTTTCTTTTATCTCACGGTTCATTATTAATTGATAATTTTACAGACTGTAACTGCCAAGTTGATTTTATTATGGAACAGTGATCGTATGGTCTGTCCTTCCACTTCAAAACTGCCTGACTACATTCTGGATCCATAATGCTCCTCAGTGCATTATTATCTTGGCCGAGAACAAAAGGAAACTTAAGTGCGAAGCAATTAAGGATAAAAGTAAGGTTGGAGGAACAACACCTTATATTCTGTCTGGGTAGCCTCCAACCTGATGGCATGAACATTGACTTCCCTATCTTCCGCTAATGCCCCACCTCCCCCTTGTACCCCATCCATTATTTATTTTTATACACACATTCTTTCTCTCACTCTCCTTTTTCTCCCTCTGTCCCTCTGACTATACCCCTTGCCCATCCTCTGGGTTCCCCCCCCTTGTCTTTCTCCCCGGACCTCCTGTCCCATGATCCTCTCATATCCCCTTTGCCAATCACCTGTCCAGCTCTTGGCTCCATCTCTCCCCCTCCTGTCTTCTCCTGTCATTTTGGATCTCCCCCTCCCCCTCCCACTTTCAAATCTCTTACTAATTCTTCCTTCGGTTAGTCCTGACGAAGGGTCTCGGCCTGAAACGTCAACTGTACCTCTTCCTAGAGATGCTGCCTGGCCTGCTGCATTCACCAGCAACTTTGATGTGTGTTGCAAGGATAAAAGTAACTTCTGTTGCAAAAATCAATCAAGTAGATTGCAAATCAAGTTGACTTGCAGATTGACTTACAACACAATATTGTGTGGTGCTTGGCAACTTTTTGTGGTAAAGGTTCACAAAATATGGTAAATTTCACACGTGAGTAATTACTGGAAGAAAGTTTGAATTTTAAACCAATTTCTTTTACTTGGAGTTGATGTTTTAAACATGTTAATTTTTGTGCCATCAACACAGATTGTCCATATTATTGCAAGCCATAGTATGTTGCCACCTAGTGTTTAATTTAAGCTACTGTCATAGATGTGGATTCTAATCATCAAAAATCACATGCATTATGTAATTCCATCCGCCAGCCACTCACTATGAATGGAGCTCTTTTACTGGGCTCCATGCGAGATTTGTTTTGGAGTGTTCAGTATAAAGATACATTTCCATTGTTATTCTTTGCTTTGTATCACTAAGGGTACAAAGGATGATTTATATTTCAATACTGAAGTTATTGCATAGTAAACATTGATTCAGTTTTCAAAAACTAGTATCAAAATTCAAAGTAAATTTATTATCAAAGTACATATATGACACCATATACTGGACAATCCTGAGATACATTTTCTTACAGGCATACTCAATAAATCCAATAATCATAATAGGATCAATGACAGACCACGCCAAACAGGGCAGAAAACCAGTGTGCAAAAGACAGTAAACTGTGCAAATAGAAAAAGAAAGGAAAAAATTATAAATAAGCAAACAAGCAATAAATATTGAGAATATGAGATGACGAGCCCTTGAAAGTTTGTGGGAATATTGCAATGATAGGGCAAGTGAAGTTATCTCTTCTGGTTCAAGAGCCTGAGATTGAGGGTTAATAACTGTTCCTGAATGTGACGGTGTGAGTTCTGAGGCTCCTGTACCTTCTTCCTGATGGCAGCAGCAAGAGAGAGCATGATTTGGGTGGTGAGGTCCCTGATAATGGATGCTTCTTCCCTGTGACACTGCGTCATGTAGATGTGCTCAATGTGGGAAGGGCTTTACTGTGATAGACTGGGCCATATCCACTACTTTTTGTGGGTTTTTCCATTCAAGGGCATTGGTTTTTCCATATCAGTCAGTGATGCAGCCGTTCCTGCAGTCCAAGAATGAAAGGGTTATCATATGAGGAACATTTGATGGCTCTGGGTCGGTACTGGCTGGAATTCAGAAGGATGAGAGGGGATCTCATTGAAGCCTTTCAAATGTTCAAAGACCTAGACAGAGTAGATGTGGAGAGGATGTTTCCCATGGTGGGGAGTCTAGGACAAGAGAGCACAGCCTCACGATAGAGGAGCGCCCTTTCAAAACAGAGATGCGGAGAAATTTCTTTAGCCAAAGGTTGGTGAATTTGTTGCCACGTGCAACTGTGGAGGCCAGGTCGTTGGGTGTATTTAAGGCAGAGATTGATAGGTTCTTGATTGGACATAGTATCAGAGGTTATGGGGAGAAGGCCGGGAACTGGGGCTGAGGAAGAGATAGGAAAAAAGAATCAGCCATGATTGAATGGTGGAGCAGACTCGATGGGCCGAATGGCCTAATTCTGCTCCTATGTCTTATGGTCTTAATATACCCTCCGCCACACATCTATAGAAATTTGCCAGAGTTTTAAATGTCATGTCGAATCTTCGCCATTTTCTAAGTAAGTAGAAAGCACTGCTGTACTTTCTTAATAATTGCACTTACGTGCTGGGCCCAGGACAGGTCTTCTGAAATAATACTGAGGAATTTAAAGTTGCTGACCCTCTCCACCTCTGATTTACACCCCCAAACCTTCTGGGAGAGAACTCGTCACCATGAGGTGTTGCAAAGCCTCACACCTACAGACTGTGGCAGAAGCTTCCTCTGTTCAACTGTTGCTGAACTCTGATTTTGTGAGAGGCTAGAAAAGACATTTCAGAGGCCTTTATGGAGGTACTTCCTTCATTGTTAGCCAGTGATAATGTTTCTTTCTTTTTCAATCTTTTTATTAATTTCAAAATACAGAAACAGAACATAGCCATAATACAAATAGAAGGAGATGTAATGTTACACTTAAAAAAATTAATTGCAAAACCAAGTAGTGGAAATTAACAAAGCTCCCAAACATGTAGAACTAACCACGGATAATACAAAATAAAAAAAAACTGGGAAAAAAAAATGAAAAAGAAAAAAAAACAAAACAAAAAAAACCCATCCCCAAAGAAAAACAAAATTAATCAACTAACCTAAAAGACTTGGGCAAAACTAACAGCTTAAAAATGGAAAAGAAGAAAACCTTAGTGTCGACGACTCCAATCCCCTCCAACAACAGTATAGAGAGATAAAACAAGTTTGGAAATGATCAAATTACATCAAATGAAAATGCTGAATGAATGGCCTCCAAGTTTTTTCAAGCTTAGTAGAAGGGTCATAAACTGCACTTCTAATTTTCTCCAAATTCAAACACACCATAGTTTGTGAAAACCAATGAAATACAGTAGGAGGGTTGATCTCTTTCCAATTCAACAAAATGGACCTTCTAGCTATTAAAGTAAGAAATGCAATCATCCTTTGTGATGAAGAGGTTAAATTATTTAAGTCTATCATTGGTAGTCCAAAGACAGCAGTAATTGGATGAGGTTGTAAGTCTATATTTAGGACCGTTGAAATAATATCGAAAATATCTTTCCAATATTTCTCCAACAAGGGACATGACCAGAACATGTGGGTTAAAGAAGCTATCTCGGAATGGCATCTGTCACATATTGGATTAATATAAGAGTAATAAGGAGATAGTTTATCTTTGGATATATGAGCCCTGTGCACTACTTTAAACTGTATCAACCTATGCTTAGCACACACAGAGGATGAATTCACCAACTGAAGAATTTTTTCCCATTTTTCAGTCGGTATATTAATCTCAAGTTCTCTTTCCCAGTCAGCTTTGATTTTATTAGAAGCATCAGGACATAGATTCATAATTATATATAATTATTACTACACTTTTCTGAGAGAGATTTAAATCTAAGATTTTTTCCAAAGTGTCCATTGGATATGGATGTGGAAAATTAGGAGAGACAGTAATTAAAAAGTTTCTAATCTATAGATATCTAAAAAAGTGAGATCTGGGTAAGTTATATTTATTAGAGTTGATCAAAAGACATAAAACAGATATCCAAGAATAAATCGCGAAAAGATATTATACCTTTGGTTTTCCAATCAAAGTAAGCTTGATCCATCGTAGAAGGTTGAAAAAGAAAATTTGATATAATAGGACTTGCTAGAATAAATTGATTAAACCCAAAAAATCTTCGGAATTGAAACCATATACGTAAAGTATGCTTAACTATTGGGTTGTTCATTTGTTTATTGATTTAAAAGAAGTAAAAGGAAGTAAAGTTCCTAAAACTGAACCCAAGGAGAACCCTTGTAATGAATTAGATCCAAGATTTACCCAATGAGGGTTTAAAGATGCGTCCAAATCTTGTAACCAAAATTTTAAATATCGAATATTAATTGCCCAATAATAGAATCTAAAATTCAGGAGGGCGAGCCCCCCCCTCCTTTTTAGATTTCTGTAGATACCTTTTACCTAACCTAGGATTTTTATTCTGCCAAATATAAGAGGAAATTTTTGAATCTACGTTATCAAAAAAAGATTTTGGGATAAAAATAGGAACCGATTGGAATATATACAAAAATTTAGGCAAAATGATCATCTTAATAGCATTAATCAGACCAATCAAAGACAAAGAGATTGGGGACCATTTGGTGTGATAATGTTTCTAAAGACTGGAAGATGGCTAATGTTATTATGTTGTTTAAGGAGTTGGCAAAGACAAGCCAGGGAGCTGCAGGCGGGTCAGCAGAGGAAAAGTTACTGGAAGGAATTCTGAGGGACAGGATCTACCAGCATTTGGATAGACAAGAGTCTGATTAGGAGTCAGCCTGGTGTTGTGTGTAGATAGTTGTATCTGACAAATCTTTTGGAGTGTTTTGAAGGGATAACCGAAAGGGTGGTGGATGGTAGGGCAGTGGATGTTGTCTAGTTTGACTTTAACAAGGCATTTGACAAGATACTGCATGGTAGACTGGTCTGGAAGATTAGGTCCCCTGGAACCCAGGGAGAGCTAATTAGAGGGATTCAAAATTGGGTCAGGTAAAAAGCAGAGAGTGGAGGTTGAAGGTTGTTTTCAGAATGGAGGCTGATAACTGGTAGTGTGCCAGGGGGTTGCTGTTGGAACCCTGGTTATTTATTAGTTATATGAATTACTTGGTTGCAAATGCATAAGGTATGTTCAGTAAGCTTGTGGATGACCCAAGTTAGCAGGTGCTGTTGATAGTGAAAATTGTTATAGATTACAGAAGGATCTTGATCAGTTGGGGAAGTCAGCTGAGGAGTGACAAGTGGATTTCAATACAGATAGATGTGATGTGATACATTTTGGGAAGTCAAATCAGTATAGGACTTGTACTATGAATGGTAGGGCACAAGAGACGAGGTGTACAAGTACATAGTTTGGTGAAGATGGTGTCACAGGTAGATAGTATCATAAAAATAGCACTTAATGTGCTGACCTTCATCAGTCAGATGATTGAGTATAGGAGTTGTTGCAGTATTATAAGTCGTTGGTGAGGCCACACATGGAGTACTGTTTACATTTCCATTACAGACAGTATGTGGTTAAACTGGAAAGAGTGCAGAGAGGATTTGTGAAGATGGTGCTAGGACTAGAGGGCCTATGGGGAGACGTTGGCTAGGCTGGGTCTCTATTCCTTGAAATGTAAGCGAATGAGAGGCAACATTACAGAAACATTTGGGTCTCTATTCCTTGAAATGTAAGAGAATGAGAGGCAACATTACAGAAACATTTAAGATTATGAGAGGCATAGATAATTTGGCTGCTAACAGCTGGGTAGGGGAGTCTAAAACTAGGAGGCATAGGTTTAGGAAGAGAGGAAAAAGATTTGAAAGACACCTGAAGAGCAGCTTTTTCCACACAGAGGGCCTTGAGTGTTTGGAATTAGGCTGCCAGAGGAAGTGGTTGAGGGAGGTACAATAATACCAGCTAAGAAGCATAAAGATGGGCACTTGGAGGGGTAAGGCCTGGAGGTATATGAGACTATACAGGAAATTGGGACTAGTTGAGTGGGCATCAAGGTTGGCATGGACTGGTTAGGCAGAAGGGCACTGTGTCTGTTCAATATTGCTCTCTGCTACTTTATAACTAGAAAGCCTGCAGTAAAATATGAACTGAGAAGGGACTATCTGCATGTTTGTTTCCCAATATCCTTGTGTCCACATGAGCTCAGAGCATTTCTGGAGGGTAGGTTAATTATTTCCAAAGCACTGGAATGGAACTGAATCAGAGGAAATTGATGAGATTCCTTTACAGACAGCTGTCCAACCCAAGCTTTTAATATTCATTTTGTTCATTGTGAACCAAACTCATTTTCATTTCTTCCCTTGTCCATCCCATTCACTCAATTGGACATTAGTGTCTTCACCCAAGTGTACATATGTGTTAAAATTCTGGGCTTACTCTGGCAAAGAAAGACACCATTCAGCCCTTAGCAGAGCAAAGCTATCCCATCAGCTTCTGTCTTTGCCACTTAGTCCAACAAGGTAATTTGCATTTCCAATTATTCACAGTGCTTTGGAAATATTATACCATCTCCAAACAATTTCTATATATACTCATCACCCTCTGCATGAAAATATTATCTTTTGGGACTCATTTAAATCTTTCACCTCTCACCCTAAATCTATACCCCCCCCCCCTTTCCTGCCCTATGTGTCACATTTTCCTAAATATTTCTAAATGATTACCCCTTAATTTCCTAAATTCTGAGGAATAAAGATCTCGCCTGGCCAGCTTCTCTCTATAACTTTACCCCTGTAGTCCTGACAGCAAGTTTCTCCGCACACTTTGCAGTTTACCCACGTTTTTACTGCAGGGTTTCTAGAGTTGCAGAGCAATAGGGCATGGATACAACCTCTTTGGCCCGAGCAATCCATACCTAACATGATACCCACCCAACTAGTCCCAATATCCTGGAGAATAATTTGTATTACTAACTTCTATACTCTTAGGCAGGAGGTACAGAAGCCTTTCATCCCATAACACCAGGTTTCAGAACAATTATTGACTTACAGCCATCAGAATCTTGAGCTGACAAGGATAACTTCATTCACCACTACTCTGAACTGATTTTACAACCTACAGACTCACTTTCAAGGAGTCTTTAAAACTAATGTTTTCAGTATTTTTTTGCATAATTTATCTTATTTTGAATGTTGGTTGTTTGTCAGTCTATGTACGGTTTTATAGTTTTTGTGAATTCTATTTTATTTTTTTTGAGTAAATGCCTGTGAGAAAACAATCTCAAGATAGCGTAGATATATTGGGGTTGCCGCTTATTTGGGACAACTCTTAAAGAATAAAACTAATCAAAAAAATAGCCAGGATTCCCTTTTGTTTAGTTGGGGGCACAATACCACTACATTCTATTACAAAGAATTTGAATGTTTTGACAATCATCTTGAATATTACAGTGAGAATGAAGATTTGGAGGATGCAATCATCAAACACATTGTATGTTTGCAGTCCATTATCTGCTGTAGGTGATATCTATGGGACTTGGAGTTTGTTTGCAAGCTCAGTATCTAATCCCCTTTTCCCATTGTTGTAGATGAGATGGTGGTGAGCTACTGCCTTTAACCCGATGTTCAGTGTTAATACTGCAACTGCTTTCTCTTTTTACAAATGGTCATTTGTAACTAAAGGTTTTGTGCCTTGCGAGTTAGTTGTGACATTTTAGTTTCACTGGTTCTGCCATCCTGTTAGTACAAACTGTCAGTTTCAGTGGAGCCAGTAATGCCTCACAGCTGTATCACTCAACTGTTCCCAGGTTGTGGCTAATCCACAGCAAATGCCCTGAAATCCAGGGTAATGCTGTAACTACTTGACTGTTTCAGCACTTGCCATTTAACAGTCAAGCCTGTTATACTTGCAGTAGGTGGGTTTCTAAAATATTTATCAGTGGCTTTACTACGTACGAAAGTATAAACGTGCATATTAGATTAACCAGAATAAATCTGTAGAAGGAAGGTAGGTTAAAATTTTAGGATAAAAGAGTTTCCTTCCAATAATTTCTTTGGAGACTGTTGTGTCTTTTTAACATTTATTGTGATATCTGATTTCCAGCTCTTTTCATCACACACTATATATCCAAGGTATAATTTTTGAAGTCAGAAAACAGAATTATCCCAATAAATTAAACCTTCTGGCATACTTTCACGCTAAACATCCAATGATCTTTTGAACAGCATTGATGTGTTTGACTACAAATCTGCCGCATCATTTTCTTCTGAGAAACTCTTCCTAATATGTTTTACATTTATGGAGCACAACTGGGGCAGTAACAACCATGACAAATGTATACTTTGCATATCTGCCATTGTGAATTTGGTTTCATCATAACTGAGGCCACCTATGGAGTACCAGAGCTGTGCATCTACCACAGGGGTCCCCAACCTTTTTTTGCACCGCGGACCTGTTTAATATTGACAATATTCTTGTGGACCGGGGGAGAATGTTCAAGTAGGGTTAGACTCACCTCAACATGTCTTTTACAGTTAGGGTTGCCAAATTTCTCACTCCCAAATAAGGGACAAAAGGAGCAGTCAAATCCCGGGACACTTTACCCCAGGAAAGACTACCATGACCATGAAGCCTTGTGCGGGCACCTGTGTGCACATGCGTGACGTGCACGTGTGATGTGCGCATGCGCGTACGTGCCGATTTTTTCCCCCACAAGTCGGTTTTGCCTTCATCTTCCTGACTATACTGTACATACATTATTTCTACTTTATATAGGCTGTGTATTTATCATATTATTCCTGCTTTTACTATATGTTAGTGTTGTTTATTTTCGGTTATATGTGTTTTTTGGTATGATTTGTTAGATTATTTTTTGGGTCTGGGAACGCTCAAAAATTTTTCCCATATAAATTAATGGTAATTGCTTCTTCGCTTCACGCCATTTCAGCACGAAAGGTTTCATAGGAACGCTGTACCTTAGCGGGGGAAATACAGGACAAGGGTGGTCCCGTATAGGACAAACTAATTTAGCCCAATGTACGGGATGTCCCGGCAAATACGGGACAGTTGACAACCCTATGTTCAAGTTCAACAGTGCGTGACAGGGAATGAGGAAAGGTGCAGCTGACTCATATCGTTTTCTCGCGGGCTGGTAGCACATGGTTTGCAGCCTGGTGGTTGGGGACCACTGATCTACGACATTGCCCATGGTTAAGCCAGAACAAGCTGCTTTTCCCCTTAAAACACTTAGTTACAACTTCAAGTTAGTTACAACTTGATAAAACTTAGCTTGGCTTGGTTAGCTGTCAAATATAGAATAGGAAAACAGCCAAATTTGAAATGTAAGGTACAAAAATTGCATTAAAACAACAATTGATTTTTCAACTAAATATTATTATTTCAACAAATGCAAATTAACTACACCCTTGTTCTTTGCACCCATTCCTCTCTATTGAAATGAATGAACATGCTGTGTAGACTGTGTTCAGTGTAGCTGCTGCCAAAACGTGGCAGCTCACATCCCCACTACTGGTGTCATAAACAGTCCAGTGTTGAAGCACAGTTGAGAAATTGCAACTGAATTGTGGCTGACGAACTCATGATTTTCCTAGCGACAAGTTATCGGTTGTTACATCTCAGAAGGTTAACAGTGTTCTTAAAATACCTTGCATATCTCAAGGTTTTCATTCATCCGTGTTCTAGGCTAAAACTGAAGCCAGTCTTTCTAGTGTATAAGATGATTGAAAGGAGGAGAGAAATCCTCATCATTAGATAAATAGCAAAGAACATGCCTTTAGTTGTAACCACAGAAAACACTCACCAGATCTGGCAACACAGGGGGAAAGAGAAGCACTATTAATGGTTTGGTTCAAAGACCTTCTATTAGTCCTGAAATATTGTCAGTTTCTCCTTCCAGAGACACCACCTGACCTGCTGAGTGCTTCCAGCAATTTAAGTTTTAGATTATGAAGACACGTGGTCCTCTTTTGTTGTCATTTAGTAATGCATGCATTAAGAAATGATACATTATTTCCTCCAGTGTGATATCACAAAACACAGTACAAACCAAGACTAAAAAAACTGACAAAACCACATAATTATAACATATAGTTACAGTTTCAGATTTCCAACATCTTTATTTCTTGATTAAAGGCTTTATTTACAGAGCACTTTCCCATTCAGATTTCTACATGCTCTAATGTCAAATATTCTATTTCTCCTAGGTAATTATCTGTTTTGGCATAGCTGTGTGCCTCTGCAGATACATCGGGTTTGCCGTGGTTGCCTTGTTGGTTGAAATCAACTCAGTCTTTCTCCATCTGAGGCAGATTCTTCTGATGGCCAACATGCGCAAAACTACGTTCTTCCGCATCAATAGCATCATCAATCTGGGAACCTACATCATCTTCCGCATCAGCACTCTTGCCTGGATGACACGCTGGGTGGCCTTAAATCGTGACAATATTCCTCTGGTGACTTACAGCATTGGCAGTGTGGGTATGGCCATTATGATTCTGATGAACATTGTGCTCTTTTACAGACTACTGAGAAGTGACTTCCTGAAATCCAGCAGAGAAGCGAAGAAGGAAAAGGAAATTTGAAATGTTGTTTTGCCAATGATTACTGATACTTGGATTTACTTACTGAAAAGGATGCATTTTTTTGCTCCTTTGATCAGAAATTTTCTTATACACTGTATATATACTTATGGATTTGTACTTAATTTTTTGTATCTAACATCATGGATTATATTTTTAAATGATACAATAATTAAGCAAAAAACATTGTGAATTTTCTTTTAAACATATGCTTCTAGATGTGCTAAAAGAGTAAAATTCCTTAATATTTCACTACCTCACATTGAACTACATTATGCAAGTATTAATGTTATCAAGCAGAGCTACACTGAGGTTATGTGCCAGGCTATTCTGGGAGTGCCTCACAAACCCCATCCTGACTTAGAAATATATCGACTTCAAGATCTCTGGGTTTTATTCCTGGAGCTCCCTACCCAACAGCAATATGAGAGTACCTTCACTAATAGACCTGTGGTGGTACAGAAGACAGAACAACATCATTATCAGGGCTGCCCTTGAATTATGAGGAGTGAGACAGTAGCACATCAAAGATATTCTGGAAATATCACAATGAACAATGTCATAAAGTATAGTGTTCACTCATCATATGTTTTCAATTAATTATATGGTTGATGGGTTGTTCCTTAGTTTGTATATAGCAGGAGTTCCCAAGGTGGGGTCCATTGATCCCACCCTTAACGGTAGGGCTCCATGGCATATAAAAGATTGGGACCCCCTTAAGAGTAATGGTTGCCATGCAGATGATTTGCGATAGTGGTGTTTACATGAGGCATACAGTAGGTATATCATTATCTTGAAAATACATATCTTCACAAACTAACATTGCTCTGAAAATATATCTGGATGTGTGCGACTTAACTTTTTTGGAACTGTTACCAATTATCTCTGCTCTTTTTCCTATGGCAAAAATGAACTTTTGCTTGAGTATTCATATTCAGGTAATACAAGGTATATACAGCAGAAGTAATTATTTTTGCTTTTATGAGAAATAATTTCATTTGTGGCAAATATTAATGTATTTATCCAGTGACAAGATACACCAGTTCTGAGACTGCTTTCTCAAAGATTTTTAATTTTATTTTTGATGCTTTGATTAATGAAGTAATTTGTGTGAAAATTTGCTCAAAGATATTAAATATATTGTAAAGCACTTGTTCTGGTGAGTTTGCAGCTATTAATTTGGAAACTCTTACTCGCCAGGAAAGCCTATGAATATGGCAAAACGTTCATAGCTGGATTTCCAGCTATCGAGTAGGGATATGATTTCTGCCCTTAACTATGTATTAAATCTGAAAACCATTAATGAATAGAAAGTTAATCCATTCAGACCCAGAAGGAGTATTTAAGCTAGCATTCTGAGGAGACAGCATCCTCAACTATGCATTCATGATGTCTTCTTGATTGGAGCCAAAATAACTACAAATATTTTGCCAAGCTTGGCGATCGACCAAACTTCCAAAGTTAATTATTTGTCGATAGGAGTAGTCTGGAGCTTGATGCCAAAATGGTTGATCCGGATAAACACGTTATTACACTTACATTGTGTCTGTACATATGATGGTAGCGCCGTCACATAAAGGTCTGTAGACCCTCATACCGGAAGGTGTGATTAAGCCTGTTAGCTCAATGCTATGAAAGGCCTGTCTTGTGTCATAAATATAATATCATTCTGTACTTTACAATTATATATCTTGGTGCTTCTGAAATTTTAATTTAAAGAAAAGTATTCACAGTAATATCAAGCTGTAGTGTGATCAGAAATTTTAGGAATTGGTATAATTTACTCTGTAAAGCTGAGTGCAGCCCATTGGCCAAATCTGTCCCATGACAACTCTTGATTTTAGTCTGCTAAAAGCATCAAATTTTCCGCCATCCAGAACCCCATTGTGGTAGAATAGTCCCCCTTTTAATGCCTTGACGTTGCAAAGCCAATAATGTTAGCATTTGTAGCTGGGTGACCAAATATTGGATGAGAGGGGGTAGGATTAGAGAGTGGATCATCAATGTGAATCAGAAGAGGATCTTTGGGGGTGATGATGGTGATGGTGGTTATTCTGAGGGTGGACGTGACGAAGATATTGGAACTGTGAGGATTGTTATGAATAACACAGGAACAACTGTTGACTTCTTTGATATGTGTCCCTGTATTTTCTCCACACAGAAAACAGCCCTAATCCTATGTGTCTTTCCTACTTCCCTACCCTTTGTTCTTCTTAAACCATTTATATTTTATCCGTATAAAATTGCACTTTCTGCTTTAGTTACAATATTGTAATGTTTTTAATGCTCCATGACTGATCTTTAAAAAAAACCCTGCTGAACTAAATTTCTCACTTTTAATGTTTTACCTCTGTCTTCATTCCAGAGATCAATCCTATCTGAAGCAGCCCAAATACTATCTTACATAGTTTTAAACATCTTATCAAATTTCTGTTATTTTTAATAAATATTGTGCCTTCCTGCAATCCAGATTAATTCTGTGGTGTTTCCTCTAATGTCTCAGTATTTTTTTCTGTAGTCTTGACCTCCAATCTATATGACATTTACACCATTCCGAGAGGCAGTCTTATCAGATTCAGTATACACGGAATAGTTACACTTTCACTTCAGGCATCCAGTGTGAAAATTCATTTATGGGAGACCACGACCACAAATAGATAAAGTAACTTACTCTGTAAAATTTTCTTTTCAGTATTTTTATCATTCAGTACTAGAATACAACACATATTGCTTTATTACTAGTTTATGTTGTGTTAATTTGAATTAAAGCTCGCTCATGACACTAGTAGCTGAAGTACGATTAAATAAAGACAGGTTTACAATGACAACCAACACTATCTTTATTGAATTGACTGGAAGAATCTTTGCAATTCAGTTGTGTATTAAATGCTACTTTCAACACAAACAATACTATTAGAAGCTTGGCTACTTTCTGAATTTCCCAGATAAGAGAATCCTAGCTGGTTACAAATGAACACGGTTCCTAATTCTACATGTGTTTCCTCCAGGTGCTCTGGTTTCCCTCCACAGCTCAAAGATGTGGTTTGTTTGGAGTTTATTCCTGTACTTTATCTCTCTATGACTGCATATATAATTCTATCTCTAGTTGATCTTTTTGAAGTCTTTTACATGTGCATTGGGTTAAATTCTTAATATGTAATATTATACTTTAAACCATGAATAAAATAAAATATAACTTTTTACCATACCATTATTTAGACAACATGGGTCAGTGAGTACCACCATGCTGTTATCCAGAGCAGCTGTGAGCATGTGGTACTCTGAAATTTCCACTTAAAACTATTTAACAGATTGCCACAGTGATGACATTTTGGTTTGAAGTGTGGAACCAAATGGGTGGTCTTTACTTTAAGGTAGCTGAAAAAGAAGGGTCTCTGGTGTTTTGCTTCTAGGACTGAACAGGTGAAGTGAAGGTCTGAAATCCAGCCTTTGAGGTGAATAGTTGATGGAAAGAAACTAAAGTAATGAGAAGATAGCAGCCTGAACCTATGAAGGAGACAAAAAGTGGTGAGGTGATGCTTGGGCATTTGAAGCTGGTAAGAAGCGGTCCAAGTAGAGTGGAATGTTTAATCAAGTCTTCAACTTTGATCTGGGGATTTTGACAAGAACCCAAGAAATTCCTCTAATGTCAGTGCCTGTATAAGATTTATAAGCCACCACTCAATAGAATACAACCATTCCTTATAAAGGGAATGTCTTATAAAAGACTGTGAGGAGGGGTCCTCAAGCTAACAATAGGACAGCAGATAAACATGTGAGTACAGAGCAGAATGAGGGCAAATATGGGCTGGAGTCCAAACAGTGACCCTATCTGTGACAATGGAGTGTGAGCCAGGGATGAACAAATGACTGAGTGAGCAGGTCTTTTAATAATACTAACAATATTATTCTAGATCAAATGTGTTCAGAATTTTGGATTAGATTCTCATGAACTTAAGTCTAGATAGAAAATTGTTCTTAATGCACTAACAAATGGATGGTAGTAGGACAAAGGCAGCACAGTTTCTAAAGTAAAACGTGGATTGGCTTTCCTAAGTCAGATAAGGGATCACTAGTTTGTTATGAATATATCAAGATGCTCTCACCAAAACCATTAATATATTAAAGTAGGTTCAACTAACTAGCTATGCATTCAAATCATGATCATAACTTAAAAATAACAACTAATTCATTTTAAATAAGTACTTGAATTAGTATTTATAAAAAAACAACTTTGCCTATAAGTAACCTAAATGCAGACGTCATGTTAAATTCTTGATAAGAAAGTAGCTAAAAAAAAATGCAATTGATAAGTTAAAACACTTTTTGAAAGATAATGTATTTTATCCTGTTTGAACCTGAGACTGTTTATTCCCCCAAATATAATTACTTTGTCCACACATAGAAGACTGAACCATTGTGACAGCTATTGTGTTGGTAGATCAAACATCTATGTTGGCTACATCACTCATCAGAATATGTTCTTTCTCTTCCTGTTTGTATAGATCTTGTCACACTTCAGCAGCTTTAGATGCTCAATCCACTCCTTCTTCAACAAGATTAAATCCCTCATGAAAATGAATTGTAGTGTCAGTAAAAATACGTAGCATAAATGCTCCATTGGTGTCTGGTGCAAAGGTACTTGGAATGATTACATAGTGTCCTGGTACAAGTTTGCTGCGGAGAGTTATGCTTCTCTGAGCCACGTAGGCTCCTGAATTTGAAACTTCCGCACAATCAGTAAAATGCTGTGCAGTTAGAACCTTCTGGGGGTTGTAAGACTGTCAAAACAAAAAGGATATTACATAATTTAGTTCAGGTGTCTCTCCAGAATTACAAAAAAAAGGTGCTGCTATTGTTAGAATAATAAAATATGAACACTCTTTCAGAATATTTCAAAAAGGATTAGGAATCAACATGTTTGATTGTGGACAACTGTTCTCCACAGATGGCTCAACCAGATGCAAGTTTATTCAGGCTAGAGTAAATAAAAGTCTGTTTGACGTTGATGGCATATTTACAGACAAATGTCACTGCCTTCCATGTCACATCTTCTTTCAATGCAACAGAAACTAACTACTGCATTATTAACAGAGAAATGCATTTTAAAACATGCAATTTCTCTACTCAGTCATTTGAACAAGGATTCATTGCTGAACATTTCTAAAAGAAAGGTTGCTTTATTTGCATAATTCGCAACGAACATATCTACATGAGGCACTGAATCTAGAAAGCAACATCCATTGTCTTCGATCCCTACCATCCATGCCTTGCCATCTGCTTGCAAGAATCATCAAGCAGGAGGTACAGAAGTCTGAAGTCTCCCACTACCAGGTCCAGGAACAGCAACTTCCTTTCAACTATCTGGTTCTTTAACTAACCTGCACAATCCTAATCACTGCTTCGGCATAGTATTCCAGACACAAGAAATTATGCAGATGCTGGAAATGAACAAACAGTCAAAGTTTCAAGCTGAGACCCTTCTTCAGGAGTATTATATACGTACTATGACCACTTTGCACTGCAGTGGACATTTTTTTGGTCTGATTTTGTTCTTTCTTGTATAATTGATGTTTTTATTGGTAATATTGTGTCTCTAATATAATGTGACAGTGATGCTACTGCAATGAAGTTTTTCATTACATATGGCCTAATGCATATTACAGTAAACTTGAGTTTGTCTTTGACTTACCTGGTAAATCTGAATTCCAATGGGATTCATTGGGATTCCAAGCTTCCTGTTTATCCTTTTATAATTCTGAATTAAGCAGATAAGAATAGAACATGCCCCATCTTCATGGTATCCATTACCACCTATATAGACATCTGAGAAGTGACAAAGCAGCAAAAAAAATTGTGTAATTCTCCATTTAGCTAAACAGCCAAGAGAACAATAGTACTAACTGGGCGATTGGAATAAACTATACATATTTTTGTAATTTTAAAAAACGTATGTAAATTGATAAGTTTTGAGTGAAGGCAAGTCAAAGTATGGTTTATGTTCGCACAGGACCTTGTTACTTGAAAGGTGGAATGATACTGTTCACACATTATTCCTTCATGCCAAGGTTGAAATTTTATACAAGACAAGAAATGAAATAACCCTGCACTAGGATGGAGGTGGATAGTGTGCCATAATCCTCTGACCTGTTTATCACATTTAGATCTACGAATTGGAACTTAAGTAGGCCACATGGCCCCTTGAGCTTGCTCAACAAGATCATGGCTGATTGGAACCTCTGCTCTCTATTCCGAACAACCCAATAACCTATCACCTCTGGTTTATCAAAACTCTGCCTTGCCTCATATTCAAAGACTATGCTTCCAATGCACTTTGAGAAATAGAGTTCCAAAGAATCACAACACTTCAAGAGAAACCACCTCATTCGTCTTATAGTATGGGCAACCGTTGTGTATTCAATATTTGAGTAATATTGTGAATTTATTGTTTGATTTAGCATTCTTCTTCATGTAAATAATGCATGCAGGTTATATGTAAAAGTACATAAATGGCATATGTCATCATTCCACCTTTCAATTAGATTTTATCTTTTGGAGTTGCAAAACATAACAAGCTGGCTGGT
The DNA here is from genome assembly GCF_963921235.1 of Mobula hypostoma. NCBI lineage: Eukaryota > Metazoa > Chordata > Chondrichthyes > Myliobatiformes > Myliobatidae > Mobula > Mobula hypostoma. The sequence goes on along the minus strand of NC_086119.1, from coordinate 28,337,729 downwards.
GGCGTAGTGGCATCAGTGCTGGACTTTGGAGCAAAAGCTCCCGAGTTCGAACCCAGCTAGCTCCCCTGGCACGCTTTCCATCCGTGTTGGGTTGAGTGTTGAGCTAGCAACTCGACCTCGTAAAAAAAAAAAATTTCCTGCTACAGAAACATCAACAGCAAAACTTGATGGCCTATGCTCTCTCGTGAGTTTAAAAGGCAATTTGCTTCATTCCTTCGAAACATAACAAGAAACCACCTTTTTAATATAGTGAGCCATCAAGAACTCAGGATTCATCTTACTCTAGAATGAGCACTCTTCGACGGAGACACAGTGGCCTCACAGCCTCAGCAACCTGGATGCAATCTTAATGTCCATTGCCACCTCTGTGGAGTTTGTACGTTTTCCTCACAACTTTCATCTTCCTCCCTTTTCTCAAAGGCATGCTGCTTGGTAGATTAACCATATATTGTAAATTTTCCCTGATGTACCTGAGTGGCAGGAGAAGTTGTGAGAGGATATTAATTAAAAGGAAATAAATAGGATTGCCCTGATTACTGGGCAGAATGGTCCCTTATATCTGAGGAATTTTGTCAAGAAAAATAAGGATCTAAAATATTGGGATTTTAAGGGGGTGTGGTTCTCCTTGCTGCAGGGAAGACCATGTAAACTTCCTGTATGATCACTATATGAACGCTGAAGCCATTGTGCATGTTTTTGGAAACTAAGGTCAAGCTTTACACTGTGATGAGATGAAGCTGCCTGATTATTAGCCAATTATTTTTAATTATCAGGAGAATAGAGGTGCCAAGAAGCTTAACTATCCCAATTTTGCGGATAAAGTTCTGGACTGTACTGCTCTTCCAACTTCGGAGTGGCATCTACAAATTTTAAGATATCATACAGAACAAATGTGTTATTTTGGATCATTTGACATTTGACTTAGGCTACTGGAATTTTGGAGTCCTGTCCATGCTGACCGATGATCAGATATTCACTATAATCAGAAACCAATCTGAAGCAGCAGTTCCACTCTTCATATAACAGGTTGGAAATAATGAGCTGTGCGCACTCTCAATTGCTTTTATCCCTCCTGGCATTGGACTAGTGACCTGAAGGTCGTGAGTTCGAGCCCCAGCCAAGGCAGCATGTTGTGTCCTTGATCAAGGCTCTTAACCACACAGTGCTCTGCGGACACTGGTGCCAAGCTGTATTGGCCCTTGCCCTTCCCTTGGACAACATCGGTGTCGTGGAGAGAGGAGACTTGCAGCATGGGCAACTGCTGGTCTTCCATACAACCTTGCCCAGGCCTGCGCTCTGGAGGGTGAAGACTTTCCAGGTGTAGATCCATGGTCTCACAAGACTAACGGATGCCTTTATTTATTACAAATATTTTCCCTTCCTGTTTTTAGCCAGTTGAACATTGAGAATTAATTCTGACCTGCTTCTAGCAATATTTCGTGCTGTGGGTTCCAAATCATAACTCCATTTATAAAACAAAATCCTCCTCTTTCTTCTGGTTTGTTTCCAAATGCGACGGATCTGCATCCTTTGGTTGTGGAACTTCCTGTCAATTTTCCTTATTTATTCTATCCAAAACTCACATTATTTTGAAGCCTGTCATCAATCTCTCTTTTATCTTTTCTACTTCTCTATCTTCTTCATTCAGCTGAAACCTGCTTCCAAATCTTCTTCAAGTTTCAAAAAGAAACTTATTTAATTTGTGAAGGACAATTATGATTAACTACCAGAATATTCATATTTTACTTTGATACTTAATTATTTATCAATTTAAATAAATGCCCCAGTTACTTCAACCAATATTCATCTTGTGATGATCTGTGAATTTATATTGGGATACCAACAAAACTGAAAACGTAAATGTCTATGTAATCTCTACTAGAGATTCTTTTGGCAATTAAGTAAACAATTAATTGAGGTAATTAATTTTAAGATGAACAAGGATTGGCATTTAATCCTAATAATCCTTTCATTCCAGTCACTAAAATATCAGAACAATTTACGTTAACTATTTTGTTTTTCTATTTCACGTTTCTTTCCCACTGAAGTATGAGAAGAGCTTTGAGAAGGACCCTCTGATCAGAAAACAGCTCTCAAAATTAAATATGTGGGAATTCCTAGTCGGTTTGGAGTTTCAGGTAAGTACAAAAATTCTCATTAAAAGAAAATGAATGTGTTTCTGGAAACTATTCCATTGAGAAATAACGCAAGTCAAAAAGGTGGGGCAAGATGTTTTCTAGGTGTTTCACTGATAGGTGAAGGGTGGTACGCTATTCCTTATGGTGAAGGAGGTGTGTAAATCAAAGGCCTAGACCCTCAAAGAGTGAAAGGTGTCATTGCAAAAAAAATGGTAAATCAAACATTTGTTAATTGAGAAACAAATATGCTTGCAAAAGTATGTTCTAGTGGTGCATATCCTCACATGATAAAACTTCCTCAATGTTCAAATTTTTACAATCTTTTAAGTATTTTTTTCTTGCAAACCATAAATTTCCTTCCCACACTCATTCCTTCATGGTCTACATTTCTTATTTCGAGTGTCCATCCCGTATTCATTCTCCCATTTTCTTTTACGATATTTTTATTTCAGGATTTTGTTCCGTTTATTTCCAAGTAGAATTAACAGGTTAGCTGAACATTCACCATTTCATCTCTGCAGCTCTGTTCTTTTCTAACTCAGCCATCTAACCCTATGATCATAACTATTTATTTTATAGTTACTTTTGGCTACCTGCTGGCAGTTTTTCCATAAGGCATTGATTGCTGATCACTTACATTTTATTTATACTCCTGACATTGTCACGTACCCCCTGACGGGGATAGAGAAACCAGCAGAAATAGAAACCACTTTGGAGTCCAGTATTGCTATAAACTAATGATATCTATTAGTAACTACACGATACAGTAATATAAATGAAGATAAATCACACAGGTTAGCAATGATTATATATATATAAGTAAGTAAATCAGTAAATGTGGAAATAGATATATGAAAAACCAAGCTTCTTCAAGTCTAGGGGTAAAAAGATACAGTCTTACGATGTTGAGTAAAGTTCAGTTCAGTTCAGTTCGTGGTATTTAGTTGAATAGCGATGGAGAGAGAGAGGGAGAGATTTGGGTCTTCAGGTGAGCTGATGCCGTCGATCTTCTCGTCATCCTCCGAAGTCCTTCACAAGTCACCGACTGTGACTTTAACCAGGGGGACCGGTTTTCCTGTGGTGGAGCTATCACCCCGGCAAGAGTGGACACATGGACAACTCCCTACCAGTCAACCCCTTTTTTTCCTTCCACTATAAGAGTGATTGGATCGATCCGCCTGATTGATCCTCCAAAACCCACTTTTCCTGCAGGCACAACAATGCTCATTCAGTGTCCAGATCATGTGTCTGAGGTCTGTATCATCTGACCTCCTATTTATTTCTCTGTGCTGAGCATCGCCTGTCATTCAAAGAGTCCCTCCTTCCTTTGTCTGCAAAGAAATGCAAGCAGGCAACAAGTCCTTGAAAGTAACATCATCAACCTGCCTTTGGTCACCATAGCAACCTTCGAGCTGCTCCGTGCTGTCTCCAAACCCAACTTAGTAGAAATCCAAAGTTACTTCCAATGCCTTAAAGTGACAGTCCAACCGTTAATCTTCGTCTCTCTCTCTCTTTTCAAAAGCAACATATGGGTGGTAAATAACTCTCTCTCTCTCTCTTTTCAAAAGCACAGTTAATAAGGGTACTCCAGGATCCCCTTACAACATAAGCTAGTTGAAGTTCTGGAACTTTTTTTTCATTTTCCCCCTCATCTAGTTAATTGCCTTTATTTTCTCTTATAAAGTATTCAAACTTAATGTCAATCTTCTGATTCCATTAGCTTTTGGGAAAATATTTTTTTTCAGTTGAGTGGAAGAGCTTCCATAGGGGCATTGGAATATCATCATCTTCTTCTGCAGAATGTGGGCGTTGTCAACAAGCCTGGCACTCAGACAATTAGGAATCCACCGTCTTGAAATGGGCTGTTCAGCTGCGGGTTATAGAGCAGCAAATGAAAAGGGGTAATGTATTTCCAAGTCAAGATGGTGTGTGACATAAGTGGACAATTTGGGGTTCTGGTGTTCCCATGTGCATGCTACCATTGACCCCCAAGGTGAAATGAGTCACAGATGCTGTTGACAAAGTCTTAGCAAGTTACTGGTATCCTGTGGTCCAGTGGTTGTGAGAATGAATATCTGAGCTGCTGAATAAATTACCAGTGACTATCCCAGACTACCTTTTAGGATTTGAGAAGTTGATATGGAAGTCTATTCTTACCTGCTTTTGTGATGGTTATAGGGTATTGAGGGTTACAACTGTACTTGTTCATATTATTTCTGCATCCACCTGCATTGAATCCAGTCACCCACCGACATTTTACCTCCTTCAAGCTGCCAGGATCTGTAACCAGCAGAAAATGTTAAACGTGTTCTGAGAGATAGCCTCCATTGCTTAAATACATTTGCTAGCAGGCACACATATGTTACAAGATATAGGAACACAATTATGCTATTCAGCCCATTTTCAGCAATTTCTATAACTTGGAAATACCACTTTAGAAAAAAATTGCTGCATTTGAATATATTGTGCATATTAAAGACATACAAACCTGCCAAATTGAAACTATTACATGCTGTTTCAATATTTATTCCCAAATATCTCAGAAGAGCAGAAATAAACGAAACAATGTGTTGCCCATGCAGACTACGTTTTACGGGGTTGCAAGAACAGGGCAAGAATGTGGAGTTGATCAGATCAGCTATGATCTTCCTGACAGGCAGAGGAGGCTTGTGGCCCAAATACCCTACCCCTGGTCAAAGTTCTGACATATTTCTGGATAAATAAATTAACAGATACCTGCCTAATTAAGTGGTGCATAACAGAGCATTTAGTTGCTTTGAAATCAAAGATTATCTGGAGCAAGGTAGAGTGCAGTGGTGACCTGCACTGAGAGCGTAATGATTTATTCACGGTCAGGTTCTCACCAACTGTCACAACATACATGTTACCTGATGTGGTTTTGTCCTGCAGGTTGCATGCTCCCTTAATCTTCTTCCTCCCAAGCTGCTGCCTCATCCTTCTTTTCCAGAAAGATATCTGGCAATGGTCACTGTACCAATTATACACAGCAAGAAACCTTCTAGCTGATTTACTGTCAGAATTATGGTTTAGACAATGCCTGATCAGGCTTTGAAGATTGATCCTACCAAACCTGACCTCCACACATCTCCTCCAAAAAGCTCCTTTAAGATTGTTAAGAAATGATTATTTTCTGACAAAGCGTTTTGCCCTGATAAGTTAGCTCTCTTCCACTTTCTACAGATGCTTTCTGATTTACTGAAAGTTTCCAGCATATCCAGTACCTGTAGTTGTTTCTAATTTTCTTTAAAAAAAAGTACGAGGAACAATTTTTCCCTCCCACCACTTCATCAAGAATGAACTTTTGTCATTACCTGCACCTCCATCACCATCAAAGTCGGGTCCCAGTGTCAAAACCGTGATATTTGCAAACTTTTGGCAGAAGTCATCAAATCTCATCCTATGAAATAAATGTACTGACAGTGTCTGCAGTAGGTATGTCAACTTTGCTACAAATAGTGCATTAAGTAATATAAAGATCATTATCTGAAAGTATCCTACCAGAATTCACCATCATTCTTCTTCGTAAATCCAAATGATTCCCTAGTCCAGATTGGGATTTGATTCCATAGAGGGGAACTTTTGAAAAGAATTCACATTTTGTTAATTAATAACGTCCCTTTCTAAACATTTAAAGACAATCAGATTACTTCTTTCAAAGAAGTATACAGCAGGTATTGACAGAGATAGCAAATTAGAAATTTAGATTTGCAAAATACCATCACATTCCAGAGGACTGTTCTGTACAGTTCTGTACAGTAAACACTATAGTAATGACTATGCTATAGGAGAAAATATTTGTCTTGTGATCTTTCATAAGTATTCCATTTTTGTTATTTCTGAATTTCTACCTGCCTTGCTTTTAAAATTTGTTGATAGTATTTTTTTCCTCATTTAAGTCATCATCAGCTAATATTATCAGTATAGTTCTAAGTAAAAAAGCTGAGAAATAACATGATTAAAACATTAATAATCAGAATTTGAATCAGATTTATTATCACTGGCATGTGTCATGAAATTTGTTAACTTAGCAGCAGCAGTTCAATGCAATACATAATATAGAAGAAGCAGGGAAAAAAATAGTAATGATAATAATAAATAAATAAATAAATAAATCGATTACAGTACCCAAGTCAAATATTTGAGATTAAAACTCAGTTTACTAGCAGTTTAGATTTTACTGATCATCATCCCTGTTTCTAAAGATATCATCTGGGGGTTAACTATGTATTTGGCAACTGGTTAAAGAAAAATTAATACTTATGAAGGAATCGCTTTTACACTTGGGACCAAGCATTAACATATTGAAGAAGATTTCCTTTTAAGTCATCCCATTCCTGGGCACCTCTAGGATCAATTCCCCAACCTTACCCATGAGCCATGTTTCATGAAGAGGTGCACTTGATTACCATTCAAGATATGCTATGTTGGTGTAGGCAGCGTGGCAACAGTGGGGGCTGCCCTCCCCCCAGCACATCCCTGGATTGCGGAAGTCATTGCGCCAATGATGCCTTTCACTGTATCTTTCAATGTACACATGACAACTGAAGCTAAACTCTTATCTCTTACTTGCCTCTATTGCATGGATGGAAAGGTACTGCTAGAAGTACACAAGGCACTTGTTATGTCATGGCTAGAATAGTGTGTACAGGTTTAGTCACCACAATACATGAATAACAAGGTTGCACAGGAGATTTGCAGGATTTTTCAAGAGGAGCTTGAATACTGCAATACTGAGGAAGGAAAATAACATGCAAGGAGCATGGCACAGCAAAGTGTGTCTTTTTGATTGGTATGTTTGTTGTGAAGTGTCCTTTGGCACCACTTCAGTTCCAGAAACATTCAAAAATGTAACATCTTCATTTAAATAAACTGTGGAGGGGTAGGAATTATTGTACATGATATTCTGATTGAGGGGAGAATGGAAAGAAATACAATTCAACATTTGAAGAAAAGCATAAAATGATTTTTAAAAATCCTACAATGATTACAAGAACTCCATTGTTACAAAGTGTGAACAAGTGCTGTTTGAAGAGCGATAGGTCAGTATGGTACAATATTACTCAATGCAGAAGAACTCAAGGTTGATGAAAACATTATGAAAGCATTCAAACTAAAAGAAACCCCACATAAATCCAGGTATCAATGTATATTTTAACTTTCTGCCTAAAACAGAATTCTCAGTTTATAAAATGCCATGATGAACCAAATATCACTATTAATTCAGGCTTTGGCACATTATTATTACAGGAGAAACAAATCTATCATTTACATCTCAAGAAAGTTTATATAAATTAAATTAAATTAAAAGAAGAATTTGAGTCGATGTTAAACAAAAGTCCATTTCTGAACAGCATGGACACGGTGGCCAAATAGTCTCCTTCTATGCTATAAAATTCCAAGATCCTCTATATTGTAATCCCAAATGTACACATATAAATATTGCTCATTTATTTATGAGATAGCAAGTAGCAGATGTACAAAGCTTTATGCAACTTTGAACCAATGTTTAGCAAAAAGGATTGGAAGCTTGTGAAGCAACACACACAAAATGCTAGAGGAACTCAGCAGGCCAGGCAGCGTCTATGGAAAAGAGTAAACAGTCGACGTTTTGGGCTGGAGAAAAAAGATGAGAAGTCAGACGAAGAAAGTGAGGGGAGGGGAAGAAGAAGTTCAAGGTAGTAGGTGATAGGTGAAACTGGGAGAGGGGGAGATATGAAATAAAGAGCTAGGAAGCCGATTGCTGAAAGAGATAAAGGCTAGAGAAAGGGGAATCTGACTGGAGAGGACATAAGGTCATGGAAAAAAGGAAAGGGGGAGGAGAACCAGAGAGAGGTGATGAGCAGGTAAGGAGATAAGGTGAGAGAGGGAAATGGGAATGGGGGTGGGTGGTGAGCCATTACCAGAAGTTCGAAATATCGATGTTCATGCCATCAGGTTGGAGGCTACCCAGACGGAATATAAGGTGTTGTTCCTCCAACCTGAGTGTGGCCATGGAGGCCATGGACAGACATATCAGATTGGGAATGGGAAGTGGAATTAAAAAGGGCGGCCACTAGAAGATCCTGCTTCTTCTGGCGGATGGTGCTTGGCAAAACGGTCTTCCAACCTGCATCAGCTCTCACTAATATACAGGAGGCCATGCCGGGAGCGCCAGATACAGGAGATGCCTCCAATAGATTCACAGGTGAAGCGTTGCCTCACCTAGAAGAACTGTTTGGGGCCCTGAATGGTAGTGAGGGAGGAAGTGTAGCACTTATTCTGCTTGCAGGATAAGTGCCAAGAGGGAGATCCGTGCAGAGGGGCGAATGGACAAGGGAGTCGCATAGGGAGCGATCCCTGCAGAAAGCAGAAAGTGAGGGAGGGGAGGGAAAGATGTGCTTGGTGGTGGGATCCCACTGGAGATGGCGGAAGTTGCAGAGAATTATGTGCAGGACGCAGAGGCTGGTGGGGTGGTAGATGAGGACAAGAGGAACCCTATCCCTGGTGGGGTGGCAGGAGGATGGGTTGAGGGCAGACGTGCGTGGTATGGAAGAAATGGGGGTGAGAGCAGCATTAATGGTGGAGGAACAAAGCCCCATTCTTTGAAGAAGGAGGACATCTCCTTAGTTCTGAAATGGAAAGCCTGATCCTGAGAGCAGATGCGGTGGAGACCAGAGAATTGAGAGAAGGGGATGGCATTTTTACAAGTAACAGGGTGGGAAGAGGTATAGTCCAGGTAGCTGTGAGAACTGGTGGAAGTTTATGAGGTTAGTTTTCCTTATATTGTCCAAAGAGTCCATATTTCTTGAGAAAGAGAAACATGACATTCTTTCCATGCGGAAGTGACACATCAAAGGTGAAATTCAAAGTACATTTACTATCAAAGTACTGTGCATATACTGTATGTTACCAAATAGTATACTGAGTTTAATTTTCTTGCAGGCATTTACAGGAAAAAATAAATACAATAGAATTTTATGAAAATTTTATGACCAGTGAGTCTTACTTCAGTGGTTGGTAAGTTGATGGAGAAGATCCTGAGAGGAAGGATTTACGAACATTTGGAGAGGCATAATATGATTAGGAAGAGTCAGCATGGCTTTGTCAAAGGCAGGTCGTGCCTTATGAACCTGAATTAATTTTTTGAGGATGTGACTAAACCCATTGATGAAGGTAGAGCAGTAGATGTACTGTATATAGATTTCAGCAAGGCATTTGATAAGGTACCCCATGCAAGGCTTATTGAGAAAGTAAGGAGGCATGGAATCCAAGGGGACATTGCTTTGTAGATCCAGAACTGGCTTGCCCACAGAAGGCAAAGAGTGGTTGTAGATGGGTCATATTCTGCATGGAGGTCAGTGACCAGTGGTGTGCCTCAGGGATCTGTTCTGGGACCCCTACTATTCGTGATTTTTATAAATGACCTGGATGAGGAAGTGGAGGGATGGGTTAGTAAAGTTGCTGATGACACAAAGGTTGGAGGTGTTGTGGATAGTGTGGAGGGCTGTCAGAGGTTACAGTGGGACATCGATAGGTTGCAAAACTGGGCTGAGAAATGGCAGATGGAGTTCACCCAGGTAAGTGTGAAGTGGTTCATTTTGGTAGGTCAAATATGATGGCAGAATATAGAATTAATGGTGAGACTCTTGGCAGTGTGAAGGATCAGAGGGACCTTGGAGTCCAAGTCCATAGGACACTCAAAGCTGCTGCGCAGTTTGACTCTGTGATCAAGAAGGCATACGGTGCATTGGCCTTCATCAATCATGGGATTGAGTTTAAGAGCTGAGAGGTAATGTTGCAGCTATATAGGACCCTGGTCAGACCCCACTTGGAGTACTGTGCTGAGTTCTGGTCGCCTCACTACAGGAAGGATGTGGAAACCATAGAAAGGGTGCAGAGGAGACTTACAAGGATGTTACCTGAATTGGGGAGCATGCCTTATGAGAATAGGTTGAGCGAACTTGGCCTTTTCTCCTTGGAGTGACGGAGGATGAGAGGTGACCTGATAGAGGTGTAAAGATGATGAGAGGCATTGATTGTGTGGATAATCAGAGACTTTTTCCCAGGGCTAGCATGAGAGGGCACCAGGTGCTTGGGAGTAGGTACAGAGGAGATGTCAGGGGTACGTTTTTTATGCAGAGAGTGGTGAGTGCATGGAATGGGCTGCTGGCGACGGTGGTGGAGGCGGATACAATAGGACTCCTGGATAGGTACATGCAGCTAAGAAAAATAGAGGGCTATAGGTAAACTTCTTAATTTCTAAGGTAAGGACATGTTCGGCACAGCTTTGTGGGCCAAAGGGCCTGTATTGTGCTGTAGATTTTCTATGTTTCTATGTTTCTAAATGCCGGTTCGTTGTTTTGGCCAACAACAGTTGTGTCGTCAGCAAACTTAAATACAGCATTGGAGCTGTACTTAGCCTCACAATCGTAAGTATAAAGTGAACAGAGTTACACCTGTGCTAATAGTGAGTGTGACGGAGATGTTGTTGCCAAAATTCGTTCTAACCAGGGCCTGCCAGTGAGGAAAGCAAGGAACCAGTTGCACAGAGAGGTACTGAGGCCTAGGTCTTGGAGCTTAGTGATGAGTATCAAGTGGACATCAGCAATATGAGTTGATACTTTCAAACTAGAAGTGCAATATTGGCTTTGCTCCAGTTATTACCCAGGCAGTGCTACAGAGAATGAAAATCAGGACCATGCTTCGCTCGGATATGGATCCTTATTCTCAGCTGTCAGCCAGTTGTAGCTTCATACAGTCCAGCTGATTACTTCTGTTACGCTACACCCAAAACACCCATAGTGCTATCCCATTGTCTGATAAAAGGGTGAAATATAAAAGCGTTAGATAAAGACATAATAAACTAGAGACAGAAGAAATACACACAAATTGCTGGAGCAACTTAGCAGATCAGGTCACATCTATGGACAGAAGTAAGCAGTCAACATTTTGGGCCAAGACTCTTCATCAAGACCTTTCCTGATTCAACTAAAAATGTCAAAAGTTTATTTCCCTCTATACAGTAGATGCTGCCTTGCCTGCTGAGTTCTTCCAGTATTTTATGGATTTTGTTCAAGAATTTTCAACATCTGCATAATCTCTTGTGTCTATAGCTAGAAACAAAGAAAGAACAGATAGCTTTCATGATCTCAGAGTATCCACAAGCATTTTACAGCTATTTAAAGTGTATCCATTGATGTAATGAAGGAACTATTGCAGGCAATTTGCATTGGTTGCTTCAAATAACCCGGTTCTTGTTGGATAAATATTGAGCTGGTTGCTATGGGTAACTTCCTTGATTGTCTTCAAAATAGTGCTCTTGCATCCAGCTGAGAGAATAGTTGGAAGATCATCAAGCTGACACACTAACTCTGTTTCTCTCTCCATAGCTGTTGCTTGGCTCACTGGCTATTTCCTGCATCTTCTGTTTTTAATTGTGTCTGTAGTGGAGCAATGCTCCACCCGGTGTTCAGATGCAACAGTGCATTAAATGATTCATTACATATTTTTCCTAAAATGTTTGCACACAGTTAAATGATCACCAGAGACACACAATTACTTGTATTTGCTCGTGGGAGAGTAGATCAGTGTTCAGGACTGCTGGAGATATATCGTTAAAAATTTTGATGACTGGGAATTTGAAGCACCCATTCATTGTCTGAAGCAATGTGCTGTTCAATGGACTACTACGAAACAGAGAATCACACCAGGAAGCAATGTTTCAATGAATGAACATCCAAAGGCTTCTGAAGTAAATTCAAATGCTTATAGTTCTCTGCTTGAAGTTTCTCCTCATCTTAGTCTTGATGGTTGATCAAACATGTACATAATTCTCCAAATGAAATCTATTCAAAGTCCTGTATGATCTCACCAAATTTGTAAGCTAACTCCCTTGCAGTAAGTGCCAACAAACTATTTGGCATCTGTTGTATGTGAGTGTCTATTTAATATTTCATGAATGAGCACATCAAGACTAACTCCAAGACATACAAGTTTTTAAAAACATATGTGCCATGTTTCCATTATTCCTTCTAAAGCACAGACCAAACAGTTTTCCACATTATACTCCATCTGACATCTTCTTGACCATTCATTTTGCCCTCCTTATATCTGTGGTGACTTCCTCAGATCTCACTTTTTCCCTTCGTTTTTCATTCATCAGTAAGCTTGGGCACTCTGCATTTTTCACTGGTGAGGTGTAAATATCTTGAGGTCGGAAATGATCTCAGCCACACCCATGTAATAACAATACGTTAAACTATAAGCATCCTATTTATTCCAACCCACTGATGTACATGCATTGCTCAATGAATACCTCACTACGCAATTTAATTTTTCATTAACTATCTGCACTGGACCTGTCGATACATTGTCCAGTACAGTGATGCATCTTGAAACATTGGGATCCTCCACTCCTGCTATTCCAAAACTGATGGAAGTACTGGAGGCAATTCATTATCTGTACTTACAAGACACATGTTTTCAGAATTCTAGATTCAAAATTGAGAATCATTTTCTTACCTTTGGTGGAATTCAAGAATGTTTTGTATCAAAAGGTAAATAGGTTGGATTCACAAAGTTCAGTTAACTTTGAATCTTCAAGCACTTACAGCAATCGGGCCAATTAAATGGAACTTCTAACAGACTTGCGGCATTGGCTGGTATTACTGCTATGTTCTGATTAGTGTCGTGACATACACTCAGTGGCCACTTTATTAGATACACCTGGATGTCTGCTTGTTAATGTAGATATCTAATCAGCCAATCTTGTGGCAGCAACTCAATGCATAAAGCATGCAGACATGATCAAGAGGTTCAGTTGTTGATCAGACTAAACATCAGAATTGGGAAGGAATGTGATCTAAGTGCCTTTGACTATGGATGGATTGTTGGAGCCAAACGGAGTGGTTTGAGTATCTCAGAAACTGCTGAGGTCCTGGTATTTTCACGCTCAACAGTCTCTAGAGTTTACAGAGAATGGTACGAGAAACAAAGCACATCCAGTGAGCAGCAGTTCTGTGGGCCAACCGACTTGCGAATGAGAGAGATCAGAGGAGAATGGCCAGACTGGTTCAAGCTGACAGGAAGGCAACCGTAACACAAATGACCATATGTTACAACAGTGGTGTGAAGAAGGACACCTCTGAAAGCACAACACATCAAACCTTGAAAATGGGTGGGTTACAGTGGCAGAAGACCACAAACATACACACAGTGGCCACTTTGTTAGCTACAGGAGGTACCTAATAAAGTGGCCATTGAGTATATTGTTACTGTCTAGATCTAAATTTAAGTAGAGTTAAGTGTTTATTTCAATTGTATGAATATAAACAGGTATAAACAAAGAAAGATCACAAGCTCTATACGGAAACAGATTTTAAAAATGCAGCTTGATGAGTTTTGCCCTCCTGCTGTTCAACAATGAAATTACAACAATGACAATCCTTACTCATCACTCCAGTCCCCTGTCCACTCCATGTTCTGCCCTGATCCCCATGGATTGAGAATCCGAACAAGGGGCACCCTTCCTCTTGGAGTGGTTAGCTAAAGAAAAGAATTATTTAAAAATAGGGTCAGAATATTTCCTGTTCAATTCCATTCAGTTCATTACATCAACATCTGTGGGACCTGACATGAATCAAGGGGACAAAGAGGGCAAAATGGGTTAGAATTTATGTGAGGATATACGGATTAATTCAAGAATGAACTTGTTGTTCCAGAATGTTTTAAATATAGATTTGTTGCCGAGAGAGAGAGAGACCACTGAAAATAACATAAGTATGTCTGCAAAAATCCCTCACCTGGGAATTGTTTTGTATTTTTGTTTGGTCGAATTTAGAGCTGCCTCTGCAGTTTTAACACCAGAAAACAGAAAACTAAACACAATTTGTCTACAAAGTTTAAGTTGTTAATGCTATGATTCATGCTAACCTTACATTAATACAGTCTGTTACACTGACATACGTATTTCAGAGCTATCTTCCCTGAAACCTTCAGGCTTTCTACAGCTAACAGCAATGTGAAGCTCATTAGGTTTTGTGGCAATGAATCATTGTCCTAATAACATTTTCATAGAGTTATAAACAGGCCATTTAGCCCAGCTCGCCCTTGCCGACCATGTTACCAGCAATGGTACTAAAGTTGGGAATTGCCTCTGCTTCAACACCCCATCACCACCAGCTAGACTCACTGGAAACTAACCACAGAGACATCTAAACAGAATTCTTACTTCCTCACTAACCACAATAGAGAAAATCAGCGAGCTTCTACCCTTGTGTGGTTCTCAAATGTTACTTGAGCAGTGTCAACATTTAGAAGTATCTATTTCATATAAAATGTGGCCAGCACAGGAAATGTCTTACCATCTCCAAAGGAGAATTAAGAGCATAAAGAGCCGCTGTCTGTAAGTTCTCCCCGTGAGCACGTGGGTTTCCTTGTGTGCTCCAGTTTCCTCCCACAGTCCAAACACGTACCAGTTGGTAGGTTAGTTGGTCATTGTGATTGGGCTAGGGTTAAGTCAGGGTCTACATCGCCGCACGGCTCAAATGGCCAATTCTGTACTATATCTCAATAAATAAATACACAAGAACTGTAATCTTTTGAAAAACAAAATGCAAAGAGTTTTTTTGAAGACAGTTTACCTTTTTTACTGCAGTAACCCCGTAGGCATGGCCAGCAATTAAACCATCTTGGTTTCCAGATTTTTCATCTCCCTAAAAGACAGCAGATAAAGAAAGCTGAAGGTCAAAATTACCTTGCAAAAATTAAGTTTCTTCTCATGGTGCTTTCTTTCATTAATTTACAATTTGGGATCATTGGTGATAAGGCCAGCAGTTATTTTATAATCCTAACTCTTTTGAAAAAGTGACAGTGACTTTCAAACAGAGAACACCAGGATCTTGACCTGGTGACAACGGAGCAGCAGTGATACACAGAGAGGGTGTGTTCAGAAAATGGATCGTATCTTCTTCATAGTTACTGTATGAGGCAATGTGGCAGTGGATAACCTCCCTTGCGGCACTTCATTTCACAGGAGAAAAATGTTATCCCTGCTCTGTCAATTTTCCTTTCAGTAAGAATCTAACAGCAGCAGAAAAATTGTTTTTGCAAGCACTCTTTAGAAAAAGGATCTTATGCTTTCTCGATGTTTATCATGAATAAATTCTTCTTGGGCTTCCAGCTGGGTACAAGTATCGATTATAACCGACATTTTGATGACAAACTCCGCCATCTTCATCAGGGATGATACCTGGGCATGTCTAGTCCGGTGGTATTTACACCCCTATAGTCCACCCCTCCTAATTGATAAGTCCTCATCCAATCAGGTTTCTACTCTCCCACCTTATTTACAATTGAATTCCAGTGAGACCTCTGTCTTTGTTAAAATTCTTTTCCTCTAGTTTTATTTCAATGGCTTTCTTTACCAGGCAGTCCCAAAAGCCATTAGCGTGGCAAAGTCGTTTTGTGCTGTCAAAGTGTTCTGCTATCGTCAATTTCTCCAGGTAACCCAAATAGATACACCTCCTGTGCTCCATGATGCATTTGGGTTACCCGGAGAAATCGTTGGTAGCAGAACACTGCATTTGCAATGGGCATAGGATTAACTTCAATGGCACAAAACTACTGTGCCACGCCAATGGCTTTTGGGACTGCCTGGTAAAAGAAGCCATTGAAATAAAACTAGAAGAAAATAATTTTCACAAAGTCGAAGGTTTCACTATAAGTAAGAATGGAATACAATTGTAAACAAGGTGGGAGAGCAGAAACCTGATTGGATGAGGACCAGCCAATTAGAAGGGGCAGACTATGGGGATATAAATACAACTGGACTGGACATATCCAGGCATCACTCCTGATGAAGATGGCAGAGTTTGTAACTGAAACATCAGTTATAATTGACATTTGTACCCGGCTGGAAGCCGGAGAAGAGTTTATTCAGAATACAATAACTTTGTGTTTAAGTTGTTGCTAAATTATGGGAAAACGGACTGCAGCCATTTAGAACGGTATGCCTTTCCAAGTGCTTTCATTGTACGTTCTTGTATCCCTGCTTTATAAACAAAAAATATAGCTTGTAACAACAGTTGAACAGTGCCTCACACTGCCCACATAAGGATGGTACTAAGTACGTTCGCAGCTCTTCTGAGCTATAGAGTTAAATGATGGGGAAGTTAAATCAATCACCATTTCCAATCATTAACCGCCATCTGCTACACTCTGGTAATAATCCTCCAATGATTAAATAAACAACCACACTCTTGAAAACACACTTCAATTATTACTATGATTGAGAGATACACCGAAGGGCTTTGCCAAATAAGTTATCCGCTTTCAGGAGAGATAGGAGAACATGATAGAAAGTAGGAAGAAATTTTATTTCAAAGAACAGGCTACTTAAGAACCATTTATAAATGCTGGTATCTGTTTTAAGTGGTAAGAGTGCTGTTAGATTATAATGAGATTGGGCAAGGCCAAAATGGAGTATCCATTATGAGATCACACACATTCTATATGTTCTGCTGCAGTATCTTGACCCAGATAATCGATCATCCTTTTGCCCCCACAAATGCTGCTCAACCCGAAGGGTTCATCCAGCCGATTGTTGTTTTTTCCCTCTGCCCTCACTGTCACCAGGTGTAGCTCCTGGAACTCCTTGTTCAAAAACACTGTGGAAAGATGAGTACCAGAGGGTCCACAATGGTTCATGGTTAACAAATCTGCTAGAATCTTTTTTTTAAATCTAGGTACTAACTACTTTGCCATGGTAGCCTAGTGGTTAGCGTAATCACTTTACAGCGATAGCCATTGCCAATTGGAGTTCAACTCCCACTTGTGTCTGTAAGGAGTTTGTGCTGTCTTCCCATGATGGTGTGAGTTTACTCTGGGTGTTCTGCTTTCCTCCCGCATTCCAAAGATATACAGTTAGGTAATTGCAGGCATGTCAAGTTGGCGTTGAAAGTAGAGTCTCACAGCACTTGGGTGTTGTCCCTAACACAGTCCTTGGAATGTCTGGTCACCGGCACTAATGATGCATTTCACTGTATCAATGTTCTGATGTTCATGTGACAAATAAAGCTAATCTTTATTCTGATCTTTAAATAGATATGGGAATATTCTGTTTGTGGATATGATGCAGTTTGTTCCCTGAATGTCAATCAAGGTGTTTTTAAACCAACTTAGAGCACACAAACACGAGGAAATCTGCAGATGCTGGAATTTCAAGCAAAACACATAAAAGTTGCCAGTGAATGTAGCAGGCCAGGCAGCATCTCTAGGAAGAGGTACAGTCGACGTTTCGGGCCAAGACCCTTCGTCAGGACCCTCTGTCCTGATGAAGGGTCTCGGTCCGAAACGTCGACTGTACCTTTTCCTAGAGATGCTGCCTGGCCTGCTACATTCACCGACAACTTTTATGTGTTTTGTTTAGAGCACTCAGCATTCGGAGGTAGTATATGGCATGGACTGAGAATTGATTCAAGGACAGGAAACAAATAGGAATAAATATTCAGGAGTCCTGATTAAGGATCTCAGCCCGAAATGGTCACTGTTTATTCCCTTCCATAGATGCTGCCTGACCTGTTGTAGTTTCTCCACTACTTTATGTGCGTTGCTCAGGAATAAACATATGATTTTTCAGTTGTAAGGAAATGACAAGAGAGGTTGGGGATTGACGCTAGGGCACCAGTTGTTGACAATCTACACCAGTAGTTAGGATGAATGGATCAAATGTGTTATGTTTTGAAAATCCAAAACTGAAAACTAATTGAAAGGAAAACATGGAGCCGGGATAACTCGTGTATCTTCTTAGTTTTATTTTTAGCGAGACGTGCATATATCACATGGTGGCGTGATGACGTATGCCATTTACATTTACATACAACAACACAATGCATTATGTGAACAATGAAGAATGCTTAATCAAACAATATATGTTTACAATATTACTCAAATATTACTGAAATATTAAATACTCCTCCCTGTTTAGCTATAAACTCCAATTCAATATAGAATGCATCTCAACTTACACTATATTTTATATACACAATATAATATATAATAAAATTACTATATAGACATCCACACCACAGTAAATTTTAAATTGTCCCATTCAGGCCTAAAGATTTAATCGTTGTGGAGGCTTTCTCACTCTTGTGGGATAATGTCTTTCCTGACAAGGGGGATCACCCTGCTTGGCAGGTGAGCCTTGTGGCTGTGAAACAATCTCAGGTTCTGGTCTTCGCTGTAGTGGTTGTAGGAGTTGACTCTGGGACTGCATTAAGTGGTTCTGACAGCTCTGGCCATCTTTCTTCTCTAACAATTGAGTCTGCTCCCCTAAACTGATTGATGCATCGTCTTCAGATGATATCAGACCGAATCTCCATTGTGTAGGAGAGTGGTCCAGTTCTATCCTTAATCTTTCCTAGTACCCACTCTTGATCTCCTCTGTAGTCCCTCATTAGGACAGCTTGTCCAGGAGTGAAACATTGAACCTCCTTGTTTGAGGAACCTTCAATTTGTCTCAGCTCTTTGTCCTGCATACTCCTTCTGAGACTGGGTTTGAGAAGATACAAGCATGAGCGCAAGGGGCAACCCAGAAACAGCATAGCTGGTGAGTTGATTGTGGAAAGTTCTTCATTGCGATATGCAAGGAGGAAATTGGCAAGCTTCTGATTCAGTGTCAGTGTAGTATGTTCTGCTGACATTGCTCGAAGAGTTTTCTTTAGACTCTGGACAAACCTTGCCACCAAGCCACTTATAGCTGAGTGGTATGGTGTTGATGTAATATGTCTTATTCCATTTATTTTCAAGATTGACTGAAACTGTTCTGCAACAAACTGTGTTCCATTGTCACTGACTAAGTGTTCTGGAACACCAGTCCTTGAGAAGAGGCTTCTCAACACTTTAACAGTATGTGAGGCTATAGTGGAGTGGATTGGGAACACTTCTGGCCACCTTGTAGCTGCATCCACTACGACCAAGAAATTTGTACCCATCAATGATCCAGAAAAATCCAGATGAATCCTCTGCCAGGGTAATGCAGGCCATTCCCAGGGATGGAGAGGCGCTGCTCTTAGCATCTTCGGGACTTGTCGGTGCCCCTCATAGTACATGGCAAGCTGCTCAGTCTGCTGATCTATCCCAGACAAAGCTTCGAGCCAACACTTTCATTTTGACCACACCTAGACGACTGGCATGTAGCTCCTTCAGCACTTTAGTTCTCAGCTTGGATGGTACAACAATACTCAATCCCCACATAAGGCAACAAGTGTCAAGGGGAGGTTCATCCTGGCATTGGTACAAATGGGGGATCTTGGATTTCTGCCGCCATTTTGGGTTGCTGTGTAGACCTGAGTCAGAGTGGAGTCTTTTCTTCCATAATAGGAAGACTTTTGATTTGTGTTAGGGAGAATATATTAAGAGGAGTGTCCTCTTTTGTAAATTTTTCTGTGGTTTCCTTTTCCAAGAGTAAAAGGGACAATCCAGCAGCATTTCTACGATTAGTTGTCCTCTTGAGTTCGATCTTGCAATTGTGGCCACCAAGAAAGCGAGCCCATCTCTGCATTTGTGCTGCTGCTGTTAGTGAAATATCCTTCGGTGGATTGAAAATGGACACTAATGGTTGAAGATCAGTAGCAAGGGTACTCTCTCTCTCTCTCTCTCCCTCTCTCTCTCTCTCTCTCTCTCTCACTCTCACTCTCACTCTCTCTCACTCTCTCACCAAATACTGGTTGCAATGTGTTGCACTTCAAACCAGACTCATGGCCTCTCAGTCGATTTGTGTATAATTTTTCTCTGCAGCAGTAAGGGAGCATGATGCAAAGACTATGTGTTCTTTTTAACTTCCACCATTCATAACATGTGAATTGTCTGCACCTACACCATCAGGCGAGGTGTCACAGGCTAGCTTCACTGGACAATGTAGATCATCATGTGTGAGTATAGTGTCTGATGTCACCACTTCATTTACCTTTTTTAAAAGCCACCTCACTCTGTTTTGTCCATTGCCATGTCTTCCTGATCTGTAGTAATGAGTTCAAGGGATGGAGCACAGTGGCCAGGTTTGGCAGGAACTTCTTGTAGTAATTGACAAATCCCAAAAATGACCACAACTGTGACAGATCCTTTGGCCTTGGGGCATCCTACACTGCTTGAATTTTCTCAGCGTACTTGTGTAATCCTCATGCATCAAAGGTGTGACCACATTAGTTTAAAGAATTCAGATTTGTTGCGTCATGCTCTGAGCCCATAATCTTCCAAATTTTTTAACACTGTCTTGAGATTTTGGAGATGTTCCTTGTCATTCTTACCAGTAACAATGTTGTCACCCAGTTGATGCAGAGTGCCTGGGCAGCCTTGCAAGCACCTGGTCCATAGCTTTCTGGCAGAGAGCAGGCGCAGATGCTACTCCAAAAAAAAAGTCTGTTATAGTGATAAACCCCTTTTTGTGAGCGTTCAAGGTAAGAAACACATTGGACTCTTCTTCCATCTCTAACTGTAGGTAGGCCACAGCTAAGTCCACCTTGCTGAAGTGTTTTCCTCCAGAAAGGTTTGCAAATATATTGTCTATCCTGGACAGAGGGTATTGATCTAACTTTCAGTACTGGGTTGATGGAGATCTTAAAATCACCACAGACCCTGGCGTTCTTCTTGGCTACTGGGACCACTGGAGTGGCTTTTAAAAATTAAAAGATCAGCTTTATTTGTCTCATGTACATCCAAACATACATTGAAATGTATTATTCACCTCAAATCAAATTTGTGAGGATTGTGTGGGGCAGCCTGTAAGTGTCACCACGCTCTGGCGTCAATATCGCGTGCACGTACCTCACTAACCATACCACTTTGGAATGTGAGAGGAAACTGGTGCATCCAAAGGTAATCCACACAGTCAGAGGGAGAACATAGCCTCCAGGGGGAGATCAAACTCCAATCTTTACTGCTGGCGCTGAATAGACGTTGACATTTCAGGTCAAGATCCTTCACCTTGACGGAAAGTTAAGAGGGGAGGTAGCCCGTATAAAAAAGCGGAGTGAAGTAGTGGAGCAAGAGTTTTGTGGATCCAAATGATTTCGGATGTCATGCAGATGGAGGAGACAATAGAAGAAATGTTGAGGGGGGCTGTGAGATTCTTGGGAAAACTGATGAGGGGGCACTCAGCTGACTGGGCCTGTACTCTATTGACTTTAAAGAATGAGAGGAGCCTTCCTGAATTACACAAAAATTTGACAGAGTTGTCAAAGGAATGGAAGTTTCCCTTGGGTGAGCAAGATGAACAGAAATTTCTTCACCCAGAAGATAATAAATCTTTGGAATTCTCTGCTCAATCTCCTGAACTGATTATGGAAGCTCAAGGTGATTCCATCTCACCTGCCTTACCTTTTCTGTTCCGCAGGTCATTAGAGCATTCTTCCTGGAGGCAGCCGCAAGATGATCATATAGTTCCTCGAACCTATCTGTGTATTCTGAAAATCTGTAAATTTCACCCACACCACCAGTGAGGTCTGTCAGAGCATCCAGCGTCCATCCACCTTCAATTGCTTTATATGAACCGTGTAACCTATTGGGAAAAATGTGGGCAAACAACAGTACTGAAATTCATGACCCATCTGATGGCTGGCACGGAGAATGTTCAAAGACATGAGGCAAATGCAAGCTTGTGGTTGGCAATCTCCATGTCACCAGAGGAGAATCTAAGCTCAGTACAAACTACATTCATATTGTTTCATATGATAGACAAAGGCCATTCAGGTCATTGCATCGATGCCATTTCCTGGAACATTCCCATTGGTTCTATTTCTCCACTCAATTCCCTTCAAAATCTGGGGTAAGATTCAAGAGAAGCTGGAATACTTGAAAGAATCTAGCATTTTAAAGCTACCTATTACTATCATACAGATGACAGGGTGGAGATATGTCTCTACCAAAGGAGGTGTAAGGCGCTCCTTCCCTCTGCTAGCCTGCAGATTACCCTTGCGTTTAGCTCCCACCCCGATCAGGGTCACGTGAAGCTATGGAAGCAGGTGGTAGATGGTCATATGAGCAGCTGGTGCATATCACAAGTCCTGGTTATTGCCAGGCAGACAATCTCTAAAGAGTATTGATAATGGCTGTGGTCACCAGTCTTGTAAAGATACTGCTCAGAAGAAGGCAATGGCAAACCATCTCTGTAGAAAAAATTGCCAAGAACAATTATGGTCATGGAAAGACCATGATCGCTCATGTCATACAACACAATACATAATGAACAAACCATTATTATCATAATTTGAGTAGATATCACCAACATTTAGTCAGGACAATTCAGTTCAAATTTTAAAGTTATACATATCTTTATCCTTACATTTCTATTTAAAAATTCCCTTATTTGAAATTACTATTGAAATTATAATTACACTGTAATGATATTATCTGCCATTTCTATTAGGAAAATAATTGCAGTGTAATAACCTTCAGTGGAAGCTTTCATTACAAATGCAAGCTCAGGAATGCACGATGCAAAACATGACAGGAAAATGCAAATAAACAAATTCCTGAAATTTGTTTTTGGTCATTTGAAAAATACATACTATCTGAAGTGGCTTTGCAATGTATTTCACTTCAGAAGTTTGTTTCTATTGATTTCAACAGATAGAATATACGTACATTAAGGCCTAGTTGGAGAGGATGTTTTGTATAGTGGGTAGAGTTTAGGACAAAAGGGCACAGCCTCAGGATAGAAGTATGTCCCTTTAGAACAGAGATGAGGAAGAATTGCTTTAGCTATAGGGTGGGGAGTCCGTGGAATTCGTTGCCATGGACGGCTGTGGAGGCCAAGTCATTGAGTATATTTGAAGCAGAGGTTAATAGGTTCTTGATTAAGAACAGCATCAAAGATTATGGGGAGAAGGCAGGAGAATGGGTTGAGAGGGATAATAAACTAGTCATGAGGGAATGGTAGAGCGGACTCGTTGGCTGAATAGACTAATTCTGGTCCTATGTCTATGGTCCTATATATGGAGTCTTATAGCTCCAGAGGCAGTGTTTTGTGGAATTCTGGGAGAGCTCCAGCCTCATGGATAACCACATCTGCACCAGGTACAGTGAGCTGCGACTCCTCAGAGAATATATTAAGGAACTAGAGCTGTAGCTTGATGACCTTCAATTCATACAGGAGAATGAGGGTGTGATAGATGGGAGCTATGAGGAGGTACTCACCCCTATGTTGCCAGAGGCAGATACCTGGGTGATTATCAGGAGAAGACAGGGAAACGCAAAGACAGCCAGTGCAAAGTTCCCCCATAGTCATTCCCCTCAATAATAAGTTTGGATACTGTTGAGGGGGACAACCGACTTGGGGGGGCAGTGACTGGGTCTTTGACACTGAATCTTATGTTGTGACTCAGAAGGAAAGAGAGGTGAAGAACACTTCAGTGATGAGAGGAGATTCCACAGTCAGAAGAACAGAGATGAGGTAGAGACACCCAGGGTCAGGGATGTTTCAAATCGAGTCCACAGCATTCTGAAGCGGGAGGGTGAGCAGCCAGAAGTCTTGAGACATATTGGCACCAATGACATAGACAGGAAGGGTGAGGAGGTCCTCAAGAGGGATTTTAGGGAGCTAGGTAGAAAGCTAAAAAATAAGACCATCAGGGTAGTAATTTCTGAGTTGCTGTCCATGCCACACACCAGGGAAGGTAAGAATAGGATGATTTTGCAGATGAATGTGTGGCTGAGGAACTGGTGCAAGGGGCAGGGGTTCAATTTATGGATCATTGAGATCTCTTCTGGGGAAGGTATGGCCTATACAAAAGAGACCAGTCACACCCGAACCAATATTCTTGTGGGCAGCTTTGCTAGAGCTGTTCAGGAGGGTTTAAACTAATTTGGCAGGGGCATGGGAAGCGGAACGATGGTGCTGAGGATGAGGTAGCTGGTTTACAAACAGGCAGTGTGTAGTGAGACTCCGAGCAAGGGGAAGCTAATGATAGGGCAAAATTGCAGTCAACAGGATGAGTTGCAATGTAAAAGGTGGACAAAATCAAAAAGGGTAAATACAGGACCAAAGGTGTTATATTGGAATGAATGTGTGCAGTATAAGGAAAGTAGGTGGAGGAACTTGTAACACAGTTACAGATTGGCATGTATGACATTGTGAGCATCACTGAATCATGCCTGAAAGAAGATTATAGCTGGGAGCTTAAAGTCTAAGGATACACATTGCATTGAAAGGACTGGCAGAGAGGCAAACGGGGTGGTGTGGCTCTGTTGGTAAAAAAATGAAATCAAATCATTAGAAAGAAGTGACATAGTATCAGAAGGTGTTGAATCATTGTGAGTAGAGCTAAGGAATTGCAAGGATCAAAACACCTTAATGGGAGTTATATACAGACCCCCAAACAGTAGTAAAGATGTGGTTTACAAATTACAATGGGAGATAGAAAGTACATGTCAAAAGGGCTGTTGTCCTGGGGGATTTCAATATGCAGGAAGATTAGGAAAATGAGGTTAGTGCTGGATTCCAAGAGGGGCAATTTCTAGAATGCCTACAAGATGGCTTTTTAGAGCAGCTCCTGGTTTAGCCCACTAAGGGATCAACTGTTCTGGATTGGGTGTTGTGCAAAAGACCTGAATTGATTAGAGAGCTTAAGTCAAAGGAACCTTTAGGAGACAGTGATTATAATATAATAAAATTCGTCCTGAAATTTGAGAAGGAGTAGCTAAAGTCAGTTGTATCTGTATTATAGTGAAGTAAAGAGAACTACAGAGTCATGAGAGAGGAATTGGCCAAAATTGATTGGAAAAGAACGCTGGCAGGAATGAAGGCGGAGCAGCAATGACTGAAAGTACTGGAAGCAATTCGAAAGGTGCAGGATATATGTATATATCCCAAAGAGAAAAAAGTATTCTAAAGGCATTAAGAAGGAAAAGGTATAATACGAAGTTAAGCTAGCCAATAATATTAAAGAGGATACCAAAAGTTTCTTCAGATATATAAAGCATAAAAGAGAGGCGAGAGTAGATATTGGACCATTGGAAAATGATGCTGGAGAGGTAGTAATGGGGTTAAGGAAATGCTGGACGAACCAAATACATATTTTGCATCAGTCTTCACTGTGGTGACACTAGAAGTATACCTGACGTTCAAGAGTGTCAGGGGTCAGATGTGTGTGAAGTTGCCAGCACTAGGGAGGAGGTTCTTCAGAAACTGAAAGGTCTGAAGGTAGGGAAGTCACCTGGAGCAGATATAAACACACCAGGGTTCTGAAAGAGGTAGCTGAGGAGACTGAGGAGGCTTTAGTAATGATCTTTCAAGAATCAATTGATTCTGACATGGTTCTGGAGGAATGGAAAATTGCAGATGTCACTCTACTCTTCAAGAAGGGAGAGAAGCAGAAGAAAGTAAATTATTTGCCAATTAATCTGACCTCTGTGGTTGGGAAGATGCTGGAGCTGATTGTTAAGGATGTGGTTTCCTGGTACTTGGAGGCACAAGTTAAAATAGGCCATAGTCAGGATGGTTTCCTTAAGGGAAAATCTTGCCTGACAAATGTGTTGGAATTCTTTGAAGAAATAACAAGCAGGGTAGACAAAGGAGAATCGATTAATGTGTACTTGGATTTTCAGAATGTGCCACACATGAGGCTGCTTAACAAGTTAAGAGCCCGTGGTATTACAGGAAAGATACAGGCATGGATAGAGCATTAGCTGGTTGGGAAGGAGGCAATGAGTGGGAATAAAGGGAGTCTTTGCCATGTGTCTGGCAGTGACTAGTGTTATTCCATAGAAGACTGCATTGGGAATGCTTCTTTTTACGTTATACGTCAATAATTTGTATGACAGATTTGATGGCTTTGTGACCAAGTTTACAGACTATACGAAGATAGGTGGAGGGGCAGGTAGTTATGAGAAAGTAGAGAGGCTACAGAAGAACTTAGACAGATTAGGGGAATGGGAAAAGAAATGGCAGATGGAATACAGTGTTGGGAAGTGTATGGTCATGCACTTTGGTAGAAGAAATAAAAGCGTAGACTATTTTCTAAATAGAGAGAAAATACAAAAATCTGAGGTGCAAAGGGACTTGGGAGTCCACGTGCAGGATTCCCTAAATGTTAGTTTGCAGGCTAGGTCGGTGGTGAGGAAGATAAATGTGATGTTAGCATTCATATCAGGATGACTAGAATATAAAAGCAAGGATGTAATGTTGAGCTTTTTAAAAACACTGGTGAGGCCTCACTGGCAGTTCTGGGCCTCTTATCGAAGAAAGAATGTGCTGACATTGGAGAGCTTTCAAAGGAAGTTCACAAAAAATGATTCCACTTGTCATATGAGAAACATTTGATGGCTCTGGGCCTCTACGCACTGGAATTAAGAAGAATGAGGGATGAGCTCATTGAAAGCTATCAAATGTTGAAAGGCCTTGATAGAGTGGATGTAGAGAACGCTTCCTATGTTGGGTGAGTCTACGACCAGAGGACAGAGGCTCAGAACAGAGGGATGTCCATTCAGAACGGCAACGAGGATGAATTTCTTTAGCCAGAGAGTGGTGACTCATTGCCACCGGCATCTGTGGAGGCCAAGTCATTGGGTATATTTAAGGCGGAGGTTGATAGACTCTTGATTAGTCAGGACATGAAGGAATACGGGGAAAAAGCAGTAGATTGAGGATGAAATGGCAGAGCAGACTCAATGAGCTAAATAGCCTAATTCTGCTCCTACACCTTATGGTCTCTTTGTCTTATACCACCTTATCACAGACCTAGGGCATCTAACTGAATGAACTTCAGATGACAAACGAGAAAATCTGCAGATGCTGGAAATCTAAGCAACACACACCAAATGGAATTTTGACCTGAAACATGAACTGTTTGCCTTTCCCCAGATGCTGCCTGACCTGCCGATATTTTCCAACATTTTCTGTTTTTACTTCAGATTTTCAGCATCTGCAGTTTTTCTCTAATCCAAGATTCGTAGCAAAAAACAAAGCATTTGTGTTAAATAGCCCCAGCATTGTTGAACATTTTCTGTTGTAAGGATTTGACTAGCAGAATGTCAGCTCCTGTGTATTAGCACACCTCACTGCCTCTCGTTTTTAAGTTTTCAAGTTTTCAACACAATCCTGACAATCGGTTGATCTGATGTACTTACTTTGCAAATGCCTTTTCAAAAAGTGAAGGCCAAAACTCATTGTCAGCTTCTGATCTGGCGTAGATAAGTTTTCCATTTCTTGTTGGCAAATAATCATCCACCAAGATTTCTACCCACTTCCCGAACTGCCAAAATCGGAATCGAAACATTCCATAGTATGGAGAACTGCCAGTGATAGACTGACCTGTAAGCGTTTAGATATTCAAGTTAGAGTCGTCCCTTTACAAGTTAAAAAATGACTTTCAATAACTAAAGCAATTTATCATCATACTATATATGCTCGTAATACAGGTTGAGCACCCCTTATCCGAAATGCTTGGGGCTGGAAGTGTTTTGGATTTTGGGATATATAATGAGAAAGCTTGGGATCGTCATCATTTCCGACCCTGAATTTATGTGTTACCGGTAACTAGTACTTGTCTTACACTTGTTCATCATACAAATGTACTTAACAGTAAAAATTATTAGATACAATTAATAGAATGAAAATATAATGGGTACAAAAGCAGCATCGGGAGAATACCTGAATCAGTTTTTGAAAAACAACAAGCAAAGGCAGGCTTTGAGTCTTCACCTAAAATGCAGTGTTTTGATTAAAAGGTTACAGTATACTGAATTTGTATTTCACTTTTTTTTTGGTTTTATGTGAGGTTTAAAAACAATCAGCATCATAGGCTTGTTCTGGTGCTAGATTTTCATGATCAGCAAATGCTTTAAAAATTAAATTCTGCGTCTTTTCTTAAATTTCTACAACCAGCCCACTGAGTATTCATGAGTACCTTTAATTTTCATTCGTGGTGATAGATCTTTGCTTGCTTCATGATCAGCTTATGATTGCCCCACCACTGACGATATACGAACAAGATCTTCAGTTTTTGCTTTATGCAGTGTTTTTCTATTTTCCATTCAGTTCTGTTCATTACATATATGAGATCACTTCTCAGAACTGTCTGTGGTACACAGAAACCTGCACATCGCCTCGGACCCTTCGCAGTGTCCTGTGGAATTCTCGATTTGTGACGTTATATCAGCACTCAAAACAAAATTTGGATTTTGGGGGTTTTTGGATTTTGGAATTTTGGATAAGGGTTACTCAACCTGTATCCTGTGAAACCTCTCTAGAGAAGGGTAGGGAATGCTGTGATCTGGTGGCAATCTTTGGAATAATGCAAGGTTTTGTTTGAGTAGGTGGAACAAAAATGACTCCATTTGTGGGGTATCCAGAATGAGAGCTTGTATTCATAGCAAGAGGATTCGAGTACAGGAGCAGGGAGGTACTACTGCAGTTGTACAAGGCCTTGGTGAAACCGCACCTGGAGTATTATGTGCAGTTTTGGTCCCCTAATCTGAGGGAAGACATTCTTGCCATAGAGGGAGTACAAAGAAGGTTCACCAGATTGACTCCTGGGATGGCAGGACTTTCATATGATGAAAGACTGGATCGACTAGGCTTATACTCTTTGAAATTTAGAAGATTGAGGGGGGATCTTATTGAAACATATAAAATCCTAAAGGGATTGGACAGGCCAGATGCAGGAAGATTGTTCCCGATGTTGGGGAAGTCCAGAATAAGGGGTCACAGTTTGAGGATAAAGGGGAAGCCTTTTAGGACCGAGATTAGGAAAAACTTCTTCACACAGAGAGTGGTGAATCTGTGGAATTCTCTGCCACAGAAAACAGTTGAGGCCAGTTCATTGGCTACATTTAAGAGGGAGTTAGATATGGCCCTTGTGGCTACAGGGATCAGGGGGTATGGAGGGAAGGCTGGTACAGGGTTCTGAGTTGGATGATCAGCCATGATCATACTGAATGGCGCTGCAGGCTTGAAGGGCCGAATGGCCTACTCCTGCACCTATCTTCTATGTTTCTGTGTTTCTATGTATAGACCAAAAAGTCATTAATGAATTTCAGAGAATTCATTGATTTCTTAGCCTTGTCCTTTAGTTTAAATAATTAATATTCCCATTAAGAGTTTTAAAAAAGTAATACAAATGAATTAATGTAAATCTGTTAATATTAGGTATGATCTCATAATGAAGAGCAATAATTTCCATTTTGTCTTTGATGGAATTCTAATCTATCTTCCCCCATTCATTTTTCTCTTCAGGAGCTGACGGCTGGATTCCTGGGAGAGTTGTTGACCTTAATTATTTCAAATGGAAAGCTTTGCTCTGCTTATGACTCATTTGGTGGTTCTCTAGATGATACAACTAAGAAAATAACACAGCTTCGGGGCGTACCTGGCATAAGCTCTTGCTAACATGAGAGCGCAGTTTTTAAAAAATAAAGTGGAGCTTTGAAAAATAAATATTTTACAATAAAGATGAAAATTCAAAACCTCAGAGAAATGTTGATGTGGAATCATTAAGCTGAAAGTAAATAAGATAGTTGCTTATAAAGAAAAAGCAATGAAGGATATGATTGTAAGCGAAAGATTGAGGTTAGACCTGGTGGCTAATGCAGTCAGTAATGTTGGAACTGCCTGAATCACCATCATAAAGATTCATTGCTCAGGAAACTCAATGAATTCACAGCCGTTGAGAAGAGACAATCACTCTAAATCAGGGGTCCCCAACCTTTTTTATGCCATGGACCAATACCATTAAGCAAGAGATCTGTGGGCCCTAGGTTGGGAACCCGTGCTCTAAATCCTCCTCCATTTTCCTATGGGCTACAGCACATCAAGTGCTTCTTTTAATGTGAAAAGGGTTTGTTTCCTAGCCACTCTACTAGGTTGTTCACAATATTACACACCTTAGTTCAATCTCCCCACAGCTCTTTTCACCCGCCCATTAAAACTGAATTAGGATTATGTTGCCATGCCAACAGCCTTAGTGCGTGAAGAACCAGTCATTTGCCCTGGGGCGATATTGAGAAATAGGTTTATCTTTACACACAGACAGTAGTAGGTGTGTGGAACACTCTGGCAGGGGTGGTGTAGAGACAGATACATTAGGGGCATTTAGATAGGCACGTGGATGAAAGAAATGGAGGTCTGTGTCACAAACACAAGAATTTTGTGTGTGTTCCTTTGGAGGTCTATGTGGAAGGGAAGGGTTAGAATGATCTTGAAGCAGGCTAAAGTGTCGGCACAACATTGTGGGCCAAAGGGCCCGTACTGTGCTCTACTGTTTTATGTTCTATAACATTCACTACTTTGTGACGTATTAGAGAACAGTCTGATTGACTGCATCTGCACTGAGGGAAGAAGCGAACCTTTTTCTTGCGGCAGTAATCACACCTTTGAGTTGGAAAATAAAGATTCCGGACAGACCTACTCGAAGTTGAAGCTCTCGTCACTGTTCAATGGATACTTATGTACAAATTAAGCAAGAGTTCCCCTCCCAATTATAAAGGGCTCCTTAGCATTAATTGTAGTCCACCAGGAGCAAATACCCCAAAGGAATATTAGAAAACCACCTCTGCCAATTTCACTTACCAATTACCTAGAGAGTCTGCAAAGCTTTATAAGTTCCTATGGAGCTTGCATGAGGTACAATGCTGCTTATATTGGTGCAAGGAATATTATACGGATGAACAAACATATTATTCACTCAAATATGTATCCATATTATGTTTACTTTTACTTTTCATTCACTATTTACTTTAAGTATATAGAGGGATTCATTGCCAAATGTTGTCGTGATAGGTAATACGAACTAGAAGATATTCTATTAACCCACTTAGCTTCAAACATGAGATTTTAATCATTAATTATGTTATGTCTTGTAACTCAAAACATCAAAACTAATTAAAAGAAAGACACAGAAGCTGAGAGATGAGAGTCTTAGTTTTTTTTTACTTTAAGCAAGGCGTGCATGTATCACCAGGTGCCATGATGACATATGCCATTTACATATAATCTGTAATGTATTATTTAAAATGAACTAGAACAGGGGTCCCCAACCTTTTTTGCACCGCGGACCTGTACCTCAACATGTCTTTTACCGTCAGGGTCGCCAACTTTCTCACTCCCAAATAAGGGACAAAAGTAGCAGTCAAATCCTGGGACACTTTACCCCAGGAAAGACTACCATGACCATGAAGCCTTGCGCAGGCACCTGTGTGCACATGCGTGACGTGCGCGTGTGATGTGCGCATGCACGTACGTGCCGATTTTTCCCCACAAATCGGTTTTGCCTTCATCTTCACGACTATACTGCACATACATTATTTCTACTTTATATAGGCTCTGTATTTATCATATCATTCCTGCTTTTACTATATCTTAGTGCTATTTATTTTCGGTTTTACAGGTATGTGTTATTTGGTATGATTTGTTAGGTTCTTTTTTGGGTCTGGGAATGCTGAAAATTTTTTCCCATATAGATGATTGGTAATTGCTTCTTCGCTTCACGCCATTTTGGCACGGAAGTTTCATAGGAACGCTCTACCTTAGCGGGGGAACTACAGGACAAGGGCGGTCCCTTATGGGACAAACCAATTTAGCCCATTATACGGGATGTCCCGGCAAATATGGGACAGTTGGCAACCCTATGTTCGAGTTCAACAATGCGTGACAGGGAATGAGGAAAAGGTGCAGCTGACTCATATCGTTTCCTCATGGCCCAGTAGCACATGCTTTGCAGCCTAGTACCGCATGCTTTGCGGCCCGGTACCAGTCCGCGGCCCGGTGGTTGGGGTCCGCTGAACTAGAATGCTTAATCAAACGATATAGTATTTCTTAAATATTACTGAAATATTAAATACACTACAAATTATATCGGAGAAGTTTAGGTTAACTGATAATAATTATAATAAGCTTTCCTGGAAAGTTACGACTTAAAGGCAATGCCTCAGAAAGGCAGCACCCATCATTAAGGACCTCCCTCCCCACTCAGGACAATCCCTCGTCTCATTACCCCATCAGGAAGGAGGTTCAAAAGCCTGAAGATACACTCAATGTCTTAGGGAAACTTCTTCCCCTCCACCACTAGATTTCAAAATGGTCCATGTGAGATTCACTTCAGAATAGTCCATCTCACTATATTTGCACTACATATACAGTATATTGCTATTGGATTTCATAGTATACTTTGCATTGCATTGTGCTGCTGCCACAAAACATAAAAGTTCACGACATATGTTAGTGATAATAAACTTGATTCTTATTTCTGTTTTAGATTCTGATACCAGCAAATACACTGAGTAATTTGACCTGCTAAAAGCAATTTTCAAAAAAAATCATGCCTTAATCAAAATGTATTGACACTTAGGGCAATAGAAGTTTAAAACGGAATATAGACATATTTATTAATCCTCATGTTCAGGCAGTTACCCTTAACTCTCTGTCTATCATGTATTCAGACTTGTTGGACCAAAGTCTTCACACAAGCCTATACTTGTGGAAGAAGGCCACTGGGATTTTATGATTAATTAAATGCACTTGACAGGTTGAATCACACCTGTGTCTTAGCTGAATGGTATACTAATTACCAGGTAGTTGAGAACTGATAAACAAGAGCAAATCTTTCACATGTTCAAGTATTTCAGAATCAGTATATTCAATGGAATTTCCCTGCAATTTCTCCCATTAGATGCGACGGGTTTGAATGGAATAACATCATAAGTATTTTGTTCATTTATTCAATCTCTCAGGGAACTGGCTACTGCTAGAAATGCTAGCTCTAACTGAGCCTAACATTTGAATAATAATCTTGCAGGTCCTTTGGCAGCTTAGACTAAGAAAATGAATTCATATTATTTTGAGTATTAGTTTGAGAAATAGTTAGTTGTCAAACAGGGAAACAGGTGCCTAAAACAATTACATATTCTTCAAGGCTTTAATACTGACATATAAAAAAATGAGGAATTGGAAGAGGATAGAGAGCACTTGGCCCTCAGTATAATCAAGCCTCACCTCCTATTCTGTGCTAGTTCTCCATAGCCCTCAATTCCCAGAACAATCAAAAATGCATCTACTTCCTCTGCAAGTACTCCAAGTGATCTAGCTTCCACACTCTCTAAGGTGGAGAATTTCAGAGATTCGTTATCCTCTTTAAGATGTTGTTCCTATGTGCATGGGTTTTAAGTGACCACTCCCTAACCTTGTAACTATGTCCCCTCGTTCAAGGTTCTTCATACATCTCAATATCTTTTATTATTTAATGTATTTGTCATTTACCATAATGATCAGTGAATTGTATTTTATTTGCTAGACGATAAAATTTAAAATAATGCTGATCTACTATTCATTTATAAGTTAGAAACATGAATGTACAGTCATAAATTTAAAACAAGTTTGGCTGATTTTTAAATTTGTTTTTCCATTCAACTTATTTCCTTTGCCCTATATAAAATGCATGGTTTGCATATGCAACCATGTTATCTGCTGTTGCAATGAATTAGAAAGAATGAATATTTTATCAAGTATAATCGTCAGTGAAATGGGATCACAAACCTTCTGTTTACACCACTGGCACATCTCCAAGCCAGTGCTGAAGTCTGGTACCAATCATGCTAGAGTGTACTAAGTGAATGCAGTAATAACTAGCTGTTCCAGAACCAAATACTTGTGCTTACAAATTGGATTTGACCCTTCGTTAGTGTGCTAAACTGCTATTCATTTAGGTCCCCACAAAATATCTGAGAATTGGCCAAAAGGCATTTTAACCCACGCTGAGGAGGCTTACACCCAGAAATACTGTATGTGCCATAACAAGAACTCATGGTTCCCAATGACACTGTATTCAGTTTGGTGCAATTGCTGACACATCGTTATGCAGCATGAAGAGAGGGACATCATGCATTAAAGGCATTCTCCCCTAGCAACTGGGCACCTGCTACACACTGAATTGCCCTCAAAGGCCTCAATTCTAGGATGATCGCCTAGGACCATTAATATACAGTATTTATAAGATATATGCATAACTTTAAATTTTTATTTTAATTATAGTTATATTTTTAAAAAGCAAACACTAAACATTAATCTGGGAACCTACAACACTAATAGTAAACTAAAAATCTCTATTTTTAAATAGGAATGCTTACCTGATGGAATAACTCGTTCTGTTAATCTTTTATAATTGGCTATAGTAGCCACTGATGCCCAAAACCAGCAGTCTCCCAGCTCACCCTGCACAATGTCACTTTTGCTAACTCCATCTGTCATAAAGTAAGGCCTTTCATGTAGGTCCTAGACCAAAGAAATCAGGGATTATTGTAAGTAGAGTCCTACTCCACTGCTCAGTATTTCAAGACAGAGGAATGAATTGGTACAAATTGGAATTCATTAAAGATAAAATACAGTCCATTGTGTCCATGATAAAGCTATGCCATCCCCCACCCCATCACTCCTCTTAGGCTTAGACATTTCCATTTACATAATTATCTACTGCACACGTCAGCTTTAATGTAAGAAAATGTATCAAGGCACTTCATTTGAGAGATGTTAAAGCTGATGCAAGCATAAATTTTAAGAAAGTTAATGGTAGGGCTCTTATGTAAATGCTGCAAATCGCTTACAAATTAAAACAAAAAATGCTAGAAGTGTTCGAGAAATCAGATGGCTTTTACAGAGCGTGCAAGATGTTTGCATTTTAATTCCCATTTTAACTCCACTTCCCATTTCCATTCTGATATGTCCATCCGTGGCCTCCGTTACTGTTGTGATAAGGTCACACTTCGGTTGGAGGAACAACACCTTATATTCTGTTCGGGTGGCCTCCAACCTGATGGCATGAACATCGATTTCTCAAACTTCCAGTAATGCCTCCAACCCCACTTCACCATTTCCCATCCCCTTTTCCCTCTCTCATGTTATCTCCTTGCCCGCCTTTGGTGTTTCTCCTCCCCCACCTTTTTTTTCTTCCATGGCCTTCTGTCTCTTTCACCAATCAACTTCCTAGCTCTTTGCTTCATCCCTCCCCCTCCAAGTTTCACCTATCGCCTGGTGTTTCTCTCTCCTGTTCCCCACCCTTCAAATCTACTCCTCAGCTTTTTTCTCCTGTTGTGCCGAAAGGTTTTGGCCTGAAACGTTGACTGTACCTTTTTCCCCACAGATGCTACCTGGCCTGCTGAGTTCCTCCAGCATTTTGTGTGTGTTGCTTGGGTTTCCAGCATCTGTCGATGTTCTCTTGTTTGTAAGATGTTTGACGATGTTGTAACCTTATGGCTGTTCAAGAAGAATTAATCATTGCCTAAAGAAAGCTTTGCTGAATTGTACTTTGAAAAACTCTCCCAAAGTATTTATCCTTCAATTCCTTATTACATTCTGACTGACACTGTTAAATATCAACATCTTCATCTTACTTAGTCACCTCGTAATCTATGATTAGATTTATAAATTTAAATAAAACTAACAAGGAATGTGCTAAAATCATTTCTTTTCCATTGTAAATTGTCTACAGGAAGGAAAAGCCAATATATGGTTGTAGCAAAGTGCAGGACTGAAATTTGTCTGCGCTAAAAGGGAAGAGCTTCACTGACTAATCAATACTCTATTCTATTTAACTGATATACAGTATATTGGGTAATCCGCTTTGCACTGTTACCCAACATTAATTATACCTCTACATCATGAAGAAAATCCAGATGATCTCAGCTATTTCATCTCCAGAACATTTTAGCATGATTGTTTTTTATGACAGTAACAAACTATACCTAGGACCAACAAGTGTGAGACCATTCTATAGTTACCAAGGAACGGATCCATTTGATCTCCTCTGGGGCTACTGGTTCATAGGTTAGTGATGAAAGTTCAGGAGGAAATTCAGGATCTACCCAGAGCTCCCCAGTCATCTCAAGTTCTTTTATAATGTTCTGATAGTTCTGAATATAATAAGAAACAATAGTATAATGATACTAAAGGAATGTAGCATTCATGGATATTATCAGAATAAAACATAGCTTTTAATTATAATGAATTCAAAATTGCTGTGCTTATGAACCAGTATATACCATACAAAAAATGTTGCACTTTTACCATAAGTTTTAATTAAGCAATGTTGATTTAAAGATACAGGGAAGAAATGACATTGTGTCATATTATCAGTTTTTTAATACACCGTACTGAATAACTAGTCTAGTGCATTGTTAATCCAATCCTATGGACTGAAATGGTCCAGTAACTGTGATTGACTTAGGTTTTTTTCAAATTTAGAGTTCACGCTGTAATAAGTCGGCAATTCACAGCGAAACGCTAATAGTTATTCACATTCTATATAAATGGCAGACCACTGCTTTTGTTTTGAATACTTAAATACAATTCAGCAACTTGAATTTAACCTCAGTATGTAAAATCAGCAAAGTTTTCATGCTTGCTATAAATGGATTGGGGTCTAACTTTTTGTGGAGATAGCAGAGTATCTGTTTATTTGCTAGTTCCCTATTAGGATATTTACCATAAGACCATAAGTTATAGGAGCATATTTAGGCCATTTGGCCCATCAAGTCTGCTCCACTACTTTATCATGGCTGATCCATTTTCCCTCTCAGCCCCAATCTCCTGCCTTTATGCGCTGATTAATCAAGAATCTATCAACCTCTGCCTTAATTACATTCAATGATTTGACCTCCACAGCCGCCTGTGGCAACGGATTCCACAGATTCACCACTATCTGGCTAAAGAAATTCCTCCTCATCTCTGTTCTAAATGGATATCCCTCTATTCTGAGGCCAGAATTTATTTCTCAGATAAATTCTGGCAATTGCACTTCCTTGTCCTTGTGCAGGTTAATCTGTAAATTTCAGGTCACAGATCAATAAATGTCCTTTTTTAAAAAATAAATGAAATGTCATTACCATTTTGTTATGTAAGCTGCAATGTTCTATTGACATAAAAGTACATACTACTGATGAACCAAGTTACAAGTGATCAAGATCTCAGTCAATTAGGGTTTAGAACAACATTTTAATTTTATAAGACAAAGGCTCAGGTCAGAATGCG
Source organism: Mobula hypostoma (assembly GCF_963921235.1). NCBI lineage: Eukaryota > Metazoa > Chordata > Chondrichthyes > Myliobatiformes > Myliobatidae > Mobula > Mobula hypostoma. Next base: position 28,300,580 of record NC_086119.1, on the reverse strand, counting down.
GTCCATGAATTCTCCAAATACGTATGGTTAACACTAAAGATATGCAAGATATCTGCTTTATTTTTGCATTATTTATTTAATTTTTAATTAAATATTTGATTAATATTTAATTTTAAATATATTTTTCTTATTGCAATTGATATTTGTTATTATGTATTGCACTGTACTGATGCCACAAAACAACAATTTTCATGACATACATCAATAATAATAAACCTGATTCTGAACATGTTATTACATAAGCAATCTCAATATGTAAAATTTTATAAATTATCGAAGTATCTACAATTCAATTTAGTTGTGTTGCTTTGTAGGAGAAGTTATCCTTTTCTTCTGTATTAATAAAATAGTAAGGTTGAACACAGGTCTAATTGTAAAGATATCAGATATATATAACTTTAGTTGTACGATCACAGAACTGTATAAATTGAAATGTTCTTAATTTCTGGGTTCCTGACTCAGAGGCACACATGATTTTAAACTGTCTGCCTCTCTTAGCTGTAGCATCAACACAAACCTTAATGGTTTCTGAATAGAGTCAATTTAGTCCCTGACAGCAAAGATACATTCATATTTAGCATCATATAATGTTAAAATCACTCCATGCTTGTAATGGGAAAGCAGCACAAGCTTGTATTGCATTGGCTTGCAACTTATAGATTGCCGGTAACTATGATTCGCCTGTCAGTAGTAGCTCTAGTTATGGGAACAGGCAGGCAAACAGCTCTGCTGTGCAGTAACAAGAATCTAAAAAAAGCACTTGTTGAAATTTCATATTTTAAAACGCCAAAGGCACACTAAATAACTATAATTTGTGAACTTTAGAGTGATAATTGAAAAACTAAAGAAAATATTAGGACAATTCTTCCCATCTGATTACATTAATTCTGCAGAGCTTACAGTTACCATAAATCTTATTTAAAATGATTTTCATGCCCTACAATTATTTGCAAAATTTTCATTTCAGTTTAGTCCCACCAATCACCAGGTAGTAAACAGTATTTGCTTCAATGTGACAAGTAGGTATTATGCAAGTTAACAAGCTAAATAAAAACTGACAAAATAGTACTACAATACCAAACTTTAACATGCAAAACACTTTATAATCTCAGTGCCATTTTCCCTACACTATAATTGGTAGCCAAAAACAGAAATAGAACTGGCAGATTTAGAAATAATGCCTGAAGTGCTTGTTTATTTTTAACATTCTGTATAAAACGTATCATATTATAAAACGAATATTAGTATTGCCACAGGATTAAACAGCATCCAACTATTAGTATTGCCACAGGATTAAACAGCATTATCTTCAAATTGCATTTTAGTTCATAAACATATTAATTAGAATGTGGTGTTATCTATGTTAAATAATACACCAATATGGAAAGAAACTAAGAATGCTATCATGTCATTGTATAAGTACCAAAGGAGTTGGATGGTATAATATACTTAACATCACCTTGATGAACAACATTGAAAAGTTTGTGCATTAAAATTAAAACAATGAGTTTCAAGGAGAATTAACTCTTCCAAGGACAAATTACAAGCAACTTGAAAATGTAGCACATGTAAACCAGGCAAAGTTTGGACCAAAACAGTAGATTAAAACAATTACCGATTCAATAATTAGATTGTCATCTATTTTCAGCATTTCATTTACTTGATTCAGTAGTTCCTCTATATCATTCTTCCTTGGACAAATGTCTAGAAGAGCCTTCACCTCTCCAGTGAGCATATTCCATTTCTCACTGACTGCTTTCTGGTCTGTTACTGTATGTGTATTGTTCACTTTCAGCGACAGCACCCTCTTCTCGTTCCCATTGTTTTCCAAGGATGCATCAGTCTGCAGGAAATGAATTTGAGTTACTGTTGTATGGGTACATGAGCAACTGTTCCCCATTCAGCGCTAAATCAAATATGCATCTTTCGCTGGCTGCTCAAGTTAAAAGTGACACCTGTTATTCAGATAGTCATAAGGTATTCCGGAAGATTTTTAATGAACTATGATCAATTTCCTCTGTTGCTATGAGATGATGCACACACAGTGCCCTGCTTTTGAGAAGGGCACTTCAAGAATGTATTTCCTTTATTTCATCTTCACCCCTGACAAAAAAAAATCTTGATTTGGATGCTTTAATACCTTGGCCTCAATTCATCTCATCACAAACAGCCTTTCGACCTGAAGGCTTGTAACTAATGTTGCTCTGTAAAGAGTACAGAAGATATAACTTGCTGTATGAGGAAATTGCAATCCCTCCTTTTCTAATCTCTTGTGCAAGTGAAAAAGAGAGCCTGGCAAATGAGCAACTATTCATTTCAAGTTTGCTGCCGACCCCGTACTCCCCACAAAGAAAGCAATAGAAGGCAGTTAATATTTCCAAATAAAAATGAATTTTTTCTAAAGTTGTATGAAGTTAATGTGGCATTATTTTGTATTAGGCAGGCTTATACAACATACTCATTAATATGGTCAAACATAATAGAACTGTTACAACACAGGAGGTATTTCAACCCATTCAGTGTAGATAGGCTCCTAATCGTGCAATCCCATCAATCCCATTCCTTGCTCTCTTTCCATTACCTTGTAAATTATTGACTCTCATGTACTGTTCAGTTCCCTTTTGGAGACCAGATTGATTCAATTTCCACCATTATTTTAGACGATATATTCCAAGTCCTCAAGCATTTCCACATACCGCATGTACATTTTGCAGAAAATTCCAAACTTGTTTCTCATGGCCCTTGAATTTTCTAATCTTGGGAATAGCTCTTCTCCCCATGACTAGTTATAGCCACCCGGTGGCGTAGTGGCATCAGCACCGGACTTCAAGGCGAATGGTTCCGAGTTCGAATCCAGCCAGCTCCTTACATGCTTTCCATCTGCACTGCGTTAAGTACGGAGCAAGCAATCTTGTAACAAAAAAGTCAAATGCTACGAAAATGGCAAAAATGCTGCCCAATATGCCACAAGGCGTGAAAAGGAACAACAGCGTAACTAATTATGATCTAGTATATCTCTCCATCTTCAGTCAGTACTAAGTAAGTACTAAAAAAATATATAAATTTAAGGAGACACCAGGAGTTTCAGGACACTTGTTGAGTTTTTATTGAACAGTGACTACAAGAGGAAGAAACCTCCACGAACCTGTCCTCATTAGGGGATTAGAGGTGGAGAGGATTGGTAACTTTAAATTCCTTGTTGTTATTATCATAGCAAAGAATCCATCATGGGACTAGCACAAAAGTGCCATCACAAAGAAAACACATCAGTGTCTCTACTTTCACAGAGGTTTGGCAAATTCAGCATGTCATCTAAAATTTCGACAAACTTTTATAGATGTGCAGAGAGTATTCTGACTGCATCACATTCTAGTATGGAAACATCAATGTCCAAGAGGTGTATGGGCAGGTGTAGCACTTTGCCACTTGCAGGGATAAGTGCTGGGAGGGACAAAGGGACAAGGGGATCACGGAGGAAGCAATCCCTGCAGAAAGTGGAGGGGGGCAGGTAAAGATATATTTGGTAGTAGGATCCCCTCGCAGGTGGCAGAAGTTGCAGAGAACGATTTGTTGGATGCGGAGGCTCACAGGGTGGTAGGTAAGCACGAAAGGAACTCTATCACTGTTAAGGTGATGGGAAGATGGGGTGACAGCAGACGTTCATGAAATGGAGGAGATGCAGGTGAGGGCAGCATCAATGGCGGAGGAAGGGAAATCCCGTTCTTTGAAGGACGACTTTTCTGATGTCCTGGAAAGGAAAGCTGCATCGTGGGAACAGATGCAGTGGAGATGAAAGAATGGAGAAAAGGGAACAGCATTTTTATCAGAGACGGGTTGGAAAGAGGTAGAGCCAAGATAACAGTGGGAATCAGTAGGTTTATAAAAGATGTCAGTCGACAGTCTGTCTCCGGAGATGGAGGACAGAAAGATTGAGAAAGGGGAAAGAGGTGTCAGAAATGGACTTAAGGGCAGGGTGCAAGTTGGAGGCAAAGCTGATGAAATTGATGAGCTCAGCATGACTGTATGAAGCAGCACCAATGCAGTTGTCAATGTTGCAGAGGAAGAGTGGAGGAGCATTGAAACATAGACCATTCTATGTAGCCAACGAAAAGGCAAGCATAGTTGGAGCCCATGCGGGTAACCATGGCTACCCCTTGAGTCTGGAGAAAATGAAGGGAGCCAAAGGAAAAAACTATTGAGGTTGAGGGCCAGATCTGCCAGATAGAGGAGGGTGGTGGTGGAGGGGAGCTGATTGGTTCTTTTATTGAGAAAGAAGCTGAGAGTATTAAGGGCTTCTTGATAAGGTTAGAAGTGTATAGGGACTGGACATCCATGGTGAAAATGGAGCGGTCAGGGCCAGGGAATTGAAAGTTAGTGAGGAGATTGAGCACATGAGAAATGTCGTGGATGTCGGCGGGAAGAGACTGAACCAAGGGGGCTTAGAATGGAGTCGAGGTATGAGGACACAAGTTCAGTGGGGCAGGAGCAGGCAGAGTCAATGGGCCTACCTGGACAGTCAGGCTTGTGGATCTTGGGTAGGAGGTAGAAGCAAGCATAGTGAGGTAAGGGAACTATGAGGGTGGTGGCAGTGGATGGGAGTTCTGCGGAGTTGATGAGGTCAGTGATGGTGTTGGAGGTGATTTTCTGATGGTCCGGAGAGGGGTGTTCATCAAGGGGTAGGTATGAGGAGGTATCTCAGAGCTGCCGCCTGGCCTCAGCAAGGTAGAGGTCAGACCGCCACACTACAACATCACCCCCTTTGTCAGTGGGTTTCATGGCAAGGTTGAGACTGGTCGGAGTGAGTGGAGGGCAGTGCATTCAGAGGTGGTAGGGTTCAAGAAGAAGATAGACGTGCTGAAGTCGAGCCAGTTGATATCTCACTGGCAAGTTGAGATGAAGAGATCCAGAGCAGGCAGAGAACTAGAGCGAGATGTCTAAGAAGGGGAGAAAGGCTGGAGATGGGAGAAGGGTTCATCAATGCAGGTTGAGAAATACTTGCCAGGAAGTGGGCTCGGACACTTAGGTGACAGAAGCTCAGCGTTGTGGTGGGTGCAAAACTCACTGAGGTGCAGGCAAAGGGGGACAAAGGTAAGGCCCTTGCTGTGGAGAGAACATTCCACCTCAGAGTGGGGAAGGTTGAAGATAATGGTGAAGACACAGCAAGGATTAGAGCTGGGATCAGACGGGTGGGGGGTGGGGTGGGAGGGGGAGAGAGTTGGTGATGTCAAAGGAGAGGGCAAGGTTGCGGTGTTCAAGGAAGGTAGGGTGGGAGGAAGATAGAGGCACTGAGGATCTCTGATGTGATGGTGGAGCCTGAGAGACCCGAGGTTAGAGAGAGGTAGTGGGGGAAGGGGAGATCAGTGGCAGCAAGGAAAGTCTCAGCCTGGAGGTGCTGGTGGCCATGGTCCAGGATGAAGTCGAGTTAAAAGCTAAACTGAAGCTGATATGAAAGACCAACTGCTCTGCTGCATTGAATATAGCTTTGTATCATTGCAAAGTGACATTTCATAGTTAAGCGTGAACAGCCTTGAAGAACTTCACTCTTTAGGCATCCTTGCAACAGCACACGGGCCTTTCTGCTGCACTGGCTTGAATACTTGATTGTGTTCTTCATTCAAAACACTAACAGATATGACCTGAAAGCGACACCAATTCTTCAGCTGAACCATTAATTTCAAAAATTGTCTCAGTTTCTTCATGATTTTACACACTGAACTTAGATCAACTTAGAGTAAGTATTGCTAAGGATAAGAAAGTTATTGCTGTCTTTTTGACAAAAATAGAACTGGTCATATCTGAACTGGTTATGTTGGCCACCTTCATGTTTATAGAGGTTCCCATGGTGATTTCCTTCTGAACTTCTGGCAGATTGCACATGCCAACTCCAAATTTTCCAGATCATTGTCAATATCCAACCAACACACAAAGTGCTGGTAATAGACTTCATATGTACAAAGTAGGGCAACTCTTAAAATCAAACAAGCTAGTTTTTTTCATTCCTGTTACGTGCAAGGGTTCCTACCTGAGATTGCCGTAGGGCCCCTGTATTAAGGTGTGACAGAAGTATCATCCCAATCAAACTCCCCATCTGCCTTTGTCTCTAGGGCTTGCCTCCCTGCCTACGAGCAAAATCTCAATAGCAGAGCTGATTAGTATGCATGAACTAATGTGGATAGGCAACAATTTTTAAAATAATCTTAAAGGAATTACACTTGTTTCAAAAGAGCAGCGTTTAGTGAATAACCAGTGATTTGTATAACTGTGACAAGAAAGTCATTATCCAGTGCTCTCAATATCTACTCAGAATTTTCAAACAATAGTCTGCATAAATTATATATGATTGGATTTTCTTTGAAAGACTGATACTCAATCTGGTAGTTATTTTGGAAAAACAAAGTCAAACATCAACTGTCCAGCTCTTGGCTCCATCCCTCCCCCTCCTGTCTTCTCCTATCATTTTGGATCTCCCCCTCCCCCTCCCACTTTCAAATCTCTTACTAGCTCTTCTTTCAGTTAGTCCTGACGAAGGGTCTCAGCCTGAAACGTCGACTGTACCCCTTCCTAGAGATGCTGCCTGGCCTGCTGCATTCACCAGCAACTTTGATGTGTGTTGCTTGAATTTCCAGCATCGGCAGATTTCCCCGTGTTTGCGTTTTTAAAGTCAAACATCTCTGCATTCGAGAAGCAGTCATGATTGGAGCTATTAATTTTGGACCCAGAATGTTTAATGGTTATTAGTAATCTATGACTGAAGTGAAATGTCTTCCTGATAGGAACTGGAGAGTCATCTTCACTCCAAAAATGATGATTAATAGTTCTTTTTGTACCTGCACATAATTCTATTCAATGTTCCTTTAAGTGGAAGATGCAAGCACTATTTGGTTTCCATTGGCTACCATCCATCAGGTGACCGACAACAGTAACCTCTCGTAATCTGAGGCCTCACATGGATGCTTCAATGGACCCAACATATTGCAATGTGTAGGTAATGATTTACTTTTACATTCTGGCTCCATTTTTCATTTCCTTTTAAGTATCCTGTCACAGTTGTGTATGCACTGTTAATATCTGCAGCAAAATTGTGAATAGTGCTGAACCATACCCAACATGTATGATTCATTTCTCTATTAGTGGTAATGAGCAAGTTATCCTGGCTACATAGATAATGGTCTTTGCACCCACTGTCAACTAAATTATTCTCAGTGGCAAATAACTTCACCTGGCATTCAGAACATGAGCATAGACATTTATGCATAATTATGAAATAACCTGACCTATAGCTAAGATATATCAAACCAATAAATCTAACTGTTATTAATTTGGCTCCAACAAATTCCATGTAACGATTGAAGTGCCGGTGATGCCCGCCTAACTGAGGTCAAGTTTATCTGACCATCTTGTCAACCTAACTATGATTAATGGTTTCCCATTCACTTTGACTCATTTTCACCAGGACTCCTTTATTCCCTCGCTCACTGAGTTCCTCATTCTCATGACTTCTCAACTAATATAGAATTGGTTCAGATTTACAAGAAAACTAGTTGGCATCAGGCACGATGCAAATCTGTGTTTTGTGCCTTTTTAAAAAGTGTTCTAACCTTTCCAAGTATGATTCTGCAGTACCTATGTGAGCACTAGGCACATCTTTTCAATTGCTTATTAATTTTCTGGACCAATTAGTAGTTCTAATCTTTGGCTATTATGACACTTGATGCATTTTATTTGGCCAAGGACTTCATTACGTCATCAGAAAAATATCTGTAGGCTTAATGCACTCATTGCCAAAGATAGGTCCCTGAATTAATTTTCTGCTGTGAATAGAGTAGGTTATGGTTCATTGGACCGTCAGATACTTGGCAGTCTCTTATTTGGGACAAATCTTAAAGAATAAAAACTAAGTGAGAAAATAGCTGGGATTCCCTTTATTTATTTGGGACACTATGTTGCTTAATTGGGGCAGGAGACTGTTGCCGAGCAGTTTCTAACTAGTGTCAGTCACATGCTCTTGTGTTGCCGTTAGACATTACACTGTGCTTCAAGTGAACAGTTTATAAATAGTGTCAATTGTGTGTGTGTTTGTGTTCAAAAAACAGCAATTTTTTGTCACTGATAGTTGGCAAGAAATTAGCAGTTTAAAGATAGTTTATTGTTTTATTATATCTTTTAACTATTTCCATGAAACATTGGCTAATTGAGTGTGGCGTGTGGCCAAGTGGTTAAGGTGTTGGACTAGCGATCTGAAGGTTGTGAGTTTGAGCCCCAGCCAAGGCAGTGTGTTGTGTCCTTGAGTAAGGCACTTAACCACACACTGCTCCAGTCCACCCAGCTGAAAATGGGTACTGGCAAAATGCTGGGGGTTAACCTCGCGATAGACTGGCATCCTATCCGGGGGGGGGGGTGGGGGGTGGGGGAGGAGTCTCGTACTCTCAGTCGCTTCACGCCACAGAAACCAGCATAAGCACCGGCCTGATGAACCTATAAAGCTCAGGACAGACTTTAACTTTAACTATCGGCTAATTGGGCCAAAATGTACTAGTCCCAATGTATCCCAATTAACCAGAATCCACTATATATGTATACGATAAATAAGTGTATTAACTATATGTTGTATACGCAGTTTAAATCAATGTACTCTACAAAATACGTTTTTATCTGTTAATATTATTGTATTAATTTTTTATGTGCTGTATGTGATATATGTACTGTTTTTGCACCTTTGTCCCTGAGGAACATTGTTTCGTTTAGCTGTATACATGTGTACGGTTGAATGACAATTACATTCCCAGTCTGTCGACATGTCTTCCCTGTCCGAGAGGTACAACTTTATTCCATTTCTACTTATACAGAGACATTGCTGCATTCAAGTCCAATTTGTGCTATGGTCAATGCTCTTGTCATCTCTCTCTTTTCCGATATAATTAATTGCCATGTGTTTTTAATTGCCAATGAATGCAGAAATATTAACAAGTTCTGTTCTTTTGTAAAGCCATATTTCAATTGCTCCAACTACAGCATAACTGGGGAATTGGAGAAGATGAATCTCATACAGCCTTACTGGATAACTGGAGACGAATCTCAGAGTTGTATACTGCATACATACTGTGATAATAAATGGACATTTGTACCTTCACAAGGCTGTTTGTGTAGCTCACTAATTGTATTTGTACACATGAGAAATTCTATAGATGTTGGAAACCTAAAGCAACACACAATTGCTGAGTTCCTCCAGCATTTCGTATGTGTTGTTTTGTCTTTATCACACTGTGTTTACATATCTATATTCCTCCAGTCTTCCTTTGTCTGCTTCCATATGATGCTGTACTGGAGGCTTCTCTATTGCTTTTGAACAAACTCATTCCATTGGGCACACACCTGCTTTTTCGGATGGTAATCCCGCGCTTGAAGTCTGGCTGTAGAGTAACCTCTTCCAGGAATGTCTGATCCAGGATAGTCTCAGCCTCCCTAAAGCTGTTCCTCAAGTTTGAAAAACCTGAAATAGAGCTTGATCTGTAGGAGGTACTTTCTACACAGCTTACTTGAAAGGTCCTGAAGCTCACACAAGTTGCAGGGGATGCATTCTGTAGATTTCATTTTTCCAGTGATGATTTAAGGAATCTTATACTTCTTCTACTGCCTTTATTTAACAGATGTTTATTATTAACATTATGACTGAACTATACCGTCTTCCTTTTAAACTCTAGTTCATAATTTAAGTATAAGTTGGTGATTTAATAATTGTTCTGCTGCATTTTAATGATGATTCAAACATATCTGTATAATTTAGATATGTGGTGATATTGGGTTTGTTGACTGCAAAATTCTAAACTCAAACTTAAGTCCTACCTGATATAAAAAGCCACAAGTACTCTCACAAAAGAGTTTACACTGTAACTTTCCAATCTTCAAAGACCAGTTTACTTCTGTTTATTCTTCAAGGTGAGTTTTGGCTGCCAATGCCCATTATTTGAGTGGTGGGTACCCCCTCCCTACAAACAAAGTAGTTGTTCAGCTAACAAAGTAATTTCAGCTAACAAAGTAGTTTCAACACAGTTCATTTATTTTCATTGATACATGTTTAAATTCAAACAGTTTTCTTGAAACACATTTAAAATTCACATATGATTTCCATCTTATGCAGCTATATAGGACCCTGGTCAGACCCCACTTGGAGTACTGTGCTTAGATCTGGTCGCGTCACTATAAGAAGGATGTGGAAACCATGGAAAGGGTGCAGAGGAGATTTACAAGGATGTTGCCTAGATTGGCGAGCATGCCTTATGAGAATAGGTTGAGTGAACTTGGCCTTTTCTACTTGGAGTAACAGAGGATGAGAGGTGACCTGATAGAGGTGTATAAGATGATGAGAGGCATCAATCATGTCAATATTCAGAGGCTTTTTCCCAGAGCTGAAATGGCTAACACAAGAGAGCACAGTTTTAAGGTGCTTGGAAGTAGGTACAGAGGAGATATCAGGGGTAAGTTTTTTACGCAGAGAGTGGTGAGTGCATGGAACGGGCTGCCAGCTTAAGAGACTCCTGGATAGGTACATGGAGCTTAGAAAAATAGAGGGCTATGGTAAGGTAAGGACATGTTCGGCACTGCTTTGAGGGCCGAAGGGCCTGTATTGTGCTGTAGGTTTTCTATGTCTTTATTTCAAAGTTACCAATCATTCTGAAACATAAAGGATTTCCAAAACACAGGTAAATTCTTAAGAAGGCATACCAATAATACATATGAAAAAAAAATTGTCTGCCACAGGACCCAAAGCTGGGGAATGGATTCTAGTAACCATGTCTTCCAACCATTCTTCTTGATGTTCCTCAACCACTGGTACTGCTCTCTACATTTACACCCTTTTTCTGACACTTGATTGACTTCACAGAAATATGATTTTTTCTCAGATACCCTTTTAACACATATGGTCTAACAGCGTTTTAGAGACATAGATCTGCACTTAATGTCCATATTTCACAATTAATGCTGCAAAGCTAACTTTCTTGAGTACATAAACCTTCCAACTGTAAACAGGTCAATTATTTGATATGCTTTCGGTAAGATGGCGGCAACCAAAGGTCCTTTTCCCTTTGTAAAATTTGATTTCTATGATCCAAAGACAATTCTCCAAGACCGTTGGATACTGCAGGGCTACTCCATCAGTGAGCTGCTCATCGATCAGAGTAACTGGACTGGTGTCGAAGGGGCTGGCCGTGATGTTTGAGAGGGAGCCAGCCAAGGTGTCAAAAGGGCTGGCCGGGATATCAGAAGAAACTGCCAGTGTATCAGAGCAGTTGGTTTGGGTATGGAGGAGCTGATCTTGCTGCAGACCATGTTGCTGCCTGCTACTCAGAAGCATTGCAATTGGTGCAGTATAACAGTGGGAGATAGTCTCAGACATTTCACTTGCGATCACAAGACTCTTTTGGATAGTGATAATGTAAGTTGCCACAGGCCTGTGTATGATTTGAATGATAATTAAACATGATTTGATTTGATGCTACATTATCCACCTGGTTCTGCAAGCTTCCTTGAACTAAGCACCTTAGAATCAGCTTGTCTATTTGAAACAAGCCAGACTAAAACAGCCCATTGCCTTATACTACACCTTGAGCAGCAATAAACCAGCTGTGGTGAGCTAAATCTTACTTCTCACAGCAGAGCATCAACTATCTACAAAGCTTGTCTGAAAAGATGTTCTGTAGACAGGACTTGTTTTAACTTCAAGCTGATTACTGCTTGCCACTTACATTTTAAGAACTGAAGGCTGACTTCCATTTACGACCAGAATTCAAACAACTGTTAAAGGCAGTTTATTTATAAGTGGTAGCTGCTGTGCTTAGAAAGCAAGATCAGGAAACAACCAAGAGGCCTACTGGCCAGGAGTGAATATCCATCATAGATACGGCAAAAGTTTATGATATCTGTTGCTCTGTTGATTTGGTTTATGTTATTGGGTAATGGAAGCAAGATTCTTTGACCATCTAGGTACCACAATTAAATAAATCCCTCTCTCCAATTTGTAATGACATCATCTTGACCAAATCTTCACTCAAAGCATTTAATTCGAGGCTCCATAGAGTCATTTAACAAGGAAATAGGCCCCTTCACTCAAATACTCCACACAAGCCAAGAATCCCGTCTAAGCTACTGCCATTTGTTCATGATTGGCCTATATCCTTCGAAACCATAAGATAATAAGTTATAGGAGCAGAAGCAGGCCATTTGGCCCATTGAGACTGTTCTGCTGTTTGATTATGGTTGATTTATTTTCCCTTGTAACTTGTAACTTGTTCCCTTGTTCACCTGCCTTCTCCCCATAACCTTTGACACCATTAGCAAAGACTTGGCCTCCCCAGCTGTCTGTGGCAATGAATTCCACAGATTCTCCCACCCTCTACGTAAAAAAAAAAGCACCTCACCTCTGTTCCAAAGGGACGTTCTTCTATTCTGAGTCTTTGCCCTCCGGTTCTGACTCTCCCACTACTGGAAACATTCTCTCTGTGTCCACTCTTTCTAGGCCTTTCAATGCTTGGTGGGTTTCTATGAAATCTCCCATCATTCTTCAAAATTTCAGTAGGTATAGTCCTAGAGCCATCAGACACACCTCATATGTTGACCTTTTCATTTCTAGGATCATTTCATGAACCTCTCTGAATCTTCTCCATCCTTTCTTAGACATGGGGCCCAAATATAAACCTTTCTGATCCATGTACCTTTCCATACACCATTTAAATGTTGTTAATATAGCTGCCTCAAACACCTCTTCTAATAAATCACTCCATATTCTGATCACATACTGGCTGAAAAAATGTCCCCTAAGTTTTCTATTAAATCTCTCCCCTCCCACTTCAAACCTATGCCCTCTTGATCTTGATTTCCCAACCTGAAGTAAAAAGACTGTGTGTATTCACCCTATCAGAATTTTACACAGCTCTATAAGATCAGGCCTCATTCTTTTTCACTCTAGTTAGACTCTTTTTATTAATGATGAAGTGCAGGCCCTGCTATTACCAAGGAAGTTCACTACCAACTCACACCTGAAACATCGATTGTACTCTTTTCATAGATGCTGCCTGGACTGCTGAGTTCTTCCAGCATTTTGTGTGTGTTGCTCGGATTTCCAGCATCTGCAGATTTTCTCTTGTTTGTGACTGAAGTTCACTACAATTGTGATTGTAACTGTATATAATTGCCCTGTGCTGATGCTGGGAAAGGGATCTATGAGCTCTATAGCGCCACCTGTGGCCAGCAAACCACACACACTGGGGAATTCAACCATGGAAGCTTATAAACAGCACTACCTAAACTTTATTAACGTGTGGACTTTGTTACCAGAGGAGAGAACTCATTAGACCTGGTTTACATCAATATCCATGGAGATAAGGCCCCACCTTGGATACTCTGGTAATTTATCTGTTATGCTAAATCCTGCATACAATCCAGTGCTGAAACGAGTCAAACCAGTCTGCAAGGAAATCAGGGTTTGGCCAGTAGGGGCAATCTCCATGTTATAGAACTGTTTTGAAAGCACAGACTGGAACACTTTCAGGGAAACAGCTACCTGTGATCATCATACAAACATCGACGAATGTGCAGGAACCGTGGCTGGCTGTATGGTGAGGTGCATGGAAGATATCACTGGCATTAAATCCATCATCATTTGGGCCAATCAGAAGCCAAGGCTGTCAGCAGGCAGGGGTCTGGGCACTGCTGAAAGAACAGGATGCAGTCTTCAGTTTGGGAGATAAGACAGCTTTCGGGTCAGCAAAAGCTGTGCTTGCCTGTGCCATTAGAAAGCCGAAATGGGGACTACACACAGAGAATCTCCAGCCATTTCTGTGTTATCAAGGTCAGCCGATGAATGTGGCAGGGCATTCACACTATAATGGACTATAAGACCACACCCAGTCAATGATAGTGATGCTTCTCTTCCTGATAAGGGTGAATGTCTTCTATGGGCAGTATGATGCACTGAGCAATGTGCCGGTGAGGGTGGCCCCCCTTCCCCCTCCCCACCAGGAGCAGGCACTCAGTCTGGCTGCAACTGATGTAAGGAAGACGCTAGTCAGGATGAACCCACACAAAGCTGTAAGGCCTGACCGTATACCTGGTCAGATCCTGAGAAACTGTGCTGCACAGCTAGCAGATATTCTCACAAACACCCTTAACATTTACCTGTCCCTGCAGGCTTTGAGGCTGCTACCATCATCCCAGTGCCTTAATGAACACTGTCCAATGGCATTGATGTCAAGAATAATGAAGCGCTTTGAGAAGCAGGTCATGAATTGCTTTAGTTCCTGCCTTCCCACTGACCATTGTACCCCTACCAGTTTGCATATCATCTGAACTGATGCACTGATGATGCAATTGTCCCTGCCCTCCATGCAGTCCTGTACCATATGTCAGAATGCTGTTCATTGCCTCCAGTTCGGCTTTCAATAGGATCATCAGAAACTGTTGGGTAAGCTGTTCTTGTTGAGCCTCTACACCTCCCTCTGTAACTAGATCTTGGATTTCTTGGTGGAAAGACCTCAGACAATCCATGTTGGCGGCAACATTTCAGCTCCATCACACTGAACTGCAGCGCACACCAGGGCTGTGCGCTCAGCCCACTGCTGATGCACAACTGTACTGCGAGATCCAGCTCTAACCACATCGTTAAACTTGCTGATGTCATAACAGTGGTTGGCCTCATCAGCAACAACAATGTTTCGGCTTACAAAAAGATGGTAGAGGAGCTTGTGGACTGGTGCAAACAGAACAACTTAAGTCCCAATGTGGACAAGACTAAAGAGACGATTGTGGACTTCAGGAAGGTGCAGGCTGGCCACTCCCTGTTGCACATCAATGACTCCTACATGGAGAGTGTCAAGGGCACCAGGTTTCTTGGAGTACACATCACAGATGATCTCACCTGGTCCCTCAGCACCACCTCATTAGTCAGGAAAGCACAGCATTGCCTCCATTTCCTGAGGAGATTGAGGCAAGCAAGGCTCCCTATCCCCATTCTAACCACATTCTACCGGAACGTCATTGAGTGGCCTGACCAATTGTATCACCATTTGATATGGTAATTAAAAGGCATCTGACCAGACACTTCAATGGATTGGGAGGACTGCTGAGAGAATCATCAAGGTCTCTCTCCACCCATTCAGGACATATGCCAGAAGCAGTGTTCAGCCTCAGCGATGTTAATCTCTCTTCTCGTCTGTCCTACAATCTCTTTGGCCTCCTACTGTCAGGCAGCAGGTACTGCAGAACAAGAGCAAGGACTATTAGGTTAGGTAACAGCTTCTTCTCCCAGGCTGTGAGACTACTGAACACCCTGCAACCACCCAATACATTATTTATGACAGCACCAGTAGCAGTAATACTGTGTATATTTAACTATAACTATCTGCACTTCTGTCAACTTTTTTAGCTGAGAAAAGATCTAGTGCTTGACAAATGACAAATGACAAATAACCTCTTCTCAGGCTTCCAGCCAGATACAAGTATGAATTTTATCCAAAGTTTTGATGACAAACCCTGCCATCTTCATCAGGGATGATGCCTGGGCATGTCTAGTCTGGTGGTATTTACACCCCCAGCATCCATCCCTCCTGATTGGTTAGTCCTCATCCAATCAGGTTTCCGCTATCCCACCTGGTTTGCAATCAAATTCCAGTTCTTACTTAGAGCAAGACCTTTGTCTTTGTTAAAATTATTTTCCTTTAGTTTTATTTCAAAGGCTTCCTTCACCAGGTGGTCCCAAAAACCATTGGCATGGCACTGTATTTTAGTGCTGTTGAAGTCAATCCTATGGCCACTACAAATGCAATGTTCTGCTACCGCCAATTTCCCCTGGTAACCCAAACAGATAAACCTCCTGTGCTCCTTGATGTGCGTTTCCACTGTGCATCCCATGCTCTGCGTTCGCAGAGAAACCCGTAAACACCAGCCATTCTGAGTTCCAGGTCACCTTCGACTTACATAGCTGTGATTTGAGCTTCCTTATGGGTTTATGGATGATATTAACCTGATATTTCTTCAAGATCCTAGCGATCCTTCCAGAAACTGTAGAAATACAGGGGAAGACAGGAGGCAATGACGGGTTCCTCTTCATTGTTAGGTTTTCCAGTGTTTCTGTTGGCGCTTTTGCTCTAAGTGAGAACTAGAATTCGACTGTAAACAAGGTGGGACAGTGGAAACACAATTGGCTAAGGACTAGCCAACCAAGAGGGTCAGTCGACAGGGGTATAAATACTACTGGACTAGACATGCCCAGGCATCATCCCTAATGAACACGGCAGAGTCTGTCATCCAAATGTCAGTTAAAATCAATTTCTGTACCTGGCTGGAAGCCCGAGAAAAGTTTATTTGTTTTTCCTTATCTGTTAATATTATTATGCTAATATTATTTTGTGTGCTGTATGTGATAATATGTAAACACGAGAAACTCTGCAGATGCTGGAAATTCAAGCAACACACAGAAAATGCTGGTGATAATATGTACTGTGTTTTGCGCCCTGGTACCTGAAGAACATTGTTTCATTTAGCTATGTACGTCAGAATGACAATAAACTTTAACTTGATTTGACAGCGTCCTCAAGAATGGTAGATATCCAAACGGCAATTTCTAAAATGGTCGGCATCTTCAATATTTCAATTATCTCCCTCTCGGCCGCAATACCTACAGAGATGCTTGTACTCAGTTATCTGCCACTCCTCAGTAATTTAAGAACACGTTAATAGTTTCCACGTATATCACAATCCGGTTTATTATCACTATCTTATATGATGTTTACGGTAGCAGTACAATGCAAAGGTGTAGACTGATGAATCAGAATCAGGCTTAATATCACCAGCATCTGTCATGAAATTTAACTTGTGGCAGCAGTAACATAATAATAGAAAAAAGTTGAATTACAGTAAATATATAATGTATGTGTGTATGTGTGTGAGTGTGTGCCTGTGTGTAAAATAGTTAACTTAAATAACTAGAGAAAAAAAATTTAAATAAAAAAGTAGTAAGGCAGCATTCATGGGTTCATTGTTCATTCAGAAATCTGATAGCAGAAGGGAAGAAGCAGTTCCTGAATCATTGAGTGTGTACTTTTAGGCTTCTGTACCTTCTTTCTGATGGTAACAAAGAGAAGAGGGCATGTCCTGGATGAAAAGGGTCCTTATTGATGGACACCACCTTTTTTAGGCACCGCTCCTTGAAGATGTCCTGGATACTATGTAGGCTGGTCCCCATGGTGGAGCTGACTATAATATAAATAAATGGTGTAATATATAATAAATATCTTCGGTTGTCCATTGAAATCCGATGACGATGTCCACCCCTTTAACGGTGAGATCTTTGATGACCATACAGTCCTACCCTGGATCCACAAGCTCTATTGCAGGTGGGACATATATATGCAGTAGTGGTGGCAACCATGGCTACATTTCTCCTGGCTCTGTTCTGCTGTAATTATAGTACATACAATGTAATATAAAATAATGTATTATAGTAATAGAAATGTATAATTAAAATATAGATAAATAGTGCAAAGAAAGGTAGCATAGCAGTTAGCGTAAGGCTATTACAGAGCCAGTGAGCCTGTTCAATTCCGCCATTGTCTGTAAGGGGTTTGTACATTCTCCCCATGACCATATGGGCTTCATCTAAGTGCTCCGATTTCCTCCCACATTCCAAATTTGTATGGGTTAGTAGGTTAATTGAGCACACGGATGTAACTGGGTGTCATGAACTTGTTGGGCTGGAAGGGCCTGTCTCTCTAAAACAAAAGGAATAACAAAGCCGTGCTCATAGGTTCATGGACCATTCAGAAATTTGGCAATGGAGGGGTAGCAGTTGTTCCTCTATCACTGAGTGTCAATCTTTTGGCTCCTATACCTCCTCCTTGTCTGAGAAGAGGAAATGGTGAGGATGGTGAGGATGGTGAGGGTCCTTAATGATGGATGTCACGTTCTTGTGACACTGCCTCTTGAAGATATCCTTGATGGTGGGGAGGGTTGTGCTTATGATGGAACTGGCTGGGTCATCAACTCCCTGACGGTTCTATGCAATGGAGTTTCAGTGTCATTTGTGACGCAGCCATTCAGAATGCTCTCCACCATGCATTTATAGAAATTTGCCAAGGGTCTGTGGTGATACACCAACTCTCCTCAAACCCCTGATGAAGTAGAGCTGCTGGCATGCCTTCTTCTCTTTTGGCTTCTTTTTCTTCTTCTGGTGGCATGCTGGTGATATGCGGGCTACAAAACAACATTGGGCGGCATCACTGACAACAGCACATCCCTTCCTGATGAGCTTATAGGACTCTACGCATGTCTTAAGCAGAATGGAAATGGAAGCAACGCACACAAAATGTTGGTGGAACTCAGCAGGCCAGGCAGCATCCATGGAAAAGAGTACGGTCGGCATTTCAAGCCGAGACCCTTTATCAGGACTGAAGAAAAGAAGATGAAGAGTCAGAGTTAGAAAGTGGGGGGAGAGGAGGAAGAAACACAAGGTGATAGGTGAAACCCGGTGGAGGGGGGAGGGGTGAAGTAAAGAGCTGGGAAATTGATTGGTGAAGGAGATACAGGGCTGGAGAAGGGGAATCTAATAGGAGAGGACAGAAGGCCATGGAAGGAAGGAAAGGGAGAGGAGCACCAAAGAGAAGTAATGGGCAGATAAGGAGATAAGGTGAGAGGGAAATGGGAATGGGGTATGGTGAAGGAGGGTTGGGGGGCACTACCAGAAGTCTGAGAAGTCGATACTCACCCCATCAGGTTGGAGGCTACCCAGAAGGAATATAAAGTGTTGCTCCTCCAACCTGAGTGTGGCCTCATTGCAAATGTAGAGAAGGCCATGGACTGACGTGTCTGAATGGGAATGTGAAGTGGAATTAAAATGGGCGGCCACTGGGAGATCCCGCTTTTTCTGGCAGACAGAGCATAGGTGCTCAGTGAAGTGGTCTCCCAGTCTATGTTGGGTCTCACTGATGTACAGGAGGTCACACCGGGAGCACCTGATACAGTAGATGACCCCAACAGGTTCACAGGTGAAATTTCGCCTCACCTGGAAGGACTGTTTGGGGCCCGGAATGGTAGTGAGAGAAGAGATGTAGGGGGCAGGTGTAGCACTTGTTCCACTTGCAAGGATAAGTACCAAAAGGGAGATCAGCGAGGAGGGACGAATGGACAAGGGAGTCGCCTAGGGAGCAATCCCAGCAGAAAGTGCGGGGGGGGGGGCGGAGGAGGGAATAATGTGCTTGGTGGTAGGATCCTGCTGGAGATGGCAGAAGTTATGGAGAATTATGTGCTGGATGTGGAGGCTGGTGGGGTAGTAGGTGAGGACAAGAGGAACTCTATCCCTGTTGGGGTGGTGGGAGGATGGGGTGAGGGCAGCATTGATTGTGGAGCAAGGAAAACTCCCACAGTTGAAGAAGAAGGAGAACTCCTTCATTCTGGAATGAAAAGCCTCGTCCTGAGAGCGGGTGCAGCGGAGACGGAAGAATTGCGAGAAGGGGATGGCAGTTTTACAGGTAACAGGATGGGAAATGGTATAGTCCGGGTAGCTGTGAGTCAGTGGGTTTATAATAGACATCAGCAGATAAGCTGTTTCCAGAGATAGAGACAGGGAGCTTGAGAAATGGGAGGGTGGTGTTGGAAATGGACCAGGTAAATTTGAGGGCAGGTGGAAGTTGGAGGCAAAGTTGATGAAGTTGATGAGCTCGGCGTGGGTGCAGGAAGCAGCACCAATGCAGTCATTGATGAAATGTCGAGAAATGGAATGTCATCATTCATCCTGAAAGCCTTCAATGCCCCTGAACTAACAGTCACCGTTACAGACGTCAGATCAGTCTTCCAAAGAGTAAGCTCACAGGAAGTATCTGGCTCAGATGGTGTTCCCAGCCATGTGCTCAGGTCATGTGCTTATCAGCTGGCAGGGTTATTTTCAGACATTTTTAATCTCTTCCTACTTCAATCTAAGGTTCCTACCTGCTCTAAGAAGACCACTATCCAAAGATTCAAAGTACATTTATCAT
This sequence comes from Mobula hypostoma, assembly GCF_963921235.1. Lineage (NCBI taxonomy): Eukaryota > Metazoa > Chordata > Chondrichthyes > Myliobatiformes > Myliobatidae > Mobula > Mobula hypostoma. Next base: position 28,280,559 of record NC_086119.1, on the reverse strand, counting down.
CAAAGTATTATGCAGTGTACAACCCTGAGATTCGTTTTCCCACAGACAGCCACGAAACAAAGAAAACCATGGAAACTGTTCAAAAAACTACATTAAACCCCCAACGCAAGAAAAAACGAATCCTGCAAATGGCAAAAAAGAGCGAAAAACACAGGATATTAAATACTAACCTGCAAAGTGAGAGAAAGAGTCCAGGCATATTCAGTTCATATTGAGTCCTGACGAAGGGTCTCGGCCTGAAACGTTGACTGTACCTCTTCCTAGAGATGCTGCCTGGCCTGCTGCGTTCACCAGCAACTTTGATGTGTGTTGCTTGAATTTCCAGCATCTGCAGAATTCCTCTTGTTTCAGTTCAGCTCATTCCAGTTCAGTCCAGCACCGCGACATTCATTATCCGCAGGCTGCCCCAATCAAAATTGCACAAAATAGCAACGAAGAAAAAGGAGTAACCAGAAACCAGAAACACATCATTACATGAACTACGGAGTCCAATCCATAAATCACGTTGATTAAGCCTTGCCCAAGACCCAGGACCCTGGCACCATCTTGCGGCAGCAAAGAGCGAGAAGGATAGAGAGACTGAACATATGTAGATGTCACTGAATACATGCCAGCCTTCCTTCCGCTCTCATCCTCATTGATTTCAATCTTCCTCGACGTTTTAATCGGCGAGAAATGGAGTTGATCATAGACTAGTGTCCTGTCCGCAGGCTTCTTGACCTTGAGTCTGCACTCTACCCTCGAAACCTCATCGAACCTCCTCAGAGACAGCAAAGACTTGACTTGACTTTATTACTTACATCCTTCATAAACATGAAGAGTAAAAATCATTACGTGTAAGATTGCTCAATTGGTCCGAAAACACATCACCCAAATGTAGATTGCAGGTTCCAGCAGTAGCAGAACCACATTTGAAGGAAAAAGGAAGACGTAACAGAAGTGAAAGAAGTTTCGTGAACCGCCTGAAGGACATTACTCTCGGTCGCATTGCTCGTTGGTGCCATCCCAGTACCTAAGAAAAATAGGTAGTATGCCTTAATGACCACTTAGAGATCAAAGCATTGAGATCTGAAAGTGTTAACAAACTGGTGTTTATCTCCACCACTCTATGCCGATTAAATGTCGAGCCAGATTAAAGCATTGACACCCAAGAGTGGAAGACAAACTGGTGTTCAACTACCATGCGCCGGCCAAAATCCTCCACCTGAGTCCATCCCATCTGCCTGATTTGACTGATCTCTCTCTCTACAATTGCAGGAAGGTGCAAGCCTCTTGGGTTCCACACCGCCGGGTTCGGGAGCTGTTGTTGCCCTGCAGCTATCGGGCTCCTGGACCGGCTTCTGTTGCCTCAGCGCTGAACAGACTCCGCAGCCCATGGACTTGCTCTCGGAGATTCTACAGCTCATGTTTGCTGCATTATTTGTCTACTTTTTAATTATCTGCACGATTTGTCCTCTTTTGCACATTTAATGTTTGTCGGTCTTCATTGTGCGTGGTTTCTCGTGGATTCCGTTGTGTTTGTTTTGTGACTGCCTGCAAGAAGATGAATCTCGAGGTGATATATGGTATACATACTTTGATAATAAATTCACTTTAACCTTTGAACACAGTGATTCTGACATCCAGCATCATGAAATGCTTCAAAAGTCTGGTTATGACACACATCAACTCCCGCCTCAGCCCTCTGTATTTCGCCTACTGCCAAAGCCTAAGGCGGGCACCGTCTTCCTGGGCCTACACTCATTTCCGGGGCACCCAGACAGTTAAAAGACCTACATTATATTATTGTTTATTGACCTTTATTTCTGCTCTCAATACCTTAATTCCAAGATAATTTATCTCCAACCTCTTAGACCTGGGATTCAACAACTCCCTTTGCAACTGGATCCTTATCTTCCTCACTCATGGATAAGTAAAGATAGGACTGCCAAGTTATTAACAAATTTCATGTCACATGCCGGTGATAACCAACTTGATTCTGAAGCAACTCCTTCACCATGATTATCCTCAACACTGGTGCCCACAAAGCAGTGTGTTCGGCCCATCTCTACTCCCTGTACACTCACAACTACATGGCCATATTGGTTTAAATCCATTTATAAATTCGCAGGTAACACCACTGCAATGGGCTGAATCCCAAATAACAATGAGATGAACGTAAACATGAGGAATTCTGCAGATGCTGGAAATTCAAGCAACACACATCAAAGTTGCTAGTGAACGCAGCAGGCCAGGCAGCATCTCTAGGAAGAGGTACAGTCGACGTTTCGGGCCGAGACCCTTCGTCAGGACTAACTGAAGGAAGAGCTAGTAAGAGATTTGAAAGTGGGAGGGGGAGGGGGAGATCCAAAATGATAGAAAACAGGAGGGGGAGGGATGGAGCCAAGAGCTGGACAGTTGATTTGCAAAAGAGCTATGAAAGGATCATGCGACAGGAGGCCCAGGGAGAAAGAAAAGGGGGAGGGGGGGAAAACCCAGAGGATGGGCAAGGGGTATAGTCAGAGGGACAGAGGGAGAAAAAGGAGAGAGAGGGAGAAAGAATGTGTGTATATAAATAAATAATGGATGGGGTACGAGGGGGAGGTGGGGCATTAGCGGAAGTTAGAGAAGTCAATGTTCATGCCATCAGGTTGGAGGCTACCCGGATGGAATACAAGGTGTTGTTCCTCCAACCTGAGTGTGGCTTCATCTTTACAGTAGAGAAGGCCGTGGGTAGACCTATCAGAATGGGAATGGGATGTGGAATTACTAGCTCTTCCTTCAGTTAGTCCTGATGAAGGGTCTCGGCCCGAAACGCCGACTGTACCTCTTCCTATAGATGCTGCCTGGCCTGTTGCATTCACCAGCAATTTTGATATGTGTTGTAACAATGAGATGAAGTTCAGGGAGAAGATAAGAGAACCTAGTGGCATGGTATCATAACAATATTGACCTCAATGTCAGCAAAACAAAAACCAGTCATTTAATTGAGGAGGGTCAAGGTGTGCAGGCTGCTGTTTAAATCAAGTTCCAGTATGGGATGAGGAAAAACTTCCTCTAGTTCAATATTTGAAAGATCAAAGCCACTATCTTCAGATCCCTCCCCCCATTATTACCTCCACTTTTCAATATTACTGACCTCTGAAATTCTCCCCCCAAGCCCAAACTTGAGTCCATTCCTCTCTCTGTAAACTACAAATTTCCAGCAAAATTTCTTCACATCCTCCACACAAACTCAACTTTAAGATCAGCATGTTTGCAGTCGTTGGAGAACATATCAATCACAAACATGCTACCAATGGGGACGGGAGGATGTGAGGCTCGGAACAGGAAGACCCGCCTACCCACATCCGTGTGCCATCCGGAGGTGCCTCGTTCGGTTGCTGGAGTTAACGGCGGGCTGATGAGTAGCGTCCGGTGAAGTTTATACTGACGTTCGCTCGGTTGCAAGGCCGAGGTGTGTTGCACGGATCGGACTTCAGTTTCTAAGCTTGTTGAGTGCTGGCGGGCTAGGGGTTAAAGTGTACCCGTGGAGGGTTGGGCCTGGTGTTCCGGGCTGCATGGCGGCCTAGTTCATTGTGGCAACACCGATCGGTAGGTTGGGTTACCTAGTTAGCAATCTCCCGCTCCAAAACTAATTATCATAGAAAAGAATAACCAGACATAATAGATTTGGTCCTTAGCATGCTGAATGTAAAAGGCGCATGCATTGCAAGGGTGGTAGAAGTAGGTGCCGTTAGAATTTTCAAAAGAGAATGCATTGTCTACTTACAGATTAAACGATTTATGCAGAAAAGTTATGTAAAGGACTAACTGACGTTTTTGGAGAAACACTGCTAGTACAAGAGGGCAATGGTCACGTGTCAAAAGTTGTTTAAGTTGAATATTGAGTACAGTGGATTCTGGTTAATTGGTTCCACCCTTCAGAAATTATTTAGCAGGAGCGCTGCATCAGTGATTCCCTCCCATCCGTCCAACAATCACTTTGAACCCCCTACCATCAGGTAGGAGGTATCACTGCATTAAGACAAAAACTGTCAGGATGGGAAACATCATCTTCCCCCAGACCGTAAGACAACTGAAATCCCTGCCACCATCTAGGTCTCATCAAGTATGAAGCGCTAGTAGTATTACACTGTTTTCTTTTATCTTTTGTTGTAAATATGCCTTATTATTTGTGAGTAAAATTATTTTATATGTTGTGAGTGTGAGGTATATGTACTGTGTTGTATGCCTTAGTCTGGAGGAACATTGTTTCATTTGTTGGTACACCTGTATAATTAATGGCAATAAACTGAACTTGAAAGTGCTTACTTAACAAAATAATGACTGACTTATACTTGGATTAATGAAGAAAATTAAATGGCAGAAAATTTCAGAACCTTTCATGCCCACCATCTATAGTGAACTATAAAAGCTAAAACAAGAATGGTTACACAGAGATTGGTGACATGTCAGAATACAAGAGTAACAAAGAAAGACTGAAAAAGGTAATGAAAGAATAAATAGAGTGTGAGATAAAGCTAACAAGGAATGTAAAAAGTGTTTAGATATTTTAAAAAAATAATTTTTAATAAGGATTTGGCCTATAGAAGTTGAGTCTCGGGAATTAATGGAAAATAAGAAAATGGCAGATAAGTTATATAGATGTATTGCTGTCTAGTACAAAACATACAACTAGCATCTCACAGGGAGCAGTAAATTAAGGGTTGGAAAGGAGAGGGGAAAAGTGGAGGAGGTATTGGAACCTAAAGATCTACGTTCAATGATAGAGGAACAACTTCTAGCCCCTCGTTATCAAATTTCTCAGTGGTCCATAAATTCATGAGCGCTGCCTCATTATTCCTCAAAGTTGCTGGTGAGCGCAGCAGGTCAGGCAGCATCTCTAGGAAGAGGTACAGTCGACGTTTAGGGCCCGAAACGTCGACTGTACCTCTTCCTAGAGATGCTGCGTTCACCAGCAACTTTGACGTGTGTTGCTTAAATTTCCAGCATCTACAGAATTCCTCGTGTTTACCTTGTTATTCCTTCTGTTTTAGAGAGACAGCACGTTAACGGGCCCTTCCGGCCCAAAGAGCCCATAACACCCAGTTACATCCATGTGCCCAATTAACCTAATAACCAATAGGAATTTGGAATGTGGGAGGAAATGGGAGCCTGCACAGTCACTGGGAGAATGGACAACTCCTTACAATGGTGGAATTGAACAGGGTCACTGTTTCTGTAATAACTCTTCTACTACCTTTCTTACACTATTTACTTATATGATGATATATTGTAATTTTACGTCCTTGCATTGTACAGCTGCCGTAAACATCAAATGTCACATCATATAAGATAGTGATAATAAACCTGATTGAGATATATGTGGAAACTAATAACATGTTCTTAAATTACTGAGCAGTGGCAGGTTACAGAGCAACAGCAACTCTGTAGGTATTGCTGCTGAGAGATATTTGAAAGGTTGAAGAAATTGCTGCTTGGATAGCTATCGAATCAAGTTCAAGTTTATTGTCATTCCACTGTACACAGCTAAATGAAACAATGTTCTTCAGGGACCTAAGTCTCACTGTCTGGGGGAAGAAGCTGTTACCCAACCTAACAGTCCTTGCTCTTGTACTGCAATACCCTCTGCCTTGAGTAGGAACTCAAAGAGATTGTGGGATGGATGGGAGGGGGCTCCACAAGACGTATGTTGCATCTTAACTGGAGGGATTAGATGATGGTTAGCAAGATCTAAGACATCCAAAATACTTTAATTTTGTGATCTTATTTAAGGCAGGTAATAAGTGCATTGAAAGCAGTTCAGAGAAGCTTTACTAGACTTAATTGTGCAAAGGTTGACGTATGAGGCAAGATTGGAAAAGTTAGGTGTATTTGCTGTAGTTGAGAAGTGTGATAATGACTTTATTCAAACTTATAACAATACTCAGGGCTGAATGTAGAGAGGTTTCCTATTTTGTGAGTGTCTGGATGAGAGATTGCTGTTTTAAAGAAGGGTAGCCAATTTAATACAGGTGAGACATGGTGCATTTTCTTTAAAGACCGTTTTGCATCTTTCTAACTCTCTTCCTTAAAGTACAGAAATAGTGTATTTAAAGGCAGAGATTGATTACTACAGGTAGGTATTAATTTGGAGTTGAGGATATGATTAAGTCTTATTAAATGATTTTAGCATAAAACTAGATAATTCAGTTTCTTTGTACAGCAACTTCCTTGTGTTCTGGAATGTTGGTGAATAAACAGAATTTCATAGCTTTTTATGCAGATGTTTGAATCATTTTTTAATTTTTTTTGCATTTTTAATGTATATGTCAGTGTATTTCACACAATTAGAAATGTCAATGGACACTGGGTATTATGGTGCTTGCACTAGCGGAACGCTAACAAGTATATTTGACATAAGAACAGATGTATTCTTACAATTAAAGAAATATAATTTGTCATTTCTTCAGAATCGACAAAAATGGCAGCATTTCCATATAGGGGTGCACCTGGACCTAATCCGGTTCCAGTTCCTGTACCTGTACCTGTACCTGATTATATGTCTGAAGAAAAGTTACAAGAAAAAGGTAAATTTCTGGAATAATCTGTTTATTCAACAGAAATAAATTCATTTAAACGTAAAAGAAAACTTGTACATTTCCTGAAAAAAAATTCAAGTACAGAAACAATTATTTCTAAATGTTTAACATTTAAATATTTTTATTTGGTAGCTGTTGTTTGATGATGGTGTTATGAAGAAACTGTGAATGCTAGTTTAGAAATAAGATGAAGACTAAAGCAGCACTTGGTGTGTTACTGATGGGCTTTAAATTAGAATATATTATTCAGTAGTAATCCACTGGTTTGTAGGCGATGTTTTATTGTTTAAGCGGAGATGCATATACCTTATAGTCCAAGACCACACAGCTCTCATTGGCCACTAAACATAGAAATTAATCTCAAAGATGGGGTATTTATTCTTGCAAACTTTGGGAACTTTACTAGTGGTGATAGGTTAAGAGTTGAGATTGGCATTCTTTGTCTCATTGGGCATTAAGAGCCAATCCCAGTTCAGGATGGTTGGTTCAATTTTTTTCATGCTCAGTTATTTAATATAGATCATTCCTGAGATTAAAAAATTGTTCTAGCACATTGAACATGGAATGACCAGTCAACTTATTTCCTTTTTCTTCGTTGACAACAAACAAACTTGCAGATGACTTAACAGTAGTTTTAAAAGTAAAGTTGTGAGTTTGATGTTGATGCTTTGTTTTCATTTAGTATACTCAGGATTTGACTATTGTGCCCAATTTATTGGCTTTACTTCATTGAAGATTAGAATGTAATTCTTACAGGAAAAAGAGCCTCATTGGTGGACACACTCTCAGGATGGGTTTCTGACTCCAGAATTTATTTTCCATTAGCAGTTAGTTAAAGTCTAAGAACTTCAGAAGAATTTTGATACTTTGCCATTTTCTTGATAAAGCCACAGTTTATTTTTAAATGTGTCATTCCTTCTTCAGTTTACACAGAAGTAAATTACATTTTTTTCCAGCTAGGAAATGGCAACAACTTCAGGCGAAACGATATGCTGAGAAGAGAAAGTTTGGATTTGTGGATGCTCAGAAGGAAGATATGCCCCCTGAGCATGTACGAAAGATCATTCGTGACCATGGTGACATGACAAATAGAAAATTCAGACATGACAAACGAGTTTATCTTGGGTAAGAAAATGTATTTACTCGAAGAGCAATAACAGGTTCTTGTTTGTTCTGAAATCGTGCTGTCAGATTCCAGGCTCCCTCTTTAATTCAGTCTTGAAGAAGAGACATTGGCCCACAGTGTATATAAGATAAATGGTTGGTTGATATCGTTCCTGAGCTTAATTTTAATGCCGCTTTGTAGTTCTGTTCTTGATTTTGAAGGTTTGCCCGGATGACTATTTAAAGAGCTATAAAAATGAAGGTCTGAGATCTGCAATGAAGGAATAGAACATTGTATGTGTAGTCTAAATATAAACCTTTCTACTATTAAAACAACAGAAACATTTAGCTTTTGGATGTTTTTAAAAATGGCTTGTTGACTCCGTATTCTGACAGCTGCTTTGCCTTGGATCCTTCCCTGCTTAAGAGTCAGTATGTTGAGATGGAAAGAGAAATCAAATTAAAGGCATTTGTCTTATGGAACAAGACAGTTAGTTTTAAAAAATGAGATTTTGCAGATGTACAACTTTGTAGAAGCTTTCCTTAAAAATGACATTGTTGAGGTACCAAAGTGTATTGTGTCTTCATAAATTTTGGTGCTAGTATATAAAAAACTTAAGATATTTTATTTGGCCGACTTCCGGGTCATCAAGGGAATGGCGGCATAAGGAAAAGGTCTCTCGACAAAAAAGAAGGTAAACTGCCCCAAAATCGAATTTAGACAAATACTTAATATTGCATAACTATATTAATAAAAGAGGCAAGGATGATGTCTAAGAACAAGAATAAAAAGTCCGCTTCGAAGCCTGATAAACATAAAGAGATGCAGCAAGGCGAAGGGCCTAGCTCTCCCACGGCAAGCCAGGACGGAGATAATGAGGGGGAATCGGTGACTCTGTCTTTGATTCTCGGAGAGATTCGCGAGTTCCGACAAGATAACAACAAACAGCTGGAAGATATTAAAGTAGAAATAGTAAAAGCTAACTCGCGGATAGATGAAGCCGAAGCGAGGATTGTTGGAATTGAAGAGAAGCTACAAAATGCCGAGGAAGTGATAGCAGAAATGCTGAAGCTACAAGACCAACTCCAGTGGAAACTAATAGATCAAGAAGGCCGCTCGAGAAGGGAAAATGTGAGGATCTACGGAGTTCCTGAAGGAACCGAAGGTAAACCCGGATTGATGATTCCCTTCGTGGAGAAGCTGCCTAGAGAGAACCTTGATATACCGGCCGCAAAAGACCTACAGATAGAAAGGGCTCACCGCGCGTTGGCACCACAGCCTCCGGCAGGCGCCCAGCCCAGATCGATTCTGATCAGATTTCTCAGTTACAGAACGAAGGAAGAGGTGCTTAAAAGAGCATGGCAAAAGAAAGGTTTCATGTGGAACAACTGTAAAATCAGTTTAGACCACGACTACGCACCGGGGATTCTTGCCAGACGGAAGGAATATACGGAAACACGGAAAGTCCTGAAGGAAAACAACGTCAGATTCCAGACCCTGTATCCAGCTCGGCTGAGAGTCTTTTACGACGAAGGGACAAAAACTTATGCTACGGTGGAGGAGGCAACGTTGGACCTGGCGGACCGGGGACTACCTATTAAAGTTATCACCCAACCGGAGTCGCTACTGGAGAGGATTCGGCAGAAGTCGTGGCAGTTAGTGGGGCGAGGACGCTCCACTCGAAACAGAGTGTCAAACTACAAGGAAAAGCTGCAAATATTCAGACGCGAATGTACAGAGAATGCAGATTAATTAAGAGAAATGACTGAAAAGAGTAAATCGGACTTAAAAGTAAAATGAAAACTGGTAATTGAAAATAATCTAGGCAGAATAACTTGAATGATAGCAATATGGTCGAGACATAAATAGGAGAAAATTCTTTATGATTATTCAAACTGCTGAGGGCCCTCTAACACAGGGTGAAGATAGAGGTTATCCCTCTGAACTGAGGCGGGTCGGTGCTCAGGCCTCACTGTGGGAAGTCGGGGAAAATTTTCAAATGTTATACGTTCAGAAATGTCTAGGGTGTGGTTATATGTCTTGGTTTACTGTTGAGAAGGGATTGCTTACTATTTGGTTAGAAAAGGAGAGTGCTTTTTTTCTACTAGAGAAAAATGCAAACTGAATTGGTAAAAATAATTTCCTATAATGTTAATGGGGTTTTGAATCCAATTAAAAGAAATAAGATTATGTCTAAATTGAAAAAAGAGAGGGCACAAATAGCTTTCCTCCAGGAAACACATATGAGCCAATCTGAACATGGAAAATTAAAAAGAATGGGCTTTAAGCATGTATTTTATTCATCATATAAATTGAGTCACAAAAGAGGGGTAGCTACTTTAATATCAAGTACTCTTAATTATGAACATATTTCAGAGACTAGAGACAAAGAAGGATGGTTTGTAAAAATCACAGGAAGAATAGAAGGTACAGAAATAACATTGCTGAATGTTTATGCTCCTCCAGGTAGTGAATGGTCATTTTATAGACACATTTTTGACCTAATGGTCAGTTCTCAAGGGGTAGTAATTTGTGGAGGGGATTTTAATATTAGATTAAATCCTATATTAGATTCTTCAAGAATAGTTACTCAGAATAAACCTCTGTCTCGGAAAGTGAATTCATTGATGGAGGAGTTGGGAATTATAGATGTCTGGAGGGAATTACACCCCACTAGTAAAGATTATACATATTACTCTTTCCCTCATTCAGCCTATTCAAGGATAGACTATTTCTTTATCTTTAATACAGATAGACTCAGGATAAAAAACTGTAATATTGCAACAATTGATCTGTCGGATCATAGCCCAGTCTCTATGTCTCTAATCCTGGAAAGGAAAATGAGGAAAACACTATGGAGGCTAAACTCACATATACTTAATAACCCAAAAGTAATGGAGAGATTAAGAGGAGAAATCAAAGAATATCTAGACCTTAATGACACAGGAGAAACATCACCAGTGATTTTATGGGATACATTGAAAGCTGTACTGAGAGGGAAAATTATTTCCATTACTACTCACATGAAAAAAATCAATGCACAAAAATTAGCAGACCTTCAAGGAAAATTAAAACAACTTCAAGTTGGAGATAGCAACAAAAGTAATTCAAATCGAAAACAGGAAATTAGGAAATTGCAAAGTGAAATTGATGATATTTATACGTTGGAAACTCTTAAAGAAATTTTCTTTACCTGAGACAAAAGAATTATGAAGTAGGAGGTAAATCAGTTGGATTATTAGCATATAAATTACGAAAACAACAAGCAGACAATACAATTCATAAAATAAAGAATCCAAAGACAAAGCTTATGGAGAGTACAATAGGGAAAATTCAAGAGAGTTTTGAAACGTATTATCGAGAGCTGTACTCCCAACCCCGGGCCCCCAATGAGCCCTATATAGACAGTGTATTGAATTTTTTAGATCTACCTAAACTTACAGATTTACAAAATGAAAGTTTATTAGAACCAGTAACTGTCAAAGAACTGAACGTGGCCATCTCTAGGTTAAAGGCTGGAAAGTCCCCAGGTTCTGATGGGTTTACCTCAGAGTGGTACAAGTCCCTGAAGACACAGTTAGCCCCATTACTACTTAACACCTTTAATTGGATCTTGCAGAGAGGAGAAACTCCACCTTCCTGGAGAGAAGCGATTATTTCAGTTATTCCTAAAGAGGGTAAAGATAAACTAGAATGTGGCAATTATCGGCCAATTAGTGTTCTTAATTTAGATTACAAACTATTTACATCTATATTAGCGCGCAGATTGGAAAGGCTTTTACCTGGCCTAATCCATTTAGACCAGACTGGATTTATTCAACAAAGACAAACACAGGACAACATAAGGAGAACTCTGCACATATTAGAACAGGTTAATAAGAACGAGACAGAGACAATGGTAGTAGGATTGGACGCTGAGAAAGCTTTTGATTCGGTTAGTTGGGCATTCCTATACAGAGTGTTAGGAAGATTCGGCTTTCAAGAAAGGTTTATTAAAGTAATTCAGACTCTGTATGACAGCCCAACAGCCCGAATTAAGATAAATGGGGACCTCTCTGACTCCTTCATTTTAGAGAGAGGCACTAGACAGGGATGCCCAATTTCTCCTCTCCTTTTTGCGCTATATATTGAACCACTTGCCCAACTAATAAGACAGAGCGAAATCGTAAAAGGTATCAAGGTGGCAGGGATTGAACAGAAAGTGGCGTTATTCGCAGATGATGTTTTGGTCTATCTGAGTGAACCAGAAAAATCATTTATAGGATTGTTTACACTGTTGGATGACTTTGGGAAAATATCAGGTTATAAAATAAATGTAAAGAAAACGCAGGTTATGTCCCTAAATTATACACCATCCAAAAAATTGCAGGATACATACGATCTTAAGTGGGAAGCTAAATCATTAAAATATTTAGGACTAACCCTGCCGAAGGATCTTTCAACACTGTCACAGGTAAATTATGGGCCATTAATCTCAGAGATAAAAGCAGATATGCATAGATGGAATCTTATCCCCTTTTTAAGTTTAAATTCAAGGATAAATACTATAAAAATGAATATTCTTCCTCGGTTATTATATCTTTTCCGTACTTTACCAGTGGAGGTGGATGATAATCAATTCAGGGAATGGGACAAATGGATTTCCCGCTTCATTTGGCAAGGAAGGAAACCCAGAATTCGATATAACACTTTACAGTTAGGGAAGGAAAGAGGAGGTATGGTTCTTCCTTGCCTGAGAAATTATTTTTATGCCTCACAGATAACCCCTCTGTTATATTGGTGTAATAGGGAATATAAGGCTAGATGGAAGGAAATAGAATTTGGATTAGTTGACAGTTTTCCTCTTCAGGCCTCAATAGCTGACAAAGGATTGATGGCCCAGTTGGAAAAATTTAATAATGCTTGGATAAATCTTACATTAAAAGTATGGCAGAAGGTGGTTAATTCATGTGGAATTAATAATATGCTAAAACTCTTTAGATGGTGTGCATATGATACCGAATTCCTTCCCAACAGAGGAGATAAAAGATTTGAGCTATGGATAAAGAAAGGTCTTACAACCTACCTCTCATTTATAGATAAAAGAGTATTACAAAGTTTCCAAATCCTGCAGGACAAACATGGTCTAGAACATAATGACTTTTTTAGGTACCTTCAAATACGAAACTATGTTAACCAGAGTTGTAGATATACAGACCTATCAACAGAATTAGAATTTTTCAAGATTCTGAATTCGGCTTGCAGTTCAATACCTAGTAAATCAGTTTCTCGCCTATATAATGCACTCTCCCATGCTAAAAATGTAAATACGCTGTATATTAAAGAGAAGTGGGAGAAAGAAGCGGGGTTGGTACTTTCAGAGGAGGCTTGGGGGAAAATCTGCAGCTTTCAATGGTCCTCGACTAATTCTTTGACTTGGAGAGAACATTGTTGGAAAAACATTATAAGATACTTCAAGACCCCATATCAGGAAAAATATAAAGATACAAATGTGATGTGTTGGAGAAGGTGCGGCTCTAAGGAGGCAAATCATTTTCATATTTTCTGGGATTGCCCTAAATTAAGTCTATTTTGGGAAGGTATTCATAGAACATTAGTTAAGGTACTTAGGTCCCAGATACCTCTGAACTTTGAGACGCTCTATTTGGGGCATGTATTGTTCCTTGAACAGAAGGAAGATATAAAGTTGCTGCAGGCCCTCTTAGCGGCAAGTAAGAAATCAATCACTAGAAAATGGCTAAATCCAATACCACCTACATTAGAAGATTGGTACGAAATTATCTTGGAAATATTTAAAATGGAAAAGTTGACCTACTCCCTGAGAACTCAAAAAGAAACATTTTATCAAATCTGGAATAAATGGATTGAATATATAACCCCAATGCGAGCAGACTTTAGATGACTCTCCTAATGATTTATATTGTTCTTCTCATCAACACAGTAATATTGCTAACGTAAGCACCCCTAGTCTAAATGTTTGTTGTTTTTTTTTGGAAAATAGAGAATTAACACAAGTAAAGGGAAAGATTTGGGAAAGGGATAAAAAAAAAATGAAAAAATTAAGTAAATAAGTACATAGGGATTGGATAATTATGTCTGTGGGCAGGAACAAGCACGAACAAATTGGGATATAAACACCTACAATGGTTGGTATATAGGCTTGTATGCAACATTTTGGACCAGTGGAAATGGTCCAGAAGGGTTGTATGGAAACTATTATTACCATTTTTCTTAACAACTAATTTCATTACTTAGCCTAATAGGTTAGATTTACCACAGTACATAATTATCTATTTAAATGTTTATTTTGCTTTTATATCATCTCAATGTGTACTTAAGAATGTATAAATAATTGTAGTTTTATACATACAAAAAAATGGAAAAGGTTATATGTGTGAAAAAAGTACATGATAATTGTGAACTCTTTATCCAAATAAAAATAAAATTTAAAAAAAAGATATTTTATTTGAGGTTCAATTATATGCATTTTCAAAGTTGTTCACAATTTTAAACATTATTTCACATAGTTCATTTTTAATAATAAATACGCTGATCCTAATATACACACTTATTTTGAATTGTCCATGTAAAGTATAATTTGTTTAATGTTAAGATCATTAATTTTAACACATCATTGATGCTGTCTGGATCTAATGTATTTAAACCATCTTTTCCCTATTCTCAGAGCTTTGAAGTATATGCCACATGCTGTTCTGAAACTACTGGAAAACATGCCGATGCCATGGGAGCAGATCAGGGATGTATCAGTTCTATATCACATCACAGGAGCAATTTCATTCGTTAATGAAATTCCATGGGTTATTGAACCAGTTTACATATCTCAGTGGGGGTAAGTAAGGTGTTGGATGTTTCTGAGCAATTTTTGAAATATTCTGACAATACACATCAGGGAATCATATTGGGCAATGTACGGAAGATCAATGTTTTGAACGGCACCTGTTTTACAATTAGCAATGGTTCCTGATTCCTGTGAACCAACCATTTTTGAACTCACACTTGCTATTTTAAAGAGACTTACTGATTTCAGACTTTAGTTTCCTGGATTTTTGCAGTTGTTCAAATATTTTCCTGATTCCTTCTGAAGTAACTTTTTCTAAATTTTCTATTTTTAGCACCAATGCTGCATATAACTTCCCTGACAAACTAGTGAGGTGAAGCTCAGTTATGATATTCCCATTGAAACAAAGTACTTTCTTTCAATAAAATGCCAAGGATGATGGATTTGAGTTTAGTTAAAGCAGGAGAAGCTGTCAAATATTCAGATGGAGTTATATAAAAATAATGTTTGGATGGTTTGTTGGTTGTAGGAACATAGAAGAAAACAGCAGGGTTTTTTGAAGTAAAGGGCTCCCTCTAGTTTTTCCACACATACTGTGTATAAAATTGAGGAAAATTTGACCTAGTAAAACATTTCATATTAATGTTAACTCTATTTTGATGTGTTTTATTTTTAGCTAGTTAATCATTAAGTAGTTTAATTTGAAATTAATAATAACATTGTTTAAGGAATATTTAATTCTAGTCCCAACTGCAGGCAAGGTCAATTATCTATTCAGAACATTTCCACTTCATACATTTATCTTTGAAATTTTAATACACTGGTGAACTAAATATTTTAAAGTTCACCATGAGATTCTGAATTAATGTTTTTTTTATTATTTTCTTGCTGGGTAAATCTTATTCGTTAGCATACTGAGGATCTCTGTTTTGTCATTTTGCTGATACAGTATTGAATTACTCTTTTATTGCTAGAACCATGTGGATTATGATGAGACGTGAAAAACGCGATAGACGACATTTCAAAAGGATGCGGTTTCCTCCTTTTGATGATGAAGAGCCTCCATTGGATTATGCAGATAACATACTTGATGTAGAGCCACTTGAAGCAATACAGATGGAACTTGACTCAGAAGAGGATGGACCAGTAGCTGAGTGGTTGTACGACCACCAGCCATTGAAAGACAACCCAAAGTAAATGTTGATACATTTGGTGCATCAATATCAGGGAAAAAAATAGAAAGCCTATCAAAGTAGTACTAAATAGGAACAAATAGGTGGTTAAGTTATTAACAAGTACATTTCAGTTTGGTAGGTGCCATTAGAACTATTATATCACTAGAGGATGAACAAAGCTTAACTTAGTTCTTTTGCATGTTATTGGATTAACCATTGAAAAATTATTTTTAAGGTACACCAAATACTAAATATTGAAAGTTTGAGTAGTTTCTGCAGTATTCTAAACTATTTATATCCAAAGAATGTTAAATGCTTTTATTGTATTCACAGCAACTTTGTGCAAGTTGTTGGGCTCAGTGTGTGGGGAAAAGAAAGTGCAGTCAAACTCACTTTGCCCAAGTAAACCTTAAATACTCACTAAAACAATAATGTTCATTATTTGCTGATTTGTTATTTTAACTCTTAATGAAATGTTATAATCAAATTTACTAACATTAAATATGATAACCCACATGGATATGCACAGCTTTATATTGACAGCTTGTGCACAATTTTATGTTTTCTTTCTTTCTTTTTAAATCTTTTTATTGAGTAAGTATACAAAAAAGGTAAGCCATATAAACATTAATACAATGTTAAAGTATAATAAAATTCCAAAAGATATCAATACCAAAAAGAAAATACTACAAACAATGTAATTTAAACATAAGAAACCAAGATAACATAATAGTATACTAAATTTTATATATATCAATGGAAAAAAAAAAGAAAAAAAAAAACCCCCAAAAAAAAACCCACCGTGCAGCTAACTAAAAGCAAAGCAAAGCAATGGGCTAACTTGAAACCAAACAGAGTTAAACTTAAAATCACGTCCTCAATCCCGACCTCCATTAAAAACAGTGAAAAAAAAACAAGAAGGGTAAATATTACATTAAATGAAAATATCGAATAAAAGGTCCCCAAATCTGTTCAAATTTAAATGAAGAATCATAAAGGTTACTTCTAATTTTCTCCAAATTCAAACATAAAATCGTCTGAGAAAACCAAAAAAAGGTAGTTGGAGCATTAAGCTCTTTCCAATGTTGTAAAATACATCTTTTCGCCATTAAAGTAAGAAATGCAATCATTCTACGGGCTGAAGGGGAAAGATTACTAGAAATTTTAGGTAGTCCAAAGATAGCAGTAATAGGGTGAGGAGAGATATCTATATTTAATACCTTAGAAATAATATTGAAAATATCTCTCCAAAAAGTTTCCAAAGCAGGGCAAGACCAAAACATATGAGTTAAAGAGGCTATCTGCCCCGAACATCTATCACAGAAAGGATTAATATGCGAGTAAAAACGCGCTAACTTATCTTTGGACATATGTGCTCTATGAACCGCTTTAAATTACAATTTTATGTTTTAAAAAAATATATACCAGAGTTCTAAAATTGCCATTTTTTCGCAACTGCAGTAAAACACAGTTGTGTGGAGCCTGTAGAAGTGAATAAAACGTCAAAAATATTTTGTTACTGTTATTAACTATTGAACTCCATTATCCGGTGAGTACTGTAGATGAGGGCAAGGTTAGGTTTAGCAATGATCGCAAATGCTGGTTGACGTTTGGCGTATGTTGGGGTGATGCATGCACCTCATGTTATTCTTATCTCATTATAAATAGGTGGCTCTGAGCTTTCGTGGCATTTAGTTCATGAGTGTGGGTTCTAAGCTTTAGCAATTTTTACTTCATGGCTGCTTATATTTTTAACTCTGTTGTATTTAGAATTAATTTGTAATATCTACGTAATTAGAGTAAAATTATTCTGGCAGTCTGGGACCATTTGTGAAATTGTAAATGTTTAAATTAGAAATTTTGTCCCATTTTAGGTTTGTAAATGGATCTACTTATCGGCGTTGGCAGTTTACTTTACCGATGATGTCCACACTTTACCGCTTGGCTAATCAGTTGCTAACTGATTTAGTGGATGACAACTACTTCTATCTATTTGATCTCAAAGCATTTTTTACTTCCAAAGCTCTGAACATGGCAATTCCTGGTGGACCAAAATTTGAACCTCTTGTTCGGGATGTGAATCTTCAGTAAGGACTTTTATTTTTAGAAATCTTGTGCTAAGATATTAAGGGAGTCATTAATTTTGGTGATTGTTGTCAGTACTTCTATTACTGAAGCTGGGCGCTGGTCTCTCCATAGTCATTGATATTTTGAAAATATGGAAATAATCAGCCTGTTACTTACACACTGATATCTGTCAGGAGGGCATACGGTAAAAAAGCATTTTGGTTTGAAAGAATATAGGCTGGTTCAACACAACAAATTTTCACTTTTCATTGATACTCAGAATAGTAGTTTGTTGAACATGTCCAGTATTTTTTTAAACCAAACTATTTACTGTATAGTGATTTTATGTATTAATAGACACATATGCTGTTGTCAACTTAATAATCGTGACCCTAGTTAATTCAGCCCCTTATTTTGGGCTTGCTTTCTTATGATTGCCGTGTCATTCTTAGTAATACTATAGTTAAACTGCTTTTTTAAGCAACTTTTATGTGGCAGGCCATTAGATCATGTGTTCTTCCCAATAATCTTGTAAGATTAAAGCAAGAAGATTCTGTATTTCGTGTTGCATGTTATTTAGAGACTATGGTGGCTATGCTATTTCTAAAAAATGTTAGATAATATTTTATGCTTTTGGAACTTTATGCCATGGTCTTTATTTGATAAAGAAGTAAAATATTGCAGTTTGATTGTTTGATTTTGGTTTGTCTATTAGAGATGAAGACTGGAACGAATTCAATGATATCAACAAGATCATCATTAGACAGCCAATTCGAACAGAGTACAAAATAGCATTCCCATACCTGTACAACAATCTGCCCCATCATGTTCATCTTACCTGGTAAGTATGTGTATTTAAGCCATTTCATGTCTTCATTATGAGGATTTAAATTTCGTTATGAAGTAAATACATTTATTACTGTCAGTAGATAGACATTATAAGACTTTTTAACTGTTACTTTAACATATTGTATTTCATTATAGTGTTCGATAGCTTGGTGCTGTTCTTGACCATTACAAGCAATTTGTGGTCAAATGGGGAAGGTGGAATTCATGGTCAAAGAATTTCAGATTGTCAATAAGAAAGTTATTTAACCTGTAGGACTTTAAAAAATAGAAGTATTTTAACAGTATATTTTTGTCATGGCAAACTTAAAGTATCTGTTAAATTGTTTAATTGAGTATCCTTGCACAAGTATCAGTAGAAGTGATTGTCAATTTCCAGTAGTTTCCTGCAGTAAAGCCAGCAGTCTGTGTTCTTAGAGACAGTGGTACTTGATTAGGTTGGGAGGTTACATGTAAATAGCTTTTGTTTCCAAGAATATTGTTCTAAGATGGGTTTCCTCCTGCTTGTCAATTTCCAAACTAATGCTTAAGTGGATAGAAATCCCACTATAACCAATTCAGCCCAGGTAATACAAATAGCATTCACTAATTTATCAGTGGCATTCTATCCGATTCATATTATGGAATTACCTGTATAACAATGTGAGAGCAACCTGATCAGTAGTCTTAGAGGTTCCAAAGGCTGATGTTTGCTTTTATTTTGTGTTACTTATGTATTTCCTTAAGACTCCTTCAGCAAGCTACGTTTTTGCTGTCTGTCCCATGAAATAATACAGTACACTGAAGTGCTGCTGTCTGAATGACAGATAATGTTTTGGAACAGTAGTTGAATCTTCCCCCTAACAGGACGGTTTAAGGCATCAATGAAGTTGTTTGTAATAAATGAGTAGTTTGGAGACATGCAGACATTTGGGTTGTAGAAAATATAATTGACTTTTAAAATGTAGAAACTAAAGTTTGGAAATGCTTTATTTGACTCAGTTTAGTAAATTAAGTTTACAATTAAACTACTAAGTAGAAAGTTCCCTATTTGTTTCTGGGCCTCAAGAAACTTTGCTTGTATTGGTCTCAAGATTGGAGCTGTATCGTAGATTGCTTTAACACTCCTAAGGCCAAGGAATTGAAAAATAAATTTCCTTCTGATTTCCATTCAGTGTGCTTTGTAAAGTATTATCTGGATGCTGAATGAGATTGTGATTTATCAGACTGTCTAGAAGAGTTTCAGTAGGGCAATAACTGGGATGAATGGCTTAAAATGGTTAGACCTGTGTTCTTAGGAGTTTAGAAGAATGAGGGGTGATCTTATTGAAACATAAGTTCCCAAAGGGACACAAGAATGTTGAAAAGCTTTCACTTATAGTAGCATCTCATATGAGGGAACATAGGTACAAGAAAAGGGGAAAATTTTTAAAACTGAGGTGCATGGGAATTTCTTCCTGCAGGATCTGGAATTTTCTACCCCATGGGGTTATGTAGTCTAGATCACTCCAGGTTTTTAGCAAGGTTGTAGACATTATCGAAAGATCAGGGAAGTGAAGATTGTGTGTAACTGACATAGGAGAGGAATTAAATCTTGGGGTAGAAAACCCATGCTGAACAACGACAGTCTTGAGGGGCCAAGTGGCCTATTCCCAGTGTTATTTTCTTGTATTTTTGTGCTTTCTTACCATACAACATTCATAGTCTTGATAAAGATTATTTTTGGATGGGCTAGTGGGGGACACAGTAACCATGGATTGATGAATTGGGGAGGATAATTGAAAAAGGAAATTTACACTTGATATATTACCATTAATTTAACTTTTAATTTGGAATTTAGGTACCACACACCTAATGTTGTATTCATTAAAACCGAAGATCCAGATCTGCCGGCATTCTACTTTGATCCATTGATCAACCCTATTTCTCACAGACACTCTGTTAAGGTAATTGACGATAACCAGCATTGACTTTGTTCTTTTCATTCTTCCAGATGATAGAGGTGATCATATGCATTTGTCTTCCATTTCAGAGTCAGGAGCCGTTACCTGATGACGATGAAGAGTTTGAACTTCCTGATTGTGTGGAACCGTTCTTGAAAGAAACACCATTGTATTCTGACAATACTGCTAATGGCATTGCCTTGCTTTGGGCACCAAGACCATTTAATCTGCGATCTGGTAAAACAAGGAGAGCACTTGACATCCCCTTAGTTAAGAACTGGTATCGTGAGCACTGTCCAGCTGGGCAGCCAGTCAAAGTTAGAGTTTCTTACCAAAAACTCCTGAAATACTATGTTCTGAATGCACTTAAGCACAGACCTCCAAAAGCACAAAAGAAAAGGTAGGTGGATTTTGCATTGAGCTGCTAATAGCTGTTAATGTTCAAAACTATTTTGGCGGAACACTCATTGTGGCGTCACTGAGATGGTGAGGGGAGTGTTGTTAAAAAATGGAACAGAATATAGTCTTTGGTCTAAGCCTTTCAGTTCTACCATGCATCTCAATATTTTTTATTGTAGGAACACACAAAATGCTGGAGAAATTCAGCAGGTCAGGCAGCATCTGTGGAGGGGAATAAACAGCCGATGTTTCTGGCCATTTTGTTGTGCAACTCTGTTATCTTCTTGGTCGAGGCTGTTCTTTTTATAAAGGATGTTAGACATTACAATGAGGAAGAACAGTTTTTCTTTTCTCCTAATCATATTTAATGCATTTTGTTTCTTTTAATACATCAGGTACTTATTCCGTTCATTTAAGTCAACAAAATTTTTCCAGTCAACCAAACTAGACTGGGTGGAGGTCGGGTTACAGGTGTGCCGTCAAGGCTACAACATGCTGAACTTGCTAATTCACCGCAAGAACCTAAATTATTTGCATTTGGACTACAACTTCAATCTGAAGCCTGTGAAAACCCTCACCACTAAGGTAAAAACTATCTCGCACTAGGCAACACACCTGAAGTGGAGTCATAAGTTAATAACTAGAAAACTAATTGCCTTTCGCAGCTTTATTTTTAAGATTTAAACCTAGGCATTAAAAAAAACTTGAATTACTACTTTGAATTGTTTTCTATTTTGTTATCCTTTCATTTTAGGGATTTAACTCATTTTTTATATTAAATTAACTTGATTACTTTGCAATGTTACAAGGTGTTTGCAGTTTGGTCTTGAAATCTCAGCACTTTGCATAAAAACTCCAGTCACTGGTAAATAGGCTTTAATTTGCTGCTGTTGGAATTCATGGGATATAATTAATTGATATCACATTTGAATTCTGTAACCAGAAAAGAATGCAAAGACTAAATGCATTAGTGTTAGTTAGCCTCGTTTTTAATTATTTAGCATACTAAGCTAAATATTCATCTACATCATTTTTGAACAAATTAACTAACAACTTCTATTTGGTGATAAGTTAGTACATATTTCCAAGCCATAGTCCAGTGACTTGCATGCATATCATGGTAAAATGGATATCACTTTTCAGGTTTAAATCAAGCTGAGTCTTTGTTATTAAGCATTTACTAAAATTACCACAGCTCATTTCAAATAATGAGAAAAGCCTCGCATGATGTGGGGCAATATTTATTGTAAATGAGAACTTAAGTAAAGCATAGTAATGCAACTGTGAGTGGAAAATTCAGTTTTAAAGTGTCTAAGATATTTTCTCTGACTTAATTTTCACAGGAGCGTAAAAAGTCAAGATTTGGTAATGCATTCCATTTGTGCCGTGAGGTGCTACGTTTGACGAAGCTTGTTGTTGATAGTCATGTTCAATACAGATTGGGGAACGTGGATGCTTTTCAGGTACAACAAACATAAAAAGATTATTGAGATTTTATAAAAGAAAGGTTTAATTTTAAAGTAATATTAAATGCAATCTTTTTCCAGTCACTTTGTTCTTTTATCCTATCTTCAATCATCATTTACGTAACCATAATCATTTGTGTACTAATCTTGTTTGTGGCATGATGAGGTAATGGTTAGCACAACACTACAGAGCAAGCAATTATGGTTTAATTCCCACCACTGTCTGTAAGGAGTTTATACGTTCTCCCCGTGACCGCATGGGTTTCCTCCAGATGCTCCGATTTCCTCTCACATTCCAAAGGTGTGCATGTTAGGGTTACTAAGTTGTGGCCATGCTATGTTGGTGTCAGAGGCATGACAGCACTTCTGGGCTAACCCAGCACATCCTCGGATGTGTTGATTGTTGACGTAAAGAACGGATTTCACTGTATGTTACAATCTTTCCATGTACATGTGACAAATAAAATTCATCTTTACAGAGCCTGTGGTAGGTAAAATCAGCGATACTGGTGACCAACTATTATATTTTAGGGCTTTTGTCAAGTTCATTTACTTGTTAATCAAGAAGCTGACATGATACTTTTCAGACATTGCTTTGATTTTATGGCTAATTCTATGATGAAGACTATTACTTTTGTCATGGATAATCATTTCCTTAAATTCTTTTAAATTCCTGAAGCCTTCTATAATCACCTTAGCCAACTGGTCTCATCAGAGTTTGGACTTGTGCAGACTGACTGTGGTAAACAGTATCCAAAAATGTTATGTACATCAGAATATTCCTACTGGTTTTCCTCTGTGTGCAGGAATAATGGGTTGTTCTCAGGGCTACAAAACTGTCTCTGCTGTGCTCCTGCACTGACACTAACCAGATGGCCACGTGTTAGCATGATCTCACTTCACACTGAAATGTCTCTATTTCTAATTCTTCTACTTGACTATCTTTCTCTCTTGACTGTCTATCATAATTAATAGTGACACCTCACCTTTTGTGGGTACATTTAGGCTACGTAGCAATATCAAAGCATATTCATTTTGCTGTGTAGGTACTGGAGTAAAAATCTGAAGCAGGGTTACTTTCCAATTTGTATTCTTTGAGTGTAAGAACCAGAGGTTTTATGTGATAGTGCACCAATACTAAATATGGAGAGTGTAAATGCACTGTTATTTTTATTAAGGAATAGATTGAAGTATTTTTACATAAAATAATAGCTGGACACTAAATCAAAGTAATTTAGATTTATTCTTTGCATTTTAGTTGTCAGATGGGTTGCAGTATATCTTTGCTCATGTGGGACAACTGACAGGAATGTACAGGTACAAGTACAAGCTGATGAGGCAAATCCGAATGTGTAAAGATCTGAAGCACCTTATCTATTACAGATTTAACACGGTACGTATACAGTTTTAATATCGTGTCTGACAAATCTTATAGAATTTTTTGAGGATGTAACTAGTAGAGTGGATAGGGGAGAACCAGTGGATGTGGTATATTTGGATTTTCAAAAGGCTTTTGACAAGGGCCCACACAGGAGATTAGTGTGCAAACTTTAAAGCACACGGTATTGGGGGTAAGGTATTGATGTGAATAGAGACTTGGTTGGCAGACAGGAAGCAAAGAGTGGGAATAAACGGGACCTTTTCAGAATGGCAGGCTAGTTGGGTACCGCAAGGCTCAGTGCTGGGATCCCAGTTATTTACAATATATATTAATGACTTAGACGATGGAATTAAATGCAGCATCTCCAAGTTTGCGGATGACACGAAGCTGGGCAGCAGTGTTAGCTGTGAGGAGGATGCTGAGAGGATGCAGGATGACTTGGATAGGTTAGATGAGTGGACAAATTCATGGCAGATGCAGTTTAGTGTGGATAAATGTGAGGTTATCCACTTTGGTGGCAAAAACAGGAAAACAGATTATTATCTGAATGGTGGCCGATTAGGAAAAGGGGAGGTGCAACGAGACCTGGGTGTCATTATACACCAGTCATTGAAAGTGGGCATGCAGGTACAGTAGGCGGTGAAATAGGCGAATGGTATGCTGGCATTCATAGCAAGAAGGTTCGAGTACAGGAGCAGGGAGATACTACTGCAGTTGTACAAGGCCTTGGTGAGACCACACCTGGAGTATTGTGTGCAGTTTTGGTCCCCTAATCTGAGGGAAGACATTCTTGCCATAGAGGGAGTACAAAGAAGGTTCACCAGATTGTCCTGGGATGGCAGGACTTTCATATGATGAAAGACTAGATCGACTAGGCTTATACTCGCTGGAATTTAGAAGATTGAGGAGGGGATCTTATTGAAACGTATAAAATCCTAAAGGGATTGGACAGGCTAGATGCAGGAAGATTGTTCCTGATGTTGGGGAAGTCCAGAATGAGGGATCACAGTTTGAGGATAAAGGGGAAGCCTTTTAAGACCGAGAGGAGGAAAAACTTCTTCACACAGAGAGTGGTGAATCTGTGGAATTCTCTGCCACAGGAAACAGTTGAGGCCAGTTCATTGGCTATATTTAAGAGAAGGCAGGTACAGGGTTCTGAGTTGGATGATCAGCCATGATCATATTGAATGGTGGCGCAGGCTCGAAGGGCTGAATGGCCTACTCCTGCACCTATTTTCTATGTTTCTATGTTATATAACTAATTAAACCTGAAATTATATGTACATGTCATATCCTTACAATTTTGACAGGTCTTCAGTCGATTGGTGTGTTACTACCTTGGGGAATATTTATTACCTTTAATGGTATAAATGCATTAATGATGTTTTGACAGCAGTTTCTTAAACCAGAAGCAAATGTTATACTCTTCCCACACATATAAACACATTGGAAAACTTATCACTCATTAATTGTGAATATAGATGTTCTGTTTTCACACTTCTGCTTTCTCTTAGCTTCAACATGTTCCTTGCTTGTTTTCCTTTATCTGAAACAATTGCATTTTCTTTAGTGTGACTGGTTTTCAATATATAATGAACAGTAATATATAAAATTTAGAGTATGTTAGGATAGCATCGTGCAGTGTAAGGCTCCTTTGCTACTTGTATTTAAGAATGCACAAGTCACCCTGTGACCACCAGCATGAGGGGAAAAGTATTCAAATCAGACTGCTGTAAAAGATGTACGCTGTTTGCTACCAATTAATGTTCAGGTCATTTTAATTTAACAGGGGCCAGTTGGCAAGGGGCCTGGCTGTGGATTTTGGGCTGCTGGCTGGAGAGTGTGGCTTTTCTTCATGAGGGGCATTACTCCTCTGCTGGAGAGGTGGTTGGGAAATTTACTTGCCAGACAATTTGAAGGTTTGTAAAACTTCTGTATTTTATATTTTAAAAAAAGCATTTGTGTAAGCTTGCTACAAAAACAAAACTGTTTCGGAACTCAGTCGCTTAATTTACTACTTGCCCTCTTATTGACTCAAAATAACATCTATAAATTTTCTGCAATGGCAAATGTTTGAAGTAATGTATTTCCTTTTTCTTTTCTCTAAATTCTCCACTTCTCAATCTTGCTTTGGCTAGGCCGTCATTCCAAGGGGGTAGCTAAGACTGTGACCAAACAGCGTGTGGAGTCTCACTTTGACCTGGAGTTAAGAGCAGCTGTCATGCATGATATCCTAGATATGATGCCTGAAGGAATCAAGCAAAACAAGGCCAGAACAATCTTGCAGCATCTAAGTGAGGCATGGAGATGCTGGAAAGCAAATATTCCTTGGAAGGTACGACATTTAAAGAACACATGAGCAGCCTATTATATTGATATTCAAGAATGTACTGTTAAATAACTGTTCCTTTCAATATTGACATTCAAGAATGTACTGTTGAATAACTGTTCCTTTCAACACTTGTTTGATGATTAACTTAATAGTTGTGTGAATAACTCAATAATCCTTATTGTCCATATGGGGTTGGGAGGAGGGAAAAGAACTTTAAAATTCTAATCCAAAAAATTAATTTATGACCTTGTGTTTAAATGTGACATTTATGGCATTCATTTAGATGTAGTGTTTCTTTACCCATGGTTTTGCTGTGAGGATGTAAAAGAATTAATTGTAACATTTATTTTGTCTTAAGTGGAATATATTGTAGTTGGCTCGAAGTCAAATTCTGAGGCTAAAATGTATAAAAATAATTTGCTTTTATCATTTATGATTTGATTCTTTTGTAATAGGTTCCAGGTCTGCCAACTCCAATTGAGAACATGATCCTGCGGTACGTAAAAGCCAAAGCTGATTGGTGGACAAATACTGCTCATTACAACAGGGAGCGCATTCGTCGTGGTGCAACTGTTGACAAAACTGTTTGCAAAAAAAACCTAGGCCGTCTTACCAGGTTGTACTTGAAGGCAGAACAAGAAAGACAGCACAATTACCTAAAAGTGAGTTTTGCCCACTGAATCTCACAGCTACTTGGACTATACCTCTTCCCACTCTGTCACTTATAAAAATGCCATCCTCTTCTCTCAGTTCCTCTGTATCTGCCACATCTGCTCTCAGGATGAGGTTATTCATTCCAGAACTAATGAGATGTCCTCCTTCAAAGAAACAGGCTTCCCTTCCTCCATCAATGCTGCCCTCACCTGCGTATCTTCCATTCCGCACGTCTGCCCATCACCTCGTCTTCTTGCCACCCACCAGTGATGGGGTTCCTCTCATCCTCACCTAGCAGCCCATTAGCCACTGTGACCAGCGCATACTTCTCTATAACATCCACCATCTCCAATGGGATACTCACCCTGCCCCCCCCTCCCAGCTTTCCACAGGAATTGTTTCCCTTTCTTCCATGTTCCACTATCCTCTCCTGTCAGATTCCCACTTCTCCAACCCTTTATCTTTCACCTATCAACTTCCCAGCTCTTTACTTCACCCTCTCCCTCTCCCAGTTTCACCTATCACCTACCACCTTGTACTTCTTCCCTCCCCCCACCTTCCTGCTCTAACTTCTCTTCTTTTTTTTCAGTCCTGATGAAGGGTCTCAGCCCGAAAAGTTGACTGTTTACTCTTTTCCATAGATGCTGCCTAGTCTGCTGAGTTCCAGAATTTTGTGTTTGTTGTTTGGATTTCCAGCATTTGCAGATTTGCTCACCTTTGCAGTTTGATATGCTGTTGTTAAATTTAGTTTAGCTTTGAAGTTTCCATGAAAATCTATAAATTGCTCTATGTTTAAGTAGTGTCAGTCTTCTTACTGATTAAAATGAAATACTTAATGTTCAATATTAGTGTTTTAAAAATTGAGGATATTCTGAGAATCCTTAAGTTGCCTTGGATTATCTTTATTTATTTATTTATTTATTTTAATAGTACTGTAAAACTAATCAGCATTCATGAGCTGTATCCAGTCACTAAAAGTAATGCTTGTGATTTTAGATTGAGTTTGGATTTAATTGTGATGAGCTTTGGTCAGCATAGAGTCTATTTCTCTTAAAAGCTTAGCTTTGTCTGCAAATCTCAATTGCTTATAAGTATTTAACTCCCTTTGTGTGCTGAATAGGATGGCCCCTACATTACTGCCGAAGAAGCTGTTGCCATTTATACAACCACAGTGCATTGGCTGGAGAGCAGACGTTTCTCGCCCATTCCTTTCCCTCCACTTTCATACAAACATGATACAAAGCTTCTGATCTTGGCTTTGGAGAGACTCAAGGAAGCTTATAGGTAAAGATATATGTATGTGATTGAACAGCATATTCAAATGACTTTTCATTATTAATGTGAATTCAGTTTGTTTATATCTGATTTGTTGGAAGTGAAATGATTTAAAATGAATGAAGGTTTACCTTTGATGTCTTGTTCTTAATTTCAGTGTGAAATCGAGGTTAAACCAATCACAGAGAGAGGAACTTGGTCTAATTGAACAGGCTTATGATAACCCTCATGAAGCTTTGTCCAGAATTAAACGTCACTTACTTACACAGAGAGCTTTTAAGGAGGTTTGTGAGAAGTCATATGCAAAATCATACCCATGTTGTGATAATAAAAGTTATCTTGTATTTGCTGATTAAGTTATGATGCAACAGTTCTCATTTTCACACTCAATATCAGAATGCCTTTTTTCCAATCTTTCTATCCTGACAGGTTGGCATTGAATTTATGGATCTGTACAGCCATCTGGTGCCAGTTTATGATGTGGAGCCCCTGGAGAAGATCACTGACGCTTACCTCGATCAGTACTTGTGGTATGAAGCTGACAAGCGGCGGTTATTTCCCCCGTGGATTAAGCCAGCTGATACTGAACCACCTCCATCACTTGTATATAAATGGTGCCAAGGTATGTTTGGAGTTTTCCTGAAAAGCTGTGCTGCTTGCCAATTTTTAGATTTTATTCATTAACATTACTTTCGTTTAATAATAGAGCATAATTGCATACTAAAGCATTAGGACATGTATCAATTTATTTTACTGTTTTTATATAGTAAATTTTATGAAACATATATGTTGCTAACTTAATGAGCACTATTGAGTTATGTTCACAGTACTAAATTTTAGATGAAACTACCTGTTAACAAAAACAAAATGTAATTGTCAAATGTTTATTTGCATTTTCAATTTTCACTCACTTTTAAGAACACTCCAATAAAGTAAAACTGCTTGAAGAAGCACATATCATCATCTAGTAGCAATGTGTTTAAATTTCATTTATGACATTTCTTATAATAATACATAACTGCTACCCTTTTAGATGAGCACTGTGCTTTTGGGGGAATGAAGTAGTGCAGATTTGGAACCATATATTTTGATACATCTTAGAAATCAAAGATTGTATTAACATTTGATTATTTGAAAATATATCATTATGGGATGCTTATTTAATGCAGGTATCAACAATCTTCAGGATGTGTGGGAGACAGGTGATGGTGAATGCAACGTCATGTTAGAGTCACGATTTGAGAAAATGTATGAGAAAATTGATCTGACTTTGCTGAACAGATTGCTTCGTCTGATTGTGGATCACAACATTGCTGATTATATGACAGCTAAGAACAATGTTGTTATTAATTACAAGGTATGTGTAATTTCTATTACAGTGACTATCCTTTGCTGGCCTTTTCACTTTATTGACAAATGCTGATATTAAACCAAATTACATGTGTAAGGGATTTTTGAATTATTTAAAATGGATCAGAAAGCTTCCATGTCAGGTACATATAAGAGTCGATTAAAAATGTAAGAACTTTGTTAATGGGTTAGGGTTGGGATTATGGAATGTATTTTAACAATAATACATTTCATTAAGCAATGTCTGTAAGAACACCATGGAAATGAATTTATGGTCCCTGTTCCTCTTAAGTATAACTGAAATAGATTTTTAAAATGCTTTTCTTAGCATGTTGTATCTTAAAGCTTCAGTCTACTAAGTGGACTTATTGGAAAATTTCACTAACATGAAGTCAAACACATAAAGTATTTTCTCAAGTATTTTGGTGGTTTATTGTTTTCACTTTTGGAGACCAGTCTTTTGTGAACTGGAGGAGATACTGTAATATAAGTTCATTGAATCTGTCTGGAGTATTGTTACTTGGAATGGATTTTTTCCCATGTGATAGGACATGAACCACACCAATTCCTATGGTATTATTCGAGGACTCCAATTTGCCTCATTCATAGTCCAGTACTATGGGCTAGTGCTGGATCTGCTGGTATTGGGTCTCCATCGAGCCAGTGAAATGGCTGGCCCACCACAAATGCCAAATGATTTTCTGAGTTATCAGGATGTTGCTACAGAAGTTGCTCATCCAGTCAGGCTTTTCTGCAGATATATTGAGCGTATTCACATTTTCTTCAGGTAAGCAGTTTCCTTAACCTATAAAACTTGTTCTTTAACCTATAAAGCTTATTCCTTGTGGATTATCACTATTCCTCTAAACAACCTTAGAACTTGTTACCAAAATATGGATCTGAATGCACATATTCTTTTTAAAAATGGCAATCTTATTTTTAACTTGGACTTACGAGACTTCGATGATAATTGCCACGTAATTTTGCAGTCTTGCCTAGAAATTGTTTTAATGTTTTCAGTGTTTTTTGTATTATATTAAATCAAAGTCTTAAGGTGGCTCCTTTTTCATTAAACCACTATATTTTGCAATGAGAGTCTTCTAGATGATGGTGACAGTAGAGTTCTTTTCCAGGAAGAGAGACTAAGAAATTTCTGCGTTTGATCATGTAAGTCAGCCCAACAGTGATCTCTGAAGTAGGTGCCTAGCTGTTTGTTGTCCAATCACCTACTTTGGAGATTACTGTTGTGCTGACTTGCATGAAGTAAAATAAATAAAATCATGCTTAGCTACTTATAGGTTCAAAGATCGAATTTAATATCAGAGAAATGTAGACGATATACATCCTGAAATGGTTTTCCATCGCAAACATCCACGAAAACAGAGAAATACCCCAAAGACCCCCCCCATGCATAAGCAGCAGCAAGCAACGACCCCCCCTCCCCCCACCAGTAAAAAAAAGCGCATTGGTAGCATCACTGAGCCCAAGTGTGTGCTAGGCAATAGCAAAGACACAGACCAAAGTTACCCCAAAGGCTTCGCATTTCAACCGACATTCGACAAACCACAGATCCTCTCTGTCCCTGGCAAGGGAGAGGGAGGTGTCCCCCATTTTCACAGCAAGCAGATTTGTTGTCAAATCATGATTTTGTTTCTTTTTTTTGCGCTTAAATGATTGTTGTGGTTACTTGTGATGTTCAAGTTGTTCTTAAAACATGGAATTGAGCTTTAGACCTGAACTGATTAAAAGTACGTTTCTTCAAGTGCGTGTTTCACAATCTACACTTACAGATTTACAGCTGATGAAGCCAGGGACTTGATTCAGCGCTACTTGACAGAACATCCTGATCCAAACAATGAGAACATTGTAGGATATAATAACAAGAAGTGTTGGCCAAGAGATGCACGTATGAGACTTATGAAGCATGATGTCAATCTGTAAGTATTATGTTTTAAGTGGTTGCCAAGTGTTTTTCCTGCTACTTTTTGAAGCATTTGCCTGGTCCCTGCCTTTATTATTACTGTGCAAGCTGCAATACAGAATTTTGTTTTCCCTTAAAATCCATTGGAACAAGTATGTTGCTTTTTCTCCCCACCCCAGCTAAAGGAAAATTATTTACTTGAATTTGATGCTTTTGTACTATTGTCGGATTCTATAGGGTAGTTCTCAGAAACATGTAGTGCAAAACCATGTGGGAAGTGATGCTTCATAAATTTTAAGTTGTGTTAGATGTTTCATTTTGACAAGATTCTCAATTGTTTGTTAGTTAAAGCAGTGCATTGAAACTACTTTGCATGAGCAGAGCGCCTTGAATTCAACTTCCTATGAACTTAACTGTTGACAATGCAGTGCAGTAGTCATAATACAGTATTGTGATGTTATTTGCTCTGTTAAACTAACGTGCACACTATTTTCTTATGGAAGAGCAAAGCAGTTTTGCCATTTTTCCAGTAGAATTACCTGTCAGTCAGCATTACAACCAGCAGATTAAGCAGCTGTTATCTAAGTACTTAATGTATACGGGACTTTGCTGCATGCAGGAGGCTACAACATTAGATTAGCCCTCATAAGGATAAATGTTTTTCCTTTTGGGATATTATAAGCCTATGAAATATGCTTTATAACTGCCAGTTGTTTTCTTTTCCCTTTGTCAGAATGTTCTAGACTTGATCCAAATAATTATGGGTCAAATCTAGAACATTCTTCTCTTCATTTGGAAACATGAATTGAGTGATTTATTGCAATCACAGCCTTATCGCAACAGGTGATAACACCACAAGTTATTAGGACTATGTGTTGGAAGCCAGTGAAATTCAGATCCATTTAAAAGCCCATATTTATGTTTAATCAGTAATACAGTTTGAACTGATCGTTTAGTCCAGTCTCTGAAGTATTGTCTTTTTTCATGCTAGCTGTCTTTAATCGCTTACTGTATATCACACCTTTTAGGGGACGAGCGGTGTTTTGGGATATCAAGAATCGGCTGCCTAGGTCTGTTACCACCATTCAGTGGGAAAACAGCTTTGTCTCTGTCTACAGCAAAGACAATCCCAATTTGCTATTTAACATGTCGGGCTTTGAGTGTCGCATCCTTCCCAAATGTCGTACCAGCTATGAGGAATTCACTCATAAAGATGGAGTTTGGAACTTGCAAAATGAGGTATAAAGCATTATGTATCAGTAGAAACGTTGTGGAATATTTCTATTAATTTAAGCAAAACTGGATGTATTTTTGTTACCCGACCTATCTCTATGTCTTATGGTCTTGGCACCCACCTATGGCTGAAAAATTCCAGGCATGCATTAAGCAGACAATGAGACAGGCAATTACTGAGAGAACTCAAATCAAATAGAAGCATTTTCCATTCACAAAGCAGTATTTTATTCACATTTTTTGAAAACACACTCACCTTGGATGACCTGGAGAATATCTCCAATGTTCTTGCAAACATTTGTCCTACAAACCACATCACCTAAGACAGAGTAACTTGAAGTTTCATCGTAGTCTTTATGAGGCTTACAGTGCACAAATTAGCTGTTGAATTGGAATGCAAAATAATGACTGCATTTAACTTAATATGCTGCAAAACAGATTGACATGGCCCTTGGGGCCCAAGCACGTGCATTTGACCTGCAATCCAAATGCAAATTCTTTCATAATTTGTAATTCAGGTTACCAAAGAGCGTACAGCACAATGCTTCCTCAGAGTGGACGATGAATCTATGCAGCGTTTCCATAACAGAGTACGGCAGATCCTCATGGCTTCTGGTTCCACCACTTTCACCAAGGTATGGTTCCTTTATACTTTTTCATTTCAAGTAATGGAAATGTTGCAAGGTTTGAATAAGGGTCTAGTCAAGTAAATTCAAATAAGAGAGTTTGCAGAAAGTCCTTAAACACATTTTCTTTCGTGTGGTTTACCCACCTATAGTTGGGTGCAGTGTAAATTTAGATTGTGGTGAAGATCTGTTGTAGTTTACCGGTGGCGAAAAAAATGTAAACATTTTCATAACAAGGTATCAGAACCAGAGGAAATAGAAAAATGTTAACTTGTTTACTTGGATGTTCCAATGGTAGTCTTTTATGCTTTTCTAGATTGTGAACAAGTGGAACACTGCACTGATTGGTTTGATGACCTATTTCCGTGAAGCAGTGGTTAACACTCAGGAGCTCTTGGACCTATTGGTGAAATGTGAGAACAAGATCCAGACGCGTATTAAGATTGGTTTGAATTCCAAGATGCCAAGTCGTTTCCCTCCTGTAGTGTTCTACACTCCCAAGGAGCTTGGTGGTCTTGGAATGCTCTCAATGGGCCATGTTCTCATACCACAATCCGATTTGAGGTACTGTTTTGATACAAATTTCTACTTCATGAATTTAAAGAAACAGCGTAAAGTACTCTGTTTCTGTGCATTGTTTAATTTGTACAAAAAGTAAACATATAGTAGAAACGATTATTTCAAATAACATTATATCAGTAATCTTGATGTCTTGCTGATAACATAAATAATAAATATGACATTTTTTAGAATTATATTTTTGGGCTATAAAGATTCATGTGTTTAAGTTCTGTTACATTTTATGCATTTATACTTAATTTGTTATGTTTCAGATGGTCCAAGCAGACAGATGTGGGCATCACTCATTTCCGATCAGGCATGAATCATGAAGAGGACCAACTGATTCCTAATCTTTATCGTTATATTCAGCCCTGGGAGAGTGAATTCATTGATTCACAAAGAGTGTGGGCAGAATATGCACTGAAACGACAGGAAGCCATAGCACAAAATAGGTAAGTTGTGAGTTTATGTGAAGCCCTAATAGTGATAAGTTTCTATTTGTTATACTTCATAAACCTTTCCTTATTTCAGGCGGTTAACTTTGGAAGATTTAGAAGACTCCTGGGATAGAGGTATCCCACGCATTAACACATTATTCCAAAAGGATAGGCACACTCTGGCTTACGATAAGGGTTGGAGAGTAAGAACCGATTTCAAACAATACCAGGTATGTGTTAATGTTTCAGTAGGACATTTTGTTCCTGGCTTTGGTGACCTCTATGCAATTCACTGCTGCTCTAAAGCTGTGCATCTGTACCAAAAATCTACAAAATCAAACCTCTAATGAGAAACTATAAGCTTCAGTATTTTGCTCCAAAAGCACATTTGTGGATGGGTGCTGCCATTTTTGCACTGTATCTGAAAGTTTCATGTCTTAGTATTTGGAATTACACCAAGTTCAATATTTTGCTTGAGGGATTGCTGATTAATCTGGCGAAGTTTAGACAGTATATATTTGAACCATACAAATGACTATACGATCTCTGATTTATGCTATAACCAACCCTCATAGCGGTAGTGATAAGTGGTCATGGCAGAATCATCATACCTCTATAATAATGATGAAAAAAATGACCCAGAATTCATATTTCTGAAAGGGGATAAAAAGTTTAGATTTGCCTATGCCTTGTAAGAATAAGGTCATCGCAGTCAGTTATACTGTTCCATGGTTCTTTGCCTTTGATTGCAAGGTAAGGTATGGGAGGTGAATGGCAGTTCACCTGAAAAAATGTCTTCCATTTGAGATTCTCTACCACATTTGTGTAGTGCTAGAAGGATTTGATTTGGTGAAGAAATAACAAGAGATAGGTGCCTAGAGTTAAAGCTTGGAATTGATTAAACTATAAGGAGATTTAACAAATTTTGTTCCTAGAAGATTATAAAATCTATAATTTAATGACCATTGCTTTAGTATTGTGTATTTTTTTTTCATTTTCATGTGCACTGGGATATTTGCTGAACTTAGCCTAAAACAGGCCAGTGGAATTATTACAAAATTAACAATTTTCGAGGGCACATAAAGTAGTACAACTTCACTACATTTTTTATTACGTTTCAATGAGATAGATGAGCTTAGTGCAGTGATATCAACTTCTCAACATCAAGCGGAATGTCACTTGGAAGGAGTCTCAGATCCCCATGTTCAGTAATTTAAAGTCTGTTTCGTTGCTTTGAAATAAGTTGTGGCTGCACTCAAACTGTGCTCCATTAAATATGATGTTGGAAAGGCAATAAAGAACATCTTGATCTTTTTCCGCAGTGCAGGATAGGGTTCAGAGATATCTCTTTGCAACCAAAGGTCTTGATATGGGTTTTTTGAACATCAGTTTCAACACAATCATTCTGTAGCAAGATCGTTTTTTTCATTCTTCCTGTTAATTTCTCATTACAAGTGTTCAGGAATGGATTTATTACTCAATCTGGAATTTGGATCGAGACAAAATCCTGAAATCACTGACATGACTTTATGCAGCTCATCCACCTGGACACAGTATACTTGAAGATCATCATCTGGTATTCTTCCTTTCTCTTCCAACTCAGAGACATGGAAATTGAGAAAGGTCGCAATGACTGATGTTGCACTTAAATAGGGTTAACTTGGGCAGAAATGTGGAGACAATTGATTTGACTTTGATAAGATTTACATAATTTCTTTGCAAATGAAGATTAATTTGTGAATAATTCTGACAAATAAACGATGTCATGCTTAATGTTTTGAGTTGATTACTGAATGAAGTATTCGAGTCTTCAAAGAATTTCATCACTGTTTCAAAGAGCGCATAAAAGCATCTCAGACCGTTTCCTTTTGAGAGTATTTTGAGTATTAATAGTAAGAAAAATGCAGACTGTGTTGAAAAATAAGTGTAATTAAGATGTGTTGTTCACAGGTGTTGAAGCAGAACCCTTTTTGGTGGACCCATCAAAGACATGATGGCAAGCTATGGAACTTGAATAATTATCGCACTGACATGATCCAAGCACTAGGTGGTGTTGAAGGCATTCTGGAACACACTCTCTTCAAGGGAACTTACTTTCCTACATGGGAGGGTTTATTCTGGTATACCTTTTTCTTTCAAGCTCTATTGTTTAATATATATGTTTGAAGTACATTGTCATCTACTACGCTGAGAAAATGATACTGCTATATATTTTTAACTTAAATATGAATGCTTAATTTTAAAAAAATGTGCTTGTAGGGAAAAGGCAAGTGGCTTTGAGGAATCCATGAAATGGAAGAAACTGACTAATGCCCAACGATCTGGTTTGAACCAGATTCCTAACAGAAGATTCACTCTTTGGTGGTCACCAACCATCAACAGAGCTAACGTAAGTATCTGTGATTTATTTTGAATTAATGACATTTATTTATGAAATGAGTTTCCAGAAATGAACTTGGAGTATTTTTCCATCTTCAGGTTTACGTAGGTTTCCAGGTGCAGTTAGATTTGACGGGAATTTTTATGCATGGCAAAATACCCACCCTCAAGATTTCCTTGATCCAGATCTTCAGAGCCCATTTGTGGCAAAAGATTCATGAGAGCATTGTTATGGATCTCTGTCAGGTCAGTGTTCGGACTCATACTTAAGTCTTGGGATACTTTAATTGTTTGAAATCCATTTGAAGGAAGAATGAATGGAAAGTGCCATAAAAGATCTGGAAGTAAATTTTAAAGTTAACTGAATACAAAAGAGAAAATTGAAGAGGGTTGAAATTTTATCGCATCTGCTGTAAATAATATTTTTTTTAATACAATTGAGCTTGGTTTTTAATTTGAAAAATGTGAACCTAATGTTCAAACTTATCTTGATTTCACTTTCTGAAGCATTGCTTAATCAATAAATCTGTGAAATCTATTCTTCTTTGTAGGTCTTTGATCAAGAGTTGGATGCTTTGGAGATTGAGACTGTGCAGAAAGAGACCATCCACCCCAGAAAGTCTTACAAAATGAACTCCTCCTGTGCTGATATACTGCTGTTTGCTTCATACAAGTGGAATGTTTCCAGACCATCACTACTTGCTGACTCAAAGTGAGTTTATTCCACCATTTTAGTAACATTTAAATAGAAACGGGCGCTTTCCTCTCTAAAGCCTCTTCTGCCATTAATTGAGATTGTGGTTGTTCGGTAAGCTAATTCTATTTACCGCCTCTGTTTCCTTATCCTTCACTACCCTTGCTTAACAAGACTATTAATCTCTGAGTTTAAAATCAACAATTGAACCAAGTCCTATTGCCACCATCTTTTTTTCATGGTAACATTTCTTTCCTCATTCCTGAAAGATCTGGCTTTAAATTTTAACTGTGCTCCCTTGGAGAAACAGATTTTATGTGGATAAAAATTTGCTTCTTAATAAATCGAGATATCTTTAAGGCACCCTTTAGTCTTACAAATTTTTGAATGTTTTCTTTTGAATCTCTAGTAATTTAACCTTTGGAACCCAAGTATAATCTTGGTAAATATATGCTGGTACCCAGCAAGGCCATTGTATCCCACCTAAATTGTGGTACTTGTTCGGAACTGCTTTCAGTGCTGAGCTGTCAACTATGCAGTATTTTATGTAGTTGAGGCATAATTGATATCTTGGTGTATTCCATTTCCTTGATTTATTTTTGTACATGGATGTCCTCAAAAAGTTCACAAGTTTTTCAATTATTGGATGTTTGCACATGAAACCCCTGGTTTCCTTGGCTGCTTAAGTTTAGGGAAAACACTCTCCGGTTTTGCCAAACTCGTGAGATTGAGACTGCTCTTCCACCCCAAACTCCGGTTTGTGTGGATGCTGTGTAATTTGCTACCCTGTTACAAATTAGTACCACGAAATAACAGACAGTACACTGCCTACGATTAAAGGAATTATTATATTTATACATTTTAACTTAACTAAAGGGTTAGTAAAGAAAAACAAAAAGAAAAGGGCCCATTTTAATTAAACAGTCAAATATGCACAGTTTGGAGCTCATCTTGAACTTCTCTGTCACTCACGCACTGGGCCCTCGATCAACGTGAAAGCACACACCACCTTCCAAACGTCACTCGCAATACATCTCAATCAAACAGGTCTCCCACCGGATTGTAGGCTACGACTGGTTCTTCCCGGAGTCTTCTCTCTCCATCTCTTCTTGAACAAAAGCCCGAGACCAACCTTATTATCCCTCACCTAGAAAACCTCCCCTTAATTGGACAACACACATTCCACATCATCCCTTATCTTCAACACTAACCCAAACGGGCTGAAAGCAGAACAGACTGCTCTCACAGAACTGCTAAATGAAATACCTACATCATAACAGTAAAGATGTGAACCAGGGCATTACACATATATTGTAGTTTCACTTAAATTGCAACAAGGCTGCCAAGTTGACTATAGTTCATGTATTTTTCTTCTTATTATTATCTTGAATTAAATTGCATATAGTGGCGGGGCGGAGATACTTCTCTACCAAAGGAGGTGTAAGGCAGTCCTACCCTCCACTAGCCTGCAGGCTGCCCTTGGGCAAGGTGTAGCACCTGCTTAACCCTTCGATCATGGTCACGTGAAGCCATGGGAACAGATGGTGGATGGTCGTATGAGCAGCTGGTGCATATCACAAGTCTGGGTTATGTGACCATTGACACTAGGCAGACAATCTCTGAGGAGTATTGATAAAAGCTGTGGTCACCTGTCTTGTAAAGACACTGCCCAGAAAAAGCAATGGCAAACCACTTCTATAGAAAAGTTTGCCAGGAACAATCATGGTCGAGAGACCATGATCGCCCATGTCATATGAGACAGCACATTGATCGTGATGATAGTAATATTTCCTGTTTCCTATTTCTTTTAGAGATGTAATGGACAGCACAACTACTCAGAAATACTGGATAGATATTCAATTGCGATGGGGTGACTATGACTCTCATGATATTGAGAGATATGCCAGGGCCAAGTTCTTGGACTATACAACCGATAACATGAGTATCTACCCATCCCCAACTGGTGTATTGATTGCCATTGATCTGGCCTATAACTTACACAGGTATGTGTTCAGAATGGTGTGCAACAAAATGTACCTGAAGGGTAAAAGTGTAATTACGTAATTATTCAATATAACTTGCCAATTCAAAGTACTAATGTATAGTACTTAAAAAAATAAAGATATCAACTTAAATATATAGAACAACTATGTAAGTAGTATTTTTTTAACTGTTCTAAATTATTTGTCATATCAAGCAAAAAAATTAATAAAACATCACATGTTACTGTATTTTTTTAGAAATATCTATCTTTGAATTTCCTGGGGGAAAGAAGTTACTCATGCCACTCTTTTCATCTTGCAGTGCTTATGGTAACTGGTTTCCAGGTGCCAAGCCTTTGATCCAACAGGCAATGGCAAAGATCATGAAAGCTAATCCAGCTTTGTATGTGTTGAGAGAACGTA
The DNA here is from genome assembly GCF_963921235.1 of Mobula hypostoma. NCBI lineage: Eukaryota > Metazoa > Chordata > Chondrichthyes > Myliobatiformes > Myliobatidae > Mobula > Mobula hypostoma. The sequence continues at coordinate 28,240,969 of NC_086119.1, read as the reverse complement.
TTCGAAAGGGTCTACAACTGTACTCTTCTGAACCAACTGAACCTTACCTTTCCTCACAGAATTATGGTGAACTCTTCTCCAACCAAATCATCTGGTTTGTGGATGATACCAATGTGTACCGAGTCACCATTCATAAGGTAAAAAGTACAGAACTTAAATAAAATTTCAAATACAAGAAGCAACCAGTCACCATATTTCTCTGTCTATGCTTTTAGTTGCCTCATTAAGGCAGTCAGCATTATCAAAAACGACAACACCCCGGATATTCTCTATTCTCTTCTTTTCTGTTGGGTATTAAGATACAAATGCCTGGCAACTTATACCAACAGCCTCAAGGAGAGTTTCCTCCCCACTGTTAAATGGCTATTGATGGTTCCCTAGGACAGCGGTCCCCAACCACCAGGCTGCAAAGCATGTGTTACTGGGCTGTGAGGAAACGATACGAGTCAGCTGTACCTTTCCTCATTCCCTGTCACACACTGTTGAACTTGAACATAGGGTTGCCAACTGTCCCATATTTGCCGGGACATCCTTTATATTGGGCTAAATTGGCTTGTCCTGTATTTCCCCCGCTAAGGTAGAGCATTCCTATGAAACTTTTCGTACTGAAATGGCGTGAAGAGAAGAAGCAATTACCGTTAATTTATATGGGAAAAATTTTTGAGTGTTCCCAGACCCAAAAAATAACCTAACAAATCATACCAAATAACACATAAAACCGAAAATAAACAACACTAACATAGAGTAAAAGCAGGAATGATATGATAAATACACAGCCTATATAAAGTAGAAATAATGTATGTACAGTGTAGTCGGGAAGATGAAGGCAAAGCCGATTTGTAGGAAAAAAATCGGCACCTATGCACATGTGCACACAGGTGCCCGCGCAAGGCTTCATGGTCATGGTAGTCTTTCCTGGGGTAAAGTGTCCCGGGATTTGACTGCTCCTTTTGTCCCTTATTTGGGAGTGAGAAAGTTGGTGACCCTAACTGTAAAAGACATGTTGAGGTGAGTTTAACCCTACTTGAACATTCTCCCCCCGGTCGGCCGGTCCGCAAGAATATTGTCAATATTAAACCGGTCCGCGGTGCAAAAGAGGTTGGGGACCCCTGCCCTAGGACGATAAGATAGACTCTTGGCCTCACAATCTTACATCATTATGATCTCTACACCTTAATGTCTACCAGCACTGCACTTTCTCTGTTTCTGTACCACTGTATTCTGCATTCTGTTATTGTTTTACCTTGTTCTACCTCAATACACTCTGTAATGATTTGATCTATATGAACAGTAGGCAAGACAAACATACTGCATCTTTGGTTCATGTGATGATAATATTGCAATTCAACTAAGAGCTAAGTAGTTTCTTTAATTTTGGTCATGATTCTGTTCTTTTACAGACTTTTGAAGGTAACTTAACAACAAAGCCCATCAATGGAGCCATTTTCATTTTCAACCCCAGGACAGGACAGCTGTTCCTTAAAATTATTCACACCTCAGTTTGGGCTGGCCAGAAACGTTTGGGTCAGGTAATATTTTAGTGATGTTTTAAACTCCTCCACTTCACCTGTATACACTTATCTACAAATCACAAAGTTGCATTCTGGATCATTTTAATTTAACTGTTCAGTATAATTATGGTAGTAAATTACTTTTCATTCAGTTTTCAGGCCCATTTGACAGGAGAAATATAACTGAATAAACATATTTTGTCATGAAATTGTAAAAAAAAGTCCAACTTAATTAAATTGCGTTGTCAGTTTAAAAACCTTTTCACAAACATTAATACCTAATCCTGTTTACAATTTTAAGTGTTTACTTAATCTCAATGAATTGTATTCAGTTAGCAAAATGGAAGACTGCTGAAGAAGTGGCTGCTTTGATCCGATCACTTCCAGTTGAAGAGCAACCGAAACAGATCATTGTTACAAGGAAGGGCATGTTGGACCCACTGGAAGTAAGTGACGTTTATATTTAGAAGATAACTTGCCTTAAAGTTGAAATTGGGTAACAAATGGAACATTAAAATGTTTAGAATCACAGGTTTATTTAAAACAGATGGCTATTTAAAAAAACAGGAAGTTGAATTCAAAGTCTGAATTCAAACTAAACTGGGTGGAGCACAGATGTTTATAAAGTTTGTGCCATCTAAGAACCCTATACATAGAGCATTAACTAACGGATCACACAGAATGATGACTGCAGGATATGTGGCCCTGACTCTTGATAGAACATCAATTCATAGTTATAAGCAGATTTAAAGAGGAGTTTATAGGTAGTTGAGCAACTTAGAACTCCTATAGCAATGTGTGATAATTTGTGTTTTAAGTAGAGATTTTTGTTTGTGTAGGTCCATTTGCTGGATTTTCCCAACATTGTGATCAAAGGGTCTGAGCTGCAGTTGCCTTTTCAAGCTTGTCTGAAGGTGGAGAAGTTTGGTGATCTAATTTTAAAGGCAACTGAACCACAGATGGTGTTGTTTAACCTCTATGATGACTGGCTGAAGACCATTTCATCCTATACTGTAAGTAGTGTTTTATTTATTTATGGGAGGAGTATCCAACAACTAGGTCAGTGAATGCTCAAATTCTCTCAGTGAATCTATGAATTTGGCTCCTTCCTTTCCCTGAGTAATTTGTTGTGCATCATAATATACAAAAGTACTTGACACATTCTACAAATCTACATTTTCAGAACATACAGGAAATAATAAATATGGCATATAAACCTTAGAAATCTTAAAGGTATATCGCAAATTTCTTTGGTAAAGAAATCAATTTCAATACTGATGGCTGCAAAACAAAGCCTAAACTTTCACCAACTTTTCCTTGTTATAAAATACTCATTGCTATCTTTCACTCTTGCATCTGCTCCTTACTGCTACTTACCACTTCCAGCTACATAATGTTGCTTATTAATGTCTCTCTTTCCCATTTTTGATTAAATCCTTGGTGGAGACTTAATCACCTTAAGCTGAACTTACTATATGTGCTCCTGAATATTATACTTGTGATTCATTGTAAGTATATAAAAAAACAGCTATAGTCTGTTTTCCTTCAACCCCTCTAAATCACAATATCATTGCTTTATAAATTCTTAAACTCACATTCATTATGATTCACCTTAAATTTAATCTGACTTGGTGTCATCTCTACCAAATGTAGTCAATCTCTTCCTCCACTACCAGTTTGATTGGAATAGTTTACTCCTTATCCCTGTTCTTCACCTTTTGTTTTCCACTGATTTTTTTTTTGTTTACTTTAGCTCTAGTAATTCGCAAGTTCTTTCCTTCCTCCCCTCTCATTGCAGCAAGCTATTTCTTTGATTTGAATCTTCCTAATCCCACTGTCTACTCGATTAGGAATTTACTGCTTTTGTATTTCCTGGTGATGCATTTCCAAGGTGATTAAAGAATTAGGTTGTAGTTACAGGGATTAATATTTACATTTGTGTGTCTGTTCTACTTAAATGAATACATATTGATGTAATAAAATGTAATACAGAGACTGTATTTTAGTATATGAGGTGGCTTTTCTAAACCAATATCAACTGGAAATTTAAAATTACACTGATACTGTTAGCTGGACAAACCCATTGCCATCTAAATATAAATCAAACTGCTGTGGAGTTCATAAATGTATGTTCACCTGGTGCATTCTTAGAAATTATGGTGGGAAGAGTTCACGCTCCCAGATGAATGTAGACCTATGCAGTTGGAGCAAAAGAGAAAAAAAAGGAAGTACCTAAGTTTTGTGGGAGCAAATGGCAAGAAGGCAGTTTAGAAGCTGGAAGACTTGCATAATGCTGTATGCTCTCTTTTATCGTGGCAAAGCTTCTAGTTCAGAGTATTATCTGTCTTGGCTACTTTATGTGAATTTATTGATCAATCTGATTTGAAGGACTTGTGATTTACTGTTAGTACATACCATTTGGAAAACCAGAAGAGTCTACAGCATACATGGATGCAAATATTTTGGCTAAATGTATCAATTTTCAATTTACTTGGACATTTCAGTAGACTCAGATAAATCTCTTCCCTTATGGTGCTGGGTTAATAGGCATTCTCGCGACTGATTTTGATTCTTCGAGCACTCCACGTGAATAATGATCGTGCAAAGGTGATCCTGAAACCTGACAAAACTACAATAACAGAGCCTCATCATATCTGGCCAACACTTACTGATGAAGAATGGATCAAAGTGGAAGTACAGTTGAAAGATCTCATTCTGGCTGATTATGGCAAGAAAAACAAGTAAGTAACTTCTTAAAAAATGCAACTGAAGAGAAAACGCCATGGTGTTTTTGATCACAGTATCCACTTGAAATCCATTCAGGGTTACTTATGGAGGAATTTGTACTTTCTTCTTGTACTTTGTGGCACTTAAAATCAGATTTATTTTTCAAAGTTACTTGGCACTGCCTTAAATTGCAGACTTTCCCCAAGTAACAAACAGGTTCTGTTGTAAATGTCCATCTGTCAATTTTGTCAGTAAATACAAAATTCAGTGGATATGGTAACCATACCTCCACATTAAAATAATGAATGATATCGAAGCACATGAAGCTATGAGAAAAAATTGGATTGGACGTAGCTTGGCATATTAACTGAAGTTTTTTCTTGCACTGGGATTCTACCAGTTATATATGATACACATTTAATTATTGCTTTGAATTCTAGTGTAAATGTGGCATCCCTAACTCAGTCTGAGATTCGTGATATCATCTTGGGAATGGAGATTTCTGCACCCTCTCAACAGAGGCAACAGATTGCTGAAATTGAGAAGCAGACCAAAGAGCAGTCTCAGCTAACAGCCACACAGACCCGTACTGTGAATAAGCACGGTGATGAGATCATCACTTCAACAACCAGCAACTATGAAACCCAAACTTTCTCATCCAAAACTGAGTGGAGAGTCAGGTACAGTTTTTTTATGTTTAGCACAATCAAACTCAGTTCATATCATTTTAAATTGAAGTGCTTCCTCATTGCCTGACATTGTAATCTGAAGCTGTTGTGTTTAGGGCTTTTTATCCTTGGCATTTGCTTTATTACTAGTTATACAGATGATATGGCCTCCACAGAGTCCTGATCTCAACATTATTGGGGCTGTCTGGGATAACCTGGAGGACAGAAGCAAGTAAGACAGGCAAGGTCTATAGCAGTGGTCCCCAACCTCCGGGCCGTGGACCGATACATTGCCGCGAAGAATGCGGCAGTTGCCAGGACGCACCCAGCACATCTTTAAGAAAAAAGCCAAAATAAACAAGCTAATTAATTAGGTGCCGCCTGGCACATAAATGTCGGCCCAGATCAGAGGCGACGCAATCGGCAATCGCCTCTGATCTGGGCTGACATTTACATGCTGGGCGACACCTAATTAATTAGCTTGTTTATTTCGACTTTTTTCTTAAAGATATGCTGAGTGCACCCCGGCTACCGCTGCAGCCCTGCATGCTTTGCGGCAATGTATCGGTCCACGGCCCGGAGGTTGGGCACCACTGGTCTATAGAACCATGGCAGGTTCTCTAAGATGCTTGGAACAATCTACCAGCCAATTTTCTTAAAAAACTGCATGACAGTGCATCTGAGAATTGATGCAGTTTTAAAGGCAAAGGGCGGTCACACCAAATATTGATTTGATTTAATTTTTTTTTACTGTTTACTGCTCTTTATAGTGATTTTTTTTTGATATTTAGAAACTTTTCATTTCTCTATTTTGAAAGCATCTTCACTTTACAAAATTTACTTTCACATATGCTTAAGACTTTTGCACAGTTCTGTATCTGGAAGCAATTTTAGAATACATAAATATCCCAGCTTACAATGTTCTAAACAGTATCCTTTTAAAATCTTAAACTGATAAATTCTGAATTGCTGAAAAATTCTAATCATTACTGAGTTAGAGGCCAAGGATTGAAGAGCCATTTATGATTATTAGGTATAGACATAATGTTGGGTACATAGTGTAGGAATCTGTATGAATTAACCTTGAGACATATCTGCAAAATTCACTTTCACTCAGGGCAACCCAACCATATTGTGTTTTATGCAAAGTAAGGTTATATTGCATGTCTTAAAGTTAAGATGTCTTTTAGCATAATATTTTTAAAATATTGACAATATTTTCCAAGTTTTAAATATTTTACAATTTTATGAAACAAGGCTGTTTACATTAATTGCCTCTTACCATCTGATATTTTTCTCTTTATGAACTAGACAGGACAACACTTTGGGAGCTAGTGAAGCTAGTTTCCTTCAAAGTTTCAGTGTTGACAGTAACTCTAAATAATATTTTCATCCTGAGTTTTGTTTTCCCGTTAAAATATGCTGCGCTATGTTAAGTTTTAACAAGCCCAATGCTTATTGAAAACTGTGATTAATACACAGTGTAAATCCTTCAATAGTTATTTGGCTAACTCATCAATATACTACTAATCATTAAATGAAGAAAAGATTGTTGGCTTTTTTCCCTTAATAGGAATACTGTATAAATACCTGTGTTAATAATTTAAAACAACAACTGGATTGTCTGTATGCAAACCAGCTCAAGTCAGTGAAGTTAAATAATTCAGTATTCCACTTAATAGTTGAAATGATGCAACTGTGTAATCCAGAGTATTTAGGGGCAAACTGGGAATTAGAACAATGACATAATCTGCATTCAGATTTTCTAAATAGGGTACTTTTTCAGTGCGATTAAAATGACGAAATATGAGCAGGTGCAAAATTCTAGAGTCTCATAATTGCTAGATGCTCCAATCTATAATGAGGACAGTTGTGTTCCGTGCTTATCTGTATTTATTCTGCACAGGGCAATATCTGCTGCCAACCTTCATCTTCGAACCAATCACATTTATGTTTCCTCTGATGATATCAAAGAGACTGGCTATACCTACATCCTGCCCAAGAATGTACTGAAGAAGTTCATCTGCATTTCAGATTTGAGAGCACAGGTAAACTACCCCTGCAGTATAAGAGCATGCTTCTTTATTTTGGCCTAATGGAAATATGTTTGCCTTAATTTCTTAAAAGCTTATCTTGAACTGGAAATTGTATGAAATACTTAGACTATATGTAGCAAATTTTACCGCAGAACATACAAAAATCATGAGATTAAAGGTTTTCAAACTGATTGGTTAGCAGTTTCTGTTACAACCCTATAAAGACTGATAATTTGTTTTTGTTAATATTTTTGATCACAGTGGCTTTGTAGTGGTAAAAACAATTTGTCTCAGTATAATGCTGAGCAATAGATACTACAAAAAAAGTACATTTGTGATACAGATTTAAGTTAAAAGATGTTTCCGAAAATTTTGATGGTATTTCAGTGGTTAAATTATCATATTTATGTTATCAAATCATAGCAATTTGTCCATTTAATGACTGTTTCCATGAGAACTCTGCAAAATGTTGTCAAAAAATAATACCAGCAAGTTATATAATCACGTAGCTTGAATGCAAACCAGTTAGTTTTCTGACTGCATGTTCCACTAGAATTAATTGGGATAATTGTCAAGAACTAATTGATTTATTTCCATCAGCTGCTTGAAGTATTTTCCACTTGTGTTACTGTCAGCAGCGATCACTTAAGCTAACCATATAACAAACCGTAAATTGATATGGGGATAGGTCAGGAATTGTGCTTTGTTGTTGCAATTCATGTATGTTAAAATAGAACCGGAATATAAAGTAATGATTAGGTCCTTCAGTAGTGCAGGTGCCAAGAGAAGGATGAGTTTAATCTGAGTATTATTTTCAGAATTGACCAAGCTTAACACAAGATGTAAATATTAATTTGAATTTTGAAAATAATTTACAGTTGAGGCAATAACAGTAAAACAATTCTTTATAGATTGCTGGGTATCTGTATGGTGTGAGTCCTCCAGATAACCCCCAGGTGAAGGAAATCAGATGTATCGTAATGGTACCACAGTGGGGAACCCATCAGACTGTGCATCTGCCTAATCAACTACCACAGCATGAATACCTGAAGGTACAAGACGTTCATTGTATGTTATACAGATGTTATATAAGTTACGTTACTGGTGTTCTGATTCAGCTTTTATTACTGAACTGTTAATATATTCTATACCTCAAATTATACACTTGGCTAAGGAGCCTTGTCTTCATGCTAAGTTTTAAATGGGTCTCTCACATAATATACATCAAAGTTGCTGGTGAATGCAGCAGGCCAAGCAGCATCTATAGGAAGAGGTGCAGTCGATGTTAGGCCGAGACCCTTCGTCAGGACTGGTCTCGGCCTAACGTCGACTGCGCCTCTTCCTGTAGATGCTGCTTGGCCTGCTGCGTTCACCAGCAACTTTGATGTATGTTGCTTGAATTTCCAGCATCTGCAGAATTCCTGTTGTTTGCTCTCACATAATATTATCATTTGGGTTTGAATATTGTTCCTGTGTGATGTATCTGTGTATGAATTATCCATCGGGTAAATGATTATTCAATTGAGAGAACTTAAAATCTTTTAATTAGTTACTCTCTCTGTTAAGGTGAAAACTGCATTTGATTAGCATAGATATTAATTTGAAAATATCTCTTTAGGAAATGGAGCCTCTTGGCTGGATTCACACCCAGCCAAATGAGTCTCCTCAGTTGTCACCACAAGATGTCACCACCCATGCAAAAATAATGGCTGACAACCCATCCTGGGATGGAGAAAAGACCATCATTATAACATGCAGGTAAAAAGGGTAGAATTTCTTGGGCACCTTGAATGGTCAAAGCAGAGGTGATTTTGTCTGTACCTGTGTCTGGTGTAGATTGGGGCACAGCAAATAATTCACATAGAAGATGTGGAAATGCTGATGCGAACATAATTATAGAATGGTAACATTTTCATGCTCAGTGCTTATTGCGTCCAGCAGGATCCAAGCTTGGTTTTATGTCTATGACTTCATACCATGTTGATTTTCTCCATCTGGAGTCATGAAAACAAATCTCAAGGGTTTGTATATGGTGTATATTTTGGTAGTCAATTTACTTTGAACTTTAAACCATTGGAAAATTTCTGCAAACAATAATAAGTTCATTTCATTAATGTTTAATTTCGTTGCCCATTTTGGATGTATAATTTAGTGGCGTGTGCAGATCTATGACTTTATGGGATCAGTCTAAGTTAGGAACATTTTTAAAAATTAACATTCTTCAATATGCTTTTCCTGATGTACGTGAGTATACAAACTCAGCCTTCAGACTTCGATTGGTTTATACTTAATTTTTTTTCCATGAGAATGGCAGAAAGTTTCACAATAAATGTTTATAAACTGGTGTATTTTCCAGATTATGCTCCCACTGAATGTTCTGTTCCACAGTGCAGTTATTGGATGAAACCAAAACTTTTGAATATTCTTTTTAGTTACAGTGTTGAATTAGTTAGAAGTTTAGCAATTTACAGTGGAATTGTTCAAAAAGTGTTTTAAGTCATATTAAAAATCATAATGATCAAATAGAATGCAACATTTAAAGTTCTTGCATCTGCTTTTATTTTTGAAGTAAACTAGATGTAAAAGTACCTAGTTCACTTCTTATAGACCATTGAATGCATTTACTTCCAAAAGACACATAATAAAACACTTTAAGGTTATAAATCAAATACTTTAAATTTATTATTGGCAAATGCTTAAGTGTAATTGTTGTCATAACCTTTTCACCAATGAAGCCTTTAAATCTGACCCAGTTACCCACTTAGAAGTTTTTTTAAAATGTTATCATTTATTTATTTAGTGATACAGCGCGGAACCAGCTCTTCTGGCTCAATAAGCCATACTGCCCAGCAAGCCACCTATTTAATACTAACCTAACCACAGTAGAATTTGCAGTGATTACTTAACCTACTAATCTTTGGACTGTGGGAAGAATCCGGAGAACCCAGAGGAGGCCAGCGTGGTCACGGGATGAACATACAAACAGTACGAGAATTGAACTTCAAGACCCCGAGCTGTAATAGCATCGTGCTAGCTGCTCTGCTACCATGGTGCCTCCAGTTTCAGTTTGACTGGATTTTTTCAACATGTTACAAAGTTAATTAAAAATGAACTGTGGCTTCATAAACATTTGTACATATTTTTGGTTCTAAGTGTGTTGTTGTTCTTCAGTTTTACTCCAGGTTCTTGTACACTGACTGCATACAAGCTCACTCCAAGTGGTTATGAGTGGGGTAGACAAAACACAGACAAAGGCAATAACCCCAAAGGATATCTGCCCTCCCACTATGAAAGAGTGCAGATGTTGTTATCAGATAGATTCCTTGGTTTCTTCATGGTACCTGGGCAGGGTTCCTGGAACTACAACTTCATGGGTAAATACTTTATGATTTTAATTTTATTTATTCCATTTCTCAATCACAATGGCAAAAAAAGGAAGTTGTCATCAACCCGTGAAGTAAATTGTCTTTAATGTCTATTTATACCAAATGTGCCATTGATTAACTTCCAAATGTAGACTGAAATAGAGGATTGGAAAATGGAAGTTTGAAGTGATAAAGCTTATTCGCGATATATTCATTCTGTTCTTTCTTGCCAGCTCATTTTGTTCTTTCTTGAAGTGATTGACTGTTTGATAAGGTGCAATACATTATAATCCTGTGCAAGATGCAGGTTATAAGTCTACACTCGATCCATTCCTTTCAGAGAATAGTGTTTCTAGAAAATACCACAGACATTTTCAATCTGTGGAACAGTCTGGTTTATGGGTTTTTAAAAAAAGTTGATTATATTGTACTAATAGGTTATGCATTTTAAAATTAATTCCAGCTTTCTGTTGCATGTCAATCTTTATTAAAATGCTATGCTAAACAAGTAGTTAGTAGAAGCATCAATTCTGATACTTTCCTTCATTTCTTGCTCTGTAACCTTCTTGTGATTATTGAAGTCCAGTAGTAACTGGTGTTGATAGAACTCAGTTCTATTGCAGACTTGGGAACAGCCCAATGGTTATTATTTGAGCTCGTGTTTCATTGTAAGGCTATGATTCTGACAGCCAAACTTGCCTTTATGATTTAACATTGTTTAAGTGGTCAAATAATTTGTGTAGAGATTTTTTTATTTGACTAAAGCATTGCAACTTAAATTAAATATTTTACTTTTAATTAGGTGTTCGGCATGATCCCAACATGAAATATGAGCTGCATTTGGCCAACCCTAAAGAATTCTACCATGAAGTTCACAGACCATCTCACTTTCTGAACTTTGCTTCACTGCAAGAGGGCGAGATCTACAATGCAGACAGAGAAGACATGTACTCCTAGAAAGTCACGCATTTATCATGGAAATTGTGTACTGTTGATATTCAACAAATAAATTTTAATTCTCATGACCTCTGTTAAATTTCAGCTTTTGTTCATAGTACAAGTTCAACCCACATCTTGTGATAATCTGTGAGATGGTAGTTTTGTGTTAAATATTTCCCTTTAACTGGCATCTACTTAGTGAAAATTGAGCTACTTTAAACATTTATCTGTATTAAAACTGAATTTTCTTGTGCAATGATGTGTAGAGTTTAGAAATGCTGGATTAAAGTTTAAATTTTTAACTAAACTCAAAATTGATTGTTTGAATTTTATAATATCTGATGAACATCATAAATATTCTGGAAGTAAAATATGCATCTTAATCTAATTTCATCAAAATTGCGCTTCACTCAGAAAGATTGGGCAAGTGTATGTGTGTGAAAGATTCAGAAGTTACTTTCGATCACAGTGAGGCTGTAATGGAACTACTTAGTTACCTGACCTGCAGGTGTTGAATGTCCTAAAAGTTTGTAACAAAATGAGGGCAATGTATGTGCACAGCTTCCAATCTAATAGGCATATTCCATCCTAGTATCTTGTGGAAGACTGCTAGTGGTGCTAAATATGAATTGGCCACTTTCTGAACTATGTCTTCGGGTATGATCATTCTGGCATGCTATTTTCACTTCCTTTCCTACCTGCCTTCGGCCAACAAAATGTATTTAAACTTTTGGGGGAAAAGAAACTGTTGGCTTTTGAAATGGGTATTCTGCCTTTTTAGTTCCTGTGCACAATATTGTATTGTGTTATCAGGCCTGGCTTACACTTCTCCATAGTTCCCTGTTCAACGCTTCAAAGTAGGACAAGTGGTATGTATAAGCTGACAAATGCCACAAGTTTAAAGCATGTTCTCAATAATAAGCTTAGTAGCTAGAAAGTTGGGTGTTTTCGTGAAATTCACTGTTCTGTTGGAAAATATAAATAATTCTTCATTTTGTTTAATAAGAATATTTTTATTCTATATAATGGTAACAGTATAAATGAATGCAATAATTGTGAAGAGTGGCTTGTTAATTTTTCTCACAATCTCGATTACTAAGAAAAGTAGTTATAAAGGGGTTTGGGCCTGAACATTGACTGTTCCTTTTGCCTGGATACTGCCTGATTGACTGGTTGAGTATTTCTAGTACTGCATTTTAATTTTAAGATTTCCTGCAACTGCAGTTTCATTTATAAACGCTGCTATGGCAGGCTCTCTACCCCAGACACTGAGGCATACAAAGTACTGAGAAAGCTAAGGGTCCACTTGAAAAGCAGATGTGCTGAGAATGGAATTTGACTAAATTTGCATTTAATCAGCATCCAATACACTTTCAGGATATCTTTGGGTGTTGTAGCCCACTAATATTTTTAAAATGCATAACCACTGGTAGAGGAAAGAGCAGCCAGTTTGATCAATAAAGTGCTCATAATCACATTTATGATTTTAAAAGAATGAGGTTAAAACTTGTTTATGGGATAAGTATTATCTGAGGACTTTAAGGGTTGGTCCATGCTCTTTACGGAGGTGCTTGATGCTAGATAAGAGGGCAGGCATGCTGAATGTCTTCACTTTTGACAGTACAACAGTCTCACGGTGAAGCTCTGAATAGTGCTCTTGTCTCAGAAACACGACTAGAGATGTGATAATCTGCTCGCAGAATGATGAGAACATGGAACTGACTACAACATGGTAGTGGTTGTAAATTGCATGAATGTTAGATAACATTCAAGTGGGTGACAAAGCTGCAGAATGAAGTCTTTATGAACTAACGAACAAAATAGAAAGTAGACGTGCACAACGGTACAAATCAGATAGATAAAATCTGTTTCTGTGCTGTAAGTGTGTAAATTATCACAGTAGTAGAATCACAGAAATTTGCACCATAGGTTATTCAGCCCAGTGTATCCATGGCTGCTGGAGGAGAGCTGAGGTAACAACATTTTCTCATCCTACTTGTTAAAATGAAGGGTTTTGCCCCCCACTTTACCTGCAAATGATCAGTCTGGGCTCCTACAAACTCTGAATAGTATTTATAAGCCAAATCCCCACCACCTACCTGTGTCCATTCAACTCTCCCCTATCCTAGATATTATCTTAAATTTATGCTCTCAGGAAATTTCATATTCCAAATGCACAATATCTGGGAGTTTTAGTTTACCTTAATGGTTCTTTAAGATTGTTCTAGCTTGGGGTGGGTGGTAGTGGGGTTAAGCACCCGCTACCTATGTGTGTCTCAAATAGACTCTGACAACTTAATCCAGCCAAGTGCGGCGCAACCGTTCCTGCTGACGTGGGGCAAAGGTGGGTTACTGGTGCCTTAAAACCAGTCGCTTCAAGCGGATGGGACTCATCAGCACATCTAGGAGAAAGAAACTGATCTCAAACCTCCACTGCCTTGCAGCTATACCACTCATAGGGAAGGCTTCAAGAGTAAACCCTGAGGAAAAATCCGGAGCTGCAGTCCCTAAGGTAGTCCTACATTGATATCAAAACTGATCAGCAACTCCTGCAATGCTGCTGGTGCCAAACTGTACCGGTCTCTGCCATTCCTCTGGATTCGTCAACTGCTTGGAAGAGGGGGAGCCGGAAGCATGGACAACAGCTTGCTCTCCATATCATACTGCCCTGGCTTGCGAATCAACTGACGATACCATAACTAGGACGCAACATCTATGGTCAACCCTGAACAATGGAGGGCCTCAAATGTTTCAGTTAGATCTTCCTTCAGCCTCCAATTAAAATACTTAAATCTCCTTTTGGCTTCCAATGTTTCAGAAAAAAAAAACTAACTAGAGTCTTGGCAATCTCTCTTCATTATTCCTTATCTTTGGAAACGTTCTCTTATTTTTTGTAAGTGTGTTCGGTGTGCATCAGATGTTTCTCTAAAGTGATCCATTATTAACAAGTCTTGTATAATATGCAAACATAGTTCAATATTTGGGCTGCACAGTGGCATAGCAGGTAGAGCTGATACCTGGGACCAGTGACCTGGATTCAATCCTGACCTCCAGTGCTGTCTGTGTGGAGTTTGCTTATTCAGCCTGTAATCTCCTGCGTTTTTCTGGGTGTTCTGGCTCCCCCACCCACCACCCAAATCCCAAAGACATGTAGTTGGTTGTTTAGAAACTATTAATGTACCTTAGCGGTAAAAATGATTGGAATATGGAAAGAATAGTTTATAGAGAAAATTAATGGAGAATGGGATTACTTTGAGGCCTACATATTCCCATGCTGTAAGGAAATATGGAAATGTTTAAAGAACCTTCTAGAACAGGGGTGGCCAACCTTTTACATTCCATGCGTCAATTTTCACACACACGAGTTCTATATTAACATTTTTACAAGAATTGAATGAGGGTACAAAAGTTGTATGGCGCGTCTGAACTCGTGAGTGAAAAAGTTGATGCATGGAATGTAAAAGGTTGGCCACCCCTGTTCTTGAACAATATAAAACTGTTTCCTGATGTAGAGTTTCAATCAAAAATGCTGACAATTCCCATTCTCCCGTAAATGATGCGCAATCTGCTGAATCTCTTTGCTCCAGGTTCTCATGTCTCCTGTGTTTTAAAAACATTGCCTCATGTGATGCTGCACAGTTAAGCTCATTGCATCATATGATGGACAAAGGAATAAAGCATAGTTTCGGTTCTCTTCACTTCAGCTTCAAATGGGGAAGCAGAAGGGTCAGTTTTCATGTTAATATGGAAAGTTGTTAGAAAATTGATATCGCCTGACCTGCTGTGTGTTTCTGCCATTTCCTGTTATTGTTTCATGTTTCCAGCATCCCCAATATTTCATCTAGTTTACAGAATGGCGCCTCATTTCACAGCAGGAATGCTCCTGTAGAAATGTTGATTATACAAGATGCTCAAGGCATAGTTCAGTTTCATTCTAATTTGGAATAAAAACTGAGGCAAAGCCATTTCAATGATACATGATATCATTTCAATTGCATGATACAATTTGCAATGATACAGATCCAAAGGGATTTGGGCTGTTAAATTAATTGACTAGTATAAATTAGCCAGAGTGGAGATGGCTGTTAAGGCATTCAGACTGTTAATTGGCACACATGATGTTGGAATTTAGAGCGAAAAATAAAGTGCTGAAGGTTCAGGTAGTATCTCCGGAGAAAAATGGACTGTCGGTGTTTCGGTTTGATACCCTTCATCTAGACTGAAAGATAAAGGCGAGGTCTCCAACATAAAAAGGTGAGGGGAGGGTGGATCTAGGTGAGGAGAGGTGTTAGGCAGAGAGAAGTGTGGAATGAGAAATAGAGGCTGGAAAATAATTGGTGGAGGCAACAGAAGGCTGAAGATAATGGAATCAGATGGGAAAGGAAGGTGGAGCTTGGAGGTAAAGCAGATTGGAACCTTAGGGGAAGGGGACCCAATGACAGGAGTGTCTTGGTAATGGGCATGTGAGAGGGGATACATTAGAGGAAATTAAGATGAGGATTGAAATTAAAAGGATTGCTCTGGGCACTAACATATAGTTGATGAGCTGAATTGTCTCCTGTACCATATGGTAATATCAATAGTGTATCATAAAGTTTTGTGAGACTGTATGCTCAGACCTCTTCTTAGGAGATGTCACGGAATGTTAGGGAAGTAAAGTAAGTACATGGTTACATTATCTCAAGAAAAGAAAATACTTCCATTAGATGCAGATGATTTCCTGAAGTATACTGAAGAAGACTGAAGATTAAGACACCAAACACAAGTAATATATTGAGCAACACGTACAAAATCCAGGAGGAAATCAGCAAGTCAAGCTGTATCTATGGTGGGAAATAAATATTTGGTGTTTCAAATCAAGACCCTTCATCAGGACATTGATGATTAGTCAAGATTCAAGAAACTGATCTGTGATAAAGACACTGGTTTGACCAGAATTGGAATATTGTGTCCATTTCTGGAAAGCCACTCCTTATGAAGGTTCCAGAAGCACTTTACTAGAATAATTCCAAGGATGAGTGATTTTAGCTAGAGTTGGTTTCTTGGAACAGAAGAGGTTGAGAAGAGATCTCAATGAGTTTATTAATATATAAAAGATTCAAGCAGAGCAGAGAAAAAAACTCTTTGGCAGAAGACTTCTTTAGCATTTGTTTCAAAAAGACTGGAATATAAAAGTAGGGATGTAATGCTGAGTCTTCAAAGGCAATGGCAAGACCAAATTTGGAGTATTGTGAGCAGTTTTGGGCCCATTACCTAAGAAAGGAAGTGCTAGCGCTGGAGAAGGTCTGGAGGAAGCTTACGAAAATGATCCCCAGAATAAAAAGGGTAACATATGAGGAATATTTGGGGACTTACTGGAGTTTAAAAGAATTAGATGAGTATCTCATTGAAACCTTCTGAATATTGAATGACCTATGTAAAATGGATATGGTGAGGATGCTTCTAATGATGGGAGAATGTCATGGCACGCTCTCGAAGGACTGGACCCAGGTGCAGAGGAATGGCAGGCTTTCTCTGTCATGGAGGTTGCTGGCACCCATTCAACCCAGAAGTTCATGACTCGAACTAGGAGCAGAGGAATGGCAGGATCCTCAGGAAGAGACAGAAATAAGAGTTTAGACACCAGAATACCAACAGAGCCTCAGAGGAGCGACTGAGCAACACCACGAAACAGTTCACTCTCTCTGACACAATGACCTTCATCAGGGCACTGAGCCAGAGACTTTAAATAGTCATAGAATGCGGGAAACATGTGTCAGCCCTAACTTACTTGACAAGATTAAACCAAGAAACACAAGGGCTTAACAATTCTAGTTAAGATATTGATTAGTAAATACAAAAAAAAACCCCTAAAAGCTCAATGCTCTATGGCAAACCACAGGGCTCATGACAGTACCTCTACCTCTAAGGCCAGCACCTGACAACCCAGGGAGCTCTCGAGGCCGGTCTGAAAAACGCAAGGCAGAACCTGGAGCTCGACCTATCGAGGCAGGTCTGAAAAGCACATGGCAGACTTGGAGCTCGACCTCTCGAGGCAGGTCTGAAAAGCACATGGCAGACTTGGAGCTTGACGCAGCAGTGGAAAATCTGGTCCTGAGGCAGATCTGAAAGAAACATGGGGCAGGGCTCATGACAGGAAGTCTAAGACTGGAGGACACAGGCTCAGAACAGAAGAACGTCCCTTCAGAATAAAGATGATGAGGAATTTCTTTAGCCAGAGGGTGCTGAATCTGTGGAATTCATTGCCAGAGGAGGCTGTGGGGGCCAAGTCAATGTGTAACTTAAAGTGGAGTTCAATAGGTTCCTGATTAGTAAGGGCATCTAAGGTTACAATAAGAAGACAGGAAAATGGGTTTGAGAGGTAAAATAAATCAACCATCATTGAATGATGGAGTAAACTTGACGAGATGAATGGCCAAATTCAAATTCTGCTCCTTACATCCTCAGGTCTTATGGTCTAAGGAGCAAGGGCCAAGGGAATGTAAAATGAAATATTTGGGAAACAACGCAGAGTAGTGTAGGTAACATTCTTTAGCACTGAGTGGTTAGAAAGTGCTGTTCATTGCTGACGTTGAGGGTGGGTGTGGAATCAATGGGAATAGCAAGCAAAAGAGAATCAGTTAAGTACTTGACAGAATTTGCACACCTTTGTGGCTAGAGTATTGAGTGGGACACGCTGCACTGTTCATGAACTGAGCCAAAATGGATTTGGTTGGTCAAATGGCATCCTTCCTTCCTGTAATTGAATGCTTTCCTGTAAATTTATTCCTTCATATGTAATTGATTCCTGGGATGGTGGGCTTGTTGCATGAGGAGCGTTTAAATAAACAGGTTTAGAGAAGGGATTATTTTGAAACATAATACAGGATGCTTAGCAACAAACATAAAAATTGCTGGTGAACGCAGCAGGCCAGGCAGCATCTATAGGAAGAGGTACAGTCGATGTTTCGGGCCGAGACCCTTCATCAGGACTAACTGAAAGAAGAGCTAGTAAGAGAATTGAAAGTGGGAGGGGGAGGGGGATATCTGAAATGATAGGAGAAGACAGGAGGGGGAGGGATGGAGCCAAGAGCTGGGCAGTTGATAGGCAAAACGGGTATGAGAGGATCATGGGACAGGAGGCCTAGGGAGAAAGAAAGGGAGGAGGGGGGAAGCCCAGGGGATGGGCAAGGAGTATAGTGAGGACAGAGGGAGAAAAAGGAGAGAGAGAAAAAAATACATAATAATAAAAGATAAATAAATAACGGATGGGGTACGAGGTGGGGTGGGACATTAACGGAAGTTAAAGTCAATGTTCATGCCATCAGGTTGGAGGCTACCTAGATGGAATATAAGGTGTTGTTCCTCCAGCCTGAGTGTGGCTTCATCTTGACAGTAGAGGAGGCCGTGGATAGACATGTCAGAATGGGAATGGGACATGGAATTATCAGAAAATGCTTATCAGGTTTTATAGTGTATACTACTGTGCAAAAATCTCAGGTGCGCATGCATACACACACACACACAGAGCTAAAGTGCCTAAGACTTTTGCATAGTGCTGTATTTGTCAATGTGGAGCAGAGAGTGAGTTTGTAAATCTCACAGGAGCAGAAGATGTTAGGAATGCAGAGGGTAGAGCACCGCGGGTGAGGTGTGGGACAGGTGGCAGAAAAGGAGTGCCAGAGCTGGGTGGGGAGCGGGGTGGGGATGGCGCAGGTGCAGACAAACCCAGTGCTAAGACACCAGGCAAGGTCATTTGATTCCAGACAAATTGTTTCTTGATTATTACAGAAGATCTTTCTAGTGCTTCCTGCTCCCCCCTCTCTCCCTTCCCCTTTTCCCAATCATGATTCCCCTTGCCCTGTTCCCTTCCCACTCTCAGCCCACGATATCAGAATCAGGTTTATCATCACTCACATATGTCATGAAATTTGTTTTTGTTCTGTGGCAGCAGTACAGAGCAATGCATAGAATTACTACAGTCCTGTACAAAAGTCTTAGCCGCGCTAGCTATATAGGTGCCTAAGACCTTTGCACAGTACTGTAGCTGCAGAGCTGATGTTTTTACTGACTGGGGTGTCAGTCTAAAAATTGGCAGTTGTCTTTGAAAGACAGAGAAGCAAAGAAGACAGTAAATTTTGCAATTCACTCTACCCAAGGGAGTTGTCACTGGCTGTATTCAAGAGGCAAAAGAAACACCGGCACTGAGGTGAAACAAAACTCTTTAATAAGTGATTGAGCAGACACATTAGGCTGAATGGCCTACTCCTGCTCCTAGTTCAAGATTCAAAATTGTTTAATCTTATTTCCTGTAGGCAAGTGATCGAGCTCCAGGTTCTGCCTTGCGTTTTTCAGACCGGCCTCGAGAGCTCCCTGGGTTGTCAGGTGCTGGCCTTAGAGGTAGAGGAGAACAAAATAATTGTTACTCTGGATCTGATGTAGCACACAAAAACACACGCAAAAGATAAAGAATACAGTAATAGTAATATATAATAAATATAACCACGTAAGATAGCGCTTATATACAGAGATTGATTTGTGTGTCTATAAAGTGCATTTGTAAAAGGTCATGAGTATGATCCTCTCATATCCCTTTTGTCAATCACCTGTCCAGCTCTTGGCTCCATCCCTCCCCCTCCTGTCTTCTCCTATCATTTTGGATCTCCCCCTCCCCCTCCCACTTTCAAATCTCTTACTAACTCTTCCTTCAGTTAGTCCTGACGAAGGGTCTCGGCCTGAAACATCGACTATACCTCTTCCTATAGATGCTGCCTGGCCTGCTGCGTTCACCAGCAACTTTGATGTGTGTTGCATGAGTATGGATGTGCATGGTTCAGCTGTTTTCAGGCTCCTCAGAAAGTAGAGGTATTGGTGAGCTTTGTAGGATGTGTTCTGGGACCAGGAGAAGTTGTGTGAGATATGCACTCCCAGGTGTTTGAAACCGCTTGCTGTTTCCACTGCTGTGCCATCAATGTAAAGGGGGGAGGGTGTGTGTGGTGTGAGTTCTCCTGAAGTCAATAACCATCTCCTTCACCTTGTTGACATTAAGGAAGAGGGCATTTGCTTGGCACCAGAGCTCTTCTGCCTCCTCTCTCTAGAGCATCTCATCACTGTCGGTGATGAGTCATCATCTGTCGTGTTGTCTGCGAACTTGGCAATGTGATTACTCGGGTGTTTGAACATGTGAGCACAGTATACAGCAGTGGGCTCAGTACGCGGCCCTGGGAGACACCCCTGTTGAGAATGATGGGGAGGAAGAAGCGGCAATGCATCCTGACTATCGGAGGTTGCAGCGAGGAGTTTGTTCACCATTCCGACATTATCAGTCCATCATCTCCTCTAGTGCCGTGGTGAGGCCACACTCCAGTTGGAGGAGTAACACCTTATGGGTAGCCTCCAACCTGATGGTGTGAATATCGATTTCTCAAACTTCCAGGTATTGCCCCCCTCCTCACTTCTCCTTCACTGTTCCCTATTCCCATTTCCCTCTCTCACCTTATCTGCCCATCATCTCCTTCTGGTGCTCCTCTCCTTCCCTTTTTTTCCATGGATTTTACCCTCTCCTATTCCCCCTTCTCCAGACCTTTATCTCTTTCACCAATCACCATCTCACCTCTTAACTTCACCCTCCTCCTCTCCCGATTTCACCTGCTACCCTTGTATTTCTTCCTCCCGTCCCTGGCCTACACCTTCTTACTCTGACTTCCTGTCTTTTTCTCTCGTCGGCCCGAAACGTCGACTGTTTACTCTTTGCTGCCTGGCCTGCTGAGATCCTCCAGCATTTTGTGTGTATTACTTGGATTTCCAGCATCTGCAGATTTTCTCGTGTCTATGACCACTATGGCCACTTGGAACTACAATGGAAGTTTTTTTTTTGTTCAAATTGTGCTGTTTCTTCTAGAAATTGTGTATAATTTATGTTTTACGTGTGAATGTTGCTTCTCTAAAAAGCTTCGTGGCTTTGATCCTGCAGCAAGTCGGGTTTTCATTACACGTACCTGTGCAACTGACAATAAACTCGGCTTTGACTTTTTGACACGGGGTTTTTCTCTGTCTTCAGATGCTGCACAACAGAATGACAAATGTTCTCGTGAACTCACGAGGTTTAGGGGAAGTACGGGAATAAACTTCGCATCAAATTGGAGGGGGGGTTTGGGAACGAAACTGGGTAAATTTCAAGGAAGCGTGAGAGATGGAATCTGTTGTGTCCATGGACTGTGGGAATTAGGGCCCCGGTGGGTGGGATGGGAGCATGAGAGTGGGGATACCGGTGAGTGGAAAGGGGTTACGAGAACTGGACCACGGGTAAGATGGGAAGGAGTGCAGCAAATATCCGCTGGTGAGCCACATTGGAGATTTCTGAATTTATCAGAGAAAGTGTTTTATGTATTCAGGTAAAGCTCTATCTCCATAGTAATTCCTCTTTTTAACACATCAATTGGATCTGATCTTCATTTTTCATGAAATGCATTTAAATACATACAATAGGTGATATTTGATCAAATTAAAACCTCCCCAAACGCCTTGACCAATATGAATTTCAGGAAGCATATCCGACGTTAGAATAGTAATGAAAATAAAGAAGGCACCGCTGAGATTCGAACTCAGGATCTCCTGTTTACTAGACAGGCGCTTTAACCAACTAAGCCACGGCGCCAGTTAGTACGAAGCTTTAAATGATCAATTAAGAATATACTATATTTGTCATTTTATTCCTTAATATTACATTATTTTTTTGAAATGTAATCAGAGTCATGTTCCTCCGCATCTGAATTAAACTGATGGCAACGTATTATGTTACTATGCACCTCATTCTTATTCCTGTAAAAGAGGAATGAGTAACTTTTATATTCAAGAAATCGATTTCTGCATATAAGGATATTACTGTATCTTTAGTTAAAAAGTGACACGTTTATCCTGCACTTGGATTATTCAAAAATTTTTGTCAACCGGCGCCGTGGCTTAGTTGGTTAAAGCGCCTGTCTAGTAAACAGGAGATCCTGAGTTCGAATCTCAGCGGTGCCTTCTTTCTAGCATTTTAATTTAATTATCGGTCTCGTCCGCTCGTTGGTCGCTTAACTGCTGAATGAATACAAGAAAGTAAATTTGATCATGAAATCTTGCAAAATTCGTAAATAACTCCCGGAGATAGAAATGAATAATTCAGAGTAAACGAATTATTGCTAAGAGGCAGAAGAGATTCTGTAGATCTGAAAATCTTGACCAGTGTACACAAAATGCTGGAGGAACTCATTAAGGCAGGCAGAAGCTACATCTGCTCCCTGTTTGAATCCGGAGACAGGTTAGAAAGAGCAGTTGAATAATCATTTGTCGCAAATGCAAAAAGGTGAAACAACTTCTTGTTCTTTGGCCGATGATGTCAGATGCTGTGCCCTTGGATAAAAACTCAGCCAGTGAACAGTCGGTAGACAGCAAATCCCAGCTATTCTTTAACCCTTTACCTTTTAGTTGTGCTGTGCAAAACACGCAACCCTCCCTGCACACTGGCGCAAAATTTGCACAAAAATTTGCAAAGCTTCGGGTGGAAATAATTTGCCAAAAAGAAGAAATATTTCGAGACTCCTCGGAAGTGAGAAGGTTAGTGTACGATAACACTAGAATAACGGGGAAATATGTGCAAATAATAAAATATTGAAATAATATTAGAAACCGACAGGTTGCGTATGTTCTGTAGCATTTATTTAAAACGTTAAATCATCTGGCGCCGTGGCTTAGTTGGTTAAAGCGCCTGTCTAGTAAACAGGAGATCCTGAGTTCGAATCTCAGCGGTGCCTACTACAGACAATAACTTTTGCTAAAGATTTACAAGAATCACAAACAGTACCGTCGTTCAATTTCTGGATCAGTCACTTTGGAACAATTTGAATGACCAGTTTTTCAAAATGAAGGTCTACACATTTAGCATCAGTCTTCACTGTGGAAGACACTAGCAGTATCCAGGCGTTGAAGGGTGTGAGGGAAGAGAAGTGAGTGCAGTAACTATTACAAGGGAGAATGTGCTCAAAAAACTGAAAGACCTAAGGGTGCATTAAGTAACCGGGACCCGATGAACTGCACCCTAGGGTTCTGAAAGAAGTAGTCGCAGAGATTGTGGAGGCATTAGTAATGATCTTTCAAGAATCATTGAACTCTGGCATGGTGGCAGAGGATTGGAAATTTGCAAATGTCACTCCACTCTGGAAGAAAGGAGGGAGGCAACAGAAAGGAAATTATAGACCAGTTAGCCTGACCTCAGTAGTTGGAAAGATGTTAGAGTCAATGGTTAAGAATGAGGTTGTGGAGTACTTGGAGACACAGGACCAGATGGGACAAAGTGAGCATGGTTTCCTTAAGGGAAAAACCTGCCTGACAAATCTGTTGGTATTCTTTGGGAAGATTACAAGTAGGATAGATAAGGTGAATGCGGTAGATGTTGTGTATTTGGATTTTCAGAAGGCCTTTGATAAAGTGCCATACATGAGGCTGCTTACCAAGTTAAGAGCCCATGGTATTACAGAAAAGTTGCTGGCAATGACTGATTGGTAGGAGGCAGCAAGAGGGAATAAAAGGATCCTTTTCTGGTTGGCTGCCAGTGACTAGTGGTGTTCCGCAGGGGTCAGTGTTGGAACCATTTCTTTTTATGCTTTATATCAATGATTTAGATGATGGGATAGATGGCTTTGTTGACGAGTTTGCAGATGATACGAAGATTGGTACAGCAGCAGGTAGTGTTGAGGAAACATGAAGGCTGCAGAAGGACTTAGACAGATTAGGAGAATGGGCAAGAAAGTGGCAAATGAAATACAATGTAGGAAAATTCATTATCGTGTACTTTGGTAAAAGAAATAATTGTGCAGACTATTTGCTAAAAGGGGAGAAAATCCAAAAATCTGAGATGCAAAGGGACTTGGGAATCCTTGTGCAGAATAGCCTAAAGGTTAATTCGCAGTTGAGTCGATGGTAAGGAAGGTAAATACAATGTTAGCATCCATTTCAGGTGGTCTCGAATACAAGAGCAGGGATGTGATGCTGAGTCTTTACAAGGCACTGGTGAGGCCTCACCTTGAATATTGTGAACAGTTCTGGGTTCCTCATCAAAGAAACAGTGTGCTGGTATTGGAGAGGGTTCAGAGGAGGTTCACAAGCATGATTCTGGGAATAAAAGTGTTACCGTATGAGGAATATGTGATGGCTCTGGGTCTGTACTCACTGGAATTTAGAAGGATGAGGGGAGATCTCATTGAAACCTTTTGAATGTTGAAAGGCCTGGACGGAGTAGATGTGGAAAGGATGTTTCCCATGGTGGGGGAGTCTAGGACAAGAGGGCACAGCCTCAGGATAGAGGGGCATCCATTTAAAACAGAGATGCAGAGAAATTTCTTTAGCCAGAGGGCGGTGAATTTATGGTATTTGTTACCACAGGCAGCTGTGGAGGCCGGGTCGTTGAGTGTACTTAAGGCGGAGATTGATAGGTTCTTGATTGGTCATGGCATCAAGGTTATAGGGAGAAGGCCGTGGAGTGGAGCTGAAAAGGGGAAAAGAGGATCAGCTTTGAGAGGGCACAGTTTTAAGGTGCTTGCAAGTAGGAGATGTTTTTTACGCGGAGAGTGGTGAGTGGGTGGAATGGGCTGCTGGTGACGGTGGTGGAGGTAGATACAATAGGGTCTTTTAAGAGACGCCTAGATAGGTACATGGAGCTTAGAAAAATAGAGGGCTATGGGTAACCTGAGGTAATTTGTAAAATAAGTACATGTTCGGCAGAGCAATGTCACCAATAATACTTGCAAGTTTCTACAGATGTACTGTGGAGAGCATTCTAACTGGTTGCATCACTGTCTGTTGTAGAGGGGTCATTGCACAGAATTGGAAAAAGTGGCAGAAAGTTGTAAAATCAGCCAGTTCCATCCTGGGCACTAGCCTGCCCAGCATCGAGGACACCTTCAACAGGTGATACCTCAAAAAGGTGGCATCGATCATTAAGGACCTATTGCTATATATATTTTGCTCAGTACTTCTTATTGTAATTTATAGTATTTATTATTATGTTTTGCAGTGTATCGCCTTTGCAAAACAACACATTTCTTGACATATGCCAATGATATTAAACATGATTCTGATTCATGGATTCTGTGTTTCACTGATGAAGGGGGTGATCTATTTTCATTTTAAATTTGACAGATTAATTTAATTTTTGCACTTAAGTTTACTCCATTTGTGCTTTCAAATTGCAGTGATTGAAAGAAAGTGACTTTGTGGAAAATAAACTGGGTAATCAACTAGAACTGATCAATTGAAGTCAGGTGATTTGTGCTATTACTCGGGAATCTGTGCTCACTACTGAAAGCACAATATTGTGTAAGTCCATGTAGTGTAACTCTAACAGGACCACTCTAAGAGGGTTTGGAGGCTTGAGTGCCTCAGTGGCCTGGAGAGTTGTGTTGGCTGGAGTCAGGGCCTTGCGCTTTGGTTCTTGATAAGTTTACCCATGCCAAACAGACCAGACTAAGAGGGGTCCACCAGTTCTTCCAGGTTTTGGGGTTCAGGGCTAACAAGCCTGACTGGTTGAAAAACATCTGTTACGGAAACATCAATGAAGAATACAGACAGAGACGGAGGATCTTCATTGCTGCCCTAAAAGCCAGCAGTGAGGTTTGGGGAGTAAAATTTGCCAGGATAAAATTAGTTCATTGTATTAAATAAATATTCTCATATTGCCATGCAGTATTTCCCTTTGGGAGTTGGTGGATTTATAATCTCAATGTTCAAGGTACATTTATTATCAGAGTATGGATGTCATATACAACCCTGAGATTCTCTACACCACAACCCCACACCTGAGGCCTTCTGCTTCTTCATTCAACAGGTGTCCAACCCATTGCCTTCTATCAACACACTCACTTGACTAGTTCAACTCATTTTTACATTGAATTACGTCTCACCTTCACCTGAGATCCTCTATATGAAACTCTTATGGAACCATGCTGAAACTTTGGGATAAATGGAAGACACCACTTCTCAATCCTCCTCATGCCCCTTCCTCAACTCTTTCCCTGGTAGCCTGATCCATTACAAGCTCACAGATTCGCACAACCATCTTCACTGTCCAGGTGTACCAGGGCTGAGTGACCAGTCAATGAATTGGCATCTGCTGTTGACCTGTTGTGACCGAAGGCAAACTGGAGAGAATCCAAGTCACTCCTCAGACGGGAGTTGCAATGTTTCATGACCAACCTCTCAAAGCACTTCATCACAGTGAATCTAAGTGCTACTAGATGACAGTCACCGAGGCAGGTTACCACGTTCATTGGCTCTTCACTCAGCCCTCAAACATCTAGACAGTGAAAATGCATACATCAGGATGCTCTTTATTGACTATAGCTCCGCACACGACATCATCACCACTCAAAACTCATCAATAAGTTCCAAAACCTAGGCTTCAGTACGTCTTTGTGCAACTGGATCATCAATTTCCTCAATGCAGACCCCAGTCAGTTCAGATTGGCAACAATATCTCCTCCATCAGCAAGAGTGTGCTTAACTACTGTCTGTTTAGCCCCCTGATCTACTTGCTTTATACTTTTGACTGTGAGGCTAAGAAGAACTCCAATGTGTTTGCTGACAACACCTCTGTTGTTGGTGGAGTGAAAGGCGGCGATGAATCAGCATTTGGGAGGCAGATAGAAAATCTGGTTGAATGGTGCCACAACAACAACCTCTCACTCAATGCCAGCAAAAATAAAGAGATAATTATTGAGTACCGGAGGAGTAAACTGGAGGTCTGTGAGTCTTATCAGAGGATCAGAGGTGGAGAGGGTCAGTAACTTTGAATTCCTCGGTGTTATCATTTCAGAGGATCTGTCCTGGATCCAGCACAAGGAAGGCATGGCAGCAACTCTGCTTTCTTAGAGGTTTGCACAGATTCAGCATGTCATCTAAAACTCTGACAAACTTCTACAGGTGCACTGTGGAGACCACCTAGCTGAGGAACAGTTACTACCGTTCAACCATCAGGCTGCTAAACCAGCATGGATAACTTCACTCACCTCAATTCTGAACTCATTCCACAACCAATGGATTTACTTTCAAAGACTCTACAGCTCATGATCTCAGTGTTTGTTATTTATTTATTTATTTATTTATTTATTTATTTATTTGTATTCGCTCATTTTGCTGTCTTTTGCACATTGGTTATTTATCTGTCTTTGTGTGTAGTTTTTCATCCATTCCATTGTGTTTGTTTGTACCTATTGTGAGTGACTCCAGGATACTAAATCTCAGGGTAGTATATGGGGACATATACATACTTCGATAATAAATTTACCATAAATTATGCCATTCAGCCCATCAAGTCTGCTCTGCCATTCCATCATGGTTGATCCATCATCCCTCCCAACCTCATTCTCCTGCCTTCTCCATGTAACCTTTGACACCCTGACTAAACACGAACCTATCAATCTCCACTTTAAATATTCCCAGTGACTTGGCCTCCACAGCCATCTTCCGCAATGAATTCCACAGATTCACTCCCCTCTGGCTAAAGAGATTCCTCCTCATCTCTGTTCTCAATGGAGGAAACATCCTCTCCACATCCACTCTACCTAGGTCTTTCAGTATTTGATAGGTTTCAATGAGATCCATCCTCTCATTCTCCTAAACTGCAGTATTACAGGCACAAAGCCATCAAATGCTCCTTGTATGTTAACCCTTTCATTCCCAGAATCATTCTCGTGAACCTCCTCTGGACCCTTCCAAATGCCAGCACATCTTTACTTAGATAAGGGTCCCAAAACTGCTCATAATGCTCCAAATTACTTTGAACTTTAAACAGTAACACTGGCCTAACCCTATTATGGAAAATTCCATTTCTCTTATCCACCCCTCCCAATCTCGGCAACTTAAAACTAAATTAATTTATCATTTTCCAGCTTTGAATGGCCTTCAACCTGAAAGATTAATTCTGCTTCTCTTTCACAGAAGCGGCTTCACCAACTTGAATGTTCCCAAAGCTTTCTGTATTTCATTTAATTTTACTATAATCTGCACTTTTAAAAATATTTTACATTTACCTGGAGATAAATGAATTTTTTTTACCACTTTCTGTTAGTTAGTCAATCAATTGAACTACTATGAGAGAGATGTTGTTACAAAGTGACTGAAGTTAGGTATTAAATATTCCAGAATATTTTAAAATACAATAGGAAGAGTAGGTGGGGCAGTCCTGATTTAAAAGAAACAGATAAAGGTAGTGGAGAGGAAGGATCATTACTCCAAGTGTCAAGTAGATGAATCAATTTGGGGATGTGAGACACAACAAAGCAAATGACAGAATTACACACACAAAATGCTGGAAGAACTTGGCAGCTCAGGCAGCATCTATGGAAATGAGTACGCAGTTCTCGTTTCTGGACGACACCTTTCTTCAGGCACAGAATCTTGGATGAAGTGAGATACAATTCCCCAAACTCTAAGAGTAATGTAAAGATTAGGATAAATTTGGAGGTGCATATAAAAGAAAAGCAGAATAATAATGGGGGATGTTAATGTACATGCAGACTGAGCAAATCCACAAGCAAAATGATGTGGAAGATGTAAAACCAATCTTTCCTAGATCAGTATGATAAAGAGCCAACAAGGTTATTTAAGATCTATAATCGTATAATGAGAAGGATTAATTGATGATTTGGTAATTATGAAATAGTGATCATAATATATCATTTTAATGTAAGGATTGATAGTGCTTTAGTTCAATCTAAATGAAACAAATTAAGAAGGTATGAAGTGTGAATTGGCAATCGTAGATTGGGAGGTTATGTCAAGATATGACAGTAAATAAGCAAAGGCTAACTTTGAAAGAATTAATACATTGTTTACAAGTGATATAACCTTTTAAGGCAAAAAGGCACTGCCCAGTCATGGCGATTAAATTAACAGTAAAGGATTTAAACATTGCCAAAAAATCAGTAAGGGTAACATTTCGGAATAGTTACATAATTCAGCAAAGGAGGACAAAGCATTGAAATGAAAAGAGGAAAGTAGGTTACAGGAGTAAACAAGCAAGAAACATAAGAACAGACTGTTAAATGTTACATAAAGAAAAGACTATTAAAGGGCAATGCAGGCTTAGGAGAAATTAGTTCAGAGAATAAGCAAGTGGCAGAGAAATGAAATATTTTATTTGTTCTAAGTACTTATATGTGACCATATACATACAACCCTGAGATTCATTTTCTTGTGGGAACAGTTAACTAATCTATAGAATAATAACTAGAACATAATCATTGAAAGACCACCAACTAGGGCATGCAACCAGAATGAAGAAGACAACAAACTGTTCAAATACAAAAAAAAAGAAGTAATAATAATAAGTAAATAAGCAATAAATAACAAGTACATTGGATGAAGATTCCTTGACAGTGAGTCAGTTGGTTGTGGGAACAATTCAATGATGAGGCAAGTGAAATTGAGTGAAGTTATCCCCTTTGGTTCAAGAGCCTGTTGGTTGAGGGGTAATAACTGTTCCTGAACCTGGTGGTATGAATCCTAAGGCTCTTGTACCTTCTTCCTGATTGTAGCAGCAAGCAGAGCATGTCCCTGATGATGGATACTGCATTCCTGCGACAGTGTTTCATGTACATGTGCCGAACAATTGGGAGTGCTTTACCATGATGGATTGGGTCATATCCATTACTTTTTGTAGGGTTGTCCGTCCAATGGGTATTGGTGTTTCCATACCAGGCCATGATGCAACCAGTCAATATACCCTTCACCACACATCTATAGAAGTTTGTCAAAGTTTTAGATGTCATGCTGAATCTCCATGAACTCCTAAGGAAGTAGAGGTGCGGCCATGCTTTCTTTGTAATTGCACTTATGCACTGGACCCAGGACAGGTCCTCCAAAATAATAACCCATGGAATTTAAAGTTGTTAACCCTATCCACCTCTGATCCTTTGATGAGGACTGGCTAATGAACCTCTGGTATATTTCTCCTGAAGTTTATAATCAGCTCCTCGGTCTTGCCAACACTGAGTGAAAAGTTGTTGTCACGACACCACTCAGCCAGATTTTCAATCTCCCTCCTATACAGTATGCTGATTAATCCCCACCTTTGATTCAACCTGTGAGAGTGGTGTCATCAGCAAACCTGAACAGGGAATTGGAGCTGTGCTTAGCCACACAGTCGTAAGTG
Organism: Mobula hypostoma; assembly: GCF_963921235.1. Classification (NCBI taxonomy): domain Eukaryota; kingdom Metazoa; phylum Chordata; class Chondrichthyes; order Myliobatiformes; family Myliobatidae; genus Mobula; species Mobula hypostoma. The sequence continues at coordinate 28,210,555 of NC_086119.1, read as the reverse complement.
TAAAGCAAGTAGAGCAGCGGGCTAAGCACACAGCCTTGTGGTCCACCTGTGCTGATGGAGATTGTGAAGGAGATATTATCGCCAATTCAAAAGAGTAGAGGTGGACAACAGTAAAGTAAATGAAGACCTCAAACAAATTAGCATTAGTAAAACAAATTAGTATTAGTGACATTAAAGTGGCAGAAAAGCGGTTAGTCCCCAGGCCCTGATGAACTGCAGCTTAGGGTATTGAAAAGGTGGTGGATTTGGAGATAGTAGATGCACTAGTTGTCTTTTTCTGAAGTTTCATGGATCCTAGAAAGGGTCCCAAGATTGGAAGGTATCAAATGCAACCTCGCTAATTAGAAAAGGAGGAGGACATTAGCAGTAGAGAAAATGTTATATTCTATTAATGAAATAGCAATTGGGCATATTTGACAAATCAGTTGGAATTTTTTGCAGTTGAAACAAACAAAGGTAACCCAGATGTATTTGAACTCTCAAAAAGCCTTCGGTAAGGTAAGGTGCCACAAGAGTGTATTTCAAAAAAACTATAGTCTACAATATTGAAGAATATATGAGTTCAAGATGGTGCTGGTGAAACACAGCGACACTGTAATGGTAGCAAACAAATCTACTAACTACTCTATTAATCTCACTTTTTTGGACAGTGATCACTGCTATCAATAACCTGTAACTTTCCTTTTGTAGTTGTTTTTTTCGAACCGCCTGTACGACCTAGTATTTTTGCGGTGTGAACTGCAGTAAGATTGCGTCCTGGTGGGTACGGGCTGAGTCGAGGTGGCAGGGTCTGGCCTGAGCCTGGGGAGCAAGCCAGTATTTGGCCATTGCTGAAGCTGAATCGAAGTGGAAGGGTCCGGGCTGAGATCAAGGACCGAGGCAATTTTTGGTCGATTTAAGCACTGAGCCAGTTTGAAAATGTCAGGTACAGTCGACATTTCGGGCCGAGACCCTTCGTCAGGACTAACTGAAAGAAGAGCTAGTAAGAGATTTAAAAGTGGGAGGGGGAGGGGGAGATCCAAAATGATAGGAGAAGACAGGAGGGGGAGGGATGGAGCCAAGAGCTGGACAGGTGATTGGCAAAAGGGATATGAGATGATCATGGGACAGGAGGCCCAGGGAGAAAGAAAAGGGGCGGGGGGGGGAACCCAGAGGATGGGCAAGGGGTATACTGAGAGGGACAGAGGGAGAAAAAGGAGAGAGAGAAAAAGAATGTGTGTATATAAATAAATAACGGATGGGGTACAAGGGAGAGGTGGGGCATTAGTGGAAGTTTGAGAAGTCAATGTCCCCATCCGTTATTTATTTATATACACACATTCTTTTTCTCTCTCTCCTTTTTCTCCCTCTGTCCCTCTCACTATACCCCTTGCCTATCCTCCTCTGGGTTTCCCCCCCTCCCTCTTTTCTTACTCCCTAGGCCTCCTGTCCCATGATCCTCTCATATCCCTTTTGCCAATCACCTGTCCAGCTCTTGGCTCCATCCCTCTCCCTCCTGTCTTCTCCTATCATTTTGGATCTCCCCCTCCCCCTCCCACTTTCAAATCTCTTACTAGCTTTTTCTTTCAGTTAGTCCTGACGAAGGGTCTCGGCCCGAAACGTCAACTGTACCTCTTCCTAGAGATGCTGCCTGGCCTGCTGCATTCACCAGCAACTTTTATGTGTGCTGCTTGAATTTCCAGAATCTGCAGAATTCCTTGTGTTTGCGTGAAAATGTCAGGTATGGGCCAAATCCAGGTGGCAGGACCTGGGCCCGAGAGTTTGAAAGAGCCTATGTTTGGCCATTACTGAAGCGGACTTGGGGCCAAATCGAAGCAACAAGACCCGGATCCAAAAGAGCAAGGAGCAAGCCGATGCCTGGCCGATTTAAACATCCGGCCAGATTGAAATGGCTGGGGTGTCAGAGCCAGAGGCGAGGGACAGGCTGGTGTTCAGCTTGCTGCCCTGCAAGGTTTACTCACCTCTGCACTGAACTGAAGATGTGGCCTGCAACTAATGGAGTCCTGGACCGGCTGGAGCGATGAAATGGCTTTGCGGCGGTAGACTCACTTTCGGGAACTTTAATTCTGAGTATTTTTTGTTTACTTTCTATTGCTTATATGGTTTGTTCTTTTTTCACACATTGGGTGTTTGTCAGTCTTTTTTAATGGGTTCTATTGTGTTTCTTTGTCTTGTGACTGCGTAAGAAGACGAATCTCAAGGCTATATATAGTTTGATAATGAACACTTTTGATGATAAATGTACTTTGAACTTTTGGACTGATGATTATTTTGTGTCTGTTTTTAAGGATGTAGGAGTAAGCAGATCAATCTTTGTACTGGGAAGCAGAGCCCAGTGGGATGCCATTGGGACTGGAGCTGTGAAGACCTGGGGCTTCAATCTATACTAATGATTTGATTAAGAAGATTGAATGTAATGAACATGTTTGATGATTATACAAAGCTAGATGGCAGTGTGAGCCATGAGGAGGATATAGACAGGCTACGCGACTGGGCAAGGATGTGATCGGAATAGGATACAAAATGCAGAATGTGAGGTAAACTCTTTGGTTGGAACAAAAAGAAAAGCAGAGAAATTTTAAATGCTGAAAAATTGGCATGTACTGGTGTTCAGAGAGACTCTCTTGACCATGAATCAGAAACATAGAAAATTGATGGCGGGTTCAATTAGCAACTACGAAGTCAAAAGTTATACTGATCTTTACTGCAAACAGAATTGTCTGCAAGACAGGAGACCGCTTACTTTAATTATATATGGCCTTGGTGAGACTGCATCTAGAATCGTGACTAACACATCCAAATTACTGGAGGAACTCAGCAGGTCAGATAGCATCTATGGAGAAGGATATACTTGGAACAGTATGAGTCCAGCCAAGCTTCAACAGATCGATTTGCAAGAGGGTACTTTGAAGCATGAGGAGAAGTTAAATTGATGGTTTATTTTCATGAGAGTTTAGAGGTGGTGATCTTATTGAAATGGGATTGAAGCTGAGTTGATGTCTCCCCCGTCAGGGTTTACATCTGGGTGTTACATTCTAAAACTACAGAGTTGGCCATTCAGGGCAAAGATGAGAAATGTCCTCACCCGGAGATTAGTGAAATCTCTGGAATTTTCGCACAAGGGTTCTGTGTAGGTTCAGTCACTGAATACATTCAAGGTAAAGATAATCAGATTTTTGATTTTAAGCATTCAAGGGATATGAGGTTAATGTAGGACAGTGCAGTGAAGTGAATTTAAAAACGCAAACAGGAGGAAATCTCCAGATGCTGGAATTTCAAGCAACACACATAAAAATTGCTGGTGAACGCAGCAGGCCAGGCAGCATCTATAGGAAGAGGTACAGTCGATGTTTTGGGCCGAGACCCTTCGTCAGGACTAACTGAAAGAAGAGCTAGTAAGAGATTTGAAAGTGGGAGGGGGAAGGGGAGATCCGAAATGATAGGAGAGGACAGGAGGGGGAGGGATGAAGGTAAGAGCTGGGAAGTTGATCGACAAAAGGGATATGAGAGGATCATGGGACAGGAGGCCTAGGGGGAAAGAAAGGGGGAGGGGGGAATCCCAGAGGATGGGCAAGCAGTATAGTGAAGGGACAGAGGGAGAAAAAGAGAGAGAAAGAAAAAATATAATAATAATAAATAAATAACCGATGGAGTATAAAGGGGAGGTGGGGCATTAATGGAAGTTAGAGAAGTCAGTGTTCATGCCATGAGGTTGGAGGCTACCCAGATGGAATATAAAGTGTTGTTCCTCCAACCTGAGTGTGGCTTCATCTTGGCAGTAGAGGAGGCCGTGGATAGACATATCAGAATGGAAATGGGACGTGGAATTAAAATGTGCGGCCACTGGGAGATCCTGCTTTCTCTGGCGGACAGAGCATAGGTGTTCAGCGAAATGGTCTCCCAGCCTGCGTCGAGTCTCGCCAATATATAGAAGGCCACATCGGGAGCACCGGACGCAGTATATCACCCCAGCCGACTCACAGATGAAGTGTCGCCTCACCTGGAAGGACTGTCTGGGGCTCTGAATGGTGGTGAGGGAGGAAGTGTAAGGGCATGTGTAGCACTTGTTCCGCTTACCAGGATAAGTGCCAGGAGGGAGATCGGTGGGAAGGGATATGGGGGGACAACGAATGGACAAGGGAGTCGCGTAGGGAGCGATCCCTGCGGAAAGCGGGGGGGGGAGGGAAAGATGTGCTTACTGGTGGGATCCCGTTGGAGGTGGCGGAATATCCCCCCTCCCCCTCCCCTTCTTTCTCCCTAGGCCTCCTGTCCCATGATCCTCTCATATCCCTTTTGCCTATCACCTGTCCAGCTCTTGGCTCCATCCCTCCCCCTCCTGTCTTCTCCTATCATTTTGGATCTCCCCCTCCCCCTCCCACTTTCAAATCTCTTACTAGCTCTTCTTTCAGTTAGTCCTGACGAAGAGTCTCGGCCCGAAACGTTGACTGTACCTCTTCCCATAGGTACTTCCTGGCCTGCTGTGTTCACCAGCAATTTTTATGTGTGTTGCAGTGAAGTGAACGATTTTATTGAACAATGGAACAGGATAGGGTCTGAGTGGTTTGCTTTTGTATCAATTTCTCATGTACTTGTGTGAGCTGTTTCGCTATTGTGTAGCTAATTGCGTTTCTTATATGAGCAGCATATTACATGCTTCAGAATTCTACAAAACTGCAAAATGTACTTCTCTTCCAGAAGTTAACATTATCACATGTAAGTATGCCATAACTATCAACACTGACATATTTTTCCTGCATTTATCAATGATTTAAATCATCACATCAGTTTGTGTCATTCCTGAATTGCTTAAGGCACCTGTCTATCTAACAAGCTGGATGAATGCTCTTCTTTTGTAAAGTTCTGTGTATATGAATCAATATTAACCTGCACCCTGATCTGCTTATTTAGTCAACTTATCTGTTTTTATCAGAATGGATATTTAAATCATTCACATCTATTGATCCATTTCACTACCTAGATTTTTTTTCTCTGCTTTCTGCTTTTTTATAAGCAAATAACAGATGGATTCTGTCAAAGAAATGGTTTATGGGAATAACTTAACAGTCTGTAAGGGAACTCGATTGCCAGGTAAATAGTAAGCGATTCAAAAATATAATAAGAGACATGCAGCACTGAAACATGTTAAATCCATTCAGCTTCAACACACATCGTTGGTTAATAAACACCTGGGACAAAATCAAAAAAGTTATTCATAGTCAAAGAGTTGGCAATTGAAAAGCTGGAATCTGTCAAATAGTACTAAGAGTCTGAAGTAAGTAAACACAACTTGGGATTTCCTATTAAGATCAAACAATTTCTATGATTACAAATTATGAAAATTTGTGAAGTACATGATATTTTGGATTCTCCTGGAATTCATTTTTATTAGGAGATTTAGACTGCCTAGGGAACAGGAAGTGCTAACTGTGAAGGTCAGGGAAAAGCATAAGGTTGAGAAAAGATGGATGGGATTCAGAGAACTTCCTTGAGCACTGTGAAAGAATTGCATTAGCTTTGATCTGGGTAGATTCAAAGTTCAAAGTAAATTTATTATCAAAGTACATATACGTCACCACATACAACCCTGAAATTCATTTTCTTGCAGACATACTCAATAAATCCATAACAGAATAATAACCATAGTAGAATTAATGAAAGACTGAACCAGCTTGGCTGTGCAACCAGTGTGGAAAAGACAAAAAACTGTGCAAATGCAAAAATAATAATAATAAATAAATAATAAGTAATAACTATTGAGAACCTGAGATGAAGAGTCCTCGAAAGTGAGACTATAAGTTGTGGAAACATTTCAGAATCAGAATCAGAATCAGGTTTATTATCACTGGCATATGACATGAGTTTTGTTGATTTAGCTGCAGCAATTCAATGCAATATATAATCTAGCAGAGAAAAAAATAATAAATAAAATTAAAATAATAATAAAATAGAAATAATAAGTACATCAATTACAATAGACGTATATTGAATAGATTTTTTTTTAAATGTGCAATAACAGAAATACTGTATACTGTATTTAAAAAAGTGTCCAAAGATTCAATGTCCATTTAGGAATCGGATGGCAGAGGGAAAGGAGCTGTTTCTGAATCGCTGAGTGTGTGCCTTCAGGATTTTGTACCTCCTGCCTGATGGTAACAGTGAGAAAAGGGCATGCCCTGGGTGCTGGAGGTCTCTAATAATGGAAGCTGCCTTTCTGCCTAGAAGTTGAGTGAAGTTAGAAACATAGAAAACCTACAGCACAATACAAGCCCTTCGGCCCACAAAGCTGTGCCGAACATGTCCTTACCTTAGAAATTACCTAGGCTTACCCATAGCCCTCTATTTTTCTTAGCTCTATGTACCTATCCAGGAGTCTCTTAAAAGACCCTATCGTATCCGCCTCCACCACCACCGCCGGCAGCCCATTCCACGCTCTCACCACTCTCTGCGTAAAAAAACATACCCTTGACATCTCCTCTGTACACACTTCCAAGCACCTTAAAACTGTGCCCTCTCGTGCTAGTCATTTCAGCCCTGGGAAGAAGTCTCTGACTATCCACACGATCAATGCCCCTCATCATCTTATATACCTCTATCAAGTCACCTCTCATCCTCCGTCACCCCAAGGAGGAAAGGCCAAGTTCACTCAACCTATTCTCATAAGGCATGCTCCCCAATCCAGGCAACATCCTTATAAATCTCCTCTACACCCTTTCTATGGTTTCCACATCCTTCCTATAGTGAGGCGACCAGAAATGAGCACAGTACTCCAAGTGGGGTCTAACCAGGGTCCTAGATAGCTGCAACATTACCTCTTGGCTCCTAAATTCAATGCCACGGTTGATGAAGGCCAATGCACCGTATGCCGCCTTAACCACAGAGTCAACCTGCGCAGCAGCTTTGAGTGTCCTATGGACTCGGACCCCAAGATCCCTCTGATCCTCCACACTGCCAAGAGTCTTACCATTAATACCATATTCTGCCATCATATTTGACCTCCCAAAATGAATCACCTCACACTTATCTGGGTTGAACTCCATCTGCCACTTCTCAGCTCAGTTTGGCATCCTATCAATGTCCTGCTGTAACCTCTGACAGCCATCCACACTATCTACAACACTCCCAACCTTTGTGTCATCAGCAAATTTACTAACCCACCAGGTCATTTACAAAAATCACGAAGAGTAGGGGTCACATAACAGATCCCTGAGGCACACCACTGGTCACCGACCTCCATGCAGAATATGACTGTCTACAACCAAAGTTATCTCCTTTGGTTCAAGAGCCTGATGGTTGAGGGGTAATAACTGTTCCTGAACCTGATGGTGTGAGTGCTGTACCTTCTTCCTGATGGCAGCAGCAAGAAGAGAGCCTGGATGGTCATGGGTCCTTGATGATGGATGCTGCTTTCTTGCAACAGTGCTCCATGGGAATGTGCTCAATGGTGGGGAGGGCTTTACTCGTGCTGTGTCCCTGATGATGGATGCTGTTAACCTTCAACAATGCTTCATGTAGATGTGCTGAATGGTGGGGAGGGCCTTATCCATGATGGACTAGGTCGTATTTTTGTAGGATTTTCCATTCAAAGGCATTGGTGTTTCCAGGCCAGACCGTGATGCAGTCAGTCTATGTACTGTCCACCACACATCTATAGAAGTTTATCGGAGTTTTAGATGTCATACCAACAACCAAGTTAATGAAGAGCGAGGAACAAATGTGTTATTTTGAATTGTGTTTGTTGGGTGGAGGCAATTGAGGTTGGGAGGTAGTGTAATTAATCAAATTGCATAAAAAGTAGATTATGAAGGACACGGGATCAAATTCAAACTATTGGAGGTGAAACAAGTGTATTTTTGAAAGAACAGAGGATACAGCCAAGATATATTGCACTGTAATTGTACAAGAGATTGTTATTGGTCTATTAATGATGCAATGCTTGGGAATATGTTGACTAATTGCCTATCCATCAGGATTGATGATCTTTCAACTGGGAAATCTGAAATAGAAGTAGAAGTTAGTTGTA